>NC_092790.1:20226512-21449012 GCF_047496795.1 Chiloscyllium punctatum
TGCAGGTCAGGTGAATTGGCCATGCTCAATTGTCCATAGTGTTAGGTAAGGGGCAGATGTAGGGGTATGGGTGGGTTGCGCTTCGGCGGGGCGGTGTGGACTTGTTGGGCCGAAGGGCCTGTTTCCACACTGTAAGTAATCTAAAAAAAAGTAATCTAATCTCTGACGGTCGACCCAATATTTAAGTCACATCTACTTCATGGAGTATCTTCTCATATCTGAACACGCTGACATGAAAATATCTCCTACTGTAGCTAAGGTTTTATTTTCATTAAACTAGAAGGATATTTAACTAAGCAATTCAGGCAGCCAAGATGAATAATTGGCAGTTGGTTCTTCAAGCAGAGCTCTCTTCACCACCTGTTGCAATGAAGCTCCTGGATAAGATCACCACCTAAAATGTCGGTACATTTTAGCCTCGGCAACGACTTATTGTTCTGAATATTGTTACATCACAGGCAGAGGGACATATCTGCTTTGTGTCATTAATTTTCAATTTTAGTTCTTAATACACTGTTTCTTACGAATGTGAACAGCGGAGGCCTTTAAATACGCTTTTGAAATATTTACGAATTTCTAATCCATTGTGTCAGTCTTCTTCCAGGCAGCTGACAACGATAAGAGAAAGCAAATGATATCATTGTACGCTCTAAACATTCTCTAATTCGAGAGTTAGATTCGCTCAGCACGTGATCTCTTTTCTATCCGGCTGTTGAATGAAACAATGTCTCAAACCTCACGAATAAGTTCGATTCTGTTTATCTCTTCTCTCGCATTGCTCGAGCATCGATTAATTCTTGTCTTTTAGTTTTGTCGCAGCCATCTGGCAGTTTTCCTGATCAGCTTTGAATGGCATTTTTTTTTCATTTGTTGAACAATGTATGAACTACCCGTTCAAGTGGCTCCAGTAGATGTAGAACTACTGGACGCATTCAACAACTATTCCAAAAAGACTTCTGTGTCTAATGTCATCGCAGCGTAGTCAACAATTTCTAATTAAATCAAATTGAACACTTTTCCCAACATTGCCTCATGATTTCATGTACGGAATTATTTATATATTTTGAAAGCAACAAACAAACATGCTTGTAGATTCTGGAGAACGAACTAGAGATAAGGGCGACAACTCCTGCAAAGGATTAGCAAAATCACAAATTGGAGACAATGAGGATAGAAGATGCTGGAAAGTTACAGTATATTAAAAAAAACGAGATCTGGAAAAAAGAAGCATAACAGGTCAAGCTGCATCAGAAACGCAGGAGAGTTTACATTTCGAGCAAGACCCTGCGCCAGGCCTGGAAAAGGAAAAGGGAGCTGAGAAATAAATAAAGAAAGGTGTGGGGCTTGAGGGACAGGTAGGTAGGATAGTTGTGTTTGGGTGCAGATCGCAGGACATGAGATGAGACAGTGGGGTTTGTCGAATGTATAGGTGGGAAGGAGGATGGAGAGGTTAGATGAGGTCCAGGGGGTAGAGTGGAGAGGGAGGGCTGGACCTGTGTTGAGGTCGGGGGTGTGGAGATGTGGAAGCTGAGTGATTTCTAAGTTGAAGACTTAAGTTTGTAAATTTCTGAGGCGGTAGATGAAGTTTTCTTCCTCCAGTTTGCGTGTGGCCTTATTTTGATATTGGAGAAGTTCCAGGATAAATACGTCTTTGAGGGAATGGGAGGAGAAAATGAAATGTCTGGCAAACGGGAGTTTGGGTTGATTTGGGCTTGCGTACCATGGATGTTTCCTAAACAGTCCCTGAGTTGCGCTCAGTCTTTGAGGGTGCAACACCTTTTGCCACACCTCACCTCAACGCGGCCTTTCCTGACTGACGGCAACTTAATTTCAGTCTCTCAGGCACAGGGGGAACAGGAACCGCAGTGCTGACATGAACTGTTACAGTCGGCAAACGCTATTACAGTCTAGGAACCGACCAAAAGCGAATCTGAATGGAGAGCTGTTGACGGGGGTATGCAGGTTTGGTTTGCTGCGGAGCCAAGGTCTCCAGTCCTCGGCCTCACCTGATGCCGGTGGCTGGGTGTTGAGACATTGGAAGCCATATGCAAGAAGGCGGAAGCATAGTAAGCGGCCAGTAGTTCGTGTTAGTCTCAACACAAACCCAAGCTTGTCAGCTCTCTGGTCCATTCTACTCTGTAATGTTTGCTGGCTGGGAAAAGTGTTGGACTGCAGCCAACTGCGGCAGGTTTCTCAGCGTGAGTGTAGGGACCGCTACGTCTTAGTTTTCATGGAAGCATAGCTTAGCGACAGAGTTCCAGACATGTCCTACAGCTAGATGGTCTTACCTTGTTCCCTGCAGACAGAAATGCAGCTCAGTGCAGGAAGTGTCGAGGTGAGAGTCTGTATGTTTACATCAACACGCAATGGTGCAAAGATTCGCTGCTTGTCTCCAGTTCCAGCTCATCAATAGTGGAGTTGGTGATTATTAGATGCAGACCATTGTATTTGCCGTGGAAATTCACTCCTCTCCGGATAGTCGGGGTGTACCTCTATGTTCCTTGCAGTGTGATTACGAAGGAGACATTCAATGAACTGTAAGAGGGTATTAGCGGACTGCACAGTGCACGCCCTGATGGGATGTTTATGGTTGCTGGAGATTTTAACCATGCAAATCTCAAGTGTGCACTCCCTAACTTTTATCAGCATATGGACTTTGTGTTGGCGGGGGTGGGGGGAGAAACGGTGTCTTGTTGGTACAAACATCCCCAATGCATACAGGAGGGTGTCTGCCCCCACTTTGGTTCCTCAGACGAAATCCCTGCTATTCCACTTCTAGCATACACGTGGCTGATCAGATGTGTCAAACTGGTTCTGAAGCAGGTTAAAATCTAGTCAGCAGGAATAATTTCTGCTCTTCAAGACTGCTTTGAGAATACTGACTGGTGCCTGTTTAAGGAGGCAGCAACCAATGGTGACTCCATCTACTTAGAGTAGTAAACCTTATCAGTGAGTTGCTGCATTTTCAAGTGCGTTGAAGACATCACTGTTTCTAAGACTATCACTACTCTTCTCAACCAGAAGCCATGGATAACCACAACGATGCGTGCACTGTTGAGGACCCGTGATTCCACCTTCAGATCACATGACAATACGGCACTAACAACAGCGAGGACCAATCTCTACTGGGCCAGCAAAGAGGCAAAGCGTGCACACGTGCAGAGTATATGCAGCCTTTTTCAGGACAGAGGTGAGATGCGGAGCATTTGGAAGAGTATCAAGGCCATCAGGAAACACAACATAGCAACGTCTGCTGGTGTTGGTGATGCCGCCCTCCTGGATGAGTTGAACAAATCTATCCATGTTTTGGAGCATGAAATGATGCTGCAACGAGGAAGACCATTCCGCCTCCCAATAACCAGGTGTTGTGTCTTACTATGCATAACATGATGAAAACGCAATGACTCACGGAAGGCTGCTGGACCACATTACGTTCCTGGCACAATGCTCAGATGTTTTGACGAGCGGGCGGATGTTTTCATGGACGTCTTTAACATCTCGCTGAGTTGTGCCTTAGTTCCAAGGTGTTTCAAACCACTGTCATCGTCTCTATGCAGAAGACATCTTCAGTGTCCTGCCTCAATGACCACTGCCCCCTTCTGTTAACACTCATCATCATGAATTGTTTTGAGAGACTCGTGATAAGGCGTAATAAGACGCTTCTGCACTCTCCCTCTCACCTAACTGGAAATTCTGCAGTGTGTGTATCGTCACAATCGCTGAATGGCTGATGCCATTTCTACCACTCTCTATCTGGCCCTGACCCACCTGGACAAGAAGGACACCTACATCAGATTACTGATCATTGACTTCAGTTCTACGTTTTATTTTTTTTTTTTTTTTATTTTTTACACAGAGAGAGTCACAGTCCTACACTGATCTGATATCTCCACACAATGGCCAAAACTGGCTAAATGATTCAGCCAGTTCAGGAATCAGGTTTCCCCCCACACCAACAGTAACATACTGACTGTAGCACCAGCCAGCACAGAGTCAGTCCCCTAAACTGAAGAGACTCTGAATCTCCTGTTTATTTATTTATTTTTTTTTTTTTGCCCTTCAAACCACAGGGCAATGCTGTGTGAGCAAAACAGTGAAGGGGAGGGTAGGGACTAAATCAAAATAGAGTTGGAGGGGGAAATGATGCACTCCACTCCCTGCGGCGCCCACCTCTCCCTGAACGACTCCAGGGTGTCGGTGGACACCGCGTGCTCCTTCTCCAAGGACACCCGGGCTCTAACGTAACCCCGGAAGAGGGGCAGGCAGTCGGCCCTAACGACCCCCTCCACGGCCCGCTGCCTGGACCTGTTGATGGCCAGTTTGGCCAGGCCCAGGAGCAGACCCACGAGGAGGTCCTCGGACCTGCCCTCCCTCCTCCGTACCGGGTGCCCGAAGATCAGGAGCGTGGGACTGAAGTGCAGCCAAAAGCAGAGGAGAAGGTTCTTAAGAAAATCAAAAAGGGAGTGCAAACGCCCACACCCAACATATACATGGTCCACGGACTCCACAGCGCCACAGAACAAGCAGTTGGGCTGGGAGTCCGTGAACCACCGCAATCTGCGGTTGCAGGGGACTGCTGCGTGCAGCACCCTCCACCCCAGATCCCCGAGAGAAAGGGGGAGGACTCCCGCGTAGAGAGCCCTCCACTGGGGATCTCCGCCGCCCGGTGGCAAATGGGCACGCCAAGGCGTGTCCGGACGGTGGATGAGGGAGAAGAGGTGGACGGTGTGCAGCAGCAGTCGATACAGGGCCTTCCTTTTTATATCTTTGAAAGGAACAAAACAAAAATTCCGGAGGCGGCTCAGGTTGTGGGGCACAGGCTCCCGCGGGAAGTACGGGACCTTGGGGCCAATGTGAAATTCCGTCCGGGCCGGGGTGAGCGCGGACGGGATCCCACCGCACACCTGAGCGTCCTCCAACCGGTGCACTACGTCGGGTCCGAGCACCGCCGTTTTAAGGCGTCGGATGGCGGTGGCCACGTACCGGACGTCTACCGCTGCCCTGCTAGCTATGTCCTGCGGCAGCGTCCAGCCCAGGCCCCCGGCACCCAGCACGTCCCCGACCCTGGTCGCCCTCGCCGCCACGGCCCTCCCCTCCGACAGCCACTCGAACCCGCGAGTACGGAGGTGCGGATTCCTGAGCAACGGCTCCCTGACGACAGCCGCTACTCCAGCCGGAGGGTAGGCGCGACGCGATTCGACCATGTTCCAGACAGTGATCAGGTCCTGGTAAAAGACAGGCAGCACCTTGAGGGCGACCTCCAAACCGTCACGGTCGACGAACAGGAGCTGCGTGTCGTAGTTGAGGTTACGCACCTGGCGGAAAAAATACGTCGCCAGGGCGCACCACCTAGGAGGAGGCTCGACGTAAAGGTATCGCCGCAAGGTCTGAAGGCGGAACGTCGCGACCTGGGTGCGGACGCACACCAGCGACTGACCGCCCTCCTCGATAGGGAGACTCAGAACCTGCGCGGCGACCCAGTGCATCTTTTTGTCCCAGAAGAAGTCGACCAACGTTCTCTGGATGTCAGCGACAAAGCCAGGAGGAGGGACCAAAGTGACCAGCCGGTACCACAGCATGGCGGCCACCAGCTGGTTTATGACCAGCACTCGACTCCTGTAAGATAGCACTCGGAGCAGTCCTGTCCAGCGGCCTAGGCGAGCCGAGACTTTGGCCTCCAGCTCCTGCCAGTTGGCCGGCCAGGATTCCTCAGCCGGGCTGAGGTAGACCCCCAGGTAGAGGAGATGGGTGGTACTCCAGCTGAACCCCCGTAACTCCTCCGGCAGAGAGTCCACCCGCCACGGACCGACCAGTAGTCCGGAACACTTGGCCCAGTTGATCCTGGCGGAAGACGCCGCCCAGTTCTACGTTTTACATTATCATTCCTCATCAGCTGATTGGAAAGCCAGACTTATTGGCTTTAATACCCCCTCTTTCACTGGATCCTAGACTTAATAACTGGACACCACGGTCAGTCCGGATTGGAAACAGCATCTTCAACAGCATCAAACTGAGCAAGGGCACTACCGCCTTGCCAGGGCTGTGTGATTGGCCCACTGCTGTTCATCCTGCTTTCACGTGGCTGTGCAACGACGTCCAGCTCATATTATATAATTAAGTTCGCTGTTAACATGACGGTAGTGGATCACATGAGCGGGACCGATGAGACAGCATACAGAGAGGAGGTGCAGCAGCTGAAACACTGCAGCTGAGCCAACAAACTGTCTCAAAACACTGATAAAACGAAATAAATGGTTATTGACTTTTTGGGAATTGCAACAGCTCGGATCGTAAGAACGTACAATGGAGAGTGAGGATAGCTGAGATGATCATTGGGGTCTTTTTCCCTCCATCAAAGAAATTTACAACCTACGCTGCATCCGCAAGGCTGACAGCATCCTGGACAACCCCACACATCTATGATTCAAATTTTTGACACTTCTGTCATCTGGCAGAAAATACAAGAAACATCTGTCTCTCTGTACAATTGTTTCTTCCGCCAAGCCTTCAAGCTTCTCAACACTGCATGATCACACTCTCTTCCTTTTGCAATGTTTGGACGACTTTTTGAATAGCTGCTAAAAGAATGTTGTATTAATGATCATTCATTGTTACTTTGTAATTTGCCCACCATTGTGGGCTTCTCTTGTCAGGAATTACTGCGCAGCCTTACAGGTTTTGCACTTTTTATGCATTTCGTGCTGTCCTGTGCATGACTGTGTTGTCATGCAATCTGTGTGTTCAAATAGCACCTTGGTCCTGGAGCAATGCTCTCTCGTTTTTATTGTTCCAGTTGTATATGGTAGAAATCACAAATAAAGCTACTCTCCACTCTCTCTACTCTAACCGAACCTGAACCGTAACCCTAACCCTCTTTACTCTACTCGACTTTCTCATATCTCCATCCAAGGCCTCAAAATTATTGCAATCCACGAGAGATTTACGTGGATTTCCTCGAACCTGATTACTGCAGCTGTTGCTCCTGATGTGGTCTCCTGCATATGAGAATGACGTAGTGCAAAATTGCTGACCGGTTCAAGGATATCTAGGGTCCGCTATGCTTTTTCCAGTCCTACACATAACGGCAAGGTTCTGGGAAGAGTTGCTGAACAAAGAAACAGAACATAATTTCTTCAAAGTAGAGTCGCATGTAGATAGGATAGTGGAGAAGCTCCTTGGTATTCTTTTCTTTATTGGACAGAGCATTGAGTATATGAGATGGGGGATCATATTGCAACTATACAGGACACTGGTTAGGCTACTTTTGGAATATTGCATGCAATTCGGATCTCCTACGCATCAGACGGATATGGGAATCTTGAAACTGTTTTCAATAGATGGACAGGGATATTCACAGGGTTGGATGATTTAACCAAAAGGAGGGGCTGAATAGGTTGGACTTGTCTTTCCTCGAGCATCGAAGGCTTTATAGAGGTTGATGAAATCATGACGCACACGAATGCGATAAATAGAACCGGTCTTTTTCCGCAGGTTCTGGAGACCAGAACTAGAGGGCATGGGTTTAGGGTTAGATTTGAAATCTATACAAGGAAACTAAGGGACACATTCTTAATGCAGAGGGTAGTACGTACATGGAATGAGCTGCCAGAGCAAGTGGTGGAGGCTGGTACAATTAAAGCATTTAAAGGCCAACTTGATGAAACTAAGAATAAGAAGGGTTTAGCAGGATATGGGCCGAGTGCTGGCAAATGGGAATCGATTAGGTCAGGATATCTGGTCTGAATGGACGATTTATACCAGGAGGTCTGTTTCCTTGCTGTGCATCTGCATGACTCCGTGACTCTAATAATCGAGAATAATCACGAATTGTGGGTATAAAATATTAACTCAGTTTTTCTTTGAACAGATCCGAGTAAATCAAGCATACATCGCCTGCAGTCACACGTTTTGAATTGCTTCTTATTTTGCTCCATGGCCGCCCGAACATTCACATTTCATGATAGTTCTTGTGTTGAAACTTAGTAATGTTAGAAGTTGGTCGCTTTTTCGTTTCTTGACATATAGTTTATTCTTTATAATGACTTGGTCAGTCTTGAAATTGCTTCGGATTCTTTACAATCGAAAATTGACTTTGAATTCAACGTAAAGCTCAAGCTCCACGAAAGATCGAAGATGTGTCCACTACTTTTCATTATTTAAATAGCTGATTTGGATGTGAGCATAAGAGGTATAGATAGTAAGTTTGCAGATGACACCAACATTGGAGGTGGAGTCGACAGCGAAGAAGGTTACCGCAGATTACAACGGGATCTTAATCAGATGGGCCAATGGGCTGAGAAGTGGCAGATGGAGTTTAATTTAGATAAATGTGAGGTGCTCTATTTGGGACAGCAAATCTTAGCATGACTTTAACATTTAATGGCAAGGTCCTAGGGTATGTTTCTGAATAAAGAGACCTTGGAGTGCAGGTTCACAGCTGCTTGAAAGTAGAGTCGCAGGAAGATAGAACAATGAATAAGGCGTTTGGCATCCTTTCTTTATTGGTCAGTGTATTGAGTACAGGAGTTGGGAGGTCATGTTGCGGCTGTACAGGGCTTTGGTTCGGCCACGGTTGGAATATGGCGTGCAATTCTGGTCTCCTTCCTATTGGATAGGTGTTGTGAAACTTGGAAGGGTTCAGAAAAGATTTACAAGGATGTTGCCAGTGTTGGAGAATGTGAGCTAAAGGGACAGGTTGAATAGGCTACGGTTGTTTTCCTTAGAGCATCGGAGGCCAGGGGGCGACCTTATATGGGTTTATAAAATAATGAGTGGCATGGGATGGGATCAATAGACAAAGTCTTTTCCCTGTGGTGGAGGAGTCCAGAACTAGAAGGTGTAGGTTTCGGGTGAGATAGGAAAGATATAAAAGAGACGGAAGGGGCAACCTTTTCACTCAGAGAATGTTACGTTAATGGAATGAGCTGCAAGAGAAAGTGGTTGATGCTGGTATAATTGCAACATTCCTGGATGGGCATATGAGTAAGAAGAGTTTGGAGGGATATGGGCCAGGTGCTTGCAGGTTGGACTGGATTGGGTCGCGATATTTGGTTGGCATGGATGAGTTGGACCGAAGGTTCTGTTTCTGTGCCATACTTCTCTATGACTGTGTAACCTTTGTGGGCGTCATGGTGGCACAGTGGTTAGCACTGCCGCCTCACAGCGCGAGAGACCCGGGTTCAGTTCCTACCTCACGTGACTGATTGTGTGGAGTTTGCACATTCTCCCCGTGTCTGCGTGGGTTTCTTCCGGGTGCTCCAGTTTCCTCCCACAGTCCAAAGATGTGCAGGTTAGGTGAATTGGCCACGCTAAATTGCCCGTAGTGTAAGATGCAGGGGTAAATGTAGGGGAATGGGTATGGGTGGATGCTCTTCGGCGGGTCGGTGTGGATTTGTTGGGCCGAAGGGCCTGTTTCCACACTGTAAGTAATGTAATCTTGCTCATGATGAGCAGCATCGTTACACCTCCCACGTTAAAAACGAACCATCAACATTCAAAGATGGCTTCATTTTTGAAACCCTTTAAAATTATTTATTACTCGAAACACACATAAACATTGCACTGACTGTAGACATGCAAACATGCACAACTACATTCCATTGCAGTCTGAGGTCCTCCCACCAACAAATGCCTCTGTTTCTGATTCGAGTCTCGACAATGTGTCGGCAATCATGTTTACTCGTCCTGTCACCTGCACAATTTTCAAATTGAATGGCTGCAACACATGCTCCATCTAAATAGTCTGACATTTTTCTCCTTAACTTTCTCCACAACCTTCAATGGATTATGATCAGTGTATGTCTCAAATGCGTTATTGGTAACATAAACGCTCAAATGCTGTAATGCCAACAACAAGCTCAAAGTCTCCTTCTCAACTGTCAAATATTTCTATTGATGCACGTTCAACTTCCTGGAGTTATACCTAAACTGTCCACAACTCCCTTTAACAGTTTGATGTGCAGTTTGACACTTGGGTTGATTGTCTCTGTGGGTAAAAACAATGACTGCAGATGCTGGAAACCAAATTCTGGATTAGTGGTGCTGGAAGAGCACAGCAGTTCAGGCAGCATCCAAAGAGCAGCGAAATCGACTTATCGGACAAAAGCGTCGATTTCGTTGCTCGTTGGATGCTGTCTCTGTGGGTAATCTATATCACGTGAAATATATGAATAATTTCTCTTCAATCCTTTTACCTGTGATATTATGTAATGTGACAGTCTAGTCGATACATCTATAATTGTTAACAAATACTGAAACACACTTTTTGCTTGAGGCAGGGGTCACACAATGAATTAAGACTCTTGAAAATGCTTCCTCAAATGCTACAATAGGTAGTAAAGGTGCAGATTTCATTACCGCCTGTGGATTTCCAATTACCTGAAATGTAATGCAGTACAATTCAACGACATCCGTGTGCAGTCCAGGCCAGTAAATATGTCTTTGTATTTTAGATTGTGTTCTGCTCACTTTTTGATGGCCCCGAAGTGACCGTTTATGCGCGACTCCTCACACATCCTTTCTATACCCCACTGGCAATACGATTTGATGGACTTCGGCCCGTTTCTCGTCTTCTTGAATTGATTGTATCTATTAACTCTCTCAGGCATCATTTATAATGCAATGACATTCAGGGATACGTTCGGATTCCTTCTCTGTGTATGCTTTTTGATACAACTGCTTAAATTTACATTTTTCTGCTGCAACTCAATTAATTTATCTTAGCTAAAATGTCTGCATTGTCACCGATTTGCTTCTGCTTAATCTTAACAATTTGATCAAACATAGTATCTGTTAATCCCACTTCAACTTTCTTATTGATACGCGTTGATTTGTCGTGTTTCCACTGGTGACTTTTTGAGCTCGTTACCATGCAGTCAAAAAAACTCCCAGGATGTGTGTCCTGCAATTGTTCAGTTGCCTGAGTTTCCTCTGGATTTTCAACCACAGTAGTAGCACTACGACTGGTGAATCAGCTGTATCATTAGCAAGGACAAATGTTATTTCTGAAGCGAAGGGTTATTCCAGTGCTCCTACCACGAATTCTCCACGCTTTTCTGGACACTCTAACCTCTCTTTACATAACTGAATGCTTGCTGTCCCACTGTGAATTCCCTTTACCTTTAGAAATCCTTCAGAAGTATATATCTCCTCATCTTCCGACATCACAGACCGAGAGGAACCTTTGTCTCTTAATAGTGTAATCTCATTTACCTGCTGCTCCTGGGCTATGCGAATACACTATACCTTTCCATGTATATAGTTTAAGAAGATCCGGCATTTCCTCCTAAAAGAACATCTGATTAGCTCGTGATTTCTGGTGCGGCTTTCTAGCCTCTACTGTTCTTTCTGTTACCACTCATACAAAATTCACTGGTTTGCCCTGTTTTCCTATAACTGGCTTCCCAATGCTTTTACTAACCCAACAACACTGTGATTTCATGTGGTCTACTTTTTTGTTGCTAAAACACCAGAGCTTTTTATCTTCTTTGTTCCCTTCAAGCGTTTTCCTTTCTTAGACTTTGGTAAATATCGTTATGTTCTTCACTGAGATCTACCCTTCCCTTTCCACGTGAGGATCTCTATTTTCCCCAGTTCCAATCCCTCAAGGACAAAAGTTGATTCTGGACGCCAAACTGTGTTTTATGCACTAACTCATAATCATTAGAGTTTTCAACTGCTAACTTTGCTGTTTTAATTTCTGCTGTTCCACATGAGATCTCACTACTTCAGAAGTGATTTCTAGAATCCCTCCAAAATAATCGATTCTCTGATAGCGTCTTGGGCTTGCTGTATGTTTAATGCTCTATGAACCTGTCAAAATGTCATTTTGATTCTTTAAAACTCAATGTACATTTGACCAGGATCCCTACTTAGATTCCTAAAATGGTGCCTGTAGGCTTTTGGCACAAGCTTAGATGCACTTTACATAGATACATTCAACTCCAGATACGTCCCCGATACCTCGCCTGATAGCGATGCGAAAACCTGACTCGTTCTACGTCCATGCTTTGTTTGGATCAACGAAACTCATATGGTTACTGGCCATCGCATTTGTTTAGCCATTTTTGACAAATGAAATGAAAAATGATTCCACATCTTTCTCCTCAAATTTAGGCAATCCTTGAATATATTTAAACAGTACAGATGTAATTTAGCTCACTGAGATGGAAAGTCATTTTCAGACGTTTCATCACCATGGCTAGGTCACATCATCAGTTAGCCTCCGGTGAAGAGCTGGTGGTATACCCTACCTTTGTATTTATAGTTCTTGGTTTCTTAATGGTCCATTCGATGCACTACCCGCTATCACTAGTTTACATGCATATAAGGAAGGACATCTTTTTGATGAGCGCAAAACATATCCCAGGACAAGAGAAACAAAGGCACGCACGACAATTCCGAGAGGCCTGGCATTCTAAACGTGACTCCATCAATGAGCACGTGGATTTGTACCCCATCTATCTTCCCTTGAAAAAAAGAGCCGAAAATGATATCACGAACCTTAAGAAACCAACATCTGTAAACAGATAGGTGGGACATACCAACAGCGCTTCACTGGAGACTCACTGATGATGTTACCTAGTCATGGTTACGAAACTTGTGAAAACAAACCTTCCAGCTCAGCGAGATAACTTCCATATTATCCACTTGAGCAGCAAATCCACTCAAAAAAACGCAAATATTTAAGCAGTTTCTCAACAGACTTTTGACTATCTGTACCGCAGCAGCAACATTTTGATAGCCAGCTGTAAGGTTCCCCCTCCCTCTCATCCAGGATAAAGAAGTCTCAGCTATCTGGGAGAATGCACAGAAATACTGAAACACATTGTCCTTCTCTACCCTACCCGCATAAAGGGAGATCTGTTGAAAATATCATAATGATGTGGAAGAAGAATAGGTAAGATGTCACGAGATGATCTCAACATCAAGATAAACCGCATTAAACGTCTTGTCTGAATCTGCTACTAATCTCTCGAGAGTAAAGGCTGGCATGATGGCTCAGCCTTGGTTCCTCACAGTTCCAGGGATCCATGACTGATTCCATGCTCGGGTGACGACCTGTGTGTAAGGAAATCAAAAAAGGAACATGAATGTAAACAAACAAGAAACATAAAGACTGATAAAAGCTACTGTTAATGTTTGAAAGTCAAAAGGAAAGGTAATTAAAATGCGGAACAATGAGTACGTGGACAGGTTAATTTATTGTCGATAACAGAGACACTAAAGGGAAATTATATTGATACTTTATGTCTGTCTTCATGCAAGAAGATTCACAAAATCTTCAAGAGATGCCAAGTAACCATGGGACTTGTGTAACTAAAGACTAAAAATATTCACGCCAGTGACGAGGTAGTATTTGGAAATATATCTGAATTGAGCATTGATAAGTCCGATGGATCAGATACACTTCATGCCAGAATATCGGAGGAAGCTGCAATAGAAATGCAGATTGCATTGTGGCTCACGGTAAATGTTTCTCTTTTTCCTTTGGAAATCTATAAACAGATTAGCAAATTTAAAAAGGGAAGAGGAGAGAGAAGTGCAAATGCAAGATGATGCATTTTGGAAGATTCAATTCAAGAGTGAACTATAAAGAAAATAGAAAATCCTTGAGGGGAAATGATGTAAGAGACATCTGGGTGTTCAGATCCACTGTTCCCTGAAGGTGGCAACGCAGGTCAATACACTGGTCAAGGGGGCATAGCTTTAAATTAAGGGGGGGTAGATATAGGACTGACGCTAGGGGTAGGTTCTTCACTCAGCGAGTCGTAAGTTCATGGAATGCCCTGCCAGTAGCAGTGGTGGACTCTCCCTCTTTATGGGTATTTAAGCGGGCATTGGATAGGTATATGGAGGATAGTGGGTTAGTGTAGGTTAGGTGGGCTTTGATCGGCGCAACATCGAGGGCCGAAGGGCCTGTACTGCGCTGTATTCTTCTATGTTCTATGTTAAGGTCTACAGCAGGCTTTACGTCATCAGGTGGGGTATTGAATGCAAGAGTTGGTAGATCATCTTATAAATGTTTAGGACTTTCGTACTGACAACATTTTGAACACTGTGTCCTGTTCTGGTCGCCCAATTGCCAAAAAGACGTGGATGATTTGGAGAGGGCGCAGAGGAGGTTCACCAGGGCATTGCATTGTGTGCAGTGCATCAAATATGAAGAGAGTGCAAGCAGATTAAAATTATTTTTATAAGGAAGATGGAGGTTGAGGGTGACCTGACTGAGGTCAACAAATCATGAGTGGTATAGACAGGGTGGCTAGAAAGAAGTTTTTCTTCTCAGAATAGGTGGCTATGGGTCAGCAATTCAAACTAATATGGGAATAGCTTAAGGGAGATATGCGTGGAACGTTCTTCATACAGATGGTTGTGGAGGCCTGAAAAGCGTTGCCAGCGAAGGTAGTAGAAGTCGGCATGACAGCGTCATTTAAGAGACATCAAGACAGATACATGTATAAGCAGGGAGCAGAGGGGTGCAGATACTTAGAAAATAGGCACAGATTTTGACAGAGAATCTGTATCAGCACAGATTTGGAGGGACTAAGATATTGTTCCTGTGTTGCAATTTTCTTGTTGTTTATTTTTAAAGAGAGTTTTATTATCGATCATTCACAGTGGGGAAGTTGTTGGAACTGATCACAAATAATTTAATATTGGTCACATCGAAGCTAACAGCAAAATTCGAAAGGATAACTCAATAAGGGAAAGGAACAAACTGTTTTACTTCAAGGCATCTCTTGCACGCATCGGCAATGGAGAACTACTGGTTGCTGCATGTAGGAAATTCAGGAGGATTTTCGGAAGAACTTACACAGTAAGTGATTACAAATAGGTAAAGCAAAGGCAGCATACACAAATGATAAGGTAAATCTTACATATGCCTTGATTTGAAAAGAATCAGAATATGGATGATGAAGTGTCATGCAGACACTTCCTGTCTCTCCATGGATGTTTTTTGACTGGTTGTGACGTCCTGCATTTGCTGTTTTCAGTACAGATTCAAGAATGAGCAATTATGTGCTCCCACTAAAAGTTAATCTATTCTGCACCGCTTGCACAGAGTGCTGATGAGACAGTACCTGTAGGATTATCTACATTTTTTGAAGAATAAACGGAACACTTTTACTTAATGGTCCTCCTCCAGATTAATCCCTTAGATGGCAATATTTTGTGATGAGGAAACATGACTTTCAGGTAATGAGAAATAATCACAATGATATCCAGAAAATGCATTCAGAGTGAACAGAAGAGCACACGACCAAGCAGGCAAGGTGGAGAGAATCACAATATATTCTTCAAGAATGTCAAGTACAACTGAATAACAAGGAAACAATTAGCGCCATTTCAAATCAAGGTGGAAATCTGTCCGTGAAGCTGGTGAACATTACAAATGGTTGCATGAGTCCTTTGTGTCTGCTTTACTGTCAGACTGAGAATGCATGTACGGAATTCGAGAAGATGAACTATGAACTTAATACGGTTCTACTTTAAAGGAAGGGTGGTGAAGATATATCAGAGAACTATCGACAAGTAAATATCAGATCAGTATTAAGTAAACTATTGGAGAAAATAGGGAAGGAGAAATGGATTTCCGATTAGAGGTGATGTTTGATCAGGGAGAGTCAGCGTGACGTGGTCAGAGGGAAATCATACCTAATGAATTTATCAAAATTTTTCGAGGATGATGTTTATGTGGTCTTTCAGTAAGGCTTTTAACAAAGCTCCACACAGAGTGATAGAATCATAGAGTCCTACAGCACGGAGACAGTCTGTTCGGCCCAAACTGGTCCACGCCAAACAAAATATCCATCCACGCTTTGCCCACCTACCTACACTTGGCCTATATACAACTAAACCTTTCCTATCCATGTATTTGTCAACATGCCAGTTAAATGTTGTTAATGTCCCCGCCTGAACCAATTCCACTGGCAGCTCATTCTATATGCATACTGCCCTTTGTGCAAAAATGTTACTCCTCAGGTTCCCTTAAATGTTTTCCTCGCTAACACTTAACTAATGCCCTCTCGTCCTTGATTCCCCAACCCTGAGAAAAAGACTGCGTGCATTTAGCCTATCCATACCTCTCATGATCTTGCACAGGTGTTTACCTTTCCCCCTCAGTCTTCTACGTATGAAAGAAAAGAGTCTTCGCTTGGCCATACTCTTCCTATAACTCATGCACTTAAGGCTTAGCCACATCCTTGTAAATGTCTTCTGCATTCTTTCCAGTTTAATAACATCCTTCTGATAGTAGTGCGACAAAAACTGAACACAATGCTGCAAGTGCAGCCTCACCAACGCTGTGTACAACTGCAACACAATTTCCCAAGTTCTATACTCAGTGCACTGATTGGTGAAAATTTGTGTGCTAGATGTTTTCTTCTCAACACTGTTTTCCTGTGACATAGGAACCTGATAAACAATCGCATATGCGGTGGTTTCGAGTGTACCTTGACATGTACATTCAAAGTTGTTTTAATTGCAGGAGACCGAGGACTGTTTGTGTGACGGAGATCAGTGTCAGCTGTGTACCATAATAATCAGTGCTTTATCCCTTATTATTTGTGATATTAAAATATGATGCAGATGTGAATGTGGAGGGGTGTGTGGGAAGGCTGTCAAATGAAAGTCTGTGCTTCACACAAAGATTGGCTGTATTGTTGGCAGTGAGGAGGAAGGTCCTATGTTCCAGGAAGATATCGTTCGAATAGTCAGATGGGCAGATCAATGGCATACATAATGTAACCCTGATAAATAGGAGTGGATGCACATTGGAAGGAGGAACTAGACACAGGAATACTCATTGAATGGGAAATCACTAGGAAGCTTAGAGGGTGATTCTCCACAGGTCCCTCAATATTACTGACAGGGTAATACACAAGTGGAGAAGGCATAGGCGACCGTAGACATGGCCTGTGTTCGTCGGCCATAGACTAAAAGAGATTTACAGGGCTTTGATTAGGCCAAGATGAATATTGCGTGCAGTTATGGGAGCCACATTAGAGGAAGGATGTGGTTGCACTGGAGGAAATGCAAAGGAGATTCACCACAATGTTTGCTACATTGGCGCATATCAGCAATGAAGAGAGGTTGGATAAGCTCAGGTTGTTATCTTTAGAGCAGACAAGGTTCTGGGGAGCATGATTCAGAAGTATAAGATGACAAAGGGCATGTGCAGGGTGGATGGAGAGCAGTTGTTTCTTTTCAGTAAAGCATCATGAACAACGGAACAAAATTATAAAGTGAAAAGTTTGAGTTTTCGAGAGGATTTGAGGATTGTTTTTCTCCCAGAGGGCGTTGGCGTTGGAATGCACTTCTTGACACGGGAGTTGTCGTTGGTAACCCCTCAAATGGGAAAAATAGTACTTCGAAGTATCATCATTTTCTTGGCTTCAGGTCCCATGCCAGAAAGTGAGACTAATGTCGGACGTGCTGTGTTTGATACCATACGGAGTTTATCCTTCTACGATTGCATGATTGTGGAAGGTCAGTCATTCAGCTGCTTAAGGCAGGAATTGTTGTGTTTCTTAGATTGTACTAACAATGCTTAAACGAGTGAACTGCAATACTTCCTAAAAATATACCAGTGTGAAAGGTAATGGAAAACAAGTGTAACTTCCTTATTATCTGAATGCAGAGAATGGAGAATGAAGAACAAGGAAATGACGAACCTATAACGCAACTCCGTCAGTTCTATCTTCACAAAAGAAACAAAACCAAAAAAAAAACACATTTCTCTGCAATGCCCTTAAACCTAAGTCTGGTGAGGAAAGGGAGTTAAAGTAAAATTAGTAAATGCATTGATTTGGAGAGATTATTGTGATTGAAAGCAATGGGTATGGAAAACATCAGCACAGACTTATGAAATGACAAGCACATTTGAGAAACTAACATGCAGATAGTTATAGAGAAACGATGGATGCAATATGTTTAGATTTTTGATAACATCCCAAGCCGGGTGTGCAGGATTAAATGTTGTTGCTTCTTTGTGTGCATCCTTTAACAGGGGACGGCTGAGAGAAAATTGTGAGTAGGAAAAGATCCCATCTATTATTTTCTACTGGAAGGCTCGGTGAAGTATCATAGTGGTCAGTGATTCGGATCTAGCTATTCCCAAAACATCTCAAACATTTGCTTGAGGGAATCAACTGTAATATTTCCAAGTCTGCTGATGGCACTAAATGATGTCAGATTGTGATTGGTTAACTGCATGTAATAATGACTAATGAAACGAATGGGCAAATACGAAGCAGATGAGGAGCAATGTGACGATGTGCACATGGTTGGAAAAATAGAATGGCAGCCTACCATTTGAAAAGGGATTGCTTGTAAAATATTGATCTATGCAGGTACTTGCGCTCCTTTTTGTTGTTTCCTTCTGCACAGACCTCTGAGGTCCATGCAGGGCAGTGGCGTCTGAACCCAGATGTCAATACTGGGAATGGCATTGGCACGCTGACTAGTGTACATAGGCCAACTAACTGGATAGGTATAACATTGAAAAGTATCTGGTGTTTCTTGAGACCTATCGCTGAAAGCAATATTTCAGGAGCAGAAAGCAGTTAGATGATACATGGTGTGTTGAACTTCGTTTCAAGGGGATTTGAGTGCAGGAATAAGGGGTCTTTCTGAAGCTGTACATGGCCTTGGTGAGACCTCATCTCCAACATTGTGCAGTACTGTGTACAGTTTTGGTCTACTGACTTTCTCAAGGACAAATCTGATATTGAAGGAGTGCAGCGAAGGATGACCAGACTGATCACTGGGATGACAGGCTTGTTGTGGGAACAGAGTTTGAGTCGACTGGGACTGTATTCCTTGTGGTTTAGAAAATGAGTAGAGATGAGTGAAGAATTCAACACTCTGACAGGGCGAGACTCATTGGAAGCATGGCTGATAATTACCCTGGCTGAGACGACTGAAATAAAGGGCCACATTATTATGTACGGGCAAACGTCTCCATTGAGAAAAGATTAAATGCCTGCAATCAGACACTGCTGATCCTGGGGAATTATCTCTCACATAAGCCTGTGGAGGCAAAGGTACTGAATATGAACAAGTGTTTTTGGACTCGAAATTATGGGGACAGCGCATGTACGTGCTCTGGACAAAGAGGAGAAGCCATCATTATGTTGAATGGGGGCGCAAAATTCGAAGGACAGAAAGGACTACTGCAGTTAATGTTATATATTTTATGTTTTTAATCACATTATGGCATGTATGTTGTGTGGGAAATGTGCATTGAGGAGATATTCGTTCATGAACTCGAATGGGGTGGGGGGGGGGTGTCAAAATGTTGAATTGCCTATTCCTTTCCTGATGTTTCTGTGCAGGTTGTTGGAAAATTCTGTAAATCTCACAAGCTCTCAAATGTTAGGAAAAAGGCATCGGGAGAGTCGACAGTAGTGTGTTTCAAGTGCCTTTTTCCGATATCGAGGCTGGTGCCAGTCTTCTGTCTGGTTTGAACCATCAAAACCTCCGAGCAGTTTGGTAAAACTGAGTGTATTGCATGGCCGTTGCAGAATCCATTGAAGAGTTTATCACATGTCTGTGAGTCTGGAGTCACTTTTAGGCCAGATCAGCAGTCAGAAAATTTTCCAATTTCACACAGAGGCCACACCCGGAACTTTTGAGATTGAGGAACACTGATTTATTTTTCACAATACCGTGTGGAAGAGAAATTGACTGAATTGATAGAATACTAACACTTTGCACACTGAAGTCAAATATTATCCTCACGAATATAAGGAACAGTCAGTTTTATAAAGTTCCAGCAGTGCAATGTTAATGGCAAGTCAACACAGTTTTCCTTGCAGCAAGAGAAAGCAATTGGTTGGCTGGCAGTATTCATCAGTTCACAATTGTAAATGGAGGTTTAGATAACCTGCACAAACTGGTGCTAATGGCGAGCATCCTGGCTTCGACAGGTCCGTGGGGCAGTGTTCATATTTTTCAGGTATCTTGGTGCCACCGAGTCTGCGTCAGGTTTGTGGGGATTGTACTACCATACCATAGTGGATGCTGGAAATGCCTGCTTTTAAGAGAAACTAATTTCTGAAATTTGTAATACATTGCTTCAGCGTAAGCGAACAAAAGGGACTTTAAGAATCGGATTATCCAAAGGCAAAAGAAAGCATTATCTGATTTGCAAGATTCCAAAGAATACAAACGCAGCGATAAAGAAGATTTTTATGAAGGATGATTTGTAATAAACAAAATAGAAGAAATAATGAGATTGCAACTCAACAACTTTGAAAAATCAACCGAGAAAGTAACTTATTCTAATCGCATTAAGAATGTGTTCAGCTATAAAACAGAAACTTAATTTATCTTGCAGAAATTCGATGTGTTTTGAAAGCATTTACAATAGTAATTGGTTTTGTTAAAGATTTTTAATAGCAATCACGAAGACAGATTTCAACTAATTTTGAAACATTCAAGAGATGCCAAGCATATCTTGTCTAATTAGCTAAACAAAAAAAAGTCCTGAAGAATGGTTACTACCGAAACGTTAACATCTCCACGTCTGCTGCATGACTTGTTTGTGCACTTCCAGCCTCCTGCCTGTCACTTTGGATTCCAGCGTCTGCATTTCATTATTATTATTGTTAATTTTATTATTATTATGATGATTATTATTAGGAGTTTCAGCAAAAGAATCAATTGTAATTGACTGTTGGAAGGGATAATGAATTTTGATAAGAGATAGCCAGTAGAAAATAAAATAAAATTCAAGCAGTCTTTTGAGATAAAAATAAGAGGAATAAGCAAAACGATTATAGCCAGTATCACTGGAGTGCGACATAGGAAGATGCCAAGGCCTCGAGATTCCAAAATCTTTCACATCCGAAATAACTGAGAAGCTATGTTTGTCCGTGGACGTGCCCGTGAAGAATGAAGTGTTTTACGAGATTGTTCCCGTAGAAGGAATGTGACGGGTATCGTAACCACTTTTTGTACGATCCTTATGATATAAAATGTAGAAAAAACTGTAAAATTGATCTCTCAATTGTATCATTGACCTCTGTTTTGATCTGAGTTAAAAACTACGAAAACGATCGTATTGTTATGTTAAAGCCAGATTCGAGAAATATCCTTTCGCCCTCTCCCTGCATTAACAGGTTTTTGCTTGAATAAAAGTCCACTCCGTGCGTGTTTGTAGCCTGCCTCTAGAGTCTTTGCCCCTGCCTGGGGAAATCTCACTTCTACAGTAAGCAAGGACATTCAGACCAGAGGGTGAAAGAAAAACATAGATAGCGCAATTCAGGCACCACCACATAGCGCATGCACGAGGCAAGAATAATGTTAGCAAGCTGCAGGATCTCTTTACCGGGGTGGGAGGGGTCTGTGTAAAAACCGGCAGCCTTTCCACGGCAGTGAACAATCTAAATAGAATCTGTGGATGGAAAGTTCGCATACATGATGGTCTGCACTGTGCACATCACCTCCTGCAGTTTCTTACTGGGCAGAGTAGTTTCTGTACCAGATTGTTATGCACTCGCAGAATATGCTTTCTCCGGTGCATCTGAAGAGGTTGGTGATGGTCCGTATGGATGTGCCGAATATCGTGAGCTACCTGAGGAAGAACAGGTAGCTCACGATATTACAAGTGAGGTTGTCGATTTCCATACTTTCAAGTTCAGTTACGTTGATGCATTGGGGAGGGTTCTACTTTCCTTCAGAGGTCAATGAACAGTTCTTCACTTTGCTGCCGTTGAGAGAGATTGTTCTCCTTCCACAACATTACCAAACCCTCTATCTTCCTTCTGTGTTTTGACTCATCATTGTTTGATATCCGTCCTGATATGGTGGTGTCATCAGCGAACTTGTAGATGACATTCCTTTGTAATTTGACAACATTGCAATGGTTGCACATTGGGAACAATATGGGGTCGAGGACACATACTTCACGAGCTCAAGTGTTAAGTGTTATTGTGGAGAAGGATTGTGTCAATTTTCGCTTATTTCGCTTTTTGGGTCAGAAAGCTGAGGAACCATTACATGAACCATGACTGTATCTTTAATGCATTAGCCTCATCCTTTCTTCACACCTTGTTGGCTTTTTGCCTCGGCTGCCTAGATCCCAACAACCCTTGAATATTCACTTCCTAATGATAGTCATTCTACAGCTACATCTCTGTAATGACAGTTTCATCATATCTGTTTACGGTCATTCCATCTGCCTTATCGCGAAAGCAGGGAGTCATTCCTCAGTAGTGGGGGGTTTAACGGATTGATAGAGGTTACAGAGATAGGGAGGCTGACAGGGGCTCGAGGACGTTAGAGTTAAACAGAAGTACATCGGGTCAAGAATATCAGTGGGACAAAGGGGTTTGGGGATTGGAGGAATTTACAGAGATAGAGGGAGCTGGATGAGATTCTGGAGACAGGGATACGGATGGATGGAGGGAGAGGCAGGCAGACTGAGAAGCACAGCCAGGGGGTGTTTCTGCAGCACATTATTGTGTATACGAACAGAGATATGGAAGGTTGTAGTGACTGAAAACGTTTAAAGAAATATGAAGGCTTCTATGTTCTGGAGGATATATAGATAGGAAGGAAATGGAGAATGTCAGGTTAGTGGGATGGAGACAGTTACACAAATGGGGACGCCTCCCAAACTGAAAGAAGTTCCTGCAGTCAGGAGAGTTGGGGGGATGAGGGTAAAATTTAAATTGATTAAGGTCAAAGAATTGGAGAAGGAGAAGGAGATTACAGGTGGATGTGGAGACCGATGAGTTGCATTGAAAGTGAGTCTTATAGTCTGATAGGAACTGGTGCAAAGATCGGGAATTCGTGAGGGACTTCAAGGGATTACCTTATAAGGGAAGATTAAAGGGGCTCCACAGATTGAAGTTGGCATCAGGACTGGAAGAGGTAACACAGAATGGGAGGGTTTTAGGAGCTGTAGGTGTTTATGGAGATAGTGGAGGGGTTGCAGCCGGTTACAAAGACATGAAAGATTTTAGGACATTACTAAGATACACAGGCTTTAGTTAATGCAAGAATGGGAAGCTTAATGGAACTGGAGGACCGAAGAAAGTTATGGACAGTAGTGGTGGCTGGAGATGTTAACGGATTATACAGAGACTTGCAGATTAGAGACAGAACAAAGAACAAAGAAAATGTACAGCCGAGGAACAGTCCCTTTGGCCCTCCAAACCTGAGCCGATCCAAATCTACTGTCTAAACCTGTGGCCCAATTCCTAAACATCTGTATCGCTCTGCTCTCCATCTACTCATGCATCTCTCCAGACGCATCTTAAATGAATCTACGGTGCCTGCCTCTTCCACCTCTGCTGGCAACGCGTTCCAGACGTCCACCACCCTCTGTTTGATGTACTTACCGTGTGTATCCCCCTTAACCGTTTCACCTCTCACCTTGAAAGCGTGACTTCTCATTATTGAATCCTTCAGCCTGGGAAAAAGCTGATCCCTTTCCACCCTTTTGATACCCTTCATGATTTTGTAAACGCAATCAGGTCCCCCCTCAATCTCCTTTTTTTCTAATCAAAACAAGCATAACCTACTTAACCTCTGTTCATAGCTATCACACCCTCGTAAACCTTCTCTGCACCCTCTCCAAAGCGTCCACATCCTTTTGTTAATGTGGCGACAAGAACTGTATATAGTATTCTAAATGCGGCGGAACCAATGCCTTATACAATTTTAATATAACTTGTCAGCTCTTATACTCAATACTCCGTCTGCTGAAGGCAAGCATGCTATACGTCTTCTTGACCACTCTGTCCACATGTGATGCAAACTTCAAGGTACAATCAACCTGAACTCCCAGGTCTCTCTGCCCATCAACATATCCCAAGGCTTCAGATTCTGATAGATATTGTAGGAACTGGCATAGCCTTGGCAAATGGGGAGATTGCAGTTGTAGAAGGTGGTGAAGGGACTGGAAGCAAAAAAAAAGCTGCAGGGAGGGTTGTGGATGCAATTGGTGATTCGAGAATAGGAGGGATGCAGGGCTGCAGGGGATCTTACAGACATGGAGATTTCTAAGAGCAGGGGAAAGTAACAGAAGTAGAAGGATTGCAATGCTTGAACAGGGTTCAGCAATCAGGAGGTTTGAAGGTTCAGGATAATGTTACAAAGACAGGGACAGTTGTAGGGATGGGATGAGCATACAAAGATAGTGTGGGCTTTTGACACTGTTGGATAGTATGCTACAGAGGTGGGGAGAGTTTCACAACGAAAGGGAGTTAGAAAGATCAGGAGAGTTTCAGGTTATTGTCTCAGCTCTGAAAGGAAAGTTTTTCCAGAGATAAGGAGAGTTGTGGAGGCTGGAGCAGGTGACATAGATAAGGAGGGTTTTAAGAATAAGGAGGACTTCTCAGAGAAACGGAGGGATGTCGGGATGGGACATGGTGTGAGTCACAGTGAGAATTACGGCAGCTCATGAAGGTAACGGAAACAAATGATGCAGTCATATGGGGAGGACATTAAAGGTGTAAATATTTGTTGTGACTGAAGGGGATAGCATCCATAGGTAGGGTAGTCTGGACCAGCAGAATTTACAGAGATTGAGTGTGTGCTCGAGAGGAAGAGTTTATCGTTGTCATCAGGATAACAGAGACTAAATTACATGGTAGGGACGGTATAACTGGATGGAATCCAGAGACATGGAGGACGTTAAGAGGTGGAGGAGGTTTCTAACGTCAGGAGTTGCTTGAGAGATTACGCCGACAGATTCTCAGTTTGGAACCTGACAGAGCTACAAAGACAGGGAGGTATTTCAGAGCTGGAAGGGATTACACTGATCGGGACAGCCCAATGGAGTGAAAAATGTTTGACAGATAAGGAAGAGTTGTAGGAGGGGGAGAGGTTTACCAGGATAGGGACAAATGGAGATGTGAACGGCAAATTCATTGACTTGGAGGGCGGCATTGGTAGCCGGAGCTTACAAGGATAGACAGGACTGTCTGGGTTTACAGGGATGAGGCAATATGGTATCGACTGGAGAAGTTTAGGGATTGGGGTGTTAGGGATTAGAGAACCTGATAGAGACAGAGAGCATTGTGTGGACTAGAGGAAATTCCAAACAGAGGAAGGATTATCGAGACTGGAGAATACTGCAAAGACCACTAATAAAGCATGAACCAGGATTGACGCATGGGATCCCTTGTGCTGTCTCAGTGAGGCCCAGGACAGCAGGGCGAGAGCAGGACCTTCATAAGTTGGCGGAATGAAGCCTATAATGTAGCTTTTCCTTACCCAGCAGTATTTCTACATCATATCCTCAGGGTCTGAATTAAAGTCCACTAACTCATCCCTGTGCTGTTCACTGTAAATTACCTTTCCGGCTGCAGGATTTACGGAAGGCTCCAGATCCCCTTCTCCATCTCGATCTGGCTGACCAACCGTCTTTTATGTGGTTATGGATGAGACAGGGGTTAGGAATTCGACTGAGTCAGGAACATCCTGATTACCCGCAGGAGAAAGAGAAATAAACAGAATGGGAAATTAGACTGATGCAGTGAAGAACACTCATGTGCAGAAGCACTGAGTCCAGCAGAGATCTCGAAAATCCCTTTCATCATCCCTGGCCTGTGTTGTTATGTCCCTTTGGAGTGAAGATCCTGTTGGATCTGGAGTAGCTGTAAGAGCGAGAAGCACTAATAAAGGCAGCAATTAGAACCAAACAGTGAGGGAAACCACATGGAGAGATACAGAGTGATATCACTAGAGTGTTGGAAGGTATCAGGATCACACAATGGTGTCAGAAGAAGTGGTGCTGATTCAGTGAGCACTGCTACCAGTACTCAGGGAGGAGTGAGCTAGTGTAATGGGTGGTACAGTGCTGGGACCAGTGCCCTGGTCAATCATATGACCAGCTTGATACAGAGTGCTCTAAACTGACACAGAAGAGAAGGGACAGTGCTCAGCGGAAAGGAAATTCCCAAGTCCATAGAGAACGATTTAAATATTGAAACATGGGGCTGTGGCTGAGGATAAACAAAAACCAACAAACGTGACTGACTTTAACTGAAATTGTACATCAGCAAGTAGATTTGCGACAGGAATTTATTGTAAAAAAGTAAGTTATTGTTTCTTAATTTGAATGCACAAAGGATGTGCAATGTGTGCCTTGTGATTTCCATCTAATCATCATCACGGAGACATGGTAACAGTGTGAAAACGGGTGGGGCATTAATGTTCACAGCTACACTATATTGTGGAAAGTCAGGTAGATCAGGAGGTGGGATAGGGAACTCTCATTGTTCGGGATAACATTGGGCCTACCAAGAAAATATGTGACCTCAGGTTATGAGGGAGTATGAATCCAAATTCTGGGTAATATGGATCAAACTACAGAACTGAAAGGACTGTGTAAAGCCCCCTTTACAACATCACATTGTTAGACACTGCATTAATGGGGAATTATTGGAATTTGTAACATGAGCGCTATGATAATTGTGAGGGGACTCAATGTGCCTATCTAATCATGTAATCATTGGCAGTGGGTCACAGACGAGACTCACTCTCCCCCACTCTGCGTGGGAGTCTGTATGTAGCTGTATAGACTGATGTGACCTTCCACAGACTCTGTTGCACTTGGGGCAGAAGATGGCCGTGGGAAGGGGTGGATGAAGCGTTGGTGTGGCAGCGCGCTCCTTGTGCTGTTTTCTCCTGGATTCCTATTTTTCCCTGCAGCAAGGGTCGAAGTACTCGATACCTTCCCAATGCTCCTCCCCCATTTTGGAAAGTCTGGGCCCGCTAATTCCCAGGAGTTACCAGATTTGATTAAACGATGCTTGGAAGAATAAAGAAAGCCGAACAATACTTTTGAAATAATGAGGTATTTGTTACAGGGATCACTAGGGGTCTTTTAGCAGGAGGAGTGCAGTCGGAAGAGGAAACATTGTCAGGGTTTAATGAGATAATAGGAACAAGGAGGGCCGATGGTGCTGGAGGTGGTGAGTGTGTAACAGTGTGTGGCAAGGGCCTGAAGAATGTTACAATGCCAGTAAGAATTGCCGCAGCTGGAGGTGTTTGCAGAGATAGGGTGTGGCATATGCATTTTTATTTATTTCATTCATGGGATGAGGATGTCACTGATAGGGCCAGCATTCTTTGCCCCACTGCTAATTACCATAGAGAGTAGCTCAGAATCAGCCATATTGCTGTGGGTCTGGAGTCACATATGAGCCAAACCGCACAAGAATGTCAGATGTCCTTCCCTAAAGGGCATAAGTGCATCAGTTGAGTTTTTCACATAATCAACAATGCTTTTATAGTGGCCTCACTATTGTCCTGTACAGACAGAACATGAAATCCCAACTCCTACTCTCAATGCTCTGCCCAATGAGGGCAAGCATCCCAAACGCCTGCTTCACCAGCCTGTCGACCTGTGATGCCACTTTCAAAGAACTTTGCAACTGCATCCCTGGGTATCCGATTGGCAACACTACCCAGGGGTCCAACATTAACTGTACAAGTTCAGTGTGACCTGCTTTACCAGAATGCAACATCGTGCATTTCTCCAAATGCTATTCCTAAATTCACTGGTCCAGCAGTATTGTTGATTCCATTGTACGCTTAGATAACCCTCCTCACTGTCCACTGTATCACAAATTTCAGTGTCACTCACAAACTTGCTAATCATGACTCCTGTATTATCAATCAAACTGTTTATATAAATGAACCACAACAGTGACCCAGCACCGAACCCAATGGCACACGGTTGGTCTGCAGTTTGAGCAGCAGCAATGAATACGCTCTGTCTCCTACCGTCAATCCCATTTTGTATCTAGTAGGTGAGTACTCCCTGGTTATGTGTGATCCAAACTTGTTAACCAGTCTGCCATGCAGAAACTTGTCAATGGTTTTGCTAAGCCTATGGAAATATCATCTCCTGCTCTACCTTGATCTATTATTTGCCTACCTCCATAAACACTCATCCATCATTTTCCATGCACAAAGCCATGCTGATTATCGGTAATCATTTGTTGCCTTTACAAAGGCATGATGATCCTTTTTCTCAGAATCCCCTCCAACAACTTTCCCAGCGCAGCCATCAGACTCACTGGTCTGTAGTGGCTGTCAAAGACACAAATACCTCTGCGAGGGGCCCTGCAATTTCATCCTTGAATTCTCACAAGGCGCTGGGATCAGTCTGATCTTGGCCCAAGGTTTTATCAACTTTTTTACATTTTCATACATCCAACACCTCCTGTTCTCCAATGTAAACTCTGTTGAAGACATCACTATGCATTTTCCCAAGTTGTCGAGCCTCCATGTCTTTCTCCATAGTAAATCCTAATGTAAAATTTTTGTTTTCGGATATCCCCGATCAATAGTGATTCCACATAGAGAGCCTCATTTACCTTTCAGGGGCACTATTCTCTTCCTCGTTATATTTTACCCCTGTTGAGACTTGTCAACACGCTTCTGAAATTTCAAATATCCTCCACCCTTATCTATTCTGTAATTTATGCTCACACCAAAATATAGAATCCAACAGATTTAAAAATATTCTACTTCTATAGAACCATACGTCTCTAATTGTTTCTAAGTGTCCAGTTATCTTTTATTGTCATATCCTTTATAATACACTCCAGCAAGTTCCCGACTTACTGTCAGGCTAACGCCGTTTGGTTTCAGACTGACTGCACAAAGAGTTTAGGGAATCTTTGCGTATCAAACTGAATAAAGGTAGTTTCCAGAGTCAGCAAGTAATAGAGAAGGCTGCCATTTATGATAAAAAGAATGGGCTCTAAATATAGGGAGAACTTGCATAAACGATGCAACGTACCAGTCAGACCACACCTAGAATATTCTGAACAGAATGAGTGCACGAAGGAAATGTATTCTTGCATTGGAGGCAGGCTAAAGACGGTTCACTGGGCTGGTCCTGGAGATGATGGGATTTTCTAAAGGAAGAGGTGGAGTAGATTGAATTTGAACCATTGGCATTTCAAAAAAATGGGACAGAAATCGAACGAAACAACCAAGTTTCTGAACTGCTCTGCCAGGGTGGATGCTGGGAAGTTAGGAAATCGAACAGTACAGCAAAGCAATAGGTTCTTCAGCCCACCATGGCTGGAGGTTGTGGATGGAGTGGTTTGGTGAGCTTACGGAGATACAGAGGGTTGGAGTGACTGGGGAAGGTTTCAGAGATAGGGAAGGTTCGAGCGACTGAAGGAGGTTACGGTGATATGGAGGGACGGAGTGACTGGGGATGCCACAGAGATAGGGAGTGATGGAGTGACTGGGGAAGTTACAGAGATAAGGAGGGATGGAGCGATTGGAGGAGTTAACAGTGATAGTGAGGAATGGATTGAGTGGGGAAAGTGATAGGAATAGGGTGTGCTGCAGTGATTGAAGGAGGTGACAGTGATAGGACGTTTTGGAATGATTGGAGGAGGGTACAATAATCGGGGATGTTGGAGTGACTTAAGGAAGTGACAACGACAGGGAGGGTTTGAGTGTTTGGAGAATGTTACAGAGATCGGGAGTGCTGTGCAGTTCACTCAAGGGAGGGTTCTTCAGAGGGAAGAAAATGAAGATGTGAGGGGCACGGTTTTTTCACAGATTGTGGTAGGAGACTGAATCATGCCATCAGAGTTGACTGTTGCGACGACGTGATAGGGGCTTAGAAGTGGCTTTAAGATAAGCACATGACTATGTAAGGAATGGAGGGAAATTGAACAGGCGCATGCAGAAGGGATTACTTAAGTTTGGATTCATGTTCAACACAACACCGTGGGCCCGTTCCTGTGATGTAATTTTCATGTTCTTCGCAACTCTTTAAAAAATATGCATCAAGGAGGGATCTGGACTGAGAAAAGACTCGGCCTCTCAGGGATGAAAGAGAGAAAGGGATTGTGGGGGAGTTGGAGTGATCAAAACAGGGAAGGGAATACAGTGTGTAAGAGGAAGCATGAAGAATACAAGCAAGCAGGACCATAAAAGATTCTGAGTGATATTTGTGAGCTCGGTCACGCATACAAGTGGGATAAACTAACTGCACTTAGCTTGGGGTAATGCAGTGAAGAAAACCTTATTTCTACGTGACTGGAAGGAATAACAATAAACTATCACATCGTGTTAAATCCTCATTATTTGATGTAGTGCAGGTGAGTGAGTCAAATCAAACATGATATTATGATCCAACAAAGTCACTAAATTAATTTGGACATAAAGGGATCATGATTATGTGATATGCCTGGGAGCAAAAATTTCAAACAACATTGTGATTGGTAAAGCACCAACACAGACAGACAGACAGACAGACACACACACACACACACACACACACACACACGTGCCCCTGAACTGACAGCAGAAATTATTTAATATTATCCAGTTTACATTCTAGAAAAAAATCCACAGAGAAGCTATAAATATATTGCATTTACTGGAAAAGATTCCACAGATCGCCCAATTTTGAGATATGTGAGGAGATCAGCACCATGGAAATATCTGGATTGTGAGAAGAATTTCAAATTTCTCGACTGGCTGGAGACTCATCAACACAGGCATTCTGGTAGTGACTGTTCACCTGCTCCATGTGTGTTAAGGGATTGACTCTGTCATCCAGCTTCATGTAACACCAGTTGGTTTACATTGACGAGACCTTTCCCCTGACTGTGGGAACAAAAATTCAGATATGTAAAGGTCTTAAGTTAAATGGTCTTAATTTAACATCAACCTGTTCTCATGGGGGAGAAGTCATTCAGCTGTTCCATTTCTGGGAAGGTATTCTCTTGGGGATCGAACCTAACGTCACAGAAACGTCTTCATCAGTGGGAGAAAATCTTTGTCTGCTCTGCTTGGAAGGGATAAACTTCACAGTTCAACCTAATGTCAACCGTTGAGTTGACACTGGAGAAAGATCAAACATCTGTTTTGTATGTGAGAAGGGATTTATTAAATCAGCAAAGCTTCAAATGCACGAGCGCGTCCATACTGGAAAGAGACTGGATGCCTGCACTGAGTGTCGGAAGGGATTCACTTAGTCATCTGTACATAGTGAGCACCAGCACATTCACACATTTAACTTACTCCTTGTGTGCGAGGGGGTTCACTTGGTTCTCCAATCTCAGCAGCTATGGTTTTGTTCACATTAATGAGAGAACATTTCAATGCTCTGACTGTGGGAATGAGTCGCAATGATTTGAGGAAACACCAACAAGCACATTGTAGGGAAAGGCCGTTCACCTGCACTGTGTGTAGAAATGTATTCAAATAATTTCCTCCCACTCACAGCAGATGAATGGTCTTTCCTATGTGTGAACTCGCTGGTGTCTCTGCAGACTGAATGACTGACTGAATCCTTTCCCCCACTGACAGCAGGTGAACAGCCTCTCTGCAGTGAGTTCGCAGTTGTATAGTTAGATCTTACCGCAATCCCACTGAGAGAAAACTTGAATTGTTTCTCAACGGTCTGAACATATTGATGATGCATCAGTTCCTGAGAACATTTAAAGAATTTCCCGCACTCTGGGCAATTAAATGGTCTCTTCTCACTGTGAAACGATTGGTCTATCAGCAGGTTAGACAACTGAGCAAATCCTTTCCCACACTCAGAGCAGGCGAATAGTTTTTCAGGGCAGATGAGTAATTGTGTCCTTTCCACAGTCACCACATTTCGACATTTCCTCCCCACTGTCCCGCCATTTATGCCTTGAAAAGCCAGATTATTGGCTGAAGCCCCGCTCACAGAGAGACCACGGGAATGGTTTCGCTCACCAGTGAATGTTGCTTTCTCCTTTCATTTTCAAAGGTTGATGAGTTTCAGTCTGCATCAAACAGAGCTACTCCATTAGATTCTGATGTGCTGCATCGCTTCAGAGCCCCAATTGCAAATCATCACCATTAATACTCCTGCAATTTAAACAGAAATAGCTCAGTAAAAGAGAACTTTAAAAAAAAACACCGATGCAGAAATTTTCATTCTGAGTCAAATGTGAATATTCCAGGCAAGATCAGCAGTTATTGCCCGTTCCTAAATTTACAGGACATGGTGACGATTAGCTGCCCTCTTGAACCAAAGTTGTCCATGTACTGTTGCTAGACTCAAAATATAAAGAAGAGAAATCCAGAATTTTGACCCAGTGCCACTGGTGGAATGGCAAAATATTTCCAGGTCATGATGGTGACTGCTTTGTAAGTTTTTCCTATCAACCTGTTGCCCTTTCCTTTTAGATGGAAGTGGTTGTGAGTTTGAAAGGTACTGTTGAAGGAGTTCTGGGGAATTTATGCAGCGCATCTTGTGGATAATACAGACTGCATGTCTAAATGTTTGGAGGTGGAGGAAGTCAATCTTTGTCGGTGTTGTGTCAGTCATGTGGTGCTGATCAATTCAGCTGCTCTGTTCCGGATGGTGTTGAACTTTTCAGTATTGTTGGAACTGCACTCAGGAGTCCTCAAGAAGGTCATGACTGAAATCTCTTGCAGCTCGTATGCTGCCTTATCTGCTGTGCTTCTTCTGTGCCATGATTTCTCAACACTGCACTTATCCAGGGAAGCAGGGAGTATCCCATCATATTTCTTACTTCTGTCTTGTAAAGAAAACAAATGATACAGGTGGGGAAAGAACACAAAGAAAGAGATGAACAGTTGGACAAAAGAATGGATGACGATCTGGCTGGGAGAGTGTCGAGCTGTTAATGGAGACTATTATTGACTAACTATGGGGAGTTTGTATTGGCAATCTATGTAATAGACAGGCTTCAGGAAATAACGAAGTGTGTTACTTGTTGTAGAACTCCCCGATTCTGATCTGATTTTGCGGTCACAATGTTTATATGGCTGGTGCAGTTAGTTTCTCACAGAGACTGGGCCGTTTACAGCACTGAAAGAGGCCTTTTGGCCCAACTCAGCAATGTCAGCCTTCAAACACCTATTCACTCTCATCCCAATTTGCAGAACTTAGTCTGTAGCTTTATGGAGTATGGTGCTTCAAGAGATCATCGAAATACTTTTTCTCATTTCCACCCGCTCCAGCAAAATGTCATCACCATATACAAATTCCACTACCCTCCCTTGTTCGCCATCCGCAGGGACCATTCCCTCCGGGGCACACTGATGCATTCTGCCTTCACTCCAAACACCTCCACCCGACAGTCCCATGGAATCTTTCCCTACAATCGCTGAAGATGTGCTCCATGCATATATACATAGCAGATCAGAACGAGGAGCCATCCGGCTCTTTGATCCTGCTTCACCATTCAATAAGATCATAGCTGATCTTTCCATGGACTCAGATCCACTTACCCGACCCCTTACTATATCGTTTCCTTCCTTTACTGTTCAAAAAAATCGATCTTAGCTTTAAAAACTTTCCTGAAGTAGTGTCAACTATTTCACTGAGCAAATAAAATCCAGAGATTAACAATACTCTGGGTGAAAAGGTTCCTTCTCAATTCAGTGCTGAATATGCTCCCTGTAAGCTTGAGGCTATACCCTCTTGCCCTAGTTTCACCCGCTACTAGAAACATCCTTTCTACTTTTATCTCATCGTTTTCCTTCAAAATGTTATATGTTTCGATAAGCTCTCCCCGCATTTTTTCTGAATTCCAATTAATATAACCGCAATCTACTTCGTCTTTCCTCAAAAGCCAACCTCCTGAACTCCAGAAGCAACCTAGTGAACCTCCTCTGCATCCAGGGCAACCAGCCCCCTCTGCCTAGCAACACGCTGCAACTCTTTACCATACAAGTAATAATCCTTTTTACTGTTGCTCCTAGCAAAATGCATGACATCACATTTATTAGCATTGTATTCCATCTGCCAGACATGTGCCCACTCTCTCAATGTATTCATCTACAATGTTTCACAGTCCTCTGCACACTTTGCTGGGCCATTCATCTTAGTGTCATCTGTAAACGTTGATATGCTACAGGTGGTCCCCAGCTACAATTTATCTGAACAATTGCAGTCCCAATACCGATCGCTGAGGCACACCATGGGTCACTGATTGTCAGCCGGAATAACACTTATTAATCCCCACACTTGTTGCCTGTTAACAATTCAACTAATCTTGATCCATCTAATATTCTATCCCGAACACCATGCATCCTTACGTTATGCATCAGTCACTTGTGTGACACCTTGTTGAAGGCTTTTTGGAAATCGAGGTACGCCACACCACTGGGTCCCTGTTGTCCACCATGGTCGTAATGTCGTCATTGAATAATGTAAAAGCATTACTTGCCCTTCATGAACCCATGTTGCATCAATCCAATTTCTATCGAGATTCCCTGCTATACCTTCCTTGATAATAGACTCAAGCATCTTCCCCCCTACAGAGGTTAAGCCCACTTGAATATAATTCCCCATCTTTTGTTTACCTTCTTTTTTAAACAGTGGCGCCACATTGACTGTTTTACAATCTGCTGAAAATGCACCAGAGACCCGCAAATTTGGAAAATTACCGACAATGCACCTGTTATTTCCCCCGCCATCTCTTTTAGCACACTCGGATGGATTCCATCAGGGCCAGGAGACTTGTCTACCCTTAGTTCCATTAACTTCCCCAACGCTAGCCTCATCATAATAATGTTTGTTTCCAGATCCTCACCGACCTTCGTCTCTTTGACAATTACTGGCATGTTATTAATGTCCTCCACAATGAAGAACGATACAAAATACCTGTTTAGCGCCTCGGTCAATCCATCAAACCCCATAACCGAATGCCCCTTCTTATCCTCTGAAGGGCCAACGTTTACTTTAGCCACTGTTCTTCGTTTTATATTTTTATAGAAACATCTGCTATCTGTTTTCATGTACTGTGCTAGTTTTATTTTCTCCTGTTCTTTCTTACAGTTCTTTAAGTCTCTTTTTGTACCTTTCTTTTGACCTTTAAAACTTTCCCAATCTTCCAGTTTCATGCAGTTTTTGACCACATTGTATGTCTTTTCTTTCAATGTGACAGCCTCCCTGATTTCCTGAGACACCCAGGGCAGATTACCACTTTTCTTACAGTCCTTCCTTTTCGCTGGAATATACTTTGGCTGAGAACTTCGACAAATTTATTTGAAAGTCCTCTGCTGCTCATCAGCTGCCCCCCCATAATTTTTTTTGTTTGTTTCCAGTCTACATTAGCCAGCTCCTCCACATTCTATTGTCGGCCTCCCTGTACATGCGCAGGACCCTGCTATTGTTTTTTTGTCTTCACATTCTCCACCTGTATTCTACAGTTAACCATACTATGATCACTTCTTCCAAGAGGATCCCTAACTATGAAGTCATTAATTATTCCTATTTCACTACAGTGGACCAGGTCTCAGATAGCGTGCTCCCTCGTCTCTCCATTACATTCTATTTAAGGAAACTATCACGGATACACTTAACAAATTCCTCCTCAAGGCTACCCTGCCCTAGCTAGTTCGACTTATCGACATTTCGATTGAAATTCCCAATGAAAATAGCTGGCCCATTTTGGACAGGCATTACTTATTTCTTTGTTTATGGCTGGCCCCAATGTGATATTATTTAGTGGCCTTTAGACTATGCCTATCAGTGAATTTTTATTTTTAGAATTTATAATTTCCACCCAAACGAATTCAAACTCATTCTGCATGGAAATCACCATTCTGCAACACTGCTCCTATGTCGTCCTTGAATATCAAAGCGATACCACTTTCCTTACTCTCCTGTCTGTCCTTCTGAATAGTCTCATATCCCTGGATATCTACCTCCCAGTTGTGACCATCCTGTAATCACGTCTCCGTAATGGCGACTAAATCATATTAATTTGTGATGATTTGTACTGTTAACTCTCCAACCTTGTTACGAATGGTACCTGCATTTTAGTGAATTGGCTTTTTGATAGCTTTCTTACCCTCATGATTTCCAACGTCACAAATAATATCACCAGAGCTTTCCCTGCTTTTTGCTTCTTGTTTTTCATCACCTGTCTATTTAAGTCCTCCCTTCTCCGTATCCAAAGGCCCAAACACACCTTGCAGGTGAAGCAACACTTTCCCTGCCCTTCGCACAATCCAGTCTACTTCGTTCACTGCTTGCTCGATGTTCTCCAATGCTTTGGAAACGAAATGTGGACGAGACGCGCCCTTTACAGAACAGTTCTGTTCTGTTTTCAAGACAGACCCTAAGCTTCCACTTCTCTGACCCTTTAACACCCCACGCTGCTCTTTGGCCAACATTTCTGTCTCATACTTATTGCAGTGTTCCAGTGAAGTTCAGCACATGTTTGAATATCAACACCTCATTTTCCATTTAGGGATTCTACAGCCCTCCGTACTCCATATCAAGTCAATAATTTTAGGGCCTGATATCCTCTATCTGCTAGCCCCCTACCCCACACACCAGGCCTTGTTATCACATCGCCAGCCATTGCACACTCCCCGGAGTTAGTGACTGAGAGTCTGCAATAAAAGCTATTCACCCTCCAGCCAGATCGTTGTCCGTTGCTTTGCCGACTTTTTTTCTCTCTCTATGAGTTATATACCCACATATCGTTTACTTCTTATGCCCAACCACACCAACCCATTTTCTGCACCGAGGCCAACATTTTCTAGGTACCATCACTTCTGAGGAAGGTTCACTGAACTCGAAATGTTAACTCTCATTTCACTTCTCAGATGCTGCCAGACCTGCTAAGGTTTTCCATCACCTTCTGCATTTGCTCTGGTTAGAGTCTGATACTGTGAATGATCGAGGAAGAAAGGCAGTGAGTCGTGAAGTGATGTTGCAGCTGTACAGGACTTTGGTTAGGCCACATTTGGAGTACTGTGTGCAGTTCTGGTCGCCTCACTTTAGGAAAGATGTGGAAGCTTTGGAGAGGGTGCAGAGAAGATTTACCGGATGTTGCCTGGAATGGAGAATAGGTCGTACGAGGATAGGTTGAGAGTTCTCGGCCTTTTCTCGTTGGAACGGCGAAGGATGAGGGGTGCCTTGATAGAGGTTTATAAGATGATCAGAGGAATAGATAGAGTAGACAGTCAGAAACTTTTCCCCCGGGTACAACAGAGTGTTACAAGGGGACATAAATTTAAGGTGAAGGGTGGAAGGTATAGGGGAGATGTCAGGGGTGGGTTCTTTACCCAGAGAGTGATGGGGGCATGGAATGCGCTGCCCGTGGGAGTGGTAGAGTCAGAATCATTGGCGACCTTTAAGCGGCATTTGGATAGGTACATGGATGGGTGCTTAATCTAGGATAGAAGTTCGGCACAACATCGTGGGCCGAAGGGCCTGTTCTGTGCTGTATTGTTCTATGTTCTATGTTCTATGTTCAGTGCGCACGGCCTGGTGAATGCATGAGATTGTGCCTACACAATGATCCGCTGCACAGAAGACAGAACTCCGTTCATGTGGAAAAGTTCTCTTGTGGTTGGATCCCATTGAAACGTGAGCCATAGGCATCAACGTCTTAGCTCAATAAATACATCGGTCACGTGCCGCATTTCTATCGTGGAAATGATGAACTGTATCGAATCTGAAATCTGTCTCCGCAGGACGTGAAATCAATTGACTGATTTTCAGGCAGGCAACACTGTAACCCTTTCTCATTGTAACAATGTGCCAGTGGTTATCAGAGCTAAATGGTTTATCGGCACAAAAGCTGAAAACAGCGTTTTCCAGTTAAAATACCTGAATGAGCTCCCTCCAGTGTGAAAGTACAGTTATATCAGCCGATGGAATAACTGAGTGAATTACTTTGAACATTCAGCTGGGGTACAATCCTTTCGTGGTAAGATATAGGTACAGAATGCAGGAAGAGGAACTGAGAGGTTCTTGAGTAGTTTCACATAGGGACTGAAACGGTATTGGACGCACTGACCAGCTTAAAATATGCAAATCCCCAGCTCAGGATGGAGTTGCGTCTTCACGTTGCTCTGTGGGACAGGGGATGAAATTACAGCTGTTCTGACCAATTTGGTGGCTCTTCAGCAGATTGATTCGGCCACATCTGGAATTCTGCTTTCAGTCCTGGTCTCTCTGCTAAAGGAGTAATATTGTGAAACTTCAAAAGGTTCAGAAAAGATGTGCAAAGGCGTTGTCAGGGTCCAGGGTTTGAGCTATAGGAAGAGGCTGAATAGGCTGAGGCTGTTTCCTTTGGAGCATCGGAGGCTGAGAGATGACCTTAGTAGTTAATCGAATCGTTAGGGGCATGGATAGGGTGAACAGCCAAGGTCCTATTACCAGATTAAGTGATTCCAAAACCAAATGGCACAGGCTTAAGGTGTGATGGAAAAGATTTAAAAGAGATCGAAGGGGCAATGTCTTCAAACTGAACGTGGTATGTGTATGGAATGAGTTGCCAGAGAAAATGTGGGGGCTGGTACAATTACAACATTTAAAGGGCATACTTGGGTATGTGATTAGGAAAGGTTCAGAAGGATATGAGCCAAGTGCTGGCAAATGGAATGAGATTAATTCAGGATATGTAGTCGGTATAGGCATGTTGGACCGAAGGGTCTGTTTCTGTGCTGTACATCTCAATGACACTAATAAATTAAAATTAAGATACTCTTGTAAGCAAAGTTAGCAGAAGTTCAGATAATTCTCCTTGGAACTGAGAATATTACGCTGTGATTTTGAACATAGAAAATAGAACATAGACCAATACAGAGCAGAACAGGCCCTTCGACCCTCGATGTTGTGCTGACCTGTGAGCTATTCTCAGCTCGTCCCCTACACTATACCAAAATCATCCGTGTGCTTGTCTAAGGATTGTTTAAATCCCCCTAATGTGGCTGAGTTGACTACATTATCAGGTATGACATTTCATGCCTTTACCACTCTCTGCATAAAGAACCTGCCTCTGAGATCTGTCTTAAATCCATCACCCCTCAATTTGTAATTACGCCCTCTCATACAAGCTGACTTCATCGTTCTAGGCAAAAGTATTTCAATGTCTACCCTATCTAATCGTCTGATTATCTTGTGTGTCTCTATCAAATCCCCCCTTAGCTTTCTTCTTGCTAATGAGAACACAGTCAAGTCTCTCAGCCTTTCAACATAAGACCTTCCCTCCAGACCTGGAAACATCCTGGTAAATCTCCTCAGCACCTTGTCCGATACTTCCACATCCTTCCTGTAATGGGGCGACCAGAACTGTGCACAACATTCCAAGAGTCGCCACACCAGCATTTTGCATATTTGCAGCAGGATATTGCGGTTCCAGAACATAATCCCGCTACAAATGAAAGCTTACGCCTTCTTAACAGCACTATACACCTGGGTGGCAATGTTCAGGGACCAATGCACATCCAATGGATCAATGGACTCCAAGATCTCTCTGCACATCCACACTATTAAGCATCAGATCCAGTACTCTGCCTTCCTGTTATTCTTCCCAAAGTGCATAACCTCACATTTAGCAGCATTGAACTCCATTTGCCACCTCTCAGCCCAATCCTGCAGTTTATCCAAATTCCCCTGCAAACTGTAACATTCTTTCAAACTGTCCACTACTCCACCGACTTTAGTGTCATCTGCAAATTTACTAATCCATCCAACTATGCCTGTGTCGAAGTCATTTATGAAAATGACAAACAGCAGTGGTCCCAAAACAGATCCTTGTGGCACACCACTAGTAACTGGACTGCAGAATGAATATTTTCCATCAAACACCACTCGCTACCTTCTTTCAGAAAGCCACTTTCTAATCCAAACTGCTAAATCACCCTCAATTCCATGCCTCTGCACTTTCTCCAACAGCCTGCCATGTGGAACTTTATTAAAGGCTTTACTGAAGTCCATGTATACCGCGTCAAAAGCCCTATTCTCATCGACATGCTTGGTCAGCTTCTCAAAAAACTCAATGAGGTTTGTGAGAGACGACCTGCCCCTTGACGAAACCATGTTGACTATCTGAAATCAAATTGTTGCTTGCGAGATGATTAAAAATCTTGTATCTTATAATCCTTTCCAAAACCTTTCCGACAACAGAAGTAAGTCTCACTGTTCTATAATTATCAGGGTCCTCTCTGCTGACCTTCTTCAACAAGGGCACAACATTTGCAATCCTCCAGTCTTCAGATACTAAACCTGTAGACAATGAATACTTAAGTAACAAAGCCAAGGGCTCTGCTATCTTCTCCCTAGCTTCCCAGATAATCATCGGATGAATCGCATGCTGTCCAGGGGACTTGTCTACTTTCACTCCTTCTAGACTTGATAACACATGTGCATAACTAACCTCGATCCTTTCTCGTCTAATATGTCGTGCACCATTCTTCTCCTCCTTTTCTTGAGTGAAAACCGATGAGAAATGTTCGCTTAGCACCTCTACGATCTCCACAGGGTCCACACTCAACTTCCCATTTCTGTCTTTGATTGGCCCTATTCCTTCCATAATCATCCTTTTATTCCTCACATGCCTATAGAAAGCTTTAGAGTGCTCCTTTATTGTATTTGATGAAGACTGCTCGTGTCCTCTCATTGCTCTTCTTAACTATTTTTTAAAATCCATCCAAACTGATCTGCAAATCTCTATCGCCTCATCTGTACCATTTTGCCTCATCAACACATAAGCCTCCTTCTTCTTCTTAACAAGAGATGCAATTTCTGTAGTAAACCACGGTTCACTTAACTTATCACTTCCTCCCTGCCTGACAGAGACATACCCATCACGGACACGAAATATCTGTTCCTTAAACCAGCTCCACATTTCGATTGTCTGCATCCCCCACATTTTGCTCCTCCATTCTAATTCTTGCCTAATCGCATTATAATTGCCCTTGCCCCATCAATAACTCTTGACCTGTGGCATATACCTCAGCTTTTCCATCGCTAAACTAAACGTAACTGAATTATGGTCAGTCTCTCCAAAGTGCTCACTTACAACTAAATCAAACACTGGCCTGGTTCATTACCAAGCACTTGATCTCGTGGGCCTCCCCTCTTGTTGGCCCTTCGACATACTGTGTCAGGAAACCATTCTGTACAGATTAGACAAAACCTGATCCATCCGACGGACTAGAGGTATAACATTTCCAGTTAGTGTTGGGGAAGTTAAAGTCCAACATAATGACAACCCTGTTCCTTTCACTCGTACACAGAATAATTTTGCTCATCCTCTCTTCCACCTCCCTGGAACTCTGCGGAGATGCCTATAAAAAAACTCCAAGCATTGTGACCTCTCCCCTCCTGTTTCTAACATCAGTCCAAACTACCTCACGAGACGAGTGCTCATCAATAATTCTCTCAGCCACCATCACATTATATTTGACTAACAAGGCCAAACCTCCTCCTCTTTTACCGCCTTGACTATCTTTAATGAAACATCTAAACCCTGGAACCTGCAACATCCATTCCTCAGCCTGCTCTATCCATGTCTCCGAAATGGCCGCAGCATTGAAGTCTCAGGTACCTATCCATACTGCAAGCTCACCTACCTCATTTCAGATACTTCTGGCATTGACGTAGACACACTTCAAACCAGTTTGCTGCCTGCCAGCACATTCCTGTGACCCTGAAATTCTGTCACGTCCATCCTAGTCTCTTCCTCCTCTGCACTACAACTACACCTACGGTTCCCATCCCCCCTGCTGACCTCGTTTAAACCCACCCGAATTGCACCAGCAAATTTCTCACCCAGCATATTCTATCCCCTCTGGTTCAAGTGAAACCGTCCTGTTTGTACAAATCCCTCCCGCCCCTGAATGAGCCCCAATTGTCCTAAAACCTGAAACCCTCCCTCCTGCACCTTCCTTGCAGCCAAGTGTTCCGCTGATATCTCTCCCTATTCATTGCATCGCTATCACGTGGCACGGGTAACAAACCACAGACCACTCTGTTTAATCTAGCTCACATCTCCCACCCTAGCTCCCTGAACCCCTCCTTTACATCCCTATCCCACTTTCTACCTATGTCATTGGTAATTACATGGACAACGACTTGAGGCTGGTCACCCTCTCTCTTCAGGACCCCAAAGATACGATTCGAGATATCACGGACCCTGGCACCTGGGAGGCAACACATCAAACGCGAGTCTCTTTCGTTCCCAACAAACCTTCTATCAGAGCCTTTGACTATTGAGTCCTCAATGACTAACACTCTCCTACTTTCCCTCCTTCGCTTCTGTGCAACAGGGACTGGCTGTGTGCCAGAGGCCTGGGCCCCACTGCTTGCCCCTGGTAATTCATCCTCCTCAATGCTATCTAAAACGATATACATGTTTTTTTCAGGAGAACGAACACAGGGGATCCCTCCATTGGCTTTTTTTTACTCCTTCCGAACAGTCACCCAGCTTTCATCTTACTCAGGATTAACTATTTCCTTGTAATTCCTATCTATCACAGCTTCTGCCTCCCGAATGATTCGAAGATCATACAGCTCCCGCTCCAGTTCCCTAACATGGTATTGGAGGAGCGAGAGTTGGGTGCACGTCCTGTGGATGTACGTGGATGCGACACTAATGGCGTCCCAGACCTCAAACACCATGCAGGAAGAACATGGCTCACTCTGCACTGCCATCCCTGCTCGACCAGGAGCAGATTTGTTTCCAGGATATTTAATTTACAGAGACAAATTATTTACTTTTTCACAATTTTAGTAGCTATTTTCAGGTAATTGTCAAATAATGCAGAGTTAAAATGTGAAGATTATTTTACTGAGTAAGTTCTGAGTATCTGGAACAGTTTGATCGACAGCTGGATGCAGATTCAGCAGTTATTGACAAAACAGATTTGTAATGTAACTTTTTAAGGAAGGATTTGGAGGCCTATGGGCAAATGGGAGGGAAGTTGGGACAGATTTGTAGCATCTCCAGAGGTAAAAGAGTACAGCACCAATAGGCTGAATTGCACTCAGCCCCTGTGCTCTGTTATACTGCCCCATTGACTGTGATTGCTGAAGCTCATCCCAGGGCAGAGCCATAGAGACACAGAGATGTACAGCATGGAAACAGACTGTTCAGTCAAACTCGTCCATGCCGACCAGATATCCTCACCTAATCTATCCCGTTTTCCAGCACTTGGCCCATATCCCTCTCTACCCTTCCTATTCATATACCCATCCCGATGCCTTGCAAATGATGTAATTGTTCCAGCCTCCACCACCCTCCGTGTGAAAACTATTACCCCTTGGGTCCCTTTTAAATCTTTCAGCTCGCATTTTAAACCTATGCCCTCTAGTTCTGGACTCGCCCACCCCAGAGAAAAGATCTTGTCTACTTATCCTATCCATGACCATCATGATTTTATAAATCTCTATGAGGACACCCCTCAGCCTCCCACACTCCTGGGCGGAGAACACCATTCACGTCACAATGGGGCACGACTGATTGACGGCATCTTCAGACCAATGGGAGTGTTGGCGTGATCTCCAGCCAATGGGACTGAATGGGGAGGGGGGTAGGTCCAGCCGGCTAACACATGACCTTGTGCTGTGCAGGCGCAGTGTTGCTGTGAGGGGGCCTCAGGAAGTGGGAGAGACAGCAGAGGCTGGTAGAGAAATTGAGTTACTGCGGACTGCTAGGGCATATGGACAAATTGTGGAGGCTACTTGAACTGGCTTATCAACTCACAGTAAATTAAAACCAAAAGATGCTGTAAATCATAAACAACCGGACACTAGGACGTGGGAGAGTTCAGGACCCAAAATTATTGAATTTGATATTGAGGCCAGAGGGCTGCAGGGTCCGCAAATAGAAGATGATGCGTTGTTCTTCCAGCTTGCTTTAAAGTGTGGCAATTGACATAGTTTGCGGCACTGGCCTGGTGGTGATCTGTTTGCATGATCCGAGGGAATGTCCCCATCTGTTTTGGCGTGGTGAATAGCGCATTCCCCTCCAATTTACTAAGTGCACTTAAAGTATCCACGCAGCTCGTCGTTTACCAAAGTGAGATTGTGCAATGTGAAAATCTGAGCAAATGTAGGGTCAGCCCAGCAAGCTTTTCGTTGTCTGTTAATGGAATGCGCGCTGAGGAGTCCCAGACCTCCATACAGCGGGCAATGGCATCGGGCAAGGGCTCGTCTGCACTCTGCAGACACCGGGTAACAGGACTAAATCGGCGTGTTGTCTTGCACTGGCGTTTATTACATCCTTCACGGTGCTCTGCAGCCATTATTCCCCGTCGGCAACGGTGTCCCAGGGTTGGATGGGGAAGTCAATAACATGGCTAATGGTCGCCCCATTGGACACATGCGCAAGCTGCAAAATGGTCTGCACATCTTGGGGCAGACTTTTGTATGTGGAGGAAATTTGCAGGAGCAAATTGTAGAATGGGAGCAGTCACTTCAACGGGTCTGGGCATCTTGTAGCATGGCCCGGTCCTCTGCATGGGTCCAGGACTTATCGAGGGTAGTGAACCCAATCATGATGCGGGGAAACTGGCAGCTGGTACCCTGATACTTTAGGGCAGAACTCACGCTACGTCTGCGTCTGGTGTTATCATTTGTGTTGGGCAGTTGTGTTGATTCATACTGCCCAGCGACTATTGCTTCCCACAGTCTTCTCGCGGAAAAAAAAATAATGCAGCTACTCCATTCAGCAAAGGGCCTGGCTCTGGAACTACTATGGGAAATTTCGGGGACTGTGGGGCGGCGGGTGACGTCGCCGTTTCTGGAGTCATTGGGGTCGCCACTGTCGGTTACTATTGCAGCGTTCCTTCGTATTAATGGCCTGATGCTTCTGGTCAACGTGTTGAAAGTTTACAAGACACTGCAGCATGTAGACAGTGTCTCAGCAGGGGTTACCGCACATCTCCCATAATGACCGTGGTACATTAATCATTCTTATCCAATTTGAAGGACCCCCCATCTGGCCAAATTCTTTTGGGCCATGTGCGAAGGTCTCCTGTCAAGGGGATAAAGTAACACCAGTCCCCTGTCTCTTTAGGAACGGTACCTACCGGTGAACCAAGTTTAACAAGAGCATAACCGACTACTATTTTGAAGTTCACTTATTTGCACGTCTCCTAAACGTCGTCTTGTTCAGCTTCGGACCTGGGCCAATCTCACCACGTGGTTGGGGTTGCCCAACTCCCACAGAAAGCACTTCCCAATAGAGTGCGTATTTCCCTGCACCATTGCTTACTCGACATCCGGGGTTGAGTGCTAAGTACTGCACTTTGGCATTCAAGTAAAAACAGATGGAGTGTTCACAGAACACGCAGGCAGTGAGTGATTGACTGATCAAGCGATAAAGGATAGTTGAGCGTGTGATCGCTGACCGCACTGTAATCAAACACTATCTGATGGATAATGGCACTGTGGGTAAAATTTTAGTTGACCGATTTCACAGCTTACCCGTCTACCTTATCATGCCGAGTCCGTGGTTTCTCAACGCTGATTTGCCGCAGTAGATGGATTAGAATTGTGCCTAACCTCCACAGTCGTCCAGACTTTTGCTTTAGATCCGACCCACTGGGCCAGGGCTAGTCCCCAGGTCGGAATCGGGAAAAATTTAGATCAAATTTCCCTTTCCTGTGGAGTTTAGGACTTGTCGAAACTATGCCAAACTGTTCGAGAAATTAGCCCAACAAAGCTGAGATCACGAAACACAGATCAAAGTGAAATTACTAAGTAATTTATTAGTGCAGCAAACTCGCATGAGAGAAATTGACCAGGCTGAAACAGAATTGACGGTCTGTCCAGGTCGCTGAAACTCTCTTCCCCGAGATGGTGATCAAGCCAGGTTTTATAGGAATATACGACAATGATGCTAGTTAAAAGTAATGAAGATGCAATGGTCTTGATAGCCAAGTAATCAAGTTATGATGGTGATAATAGCAAGGCAGTTATCAGAAGAATGTCCTGAATGTAGACAAAATCAAGCATCTGGCAGCATCAATCAGTTCTATAATCGGAACAGGAGATCCCAGCTCTCCTCGTGGGTATGTGAGAATGTCCCTTTTCTTGGCAAGAAGGTACTACCATTGCTGCTCTCTAGTGATGAGCAAGGTTTTTTGGTGCCTCTCCATTTCACCTGAGCTTCGTGTGGCTTTGTTATCTCTGGGGTACAAGACAGCCGTGTTTAATCGTGTGCAGAAAGCTTATTGTTAGTTTGTCTTGGGAAGTGTATTCCCTGGTCTGCGAATGACTGTGGTCATGTCCGGTATCCCTTCACAGTTTGTTTGGTCAATGCTGAGGCATTTTGGGTGCTTGTTGCATGGCTTGGACAGGCTTTATTTTCTGTGTTCTGTTTGGCCATGTTGTGTGCAGGCAGGGTTGCTAGGCTTTTCCTACACTGTTAAAAAAAAACTTCATGATCTGCAAAGTTCTCAAATTCGAATTCAACATCAACCTGTTCACATGGGGACAAGCCATTCAGCCGTACCATGGATGGGAATTTATTCACTCGGGTATCCAACCTAATGTCACGCAAACGCCGTCATCACAGGGAGAGAAGCTTTATCTGGTCGGTTAGGAAAGGGATAAACTTCATAGTCCCGCCTAATGTCACCCGGTCGACTTGACACTGGAGAGACACGAATCACCAGCTCTGTATATGAGAAGAAATGTATTAAATCAGCAAAGCTTCAGATACAGAATAGTGGCCACACGGTAGAGATTGTATGTGGGAAGGGATTCACCTGGTCATCTCTATTCACTCGAGCGAGAAATATTTACCTGCTCTTTGCGTGAGAAGGGAAGCACTCAGTCCTCCAATCTCAGCAGATAGAGCTTGTTCCCATAAATGAGAGAAACTTTTAATGCTCTGACTTTGAAATGAGCTTCAAGAGTAGCAATGATTTGATAAAACACCAGAAAAACACATTAGAATCCCTACAGTTCAGAAAAAGGCCCTTTGGCCCAATTAGTCCACATCAACCCTCCAAGAGCACTCAGACCAATTAGCCTACCTTATATTTACCCCAACTAACAACCTACGGTATGGGAGTTTATCACAGCCAATTCACCCAACCTGCCCACCGTTTTGGATCGTGGGAGGAAATTTGAGGATCTGGAAGAAACTCACGCAGACACGTGGAGAATGTGCAAACTCCACACAGACAGGCTTTCGAGGCTTGAATCGAAGCCAGTCCCTCATGCTCTGCGGCAGCAGTGTTAAACAATGATCCACGTGCCACATTGTGTGGAGAAGCAGTTCACCTTCACTGTGGGTAACTAGCAAACCATGTGGGCGGCACGGTGGCACAGTGGTTAGCACTGCTACCTCACAGCGCCTGGGACCCGGGTTCAATTCCCGCCTCAGGCGACTGACTGTGTGGAGTTTGCACGTTCTCCCCGTGTCTGCGTGGGTTTCCCCCGGGTGCTCCAGTTTCCTTCCACAGGCCAAAGATGTGCAGGTCAGGTGAATTGGCCATGCTAAATTGCCCGTAGTGTTAGTTAAGGGGTACGTACATGTGTGGGTTGTGCTTCGACGTGTCGGTGTGGACTTGTTGGGCCGAAGGGCCTGTTTCCACGCTGTAATGTAATCTAATCTAATCAATAACTCATTCGCACATGTGACAGCCCAGTTAGATGGAATCGGGTTCGCTCAGTTGGCTGGCTTGTTATCTTATGAAGCAGTGTGATGCTAGCAGCGTGGTTGTAATTCTCATCACTGGTTTGAGGTTACTTCAGAGGTTCTCCTCCACTAACTCTTCCCTGACATGAGGGCTTGTAGTGCCCTGGCTAAATCACCATGAGTCCCTTCTTTGTCGAATGAAGCGAGCAGCCCCTCCGGTCTGGTAAGACGATGTTAGTGAATCAATGAGGTCGCATGTGATCGTTCTCTGCTGTTATTGCATCCAGAACTGAACTGTGTTCTTTGTGTCAGCAGGGGTTTATTTCATTGGATGTGTTTTATCTCTTTAATTGATATGGCGTTTAATTGTTCGGGTATCAATCACATCAAATTCACAGATTTTTCCCCTGATTTCTCCGCAATTAGAGGAGACTGTTCGACATCCATTTACTGCCTTGCTATTGATCCTTTTCTTCATTATTAATCTGAATTTGTAGTTAAAAAAATATGTTAACGCATTCAGCATTTCTGAATGTTCTTCACATGCAAATGTAGACCTTGTGAAGTGTCGTCCCTTTAAAAAGAGATAAAGTCGCTAAATTGTGTTGATGCACTGTGGGAACACAGTCCTACAGTGAGAACACAAGATTATTTTTCTCATCAGCGTGAACATGTTGATGGGACCTCAGTTCCTGGGAACTTGTAAAGCATTTCCCACACAGAAGTGTGAGATTCTTTCCCCACATTCAGAGCAGGTGACTGGTCTCTCTCCAGTATGAACTCGCCTGTATTTCAGCACGTTGCTGGAATCAATTAATTACTTTAAATAAAACACACAGCAGACGAATGGTCTTTCCACTGTGTGAACTCGCTGGTGTCTCAGTAGACTGAATGACTGAATGAATTATTTCCCACTGTTAGAACAGGTGAACAGCCTCTCTCCAGTGAGTTCACAGATGAAAACTGAGATCAAATGACGGCCTGAAACCACTCCCTCAGTGAGAACTCTTGAATAGTTTCTCATCGGTGTGAATGTATTGATACAGCAGTTCATGAGAACTTTTAAAGCATCGGCCATTCTCTGGACAATTAAATGGTTTCTCCTCTGTATGAAGTCACTGGTGTATCAGCACGTTAGAAAACCATTTCCACCCTCAGAACAGTTGAATGGATTTTCCCCACTGTGGTTGCACTGAGTTTTCCGGACAGACAAGTAACTGAATCATTTCCACTGCAGCCACCTTTCTACAGTTTCTCTCCTGCGTCCCTCCAGTTATGTTTCGGTCGTCCAGAAACAGCTATTCACTCTCCTAGCCAGATCGTTGTTCACTCCTTTGTCCACCTATCTTCTCTCTCTTTGTGTTCTTTCCTGACCTACTATTTACTCCTTTACAAAACAGAAATAAGGGACATAATGGGACAGTTTCTACTAGCCTGAATGTGTGCAATGGAGTTTCACTCCACTATTAATATAGCTTTTTCCTTTCAATTTCAAAGGCCAGCGAGGTTCATGCTGCAATGAACATAGGAACTCCATCAAATTCTGATGTGTTGCTTGGTTTCACTTCCCCGAAAGCAAATCCTCATCTTTAATACACCTCAAATAAAAACCAAAATAGTTCAGTGACAGAGAACTTCTTAAAACACCAGTGCATATAATTTTCATTCTTCATCGGATGTGGGTATTGCAGAACAAGTCAGCATTCATTGTTCATTCCTAATTTGACTGGACAAGATGATGAGCAACTTTCTTGAACCATCATTACCATGTGATGTCGGTAGAGTCAAATTATAGGGGACTGAAATCCACAATTTCAACTCAGTGATACTGGAGGAACGGAAATATATTTCCAGATTAGGATGGTAAGTGGCTTGTAGGGCTTTATTGTCTGTGAACTGCCCTTTTCCTTTTAAATGGGAGGAGTTGTGAGTTTGAAAGGTACTGTTTAAGGAGCATTAATGAATATCTGCAGTGCATCATTGGATGGTACAGACTATATGGTTTGACTGTTTGGTGGTGGAGGGCATGGATGTTTGTCGACGTTGTGTCAGTCGTGTGCTGCTGATCAACTCAACTGCTCTCTTCTGGATTGTGTTGAGCTTTTCCGCATTGTTGTAACTGCAGTCAGGAACCTTCAAGAAGTTTGTGATTTAAATGTCTTGCTACTCAGATGCTGCCTAATCTGCTGTGTTTCTGCTATTCATTCTTTCTTTAACTTTGCCCACATTCAGGTTAGTAGGAACTATCCCATTATGTCCTTATTTCTGTACTGTAAAGGAGTAAACAGTAGGTCGGGAAAGAACACAAAGAGAGAGAAGAAAGTCGGACAAAGTAGTGAACAACGATCTGGCTAGGAGAGTAAATAGCTGTTAATTGAGACAGCTGGTGACTAATCATAGTTGGTGTGTAATCGCCGGCTATGTGATAGGCAGGCTTTTGGGAGTCAAGAAGATTCCTGACTATGACTTGCTCTTGTGGCCACAGTGTTATATGGTTAGTGAAGGTAGATTCCCAAAGACATTGGGACTTTTACAGCACTTAAACAGCATTTTTGGTACATATTGTAAATGTCTGTCATCAAACAACTATCCACTGTCATTCTATTTTACAGAAATTGGTCCGGGGCCTTATGCGCTGTGGTGCTCCAGGTGATCAACAAAGTATTTAACTAAGTCCACCACCTCAAGTCAAATACCCGCACCAAACATATATTCCCATCTCCACGTTTGTCCGCCTTCCTCAGGAACCATTCCCTCCGGGACACTGTGGTGCATTGTGCCTTCACTCCCAACACCTCCATCCACAGCCCAAAGGAGTCTTTCCACAGAATCACTGAACATGTGATAAATACATTCATAGAACCTGAGAACTAGTAGCAAGAGTAGGCCGTCCGGTCCTTCGTTCCTGCTCCGTCATTCAACAAGTTCATGGCTGATCTTTCCATGGACAGACATCCACTTACCCACCCTCTCAACATATTCCTTAATTTCTTTATTGTTCAAACTAACTTCAAATATATTGACTGAAGTAGCAGCAATTCCTTCACTGGGCAAACAGTTTCATAGATTAACAACCCTCTGGTAGAAGAAATTCCTTATCAATTCAGTGCTAAATCAGCTCCCTCTAATCTTTTGACGGTGCCCTCCTGTCCTAGTTTCACTCGCTAGTTGAAACACCCTCTCTACTTCTATCCGATACAATTCCTTCATTTTTAAAAAAATGTTTCTATAAGATCGGCACTCAATCTTGTGTATTTTGAACATAATCCCAATCGACATCTACTCAGTCTCCTGTCATGAGCCAACCCCCTCAAACCCGGAATCAACTCGTCAAACTCCTCTGCTCCGCTTCCATTCCAGTATATCCTTTGTCAAGTAAGGATACTAAAACTGCACACAGTACCGCAGGGGTAGTCTCACCAGAATCTTGTACAGGTGCAACATAACCTCTAAGCTTTTAAAATCAGTCCATTCAGCAATCGAAGACAAAATTGTATTTCATTGAAGATCAAACTTCCGTGATTAATGCACAAGCATACCCACGTCGCTCTGCACAGCAGCATGCTGCAACTGTTTCCTTTCACCTCATAGCTTTTTAAATATTACATCTACCAAAATCTGTTATTTCACATTTATTAACATTGTCTTCCATCTGCCCGATCATTGCCCACTCTTTTAATATTTCTACGTTCTTCTGCAAAGTTTCTCAGTCCTCTGCACACTTTTCTCTGCTACTCATCTTCGCGTCAACTGCAAACCTTGACACGCTGCACATGGTTCCCAACTCCAAATCATCGATATAAATCGCACGTAATTGCGGTCTCAACACTAATCCACGAGACATACCATCAATTGCCAACAGAATAGAACTCATTTATCTTCACTCCTTGCTTCCTGTTGGTCAATCAATCCTCAAATTATGCTAATACTTTAGCATCACAGCATGCATCCACCATGTCGAGGGCCTTTTGGAAATCTAGGAACACACATCCGCTGGGCCCCGTTGTACACCAAGATCATAATGTCATGATAGAATTCCAAAAGGCTTTGCAGGGATGGCCTGCCATTCATGAACCCATTCTGCATCTGTCTGGCCAATTTCTATCAAGTGTCCCTGCTATTCCGTCCTTGATAATAGACCAAAGAAACTGCCCCACGACAGAGATCAAGCGAACTGGTTTATCATTTCTCATCTTTTGTCTGCATGACTTTTTAAGCAGTGGCATCACATTTGTTGATTTGCAGTCTGATGGGACTGTCCCAGAGACCAACGATTTTGGAAAATTTCTGCCAATTCACTTCTTTTTGACCTACCACCTCTTTTAGTACCCTGCGATGCATTCCATTGGGGGCAATAGAATTATCCAGCCTTAGCTCAATTAGCTCCAAATATCCAAAATTAGCTCTTCTGCAATAATGATTACTTCCACGTCGTCACCTACATATGTCTCTTTGTCAGTTACTGGCATTTTATTAATGTCCTCCACTGTGAATATCAATGCAAATGCCTGTTTATTGTTTCGTCTGCTTCCTCATATCCCAGAAGTAAATGGCCCTTATCATCCTCCAAAGAACCAAATTTTACTTTCGCCACTTTTTCAATCTATATTTTGATGAAAAATTCTGCTATCGACGCTTATATTCTGTGCTAGTTTTATCTCATGTTCCATCGCACTCTTTTGTACATTAAGTTGCAATTGCCCAGCTCCGCACCGTATCTGTATCCCTATGTTGCCCCCAACATCCTTCAGCACTGTCCACAAATGTACCGATCTTAGTGTCGTCCACAGGTTTACGAACTCATTCTTCTACAACCTCATCCAAGTCGTGGAGAAAAAAAATGACAAACAGCAGTGAACCCAAAACAGATCCTTGCAGTACACCACTAGCAACAGAATTCCAGGATGAACTTTTCCCATCAAGTAGCTCCCTCTGTCGTCTTTCAGGTGCTAATTTCTGATCCAAAACACGAAATTGCCCTCAATCCCATACCTTAGTGTTTTATGCAGTAGCCTACCATGGCGAAATTTATCAAACGGCTTACTGACATTCATATGCACCACATAGACGGCTTTACCCTCATCCATCTGTTTATCCATCCACTCAAGGAATTCAATGATGTTTGTGCGGGATGACTTACCCTTCACAAATCCATGTTGACTTTCCCTAATCAGCTTATCATTATCGAGATGATTATGAATTTTATCTCTTATAACATTTTCCAACCGACTTTGCACACAACCGACATAATGTTCAATGGTCTATAATTACCAGGGTTGTCTCTACTCCCCTTCTTGAATTAGGGAATAACATTTGCTATCCTGTAGCGTTCTGGTACTATTTCTGTAGACCATGACGACATAAAGATCAAAGCCAAGGCTCGGCAATCTCCTTCCTGGCTTCTCAGAGAATCCTAGCATAAATGTCATTCGGCCAAGGGAATTTATCTATTTTCACGTTTCCCAGAATTTCTAACACCTTGTCTTTGTGAACTTCAATCCCATCTTGTCCAGTAGCCTGCTTCTTGGTATTCTCCTCGACAACATTTTGTTTTTCCATTGCGAATACTGATTAAAGGTATTGCTTTAGCGCTTCCCCTATCAGTCTGACTCCACTCCACGACTATCCATCAGTGGCCATATTTTGCTCCAATCATTTATTTACCGCTTATATACCTGTAGAAAGCTTTGGGGTTTTCCCTTATCCTTGCTGCCAGCAAAATCTCAGGTCCCCTCCTGGTCGTTTTCGGTCTCTCTTAAGGTCTTTCCTGTTGCTTTATAACTCTCAATCGCCCTAACTGCGCCTTAACATCTCATCCTAACATAAGCCTTTTTCTTCACCTTAAAAAGAAATTCAACTTCCTTAGTAATCACGACTCCTGCACTTGACAACTTCCTTCCTGTCTGTCTGGTATATACTTATCAACAGCACGACTGGTATATACTTATCAACGAAGCTGTTCCTTGAATAAGCGCCACATTTGCATTGTGCCTGTTTCGTGCCACTTCCGTTCCCAAACTGTGCATGCTTAATTTTATCTAATCGCATCGTAATTGGCTTTCTCTCAAAGGTAATGCTTGCCCTCCAGTGTTTACCTATCTCTTTGCATCGTTAAAGGAAACATAACTGAATTTTGTTAACTATCACTAAAGTCTCACCTACCTCCAAAAGTAACACTTTGCCGGGTTTATTACCCATTACTAAATCTCATGTGGCCACGCCCTTTGCTGGCCTGTTTCACTCCACACGATTCAAGGTAACTATCGTGGATGCACTCAACACTGTCTGCCTTAAGGCTACCCTGACAGAGCTGGTCACATCGATCAGATTAATATCCCACATGATAACTGTTGTACCTTTTTTACTGGCTTTTTTTTGTTTACTGCCTCCCCAGTGTGGTCTTAAAATATGGAGACGGATAGCCTGGATATTTATTTCCCAGTCTGATTATCCTGTCACCATAGCTCCATAATGGCTACGAAATCATATTCATTCGTGATGATTGATGCCATACATACCCAGCCTTGCTCCGGAAAGCACGAACATTCAGGTAAATCGCCTTTATGGTTGCTTTCTTACCCTCATTATTTACAGCATCTCCTGAGTTATGCTGCGTTTGTGCTGCTTGCTTTTCCTCACTTTTCCATTTTTCATCCCTCCTTAGTATGGAAGTGCCCAAAGACGCTTCAAAGTGAAGCTACACATTCGCTTGACTTCGCACAATCTGGTCTACTGCATTAACTACTCGCAATGTGAGCTCAACTATCTTGGAAATGAAGTGTAGACTGGATGACTGTTTTGCAGAACATCCACGTTATAGCTCCAAAAATATCCCTGAGCTTAAGTTGACTACTCCTTTAGCACAGAACCCTGTTCCCTCGTCAACATCAGTGTCGCAGGCTTACTGCAGTATTCCAGCGAAGTTGGAGCATGCTGAAAAAAACAACACCTGATTTTCTGCTTGAGGACCCCGCAGTCCTCCAGACTCCATATCAACTTCAATAATTTTAGCGCCTGAAATCTACCAAGTCCTAGCCCTCTATCCTAACCACCCGGCCGATTTGTAACATAGCCAGCCGTTATACACTACCTATGGTTAGTGATTAACGGTCTCCATGAACAGTTATTCATCCTCCAATCAGATCATTGTCAATTTCTTTGTCCAACTGTTAGTCTCTGTCATGGAGCTCTATTCCCACCTCTCGATCACTCCTAATGACTACACAGCCACCTCTCCTGTGCCTATAGACCAACATTCTCCTGGGTACCATCAATGCTGAGAAAGGATCACTGGACACAAAATGTTAACTCCGATTTTTCTTTCCAGCATCTATTGGTTGTGTCCTAGTGGAAGCCTGATAATGTGCTTGCACAATGATGCCCTGCACATACGACAGAACTGTGTTCCTGTTGAATCGTTCTATTATTGATGAATCCAATTAAAATGTGAGCCATCAGCATCAACTTCATTGGTCAATGATACAGCAAACATGTGCTTGGCATTTGTGTTGCATTTCTGTTCTGGATATGATGAACAAAACATCATTCATGCCAGATTTGAATATTCAATTCCTTTTTCATCCAATTTTCAGCAAGAAAATTAAAAAAAGACTGACCTGAATGGATACATTTCAGAAATCCAAAATTTTGTGTTGCTGTCTATCCTTTGGTCAGTGTGTCTCTTCTGTTTCTCTCTCCTCTCCTGCAATCTCTGTAAATTGTCACATTCAGAAGTTAGCCTTTTTGATTTGATTCATGGTGACCATGTTACTTGAACAATCACAGCAAGAGTTCCTTACTTCCCTTGTCCCACTGCTTGATAATAACTAGCAAACTATCGCTTTTCATTTTAATATTTGATGGCACCATTCCATTAGCCTTCTGTGTTTTGTCTACAAGATTCAGCCAATAACATCAATAAGTGTGCTGCGTGAAAAACACAACCGGTTGGGCAGTATGCCAGAATAAAATAACTAACTTTTCGAACATTAGCTCTTCATCAAAAATGCAATGAATACTATGCTCGAAATGTTGATTGTTTTGCTCTTCGGATGCTGGCTGACCAGTTAGGCTTTTTTCAGTAGCACACGTTTTGACTGTCATCTAGTGGAGAGGAAAACATTAGGAAAATAAAGAACAGTATGGACACATTCTGGAATGCAAAGGGGTTTTAGTTATACATTGGGAAAATTAGGACAGAATTAATGTTTGCTGTGGTCTGCTTCTAAATGCTGAGAATTTTAGGTATTAATTCCTGAAAACCGTGGCTTTTCTGCAAACTGTGAGGATTTTTAAGAACAGATGGGTTTCGTTGTAATCTTTTGTAATCTTGATCTGTTTTTCCTAGCTTTGCAAACATTAAGGAAGGAAACATCAGAAGGTGAAAGTCTCTCTCTCTTTTCTCTCATATGAAGTTATTTCAATCTTTGAAGATTTTATTATCAGTATTTCTGACTGATTTAAAGTCTCCGTCGAGCTGAACTGTTCTCATGTCCCAAACATTTGATCCAGCTTGACGTCAATCTGAAACAAAGATCTTCCATCGTATGTCTGTCAGCAGTAAAATTCTGCTCTGTCTTTTTCAGATTCGTGGCGCTTTACCTTTAATAGGAAAATCTGCAGCTTCCTTTATGTTGTTGTAGAGTGAAAGAATGACGTTGCATGGAAACAGAACCTTTGGCCCAAACTGGCCCAGGCTGACTATGTTGCCCAGTCCGCTCATTCCAATTGACGACAGTTTATTCATGTCTGTAAACACTTTATCCAAATGTTTTTTCTTCATGTGACTAATGTTTCTGCGACAACTACTTTATCTGGCAGCCCATTCCAATTGTGCACCATTTCCTGCATGAAGGAATTCCCCCTTAGGTCCCCCTTAAATCTTTTCCATCTCACTTTAAATCTTTGTCTTCTAATGCTCAATTCCCCATCCCCAGGAAAAAGACTGCCTGCATTCATCCTATCAATGCCCTCATGACGTTATGTATCTCAGATGGTCACCCCTCATTCTGCTGCATTTCATGGTATAAAGCCCTTTCCTGGCGAATACCTCGCTTTATCTCAGGTCTCCAAGTCCGAGCAGCATCCTCGTAAATCTTCTGTGCAATCTTTCAAGTTTATCCGTGTTTCCTATAAAAGGGTGACAAAACCTGTGCAGGTGATTCCAACAGAAGCCTCACCAATGACTTATACAATTGTGACATAATGCCCAAACTCCTGTAATTAGTGCCTAGAACACTAAAGACCAGCATGCGAAATGCCTTCTTCGCCGTACTGTCTGCCTGTGCCTCCACCTTCAAAAACAATGCACTTTGGCTACTCGGTCCCTCATTCCACACCACTCCTCAGGACCTTACCATTTATTGTATAACGCCTGTCTCGTTTTGACTTTCCAAAGATCCGTATCACACATTTCACTATTTTGATTTGCTTTTGATAATCTTCAGCGTATTTCCCCATCTGATTAAGGTTACTCTATGATGTTTTTGATTGTCTAACTGGCTATCAATGAAACCCCTTAATTTTCTAATATGCACAAAATAAGTTGCCTTCTGTGCGTGTCTTTCAGAGAGAATAGTTCTTTTTCCAGATTACAGCTCAGATGTTAACCAGAGCATGCCACTCTTTTAAAATACAGTTTGCATTTATAATCAATAACTTATTTCGAAATTTTATTAAAGAAGCCTGGTTGCAACCTTCTTTGTTCTGCAAAGTAGTTCAGTTAGACATTAATTCGCTGTTTTGGTAATCTGTACAGATTTTGCCACTGGTGGTGTGATGGGGTGATTGATTGCAATGGATTACCAATGCGTTTTTCCTGTCACAGTCCAAACAACATTTTACTCCTCCTTCCTGAAGGACTGATATAATTGCATTGGGAACTATTCAAATGTGGCTCAGAAGGACTATTATACCGGGGAAGATTTTGGTTTGTATCCAGTGGGAAATGATGTTTATCTCATTAAAAAAAAACATTAAAAATATTGGTTGTGATCTCACAGGTTGGCAGCTGAGAGGATGTCTTTTCTGGTGGGGAAATCACCAACAGGGAAACACTGTTTAAGAATTGTTTGAAGACTGGGATGAGAAATTTCTGATCTCAAAAGGTCGTATGAGTTCAGCGAGACAGCAGTGTAGGCTGCGATATTGAAAAGGTCCAAGTACAGAGTATTTCGCAGTAAGATCATTGATAAATTTATTGGAAGCTGTAACGCGTTCGATAGTTCGAACTGTCTAATCCTGCACCTTCTTGTCATGTCCTGACTAGTTAATTTAACTCTGCAGCTTTCAATCTGAGTATCAAACATTCACCTATCTTCTGTATCGCCTTAAATATTCCTATTCATGTCCTAATATCTCATCTGTGACAAGGATATAATTCAGGATTGAAGGATCCAGGATTGAGGCCAGGATAATCCCACTGTAAACAGCCATCCTGCCAGAGAAACAAACACTCATTGCTTCCTGCCATCAATTCGATATTGGATGCAAGTTTCAGCGTGTGCATTGATTATGTGAGCTTTTCTTATATGCCCAGTCTACCATGTTAGACCTTGTAGACCTGGAGATAATGTTCTTTCTGAGAGCAAGATAGTAAATGAATGGCTATGATCATCATAGAGTCCCTCATTCATCCAACAGGGAAACAAGGAAAAAGGCCTTTCCTCAGTATGATTGGGAGGTGGAGATCACCGCCACATAAAATGGTTTCAACAAAAGTTGAGTTACTTCCAAGAGGACGCTGGACAATTACTTGTGGGGCAACGCACCGGAAAGAGGAACTGAAAGGCTGAGGCGAGGTCAATTAAATGTGTGAGATAAGCTGAATATGGGTTGTTGGTGGTGGGAGAATAGAAAAGGCCGTTCGCGCGGACCAACAGAGAGTAGAAGCCTTGGGTCGAAAATGGATGCATGGTAGCAATATCAGGGAGACAGAGATGCTGATAATCGGGAATGAGTCGTTGAAAATGGACGGGCTGTGCTAAAAGGAACCCACGACATGTGAGAGTCTGCGCTAAGGTGGTGCATGCAGGACATCAGGCAGCGAAGCAGAAATAAGCGATTCAGCCCATCACATCTTGCACAATAAAAAGAGATCATGGCTGATCGGATCAACATAACTTTCCTGCCTTATGTCAATTACAACTGATTTCCATATTGATGAGAATAGTCGTGGACACACGGGCATTGTCGGAAGAGCTTCTAAGTACCTGACTACAGGATATGATATGAAAGTTCTGTGGAGCTATGTGCCATCAATTGTTCTCGCTGACAGGAAACTACTCAGGTGCTCTCACTGTGGGGCTGGCTGCAGATGATCACGGATGTCCCTGTGCACAAGCAATTTCACACACGGAAAAGAACCATCATCTCTTCTGGATATGGCAAAAGATTAAAATCAGTTATCCACATACTTATACAGCAACTTGCTTATTTTGATAAGAAACGGGCGGCACGGCGTCGTAGGGGTTAGCACTCGTACCTCACAGCACCAGGGTTCCCAGATTCAATTCCAGTATCGGGCGACTGGGTGGAGTTTGCACATACTCCCCGTGTCCCCCCTGGGTGCTCCAGTTTCCTCCCAGGTTAGGTGAATTGACCATGCTAAATTGCCAATAGTGCACGGGAGAGATGGTAAAAACAATGACTGCAGATGCTGAAAACCAAATACTGGATTAGTGGTGCTGGAAGAGCACAGCAGTTCAGGCAGCATCCAACGAGCAGCGAAATCGACGTTTCGGGCAAAAGCCCTTCATCATGGGTCTAGGTAGGTTCCTCTTCAGAGTGTTGGTGTGGACTGCTTGGGTCGAAGGGCCTGTTCCCGTGCTGTAGGTAGTCTAATCTCAGAATACTTTTGTTCAATAAATAGCAGCTGTAGTATGAGTTTGATCTGTTACGATGAATTCAATGCCCTCTGATCCTGCCCCACGAGCTACGTGACGAAGGTGCAGCGTTCCCAAGGCTTGTACTTACAAATCAACCTGTTGGACTATTCCCTGGTGCGTATGATTTTTAGTTATTTTCCACGCCAGTCCAACACCGGCATCTCCACATTGTAGTTCCTGCTGGAGTGAAAATTGGGAACAAAGATGATCAAAGAGTTCATCTTTGTGATGAAACTCAGGAGAAAGGAGAAGTTATTTGAATGAATACTTCACACCAGTGTTTTTTTTACCATGCATGAAGCTGACAGTTCCTTTTAATCTATTTCACAAACAGCCAAAGAAACGGAGACGAGGTGATGCTTCTTTGTGGCCGAATTGCCTTTCAGCTCTGCATGGCCTTATTCTACACGGACATTCGGAATGTTCCCAAAACTGGAGTATTTGATTTCTGAAGAGCGACTGGACAGGCCGGAACTATTTTCACTGGAGTTTAGGAGGTCGAAGGGTTACTACATAGCCGTTTATAAAATCATGTGGGGTGCAGGTAAGGTGAATAGCAAATATATTTTGCCTTTGGTAGGGGATTAAAAAGCTATTGGGTGAATGTTTACCCAATACTCCCCGCGTCCCCCCTGGGTGCTCCAGTTTCCTCCCAGGTTAGGTGAATTGACCATGCTAAATTGCCAATAGTGCACGGGAGAGATGGTAAAAACAATGACTGCAGATGCTGAAAACCAAATTCTGGATTAGTGGTGCTGGAAGAGCACAGCAGTTCAGGCAGCATTCAACGATCCAACGTTAATCAAGGAGCAACCTTTTCAAACGAAGTGTGGGATGTTATGTGGAATGACCTGCCAGAGCAAGTGGTAGATGCATGTAAAATTACAACATGCAAAAGGTATTTGGACAGATACAAGAATAGGAAGGTTTGAGACAGTTTTTGAACAAAGGCAAACAGGTAGAACCAGTTTGGGAAACCTGGGTGATGTTTGAGTTGAACTTATGAGGCGAGAGAACTCAGGGAAATAAGTATTGATGTTCCAAGAGCACCTTACAGGAAAGGAAGTGTTGGAGGTCTTAGAAAATATGAAGTTGAATAAATTGAGAAAATTGCAGGACCCCTTGCAGAAACATTCGTGTATTCTATAAGCATGCGTAAGGTGACGAATGACAGGCATTGTTCAAGGAAGGATATCAGAAGCAGCTAGCGGAGAAAGGGAGAAACTCGATTACGGCAGACCATTCAGTCTGACTTTGGAAGTGGCGAAGTTGTTGGAGGTGATTCTGAAGAATAGCACTTGGAGAGGCAAAGAACGATTCGGAATCTTCAATATGGTTTTCTGCAAGTAAAATCACGTTTGGAGCTCTTGATGAATTAATCAAGAAGATTGATGATGCCAGAAGAGTAGAAATGATTTACTTACAGTTTAATAAAGCCTTTGACAAGGTTCCACATGGTAGACTAGTGAGTAAAGTTCGAGCACATACTACTCAGGTAAAGCTTGCCAATCGGATACTAATGCGACTTAAAGACAGGAGACGGGGTTTGATGGAGGATGGTTGTTTTTCGGACTGGAGGCGGTGTTCCACAGGGAATGGTGCTGCGTCCAGATGTGTAATTATTTGGAGGCATAATTTAGATTCGAATATCGACGGCTTGGTTACTAATTTGATGGTATTTAGGATTTTGTGTCTCTTGATAACTACACTGAAAGAGCTGTGTAATTGGTCCCATGCCCCTTCTCTTTGAGCATCACACTACAATTGATTTTCTTTCTCTTTTCAAGGATTGATATATCTCCAGTTACTTTTTGATAGTTCTTCTGAATTTACTTTGTTCAATCGTTCAGGTAGTGTATTCCACGACCGAACAACTCATTGTGCTATGAAAAGTCTGATTTCAGCCTGGATGTTTTGGCCAAATACTTTAATTTTATTCACTGATTGCAGACCTTCGTGACCAAGTAAACATTATTGTTCCCTATTTGCACTACCAAAACGCTTGTTAAATATGAACACCTCTATTAAATCTCTGTTAACATGATACAAACAAACATTATCTTAACTGGCACCGGTGGGACCAGCAGTGTACTGCTTGATCAAATATTCCTGTTGATCAGGAGTTCCACATAATCAATGCAAAAAAGGACACTCACTAATAGGAACCTACTACAAGGGGTATGCACATCATTGTTGTAGTTTATTTTCAGCATAAGTCACATAAACAATAATGCAACATTACTGTAAATACAACATATTTGCGGAGAGCTTTCTAACTCGTAACATCAACTGACTACTCAGATGTCACACGGACCGCGATAATGAAGTAAACTTCCAGTATGTGAGGGAGGTCATATTTTTCGATTTATTGAGAGCACTGTTTCGTGAAGTGACGATTAAAACAAAGTTTGCGAAGCATTAAAAACAATCCAAACGTTTTTCGGCATTTGGTTGCATTACGGTAAATTACCTTTACCTCCTCACCAAGGGTTTGACATCCTTCCGAAACTTTAATCCCCAGGACTGATACAATGCACTAGCTGAACCCTAATCACGAATTTAAATCGCACATAAGTAACCACCCACCTTCTACTGGATTATCTCTTATTGAAGTCAGAAGTCCCACGACACCCAACAGATTTATTTTAAAACACAAACTTTCCGAGCTCTGCTCCTTCAGCAGGTGAAGTCAGGTGATGAAGGAGCAGCGTTCTGGAAACTCATGCTTATAATTAAAACTGTTGGACTATAAACTGATGTCGTGGGACTTCTGATTTTATCCACCCTGGTACAACACTTACAGATCCACATCAAGGGCTACATCTCTTCTTGAAGGCAAGGACCTTATTTATCTTTAATCATCAGTCGAATTTGCTTGTCCTGCGCTATCTAAGATTAGTGATGAAGTACCCTGTCTCTGTTTCAGCATCCTTTTCAAAATTGTTTCATTTTGTTTGTCTTGCCTCTCTTTAGTTTCCTGGCAAATTTGTAATTTAATCGAATGAATATGATTTGCTATGGTTGTGCTCATTACTCCAGCCTGTATATGGACTCTTGATATCTGTTCCGATTCCAATTTTGATGTCATTTCTAAAGTGTAAAGTCCTCTCCACAGACCCATGTCCAGTTCGATAGTATATGTTAAAAATAACACTGATATTAATATCAATATATTAGGTACTCCATTCTATATTTCCCCTCAGTGTAATAGCCAATATTATTACTTAGCCAATTTCATATCCGCTATGCAAATCATTAATCACAACCTTCAATTTTGGGACCTCTTGAAAGTCTGAAATAAACAATATCAACTGCATTACGATCTTTTTTAAACTGAAGACAAAATAAATATGCATATGAAAAGAACGTGTACTGGTGTACGTTTAATTTGAGATACTATATTCGCTGGAAAATTGTGTATCATGTGGATCCAACAAGAATCACTGCCGGATTTTCTGACACTCACCTGTCGAGAACACTCTGCCAAAGAGAACATTTTGCATTTGCGATTGAATCTCTGCTGTGCAAACAAGAGATTATCAATATTACTATGGATTTGAAGGGGTGGCCTCTGGAATTTTCATGCTGGTGTGGTTTTGTGAAAAATGTAGGCGCTCAAATGTCGGCTCAGATGCTTAATTAACATTGTCAGGCTGCTGGACGAAGCCATAGAATGATAGAGATGTACAGTATGGAAACAGGCTCTTCGATTCAACCCGTCCATGCCGAACAGATATCCCAACCCAATCTAGTCACACCTGCCATCACCCGGTCCATATCCCTCCAATCCCTTCCATTTCAGATACCCATCCAAATGCCTCCTAATTGTTGCAATTGTAACATCTTTCACCACTTCTTCTGGCAGCTCATTCCATGAACGTACCACCCTCATTGTGAAAACGTTGCCCCGCATGTTTCTTTTATATCTCTCCCCTGTCACCCTAAACCAATGCCCTCTCGTTCTGGACTTCCGGAACCCAGGGAAAAGACTTTGCCGATTTACGGTATTCATGCCCCTCATAATTTTGTAAACCTTTATCAAGTCATCCCTCAGCTTTCGATTCTCCAGGGAAAACAGCACCAGCCTGTTCAGCCTCTCCCTGTAGCTCAAATCCTCCAACCATGCCAACATCCTTGTCCATCTTTTATGAACGCTTTCAAGTTTCACATCTTTCCGATTGGAAGTGGACCAGAATTGCACGCTCTGTTCCAGCAGTGTTGCCAGATGTTCAACTGCTCTCTCTCCCGATTCCTTGCCTCACATCCATGTGGCACGGTTAACAATTCAGAGATAAAATCTCTGTTTGTTCTTCAAAGAAAGCTGTTCATTTACCAGTGAAAACAAGGGGAGAATAACGAAAGAAAGGAGCAACATGATGAGACAGAATAAATCATTGAGTTTAAATGTCATTTGTGAGTATTTGGTGAAATGATTAGTGTGAACTATGCCCATTTAAATCATATACTCGAACAAGATGAAGATCATGGTAGAATTTTCAACTGTTTTCCAGGCAATCTGGTTTGTTGCATGGTCAGTTTTTTTGGGATATTTTTCCCATTATCTGAGTAAACACAATCATTAAAGATATGCCATTGGACTTTGAGCATTTGCCAAAGAACAAAATTAAATAGAATTGATTTACAAATGTCCGAAAGTACCCGACAAAACGGCCCAAAAACTCGCAGATTCAAGCACCTTATCTGAGTACAAATCACTTCTCTGTGGTGAGTAAATTCGTTTTTGTACCACTGGGGACGGTTGACCGGGAGTAGTTATCGAAAGCCATAGTCAGCATTTATTATTGCGCATCAGAAGCAATGTTGACAATTACACGTTGAAAACATAATACAGGTGGGGCTCGGATTGGATTATGTTAAAACAATAATGATAAGAATTTAAAATAATTTGAAAATATCAGGGCTGAATTTGTTTTCACTCCTGAGAACATAAACCCTGCATGTCCTTTGTGTTACCGACTCAGGACCATCTCAATACCTGCGTCAACATTAGCTGTGTGCTTTCATTCCTGCATCTCATTAATTCCAGGAGGGCAGCGGTCCACGGTAGTGCAGACTGAGCCAAAACAGATGGTGCCTGCCCAACATTCACCTCCTCAGCACGTACATGGAGGGCATGCTAACTCCGACTGCCCCAACCAGCTGACTGATAATGTCGAAGCCGCTGGACTGATGTCTGGCTCTGCCCTCAAAGCAGGACGCCCTGCTTACAACCATGAAAATCTTCTTGGTGCTGTATCTACACTAAACAGTACATCAAACATCAGTACTGTGAGCCTACCAATTCCAGCTCAGAAAGGCAATGCAACGCAAGGCAGGTGAGCTCCGAATCAGTGACCGTGATAACAGCAGGTCGAAGGTGCACATCCGACCAGTGCATGCGCTGTGTTCATGCCCCGTAGTGAACAGTGACCTTGCTGCAGCATTGCAGTCATAGTTCATAGTGCAGCACTGAAGTGAATCCCCAAGCTGTAAATGGATCAGAGGGTTCTTCAAGGCTGGCATATTAGATGCCAATGTCCATGGATTTGGAGTGCATGTCGCCCATGCCTTGAGATGTGATGTCTGGTATTCAACATGGAGGCGGTTCAGAGCAAGTGATGAGCCGAAATTGCAAGGAACCCGCTCTGACTACCATGTCAAGACTTCTCGATATCTCGCATGTTTAGCGTTGGTGGTAAAATATGAAACTGATTTTAAAGAAGCAATACCTTTAAAAAAAGGGGTTTAACAAGTAGTCATCCCTCCTAATTACCAACTCGCCACTCAATAGCTAGGAATTTTTTCGTGCTGCTTGAAGATGCATACAGCATAGGGTGTTCTTTTTTCCAAACATTAGGTCAGTTTTCTCATGTGATTCTCATGTCACATAAATCTCATGTCACAGACCACATTTTACAGATTCCTACAGGTTTTTGCGAAGTAATCTCCTGACATTCTCTGTCGCTATGCGATCATTTATAAACCCTGGCTGGTCCTCCATCATGATGGAGGGCGGTACAGTTTCTAGTCTAAATGCCAGAGTCTTGGTGAGGAGTTTTAAGTTGACATTGAGGAGTGAAATGGGTCTATCGGAAGTACAATCCTCCAGAGTCTTCTTTTTTAAGAACGAGAGAGATGTTCACCTCTCATCGTGATGGTAGGAGGAGGCCAGGGCTATGTAAGTCATTATAAATACCAACCCTCGACTCTGACAATGTACTTATAAATTCCTTGCCGAGCTCATTGGTGAGCCCATTAGGATCCGGCGCCTTTCCATTCTGCAGCTGCCTCACAGCCTCCTGCACGTCTTGCTCTGATAATGGGGCTTTGAGGTAAGACAGTTGTTCAGGGGTCACTCCCAAAAGGTCCAATTTCTTTTTGAAAAAGAGTCTATTCTAACTCGCCTAATGTCACAGCTTTCGGATTTGTATAATTCAGAGTCAAATTTCCAGTGTCCTCTCTGATCGAGGTAATTGCCTGGGAGCACTGTATTTCCAAGCAAGATATGCAAGGTCCTTTCCCGGCTTCTCCCATGCTCAAACAGCCTTTGACTCGGAAAGGTAAACTCCCACTTGTCCGTCTGTGTGAACATGGAATTCAATGCAGATTGAAGCACTGCGATCTTCTGCAATTTAACCAGCGAGGACCTGCAAAAATATGAGTTTTCAGCCACTGGAGTCTCCAGCAAGCGTTGCTGTTCACCCATCTGTCGCTTCTTACTGGCTGAATAGGAAATAGCCAGCCCCTCAGCTGAGGCTTCAGCTGTTTCCCAAACAATGGATGCGCCTCAGGCCAATCCTGAATTAGTACCTAAAATAGCTCTGAACTCAGTCGAACAGAATTAACTAATCTTATTATTCTCGAGGATGATGGAGTCCAGTCGCCAGTCCCTCAAGCCTACCACAGTATCTTACTCTTACCCATTTAATACACTGGGGTGTGATCGGAAATAGTGATACCGCCAATTAAACATGATGCCACCGAGTCGAGATGTGCTGCTGATGTACGAAAAATATTAATCCTGATATTGCATTTATGTGGGTTCTGAAAGAATGTGAAGTTCCTGCCAGTAGGGTGAATTTGCCTCCAAACGTCGACCAACCCCAATTCAGAACACAGATCCTTTAATTGTTTAAATCGCCAAGAATATATTGGCGGGCCTTTGGGCAATCTGTCTCCCGTAATATCCATGAGGCAATAAAAATCCCCACCCCCGGTGCAAGGTTAACCAGTCCAGAAAGTGCGATAGAGCTAAAGAGATCATGTACAGAAGGATGGGAGAATAAAATGCCGAACCAGGCACTCTCCACGGTGATATGACTCGCTAGTAATCCAGTGACAAGGAATCAATGCTTTCACTGCCAAGGCCTGTTAATGGTTAACATTTACAGTAAACATGATGACATATTATTTGATATTTAGAAGCAGAGTGATACTGTGGACCAGTTAGAATCACCTCCCTTCCCGAGCAATGTCAGCTGCAATTGCCTGATGTGCAATCGATTTAAAGGAAGAACACAGTGGATGTTAGGAAAACGGGAATGGCAATGGAGGTCTGTGAACGTTAACTGCATGCCTAATAGAGTCGAACCTGGGTCTCTGGCGCTGTTTTCTCCGATTTCAGATTACAGTAACTGAGGCTTCCTGATGTCGGTGAGAGATTAGCAAAACGAACGGAGATCAAACCAGAGCAGCTGCAGGACTGGGATGGCAAATGTGGAGCTTTTGCTGATGTCAGAACTAGTGCAAAAAGGGCGACATTTAAGTATTGTCTAAAGACGATTAATGAGCTCAGCCGGAAGAACGTTCTGTAATGTTTGATCAGCATATCGGAGTGTTTTCGAAATGTGAAATGAACAGATTAATTGCAGATTGCAGTTCTTGGCGCTTGTTTTTGTTTCTGCCAGTTCTATAGGTCCAGAAAAGAAAAAAAAAAGAAAGATATGGATGCAGTTAGGCAAATGAATGAGCGAGAGAGATTGTTTGAAGTATATATTTATAACCTAATTAACAAGTATTGATGAATTCCCCTCTGAACAACATTCTCCTTTTTTATACATCATTTTTCTATGTATAACATACTCCTTTATTTGTGAAATGGCGGGCTTTTCAAATCGGAAGGAAAGGTGTTGATGATTTGGCGCTGGCATCAAGAGTAGAGAATGTGCCCTCTCTTCTCCCTGACTCTCGGGAGCATATTAAACACTAGTGAATATATTTTCTTTCCGTTTGCTGTTATTTGCTCAAGTTACTGTCTAATGTTTGATTATTCCGGGAGCGACAAGCCCCGGTTAGGGTGTGAACCCTGAGTGTCACCACTGGGAAACAAAACAAGTGCTCCCTTTCTTACAGACCCACGGGTAGAAACATTACACATTCTTTTTTAATTTCCAAAACTCCACGCGGGTTCTGTTGTGTTGCAGAATAGTGTAAATGAGGCTTTCTACTTCGGTTAGAAGCTTTCAAAACGAACCAAGATCAAACCAGAACAGTCGCCAGACTGGAATAGTTAATGTGGAGCTTTTGCAATAAGGGAGCACGATATTAAAATAATACCTAAAGGTTCGTTATTAATGCGCTCACGGCGAAGAACGTTCATGAAATCCTCACAGGGCTGAATGAGAGTGTTCATTCCCTCTGAAGACAATCTCGAATCCTTCAAATAGCTTCTAGACTCATTCCCCGAAAGAAAAATTGTAAATTAATGACTAAATACGAATGCATTGTTTTCCCTTCTCTGATCTACATTTCGGCAGGATTTTCACATTTGAAAGAAAACGGTTGATGATTTGGCGCCATGTTTTCCCGCCAGCTTCCTCAGCAATGATCATATAGTTACAGCTGGTGGGAACACCAAGGGAGACAGAGGATTTAATCCGGAATTAATACTGAACTACTATTATGAAGCATGTGAAAGTTACATAACATTCACAGCAGCGTATATTCTAATCACTGCCGCTTGGGCGATCTGTGTCTTCAACTAACTCCCCTGAAATGTATCACTGTTTAATATTGTTCAAAGCGACGTTTCAACGACTGCGATCGTTTCCCGCTCTCTCTGGATGGTTTAGTGGCTCTGAAAAGAGCCGTTGTGTTTCTCTCTCTCTCGGGGTGAATGTGCAGGGCCGGCCAGGCTCCGTTTAGGCGCGCTCCCCGCGGATCCGGCGGGCCAGCTGGATGTCTTTGGGCATGATGGTGACCCGCTTGGCGTGGATGGCGCACAGGTTGGTGTCCTCAAACAGTCCCACCAGGTAAGCCTCGCTGGCCTCCTGCAGGGCCATCACCGCCGAGCTCTGGAAGCGCAGGTCGGTCTTGAAGTCCTGAGCGATCTCTCGCACCAGCCGCTGGAAGGGCAGTTTGCGGATCAGCAGCTCGGTGGATTTCTGGTAGCGGCGGATCTCCCGCAGAGCCACCGTGCCGGGCCTGTAGCGATGAGGCTTCTTCACTCCGCCCGTGGCCGGAGCGCTCTTGCGGGCCGCTTTGGTCGCCAGCTGCTTGCGGGGAGCTTTCCCTCCGGTGGATTTGCGCGCTGTCTGCTTGGTTCGGGCCATTCTCTCCAACTCTCTGTAACACACACACAGGCTGCTGCTGTCAATGCTGAGGCTGCTGCGGTGCTGCCTGTTTAAGGGAACGGAGAGCCCGCCCTAGAGCTGGGATTGGATACAGCCCTGTCCCTCAACCCACAGCGAAACAGCTCCGGAAGGAACAGAAAAGGGCAGGAAAAGAATTGTTGGAGGCTGATTGGGTAACGTGAAATGACAGTTGGTCAGTTTGAAAATACCCGCCGAATTCACCCTCACAAACCTTGAGATTAAAGTAACCATTAAAACTCAAAAACACCATCCGTCTGCAACTAAGATAAAATTTACTATTTTATAGCAACTTTTTAAAACCTCGTTAGCAGTCAGCGGGTACAGGAGGCGGGATCATTGTCTGATCTGTCCGTTACAGGCAGGAGGAAAGGCTGGGGTTTAAGACAGCCCAGACAAACTGAACAACCGAACGTTTACCCGCCGTGAAGCAATCGAAACAACCCCGCCAATTTAAACATCTTAAAAGCTAATGCAGTGTACACCGATAAAAGGACAGAATCTCACTTTATCTGTTATTTTTTATTACCCCCAGATTGTAATTAGCCCGAAGACAATGTGGAATTGCTGCCTGAACTGTCTGTAACAGCCAGATGGAAGGAACACGCCATGAAAACATCCGCAGGGTCTCAGAATCAAAACTGAACAAAGTTACATTCCTGAACGTGTCAATGAAATAAAAATACCACAATGCGTCCCATTCGTGACTCGGTAGGGTTCTAAGTCGCGAAGTGAAATAACCAGATGGAGGATCAATAAACCCTCCCTTTATGATACCTTCCCCATTCACAGGTCTCCGCTTTCGTGAACCATGGCGCGTGTGTGTATTTGAGTGATTCAGATCACTCAAATATCTAAGGGAGGGGACGGGGAACATTGGATCTGGGCTCAGCTCTTTCCTGAGAGATGTGGGTGGCTCTGATAAGAGCCTTTGGGTTCAGATGGTTATATGTTACACTGACTGGTTCATTTCTTTGCTGCTGTCTTGGTCGCTTTGGGCTTGGCCTTGCCTTTAGCCGATTTGCTGATGGGTTTGGGGGCTTTAGGGCCCTTGGTCTTTTTCACATTCTTCACGGGGGTCCGTTTCTTTGGCGCTGCTTTGCTCACCGCTTTCTTTGGCGATGCCGTCTTCTTGCCGCTCGCTTTCTTGGCTGGGGATTTCTTGGCCTGGGATTTCTTGCCTGTCGCTTTCTTGGCCTGGGATTTCTTTGCTGTCACCTTCTTGGCCGGTGATTTCTTCACGGCCGGTTTCTTGGCGGCCGCTGATGTTCCCGCCTTCTTTCCCGCTTTTGCCTTGACTGGATTCTTTGGGAGTTTGAAGGAGCCGGAGACGCCCTGGCCCTTGACCAGAACAAGGGAGCCGTTCGCCAGGCACCTCCTGATACTCATCTTGATCTGTGCATTTCGCTTTCCCACATCGATCCCGCTTCTCTCCAGCCCCTTCTTTACAGCGGACAGAGACGCCCCTTTGCGATCCTTGATATCCCCGACAACCTTCAGAATCAGCTCTCCCAACCCGGGACCGGGTGTTTTTTTCCTGGGAGCCGCCGCCTTCTTCTTGGGAGCCTTTTCTTTGGTGGGAGCGGAGGCTGGAGGAGCCGTTTCGGCGGCTGCACTGTCGCTCATGTTGAGAACTCTGCGCTGAATCTCTCTCTGAGTCAGTCTCAATCGGGTCAGCAATGAAGCTGCTGGCGGCGGCACTGAGCAACTTCAAGGCAGCGAGCGGACGGCGCAGGGACAACCTGCCGTCAGCTCCCTGTTCCTGCTGCTTCTCTGTGTTTCTCTAACGGCCTAAACTCTCCGATTCCTCTGAAATTCCGCATCTCCAGAGAGCCAGGCTCGATCGCTCCTCACCCTGACACGGTAAGGTTTGCGACTGAAAAGTTTTCACTTGAATAGATGGCTCCGCTGTCGAATAAAACGCTTTTGATGCCGCACAGATCGAGCTTTTTGAGCTGAGCGCTGACATTGTCGGTACTTTTAGACTAAAATCTTGAAATCAGCAAATACATTGTCTTAAATTTTACCTTTGGGGTCTAGTGGGGGAGCCGGGGAATAAGTTGAATTGAAAATGCTTTTGATTTTCAGAAGAGAAACCCAGAAATATCATAATATTCGCGGACACACGAACACAGTTACGTTCGACTAACCGTCCGCCCTTTTCCTACAGTCTCTCTGACACAGTATTCACATCCACACAGTCACACGCCAGAAATATCACCCAAATGTAAGTGTGGAAGGATAGAATGTCTCCTCCTTTCAGCTTTTGCTGCGGTGTCCAGGGAGTTAGTTGTAGTTGTTCTCCTCAGTAACTGTTACACTCTCATCAGCTCTATGTTTACATCCTCAAAGACGGCCAGTCGGTTTGTCAAGCTTAGAAGACAGAACAGTGTGCACTGGAACAGGGCCTTCATGTCCATGCTGATTCTAGCAGATCCTGAATACTGTTTTGTCAAATGCTTCACAATTGAAGCTTTAATTGTGATTTTTTTTTCCCCTGAGGCTGACTGGCCTATAGTTCACAATTTTATATCGACCTCCCTTTTCGATGGGATTGCTTACACTAGCTAGCCCCCGATCTGTGTAAATTATTGCAGAGGTTGTAGAATCTTGGAACATGTCCATCCCTGCACCCAATATTACTCAGCCCACTACATTAAATAGTCTGGGACGTAGATGATCAAGGCCTGGTGTTTCCCAACCTTCAATCCTATCCACTGTCCCAACATCCAATAATACTGATTTGGTTCAGTTCTTCCCTCTCCCTAAACTCACCAATACCACTGCTGTGTTAGTTGTGTGAACATTTGTGAACAGAGAACAATAGTGTGTTTGCGATTTTTGAGACACTTTCGTTCCCCATTTTGAACTCCCCTCTTGAATATTGTAAGTGGCATGTGGTCCTCTTTGCCAACCTATTTATGTTCATTTCTCTCTTTACACATTTATTAGTGTTTTAGCAGTTTTTAAAATGGTTTCCACAACATTACTCTTTTCTTCATTTGTTCTTTGTTAGTTAAATCCCTTTACACAGTCATTTGCTGAATCTGCATCTGTTTGCAGCCTTCCCGTCTCACTATATTCCCAAATTGTAGGCCTTTTCTTTGGACCAAAAACTATCTTAAATAGTCATTTCAAGTTTCACAACATTATTTTTATAGGAGAGAGATCAGAATTGCACATAATATTCCAAAAGTGGCATTACCAATGTTCTGTACACCCATAACATGTTCTCTTAAGTCACATACTCAAAGCTCTGACTAGTAAAGGAAAACATATAAATGCCTTCTTTGCTATTCTATCTAACTATAACTCCACTTTCAAGCAACAACAAACCTGCATTCCAACGTATGTTTGTTCAGCAACACTCCACAGGACATTAATATTAAGTGTGTAGGTCCTGCGCTGATTTGCCTTTCCAAATTGCAGCACCTCATATTAATTTAAATTCAACTCAATATGCCACTCCTTGGTCCAGTGGCCCATCTGTTTGAGATCCTGCTGTATTCTGATGTAGCCTTCTTTGTTGTTTAGTACACCTACAATTTTTGTGTAATCTGCAAACTTACTAACAATAACTGGAACCTGACACCCAAATCATTCATCATAATGTGGAGGTGTTGGTGCTGGACTGGGGTGTGCAAAGTTAAAAATGACACAACACCAGGTTATAGTCCAACAGGTTTATTTGGAAGTACAAGCTTTCTAAATACAAACACCTGATGGAGGAGCAGCAGTCTGAAAGTTTGTATTTCTAAATGAACCTGTTGGAATATAACCTGGTGTTCTGTCATTTATTAACTAAAATCATTTATATAAATGATGAAAGGCAGTGGACTCAGCAGTGATCCTTGTAGCACATCACTTGTCACAGGCCTCCAGTCTGAGAAGCATCCCTCCACCACCACCCTCTGTCTTCTACCTTCAAACAAGTTCTGTATCCAAATAGCTACCCTGTATTCCATGTGATCCAGTCAAAATCCCTGTATTCCATGTGATCCAATCTTGCTAATCAATTTCCCATGGGGAGCTTCGTCAAACGCCTTACTGAAGGCCATTTAGATCACATCCACCACTTTGCCCCCCTCAGTCCTCTTCCTTACCAATTCAAAAAAACTCAGTTGAGTTAGTGATACATGACTTCCCACTGCAGAAAGCCATGTTGACTATCACTAATCAATCCTGGCCTTTCAAAAGGATGTAATCCTGTCTCTCACAATCCCCTCAACTGTTTGCCTACTGTTGATGTTTTGCTCACTGTTCAATAGTTCCCTGACTTTTCCTTGCCAACTTTCTTAAATAGTGGCACCACATTAGCCAGCCTCCAGTCTTTTTGCACTTCACCTGTGACTATGGATGATACAAATATCTCAGCAAGAGGCCCAACAATCACTTCCCTAGCTTATCACCATGTTCCAGGTCCACCTGATCGGGTGCTGTGCTTTATCCACCTTTTCTGTATAAAATCATTCAGCAGCACCTCCTCTGTATTATGGACATTTTTTAAGATGTCACTATCTGTTTCCCCATGTTCTATATCTTCCATTTCATTCTCCTCAGTAAGTACTCACTTAGTAACTCCCACTTTTCCTTTTCTTCCACACATAGGCTGCCTTGCTAATCTTTGCTGGGCCCTCTTCTTTCCCTGGTTACCCTTTTGACCTTCATGTATTTATAAAATGTATTTGAATTCTCCTTCACACTATTTGCCAAAGGTATGTTATGTCCCTTTTTTGCCCTCCTCCTTTCCTCCTTAAGTATATCCCTACTGCCTTTATACTCTTCGAAGGATTCACTCAACCTCTCCTGTATTTAACTAATATATACTTCCTTCTTATTTGGACCAAAACCTCAACTTCTTTTCTCATGCAGCACTTCCTACACCTACCAGTCATGCCTTTCACCCGAACAGGAACATACTGTCTCTGTATCCTCATTCTCTCATTTTTGAAGGCTTTCCATTTTTCATCATCACTTTGCCTGTGAACATCTGCCCTCAGTCAACTTTTGAAAGTTTTTGCACAATACTCTCAAAATTGGCCTTCCTCCAAATTAGAAATTTAACTTTCAGATCTGGTCTATCCTTTTCCATCAGAGTTTTAAAACTAATTAAATTATGGTCGTTGACCCCAAAGTGCTCCCCAACTGACACATCATTATATCACAAGAGAAGGTCAAGATTTGCACCTTGTCTAGAAGATGCATTTCACATACTGAATTAGAAACTTTTCTTGTACACACTTAAGAAATTCCTTTCTGTCTAAACCATGAACAATATGGCAGCCATAATCTATGTTTGGAATGTTAAAATCCCTCACCATAACCACACCATTATTCCTGCAGATCTAAGATCTCCTGACAAATTTGTTTCTCAATTTCCTGCTGACTGTTGGGATGTCTACAGTCCAATCCCAATAAGGTGATCAAACCCTTTCTTATTTCTCATTTCCCCATCCAAATAATTTCCATGGACATAAGCCCAGGATTATCCTCCCCTGTAAAGGTGTGATCTTATCTCTTACCAAACATGTCACTCCCCATTTCCTCTTGCTGACCCCTCCCCCCATCCTTCCTATAACATTTAATTCCTGAAACATTAAGCTGCCAGTTGTGTCATCCCCAAACCATGTCTCTGTAATTGCTATGATATCCCAAGACCAATCCCATTTTCCTAACCATGTCCTGAGTTCATCCTCCTTCCCTGTTAGGCCTCTTGCATTGAAATAAATGCAGTTATCAATCCAACCTCATTCTCTTCTATCTGTCTGCCGGTGTTTGACTTACCGACTACCAGCATCAGATTGATATCTTTGTTCACTATCTCCCTGGTTCCCATTGACCTCACCCCATACCCACACCTTACTAGTTTAACCCCTCCCCAGTAGCTCAAGGAAATGTCCCTGCCAATATAGTAGAACCCTTTCATTTCAGGTGGATTCCATCCTTTTTCTACAAGTCACGTCTTCCCCAGAAGAGACTCCAATGATCCAAAAATTTGAACACCTCTCCCCTGCACCAGCTCCTGAGTTGGGCATTCCTCTGCTCTATCATCCTATTCCTACCCTTGGTCGCTTGTCGCAGCGGGAGTAATCTAGATATTACTACCGGAGCGGACCTCCTTTCTAAATTCTTGCCTCTCTTCCTTATTCTTCCTTCGGAATCTCATCCCTTTCCCTTCCTGTGTAGTTCGGTCCAATGTGAATATCCTGCACTCTCGCCGTGATATCCTTGATCCTGACACCAGGGAGACAACACACTATTCTGATTTCACGCTATCGGCCAGAGAGACGTCTGTCTGTGCCGCTGACAAAGAGATTCGAGTTTTGTAATTTGTAAAAGGAGGACCTTCGAAATCGCGACCACTTCCATCTAAAACGATAAAGGCAGCTGATGTCAGAGAACACCGCCTTCATGTCGGACAAGTTCCCCTCTCGGGCACTCACCCTGCTGACTTGGAAATAAAACCGATTTCTTTCACTGTCACTGGATCAAGACCCTGGAACTCCCTGTTCATGACATTGTGGGCAGCACATGGACAACAGCTGTTCCTGAAGGTAGCTCACCACCCCCTTCTCAAAGGGATGGAGAATAAATGGTAGGCTCAGTCGGCGACATCCACGTTCCAGGAGTGAATAAACAAAAACAGCTGGGGTCTCTCGTTGTGGCATAAATACATCACAAGGTTTCTGTCTGCAGCATACCTGACACTGAAATCTGTCATCCACGACAAAATAAATCGAGTCCCAGGGGTGTTGTTGCACACCTGGTCTGACTTTTCCACAGGTCTCCTGACCCAGAAATAAGCACTGACACTGTGATTCAAGACTCTCTCCATCAGTTATTTTCTGCCTTCGTAGGAATGTTCCACTTATTCCATCTCTCTGTATGTTACTTTGGGCAAGTAGTTAATATTTGTGGATGAGGGTCAGCAGGATTACATACCACAGTTAACATAAGATCAGACGTGATGTTATTGAATGGGGGAAGCACAGGGGATGGGCCGAGTGGCCGCCAGATGCTCCGCCCCCTGATCAGATTGTGAGAGAGCCGGAGGGAGGAGTTATTAACATGACCCGGGAATGGGGTCCAATGGAGCTTCATAAAGGGACAATGTCCCAGCTTGAAACCTTCCCTGCTCTTTCCCCCACAGTTTGTTTCTGGGAATTTTTGGGAAAACATCGCATGCGCAATGCCTCATCGCACGCTCGCCTCCCCCAATGCTGGTTGTTCCTGGGTCGAGGAGCGCATGCGTGAGGCCCTCCCCCAGCGCTGCCATTGGGGAGCATTTACTCAGTGAGTACAAGAGGTTTGTTTGAAACAGACCGTAATGGAGAGATCAGCGCCCAGGGAAGGGAGGGAACAGCAGGCTCCTTCCAGCAGCACATCGGGATGGGAGCCTGGGACAGAGAGGGGGCTCCGAGACCGGGATTGATTCGGGGTGAGTTCAGGGAGAACCGGGGGCTGTTTGTAAGAGGCCGAGCGGAGCAGGAACTGGTCCCGGAACTTGGAGTGAGCGGGCTGGGGGGAAGAGAGAGGCCTTTCTCGGGCTGTGTGTGGGCCTGCTGAGGGGGACAGAGCGGGAAGAAGCTGCTGTGGGATATTCTTGGGGTTTATAATCCCCTAAACACTGATGGGAATTCATTGTTTGGCTTCTGTTTCACGCTGTTTGTTGCGAAGAGACATTGAAATAAAGGACAGTAGAAACAAATGTGATAATCCTGTCTAGGATAAATATAGCAGGCACCGGATAAATGTCTCCCAAGTACGTGAAATCGTGCCCAGTATTTGTTTTTCAACAGTTAATGTATTGGGAGCTGGACATTGAACTGTGTAATCATTCCATTTGTGGAGATGTCCATAAGTTGGTGAGTTTATTTTATCTAAGTGAAATGTTTTAGAATTTGGGAACAGAAAAAGTCTGGAAGAAGCCCAGGGCTCGAGTGGAACCAGGATCCTCACTGTTCACCTTGCCCTGTTCAAAAACAAAGAATTATAATGATCATGACCTGAATATTGTATTTATAATTTGATGTCTTCCTACTCAGCTGCTAGTGATTTACAGAAGCTCTCTCTTTTGTCTTTCTCCAGGCAAATATTTGATGGATCAATCCAAGGGGAACCAACTGCTTCTCACACCCAGCAGGTATGTTACCACTGTCAGAGAGGAGAAGGTCCTTTTCACAGTCAGAGTGGATTGAGTCAGACACACATTCAACTCCATTTCCAGAAGTACACATTCAATCCAAGAGTTAAACACAACTGACGATATATAAATCTATATTATTTTGCCCTGTTCTCAGTGTTTACCACCTCAGTGACAGTAAATTCCATTACTCAAAGCCAATTATCATTCATAAGATTAGAAGCAGGTTAGACTGTATGCTTATAGTAAATATACATTTATGAGCTACATTAAATTCATATGTAGATTTGGCATTTTGAAAGTTACAATCAATTAGCACAAACCGATCATGGCATTACATGGTTATCACAAATATATATATGAAGTGTATATTTGAGTGCAGATATAGAAGCAATGTTGGACATTTATGAGTAACTAAGCAGGACAAAATTATTCTTTTGATAAACAGTTGTCCTGTACAAAGACAATAATCAAACAATGTAAATTTCAAATGAACCTCTTGGTCAAGCCTTATCTAAAGAGGATGCTTCTAGAGAGGATGCTTAATGCTCATTCACATTTGTATATACACATCTGTGTCTGTCTCAGTCTCTCTCATTCTCACTCTCAGCCTAGTGTTGATGTAAACACACTTTATGCATACTCCCATTCTGGTTGAGGGCCTCAGTAACGCAGAAGCATTTCCATATTTTTTTAATGTATGAAACACTGATTGGTAAGACCTTAAAACTACATCATAAAGTGTATCAGAACTGGAATCACACAAAGACATACAGACAATGTTGGTGTGATCTCGACCAGTACCACTCTTTAAAGTGATACAGATTGGCAGCACAACAGAAAACTCACTCTCACTCAGCCAGTTAATGGTAAAAGGGAGAAAAAAAATGCAATTTAGTCCCACAACTACTTCCAGATATGGACAGTTATAAATTGACTGTCCACATTATTAATCACTTCAGAAGATGTTCATATTAGATATTACATTATTGCAGTGCCCAGCAGCAACTGCCAAAAACTACTGCACACACAAAATGTAAAAAGAAAACTGAGATTGAATACAATAAAAATTCAGATTCTTGGCAAAGATAAGTATTGAACCAACTTTAATCCCTCAATCACCCAGGTTTATCAAATATTGAATGGGTTTATCCTACACCCTGCTGTAAAAACACAACTGAATGTAGAGAATGGCATCCATATACTCAACTTGTCACTGTTGCACATAGAGCAAAACTGGCACTATAGGTATTCAAAGGCTAATAACTGCAGAACTAATCACAAATTGGCATTTATACCGAGACACTGACAGTGAGTGAATGAATGAAGATTAGAATCCCAACAATTAGTGGAAACTAGTATGGAGAACAGATAAAGAATAGAATGTCCCAGTGCAGAGACAACAGGCTGAATGGTTGTGCCAATTCTGTGATTGAGTCATAAATCACAAAATGTATAAGAGATTCAGGCCCAATCTCAACACCCTAAACACTATTATCAGATTGAGTCTCAGTCATATATTTTTTTTTCTCATTCATTCATGGGATGGGGGCATCACTGACTCGGCCAGCCTTTATTGACCATCCCTAACTACCCATGCAGCCTCATTGATGTGGGTCTGGAGTCACATGCAGGACAGACAAGGGAAGGATGGCAGTTTCCTTCATTCAAGGACATTACTGAACCAGATGAGTTTTTCTGGCAATCAACAATAGATTCATGGACATCTGTAGACTCTTAGAATATTATTGGCTGCCAGAGAATTGCGCAACTTTGATATATAAGAGTTGAACGTGACTGGAACTCATTGAGAACTTCACTCTCCCAGTCACACAGCAGAAACTGGCATATATAGATCAGTTCCTAAATTCTTACATGGACACAGCAAAAATTGACATGTATACATCAAGTCCTAAACTCTCATATGGACACAACCAAAGCTGACAGACATTGATTGATATCTGCTCTCACAATATTCACATTGCGGCAACTAAAAGGGAGAGAACAATAATCACGCGCACACACATATGACAGGTACAGGTTGATAACTAGACTAACACATTCGCACAGCAAAACCTGACAGGTACAGGTACCTGACAGTATGATAAATGAATTTGCATATTTATGAACAAGAAGCTGATAGATACAAATTAATAACTGCACTCTCATTTGCACAGAGCAGAATGTGACGGACAGGTTGGTAAATAACTCACATGTAGTTGGCAGTAAATTTCAGAGAAAAATTGATAGCTATATTCTCATATTCATAAAGCAGAAACTGACAGGAATAGATTGATTATGCTCCCAATTTCAAATCTCACAAATTGACGTGTGCACTTTTATAACGACTTTCACATATTAAAGGAGAAGAAACTGACAGGCAGAGATTGATAACAAAACAAAAATTAGCGGAAAATTGACAGGTCTGGCAGTGTTTCAGGTCTAGTGACCGGTCCTCAGAACTGATGGTGGCCAGGAAAATGCACACAATGTGGTCTCCTCTATGTTAAGGAAACTGAGTGTAGATTGGGTGTCCACAGTGCAGAGCACCTACATTCTGTCCAGACAAAAAGACCCTGAGCTTCCACTGTTGCCTGTGGAAGAGTTGCCTGCCACTTCAACACACCACCCTGTTCCCTGGCCAAGATCTCTGTCTCAGACTTGCTGCAGTGCTGCAGCCAAGCTCAGTACAAGCTGGAAGAACAGCACCTCATTTTCTGCTTGGGATCTCGACAGCCTTCTGGACTCAATATTGGGTTCAATAACTACAGGGCTTGAGCTCTCCCAGGTCATTACCCAAAAACCCAAAAACTCTCCCTTTTAGTTGCCTTGTTAACATTTAATCTGCTATTATACACCACCAATTGTTAGCCACCAACAGACCCTATTAATAAGCTTTTCACCCACTTAGTCTGGCAGATTGGATTAGTTGCATTGTGGAAACAGGCCCCTCGGCCCAACAAGTCCACACCGACCCTCCGAAGAACAACCCACCCAGGCCCATTCCCCTACATTTACCCTTTCACCTAACACCAAGGGCAATTTAGCATGGCCAATTCATCTAACCACATTTTTGGACTGTGGGGGGGAAACTGGAGCACCCGGACGAAACCCACACAGACACGGGGAGAATGTGCAAACTCCACACAGACAATTGCCCGGGGTGGGAATTGAACCTGGGTCCCCAATACTGTGAGACAGTCGTGCCAACCACTGCCACCATGTCACCCCACTCCTTTGTCTGTCCGACTGTTCTTCTCTTTCTGTTGACTCTATTTCCATCTATCTTTTACTCTTCACCCTTCCACCCAGCCTATCTTCTGTCTAAAAACTAATGTTTTCTTACCTACCACCAGAAAATACAGAAGTTTGAATACGGTGGCACAGTGGTTAGCACTGTTGCCTCACAGCGCCAGGGACCCGGGTTCATTTCCCGCCTCAGGCGACTGAATGTGGAGTTTGCACATTCTCCCCGTGTCTGCGTGGGTTTCCTCCGGGTGCTCCGGTTTCCTCCCACAGTCCAAAGATGTGCAGGTCAGGTGAATTGGCCATGCTAAATTGCCCGTAGTGTTAGGTAGGGGTAGATGTAGGGGTATGGGTGGGTTGCGCTTTTTGCGGGGCAGTGTGGACTTGTTGGGCCGAAGGGCCTGTTTCCACACTGTAAGTAATCTAATCAAACTCAAGAACAGCTTCTCTGCTGACATCAGACTTTTGAATGTACTGCTCAAAATTTAAGGCAAAAGTGGGTACTGCAGATGCTGGAGATTAGTATCCAGATTAGAGTGGTGCTGGAAAAGCACAGCAGGTCAGGCAGCATCCGAGGAGCAGGAAAATTGACGTTTCAGACATTCCTGATGAAAGGCTTTTGCCTGAAACGTCGATTTTCCTGCCCCTCAGATGCTGCCTGACCTGCTGTTCTTTTCCAACACTACTCTAACCTGGCTCAAATTTTAACGTTAACCTCTCTCTCTTTGCAGCTTTAAAACTATATTGCGGATTTGGTTCTATTACCCTGATGAATTTTGTGTGATATTATCTGCCTGTAAAGCACACACAACAATACTTTCCATTGTATCTCAGTGCATGTGACAATAATAAATCCGATCAAATCAAATGGATAACTGCACTCACATATTCATATAGCAGAATCTGAGAGGTACAGGTTGATAACTACAGTCACACAAACTGACAGGAAAAGATGAATAAACACACTCAAACATTGACATTAGAGCCTGACGGGGAAAGATTGATAATTAAACTCTCACATTCACAAAGCAGAGACTGATAGTGACAGATGAAAACTCAGTTCACACATTCACATCGTAGAAACTGGAAGGATTGACAATTACACAAACATATTCACCAAGCAGAAACTGACAGCTATAGATTGACAACTATATTTATGTATTTACACAGCAGAGTCTGAAAGATACAGATTGACAGTTGCACTCACTTTGACAAAGAGGAAACTGACAGGTAGAGAATGATAACTGTACTCCCACATTCACATCACGGAAACTGACAGCTACAGTTTGATTAATACACCCACATTCACAGAGGAGAAGCTGATGGGTACTGATCAATAACTGTCTTCACATATTGACAGGAAAGAAACTGACAGGGACCCATTAGTATCTACACTGTCATATTGACATAGTAGTAACAGATTGACAATGACACTTTGGGGCCAAATAGCAAAGCCTGACCGGGACTGTTTGATAATTGCACTCACTTACTGATATCGCTTCAACTAACAGGTAGAGGTGAATATCAGCATTTTCACAGATTAAACTGATTGGTTCAAATTGATGACTGCATTTAATATTCATACAGCAGAAACTGACACGTTCTCATAGCTGAAACTTACACGTTCAGGTTGATAACTACATTCTCAGACACACAGGAGAAACTATTAGGGACAGTTTGGTCAAGCAAACACACACGTTAGCAGGACAGAAACTGACAGGTACATATAGATAACTAAACTCACATATCCACATCAGACAAATGCACAGGGATTGATCGTATTTATTTAAAATGTGTGAAATGTATTTATGAACCAGTCCCTGGCAGTTTGCTCTATGTGTATACACGAGTTCAGTTCCCAATCTGGACCTGTTGGTTTATGCTATGTGAATGTATGAGTGTAGTTATCAGTCTGTCTCTATGTGTCTCTGTGGTGAGAAAATGTAAATATATTTACCAGAGAGTGACAGGGACAGATTGATAACTATTCACTCGCATATTTGCACAGATTATATGGATTGATAATTACAGTTTGATAATTGCACTCAGATATTCACAGAACTGCATTTAATAGGTTCATCTTGATAATTGTCTTCACACATTCACTGAGCAGGAACTGACAGCTCTGGATAGATAAGGAAACTTTCATATCCAGACTAATCTAATGCACTTGCATTAGATTATCCCATTTGTAGAGATGTTGGTTAGTATCTGGTTCTCAGTGAATTAGGACAGATTTTTTTGATACAGTCACCAAAGAGCAGCTCAGGCCAATAATAGAATTAGCCTGTGGTCCTGTTGGAATTGCTGTCTTGAAGGAAGAACAGCCAAATGATTATTAAATTATTCCATTGACTTAATGTTGATTTACAGATGATGTCTCTTCTCTCTCCCTCCAGACAATTACTTGAACGACCAAGACAGTGTAATATGTCCTCGATACAAAGCCAAGTGTGATCAGTTCCTTCTAACAAACAGCAGGTATGTTACTGCAGTCAGACTGAAGAACATCCTTTCCACAGTTACAGACATTGACTCAATTTCCAGAGAGAAATTTTCAAATTAAGAGTCAACTCCCTCAGAGGAATTAATTTTTTTCTTTCTCTCTCCATTCTTTACGTACATCACCCCATTTGCCAATAATTGTTATAAGTCACAGCCATAGAGGTATAGAGATGTTGAGCATAGAAACAGACCATTCGGTCAGACCCATCTATGCCAACCAGACGTTTGAAACTAATCACGTCCCATCACTAGTGCCTTTTGCTAGCACTTGGCCCATATCCCTCTAAGTTGGTCCTATTCATGTCGCATCCACATGCCTTTTAAATGTTGGAATTGTTCCAGCCTCGACCACTTCATCGAGCAACTCATTACACACACACACACACACACACACACACACACACACACACACACACACACACCCTTCAACATGAAAACGTTGCCCCTTAGGTGCCTTTTAAACCTTTCCCCTCTCACCTGAAACCTGTGCCCTCTAGATCTGGACTCTCCCACCTCAGGGAAAATGCCTTGTTTATTTAGTCTATCCATGATCTTCCTGGTTTTATAAAGGTTATAAAATACTATAAGGTCACCCCCTCAGCCTCTAACACTCCAGAGAAAACAGCTCCAGCATCTTCAGCCTGTCTCTTTCGCTCAAACACTCCCACCCTGGAAACAATCTTGTAAATCTTTTCTGAATGTTTCATGTTTCACAACATCCTTCCGATAGGAAAGAGACCAGAATTGCATACAATATTCCAAAAGTGGCTGAACCAATTACCTGTACAGCTGCAACATGTCATCTGAACCCTGAAACTCTATGCTCGGACCAATAAAAAACAGCATACTCAATGTCTCCTTCATTATCCTATCGACCAGCGACTCCACTTTCAAGGAACGATGAACCTGCACTCTATGGTCTCTGTTTATTAATACTGCCCAGGACCTTACCATTAAGTATATAACTCCTGCCTTGATTTGCCTTTCCAAAATGCAGCACCTCAAATTTATCTGAATTAAACTCTACCTGCCTCTGCTCAGCCCATTGGCCCCTCTGATCATGATCCTTTTGTACTCGGTGGGAATCTTCTTTGCTGTCCACTACACCGCCAATTTTGGTGTCATCTGCAAACCTTTTATGTTCACATTCAAATCATTGATATAAATGACGAAAAGCAGTGAACCCAGCACCGATCCTTGTGGCTCACGACTGATCACAGGTCTCCAGTCTGAAAGGTAACCCTCTGCCATCACCCTCTGTCTTCCACGTTCAAGTCAATTTTGTGTCCAAATTGCTAGTTCTCTGTGATTTTCATGTGATCTAACCTTGCTAACCACTTCACAATGAGGAAACCTGTCAAGCGTCTTGCTGATGTCCTTATAGATCACGTCCACTGCTCTACCCTCATCAATCAATAGAGTAAAAGAGATGTACAGCACAGAAACAGACCCTTCAGTCCAATTGGTCCATGCAGACCAGATAAACCAACCCAATCTAGTTCCACCTGCCAGCACCCGGCCCATATCCCTCCAAACCCTTCCTATTTATATATGCATTCAGGTGCTTTTTAAAAGTTGCAATTGTACCAGCCTCCACGACTTCTTCTGTCAGTTCATTCCATTTATGTACCACCCTCTACATGAAAAACTTGCCACTTGGGTCTTTTTGTTTCTTTTCCATCTCACCGTAAACCTATGCCCTCGAGTTCTGGACTTCCCCATCCCAGAGAACATACCTGGTCTATTTATCCTATCCATGCCCCTCATGACTTTATAACCCTCGATAAGTTCATCCCTCAGCCTCCGATGCTGCAGGGAAAACAGCCCCAGCCTATTCAACCTTTCCTTCTAGCTCAAATCCTCCAACCCTGGCAACATCCTTGTAAATCTTTTCTGACTCCTTTCAAGTTTCACAACATCCTCCTGATAGGAAGGAGACCAGAATTGTACGAAATATTCCAAAAGTGGCCTAACCAATGTCCAGTATGGCCTCAACATGCACTCCAATATTCTGATCAATAAAGGAAAGCATACCAAACGCCGACTTTACTATCCTATCCAGCTGCGACTCTACTTTGAAGGAACTATGTACCTGCACTCCAAGGTCTCTATGTTCAGCAAAACTCCCTCGCACCGTACCATTAAGTGTATAAGTCCTGCTGAGGTGTGCTTTCCCAAAATACAGCACCTCACATTTATCCGAATTAAACTCCATCTGCCACTCCTCAGTCCATTGGCCCATCTGATCAAGATCCCATTGTAATCTGAGGTAACCCCCTTCGTTGTCCACTACACTTCCAATTTTGGTGTCATCTGCACACTTACTTATTATACCTCCTCTGCTCAAGTCCAAATCATTTATACAAATGACAAAAAATAGTGGATACAGCACCGATCCTTGTGACAGTCCACTGGTCACATTCCTCCACTACCACCCTCTGTCTTCTACCTTCGAGCCAGTTCTGTTTCCAAATGGCTAGTTCTCCCTATATTCCATGAGATCTAACTTTGCTAACCAGTCTCCCATGGGGAAATCCTCTTCGTTACTTCTTCAAAAAACCCAATCAAGTTTTTGTATCCTGGTTTCCCTTGCACAAAACCATGTTCACTGTCCCGAATCAGACCTTGACTGTCGAAATACGTGTAAGTTCCATCTCTCAAGATTCCCTCCAATATTTTGGCCAACACCAATGGCAGGCTCACCAGCCTATAGTTCCCTGGCTTTTCCTTATCACCTTACTTAAATAGTAGCACCACGTTAGCCAACCTCTAGTCTTCCGATGTCTCACCTGTGACTATTGATGATACAAATATCTCGACAAGGGACATGCCAAACACTTCCGTAACCTCCCACAGAGTTCGACAGTACGCCTGATCAGGTCCTGGGGAATTATCCACCTTTATGTCTTTCAAGACATCCAGTAATACTACTTTTGTAAGATGGACCTTTTAAGATTTCACCATCTATTTCCCCCCATTGTATATCTTCTGCGTCTTTCTCCACAGTAAACACTGATTCAAAATTCTCATTTGGTATCTTCCCCCATCTTCTGTGTCTCCACACAAAGGCCACCTTGCTGATCTTTGAGGGGCCCTAATCTCTCCCCAGTTACCCTTTTGTCCTTCATGTATTCATAAAATCCCTTGGGAATCTCCTTAAAACTATTTGCCAAAACTATTTCATGCCCCCTTTTTGCCCTCCTGATTTCCCTCTCAAGTATACTCCTACTAACTTTTCCTCTTCTAAGGATTCACTCGATCTTTGCTGTCTATACCTGACACATGTTTCCTTCTTTCTCTTCACCAAAACCTCAATTTCTCCATCATCCAGCATTCCCTACACTTCCAGACTTTCCGGTCACCCAAACAGGAACAGACTGTCTCTGGACCCTTGTTATCTCATTTTTGAAGGTTTCCTGTTTTCCAGCCATCACTCTACCTGCGAGTATCTGCTGCCAATCAGCTTTTGAAAGTTCTTGTCTAATATTGTCAAGCCCATTGATATTTTACACCATTTTTCAAGGGGTTTAGACTGAATTCTTATCTGAACTAGATGCCTGGGAAAGGTGTTAAATCTACATTTAATATGACATTTTTAAAGTTAAAATCAAGATGGAAAAGAAAATCAGACCTTAACGTCATTTCAAAAACCATATATAACATGGATGTTAAATACAGAGATAGAAGGAAACCAGACAAAAGTCACCAATTTACAGGATGAAACAGTGTTATTAAGTTTATTAGTGATTGGGCAGGACAGAGTTAAACCTTTAATGAATTTTTGTCACATACAGAGACATGGCAATTAAATAATGTGAATTCCAAACACCCATTGTGTGCCAAAGCCTGACAAATCAAGCTGAACATACGAGGGGCTGGAAACAAATGTAGAAATTGCTGGAAACATTCAGCACGTCTGGCAGCATCCATTGATAGAAAAGGTAAAAACAATGACTGCAGATGCTGAAAACCAAATACTGGATTAGTGGTGCTGGAAGAGCACAGCAGTTCAGGCAGCATCCAACGAGCAGCGAAATCAACGTTTCGGGCAAAAGTCCTTCATCAGGAATAAAGGCAGTGAGCCTGAAGCATGGAGAGATAAGCTAGAGGAGGGTGGGGGTGGGGAGAGAGTAGCATAGAGTACAATGGGTGAGTGGGGGAGGAGATATAGGTGATAGGTCAAGGAGGAGAGGGTGGAGTGGATAGGTGGAAAAGAAGATAGGCAGGTCGGACAAGTCAAGGAGACAGTAACTGAGCTGGAAGTTTGAAACTAGGATGAGGTGGGGGAAGGGGAAATGAGAAAGCTGTTGAAGTCCACATTGATGCCCTGGGATTGAAGTGTTCCAAGGCGGAAGATGAGGCGTTCTTCCTCCAGGCGTCTGGTGGTGAGGGAGCGGCGGTGAAGGAGGCCCAGGACCTCCATATCCTCGGCAGAGTGGGAGGGGGAGTTGAAATGTTGGGCCACGGGGCGGTTTGGTTGATTGGTGCGGGTGTCTCGGAGATGTTCCCTAAAGCGCTCTGCTAGGAGGCGCCCAGTCTCCCCAATGTAGAGGAGACCACATCGGGAGCAACGGATACAATAAATGATATTGGTGGATGTGCAGGTGAAACTTTGATGGATGTGGAAGGCTCCTTTAGGGCCTTGGATAGAGGTGAGGGAGGAGGTGTGGGCACAGGTTTTACAGTTCCTGCGGTGGCAGGGGAAAGTGCCAGAATGGGAGGGTGGGCCGTAGGGGGGTGTGGACCTGACCAGGTAGTCACGGAGGGAACGGTCTTTGCGGAAGGCGGAAAGGGTTGGGGAGGGAAATATATCCCTGGTGGTGGGGTCTTTTTGGAGGTGGCGGAAATGTCGTTGGATGATTTGGTTGATGCGAAGGTTTGTAGGGTGGAAGGTGAGCACCAGGGGCGTTCTGTGCTTGTTACGGTTGGAGGGGTGGGGTCTGAGGGCGGAGGTGCGGGATGTGGACGAGATGCGTTGGAGGGCATCTTTAACCACGTGGGAAGGGAAATTGCGGTCTCTAAAGAAGGAGGCCATCTGGTGTGTCCTGTGGTGGAACTGGTCCTCCTGGGAGCAGATACGGCGGAGGCGGAGAAATTGGGAATACGGGATGGCATTTTTGCAAGAGATAGGGTGGGAAGAGGTGTAATCCAGGTAGCTATGGGAGTCAGTGGGTTTGTAAAAAATGTCAGTGTCAAGTCGGTCGTCACTAATGGAGATGGAGAGGTCCAGGAAGGGGAGCGAGGTGTCAGAGACAGTCCAGGTAAATTTAAGGTCAGGGTGGAATGTGTTGGTGAAGTTGATGATGGGCTTTTGCCCGAAACGTTGATTTCGCTGCTCATTGGATGCTGCCTGAACTGCTGTGCTCTTCCAGCACCACTAATCCATTGATAGAAAGTAGAGTTAATGTATTGGGGCCAGTGACTATTATTCAGAACTGAGTTTCTCCAGGAATTTCTAATGTTGTTCCTGACAGTGGAAAATAATTACTGCACATGCACACAGCAACTGACTGATTCAGAATTCATTCAAAATACAAACATCATAACTGCAGAGCAGGGACTAACAGATATGGAGTTCCATATACACTGCAGGCAACAGGAAATGATCCACTCGAGGTGAATATCACTCTCACATAGAGTCATTGTGGTCTGCAGCAGTCAGAAACATCCAGCTAACAATTCTACTCCCACTCAGACAGCATCCCATTTCCATCAATGTGTCATGGTGGTAGAGGAGCTGCCATCCCCACCTTTAGTACAATGTTATTCTCCATTTCTCCAACTTGCAGGAACAGATTTTCTTTATGACTCTATCTTCATCACAAAGGCTTCCTGTGCCATTGTTTCAAATTAACTTACATTTTCTACAAGTAGCCCTCTATCCCTATGAAGTCTGATATTAAATACAAGAAAACTCAATACCATTTTCTCAAATAATCAATGTGATCACATAATCGTAATTTGAAACGATGGAGTAGGAAAGATTTAGTGAGATAATAGAACATAAACATGGCAGCACAGTATACTATTCCACTTTCATCCATATGTCTATCCAATGACCATTTAAATGCCCGTAAAGTTGGTGAGTCCACTACAGTTGCAGGCAGAACATACCATGCCTCTACTACTACTCCGAGTAAAGAAACTACTCTGACATTTGTCTTATATTTATCATCCCTCAATTTAAAGTGATGTCCCCTTTTGCCAGCCATCACCATCAGAGGAATAAGGCTCTCACTGTCCACACTATCTAACCCTCTGATTATTTTATGTGTCTCTTTTAAGTCACCTCTCAACCTTCTTCTCTCTAATGGAGCCAGATGTCCTTCAGCCTTTCCTCATAAGACATTCCCTCCAGACCAGGCGACATCCCAGTAAATCACCTCTGAACCCTTTCCAAAGCTTCCACATCCTTCCTGTGATGTGGTGACTAGAAGTGGATGCAATTTTCCAAGTGTGGCCACACCAGAGTTTTGTAGAGCTGCAGCATGACCTCATGGTTCCAAAACTCAATCCCTCTCCCAATAAAAGCCAACACATCGTATGCCTTCTTAACAACCCTCTCAATCTGGGTGGCAACTTTCAGGGATCTACGCACATGTACACAGATGTCTCTCTGCTCATCTACATTGCCAAGAACCTTACCATTAGCCCAGTACTCTTTATTCCTGTTGTTCCTTCCAAAGTGAATCATCTCACACTTTTCCACATGAAATTCCATTTGCCACCTCTCAGCCCAGTTCTGCAGCTTATCCCCGTCCCTCTAATCTGCAATGTCCTTTGGCACCGTCCACAACTCCACTGACCTTAGTGTCATCCACAAATTTACTAACCCATCCTGCTGCGCTCTCACCCAGGTCAGCAGTGGACCTAAAATAGATCCTTGCGGTACACCACGAGTAACTGAACTCCAGGATGAACATTTCCCATCAACTACCACCCTCTGTCTTCTTTCAGCTAGCCAATTTCTGAACCAAACCGCTAAGTCACCCTCAATCCCATGCCTCCATATTTTGTGCAGTAGCCTGCCATTGGGAACCTTACTGAAAGCACCTAATCAAGCACTTTACTGAAATCCATATACACCACATCAACTGCTTTACCCTCATCCATCTGTTTGGTCACCTTCACAAAGAACTCAATAAGGTTTTTGAGGCACTTCACAAAATCATATTGACTATTCCTAATCAACTTATTCCTATCGAATAAGTTGTATTTAGTTACAGGAACCATGTGCATTTTAAAAGTAAAAACAGAAAAGATCTCTTCCCCCTCCCCCTACCCAATTTCTGTCTTTCTGGCTCTCCTCATCCGGGTAATTAACACACATACCTGAGTTTGCAACGTCTGCTCTCGCCCTGTGTTCACTCCAGTTGCTGCAACTGAAGAGATTGACCCCTTCTCTCTCTCTGCCTCCCAGGTCAAGGATTTGCCCAGAGGAGGGCGATTCATTCTGAAACTGACAAAACCACTTCCGCGTTTTGACGTCAAAATGGGGCGAGGGTCAGGGGAGGTCAACGGCGGAACCCACACTGTGCATGTTCTGGACGGCTGGCTGGCTGGTCCGCACTGCGCCTGCGTTGCCCTGCAGTGTTACAGGAGGAGAGCACAGTTTGAAAAACATCCCTTCCTTTCAGAGAATTCCTACAATATGGAAGCAGGTCACTTGGCCTAACGAGTGCCCACTGACCCTCCGGAGGGTAACCCACCCAAATGCATTCCCCTACCCCTCTGCATTTATCTCTGACTCATGCACCTAACCAACAAATCCCTGGAAACTATCAGTAATTTAGCATGGCAAACCACACTAACCCGCACATGTATTCTTTAGTACAACCAATACATCCTTGGGCACTATGGGTAATTTAGCATGGCCAATTCACCCTAACCTGCACATTCTGGTCAGTATTGATAGTTTCAGAGAGTAGTCAATCAAGAATACGTCTGTTAGAGTATAGAACTTTGTTTCATTGTAGCTGCTTCTCTAGATCCTCAGCTTTTTTTTTATTCTAGTAATATTAAATCAAACTGAAATAAAACCTGAGCTGAGAGAACTGGCTACTCGCTTTTCATTGTACAACTATTTAAAAAAAAGCAAGGCTTCCCCTGGTTGTTGAGTCAGGCTGTGTCTATTCACTACTTCGGCACCACTGCCTTTACAAATCCTTTTGAAAAAAAAAACAAAACAAGGACAACATAACACTGTTACAGGGGCAGTAACATACTTTGTTACTATCTTGAACACTGACTTGTGACCTCCTCATTACTGTCGAAGTTCCTTATTTGTCTCACATTGTCAAACTTTTGCTTTGTCACATGTCTCCTTGGCGTTTTGCTGTTAGCACCGTATATTCTGACCTGGTCAACATTTTCCCTTTCAAGTCTTTACTGAAAATCCATGAGAAACCTCAGCATGTGCTGAGTGTCACTACCACAGTGAGTGGTTGGGGTGAAAGGCATTACAACCAAGGGGAAGCAAGCCAACACGAACGAGTGTCACTATCACCGGATTTACAACACAGTAAAATTAAAACATACAATATCCCTCAAAATTTCTCTACTATTCCGAACCAGACTTGATGAAGAACAGATAGCGCATGCAAAAATTGCAATTTGAACAAAAACTAACAATTGTAAATACTGTAACTTTACTAGGGCAAGGTTAACCAAGATAACCAAATTCATAGCAATGATCTCAGCCTTTTGATCATGTCCCCCACTGTCTCATAGGCAGAGACTTGAAGGGCAAATGAAAAGAGAAAATAAAAACAGAGAATTACCTATGCAATGAAACAGTTTCTAACAGTGGATTGCCATGCCTTTGGGCAATCCTTGGATGATGAGTTGTTTGCAGGCACATAGATCTATAACAAACCCCATAGTCATTGCAGAATGTGAATGGACGCCATGAAGTATTCACCTATTTCTTACAGCCTGGGATTCATTCCCAGAAAGTGACAAGAATTCTTTAACTGGATAGAAAAATACTGGAGTCAAACAGCTGGTTTTCAAAGCTTCCAAAGTCTGCAGTGGTCAGCAGTGGTTTTCCTCTCTTTGTTTAAAAAGATAATTAACATTCTCTATGGCTGTCTGCTTAAAAATACTTTTCTTTTGACTTACTAAATCAACAAGCAGAGCTGGGTCCTGCAGATGCCAGAGATTAGAGTCAAGATTAGAGTGGTACTGGAAACACACAACAGGTCAGGCAGCATCTGAGGTGCAGGAAAATCAACGTTTTGGGCAAAAGGCCAACAATCAACCAGCTGCCAGCCCTGGACAAGGCAAGACACATTGAGTATATTGAAGATGGAGGTGGATAGGTTCTTGATTGCTGATCAAAGGTTACAAGGAAAAAGCAGGAGAGTGGTGTGGAGAGATTTATCAGCTATGATTGAATGGTGATAGGGTCATAGAGTCAGGGAGATGAACAGCAATGAAACAGAGTTGGTCCAACTCATCAATCCCAACCAGACATTTTAACCTAATTTAGTTCCATTTGCCAGCAATTGGCCATATCCCTACCAACTCTTCCTATTCATAAACCCATCCAGATGTCTTTTAAATGTTCTGATTACACCAGTGTCCACCACTTCCTCTGGCAGCTTATTCCATACATGCACCACCCTTTGTGTGAAAATGTTGCACCCTAAGTCTCTTTAAAATCTCATCCCTCTCACCAGAAGCCTATGCTCTCTAGTTCTGGTCACCTCCTCCCCTTGTCTATTTACCCTAAACATGCCCCTCATGAATTTATAAACCTCCACAAGGTCAACCCTCAGCATCTGACGTTCCAGTGAAAAAAAGTCCCAACCTATTCAACCTCTCCCTCTAGCTCAAACACTGCAATCCCTGGCATCATCGTGGGAAAGCTTTGCTAATGGAGAAGTCAATGTTTCGGGTAGAACCCTTCTTCAGTGCTGAAAAAGGGTTAATACTGCAAACTCTGACTTCTCCACCTGCTGGTGCTGCCTGGCTTGCTGTGTTCTCTCAGCCTCCCACCTGCCTACTTTGGATTCCTACATCTGCAGTTCTCTTTTTGTCTCCAATTGTGGCCGAGCAGATTCTATGGGCCAAATGTCCTAACTTCTGCTCTTATAGTCTTGTGGTCTCAAGTTTCTGCAGATCGTTTCAGTTAGAACATGCAGTCCTGAGCAGCAGCGCCAAATGGAAGCAAAGTGCACAGAATAATTGTGAAAATAGGCCCTTCAGACCAACAAGTCCACACTATCTGTCTGAAGATTAACCCACCCAGACCAATTCTCCTATCCTATTACCCTACATTTACTCCTGAATGATGCACCACATGTGCACATCCCTGAACACTGTGGGCAACTTCGCTTGACCAATTCACCCTAACCGGTATATTTTTGGACTGTGGGAGAAAACCAGAGCACTCAAACAAAGGCCTCACAGACACAAAGGGAGAACATGCAAACTACACACAGACATCCAGCCCGAGGGTGGAATCGAGCCCGAGTCCCTGGCGCTGTGAGACAGCAGTGCCAACGACTGAGTCACTGTGCCACCCCTGCGCACTGTGGGGTCCTGCAGAAAACAAAAAGAAATGCCCACCAACTCTCGCACTGCACCCACTGTGTGAATGGGCAGGAGTTTCAGTCCTTGGAGAGACCCACAGCAGTGACACCGGTGGAATCTGATTGCTGGGAGGCCTGGTGCCCCTGTTGGTACCTCTACAAGTTGCAAGGCAGGCAAACCCAGTCCCAGTGTGGACCTGCTGGTGTGACAGCGGGTAGCAGGCTTGGGTAAAGCCCTTCCCGCTCACGGGGCAGATGGACCACCAGTCCCAGTGTGGACCTGCTCGTGGGAAAGCAAGTGGGAGGCTTGGGGGCTTGGGTAAAGCCCTTCCCACATTCGGTGCAGGAGAACTGCCTTTCCCTAGTGTGATTGCACCCATAAGTCTCCAGTGCAGACTGAACAAGCAAGTTGCCACACTTCCACGGTTTGTCCATGGGCTGGGATTCCTCGGGTTTCTCCATGGCAGTAGCTTCAGCCACGCACAGACGCGTGTACAGGCCCTGCCCGGCGTGAATTCCTATTTCCAGGCCATATAACTGTTTCAGGCTCCACTCTCAGTGCCCTGCAACATTAGGCTCTCTCATCCAGCCCAATGATGCTGCAAACGTATTGAAACAGGAAGCAACATGCTTTGCTCCGTCTCACAGAATCAGAGCCGAAAATTGTTGCGATCCTGATGGATTGACATCCAATGACTGTTAGTCATTACCGTGAAAGTGGGAACTGCAGACCAGCGAGACCCACAGCCCACAAATTAACAGTTTGTTTTAATGTATCTATTGGAGACAAAAGCAGTACACTCCAGATCAACATGCAGTCTCTCCCACGATAATTAAATCCAATGTCTCACCACACTGACGCAATCCAAGACCAAGTCGCAATCTCCCATCTCATCTGTCTCTTTCAGAGAGAAAAACGCACGGACATATGCCCTTGGGCTCACTCCAGATTTTCAACCCAATACACAATCTTGTCCTTAGGTTAGAAAACATGACAATCTTGCAGGATATATTGCGAAGTGTTAAAGGCGGTTTCAGTTGCCCATTCAGATTACCCATTTGGAAAAATGAAGTGGACTAGGTAATTGTGTGTCATCAAACTTCATTGAAGTGGGACGTAAAATGATGTAAACTGGATTCACGGGAATACCGTCATGGAAGGGACTAATTGCTTCTGAACATTCAACAAAATTAGTATCCTTAGCACATTTTAGTCGGATATTTTACATTTATTGTTTCTAATCCACAATTAATTAAGTATTGAAATGGCTGTTAAATAATTTACGTCACTACCTCCGAATGAGCTGTTTCTGATTAAAATAAAACACAAAGCACGATTTCTGTGATGATGGACATTTTCTTATTAACTTTCCCTCTAACTGTTTATCCTCACCTCCCCCTGGTATATCGGCGTCGCTGTTAAATTTAGCCCATTGACTCAGTGCCACCCTAAGCCTTTTCATGCGAATATTTACCTTCCAAGGATAGACATTAGTCAGCAATCATTGTACACAGAAGACGTAAGGATGGCAGGTTGCCTTGATTATAGAGCATTCATGTTCGTATTTCAGAGGGGAATAACAAATTTTAATACTTATGTGTAAATCCCCATGTCCACTATGTAACGTTTTGAATGCTTGTTCTGTGTATTGGTAGCAGGAAAATCTTTATAACAAATTACAGTAAGATGACAACAGGGCACCTATCATGTCAAATAAAATGACAACGGATCCTTATTTGTTTGTTCATGTGGACTCCACGTCTGTAAGTTATTCTAATGCGCACATATTTTCCTTTTTCTTGATGCGTAATGTTCACTTCCTCGAGCCAGTTGAACTTTTATTTCCCCTGGAAACTGTGTGATAATATCCAATGACGTGGAGCTTTTTCTTTATAATATAGAGAAATTCTTTAATTGGAACAGACATTAGCCATAATCCATTATGTTACACTTTTGTACCATTCTTTATACGCTCATTTTATGAAATGTTTGGAATGTCGTCTTCTTTTGGAAATCTGTTTTTGTTTTCAAAACTAAAGTTGCTCGGCTTTGATGACAAGTTGGAGCAATTACTCTTTTATCGGGCATGTTCAATGCTCTATGTTCTCAGTGTGACCATGCTGCTTTGTTAACAATTTTACGTTGTCCTTTTTTTTAAGAGGGATCGTAAATGCATAAATTCTGAAATGTCTGGGATTGTCTACTTTCAGTCATAGAATCATAGAGATGTACAGCATGGAAACAGACCCTTCGGTTCAACCCATCCATGCAGACCAGATATCCCAACCCAATCTCGTCCCACCTGCCAGCACCCGGCCCATATCCCTCCAAACCCTTCCTATTCATATACCCATCCAAATGCCTCTTAAATGTTGCAATTGTACCAGCCCCCACCACATCCTCTGGCAGCTCATTCCATACATGTACCACCCTCTGCGTGAAACTGTTGCCTCTTAGGTCTCGTTTATATCTTTCCCCTCTCACCCTAAACCTATGCCCTCTATCTCTGGACTCCCCGACCCCAGGGAAAAGACTTTGTCTATTTATCCTATCCATGCCCCTCATAACTTTATAAACCTATATAAGGTCACCCCTCAGCCTCCAACGCTCCAGGGTAAACAGCCCAGCCTGTTCAGCCTCTCCCTGTAGCTCAGATCCTCCAACCCTGGCAACATCCTTGTAAATCTTTTCTGAACCCTTTCAAGTTTCACAACATCTTTCCAATAGGAAGGAGACCAGAATTGCATGCAATATTCCAACAGTGGCCTAACCAATGTCCTGTACAGATGCAACATGACCTCCCAACTCCTATACTCAATTCTCTGGCCAATAAAGGAAAGCATACCAAACGCCTTCTTCACTATCCTATCTACCTGCGACTCCACTTTCAAGGAGCTGTGAACCTGCACTCCAAGGTCTCTTTGTTCAGCAACACTCCCTAGGATCTTACCATTAAGTGTATATATCCTGCTAAGATTTGCTTTCCCAAAATGCAGCACCTCACATTTATCTGAATTAAACTCCATCTGCCACTTCTCAGCCCACTGGTCCATCTGGTCCAGATCTTGTTGTAATCTGAGGTAACCCTCTTCGCTATCCACTACACCTCCAATTTGGTGTCAGCTGCAAACTTACTAACTGTACCTCTTATGCTCACATCCAAATCATTTATGTAATTGACAAAAAATAGAGAGCCCAACCCCGATCCTTGTGGCACTCCACTGGTCACAGGCTTCCAGTCTGAAAAACAACCCTCCACCACCACTGTCTTCTACCTTGGAGCCAGTTCTGTATCCAAATGGTTTGTTCTCCCTGTATTCAGTCTCCCATGGGGAACCTTGTCCAAAACCTTCCTGAAGTCCATATAGATCACATCTACTGCTGTGCCCTCATCAATCTTCTTTGTTACTTCTTCAAAACAAACAATGAATGTTGAGTCACCAGTTCTTCTAGCTCAGCTTTTCCCTGATTTGGATTGCTTTGATTTTTCATTAGCAATCTGTTCAGAACTGTTGGTCACTTGTTAGCTTTGAATCCAAAAGAAACTGCTACATGGAAGAAGGTGTTCCATGCTGAATTGCTTTGACATCTCACTTCCCTGTAATACCCTGTGCATGTTTTAAACGTTCTTGCGAAATTGTGCATATGGGATTGTTGCAGGAATTTGGAACAGCTTCAATGAATTGGGATAGTCTGTTGAGTTTTTAAATAGTTGAGTTAGTCTATATTCTGTTTTCTTGTGTATGTATTTCTTTCCATAAGTGTCCAAATAAATTCTGATTCATTTAAAACTAAGTGGTTTGGCCAGCTGCATCATTCCTGGAACACCCACTCTACACCGACTTAAAACAACAGGCAAAGTTAGGCCCTAAGCTACTTTCTTGAAATGTTTTGGCGAGTTCTGGTCTGACCCATAACATAAGTGAATGATATGGCTCATACCTTTTTCTGAACAGGCTTATATTCCAACTGAGCATTTCTGTCACAACAATTTACAACAGGGCTATGTGTCGTTTTGATGAGTAATTAAATTGAGAACCCACAATTTCATTAAACAATGGAGGAAAAAACAATAACTGAACCAAGAAAACAACTAGCTTAATAATCTGAATTTGTTCTTACCGTCAGTGCCAAAAAGCACTGATGGTAGCATGCAGATTCCGGATTTTCATGTTGCCTCCCAAAAGGTATTTCTTTGAAAGCAATTAAACTCAAAGCCCATCATTTTTCTCTGCAAATTCAACAAACTCTTTTATCGAATGTAGTTGACATTAACGTAGTGCAATGTTATGCAAGTATTTGCTTTCCAATGATTTTTTGAAAGAATAGTGTAGTTATTCGATTAGCATTTGTGGAATGAATGATTTGAATATTGGTGGAGATGGTGGCAGGGAAGGGTGTACCACTCGCTGACAAACTGGTATTACACTATTACTTTGTAAGCAATGATAATCGAGGAAGAAAGAACCAGAAGTTGGCACGAGGGCATTGCACCTTTCACAGCTATCGGTGCTACATAGATCTTTGCTATTAATGAGACAGTCTTGAAATTATGTCATCGTTATAGTGCTGGGAACTGTGAGAAACAGTTTTCAAACAAAGAAGACAAAACCCATGTTGTTGATTGGATATTCTGATTTGACGCTATTCATAGTACATAGAACATAGAAAAATACAGCGCAGTACAGGCCCTTCGGCCCTCGATGTTGCGCCGACCGAAGCCTACCTAACCTACACTAGCCCAATAACCTCCATATGCTTGTCCAATGCCCGCTTGAATGACCATAAAGAGGGAGAGTCCACCACTGCTACTGGCAGGGCATTCCATGAACTCTCAACCCGCTGAGTAAAAAATCTACTCCTAACATCTGTCCTCTACCTACCACCCCTTAATTTAAAGCTGTGTCCCCTAGTAACAGCTGACTCCATATGCAGAAAAAGGTTCTCACTGTCAACCCTATCTAAACCCCTAATCATCTTGTACACCTCTATCAAATCTCCCCTAAACCTTCTTTTCTCCAATGAGAAAAGTCCCAAGTGCCTCAGCCTTTCCTCATACGATCTTCCTATCATACCAGGCAACATCCTGGTAAACCTCCTCTGCACTCGTTCCAATGCCTCCACATCCTTCCTATAGTATGGCGACCAAAACTGCACACAATACTCCAGACGAGGCCGCACCAGAGTCTTATACAACTGCAACATGACCTCAGGACTCCGGAACTCAATTCCTCTTCCAATGAAGCCCAGTACATCATATGCCTTCTTCACAGCACTATTTACCTGGGTGGCAACTTTCAAAGATCTGTGTACATGGACACCAAGATCCATCTGCTCATCCACACTACCAAGTAGTCTACCATTAGCCCAGTAGTCCATCTTCTTGTTACTCCTACCAAAGTGAATGACTTCACACTTAGCTACATTGAATTCCATTTGCCACCTTACTGCCCAGCTCTGCAACTTATCTGTATCCCGCTGTAACCTGCCACATCCTTCTTCGCTGTCCACAACTCCACCGACTTTCGTGTCATCCGCAAACTTGCTCACCCAGCCTTCAAGCCCCTCCTCCAGGTCATTTATAAAAATGACAAACAGCAATGGTCCAAAGCAGATCCTTGTGGAACACCGCTAGTAACTGCACTCCAAGGTGAACCTATACCATCAACTACTACCCTCTGTCTCCTTCCAGCCAGCCAATTCCTAATCAAAACCTCTAATGCACCCTCAATGCCATACCTCCGTAGTTTTGACATTAGCCTGCCATGGGGTAACTTATCGAACGCCTTGCTAAAATCCATATACACCACATCTACTGCTTTACCCTCGTCCACTTCCTTGGTCACCTTCTCAAAGAATTCAATAAGGTTTGTGAGGCACGACCTGCCCTTCACAAAACCATGCTGACTACCCTTGATCACATTATTCCTATCCAGATGTTCATAAATCCTATCCCTTACAATTCTGTCTAAGACTTTGCCCACAACAGAAGTGAGACTCATTGGCCTATAGTTACTCGGGCTATCCCTGCTCCCCTTCTTGAACAAGGGGACCACATTCGCTATCGTCCAGTCTTCTGGCACTATTCCCGTAGACAACGACGACATAAAAATCAAGGCCAATGGCTCCGCTATCTCCTCCCTAGCTTCCCAGAGGATCCTAGGATAAATGCCATCAGGCCCAGGGGACTTATCTATTTTCATCCTTTCCAGTATTCCCCAGACCTCTTCCCTACGTACCTCAAGGCCATCCATTCTAATCATTTGTGACTCAATATTCACATCAGCAACAGTGTCCTGTTCCTGAGTGAATACTGACGAAAAGTATTGATTTAGTGTCTCACCAATCTCCTCCACCTCCACACACAACTTCCCACTACTCTCCTTGACTGGACCGATACCTACCCTAGTCATCCTTTTATTCCTGACATACCTATAGAAAGCCTTTGGGTTTTCCCTAATCCTACCAACTAAGGACTTTTCATGACCCCTTCTCGCTGCTCTTAGCTCTCTCTTTAGATCCTTCCTGGCTACCTTATAACTTTCAATCGCCCCAACTGAACCTTTATGCCTCATCTTTACACAGGGATTCCAATTCCTTATTAAACCACGGCTCCCTCACAAGACCCTTTACTCCCTGCCTGACTGGTTCATGCTTATCAAGGACACCCATTAGCTGCTCCTTGAACAGGCTCCACATATCATTTGTGTTCTTCCCTTGAAGCCTATTTTTCCAATCCACGCATCATAATTTCCCTGTCCCCAGCTATAACTGTTGCCCTGCAGTGAACACTTATCCCTTTCCATCACTAGAGTAAAAGTCACCGCGTTGTGGTCACTGCCCCCGAAGTGCTCACCTACCTCCAAGTCTAACACCTAGCCTGGTTCATTACCCAGAACCAAATCCAGTATAGCCTCACCTCTTGTTTGCCTGTCTACATATTGTGTCAGGAAACCCTGCTGCACACATTGGACAAAACACCGACCCATCTAACGAACTCGAGCTATAGCTTTCCCAGTCAATATCAGGGAAGTTAAAGTCCCCCATAACAACCACCCTGCTACTTTCACTCTTCTCCTGAATCATCCTCGCAATACTTTCCTCTACTTCTCTCGGACTATTAGGATGCCTGTAGAAAACTCCTAACAGGGTGACCTCACCTTTCCTATTTCTAACCTCCGCCCACACTACCTCAGATGGCAAGTCTTCCTCCATCACCCTTTCTACTGCTGTAATACTATCCTTGACAAGCAATGCCACACCTCCCCCTTTTTTACCCCCATCTCTGACCCTACTAAAACATTTAAACCCTGGAACCTGCAACAGCCATTCCTGTCCCCATTCTACCCACGTCTCTTTAATGGCCACAATATCGAAGTCCCAGGTACCAACCCATGCTGCAAGCTCACCTACCTTATTTCTTATACTTCTGGCATTGAAGTATACACACTTCAAGCCACCTTCCTGTTTACAGGCACCCTCCTTCCGAGATCGATGCCATGTTCCTAACCTCCCTACACTCAAGGTCCTGTACCCTAAAGCTACAGTCCAGGTTCCCATGCCCCTGCAGAGTTAGTTTAAACCCTCCCAAAGAGTACTAGCAAACCTCCCGCCAAGGATACTGGTGCCCCTCAGGTTCAGGTGTAGACCATCCTGTTTATAGAGGTCCCACCTTCCCCAGAAAGAACCCCAGTTGTCCAGAAACCGGAATCCCTCCCTCCTGCACCATCCCTGTAGCCACGCATTTAACTCTTCTCTCTCCCTATTCCTCGACTCTCTATCACATGGCACGGGTAACAAACCAGAGACAACGACTCTTTTCGTTCTAGCGTTTCCTTGGAGGTGAACAAGAAGTATAGGTTATGAATTAACATTTCATCTGATGGTCGATGAAGCCGTGGGAGTTACGGAAGCAAACCTCGGTTACATCTTATTGCGTGTAAAAATCAATGTTCAGAGCAGCAAAAAAAAATCTTTCCTGGAAATACATGAGTGAATGAGATTAATTTTAAAAATCAACATTCTGCTGGCTTTCAACTTTGGATTTTTATTGAATTCAAATTTCACTACTTCTATGATGGTGTTTAGACACATACCAGTACAGTATCATCAAGTCAAGGGTTTGGATTACTTGCTCAGGGACATCACAACTTCTCGGCAGCTGTGTTGTGCCTCTCCTTGTGTGTCTTCATCGACATTTAACGTCACATTGCGGGAATAGAGCTCTGTTCATGGACATCCCTGAATGAGGGCGCACACAGCGTTTCGGATGTCAGGTCAGTTATGGATTATTCTCAAACCACTTAACTCGGCAGGAAGGCCCTTGTGTCAATAATTTCTATCGAACAAATACCAGTTGAACCAATGGGGCTCCTTCATTTTTTGTTCTTGTATCAGAAATATTAATGAAGCCTATGTGATGTCATGCGATGGTCTATGGGCCTCCGTCGTAAATGCATGTGTGACTTTTTAAAAGCCAAATACAATTTTTCAAAACAATAAACATGAGATTGTCAGCAACTTCATAAATATGTTTGTTTCAGTTAGAATCCTTGTGTTTGGCATTAACTATATATGTTGGATTATTTCCATGAACTGCGGAGCTCACATTTCTGAAGAAATGCATGGAATACCAAAGGGCCTTGTGTCTGCTATTTACTATTCTATGTTTGCAGCGATTGGAGTTCCAGGTAAATCAAAGAAGTTGGGCACTGTTTGAGTTAACCACGGTTTTACTGACTCACTGCTATATATGTTTGTTTCATTTTAAAGCGACAGCTTATCTGTTAAAAGAAAACCAGCCACGTACTCGTCTTTGAGTTGACATACTTCCTATTTTTACTGTATCAGTTTTTTACTGCTTTAAATGTGTAAGTTTCCAGTTTATTTTTTCTTCTTCTTAGTGTTCCATGTTCTCACTTTAAAAGTATGACGTCAACTCTTCTGTGCACGGTTTATTCACAAAACTAAGGTGTTCACATTAATGGTATCAGCTAGTCTTTTCGATCTACATTGAATTCCACAAATTGTACATATGCTTATGAATTGCCAGAATATCTTTTTTTTAATTGTTTAATTGTTTATTGCCCATTTAGAATGAGGAATTTGTCACAGTGAAGATCCACTGTTAGTTATGTGTCAACGGTTGTTTTGAAAGTATCTCCCTATTTGAAATTATTTCATTTATATGTTGCTCCATTAAATTTAAAGTATAACCTTTTTAAAGCGATATTATCATGTTTAGTGGCAGTGTTTCTGCTGCTAGTCCGTAGATGAGGAAATTACCTTCTACGATTCAGACTTCAAATTCTGCCACCTCTTGTGGTTCAACTCTGCACCGAGTACGTGACTTCTCAAGTGTGCTCCACGAATAATCATGGAGAGTTATCAATCGTGACAACCAACTTTTACAGAAGGCTAACAACCCATTCTTCTTTGTCTGTTTGAATACATTTCCGTGTGAAGAAGTCAAGGTTTCGGGTGTAACCCTTCTTCAGGATGGTTCTGAAGAAAGGTTTCAACCGAACGTCGACTTCTCCACCGTCTGATGCTGTCTGGCCTGCAGTGTTCTTCCAGCCTCCTGCTTGTCTACCTTGCATTGCAATATCTGCAGCTTTTTTTTAACCTCTGAATATATTTTAGAACAGGTTCATTGCCACATGTTCATAAGCTAATCATTTTGCCTTCCGGACAGGGAGCAGGGTGTTTCAGCCCCTTTGCAGAATGCAATGGAAAAGGAATTGGAGTCTTCATTTTTAAAAAAATACGGTATGTTCACCATTCTTATTAAGTTTCATGTTAACAAACTCCGGGATGGGACCATTCGCCACGGCAGATTCGCTGCCGAAGATTAGCCACTGCCCTTTGACCACCAATGACGCTTAGCCACCGCCCATTGGCCACTGAAGATGATTCACCAGCAAATAAGTCCAATATTTTGAATATTGGTGGTAGCGTTTTTCCAATTAATATTAAATAATGAAATTTTAGTTCATTTGATAGTTAAGCACTATTCGTGTAAGATATTCCAAACAATCTCTTCACCATTTCAAACATTTTAGCAAAAAGACTTGATGCGGTTCATCCAATATTGTATATACTTCTACCAAATAAGTAGCGTTCAACATATGTCTGCGTGTTTGAAATGGTGAAAAGATTGTTTGGAATATCTTAGGGGAATAGCGCATAACTATCAAATGAACTAAAATTTCATTGTTTAATATTAATGTGAGATTTTACTGCCATTATAAAGATTTTTAAAATATGTTTCCTTTTTGTGGTTAAAGCTTGCAAATCATTTTTATATATAAACCAATTACATGTTATTTATTTTACCTCTTTTTTATCAATATGTAGTTGTATAAATAAAAGGGACTGAGAAGTATGAAAGGACAGGTGGGCGGGAAAACAATTAGGACATATATATATATTTCCGGTGGCCAATAATCTCCAGAGGTCAAACCCCAGTGGAGAAACGCTGGTGGAGAACTGGCAGTGGCTAATCATCGGCGGCGAATCTGCCGTGCGGAATCGTCACCAACCAATAACTCATATCGGCATGCCAATGATAAATGAGCATGCATATTGCCAGCAAAGAAACCGTACAGACAAGGAAAGTGTTAGTATTCAAATCAGGTATTGGAGATTGAGCTTAAGAAAACTACATAAAATCTGATTGCCTTTTGAATAGGTAGGTTTTTCTTTGCTATCCCAACCAGCACTCCTCCTGACCTCCCATCCCCACCAGTCCTACCCCCAACAAACCACACAGATACACTTTCCCTCGTTTTCTGTATGCTCACCCATGTGTGTATGTTACAGCTAACATGGTGGTCATTACGGTTCTGTCCCAAAGAAGATGCGGTCTCTCTAGATGTGTCAGTCGGTACCTGATGTCGTTGACAGTATCCGATCTTCTTGTCATTTTTGCCGCCGTGATATTAAACAGGATTTATGATATTTACTTCCCGGCCAGTTTCCTTTCTGTTCCACCGTTATGCAGTTTCCCTGCTGTCTTGAACATTGTAGCATTAGGCAGCTCCGCCTGGCTAACAGTGGCTTTCACTTTTGATCGATTTATAGCTATTTGTTGCCAGAAGATGAAAGAGGCGTATTGCACAGAGAAAACGGCGGCAGATGGAATTAGAGTGGTTTTCATAGTGTGCTGTTTTATATGTTCTTTCCTGTATCTCATTAATGAGCCTTTGTACATAATTAACAATACACCCTGGTTTTGCAGCGTAAAAATAATATTTTACACGTCATCAGCTCGGGTAGCATATGACAGGGCTCTTCGTATTTTAACGCCTTGTCTCACATTCACGCTGATTCTGCTGCTCAATGCTCGGACTGTCAGACACATTCTCGCGGCCAGTAAAGCTCGAAGGAGACCCCGGATCCAGAGCAATAGAGGTAAAGGTGACCCTGAGATGGAGAACCGCAGAAAGTCTATTGTTTTACTCTTCGCCATCTCAGGGTACTTCATACTCTTATGGATTTGGGTTCTCATAACTTTCCTGTACGTCAGGTTTGCTAGAGTCAGTTATTTTTCCGGAAACAATTCCAGCGAATCAAACTTTATTCTGGAAGAAATCGGAATCATGCTTCAGCTCTTGAGTTCTTGTATCAAGCCATTTATTTATACTGGAACTCAGAGTAAATTCAGGGCGGAGTTGAATAGTGCCCTCAAATATCTAAAGAGCCTGACAGTAAACTTCAGAAAACAACAGAATATACTCTCTCCTTAGTAGAACTTGCTCATGCATCATCTCAGTGGTCCGATTCTCTACTTTGTGCTGTGTGGGGACCTGATACGTCAGAGTCATGCGTTTTTTTTTTGATATCCATTGAAATGTAGTATCAGACAACAAATGTCAGTGCCATTAAGCCCACCCGGTCTGTTTTGTGGTTCATTTGTATCAGGTTTGATTTGTTTCTAAAAATATTCAGCCTGTGAAATTCAAGATTGCTTCAAACTCATAAGCAATAAAAACATCTTACATTTCGAAATTCAGTCTGACCATCACAGATATTGCACCATCTCCTGTTACTCAGTAAATTCATGCTATGGTTCGTACGATGGCCCATCTCACACTGTCTCATTCCCCTTTCTCTGCCTTTCCCTGTTTGTTTAACTCTCTCCCTCGCTCCCTGTCTCTCTCTCACAGACTCTCTCTCTCGCTGAATCTCCCCTCTTTCTCTCTCTCTCTCTCACGCACACACAGACACACACACATATCTTCTCTCCAGTTTCTCGACCTGACGATTGAAAATTATGGTTCTAATTCACATTATATCTGTTTCTCTCAGAAATTTGTCTTACATATCTGATTTACCGTTTCAGACAGAGGACAGTCGATGCCGCATTGTCAACACAAGATAAGGATAGGAAAGCACAGAAGGATATGGGCGAAGTGCAGGGAAATGAGTTAGCATGGCCGGACATTGTGGACGGCATAGACTAGTTTGAGCCAAAGGGCTTGTCTCTGCTATAGGACTCTGTGACAACAATCAAGTTCAGTTAACAACTGCGATGTAGGACAGGAGTAAATTGCCGTTATGTTTTCAACTACTTCCATTCGGGTCTGTGAAGCTAACAATGGGAGAAAAACGATTAACTGGAATGGAAGGAAATTGGACCATCCTGTTGTGAATCTGGTAATGTCGGAAAACCTCTCTCTACCTATCGACTCCTTATGAGATTAGATTAGATTCCCTACAGTGTGGAATCAGGCCCTTCGGCCCAACAAGTCCACACCGGCCCTCTGAAGAGCAACCCACCCAGACCCATTCCACTACACTCACCCCTGACTAATGCACCTAACACTACGGGCAATTTAGCATGTCCAATTCACCTAACCTGCACATCTTTGGACTGTGGGAGGAAACCGGAGCATCCGGAGGAAACCCACACCCAGACACGGGGAGAACGTGGAAACTCCACACAGACAGTTGCCAGAGGCGGGAATTGAACCAGCGTCTCTGGCGCTGTGAGGCAGCAGTGAAACCAGTGCGGCACCCTGCCGTCCCTACAACAAAAATGAACAAAATCCATTTTAAAAAGTTTTGAATTAATATAATTGTGAACTTAAAATTTAACTGGTTTTGAGAAGATTCATACCTCGGGTTGAGGTTTTGGATGTAGGTTTGCTCGCTGAGCTTGAAGGTTTGTTTTCAGACAGTTCGTCACCATACTAGGTAACATCTTCACTGAGCCTCTGGATGAAGCACTGGTCGTGTAGCCCACTTTCAATTTTGTCTGAGTTTCCTTGGGTTGGTGCTGTAATTTCCTATGGAGACATCATTTACTCTGGTGATGTCATTTCCTATTCTTTCTCTCAGTGGGTGGTCAATGGGATCCAAGTCAATGTGTTTGTTGATTGGATACATGAACATCAACTAGCTACAAAACCACATGATCCACTCTCACTAGTATCCTAAGATACAGATGAGGGAGGACACCACTTCGACTGGGACAACTCATCCATCCAAGGCCAGGCCAGAGACATGCACGAGAATTCCTAGAAGTATGGCGTTCCAAAATGAATTCTATCAACTTTTTGTGTGTGAGCATGTGTCTATGTGAGCACATGTGTGTGTGTACACATGTGTGTGTGTGTGCATGCATGTGCGTGTATGTTTGTATGTGTGTGCATGTACGTGTGTGTATATGTGGGAGTGTGCAGAGAATGCTAAAGTATCTGAATTGAGGTTGATCATCTTCTTTCTCTGTCTTTCTCTCTCTCTCTCTTCCGCATACACACACAGAGAAAGAATGTTAGCACAATATTTCTTACTGAAAACAGCCAATGCTGGAAATCACATTGGGTCAGGCAGCATCCATGGAGAGAGAGAGAAAGCTAATGCTTGGAATCTAGATGACTGTTCATCAGAGCTGGAGATGTGTGGCGGGGTCAGCATTTATATTATGGTTTGGAAGGGGACACTATGGGGGTATAGAGTGCTGTTGGAGAATATACGTTTGTAGTTCAGATTAAGTGATTCAAATGTGAAAATGGCTGAACAATGGTACGTTGAAGAGTGTGGTGGTAGAGACACACAGCAGTTCAGGCAGCATCTGACGAGCAGGAGAGTCAACGTTTTGAGCATAAGCTCTTCATCAGGAATGGTATGTCTCATTTGATGATGCTGTCCTTGGCATTTTTTTTCAGAGATGTTTCAAAAGCAGCGATTCCAGGTAAGTCTAGGTTTGAAGGGTTTTAGGGTCAATTTGATTCAAGCTAACAGATACTGCCTCATGAAAAAGACTTTCAAGTCTTTAAATAAGAATACTTGTACAATGAAAGGAGAGCGGTCAGTTCTCCCAGCTCAGTTTTGCTCTGGTTTGGTTTGGTTTTAGCAAGCAGTCATTGTGAAGCTGCTGCATCCAAAAAAACAGGTCCATGCTGAACCTCCCTCGGTCTGACATCTCTCCCCGGAGAACCTGTGTTTGATTTTACCATTTGTGCCAAGGAGTATTTATGGAAATTGTTGCAACTATTTGGAATAGTATCATTAAATTGGGAAACCTTGTGTTTCATTCAATAATCTTGTTAATAAATTCTGTTTTGTTTAAAAGCTAAGAGGTTTGATCAGCTCAAACACTCTTGGAGTATCTGCCATACACCTGCTTAAAACATTTAGCTAAGTAAGAGTCTGGGCTAACTTTTCTAATGTGTTTAGGAGACTGGACTGGTCCATAACACTCCTGCCAGACTTGAAAGGACAGAAAATCCTCATTGAAATGGCGGGGTGAGGGGGGTGGGTGGGGGTGGGGAGGCAGCGTGAGGGGGTGGGAGGGGAGAGATGGCATTATAACAGAATGTAACTAGCTAAGAGAACGGGAGGGAATGGGTTCACAATTCAACATTAATTCCAAACCATTGTAGAGTGCTAGTCTGAAGATGAGACGTTATTCCTTCAGTTTGCACTGTGATTCACTGGAACACTGCAACATGCCGAGGAAGAACACATGGACATGTGACCTGTGTTAAAATGACTGGCCGCCAAAAATGTTGGGGTCCTGTTTGTGCACACACTGGAGATGTTCTGTAAAGTGTCCATCTTGTCATTGTTTGGTTTCGCCAATGTAGATTAGTCCACATTGGGTGCAGCGAGTTCAATACAGGATATTAGAGGAGGTGCAGTTGAAATGCTGCTTCACCTGAAAGATTGTTTCGGCCATAGGGTCCTACAGCATGGAGACAGGCCCTTCAGTTCAATGTGCTCCACGTTGACCAAGATGTCCAGCCACTCTAACCCCATTTCCCTGCACTAGGTCCGTATCCTTCCAAACCTTTGCAATCCATGTAATTGTCCAAATACCTTCTAAATGTTGTCAATGTACCCGCCTCAACCATTTCCAGAACTTAATACCATCTACTAGCGGGTATTTGGCCCAGATTATTTAATTAATCGGCACATGAATGTAGATAAATTCAAGAGAGGAAAGAAACGAACCATTATCCAAGGTGCAGGATTGAGGGCATCACCTATTTGACCATAAAATAATTTTTCCCTGCTTTTTGATCTGATAGCACTGTTCCAATCTGTGATTCTGCGCTGTGAACGCTAGGGGCGGTGACAGTAGGCATTGCTGATGTGTGTGCATGTCTCCTGATTCTCACTGTCAGACAAAGCTAACGTCTTTATCTCTCAGTAGTACGCATGAGGTTAAACCTTGGAACACGTGCTGGTGGATTTTAATCTTATCTGTTTTCTCTCAGCTAAAGGCAAGAGACAATTGCAACAAGGCTATCGCTTAATCGTTGGTATTCCATAGATGCTGAGATGTTGCTTCCAATGCGACATTTCCTCGGTCAGGGATGACGTATGTGCAATGTTGCACGGTGTCCACCACTTTTTTTATATAAAGAAATGTTTCCAGACACGGTTCTGTCTCCTGCACACTCCGGAATGAGATACAATTCCAAGAAGAATTGATTTCCATCCATCTTAAACAGCAATAGAGTTTTGTTCGGGTGCATGTTTTCAGTCCTTATTTTGTTGCAATTGCAACACTGCTTTCACACATCTTGAAAAACAAACGCCACTGGCTGCGTAATTAGTTGAATAGATAATTAGATAGGAAGTAGTATACAGATTCTTGCAGAGTTTGTCAGAGTGGTTCACGTACTAGGGTGAGAGAGACACTTGGAGATACTGCTAGCTTCAGGACTGTTTCGTTTCTGGGAAGAATCACACCTTTCCCTTCTTGACACAAGGAGTTATATGCAAGCAGAAGCCCGATTTTCCCTTCCATGAAAACAATGGGTGTAAGTAACTCGGAAAATGATTTATATGTGTCTGAATTCTGACCCAAATTTAGCGGGAAGTATTGTCAGATGGTGCAGAATTTTAGTGTGTTACTTGAAAGTTATTTCAATTGAGTTGTCGAATTAGTGCGTTACTTTTTCACCAAGGGTGAAGATTTAGCGTTTGTGATTTAATCTTGTTTCTAACTTCTTTAACATCTCTGGGTTAATTCTATTTGCAGCATGATGTTCGACAATAAATCCTTTCATTTCATTATTTTTTTTAAACGATGGGTAGTTATATGAAAGTAAGAAAGGAAGACATGCACATTAAACCGGGCTCAGCAGTAACAGTCCGAATGAAATCGTGCAATTTTGATAGATATGTACTCTATTATGAAAAACAATGTTAAAAATTTATGCATCAAATGTCATATCGATGTATCTATCTATCTATCTATCTATCTATCTATCTATCTATCTATCTATCTATCTATCTATCTATCTATCTACCTTTCTTCATATTTCTACCGTTAGACTCGAGCTTACTTGTAATATATGAGAAATAAGCAAAGTTGCTAACGCTGCTTTTCCAGTCCTCAAGTTAAATTAAAATGGGGTGAAGCTGTCATTTACAGAAACACATATGTGTCAGATTTATTTACTGGAAATACTTTCTTTGATGAAGCTTGATTCAATTGTTGATAATCTTCAATCCTTCCCTGAGAGAAAGTACAGATGGAGTAGAATCTCATACTTTCGCAATATTGCATGCAATCTGGTCTCTCTCCGACAGGAAGGATGTTGTGAAGTTTGAAAGGGTTGAGAAAGGATTTACAAGGATATGGCCAGGATTAGAGGCTTTGAGCTGTAGGAAGAGGCTGAGTAGGCTGGGGCTGTTTGTTCTGAAACGTCAGTGGCTGAGGGGTGATCTTATGGAGGTTATAAGATCATGGTATGGACATGGTAAATAGACAAAATCTTTTCCCCGGGATGGTGGTAGTTTGGGGCATAGGTTTAGGGTAAGAGAAGAAAAATTTAAAAGGGACTTAAGGTGCAACTTTTTTCATAAAAAGGATGGTGCAATGCAAAGAATAAGCTGCCAGAGAAAGTGGTGGAGGCTGTTACATTTGCAACATTTAAAAGGCATCTATATGGGAATGTGAATAAGAATGGTGCCAGCAATATGGGCCAAGTACGGGCAAAGGGGACTAGGTTGATTTAGGATATCTGTTGGCAGAGGCAAATTCGACTTCAGGGTCTGTTTCCATGCTGTCTATCTGTATAACACTACAACTACATTTTCATATCCACTGCATTCATCAGAGAATACGTTTTTGAGTCAACAAGTGTATAAATTGTGCATTTCCGAACAGCATTTCATTGTTGGGGAAGGCAAGTACTTGAGTGTACTCCGAAGAGAAAAGCAACCAGATCCGTTGCTTTCACAACAGAGGAATGTAATAACAGGAGTGGGAGATTCACCCCCATCTACCTGCTGTCCCATTGAATACGAAAATGGCTGATCGAGCACTACAATGCATTTTACACACTCCATCCCATAACCTACTTGAAGATTGGTGATGAGAAATTTATCAGCATCTACCTTAAACATACACAGTGATGGAGTGACCCGAGGACCCTGCAGGTAGAGAATTCTAAAAGATTACAATCTAATGAGCAAAACAAAATAAACCCTCATCTTTGAAGTCACCCTTACTTTAAAATCCTGCCCAGTTCTCGTCTCCCCCAACCAGCAAATATTCAAACCAAAGGTAACATGCCTCTTTAAGAATTGTGTTACTTTATTTCCAATGATATCATCGCTCATCCGTGGAATGCCAAGACAATGCAGGCCCAGGTTTGCCCACTGGCTCTTCATAGGATGTTGGCCCCATCCCAGGAGCAAGTTTGTTGAATCTTCATGGCTCTCTCTCTACATGGAAATAGCATCTTTCCTGACATAAGGAGACCCAAACTGCACACACACCTGCAGATGCAACCTAACCAAAGTCCGATGCATTTGAAACAAAACTTAACTGTTCTGTACTTAAATCCGCTTGTAATAGTGGATTACCGTTCCATTACCCTTCCTACAAGCGAAATCAGATATGCAGCAAGCCATCAGAGATTCTTGTAATAACCGTGCAACTGCAATCTTGGGTGACTTTAAGTGACATAGTCATTGACAAAACAAAATGATGGAATGTTTTCGTGAGTATGTATATGTGTATTTTTAAAATTGATTTGAGGGATGTGGGTGTGACTGGCTGGCCAGTATTTATTGCCTGTTCCCAGTTGCCCTTGAGAAAGTGTTGGTAAGCCACTGTCTTGAAGAGTGAAAAGGGATAGTTCTTTAACCTTGAAGAACCAACTGGACAACAGCCTCATCTGGACGGGATACTTTGCAATGAAACATTAAGTCTTGTTGTGCAAAGATCCTTTGGAGAAGAGTGACCATAATGTGACACCATTCGCCATGAAGATGAAGAGCCACGTAGTTGAACTAGAGGGTAGGATCCCGAATCTAAATAAAGGAATATATAATTTAAGAGGCACATGAATTGGCAAGGATGGATTGTGGAGCCATACTAATGTGGTTGCTGGTGGATAGTGAATGGTTCGTGTTTAAAAATTGTACTCATGCAGGCCAACAGGTGATTGTAGTTTCTGTTTGTATGTGGACAAAAGACAGCCGTCTTGCCCAGTAAGAGAGCTCATTGTTGGTATCCAGGATGGTGCCCATCCAGGAAAGTGCACCGAGAGCTGATTTGGAACAGTTAAGTTGCTTTTACTTCCTACCAATTAAGGGTGCAAGTTAGGTTCTGGTCTCTTATGAGAAACAGCTGATTCCTTTCGCACTGACTGTATTAAAAGCCTCCGACTCAAGCTTGACGGTGAAATTGTTTGAGAAACATTGACATTGATTAGCTCAACATTTTCCGTCTGGAAAACGACTGCCGGGGTAAAGTCCTAATTAAATATTGGCAAGTGTTTCAGCAAGCTTATAGGATAGAATCCCCACTGTCAGAATAAAGACCATTTGGCCCATCGAGTACACACCGACCTTCCGAAGAGTATCCCATCCAGATCCATGCTGTAACCCTGCATTCCCAGGGTTAATCCTCGTACAAGGCAATTAGGCTTGGCCATTCAATCTAACCTGTATACCCTTGGACTGTGGGAGGAAATCGGAACATCAGGAGGAAACCATGGGGCGAATATGCAAACTCCACAGACAGTTGGCTGAGGGTGGAACCAAACCCTGCTCCCTGGTGCGATCAAAGAGGCCAAGAAACAATTCCATAATTCTGCCAATGCCGTTAGTTTTATGCACAAAAAATAGAGGTAGATTTCCGGAGGCTGGAAAGTGAAGGAGTCATCAAACCTGTCCAGTTTGTGGAATGGGCAGCACTGGTCATACCAGTTATGAGGCATAACAGGTTAGTTTACCTTCGTGGGAATTTCAGATAACTTACTGCTTTTGGCAGCTGGATAACTACCCAATCCCTCAAATAGAGAATCAATACTCAAGTCTGGCGGGATGCTGTTCTTCACGAATCTGGACATGAGCTATGCATATCTGCAATTGTAATTGGGTAAGGATTCCCAGAAGTATGCTAAAATGAGAGTCCACTCCTGCGTGGATCTGTCAGCCAGAGCACCCTAATTGGTCAAAGTTAAGGCTCCCAATCTGGGATCTCACCTGGCTCTTTGTTCAGTCACTACAATTTCCTAAAGACACAAAGCATTTGGCATGGAAGTATAGCTCCATAAGATCCATCATCCAGTAGTCTGGCAGAAGGAGCAAAGGAAGGAAGGCTGAAAGAAACATCATCAAAAAGTGTGGTGCTGGAAAAGCAAAGCAGGAGAGTTGAAGCTTAGGGCTTATGCCCTTAATGAGGAATGACTGAAACATTGACTCCTCTGCTTCTCAGACGCTGCCTGATCTGCTGTGCTTTTCAAGTGCCACATGTTGTTTTGACTTTGATCTCCAGCATCTGAAGTCCTCACTTTCTTCTTAAAGAAACAGCTTACAGCTTCACTCGATACCAACCTGTCCTGGTTCATGCTCAGTTATAGGACCATTCCTCACACAACTACAGGGACAGCTCTAATGCTAAGTTGCTAATGGGGAGAAGTCTCCAAACCAGGTAAAACCTGATCTCCCCAGACCTAAGAGAGAGGGTGAAACGACATGAGGTACACTCAGTGCTGTACCTAAGGCTCCTCCAAGTTGGAGAGACAGTTTACTTCAATGGACGAAGCTGAGTCTTGAAACCATGGGGATGGCTCTACATGGGTAAGAGACCTGACGGTATGAAGTCCGTCCAATGGCATACAAATTTTGGGTCGAAGATGCAATTCTGAACAAACACATGGACCACATGAAAGCTACAATCTCACAAACTGGGCAGGAGCAGAACATACCCCACCACCTCAGACCATCCAGCAAGGCTGTCAGAACCTGTGTGTTCTCCCCCTCTGCTACCCTCGCAGAAACCTCTCAGAATGAGATGGACACGGCACACGTCACAGCCTCAACACCATTACTGACTGAGGAAGATGATGACTTTCTTCCAACACCGTGAGCAAGAGGCAGGCTACGGTCCTGTAAAAGCCACCAGTATTCAAGGCAGAGTTGGAAGGACTGGACCTGATGCAAAAACGCCCAAGGATATACTATGGGAAAAAGAACAGATCTGTGTACCAGCACTGAGGGAAAGTGGGATGTAATGTTTGGAATGAGGTCAGCCAGGCAAACCTCATAGAACCTAAGTTCCCTGATTGGTGCTTCTAACCTGATCCGATCTGGGAACCCTGACTGACAGATATAAACAGGGGTGGCAGGGGTTCTGTTCATTGTAGGAATGGTTTCTGAGCCAGATTTGTCAGTGTGATGTACTATATACATGTAAATGAAGGGGGACTTGGTGATGGGAAAGTAGTCTCATGGAGTAATTTCACTATCTTTACGCTATTCATGCACAAGGACATCCAAATCCCTCTGCACTGAATCACTCTGAAGTTTCCCTCCATTAATCTAATAAGTTTCTTTCTATTCTAAGCAGAGGTGTTGTTAATGCTATTGCACTTAGTTGCCAATATCCATTGAGGGTTGTTTTGTCTAATCTCCTGAACAAGGAACTACAGCAGACCTGTGTTCCTGCCTTACCTTCCACTCTTATACCAGATAGGAGAAGCAGCCAAGCCCCCAGTCTGTAATGTATCCTGTACATGAGTACCCATCAGTTGGCACTTTCAGTTACCGTTTCGTTCAGACACACAATTTCACCTCAACAATCCCCCTCTCACTCGCTGAGCTCCACTGAACATGACATTTCAGAATGGAAACCTCTTGCCCCAAATAGACCTCTGCTCACATTGGTTCCACCGCCCGTGCTGTTTTCAGTGGCCCCCAGGGAGCGGGGACTGACTGGAACATTGAGTGGAAACAGTATCAAAAAAAAAAACGACGCAGCTGTTCCTTCTGTCACTGTAGTTCCTTTTTCTCTTTCAGAATCAAACAACAAAAACACTTAACTCTCAGAGAGACAGCCAGTCGGGAAATCAGCACATTCCAGGCAGTTGGTTCTGTAAGGATGGAAGGTTGGTGTGAAGCTGCAGCAAGCAATCAGAAAAGCTGGTAGGAATTTCTGGTTCCGTGTGACGGGATTTGAATGTAAGAGTGAGGAAGGTATGCTTCAGTTACCCAGGGGATCAGTGTTTCTGCATCTGCAGAACTATACAGAACTGTTCACCGTCCTTAAATTGGATGCAGAAGGTTGGTCACACACAACAGCTATGATTTCTGTGTTTGTAACCTGGAATGTTAACTCTGTTCTGTCTCTATTCACACAAGCAGACAGACCCATTGAAGTTCTCCAGTACTTTTTGTGTGCACAACCTGTCATGTTAGCTCTTTATTCACAAATGCTGCCAGACTTGCTAAGTTTCTCCAGTACTTTCTGTGTTCATAATCTGGAACGTTAATTCTGTTCTGTCTCTACTAACAAATGCTGCCAGACCTGCTGAGTTTTTCTCGCACTGTCTATGCCTGGAACGTTAACTCTCCTTTTCTCTCTCCATAGCTGCTGCCAGACTTGCTGAGTTTTTCCAGCACTTTCTGTTTTTGTTTCAGATCTCCAGCATCCCTCACAGTTTTTGTGTTAATGAATACTTCAATTCCAATTGTCACATTCCTGGTGCCGTGTCAGCACTGATTGTCTGACCACTTATAATTGAAAATGCTCTGTGCTGTAAAATAAAATCAGATGGGTCAGTGGCACAGAATAGATTTGGAAAAATCAGATCAATACTTTTTGACTATATGTCCAAAAATAGCTGAATGCAAATTGTTGTTGTCACAATGTTATTTTCTGAATTGCGAGTGAGAGAATGAGCAATATAATAAACAAAAACAGAAGTGAGGGAGAGAAAAAGGGAAAACAGTGTTCAAGTGACAGATTATAAACAAAGAAAGTGCTGGGGAAACTCAGCAGGTCTCAGTTTGAACAGAGGATAAGGAGGGAGAAGGTAAGACCAGTCAAGGAAAAAGGAGTGAACTTGTGTTTAGAGGTAGAAATGTGGGTGAGATCCTAAATGAGCATTGGTATTCACCCAGGAAAAGGATATGGAGGATAGTGAGATTTGCATGGCGCATACAAAATATGCTACAGCATGTTGAGATCAAGAAGGAAGTGGGTCTCTTAAAGAGCATTAAGGTGGATAAGTCCGAAGGGCTCTATGGTATCTACCCCAAGGCCCGATGTTATCTACCCAGGTTATTGAGAGAGGCAAGAGAGGGAATTTTCTGGGGCCTTGGCTTAGATCTATGTAGCCGCACTCGCCAATGGAGAGGTCCTGGAAGACTGGCAAGAAGCTAATGTTGTTCCTTTGTTCAAGAAGGAAAATAGGGATAATGCAGGAAACCACAGATTAGTGACATTCACCTCAGTCGTTGGGAAGCTATTGGAGAGAATTTCTCCACAATAGGATTTGTGCACATTTGGAAAAGCATGGCTTTGTGCAGGGCAGCTCATGCCTTACCAAATTGATTGAATTTTACAAGGAGGTGACGAAGGTGATCAATGAGGGTAGAGCTGTGGGTATTATTTTCATAGGTTTTAGTAAAGGAATGGAAGGAAACAGACCAAGAACAAGGCGAAGGGACCAGTTTCGTTTGATGTTCCGTTTAACACAACATCGAGGGCAATAGGGCCTTTTCCTGTGCTGTACTGTTATATGTTCTATGTCACTCGTTATAAATATAGAAAGTGCTGGAGAAACTCAGAGCGAAACAGAGTTAACATTTCGAATCCAGTGACCCTTCTTCACAACTTGAAAGGGAGGGGTGAATGGAAAAGATCACTGCTGCTGCAAAGGATAAAGGGACTGTTAATTGTGGTGAAAGCGAAATAGAGATATAAAATGGTGGATATTACGATGAGGGAATAGAGAGTCACTCAGTCTTAGTAGGCTGCACGACGTTTTTGCTTGCACTTTCTCCAGTGATTTCTATTTTAGTCATAGCTGTTGCTGGTTTAACGGTAGAAGGTGGTCTGACAATGCATCGTCGTCGTCATGACAGCTGCAGAGTGTATTCAGCCTCTGTGCTGGCTGTTCAACTCTGATAAAGCTCATTCCAAAGACTGATGTGGTTGTTGTGGTGTTCCCTGTTCATGGAGGGATTGGGTTAGGATGGGGGTGCATATGATCAGCATGAATCGGGGAAGTCTCCTGTATCTCTCTTCCCAACCCCCCCTCCCACCCTTCTCTCTCTCTTTCTCTCTCTATCTCGGAGACGGTGGTCAGACCGAACTAGGCTGCAGTTTCTCTCTGGTTCTGTAAGCAGCAAAGACTCTTGGCAAAAGAACGGGTTCAGGACACCTTAACATTGTGCCTCAATCTGCTTCAAAATTCCCAGTGATCACATCAGAGTCTGATCCTGAACAGTTACTTATAGACTTGACTTTTAGAGTCCTCCAGAGCGGACTCGTCCCAACTCGTCCATCCCAACTAAATTTCCCAAACTGAACCCATTTGGCCCATAGCGGTTTCTCTGTCTCTCTACACAGATGCTGCCAGACCTGTTGAGTTTCTACAATACTCCCCGTGTTTATAAAGTGGAATATTAACTCTGTCTCTTTGTCTCCCTCCCAATAGATGCTGTCAGATCTGCTGTGTTTCCCCAGCGATTTTTGTTCTTCTTTTCTAACGTGAACAGTACTCTCCCGAACCCCGTGCTAGGAAGGACAGATTGGCCTCGGAGGGAGTACAACGTGGGTTAGCAAGAGTGGAACCTGGACTTTAGGGGTTAAATTGTGCCTGTTTTCCCCAGAATTTAGACGATTAAGGGGTGATCTGATCGAAGATATTGACAGGAAAAAACAGGGTGGAAGGAGAGAAGCTATTTCCACTGGTTGGGGATTCCAGAAAGGGTGAGGGCATTGTCTGAGGATTAGGACCGGACTGTTAAAGAGAGATGTTCGGAAGAACATCCATCCACAAAGCGTGGGAGAGGTATGGAACTCTCTTCCACAAACTGCAGTGGATGCTGAATCAGTTGGTAGTTTTCAATCCGAGTTGGATCAATGTTTGTTCAGCAACGTTATGAAGAAGATAGTGGCCAAAGTCAGGTATTTGGAGTTAGGTTGCAGATCAACTATTGACTGGTGGAATAGGCTCGATGGGCTAAATGGCCTACTGCTGTTCCTGTTATTATGAACCAGGCCAGACCCCTCAAAACATTTCAAGAGTGTAGCCAAGACCCGAACGTTGCTAGCTGTTTTAAGCAGGTGTCACGTGGAATTTCCAGCAGTATTGTTTATTTTAAACAAACCCACTTTGTTTAAAACAAATGACAAGATTACTGAATGAAACACAAGCAAAACAGAACAGAATACAGAATAACCTAACCCACCCGAAAACCCAACTGATTATCGCAACTTAATGATACTGTCCCCACGAACACCCCTTGGCACAAAAGTTAAAAACAAACACAGGGCCTTACAGGAGAGAAGTCATAGAGAGAGAGTCGCAGTCCTGACCTGCTTCTTTGGGACCAGCATCTTTTTTTCTACATTTCTGCTAAAACCCAAACCAAACCAGAGGAGAGATGAACTGGGAGATCCGGACACTCACCTTTGACTGTACAAGTATGTTTTAAGTTTGAAAATCCTCTGCCTGAGACAGTATCTGTTAGCTATTATCAAATTGGTCCTAAAACCCTTCAAAACACAGACTTTTCGAAACCTGTGTTTTTTATAACCCCTCGGATATAAAAACCAACTAAGGACAGCATAACTTTAAGTATGTACGTTAGCTCGCGGAGCTGGAAGGTTTGTTTTCAATAGTTTTGTCACCATGACGAGGTAACATCCTCAGTGTGAGTCCCTGGTAAAGAGCTGGTGGCATGTCCCGCATCTCTCTTGATAGGTTTTGCTTTCTTAAGGTATTGATGTCATTTCCAGTTCTTTTTTTTTCAAGGAAAGGTCGATGGGATCTAAGTCGATGTGTTTAGTGATGGAGTGCCATGCCTCTTGGAATTCACAGCATAACCTTGCTGAAGGAGCAGCTTTGTCCCACTGTGCGTAGAACTAATCATGTGCGAGCAGCGTATGGAGAGAGCAGCCACTTTTGCTGTTTCTAAACGCATCGTCTTCTGTTACAGGTAAATGTGAGAGAGAGAATGCATAGATGTAGCGAGCATCAGGTCACACTGAGTTGGAAACTGCTGTGCTAGAAAACCGCGTTGAAAATGACGCTGACCTCCGTGCTTCTGATCCTCTGTAAGTGTGTGTTACTAATGGACCTTAACCATGACAAACCTGCGCGGTGCCCCGGTCACGTGAGATTGAATTCTACAGTAGATAACCCTAAACTTCCTTCTCAGATCTAATAACTGTGGCCAACATGAAAAAAAAATCAAACTTGGCTAAATTCTGGAATGAAACAAGTTGGCAACATGAACGATAACATTTTGGGAAAGAGAGAGAAGAAAAATCGTTTCATCGTATCCTTTGTTCCCGCTTCGGACAATATTATTTGATCTTCTCGGAAAGGATACAAGTTACACGCATAGAGTCGTAGAGATGTACAGCACAGAAAGAGACCCTTCGGTCCAAATTGTCCACGCCACACGTGCAATCGACCTAAAAATGTTAAGTCATGGGCGGATCAGTAGAATTTCAGAATCCAGCAAAGGGAAGGGCAATCAGCAACAATATAGAGGTGAGATATATCACTGAGCAGTGAATGGGTATGTCAAAACCTTTCATCCAAATTAGGAGATGAACGAGGATGTTGCTTTGGGGACTGGAGAATTTCAAAGATGTAGGGAACTTCAAGAGACTGTGGTTGTTTTCCTTAGAGCCGAGGAGTTTGAGAGAGGGGATGGGGTAGGACATGATTGAGATGTATAAAATGATGAAGTTGCCTAGAGAGAATAGACATGAGGTAAATTTCCCCCTTGATGGAGGGATTAATGACATGGATGGGACAGATGGAAACAAATGCCTGGAGGTTTAGAAGGGGATGTGAGGGTAAACATTTTCACCCAGAGTGTGGTGGGGAATCTGGAAGTCCTTGTCTGTAAAGGGTGGAGAGGCAGAAACTCTCTTTACATTGCCGAAGCATTTAGATGTCAATTTGGGATACCAAGGCTAGGGGCCAAGTGGTGTTTAAATGGAATTCGAGAATAGCGAGGTATTTGTTTTAGACTGGCACAGATTCGATGAGCTGATAAGCCTTTTTCTGTACTGTAGACCTCTCTGGCTCTGAATTTAGATTGGAGATGATTCTTGCTCTCTTGTGAAGTAATTTTAGATGCAGAGATGCTTCATTGTAACAGTAGCCTTTCGTCGCTGAGCTAGCAGTCTCAGTGTGATCATTGGTGAGACTTGGCTGACTTTCGGGGTTTCTAAGAATCACACAGAGGCAAGAAACGCGCAATCATATGACTTTATTCCTTTTGTAATCATTTTCCCAAACGTACTTTATTTTACAAGAAATTTAAATTTCCAGAGACTCTTACTTGTGTAAAACAATTGCAAATGAAGTGGGAAGCTAAGCAGAGAGAAAGCAGGAAGAGAAAACGAGGGTATAAATAAAAGACAGAAAGATACAAATCAAAATTTGCAATTCGAATGCAACAAGGATGAAGAAACCAATGGGTGCTCATACAGTTGATATAAATTCATATTTCTGTGTCCACTTCAATGGGAGTGAACATTTAACAGTTACTATTGAGTTACAGACAGGACTGGTGTTGTTTCTCTGCTGCTTCTCCACTTCAATTGCTTTGACATTGTCTATGCTTTGTCGTTTCCAGGACACTTACAGAAATAATTACATTTGCATTTCAATTCCCTTATGTTTTCCAGTGAATCTTGCTCTCTGTCGGATCACCCAAGGTAAGGGAACTGCAAGGTTTTTTTTGGATAATCATTTGGAAATCTGAAGTCGTGCTGTGCACATCTTTTCAGTGACCTTTTAAATATGAACCAATTGTGATTTAATCCCTGTTTTTCTGTCCAGAGTTAGGGATATCCTCTGTACGGCCAGACACTGGAATCATGTTCAACTCTTATCCCGCGTGAATGTACCAATAGTTAAATAGAGGGCCAATGACTTAGTCACATTGGACAGAGTATATTCAGTAAATCTGCATCAAAGTTTAACTCCACCACAACTCTTCAAATGAGCATGAGATTTGGAACAGGTTGTTTGGGAAACATAAGTTTCCATTCAATTTAGAAGGGAGAACAGAACAGAGTACTACTTAAATGGAGAAAAAATGCACAAAGCTGCAGCATAAAGGGACTTGGGGGTGGGTAAGCTCTGTATGAAACACAGAAAACTAGCACACAGTGGGGAGGGAAATTTGGCTATTATTACTAAAGAGTAGGGAAGTCTTTCTGCAAACGTACATGTTGCTGGGGAGACCACACCTTGAGCACTGAGAACTTTTACTGCCTCGTTTAAGGAAGTGCACCATTTTCATTGGAGGCAATCGAGAGAAGGTTCACTCGGATGATCTCTGGGAAGGAGAGATTGTCTTTTTGAGCAATGTCTAAACAGGTTAGGGCTCTACTCACTGACGTTTAAAGAATGAGGTGATCTCATTGAAACCTATAGAGCTTGGCAGGGTCAATGCTGAGAGGATGTTCCCCCCTCATGGGACTGTCAAGTAAAAGAGAACACAGTCTCGCAGTAAAGGGGCAACAATTGAAGACTGAGATCAGGAGGAATATCTTCTCTCACAGGTGTGGAAGTCTTTGGAAATTCTTGCCACAGGCAACTGCTTTGAGTTGTACAGTCCTTGTGTATATTTAAGGCTGACATAGATTCTTGATTAGTTGGTGGGGTGGGGTGGAGGGAGGGGAAGGGAATCAACGATTATAGGGTTCAGGCAAGAAACTGTATGTGAGGGAGGTCAGATCAGCCACGATCCAATTGGATTTCAGAGCAGTATCAAGGGTCTGAATGGCCTAATCCTATTCTTATGCTCTTCAGGTCTTAAATACGACTAGGAAGGCAGTTTCAATGATGGACAAACTGATGGGTAAGATAAGCGAGAGAGTAAAGTGAATGTTTTAATTAAATTGATGCATTAGTTTCCTTTTAAAAAAGTTTGGGAAGCTAAAGATTAAAGGCACATTACAAATTCGCCAGCAAAATTCAAGATAATGACACTGGCAGTTAATGGCAGTAAGCATCGACACAATATATTTGTAAACAACAATATGCCAAATGTACAATTCTGTCTCTTTTTGACAGGAATCAGCATTAAATGGTGCCTCGTACAGATCAGAACTAGCTGTGATAACTGTTATGATAAATATAAATGGACATTAACTTCAGTTCTGCTCCTCAGTTCCATAATAGGTGGTCGGACGTGTGGAAAGGTAACAAAACAAGGAGGAAAGTGAGGGAGGAAAACAGAAGGATACGGGCAGGCGAAATGGGCAGGCACATGGAACGTGAAATTTAATTCACTGGTGGGATATGGGCATCACTGACGGAACCCAGTATTTGTTGACAAAATTCCCAGTTGCTCTCTTTGAGAATGTGGGGCTTGAGCTGTCTTCTTGAGCCATTTCGTCAAGTGCTGTAGAAACACCCACAATACCCTTGGGGAGGGAATTCCAGGATTCTGAACCAGTGACACTGAAGAATGGCCGTTACATTTCCAAGTTGGGATGCTGAGCGCCTTTGAGGGTAACGTGAAGGTGGCCGTGTTCCTAATGATTGACTGCTCTTATCCTTCTGAGAGAGGTGCTACTGAGTTTTGGAGGTGTTGTCTGAGCATCTCTAGTGAATTTCTGTTGTGCTACTTGTAGAAGGTACACACTGCTGGTACTGAGCATTGATATTTGAGGAAGTGAATGTTTGAGGATGTGGTACCAATTAAGTGGGGGCTGCAATGTAGCTGGATGGTGTTGTGCTGTTTTTTGGAGCTGCACTCATTCAACCAAGTGGGGAGCATTCCATAACACTCCTGACTTGTGCCTTGTCGATAGTGGACAGGCCTTGGCAAAGTCAGGAGGTAAGTTAGTTGCTGCAGTATTCCCAGCCGCTTACCTTCTCTTGTCACTATGATATTGGCATGGTGAGTCCAGCTGAGTTTCTTGTTAATAGTAACCCCCAAGGTGTTGATAGTGAGGAGATTCAGTGGTGGTGTCACTGAATATGAAGAGGCGATAGTTAAATTGCCTCTCTGTAGAGGACATTGCTTTCTCTCAGAAGGGGTGGCAATGACCCAGAGTCGTTATCACCGGACTCTTAAATCAAAGCGTCAGACAATGTACTGGGGACCCGGGTTCAAATCCCCCACAGCAGGTGGTGGAATTTGAATTCAATAAATGTCTATCATTTGTTGGAAAAACCCCACAGCACCAGGTTATAGTCCAACAGGTTTAATTGGAAGCACTCTAGCTTTCTGAGCGATGCTCCTTCATCAGGTGACAATCTGAAAGCTAGTATGCTTCCAATGAAACCTGTCGGACTATAACCTGGTATTGTGTGATTTTTAACTTTGTACGCCCCAGTCCAACATTGGCATCTCCAAATCTTGGAAAAACCCATTTGACTCACTAATGTCCTTAAGGGAAGGAAACTGCCATCATTGCCTGGTCTAGTCTATATGTCACTGCAGACCCACAGCAATATGGTTGACTCTTAACTGCCCTATGGGCAATTCGGAGTTGGTAATAAATGCAGGCCTAGCCGGCGACTCCCTAATCTAGTGAATGAATTAAAAGAAAATGAATTTTAAAAAGAGTAACCCCCAGCATGTTGATCGTGAGGCAGTTCAGGGATAGTAACACAGTTGAAAAACAAAGCACGATTGTTAGATTTCTCTCAATGGTAACTTGCAGGATATTTATTGTGATGATTATTCAGTGAGGGTAGCACCATTAACTATCAAGGGGAAAACAGTATCTCTTATTGAAGATAACCATTGCCTTGTTAATTAAGTAAAGCTTTGCAGCGGATAGGGTTTTCTTTTCTGGAAAATTCAGGAAGATAATATAGTGAACTTTCTCATTTGCGCTGCACAGGTTGAGTTGAGATTTGATCGAAGCATTGAGCATTGCAAAAATGTTTTTACATTGTAATCAACTGGTTCTAATAAAGCTAAACATAATCTGTGCAGTTAACTCTTCCGAACAGTAAATCAACTATTGCCTGTCAACAATTGGCCCTTTGAAAAATAAAGATGTTGACTAAATGGTTGGCGCTGCAGAGATGATGCGTCAAGCAATCAATGGTTAGGTGCCAACAAAATTCATCGAGTTCAGAATTTTTTGTCTGGACTTTACCCTTTGGTCAATAGACAACTTCAACTTGAACTCTCTATCCTGGGAAACTGAGGCTGAACTGCACACTGTGTTTATAGTAGTGAGAGGTCAACATGATGCAATGATTTGATCCTGAACCTTTCTGCTTCTCTCTCTCTCTCTCTTCAGCTTTCAGAAGGCCCGTGCTTAATGTATATCCCACAAATGGATTTGTAAAAGAAGGAGAGACTTTAAAATTTCAATGTGGGACAGAAAGAGAACGGGCTGTTATTTGGTCCAAAAACGGACGGTCTTTCACTTCTCGATGGGGTAATATTTTTGAAACAGTCGCGAACAATGAAACTGGTGGGTCTTATCACTGTGCGATATCCAACTCATGGAAAAAGAGTGAAACTGTTGAAGTTGTCGTCACGGGTAAGTGAAATTTGACTTTCATTTGCATTTTAAAGATTGCATGGAAATGGACTGCACAGTTTTCAAAGAATATACAGAACAGGACAGTCCTTTCAGCCTAACAAGACTGTGATGCAACATGATGCCTATCTAAACTGAAACCCTTTCCCTCTCGGCTGTCCATGTCCCTCTATTTTCTACCTGGTCATTTATCTGCCAAACGCCCCTTAAATATTGCTATTGTATCTGCTTCCACCACATCCTCTGGCAGTAAATTTCAGGTATTTACCACCCTCTTTGGAAAAGAAGGTACTCCTTACATCTTCTTAGAATCATCTTTTTTTTTCTTTAACCTATGTCTCTGAGTAATTGACGTTCCTACCCTGGGAAAAAGGCTCTGGCATTCATTTCAATCCATACAGCTCATAATTTTATAAACTTCAATCAGGTCATCCTTTTCCTTCTGACATTCAAGCAATAACAAACTGAATTTGTGCAATATCTCCTCTTAGCTAATACCCTCCGAACCAGGCACTACCTTGATAAACAAGTTCAATTGCCTCTCCAAAGCCTCCACATCCTTCTGATAGTGTGGCGACCAAAACTGTACCATTTCCTTGACCTCCAAACCAATTTTCAACCTAATGCAAATGTTTCAACATGATTTAATGCTGAAACTTTAATTTTGCTCAGTCAGTTACTGATGTTAAGTTTGGTACCTCACATAGGAGTTAGTAATTTCTCACGAGGAGCGTTTGACTAGGTTGGGCCTGCACTCACTGAAGTTTAGTCGAATCAGAAGCTGCCTCTTTGAAGATTGTTAGAGGTACATGACAGGGTATATTTGGAGAGAGGTTGTTTACTCTTGTGTGGGTGAGGCATCGATCAGAGGGCCATCATCTTAGAATAGGGGCTCGGCAGGGGCGGGGCGTGGTGGTGGGCGGGGGCGTTTGGAATTGCCCATTAAAGACGGAGATGAAGAGGAATTTCTTCTCTACGAGGGGAGTGAGTCTTTGGCGTTCTTTATTCCGGAGGGCTGTCAAGGCTGGTTCATTTAATATATTTGAGGGTAAAATAGACAGATTTTAAAGCTGGGAGGGGAATCGAGGTTTACGGAACAAAAAGGCAGGAAAGTGGAGATCAGATCAACCATGATCGCATGAATAGTGGAGCAGATTCGATAGGATGAGCGAGCTAATTCTGTTCATATTCTTATGGCCTGATCGCTTTAACTGGAGGGGACTTGATAGCCAAATTGCATACTCCTGCTTCTGTTTATCATGGTCTTATGACCTCTCCTCAGGTTAGGGGTCCAAGACTGTATTTAACACTCCAGGGAAGTTGAAAACAAACTGATAGTAGTTCTCTGGACTGGATTGTATTTAATATTGGGGATTGGCTGGCCGATACTTGAAAATGTGCTTGGGCAATAAATTATCAGTGATCACGGTTTTTTTGTTAGCAGTTTCCAATGTAACAAATGCCTATGGTGAGCTGTAATGATGCAACTTTACCTTTGATTTAGATAGAAATGTGGCTTTCCATGTTGTCCCAGTTTCACCTTTGGAAGGAGAAACACTAAAACTGAATTGTCGGTACAAATACGATCATTGGTGGAGCAAGGAATTTGACTTTTATAGAAATGGCAAGAAGATCCATTCCATGTGGCTTCCTGGACGTGAATCATCTTATAGCATTAAAGTAAACAGCACCGATGACAGTGGATGGTACAGTTGTAAAATTGATTGGTCTGAATCACGAAATGTTAAAGTTCAGGTAATAGGTACGTACTTGATTTTGCAATCTGTGATAGACAATGTGCATACCAGTCTCAGTTGTTACTTTAAACACCAGGAAACATTCGGAATTATCCATAATAAAGGTGGGCCTTTGTTCAAACCCACTTTTCCGCATTGTCTTGTACATTATGTCCCTTGAATTGCTCACCCATTTACCTTTTAAAGCTTGTGTTTTCCTGCCTCAACTAACTTTCCAGGCGGTGCACTCCAGACCCCCACCATCCTGGAGGTGAATCAATCCTCAATCCCCCTTTCAACTTCCTGCCTTTCACATGGAACTGATGTGTTCCTTGTTACTGACCCTTCAGCTGAGGGGAAAAGCTGTTTCCAATTCATCCTGTCCATAATCCTACACAACTCTGTCAGGTACCCCCTTCAACTTTGTCTGTTCCAGAGAAAATAATTCGAGCTCATTCGCTCTACACTCATTACCTTCCACCCTGCTCACCAGTCTTTGAGAGAAGCCATTCGTCCTTATCTCTGTTTGGAATCTGTCCCCAGATCTTCTACTGAGGCAATGACGTCTCGTACCAGATTGTCCCATATGAGGGAACATTTTGTCCCCATCGCCTTTGTTAATCGTCCCTTTAACATCGGATGAGTAAAGTCACCATGGTCCGACTCTTTAATCAGTGAGAGAGGGAACTGGGTGGTGGACGAATCTGAGGAGTACCACGCCTCAGTAGAGGGGAGAGGTGGAGATGTAGAATCTTTCGTGGTCACCTCAGCTGGTGTTGGAATTGAACCCACACCATAGACTCCATCTGCAACTCAGACCAGCCATCCAGCCGACTGAGCTTGACACCAAACAACATCTCATACTCTAAGTTATGACCTGCTCAATCTCTCCTCAGAAGACAACCCTGTGTCTCTGGTGAAATCTGGGGGAAGTTTTAATATGACTCATGTCTATGGTCTTAGTATATCATTGCTAAATAGAGTCATGGAATCATGCAACATGGAAACAGGCCTTTCCGCCCAATTTGTCCATGCCAACCAGCTTTCCTAAGCTGAATGAGTCCCAATTGCATTGGGTGCAAATCCCTCGAAAGCTTTTTCAGTTATATACCTGTCCATTTTTAAAAATATTGTAGCTATATCTATCCCTACCTGTTTCTCTGGCAGCTCTTTCCATCCACACTGCACCGTGTGTGTGAAAACGTTGCTCTTTATACCCCTTTTAAATCATTCCCCTCGCATATCAAACCCTAACCCCTCCAAGTTTCAGACTCACCGATACTGTGGAAAAGACCACGGCTATTCATCAGCATTACATGATTTTATAAACTTTGAATCGCCAACACTCCAGCGAAAGCAGTCCCAGCCTCACTTTTGGGTCTCAGTAACATTGTTGCACATTTTGTTTCTGTCAACCTTCCAGTTTAGGAACATCTTCCTAGTAATAAGGTGACCAGAATTGCACGCGGCCCTCCAGAGTTGACGTCAAACACACTCCGTACATTCGGAAAATGATGTTCCAAATCATGTACTCAATGGCCTGAAGAATGCAGGCAAGCTTGCCAAAAACCTTCTTTCCCACTGTCTATTTGCAACAGAAGCTTCAAGGAACTATGCACCGCCAACACTCAGTCTGTCTGTTCAACAAGAATACCCAGGGTCCTACCATTCACTCTATTAGTCCTGCTCTCGATTGTTCCATTAAAAAGACATGTTAACCTGTCACTTAACCACATTACACTCCATGTGACTGTTTGCCCAATTAATGAAGATTACTTTATTCTCTAAGGTTACGTTCTTCACGGTCTACAGCCTTTCCATCTTTTTTTTTCAAATGGCAATCCAACCACTCTCCCCACCCCCACCCCCACCCAACCCCCCCCCCCCCCCCCCCGGGTCTGAGCCGGTCAATGGATTGGACTTGCACCAAGTTTGTGGAAGATATAGAAATAGTTCACAAGGCAAGTGACGAGTATGACACAGAGGGTCTGCAATGGGATACAGATTGATTGTAAGGAAATGGGCACAAACCTGGCCAATACAAGAAAATGTGGGGAAATGTTCGATTTTGCGATTTGGCAGGAAGAACAGAGGAGCTCATGGAACATGAACCCGGGGTGGGGTGAGGAGGGGGACGTTTGCTCATATTCTACAACACACTAGAAAGACTACAGGGGAATAGTGTGAATATTTTGGGGCGCCGTATCAGGGAGACTGCAGATTGGGCATTGGAGGCTGTTCTTCTGGAGGTACTGTTTGATGGTGGAAAGGTGGAGTGGGTTGGGCCTGTCCTCAGTGGAGTCTAGAAGAATGAGCGATTTGTTGAAGGTTCTTCGAGGAAGTTCACAGGGGAAATGCAGAGAGAGATGTTTTCCTCTTGTTTGGGAGAGTCTGGGAACTCTCAGAATATTAGGGGGCAGGGTTGGTGATCGCCCATTGAAGATAGAGATGAGGTGGAACTTCTCTCTGAAGGGAGTGAATCTGTGAAATTCTTTGCCGCAGAGGCCTGATCTGGCTGGGGTGTAGAATGCATTCAAGGCGGAGAGAGAGAAAGAAGATTTTTAAGAAGAGAGATTATGTGGAATAAAAAGCAGGAAAGGGGATTGGAGAATGATCGCATCAGACATGAATTCATTGAATGTTGGAGCAGTCTCAATGAGCCAACGATCTTCTTTTATTCCTATATCTTGTAGTCTTACAGTCTATTACAAACCACTTGAACGTCTCGTGATGAACTTATATCATTCCTTAAGTAAGGACACCAATACAATGCACAGTACATCCAATGCTGACCCAATATGCCATGTGCAATTGAAGTGTAAACCATACCGTCCCCATCCTTTTGATAATCCTGGCAGTGATTGATCACATTTGACAACATCACTTCTTGGACTGGCACATTCTATGAGATGATTGCGGGCTCACACAGAGAGAGAATGAGATTGCGGGCTCACACAGAGACACGAAGAGGACAGACAGTTGGTATTTGCGTTGTACCCATCCCAGGATAATCGAAAGTGAAAGGGTTGTGAGTTATGGGGAGAGGCAGAATAGGCTGGGTTATTGGAGACTGAGCGGTAACCTCAATGAGGTCAATAAAGTCATCAGGGCAGAGAAAAGGTGATTAAAGCAAGGAGTAGGGGAGTCCAAAAGAAGAAGGCATAACTTTAAGATGAAGGGAAAAAATTGAAAAGGACCTGAGGGCCATGAGGGTGGTGCATGTGTGGACTGAGCCGCCAGAGGAAGTACTGGGGGAGTCAGATACAATGACAGCATTTAAAAGGCGTTTGGATAAATTTGTGAATAGCAAAGCTTTAGAGGGACATAGGCCAAATACAGACAAATAGGATTAAATCAGTTTGGCAAACCTGGTTAGCATGGACGAGAAAGGCCAAAATCTCTGTTTCTGTCCTGTATGATTCTCTGACTGTAGTGCCAACAAAAAAAGAATTTTGAATTTTGAAAGCAAGAGAAAGATAAAATTTCTCCCTCTCCCCTGTCCTTTGTCAGTGAATGCTCACACCCTTCATCCCGTATCGCCATTGTGCCTTTCGCTCTGTGATAATAACAGTAGGTTAATGAGTCCCAATTGTGTGTTACATTCCAGAACGCTTCGCCAAGCCGGTGCTGAGTGTGGAACCGGCGCCTGAAGTCTTCGAGGGCCTCCCGGTCACGCTGACGTGCACTGTCCCGGTGGCACAGCCCTTCGACCTGCTTCACTACTCATTTTACAGAGACAGCGCCGCCCTGGAGGCCGTGCCTGGTCATGGCAGCGTGTACACCATCAACGCAGCGGCTGTCAACATTTCTGGGAATTACACCTGTGAAGCGGTCAACACAGTTTACAATCTGAGGAAGAGGAGCAGCAGCATTCATATTTCCATTAAACGTAACTATCTGTCATTATTCCCAGCTCAAATGAAAGGTCCTTCGACCCATAGAGTCAGAAACAGCCACCTCGCTATTCTATAATCACTATTTTCCGAACATGTGGCACCATAGCCTTGGCCTCACGAGTGCACTTCGAAACACTCTTCAATGCAATGGGGGTTTCTACCTCTCCTACCCTAACAGGCAGTGAGTTCCAGATAATCTGAGTGAAAATGTGTTTCCTCTCATCCCTTCTAAACCTTCTGCTCATGACCTTCAATCGATGTCCCCCTCCCTGCACTAAATGGTTAAGGTTTCCTCCTATCTACACCCCTCATCATTTTATACATCTCCATCATCACCTTCACCCTTGTCTCAATTTCCTCTGCTCGAAGGAGAACAATCCCATTCTATCCAATCTCTCTTCATTACTGAAGCTCTGCAGCTCCAAGGCAATATCATCATAAATCTCCCTCTGCACCATCTCCCAGCGCCATCCTGTCCCTCCTAGAATGTGGATTCCAGAATCGGGTACAATGCCTCTTGCTGCGGCTGTATTTATTCATTCCAAATGCAATCACGATCGTCACCAAATCTGACCTCGAGCTGACACGATGTTAACAGCCATGATAGGCCTTGAAGGATTGTTAGGAATGTCCTGCACTAACACCGTCTCTGGATTTTCTTGCTCTCGTTCTGATCGCTGAGGGTACCTAAGGCCAGACACTCTACAGGCTGAAACAGAAACATGTCCTTCTGCTTTCCAGAGGTCTACACCGTCCCTGTGTTGACCGTGCGTCCTGAGGAACAGCTTTTTGATGGCCAACGGGTCAAACTGATGTGCTGGGTTGAAGCGAATCCCTCCCAAGCTTCCTTACAGTACAGTTTTTACAGAAATGGAGTTGTTCTCCAGTCTCCATCTCACCACAGTGATTACATATCTGAGTCAGCTCATCCGACAGACTCGGGTATTTATCATTGTGAAGTCACAGACGGGAAGGTGTGGAAATGCAGTAACCAGATCCATTTGTCCATCAGGCGTAAGTATCATTTATTATCGTCCGTTTCTTAACTGTTAAAGGTTCAGAATAGAGACAATTTGTCATCACTCCCCACATCTCACAGGCGTATATTACAGAGCTAGAGGCAAACAGCACACGGTATTGGCATTTAGGACTGAAATGGGGAGAAATGTCTTCACACAGAGTGAAGAGCCTGTGGGATTCACTACCCAGAAAATCATGGAAACATGTAAATTGCAACAGGCCATTCGGGCCTTCCTGTTTGATGTGCCCATTCACTAGGATTGTGGCTGATCTTCCATCTCAGGCCCCTGTCCTCTTGTTCTCTTCCTTCAGACCCTAAGCATTCTATCCACCTCCTGCTTGAATCACATTCAATGTTCTGGCTCCAACCATATTCTGTGGCAGAGAATTTCACAGTTTCCCCACACTCTTGGTGAAGGCATTCATCCCCATCTCAGTCCTGCTCCATCTCCTTTAGACTGTGATCCCTGGATGTCTCTCGGTTATGAATAACATGTTTCCTACACTTACCATGTCTAATTAATAGGTTTGCAGATGACATGAAATTTGATGTTGCTGTGGACAGTGAGAAAGGTTGTCAAATAATTTAGATCAGCCTGAAAATTAGTCACAGAAATCATAGATGGATTTTAATCCAGACTAATGTGAGATGATGCATTTTTGGGAGGTAAAATGCAAGAGGAAAATATGCAGTAAATGGCAGGAACCTTTGGAGCATTGATATACAGAGGGATCTTGGGGTGCAAGTCCATAGTTCACTGAAAGTGACAACACAAGTGGATAAGGTGGTAAAGAAGTCATATGGCATGCTTGCTATCATCAGTCAGGGCAATGAGTATATAAGTTGGCAAGTCATATTGTAGCTGTATAAGATTTTAGTTCTACCATGTTTGGAGGATATATGTAGATCTGTTGCCCACACTATAAACCTGTGCAAAGCAGGTTTATCTGGATATTGCCTGGATTGGAGTATGTGAGCTATGAGGAGAGGTTGGACAAACTTGGATTGTTTTCACGAAGGTGCTGGAGGTTGTAGGGGGACCTGACTAACGTACACAAAATTATGAGAGTTGTGGACAGATTGTCTCTCTCCCAGGTTGGAAAAGTCAAATATTAGGATGGGGCGCACAGCTTTAGTGTGAGAGGAGGACCGTTTGAAGGGGATATGCTGGTAAACATTATCTAGGAGTACAACAGGATCTTGATTAGATGGGGCAATGGGCGGAGGATGGCTGCTGGAGTGTAATTTAGATAAAAACGAGGTGCTGCATTTTAGAAAGGCAATACAAGGCAGAACTTATGCACTTAATTGTAAGGTCCTGGGGACTGTTGCTGAACAAAGTGACCTTGGAGTGCAGATTTACAGTTCCCTTAAAGTGGATTTGAACATAGATAAGATAGTGAAGAAGGTGATTAGTATGCTTTCCTTTATTGGTTGGAGCATTTTGTACAGGAGTTGGGAGGTCATGTGGCGGCTGTACAGAACAAAGGTAAGACCACTTCTGGAATAATGTGTGTAAATCTGGTTTCCCTCCGAAAGGAAGGATATTGTGAAATTTGAAAAGGTTTAGGAAAAAAAAGTACAAGAATGTTGCCAGGGTTGGAGGATTTGAACTGTCTGGAAAGGCTGAATAATCTGGGTTTGATTTCTCTGGAGCACTGGAGGCTGCGAGGTGACCTTATTGTGGTTTATAAAATCACGGGGGGCATGGCTCGGGAAAATAGGCAAAGTCTTATTCTGCGGGCGGGGGGGGGGGGGGGGGGGGGGCGTCCAAAACTAGAGGGCATACGTTGAGAGTAAGAGGGGGATAATTTAAAAGGGACCTAAGGAATAACTGTTTCAAACAAAGGATGGTGCTTCTATGGAATGAGCTGCCAGAGGAAGTGGTGGAAGCTGGTAAGATTACAACATTTAAAAGGTGTATGAATTGGAAGGGTTTAGAGACATAAGGGTCAAGTGCTGGCAAATGGGACGAGATTAATTTAGGGTACCTGGTCGGCACGTACGAGTTGGACTGAAGCTGCGCTACATCTCTATGACTCTATGATTCCAAACAGAGAGTTGGAGGTGCCTGGCACACACTGCCAGAGCAGTTGGTAGAAATAAATACGAATCAATGTTTACTAGGCACAGAGACAGACACTTGATTATTTAAGGAGTAGAGGGATACAGACCACATTTATTCAGTTGGAATTCATATAGAATGACATCACAGTCATGCGCAGACACGGTGGGCTGAAGGACTAGTCCCTATGTGTACTGTTCTATATCCTAAGAATTCAGAGAATCGACTCATATTCTGGGCTCAAAACCCACCTTAACAGATGGGAGAATCTGAATTCAATTCCAAAGGTTGATTGCAGCCGGACAACTGTCAACTGCCCTCTGTGTCATTAGGCATGAAGAAGAAATACTGGACTACCCAGTGACACCCACATCCAACCAATTAACAAAAACAAAAGGATATGCGTTTTTGTGTGACTGTGATGATGTTCATAACTGATTTTGCAAGTAACTCCGCCAAATACAATGATCTACCATTTGTCTACGATTACAGGAATTCCAGTGTCAAAACCAGAACTGACAATTCAACCCAGAAAGGATCTAATCAAAGGAGACACAGGATCCTTAATCTGTTCAGTCTCCAAAGGTTCTCTGCCGATTTATTACCAATTCTACAACAGCTCAAGTGTGGAACTGTACTGGGAGCTTTCCAACAGCACTGAACTTGTTTACAACATTGGGCCTATCAGCAGAAGAGATGAAGGGTTTTACCATTGCTCAGTGAGAAATGAGGTGACCGGCCCACAGCACAGTGAAGACATAGAGATCACAGTGATAGGTGAGTTAACAAGGAATCTCTCCCAAAGAGTAACAGAACCATCAGCTCAGGGAATAATGTTGCTGAGACCTACTCAAAGCTGGTGCTTCCTCCTTGAACACCGCACCTGAGACTAAAGCAACAGAGAGAGAGAAAGTGAGAGAGAGAGAGAGAGAGAGAGCTGCAGATGCTGGAGATCAGAGTCAAACGATGGTGCAGGTAAAGCACAGCTGGTTATGCAGCATTAGTGCAGGAGGGAAGTCGACGTTTCTGGCATAAGTTCTTCATCAGGAATGTTTTTAAGACCTTATGTTCGAAACATCAACTATGCTTTTCCAGCAGCACAGTTTTGGAAACAAAAGCAGTGCAACCCAAAGTTCCTGCACGTGGTCCAATATCCTTCTCCTTGTTCCAGTATCTATCCCACTTGTCCAAGTGACTTTTAAATGTTGTTGATGTCCCCTCTTCAGCGACTTGCACTGGCAGCTCATTCCATATGCGTACCACCCCGCGTATAAAAGAGTTGTCCTTCAGGTTTCCCTTGTATTCTTTCCCATCGAACCTTAAACTGATGCCCTCATTCCTTGACTCCAAAGCGCTGGGAAACAGACTGAGTGCATTCACCCCAATTATGCCTCTCATAATTTTATACACTTTTTTGAGATCTCCCCTCAGTCTCCTACACTTGAAAGGAAAAGGTCTTAGCTTATCCAGCCTCTCCCTAAAACTCAGAGTGTTGAATCCTTGCAACATCCTTGTAAATTTCTTCGATATTCACTCCAATTTAATAATATCCATCCATTACATTAGTTTTTGAAAATAACTAATCCCCTAACTCTCTTTTAAAATCATTGTGTCAAACTGATTCCCACTGACCATCTGAATCAATGGGTAAACTCCATGCTTTTTGATCACGGTGCGTTTTCTCCTCAGTTCCTGTCACAGATGCTGTGCTGATTTCCTTCATTAACGGAACTGAAATACAGTCTGGGGATCACCTTGTTCTCTGGTGTCGGGTGAGGGAAGGCACCGAGCCCCAGTTCCTTTGGTACCGTGACAATGCGCTGCTCCGAAACGGCAGTGCACACTACCATGTAACTGCTGATGGTGGTGAGCTGGTCATTCATTCATTCCAGGGAGACCATGTCGGAAGGTATCATTGTGCAGCAATCAACAAAGGAACCAACAACACCATTTTTAATGTGACCAGCGACTACATCGAATTCACACTGCGAGGTAACAGTGACACTCGGATCGAACATAGACACAGCACAGGGAAAGGCCATTCGCTCCATTCAATCTGTGGCAATTGGACACTGTTAACTATCTCTTTTGGGGAAGTGATAGCTGGTGGTATTATAATAGGCTATTGATCCAAAGTGATGATGCGTGGTATTCCTGGGATCCCGCCAATACCAGATAGTGGAATTTGAATGCAATAACAATCTGGAATTTTACGCGTCATGGAGAGGGCAGTGGGCAGAGGAGAGTTAACAGAATGCTACTGGGATAGAGGATTTTAGCCAGGAAGAGAGGGATGCTGGATAATCTTGGGATATTTTCTATGGAACAGTAAATGCTGAGAGGGGAACCCAATAGAGATGTGCATGGTTGTGAGGGGAAGGGTCTGGGGAATAGGTAGCAGCTGTTCCCCATAGTTAAAGGGTCAGTAACAAGGGCTGGGTTGGGGAGGTCATTTTAAAGTGAAGGACAGGAGGTTTAAAGGGGGATTTGAGGATTGTTTTACCCAAAGGGTAGTGGGGGTTGGAATGTGCTGCTTGGCAGGGTATTTACAAATTACTTGGATCAGCACTTGAAATGTCATAACATTGAAAGCTGTGTGGGCTGGGTGTTGTATGGGAAAGTGGAATTGGTTAGGTAGTTCAATGGGCCGGATTGTCCCACATAATGAGACTCTCGAAACCTCCATAGTGGCAGGGAGTTACATATATGTGATGGTTGGTCAGTCTGCTGTTAACTGTGTACCTCACGCAGGGCTAATTGATAAAATTTCCTGGTGAATTTGTGAACGTGAGCTGAATATTGTTTTTGGGTTCCAGCTCGAAGCTATTCCAAGGAAATCATGGCATCGCTCCTCCCAGTTCTGCTGATGGCTGGCCTGCTTGTGTTGGGTTGCTACATCCACCGGAGGGCCTCAGGTCTGTAACATCCCATGGGAATGGGACTTGTTCCACATCCTCACACCATGACACGGCCAGCCCCGCCACAATGTAACCTTACAGCTGAACGGGGGGAGCCGAGGGAAGGAAGTGGTGGGTCGGGAACTGGAATAGGCAGTGTTCCTGACAGTAGGGAGGGAGAGCACTCACACAGTTAGCCTGCTGGATCGGTAAATGTAACCCACCACACTGTGTCAGAGCACCTAAGAGAGGAGGAGAGAAGTAAGACCATGACTGCCGGGAACAGGAAGAGCCCATTCAGCACCTCAGGATCTTGCTCTGTTATTTAATGCAATTCACTTTCCTGCTTCACGCTCTTTAAACTATGACTCGTTAAAACAATGTTTCTTTCTTCCTTAAATTTATTCAGTATCCACTGGGCAGACTGACCTAACCCGATACATAAACCGAACCCTTAACTGAATCATAACCTTAACATTGACCCTAACGATACAGGTAATACTGATCGTAACCCTAACTCTTGCCCCAGTCCAAACTCTAAACCTAACCCTGACTCTAACCTTAACCTTAATCCAAACCATAAACCTAACTGTAACTCTAACCTTAAACCTAACTCTTAGCTTAACTCTAACCGTGGCCCTCAACCTCGCACTAACCTTAAACGTTATCATAATCCTAGCCCTCACCCTATGCCAACTATCACCCTAACGCTATGCAGCTGTTTAATATTACGCTGTTTAATGCATTAAGACAGATTTGACAATTATCATCTATTGATGTGTACATTCCCTGTTTATGACTGAGATAACACTTTGGCAGCTCCTTTTCTGTGACAGTGCAGAGCTACTGTAAATTATGCTGAGAATATTCTCTCTTTCCCTGCAGACAATTCGTCAACTGCGTCACAACCCAGGATGTAAGTGACTGAAACTACGGTTTCTACATTTTCCATTGTTTATCCCGATTCTTCTCAATCAGGGAGAGACGATAGAAGTGAAGATGTCATAGAGGGAGCTTGGATATGACTGCATGCTTTTAACATGCATCTTATCGACAAACCAGGAAACCATACTCCTTAAGGGTCCCAGAGGAGAACGTGAGGACTGCAGATGCTGGAGATCAGAGCTGAAAATGTGTTGCTGGAAAAGCGCAGCAGGTCAGGCAGCATCCAAGGAGCAGGAGAATCGATGTTTCGGGAATCAGCCCTTCTTCAGGAAAGATGCCCAAAACGTCGATTCTCGTGTTCCTTGGATGCTGCCTGACCTACTGCGCTTTTCCAGCAACACATTTTTAGATCCTTAAGGGTCCCAGACAGCTTTTATTTATTCACGGGGATGACACTGTCACTGGCTAGGACAGCATTTGTTGTCCATCCCTAAATGCCCCTTAGGGCAGTTATATTTAACCAGGGTGTGGAGTCACATGTAGGCCCTGACCAAATAAGGATGGCAGATTACCTTCCCCAAAGGGCATTAGTGAAAACAACTTGGAGAACTGGGCAGCTCCTTGTGGGTTCAGAAAACGCCATGTTGGGATGGAAACCAGATACGCGGGACCGGGGGATACCAGATCTCGTTGGGTTTTGTATTTTGCGTGACAGATTTGCCGTTTTGTTGAAGTTGAACATGGTGTTGAAAGCTTTGTGTTCTAAATGATGACTTCCTTTCCTTCCCCTTTCTACTGGAACTAGATCCCAACCTTCTGGTGAAGGGCCAGCAGACAGCAATCTGGAGTATGCGGTAGTTGGAGCAGCACACACTGCTGGTGAGTGCCATTGTATCGGTGTGATTAAAAACTCCCACACAGTCAGAGTGCACTGTAACCTGATAGAAATTCTGGATAAACATCCAAACGGTCAGATGGGCTCGAGTGGGACAGATTTTCTTGGAGCTGCGGTGGCTGAAGGGGAACGCAGAAAGTAGTGGACAGGAGTAGACCAACCAACTCTTCTCGCCTGCCCCGCCGTTCATTATGATCGTGGCTGACCATCCAACTCAACCTTCGGTTTCCATAGAAACTAGAAAAAGGCCATTTGGCTCTGCTAACCTGCTCTGACCTGTATGATAAGATCACGGCTGAACATCCAACCGAGTCCCTGGTTCCCCACTTTCTCCGCCGTACACCCATCAATCGCTTTAACCCCCAAAGTTGCCAACTGCTTCTCGTTTAAGATGTATAACATGATGAAAAACTTAGAAAAGGTAAACAGGAAGAAACCCTTCCCTCTCGACAGAGTGATCAATGGGGCCCATGAACAGACAAAAATGAACAAAAGAAAAACACAGGACAGGAACAGGCCCTTCGGCCCACCATGCCTGTGCCAACCATCATGCCGTAACCAAACTAAAAAAAAATGCACCTCATGCCTTTATTTGGTCTCTATCCCCCTGTTCCCTCACTGTTCATGTGACCTCCCAGATACCTGTTAAACGTGCCTGCTTCCACCATTACTTCTGGCAATGCTCTTCAGGTTCCAACCACTCACTGCATGAAAAGCTTCCCTTGCACATCTCCCTTAAATTACCCCCACCCACCCCACCCCAACACCACCACCACCTTGAATCTGTGCCCCTTTGTAAATTAAAACATCAATCCTGAGAAAAAAGCCTCTGACAATACCCTATCTGCCTCTCATAAGTTTTGGGGGACCTCGATCAGGTTTCCTCTCAGCAGCCGTCTTTCCAGTGAACACAATCATAGTGTTAACCTTTCCTCCTGGCCAATGTACTTGAGAGTTGGCAACGTCTTAGTGAACCTTCTCTGCACTCTCTCTAAAGCTTCCACGTCCACTGGGAGTGTGGCGACCAAAGCAGTACACAATGCTCCAATTATGGCCTAACAAGGATTTTAAGTAGCTGCAAGATAAATTGGCAACTCTTGTACTCCATGTCCTGTCCGATGAAGTCATGCATGTGAAATGCCTTCTTCATCACCTTGGCCATCATAGATTGAAGTAAGGAGCAGGACATTCAGAAGGGGATACGAGGAAATACCAGAGTGTGGTGAGAAGTCTGGAAGGTACTGCCTGTAAGGGTGGGAGAGGCAGAAATTCTCATTGAAGAAGAATTTAAATGTGCACTTGCGATGCTAAACCTACATTTCAAGCGCAGGGGAGGTGGGATCAGAAAATAGTGAGGTGCTTGTTTTTGTCTGACACACACTCAATGGGCCTTTGATCTGTGTTGTAGATCTTTATCTTCCACCAATCTCTTTTCCAAACGGCTACTGCTGTTAATATTCTGTGATTGGAACTCCATTAGGGTGTTTTGCTCGACTTACTAACGCTTATTTTATCTCAAGTAAGATTGGAAACTGAGGCCGGAGTTCTCTGGTGTTGAAAAATCCAACAGAGGTTGTTCACAACGAGCGATTTGTGCAAAGATCCGTTTCCTCAGACACACGAGCACCCAAGCAATTGATAATGAAGAGGAGCACCTTTCCCTTACAGTTGTCTTTCGAGATGTCTGGGCTAACTTAATGATTCCTAATGAAATGTCTCTTATGCGTAATTATCTATCTACCTATCAAGATAAGATCACGAGACCATAAGATATAGGAGCAAATTTCGGCAATTCAGCCTATCGAGACACCTCTCCCCCTCAATTGGAGCTAATGTGTGCCTCAACCTCACTCTCCTCCTTTCTTCCCTTTAACCTTAATACCCCATTCCTAATCAAACTCCTAACTATCTCAGTCTAAGTATATTTGTCTATCAATCTCTGTTATCGATCTATCCATTAAATCTATGAATTATTTAGCCCTTTATAGTGAAGCTGTCGGATTGATGTGTGTTTCTTGTGGCACTTTATTTCTTTGTAGAAAACACCACCGCGGATCTGGTTTATTCAGAGGTCACCATCAAGAAGAGAAAAGAGCCCGGTAAAGATCTCTTAGCTTCAGTACTACGATCGTGTGAGATGGGATGGGAGGGGTGGGTGTTGGCGGTGGGGGAGGGTGGAATCATAGGAACTCCAACAATAGCACGATCCCAGCTGCTGGGGATGTGTGTGTGTGTGTGTGTGTGTGTGTGAGAGAGAGAGAGAGAAAGAGTGAAAGAGAGAGAGACCAGTTCCAAACAGGGAAATGCAGTAGTTTGGTGCTTGCAGTGAAAGGATTGTGAGGGATTGGAGCATGCACCAAAAAATCTCCAGCATTTACCAAGATTGGGCAGTAAACCAGCCAATCAGAAACAACTTCTAATCTGATCAGCTCTCGCCTTTTCTCCGACGGATCGGGCAAAGACAACGAATTCGGAGATGATTTACATGTTGTCAGTGATCCAGAACAAACTCACAGAACAACGAGAGAGGGATTCTGTGGGTGAGAATGGCAGTGCGACACGTACATTATTCTTCTCTGAGGCAGATGCAGATTATTTTCACATAAATCTAAGAATTGCAGATGATGCAGATCTGAAACAAATTCGGACAATTCTGGAGAAACTCAGCAGGTCTGGCAGCATCTGTGGAGAGAGAGAAAGCAAGTCCCGTTTTTGTGACATAATACTCAAGGCCAATTTGCCAAACACTGCCACTCAATGTTTTGAAATAGTCGCGAAACTAAAAGCATCACCAATCATATTGTTGTTCAGAAAGTTGAGCTTACAATTATCATGCAGATGTTTCTCAACACCTATAAGGGACATTTGAATCGAAATTAGCCTTATCTACAATGAAATCTACAATAGTGTACAAGATGATTAGGGGGTTAGATAGGGTTGACAGTGAGAACCTTTTTCCACGTATGGAGTCAGCTATTACAAGAGGGCATAGCTTTAAATTAAGGGGGGGTAGATATAGGACTGATGTTAGGGGTAGGTTCTTCACTCAGCGAGTCGTAAGTTCATGGAATGCCCTGCCAGTAGCAGTAGTGGACTCTCCCTCTTTATGGGTATTTAAGCGGGCATTGGATAGGTATATGGAGGATAGTGGGTTAGTGTAGGTTAGGTGGGCTTTGATCGGCGCAACATCGAGGGCCGAAGGGCCTGTACTGCGCTGTATTCTTCTATGTTCTATGTTCTATGAAATCTGTCTCTCAGAACACATTCTAGTCACCGTGTCAGGGGATGAGCTGTAAAAGCCATGTTCTTCCAAGCCATTATCCTGTCTTCTCATTCCACAGCGAGAGACAGACAGACAGACAGACAGACAGACAGACAGACACACACACACACACACACACACACACACACACACACACACACACACACACAGAGAGAGACAGAGAGCGAGAGAGAGAGGGGGAGAGAGAAGTGGGAGGATCATCGAACTTAATTTGCCGGTCATTGTGCGTCATGAGAGAGGAGAGGTTCAGAAAGAGAGTGCCTCAGGGGAACTTCAGCTGGTGTGGCAATTGGAACCATGTTTATGGCAAAGGTTGGCATTTAATGCATTGCAAAACCTAGCCCTGCAGCCAGCTGCATCACACTGAACTATCAGCATACTGCAGTTAAAACCCAAATGTATGGAACCTGAATAGTTCACTCCTGTCTTTTATGAACAAGTACTGAGCAAGTGATGCAAAGGCTGACGAGATTAAGGCGGCCTGTCGAAGATGTTGCACTGACAGTAAAAACTGATACACCTTCTTATTGGTCAGAAAACCAATTGCTGGATTTCAACAGAGCCGATTTTTCCAAATGTCATGTTCTGAAATGTCTGGATTGATTGAGAGGGGCACAATTCAGAAATTGTTGCACTGTGTATTTTTTAATTGACAAAGGCACAGCTACACTTTCACAAGATGCAGCTCCGTCTTTAGTGTTGATCAGCCCTCAATGGGTCCAGATCGAATCGCTAATGCCTACAACGAGTTCCTTCTCATCTTTTTCTGTTTTATTTTCAGGCAACAGTATTGCTTTCTGCTCCGATGTGAAGAAGGTATGCCACATTTTATGTCTAAATAGACCACGGCTATTGCCACAGAATGTGCAGGTAGATTTATACCTTGCATCCACAGTGTAAAACATGAACTGTGGATTATTATCAGACTAATTGAGGAATATGTCATGAAATGTAGAGGCATGAGTACATCATTCAGTCCTTCCAACCTACTCTCCCCGTTCAACAGCATCATCCACCTCAGTCTCCTCTTCCCCATTTTCTCCCTTTAGCCCCTAAGAACTCTATCCAACTCCTTCCTGAACAACATTCCGTGTTCTGGCCCAGACTGCTTTCTGTGGCAGAGAAGTCCACAGGCTCCCACTCTCTCGATGTGAAAGCATTAAGCCCCATCTCCGTCCTACTCCATCTCCTTCAGACTGTAACGTCCTGGTTCTGTACTCCCTCCTGTTTATCAGGAACCTCCTTCCTGTGTTTATCCTGTTTAGTCCTCTTACAATTCTACGACTTTCCCCGTCATTCTTCGAAACTGCTGTGAATATTATCCTAATTAATACAGTCTATCTCCATCCGTCTGTCTTGCCATCCCAGGCATCATATTGGAAAATTTTCCCTGCAGTCCCTCCATAGCCAGAACATTCTTCCTCAGATAAGGAGACCCCAAACTGCGCACACAGTACTCCAGGATATGGTCTCATCCTGTGCAAGTGCAGCAAGACATCCCTGCTCCTGGACTCGAATCCTCTCACTATGAAGGCCAACATTCACTTACCTACTTCACCGCCTGCTGCTTCTGCAATGTTCACTTGCAGTGACTAGTGTATGAGGGGCACCCAGTCTTATTACACCTCACCCTTTCCCAATCCATCACTATCTGATAATAATTCACCATCCTGTTTTTGCTCTCAGTTGGGGAATCTCACGCTGATCCACAATAAACTGCATCTGTCGTGTATTGGTCCACTCATTCAACTTGTCCAAATCACACTGCTGCATCTCTGCCTCCTCCTTCTCAGCCCTCCTCCCTCCCAGCTTTGTGTCTGCCTTGAAACACAATGAACAATAACTGGCGACACTTGATCAATGGAGGAGATTACTCGCTGTTTCGCTTTCCACTTCCAATGCTCAGAGACAAATGAGTTTCAAAATTGGGGCAGTATTAGTGTTGATGTTCCAATTCCCTTTCGTACATAATTAAAACATCACTGATATTGACGTTAAATACTTGTCAGCCCGTTGTCATTTGCACTCAATTGGTAGCAGCAGTGTGTACTTTCTACAAGATGTACTGTAGAAAGTCACCAAAACATCCTGAGACATCACCTTCCAAATCCACAGCCAATTCCACCTGGAACGACAGGGGCAGCAGACGGGAAGACCAACCCTTGTGTGTTCCCCTCTGAGTCACTTAACGTCCTTTGGAAATACATCAGCCGTTCCTTCAGTGTCGCTGCTTTAAAATGCTGGAATTCCCTCCCTAAGTGAATTGTGAGTTAACCTTCAGAGGTTGTGAGCACAGTGGCTCAGGAGAGCAACTGGAGACAGGGCAACAAACGCTGGGCCCAACCACGATGCTGCCGTCTCATAAGTAAATGAAAACAAAATCAAAACCACCTCCATCTACTCTGCTCCAACGAAAGCAAGCCACGCCTATCCCGCCTCACTTCATCACTGAAATGCTCCGTGCCAGACAACATCTTGATGAATCTCCTCTGCACCCTCTCCAGTATATCACATCCGTGCAATAGTGCAAAAATTGGAACAGCACACAATGGTCTCACCAAAGCCCTGTCACACTCCAACATCACCTTCCTGCTTCTATGTCCATATCACAGACCACAGGAGCAGGCGGGACTTGAACCCTGCCCTCCTGTCTCAGAGATAGGGACCGAATCACTTTGCCGCCAGATTTCTAACTTGCAGGCCTTGAACTGCCTGCTGGTGATTCCCATTTTGCTCTGAGACTCATTGTTACCTGTACTCCAACGGACCTCTCCATCCCCTTCAGCTTCTTGCTCCCACTCGATTCCAATTTCCTTCCAATATCATTCCATTGCAGGATTCGAAGACTGACCCTGATGATTATTGTATCACATACGCCACACTGAACCTCAGCGAGCCCTCGCAGGAAGAAGACGGAGGGGACGGAAACGTTTATATGAATATTCCGCGGAAGTAAGAAGCAAGAAGACAGATCGGTTGGGGGGTGTTCGTTTGATTCAATACACCGTCTGGTGAAACGATACAATGTATCTCCTGTGTACAGATAACAAACTTCTTAACTTTATGTTATAAACTGTGTTTCACAATTTGACTCCACTCGTTTTCTTCCGGGGAAGCTACTTTCACGTCAGTGTGACAATCAATCTGTTCTGGACCTCGCTGGGTTTTGAATTTATCAAACTATTTTGGCTGCTTGCTTTCTTTGGATATTCAATACCTGCTTCTCCTTCGCTGTCATGTACATATCTGAGGATTAAGCTTTTCAGTTCGTCCACGTTTAAAGGGAGGAATGCATCATCTGTCTCCTTCTATGAATGAACGATCACGTGAATGTCCCATTCTGAATAATTTAGAACAGAAATTATCAGACGGTTCTGAGAGGTGGGAGACACTCAGCCAGAAAGCAGGCAGTTTTACTGGTTACTTTTCAGGGTGAACGTGTCCTGGAGTGTGCAGCTTGAACTCGAACCTTCTGGCCCCATAGACAGAATGGACACTAAGCTGCAAGCCACTAAAGATCCGGATGGAGGGAGCATGGCTGATAGGGAGTCTCCACAGAGAAGACAACTCTCTTCAATCAGAAACCCCTGACCGATACATCGGCCCGGCTTTGTGAGATTCTGTAACCATTGTGGGAGTGTATGGGATGCCAGTTGTTTTGGAAATGCCACGATGATGGGGGTGGGGGTATCAGACACATCCAGAGCAGCAGACTTGAACTTTGAATGGGGAAGCGATGGCCTGGTGGTGTTATCAGTGGACTGCTCATACAGAGACCCCAGTAATGTTCTGGGGACCTGGGTTTCAATCCTACCACGAAAGATGGTGGATTTTAAGTTCAACAAAATACTTGACTTTAAAGACTGATTGAGACTGCGAATCAATTGTCAGTAAAACCCCATCTGGCTCACTAATGTCCTTTAGGGAAGGAAACTGCCATCCTTACCTGGTCAGGCCTACATGTGACTCTTGACAGACAGCAATGTTATTGATTTGTAACTGCCCTCTGGGCTATTAGGGATAGACAGTAAATACTGACCTCTCCAGTGATGCCCTCTTCGCAGGAATAAAAGAAAAGTTGGCCTCTCAGTCCGGAGTTAGTGACACTGCCACAGCACCACATAAGGGCTCTGACTGATGTAAATACAGGCTTTGTTGAAGATGTTAATATTTTAACACCGCCCTCGTACTGATCTGATAACTGCTGTCCATCAAGAAAGGAGCTGTGCAGGCCTGATTACAAACTGATAAACACCATCAGGGACAACGACAGTGTGAGGGCGGAAGGTTCTGGTCAATAGATATCATTTGTCTTTCAATGGAACAGCAGGACTGTATTGATGAATTTTTATGCATTAGAGCGAGCAAAGACAGTGACTGAGTTACAGGTTTTAAACACTGCAGTCCCTCATTCAGGGAGAGGATGTAGGGCATTGCTGGCAAGGACAGCATGCATGCCCCTAATCATTGAGTCATAGAGTCATATAGCCGGGGAGTCATAGAGTCATATAACACTTCAGCCTAACTCATCCATGCTGACCAGGCTTCCGAAACGGAACCAGCCTCATTTTCTTGCACTTGACCAATATCTCTCGAAGCTTTTCCTATACGTGTACCTGTCCTGTACACGCTGATTCCATATATGCAACAACTACTGCATGAAAAAATGCCCCTCAGGTCTCTTTTAACTCTCTCTACTATCATCTAAAATCTATGCCCTCATTTCCACTTTCCTACCCTGGGATAAGACCTTGACCTTCTGTATGCCCCTTATGATTGTATAAACCTCTATAGTGTCCACCCCTCTGATGGTGACCTTCCAGGGAAAAAAAATCGTCCCAGGCTCTCCAGCCTCCTCTTATTATTAAAACCCAAGAGCTTTGATAACATCCTTGTGAAACTTTCCTGGATTCTTCCCAACTTAATAACAGCAGGGCAAGCGGAATTGTAAACGTGGCCTGGCCAATGTCTTGAACAGCCGAAACATGACATCCCAACTCCAGTCCTCAATTCTCTTTTCCCAATCCATCGCCATTGGACTAATAATCCACCTTCCTATTCTTGATCGCAAATTGGCTAACCTCACGTCGATCCATTTTAAACTGCATCTGCCTTAGTGGTCTTTGCTTTTGTACACAATAATTCTGTATTCAGTAATGAGCAAAATTCCTGTACATAACATATTGCGAGATTTTCTTTATTAAGTAAAGATAAGCTGGTGGAACCTTTTTGTATGAGATGGAGGTGATTAGCAGAGAATGGAAGCCAAAAGAATTGTGAATGTGTCATTCAGAAATAAAAACTGCAATTGTTTGAAAAGCTCAGCAGGTCCGGTTGCATCCTTGGAGAGAAACCAGAGTTAATGTTTCAGGTCAAATGACCTATCTGCAAAACTGTATGGGCTTAAGGGGGATAGAATATGGAGAGTTTGGGGAGAGAGGAAATGAGGGGAGGGGTTAGAGAGGTGCATGGAAAACACAAAATTGGCATCGAGTTGGGCAGGCAGAGGAAACGGGGAGGGGGAATAGAATGAGGGCTGGGGGAATGGGGAGGAGGATTGAGTGGGAGTGTTTGGGGAAAAGAGAGGGGGATAGAGTGGGGCAGTGGAAACAGGGGAGGGAATAGATGGGGAGGCAGGGCAAACATTGAAGGTGGATAGAGTGAGGGGGCAGGGGAAACAGTGAAGCAGAATAGAGTGGGCAGCAGGGAAAAGGGGGAGATGTATAGAATGACTGATATGCGGACATGGGGATGGGTGATAGAGCTGGGGGACAGCCGGAGCAATGGAGGGAAATAAAGTGGGGACCAGGTTAACAGGGGGCGGAGATATGGCGGGGCAGGGAATACATGAGAGGGGGCTAGAGTGGGGTGCACAGGAAACAGGGAAGAGGGACAATCTAACCCCCCCCACTCCATCGCTCTCCACTCCATGTCCCCTCAATCTCCCACAACTGTATTCCCCTCACCATTTCTCCTCAATAACCATCATTTGAACCTTGACCCACCCCACTCTATTTCACTCTCCCATTTCCTCTTCTCCCCATCTCTATCACTTTCCCATTACTGTTGAGCCCCGCTCTACCCACTCCCGTTTCCCCTACACCCCCCTCTATCCTCTATTTGTGGGCAGAACCGTGGCTCAATGGTTAGCACTGCAGCCTTACAGTCTCAGGGACCCAGATTCGAAATGGTTAAATGTGGGACGGGAGGGGAACAGGATGAAAGGGGCTATTCCTGTACCTATTTGTGATGTGTCTATAATTTGTTGTGGTCAGGTGAGGCAACTTCACACAGAAACAACATTCCTCTTCCCCATCACCTTGGCGTTGTGGCTGTGATGGAGAGAATATGGGAATTCCGTTGGGTAGCCTCACACACCACAGACTGGTTGGCGTGCACACACCCACAACACCCACCAGGTAAACCCGTGACTGGAAAGCAATTTGGTGACATTACCCACCGTCATTTCCACACCAAGCTGCCTCACATCACACGCTGTCTTTAGAGTTCAGCCTAACCTGGCTGTCGCTCACATATTTCACAGCACGCCGGTTACTGTAAGGGGAGGAGCTGATCCAAATGAATCAAAGCAGAGACCGATCAGTCAAGAGTGAACTGTCACTCAAACTGTCCAGCACAGAGGCATTGGGCTGAAGGTCCTCCTTCTATGCTTTCCCTTCTCCATCACTCCAAAGGCCAAATCCTTTGTAACCACGAGAATGTGGTCATCAACTCAATTCATGTTTAAAAAAATCACAACTTTTTACATTCGCTCATGTGATGTTGCCCCAATTCCTAATTGCCCCAGAGGACAGATAAGAGTCAATGGCAGAGAGTTGTACCAGTCTACTGCACAGAATAAAAGTCCATCAGCACATCGCGTCTGTGCTGGTCAAAAGTAACGACCTCACTATTGTCTAATCCCATTTCCCCAGCACTTGGCACATAGCCTTGCCATCACAAGTGCACACCTACAACCTTCTTCAGGTATATAAGGGTTTCAGCAAGGTGGGAGGGGAGATAAATGAAAGAGTCCAGTGGTGCAATTTTTCACATAAAGAGTGTTGACTGTCTGAGACAGGCTGCCCGAGGTAGTGAGTAAGGGAGTACAGTTTTGTAATTTCAGAAACGTTTAAGCAGGTACATGGATAGGATTGATATGGAAGGATACGGATCAAACACAAACACATGGGACTAGTTTTAATTATGAAAACTGGGCACCACTGATATGTTGGCCCAGATGGACTGTTTCCATGCTGAAGAAATGCATGACACTTGCTCACTATTCTCGCACTCTCTCTCTCTCTCACAAACTCTGTCTCTCTCTCTCTTTCTGTCTCACACACACACACTCTCACTCGGACACACACTGTGTCTCACACACACTCTCTCTCACACAAACACTCACACACACTCTGACTTTCACACAGATACACTCTCTCACACACACACTCTCTCACACACTCTCTCACACACTCTCTCACACATTCTCTTACACACTCGCTCTCTCACACACACACTGTCTCTCACCCACATTCTGTCGCACTCACACAGACTCTCTCTCATCCACTATCTCTCCGTATCGCACACACAGTCTCTCTCTCTCTGTCGCATACACTCTCTCTCCCATACACACACACTGTCACACACACGCACACAGCTCTTTCTCACCCACACACACGCTCTCTCGCTCAGACACATACTCTCACACAATCTTTCCTCCCACCCACAGTCTCCCTCTCACCCTCACACACAAGCACACACTTCCTCTCATCAACTCTTTCTATCTCACGTGCACTCTCACACAGACACTCTGTCTCATACACACTCACTCACACACATACACACTCTGCCTCACAATCTCTCTCTCTCACACACATCCACAGAATCAAACACACACACACACACACACACACGCACCACAATCTCTCTCTCTCACACACATCCACAGAATCAAACACACACACACACACACACACACACGCACACACACACACACACACACCCACACACACCCTCTCTCAGAAGTCTGTGGTGTTTCTTACTCCACTCTTTCTCACACACCTTCCCTCACACATGTCCTATTCATTCACAAAGGCATCCCACGCCTTTTATCACCTTTTATCAGAAACAAGCCAGCTGGAGATACAAACACTGGAAATGAGGGTGAAAATTGACTTGTTGTACAGTCAACAGTTAAACTGCCCAAGGACAGAAAACAGAGGGCGAAAGTAACAGCCAAATGGATAAGTTGCAAAGAGAGTGTGATGAACAGCTCAGCAAAGCTTTTAACAAGTCAACAGAAAAGGGAAGAGCAAATGTTTGTTTTAAACATAAATAGAAAAGGAGAATTGAATCGAGGCAGGGACGGATGAGGGACAGAAAGAGGGGAAAGCGAATGCAGATTTGTGGTGAATGCTGATTTTACAGAGGGGAGGAAACAACTGCTCTTGTTCCTCAGGGAGAAGATATCGCCCACTGTGTAGAATTAACATAAGATCTGCCCACTGGAGATCCCAAATCATACCGTGACAATCTGCAACGCTGTCAGATGTTGTGGTACATGAGGAACATCTTCAAAAACACCAACTGCACTTTGCAAAGTTAGTGATTCTTTGAGGTCCTCAAGCAGTTGAGAAGACTAGTTCTTACGATCCAGGTGTTGGCTGGATTCCAGAGGCTGGAGCAGCTTCACAGTGACACAGAGGTTAACAGTGCAGCCTTAGAGCACCAGGAACTGAGGTTCAATTCCCGCCTCAGACTGCCTGTGTGGAGTTTGCACATTCTCTGCGGTTTCCTCCCACAGTCCAAAGATGTGCAGGTTCGGTGGATTGGCCATGCTAAATTGCCCGTGGTGTTTGGTGAAGGGGTAAATGTAGGGGAATGGGTCTGGGTGGGTAGCTCTTTAGAGGGATGGTGTGGACGTGTTGGGTCGAAGGGCCTGTTTCCACACTTTAAGTAATCTTATATAAAAAAAGTTGAGACACACTCCCATTGAGAATGTCCTTATCAGAGGGATCGGGAAGGCATTGTCAGTGATCAACAAACAAGAGCACCACTGTTCAGCTGGTCATAGGGAGGCCAAGCAGTCTTTATTTCAGAGGGGAAGGTGGATAAAGATTCAGACGTTTTGTTTAAAAACTATACAAGGCACTAGTCAGATCATAGCGAGGAGACTGTGAATTGTTTTGGGGATTCCTATCTGAAAGATAGACCTGGGCATTGGAAGCAGTCCAGAGACGTTTCACTCAGTTGATCCGGGGTATGGAGGGCCTGTCTGATGAGGAGAGGTTGGGTAGATTGGGCCTGTCCTCACTGGCGTTTAGAAAAATGAGAGGTGACCTTATTGAAAGTTCTTAAAGGGATTTGACAGGGGAGATGTGGAGAGAGGTTGTTTCCCCTTGTGGGGGAGAGCATGGGACCAGAGGGATATCATCTAAGAATAAGGAAGTGGTCGCCCATTGAAGACAGAGATAAAGAGGAATTTGTTTGTTTCTAGGGATTGAATCTGTGAAATTCTTTACCACAGAGGGATGTCAAGGCTGGGTCTTTCAGGATATTCAAAGCTGAGATAGAGAGGTTTTCAATCAAAAAGGGAATCGAGGGTTATAGGGGAAAGGTGGCAAAGTGGCGTTGAGGTTGAACAGATCAGTCACAATCTCTTTGAATGGCAGAACAGACTCGATGGGCTGAATGGCCTATTCCTAGTTCTATAGTTGCATGGACCCCATTCCCATAAGGTGTAGTTACATAATCCTGTGTTTCCATTCTGACAGAGGAACGCAAGGTTATTTTGAAATGTGTCACCCCCGTCTTTCTGATTTGCTTGAACAGCAGCAGACACACTTTCACCAGGAGTGGGGCCACTGGCGTCTGATACAAAGAATACACATTTTTTTCAGGTTCCAAAAGCAACATATTGCTGGATTCTCGAGATCTGAAACCAACACAGAGAGCACTGGAGAAACTCAGCAGCTCTGGTGGCATCTCTGAGGAGACAGGGGGAGAGAAAGAGGGAGCGAGAAAACAGAGTTATATCATAGTTTATAAAAGGTCTGGCCACATTTGTGCAGAGAGAGAGAATTTTATTTTGAGTCTGTTGATCCACATCAATCCGCTTGCCTTGTTGCCATGTGTTTCTGTCAGATAGGAGCTCGCTGTATCAGCTGCTGAGGCTTACTTCCCTTTTCTTTGTGTATCAGTTGCAGGCAGTCCATTAGACTTGTAACTGTGTGGTTAATATCACTTCCTGTTCTCTCTAGCCCAAGGTCATTCCAAAGACACCGCTAGAATTTCCCTTTAACCCCACAGCTGATGATTCAGAGCTGCAGACCGATCTGCAGAAGCCTGATCCTGATCTCCCACTTTAGATTGTCTCCCTGGTTCCTGGGGTGGGAGATGTGGCGCTCAATCCCTTCAGGGTCATGTACCCATTGGAAAGGTTGTGCACACGTCAGACATGTTTGTCCGGCTTACTAATGTGAGAGAAAGGAGAGGGAAAACTGGGGGCAATTCACTCTCTTTGAAGAATCAATTGGAGAGGTTGATCCTGGTGAGAAGTCCTCCAATTAATGAAATAACAATGCCTGAGATGCGACAGGAAAGATGTTATTAAACTGTAAAATGTGCAGAAGAGATTGACAAGGACTATTTGATTTGAGTTGTAGGTAGAGGTTGGATAGGCTGGGACTTTCTAACACTGGAGTGTAGAAGGCTGAAGGGTAACCTTATAAATGTATAAATCTTTCTAAGATCATGAGGGACATGGATTGGGTGAATAGCCAAAGTCTTTTCCCCAGGGGAGGGGAGTCCAAAGCCAGAGGGCACAGATTTAAGAGGAATCTGAGGGGTAACTTTTTCTCAAACATGATGATACATTTTTGGAATGAGCTGCCAGATAAAGTGATAGCGATAGCTAAAATTACAACATTTAAAAGATATTGGTACTGGGTTGTATTGGATTCGATTGGACAGGTTGAGCAGGATAGGGCCCAATCGCAGGCAAATGGGGCTAGTTCAGTTTGGGAAACCTGGTCAGCATGGACGGGTTGAGCCGAAGAGCCTGTTTCCGTGCTCTATGACTCTACATTTGCTGAGCTCCATTTACTCACCGCAGTAAAAGGGAGAAAATTAGGGAAAAAGGGGGAGGTGGGGAGATACCTGATCGTAATCCACTCAGGGGGAAAGATATTCACTGATTACAAGTATCACCACTTGGTCGATGGACTGAGTGGCCTCATTCTCTCTTCAATGGAGCCACACACGAATTCATTTCCTTTTTCAGAAAGGCAGAAGGAGAAATTATTTACCTGCCTGAAGGACTTGCCCTCCGAGGTAGATAGATAGATGGAGAGAGAGAGACAGAGAGAGAGAGAGAGAGAGAGGGACAGGTTGACTTTATGTTTGGATTCCGTTAGATCGTGCATGGGAAGGTATTTTGTATGCTTGTTTTCTATAAGTGGTTGCTACAGGTTTATAGCTAAATGAAACATTGTGTGTTTATTTCTAGGGTTAATGAGATGTGAGCGTCATGCTTTCAGGAGGAGCTAAATTATTCAAATTGGAGTGTGTGTTGGAGCTTGCAGTTAAAATGTTTGTGAGGGGGATTGTGGAGTGAGACGGATATAAAGAGAGAGAGAGAGGGTCTGGATTGAGGGAGAGGGGGAGAGAGATTGGGGCAGGATATAGAGAGGGGGAGAGATGGGGCAGGACTGAGGAGGAGATAGATGAGTGTAGAATTGAGGGAGAGAAAGATTGTGGGGGCAAGATTGAGAGAAAGAAAGGGATGGTGACAGAACAGAGAGAGAGAGAGAGAGAGAGACAGAGACAGAGAGAGAAAAGGGAGCACTTCCAAGTTCTGACCTGACTGCTTTCTGAGGCAGAGAATTCTACAGGCTCTCAACTTCCTTGGTGAAGACATTTCTCCCCATCTCAGTGCTACCCTGTCTCCTTTAGACTGTGACCCTCCTTGGTTCTGGTTACCACTACCCGGTGATTGGCAACATCCTTTAGTGTTGGTAGGTACAGTCTGGATGGTTCAAACGGCCCCTCTTTCCTGTCAGAGTCTATCATATTAAAATCTACATTCCTTATCACGTACTGCCACCCATATTTCTATATTATCTTTGTCAATAACTAGAGGGCATCAGTTTACGGTAAAAAGACCAAGGGTTAAAAGGTCCCTGAGAGGTTACTTTTTAAAACAGAGGTTGGTACGTATAAGGAACAAACTGCCAGGGGAATTGGTAGAGATGGGTACAATTACAATTTAAAAGATATTTGGACAGGGACTTGGATTGGAAAGATTTAGAGGGATAGGGACAAACTACAGGCAAGTGGTGCTACTTTAATTTGGGAAACCTGGTTGGCATGGACAAATTGGGCTGAATGGTCTGTTTCTGTGCTGGATGACCCTAAGTGTCTATTGTGTGATGCCCTGAGCTATCCATCTGAGCAGATTGAACAGACATCTCCATTCAAAGAAGCAGTGTCCCCAGGACGCTTCCCTATCACATCTCAGTTATACTCTCCCACTTGCTCTTCTATTCTCCATTGTAAAGTACTCACCGGCTCCATTCTGAAGTTCTGGTCTCAGCTTTCCATTTGGACATCAGTCTGTGGAGGTCCAGAAATAGAATGCATCATTTTCAGACTTGCTGAGGTGCTTCTAACGCAAACGTACAAACTCAGGGTAAAAACAAACGGTGTATCCCTTTGACAAATAGAAATCCTGCCCCAAATCTTGTGGCTGTAAGATTTCAAACAGCAGATTCCTCTTTAAGCAAATGACACATGATCGCACCAGTGTGGTATCTCCTCACAGAGTTTACAACTGAAAATGAGGACTTTTGTAGACGTGACTACGAATTCTCTCTCATTTCTTTTAACAGTAAGAAAGGTTTCACATCTGGAGGGACACGGTACGTTGAATGACTTACACACAAAGAAAGGGAGAGGTTTGGAACTCTGGCCCACAAACCACAGTGGAGGCTGGATCAGATGTTAATTTTCAAACTGAGAGAGATTGCTTTTGCTAAGGTATTAATGGGATGGGGCTAAAGGTGAGTCTGTGGAGTTAGGCCGCAAGTCAGCCATTGAAAGACAGGTCAGGTTTGAGGGTGGCACATTGGCTCAGTCATTAGCACTGCTGTTTCCCATCTCCAAGGACCCAAGTTCAATCCCAGACTTGGCTGTGTGGAATTTGCACATTTTCCCTGTGCCTGAGTGGGTTTCATCACATAATCCAAAGATGTGCAGATCAGGTGGATTATCCATTGGAAATGCATGGTTACAGGGATAGCGAAGGGAGTTTGTTCTGTGTAGGATGCAATTCAGTGGGTTGGTGTGGGATGGCCCGAATGGCTTGCTTCTAGACTGCTGGGATTGTGTGTTCCTATGGATCATCAGTGTTGAGGATTGATTGTGTCTGCTACTTTCATTGTCCCTCAGTACTCACACCGTGTGGAAATTCTCTGCTGTTTTCCAAGGTACGTCATAAATACATAAAGGCTAGAAACAGGAGGCATTAAGCCCCTTGGGAGACTGATCTCTCATTCCATACAATCGCAGATGATCCCATCTCGACCTCAACTCCACTTTCCTCCCCTCGCTTCCTTTAACCTGTCACTGATTAAAACTCATTCTCCTCCTACAATTTAGTCAGTGTCCCAGTATCCCCCATACACTCTTGGAAGGGGGTGGTGATATGACCACAGATTCACACTCCGCCTTTGAGAGAATCCATTCCTCCCCATCTCTGTTCTCACTCTGTCCTACACCCGCTCCTGAAACGATGACCTCTGGTTTTAGGTTGTCCCACATGAGGCAACAACCTTTCTCTGTTTCCGTTGTCAATTCCCCCTTTAGCGTCCTATATCTCTGAGTTAGATGATTTCTCATCCTTCTTACTTCAGAGAGTATCGGTCTAAACTGCACAATCACTCTTCCTAAGATAAATCATTGGAAACAATCAGTGTCCTTGACTTCAATGATGTTGGGTTGGGGTGTACGTTAAGGCAATTTGAATCATAATTACCCCTGCTCCAAGTAGGCTCTCATTCTTGCCTCAGATGGAGGGTTGTGATGGGAGGTGTAGCTTGGATATCTGCTTTGTAAGACGCTAGTTTCAGTTCCCACACCGGCTGAGGTCACCTTAAAGGACTGTCCTTCTCAACTTCTCCCCTCGCCTGAGGAGTGGTGACCCTCAGGTTAAACGACCCCCTAATCATCTCTCTGTAAAGAGAGAGCAGCCTAAAGGTCTGGTAAAACTTTGGTGAATTTAATGTGACCTGTAAGTGACACCAATTTTACAATGACATGTTACTTTTTAAACGTTCAAAATCCATAGAAAACTGTCATGTGTACCATCGTGAACGTGAATATCATTGTTGTTGACACCCCCGCCCTATCCTGATGCGATCCCGGCTACTTTGGGAATCTTTGCCAATATTCTTTTGGCAGTGCTGCATCCGAAAAAATAAACTGACTGTGTTAGAGGTTTCTCGTCTCATACCAATCAGGACAGGAAAACAAGAATGCAAAAATTCAACATCTTAGTCAGTCTGCATAGGAAGGTGGTGGTGAGGAGTGGGGGTAGGGAAAGGGAGAGAGAGAGAGAGAGAGAGAGAGAGAGAGAGAGTGCTGGACAGAGTTAACATTGCTGGTTATAAGCACATAAGTTATTGGAGAAATTCAACCAGTCTAGCAGCATCTATGGAAGAGAGGAACAGCGTTAACATGTAGAGTCCAGTGACCCTGTATCATGGTTGACACTTAACTGTCCATTGAAATAGTCGAGCAAGTCAGTCAGTTGTATCTATTGCTATGAAATCTCAACAAAGAAATGAAACAGGATGGATCACCTGGTATCAACGAAGGAACCAAAAAAGATAATTGCGGAAACAGCCCTGTCAACACTGAAAATACCTCCTCACTAACATCTGGGAGCTGGTGCCAAAATTGGGAGGTCATCATCATACTCACTGAATCATGTGCACAGACAATGTTCCAGACACAATTATCACCATCGCTGGATGTCTTGTTACCCAGCAGGACAGAAACAGCAGAGGTGGTTGTACAGTGGGATACACTCCAGAGGGAGTTCCCCTGCGAGTCTTTAACATTATCTCCAGACAGCTTTGCGGTCTTATGGCTTCAGGTTAAACACGGGCAAGGAAACCTCCTGCTGATTGCCACATACCATCCCTCCTCAGCTGATAGATCACTCATCCTCCATTTCAAACAACACTTTGGGGGAGAACTGAGGATGGCCAAGGCACAAGATCTCATCTGGGTGGGGGATTTCATTGTCCACCACCAAGAGTGGCTCAGCAGCAGCACTCCTAATCGAGCTGGTCGGGTCCTAAACGACATTGCTCTTAGCGTGGGCCTGTTCCATGTGGAGTTAGCACCAATAAGAGGGAAAACCTCTTGATGATCTGACATCATCCTTACCAACCTGCCAGCTGCAGATGTATCTGCCCATGACCGCATCTGTAAGATGGACCCCTGCACAGTCCTGATGGAGATAGACACCCATTAAAGTTCATTTCTGCCTGTTGGACATGGGCGTCATTGGCTGGGCCTATCATTTATTGTTCCTGTCCTTAGTTGCCCCCTTGCAAAGGTGATGTTGAGCTGCCCTCATGAATCACTGCAGTCCACATGCTATAGGTATATTCTCAATGCCATTTGGGAGGGAACTCTAAGATTTCGTAACATTGAAGGAATGGCCAATATATTGCAAGTCAGGATGGTAAGTGGTTTGGAATAGGTGGTGTTCCCATATATTTGCCTACCGTGTCATAACAGATGGAAGTGGTTGTAGGTTTGGAAGATGCTGCTTGAGGATCTTTTGTGAAATTCTGCAAAGCATCTTGTAGATGGTGACACTGCTGCTAACGATCATTGGTGGTAAGGGAGTCGAGTTTTGTGAATGTAGTTTTAATCCCTGGAATGCACCGAGCTTCTGGAATCTCATTGCAGCTACACCCATCCAGACAAATGAGGAATATTCTCTCACACTCCTTACTTGTGCCTTGTCAATGGCGGACAGTCATTGGCGAGGAGAAAAACTGATTAATTTGCCAAGAGCAGTTTTTGCATTGGGCAGAAACTGCAAATTCATGCACTGCGGTGAAGAGTGAAAGATTTCGCCAGAAGTTTTACTTATTAGAAATGACTGATATTGTTGTTCTACAGGCCAATCCCCAGAGATTCTCATATCTAATCCCAGGGATGGTGTCATCCAAAAAGAGTGTAATTCACTCTGAAGTGTCGGGACGACAGCAGATTTCTCAAGGTTGGCTGATACAAGAATAACTATTACAAGGTTGATGTTAACTACTTTTGAAGAAGCGCTGACAATAAAAATGGAGGCTCTTACCAGTGTCAAATTGGGAACATACTTTCACACAGTGAACCTTTGCAAGTGGTGACTATTGCTATGTAAACATTGAGTGTTGATGCATGAACTCTGTGTCGAACAAAATTCCTTTTTGTAGAGAGAACCCAGAATGTATCGTTCTGCATGCTGTTCCATTTACTGAGTCCCAATGCGATACATGGAGGCTTTCCATTCCTCTTTCCCAAGGGAATAAATTCTCGTGCTCCCAGATTTGAATGTTGACCGTCAGGACCAGAAGAAATCAAAACAGATTGGCTGCTCGGCCATTCGACCCTGCTCTACCCTTCATTCAGATCCGGGGACTGGTTTTGGAACCAAGCTGTTCTTCAGAGCTTTTACCAATTGCTGGGCCCCATTGTAAACTGAGCCCCATCGCAAACTGGGCCTGATCCTAAACTGGGCCTCACACTAAATTGGGTCCCATCCAAAGTTAGGATTCACCATTTAGCTTTCCACGATCCAAATTGGCCACTTTTGAAACTGGGCTACGTCCCAAACTGAAACACACCCCAAACTGGGCCACATCCTGCACTGGGCTACATCCCTAAATTGTGCCACATCCTAAATTGGCCCTCATCTCAAACTGGCCCTTGTCCTAAACTGGGCGACGTCCTAGAGTGGAATCCACCCTAAACTGGGACAAATAGTAAACGTTGCTACATCCAAAACAGGTTCTCGTCCTAAATTGCCCACATCCTGACCTGGGCCTCATCGTAAACTGGGCCTTCTTATAAATTAGGCCTCACCCTAAACTGATTCTAAACTGTGATACAACCTAAACTTTGAAGTATTCAAACTAGGTCTCATCCTCAACTGGGCCGCATTATAAACTGGGTCACGTCCTAAATTGGCCCTCATCCAAAACTGGACAAGATTCTACACTGAGAAACATCCTACACTGATCCACATGCCAAATCAGGAGAGATCCTACAGTGGGCCACAGTACAAACTGAGTGTCATAAGAAACTATGATTCATCATACACTGGAGCACATCCTATACTGTATCTCACCCTACACTGGGCCTCAACGTACCCTGTCCCTCACCCTACACTGGGCCTTATCCTGAATTGGAGCATGTCCTTTCCATATTACACCGTGTCACATTCTGTCATTTACAGGGCTGCATCGTACACTCTGTCTCATCCTAAATGTTGCTGAGGGCCCCGTTGATTCTGGAAGCAGTGTCAAACCAGTTTCACCATCTCCCACGTTTTGCTGACGGTTCCCAGTTACAATACAGAGAGGGAATTCCTATTGAACTGAATCAATCAACGCTTTTCACTTCCAAGTTAATTTAGCTTCTTATTTGCTTTAGTGAGTGAGTCAACGAGTCATGGTCACATACAGTACAGAAGGGACCCTTCACCCATCGTCTCTGCACTGATCTGCCTATACTACTCACACTTTCCTGCACTAAGCTCACAGCCTTGAATGTTGTGACTTTACAAATGGGTGACTGCGTACATTTTAGCGGTTAGGCAGTATCCTGCCTCCAATATCCTCACTGGTAGTGCATTCCAGACCCTCCCACGCTCTGGATGAAACTATCCTCAGATCCCTCCCTGAACCTCCTGCCTTTAACTTTAAGGTTATGCCTCCCCTCCTTATTACTGACCCTGCGACTAAAGGAAACAGATGCTTCCTATTCCCCCCATACATGTCCTTCTTAATCTTACACATTTCTATCAGATTGCTCCTCAGGCTTCTCCGCTCCTGAGCTTATGCAGCCTCTCTTCATCGCTGAAATGTGCTAACCGAGACAGTAGCCTGGTAAATCTCCTCTGCATTCCCTTTAGTATAATCACATCCTTCCTATAGAGCGAAGAATGTAACTGCACACAGTGCTTCCAGCTGTGGCCTGAACAAAGTCCTGTCTTGCTCCACCATTACCTCACCACTTCTATAACCTCCACATTCACTGATAAAGGCAAGTGTCCCTAATGCCTTCTTAACTGCCCTATCAACCTGTCCTGAAACCTTCAGCGATCCATGGACAAACACCCCAAGATCTCTCTTTTGCTCATGAACTTCCTAATGACATTCCATTCATTGAGTACACCCTTTTTCCAAAATGCATCAGCTCCCATTAACCAGATTTCAACTCCATGTGTCACTGATGTGCCCATCTGACCGATTCACCTCTAATCTAACATTTCCCTCTCACGGTCAACCACCTGGCCAGTCTTCATACCTTGTGCATTATCGTTTGCATTTTATTAAAATGGATGATTAACTTGTTGCCTTGACATTCCAACCCATTACATTTTTAGGTGTTTTTGGGCTGTATGTTCACTGATCTCAAACTCCACTCCCTGCCATGGTTGGATTTGACCTCATAGCATTGACCCTGTCAAGTCCTAACATGTTTCAAGTAGATCACCTCTCATTCTTCTAAACTCCAGTGAGTAGAATCCCAACTTCTGTTTGCTGAGAAGATGGCCCCTCAATCACGAGGATAATCCCGGTGAACGTGATGTCAACGACCTCCAATTAAATCATACAAATGCACTAAAACTCCCCTACCTTTATGCTGCAATCAGGGTTAATAAGGCTTGGCAGATCTTTCAAGTTATGTTTTCTTCTTGCAGCATCGGAAGTGACAGACCCCTGATGCTTAGTGAAACCTTTGTTCTGAAATGCTCCTGGGGATCTGAAAGAGATTACACTTTCCTTTGGTATCTAAACAATTCCTTAATTGAAGAAGAACAAGAACTGGACTACACGATAGCAAGGGTGAGACTTTCAGATGGAGCAAATTATCAATGTGAACAAAATCTGTATTTCACGCAATAGACCTCACACAACGTCCAATGTTACAAATCACACAAATCAAGGTTATAACCCAACAGGTTTGTTTGGAAGCACTGGCTTTTGGAGGCTACTCCTTCATCAGACCATGCTTCCAAATAAACCTCTTGGTCTATAATCTGGTGTTGTATGATTTTTAACAGTGTGCACCCCCATCCAACGTCAGTCTCCAAATCGCACAACGTACGCATCTTGTGTTAGATGGCTCAAAGGCAAAGATGTCAATGTTGCTTCAAAGAACATTGTCATCAGTTTTCCCAGGAATTTTGTGATCGTGCACTAGAAATTTCGCAAATGTATCACAGTGTGATGTGTAAAAATAGATACAGTCCCCTTATTTTTATGATTTGGCAACATGACTATTCTGAAGGTTGGGACCACCGACGTTAATTCTGTTTCTGTCTCCCCAGATGATGCCAGATCTGCTGAGTTTCTCCAGCACTTTAAGTGTTTATAACCTGTAACATTAATTGTTTTTCTCTCTTGTCCTTCTCCATGGATGCTGCCAGACTTACTGAGTTTCTCCATCACTTCCTGTGCTTTGTCTCAGATCTCCAGCATTCGTTGTGTTTCGGTTTCTATGCAATTTGCTCTGTTATAGATCTCTGCTCTGACCCAAAGCTGCAAGATGACCCCGACGTGGAAGTATTCATTGGTGAACACTTTAACATTTTCTGTTTGGCTGAACTCTTTCACGATGATCACCCCCTTATTGCATATTTTACAAAGCAAAAAGAGAATCTCTCAATTTGCCTTCAGAGAAGAGCATTTATACAACAGAGGAAATAATCCACCCCATTCCAGGACTTACCAATGTAAAGTTACCACTCGCGACAGTAAACCGAATAAAAAGAGCGACATGGTTCCCAGTTCAATCAAGCATAAGCTACATTTCCTTTTCTTTTATTTTTTTCCCTGTTATTCAAACCGTTGGAAATGTAAGGGTTAATCATCCAGAGGGCAGTGGGAATCTGGAAGATTTTCATCCAGAGGGCGGTGGGAATCTGGAATTCACTGCGTGTAAGAATAGGAGAGTCAGAAACCGCTTTACATGTGCACTTCTGATGCCAAGGCTATAGTCAGATTAAATGGCCATCGACATTTCACTTGTATTTTCTGCAGAATAGGGCTAAGGTCTTTTCCGCAGGGCAGGTAGCCCAAAATTACATGACATTGGCTTAAGGTGAGAAGGGTAAGCTTTAAAGGAGACTTAATGGGCAAATGTTTCACACAAAAAGGTGGTGTGTATACGGAATGACCTACCAGCGGAACTGGTCGAAAAGGGAACAATTGCAACATTAAAAGATATTTGAGCAGATGCGTGGATAGGAATGGTTTAGAGGGGTATCGGCCAAATGCAGGCAAATGGACTAGTTCAGTTTGTAAGATCTGGTCTGGATTGACAAGGTGGGCTGAAGGGCCTGTTTCGGTGCAACATGATTCTTTGAATCCAAGCACTGGGAAAATGAAATTAGAGAGTCGGGATACGTTTGCTTTTGAACGATATGGATTCAGTCGGCTGAAGGGACTTTTTTCTACACTGTAGACCTCTGACTCCACGATTCCATGTTAATCAATTCATCAAAAAATGTTAGAAGCTTTGACAATAAGAGTTGGATAAGGCTGATGGTCAACACAAGGAAGTAAATAGTGCGGGGAGCTGGGGACAGCTACGATAACCCCCAGGATCTTGATAGTTGAGTGAGGGTGGGTAGATCATGGTGACCCACAGTTGGTAGTCGGGTATGGGTGGGAACATGACAGTAACCCCTACGATGTTGATAGTGGGGTGGATGTGGGGTCAGTGATGGTATGTCCCAGGATTTTTACAGTAACCGCCAGCATGTTGATAGAGGGTTGCTGATGAGGACAGTGACCATAACTCCCAGGATGTTGATGGTGGGATGGGTGTGGGGACAGTGACAGTAAACCCCAGGATGTTAATAGGGGGTGGGGGTGGGGAGGGTGACGTTAACCTCCATGATGTTGATACTGAGGTGGGGGTGGGGACAGTGACGTTAAGTCCCAGGATGTGAGTAGTGTGGTGAGGTGGGGACAGTGATGGTACCCTCCAGGATGTTGAGAGTCGCGTGGGGGGTGGGGTCAGTGACGGTAAACTCCAGGACGTAGATAGAACATAGAACATAGAACAATACAGCACAGAACAGGCCCTTCAGCCCACGATGTTGTGCTGAACTTCTATCCTAGATTAAGCACCCATCCATGTACCTATCCAAATGCCGCTTAAAGGTCGCCAAAGATTCTGACTCTACCACTCCCACGGGCAGCGCATTCCCTGCCCCCACCACTCTCTGGGTAAAGAACCCACCTCTGACATCTCCCCTATACCTTCCACCCTTCACCTTAAATTTATGTCCCCTTGTAACACTCTGTTGTACCCGGGGAAAAAGTTTCTGACTCTCTACTCTATCTATTCCTCTAATCATCTTATAAACCTCTATCAAGTCACCCCTCATCCTTCGCCGTTCCAACGAGAAAAGGCCGAGAACTCTCAACCTATCCTCGTACAACCTATTCTCCATTCCAAGCAACATCCTGGTAAATCTTCTCTGCACCCTCTGCAAAGCTTCCACATCTTTCCTAAAGTGAGGCGACCAGAACTGCACACAGTACTCCAACTGTGGCCTAACCAAAGTCCTGTACAGCTGCAACATCACTTCACGACTCTTGAATTCAATCCCTCTGCTAATGAACGATAATACACCATAGGCCTTCTTACAAACTCTATCCCCCTGAGTGGCAACTTTCAAAGATCTATGTACATCGACCCCAAGATCCCTCTGTTCCTCCACCTGACTAAGCACCCTACCATTAACCCTGTATTCCGCATTCTTATTTGTTCTTCCAAAATGGACAACCTCACACTTGGCAGGGTTGAACTCCATCTGCCACTCCTCAGCCCAGCTCTGCATCATATCTAAGTCCCTTTGCAAACGACAAATGCCCTCCTCACTGTTCACAACTCCACCAATCTTCGTATCATCTGCAAATTTACTGACCACCCTTCGACTCCCTCATCCAAGTCATTAATAAAAATTACAAACAGCAGAGGACCCAGAACTGATCCCTGCAGAACTCCACTTGTAACTGGGCTCCAGGCTGAATATTTACCATCTACCACCACTCTCTGACTTTGACCGGTTAGCCAGTTTTCTATCCAATTGGCCAAATTTCCCTCTATCCCATGCCTCCTGACTTTCCGCATGAAAGTAAATGACAAAAACTGTTAGACCCAGCACCGATCCTTGTGGCACTCCACTGGTCACAGGCCTCCAGTCTGAAAAACAACCTTCCACCACCACCTTCCCTCTTCTACTTTGAGCCAGTTCTGTATCCAAATGGCTAGTTCTCCCTGTATTCCATGAAATCTAACCCTGCTAACCAGTGTCCCATGGGGAACCTTGTTGAACGCCTTACTGAAGTCCATATAGATCACATCTACTGCTCTGCCTTATCAATCCTCTTTGTTACTTCTTTAAAAAACTCAATTAAGTTTGTGAGACATGATTTCCCATGCACAAAGCCATGTTGAGTATCCCTAATCAGTCCTTGCCTTTCAAAATACATTTACCTCTGTTCCCTCAGGATTCCCTTCAACAACTTGCCCACCACCAACGTCAGGCTTACTGGTACATAGTTCCCTGGCTTGACCTTACCAGCCTTCTTAAACAGTGGCACCACGTTAGCCAACCTCTAGTCTTCCAACACCACACTTGTGACTATCAATGATACAAATATCTCAGCAAGAGGCCCAGCAATCACTTCTCTAACTTCCCACGGATTTCTAGGGTACACCTGATCAGGTTCTGTGTATTTATCTACCTTTATGCATTTCAAGATATCCAGCACTTCCTCCTCTATAATGTGGACATTTTTCAAGATGTTACCATTTATTTCCCTACATTCTATATCTTCCATGTCCTTTTCCACAGTAAATACTGATGTAAAATACTCATTTAGTATCCTCCTCCATTTTCTGTGGCTCCACACAAAGGCCGCCTTGCAGATCTTTGAGGGTCCCTATTCTCTCCCTACTTACCCTTTTGTCCTTAATGTTCTTAATGTTTGTCCTAAAACCCCTTTGGATTCTCCTTACTCCTATTTCCCAAAGCTATCTCATGTCCCCTTTTTGCCCTCCTGATTTCCCTCATAAGTATACTCCTACTGCCTTTATACTCTTCTAAGGATTCACATGATCTATCGTGTGTTACCTTACATATGCTTCCTCCTTTTTCTTAACCAAACCCTCAATTTCTTTTGTCATCCAGCATTCCCTATACCTACCAGCCTTTCCTTTCACCCTAACAGGAATATACTTTCTCTGGAATCTCGTTATCTCATTTCTGAAGGGTTCCCATTTTCCAGCTGTCCCCTTACCTGCAAACATCTGTCCCCAATCAGCTTTTGAAAGTTCTTGCCTAGTACCGTCAATGTTGGCCTTTCTCTAATTGAGAACTTCAACTTTTAGATCTGGTCTATCCTTTTCCATCACTATTTTAAATCTAATGGAATTATGGTTGCTGGCCCCAAAGTGCTCTCTCACTGACACCTCAGTCACCGGCCCTGCCTTACTTCCCAAGAATAGGTCAAGCTTTGCACCTTCTGTAGTAGGTACATCCACGTACTGAATCAGAAAATTTTCTTGTACACACTTCACAAATTCCTCTCCCTTAACATTATGGCAGTCCCAGTCTATGTTTGGAAAGTTAAAATCCCCGACCATAACCACCCTATTATTCTTACAGATAGCTGAGATATCCTTAAAAGTTTGTTTCTCAATTTCCCTCTGACTATTAGGTGGTGTATAATACAATCCCAGTAAGGTGAACATCCCTTTCTTATTTCTCAGTTCCACCCAAATAACATCCCTGGAAGTATTTCCAGAAATATCCTCCCGCAGCACCGCTGTAATGCTATCCCTTTTCAAAAATGCCACTCCCCCTCCTCTCTTGCCTCCCTTTCTGTCCTTCCTTTGATAACGCTCCCATTTCACAGAACATGAACTGACAGGTACACTTTGATAATTATTCACAGAACAAAATCTGTCAGCCATATATTGACACTCACACTTTTACACCTTGCAGAAACTGAAAGATACAGGTTGATAACTAAACTCACATTCACACAGCAGAAACTGAGGGGGTAGATTTATAATGACAGTCACATGCTTAAATTGCAATAACTGACAAGGACAATTAATGACAACATTTACATGTTCATTTGGCAAGAATGGACAGGTACAGGTTGATAAAGGAATTTTCATATTCACAATGCAGGAAGTGAGAGATGGACACTGTGTGATGATATTGTGGCTTGAAGAGGTTTATTTTGTCCTTTTGTTCTTGAAGAGCAATTTTAAGGCAGAAACACCGAGCCACTAGACAAACAGTTTGAGGCCTATTGGGTATCTTTACAGAAACCTGAAGACTCATTAACAGAAATACTTCATGTTTGAGAAGGCGACCTTGCGTCTATTGTTTTTGGATAAATGTTAAGAACAAAAATTACAGACTGTTTAGATGAAGCTTATTATTGCAGCCATCTACTTGGTAAATTACATATATGGCGGGATGACAGAACCTCATTGCCAAGTTGTCATTACGACTTTGATGAAAAAAGATGGAAGCATTTCTTAGCAGGAAAAAGTGGACTGCCACTGATAGGGGAGACTGATAATTACACAGACATATTCATTGAGCAGAAACTGACAGGTGCAGATTGGTTATGCTAGTCAAACATTAACATAGCAGAATCAAACAGCAAAACGCTCATTTACATGGCAGAAACTGTCAGGGACCAATTAGTAAATTCACAGAAAAATTCACATTCACAGAGCAAACGCTGACAGGGACAAATTGATAACTACAATTACACATTCTTACAGCAGAGACCTTGAGGATAGACTGATAATTACACAAACAAAATGACTGTGGAAGGACAGAGGTACAGATTGATAACCATCCTGCAATATTGGCACATCACAACCTCTGTGGAATAGTTTAAATAAACTGATATACTCACAAAGCAGAAGCTGACAGGAACAGGTTGATAACTACGTTGACATATTCCCAACACAGAAACTGACAAGGTAGTACTGATAAAAGCAGTCCTACATTCACATAGCAGAGACTGATATGGCTAGACTGATAATTACAGGCAAACTAATTGAGCATAGAGTCATAGAGATGTACAGCAAACATTCTCATAGGAAAGACTGATAGGCACTGCAGTGGTAATGACTTACACATTCTCACAACAGCGGCCTTTTGGAATTGAGCGATAATTGTACGAACGGAATCACTGACAGATACAGATTGATGACTACACTCACACGTTCAGATATCAGAAACTGACAGGGACAGATTGTGAGAGAGTAATAATCATTCACCTCCTGAAAATTCACATGGGCAGATCAAAACCCGCATTCCCGTTTTACACAGCCACGAACGAGAGGTAAACTAACCCTTAACCAATCTGAAATTCTGAACAAAATATCATTCACAGTATAATAGTGATAAAACAAATAACATGAGATTGTAAAATTCGCACAAGTACCATGTTCAAAATAACCTTCAATAAGTGACCAGTTCAGAATGAGAACAAATGACTTGTGACCAAATAAATTTCAGAGAAAATCCCCATAGCAAAGTTCATAATGAAAAAAAATCCTGCTAGAAACTGAAATGGACCAAATAATATCTATTCTAATGTAGTGCAAAGTAAGATTTTAGGAACTGAAATATTGGCAGGACACTGCTGACACTGATTGAGGAGCTGAACAGACAGAGAATAAAATTCATGTTGTCAGCAGAAAGCAAAAGACACAGGTCACAGTACATCAGTTCCCTTTAGTCATTGAGGTAATCAGAGTAGAACTGACAATGATACACACGCTGGCAGCAATTCTGAGTAATGTATGAATACCTTGGCTGATACCCATTGGAGATTTGAAGAATTGGCGAATAGATAAGTGAAGGGAGTTTACAGAGTAGATGATGGTAGGATGTCCTTCATTTTCAGAGAATGTGCAGCAAGAAACAAAAGCAAAATAGAATATTCCTTAACTCCCATTTTCCTCCGACACAATGCAATTGTCAAGTAGTTCCATTATTTCCAGAGTAAAACCCACTCCCTGTCAGATTGCAGTGCATTTTCTCACTTGACAACAAATGTGATGCCATTTTAAAATGGAAGAGAAAAGAAAACCATTATCTAAAGATGCAGAATACATTACAATTAGAATCTCACATTTTAGAGTGAGCTCGGAATTTGATCCCTTCACAAAATTTCAGTTTGTGTTTTTGATGCTATTGTGGATCTGTCAGGATCAGACCAAATTAACCAATCAAAGAGAAGATTTCATGCCTACAAAGTAGCCAATCAGCAATCAGGATATCCCCAATCCCTCATTAGCATTGATGACGCCGTCAGTCTATAAAGAGCGAGCTCCGAGCCCTCTTTCCCTTATTCTGTGTCTGACAGTGAGTGTCACTATGGCTGAGGAAAAGAAGAGTCAAGTTGCCAAGAAGGGCGCGAAGAAAGCGGTGAAGAGGGCGCCAGCGAAAGGCGGCAAGAGGAGGAAGCGGACCAGGAAAGAAAGTTATTGCATCTACATCTACAAAGTGATGAAGCAGGTTCACCCCGACACCGGCATCTCCTCCAAGGCCATGAGCATCATGAACTCGTTCGTCAAAGATATTTTCGAGCGTATCGCGGGGGAGGCTTCCCGCCTGGCCCATTACAACAAGCGCAGCACCATCAGCTCCCGGGAGATCCAGACCGCCGTGCGGCTGCTGCTGCCCGGGGAGCTGGCCAAGCACGCCGTGTCGGAGGGTACAAAGGCGGTGACCAAGTACACCAGCTCCAAGTGAAGGACCGCACTGCACTGAAACACACACATCCACAGCCCAAAGGCTCTTTTAAGAGCCACCCACAACTTCACTGAAACAGCTGAATCATTGTTTGTGTTTTTTAAATTAATGTTTCTACGAGATTTGTGTTTTATAAACGTTCGGTCAAGTATTGAGTGATCGCTGACCCGGTCCGCGCCTTATTCTCTGATACGTTCATGTCTCTCTCCTGTAGTCCCTGCCTGGGGAGAGAGATCATGTTAAACGTCACTGTCATTTTTCAGCTGATTGTATGTGTCCTCGTTACTCTGTTAATCGATCAGTTCTGGAGCTACAAACCCCGGTGGGGCATGAACCCTGAGTTTCATCCCCATCAAACCAAGTACCCCCTAGCACCGACCGGCAAACAGAAAAAAAAGTTTCCCTCTGAGTCCGATTTTACTTTATTTATTTTTAATTTCCAAATTTCCGCACGGGTGTTGTCCGGATGCAGAGCCTTGCCAATAAAACTAGAACAGCTGCAAAAGTGGTGGAGGGAATGTGGAGGTTATTTTTTGTACCGATCTATGATAGTGTGCAATAGGGAGGGTAACTTTAAAAAATTCTCGAACGATCGTGTTCACTACGAATGCACTGACTCGGGAGAACGTATTCTCATGTTGTATCAGTATATCGGGGCGCTGTTGAAATGTGAAGGAAATGATTAGTTGCAGAGTTTGGCGCCTTTTTTGGGGTCCGCTTATGTTTAATGTTTGGAAAATCCCAATTCAAGATCAGAAATGGACAAGTTCCAGTAGGTTAGGGAATGAGGTAGAGAGTTAATGTAAAGGGCCCACTTTTCATGTAGAAGTAAATTATCTCCAGTATTTGTGTATTCTTCTGTGTTTAAAATGCTGACTTTTCGGTATATATTGGCGGGCTTTTCAAATTGGAAATAAGCGGTTGATGATTTAGCGCCGGTACTTTCCGCCCCCCTCCCCGTGCCCTCTCCGGATTGGGGAATGAGGCAGATATCGGATTGGGAATTGAAACAACATTAGGAGGGGCTGAACAATGGGACCAATCAGAAACGGCCGCCCCACCATCCCTCCCGAAGGTATAAGAGGCCGCGATGTGGGCGGGGTGTAGTATTCTCTCTGAAAGTGTCTGTGAGATTGTGACCATGACTGGGAGAGGAAAGGGCAGTGGGAAAGGTCGCGCCAAGGCGAAGTCTCGGTCGTCCCGGGCTGGCCTGCAGTTCCCGGTGGGCCGTGTTCACAGGCTCCTGAGAAAGGGTCACTATGCTGACCGTGTGGGTGCCGGAGCGCCGGTCTATCTGGCTGCGGTGATGGAGTATCTGACGGCTGAAATCCTGGAGCTGGCTGGTAACGCGGCCCGGGACAACAAGAAGACCCGTATCATCCCCAGGCACCTACAGCTGGCCGTGCGCAACGACGAGGAGCTCAACAAGCTGCTGGGAGGGGTGACCATCGCTCAGGGCGGGGTGCTGCCTAATATCCAGGCCGTGCTGCTGCCCAAGAAAACCGCCGCTGCGGGAGCCGCTAAAAAGTGAAGAGAGTATTGTTGAATCTGACAACCCAAAGGCTCTTTTAAGAGCCAGTCACAGCATCTGTGAAAGGAGCTGAACACTCCCGTCTGTCGGATTGAATTACCTTCCTTTAACTGATATCGATATCCTTTAACTGCCTTATTCGATACTGTACTGTCACTGTGTGTGATCTAATATGGGGTGGCACAATGGTTAGCACTGCTGCCTCACAGCGACAGAGATCCGGGTTCAATTCCTGCCTCAGGCGACTGACTGTGTGGAGTTTGCACATTCTCCCCGTGTCTGCGTGGATTTCCTCCGGGTGCTCCGGTTTCCTCCCACAGTCCAAAGATGTGCAGGTCAGGTGAATTGCCCATGCTAAATTGCCCATAGTGTTAGGTAAGGGGTAGATGTAGATGTGGAGGTATGGGTGGGTTGCGCTTCGGCGGGTCGGTGTGGACTTGTTGGCCCGAAGGGCCTGTTTCCACACTGTAATGTCATGTAATCTAATCTAAATATGAAACCTTTCCTCATGGCCGTTCACCGTTTGAGCCGTAGCGTGAAAAGTTTATCATTGGAATATTGATACAACGCAATTTTAAGAGTGCTCGGAGTACATTATTTTTATTGCTTGTAGATGTTTAATTATCGTCTTATTCCTCCGTGTCTTATTCTTGGATGAGTTCCTGTGTAGGGTCCTTTCCCTGGCCGGAGACAGGGATGATAATGGAGGCAACAGTCATTTTTCAGCTTTTTCGAGTTGGTCAAGTTTGCTGTTTAATACGGGACCATTTTCGGGAGCTACCCGCCCTTGTGAGGTATGACCCTGATTTTGATCTCTGGCAAACAGAAGAAGTGAGTCAACATTAGAGTGGTGCTGGAAAAGCGCAGCAGGTCAGGCAGCATCCGAGGAGCAGGAGAATCGAGATTTTGGGTAAAAGCCCTTCATCAGGAAAGGCTTTTGCCCGAAACATCGATTTTTCTGCTTCTCGGATGCTGCCTGAACTGCTGTACCTTTGAAGCACCACTCCAATCTCCAGCATCTGTAATACCCACCTCTGTCAAACAGAAGTGCCCTATCTTTGAATTCCACGGATAGATTCATTTTACAGTTAAATTTCCCATACACCGAGGGTGTTGTTTGACTGCACAGTGCTCTGAATGGGACTTTCTGCTGTCGTTTAGAAGGTTTCAAAATGAACTGGGATCAAACCAGAACAGTTGTCTCACTGCAAGGGTCAGTCAAATAGCACAGAAACAGATCCTTCTGTCCAACCAGTCCATACCCAATATAATCTCAAACGAGATGAGTCCCACTTGCCTGTTCTTGGCCCATTACCCTCCAAAATCACAACAGTGATATACTTATCCAAATGTCTTTTCAACATTGTGACTGTGCCCACGTGCATTACCCCCTTTCAAAGTTAATTCCACACAATCTATGATTTGGAGAGGCCGGTGTTGGACTGGGGTGTACAAAGTTAAAAATCACACAACACCAGGTTATAGTCCAACAGGTTTAATTGGAAGCACACTAAATCTCTTGGATTATAACCTGGTGTTGTGTGATTTTTAACTTTCCACACAATCAATACTGTTTTAAAAAAAAAACTTATTTTAAAATATTTTTCCTATTACCTTAACAATGTGTCTCTTAGTCTTGCAGTCTCTTACCATAGAAAAAGATACCTACCGTTACCTTTACCTTTAGCCCCCATGATTGTCAAAACTCTATCACCCATCAAGATCTTAGGCTCCAGAGAACAGAAGTCCCAGCCTATTCTTAAAATGGAATCTTTCATTCCCATCAACATCCTAGCAAATCTTTTCTGAACCCATTCCAGCTCAATAGTATACTTTTGATAACAGGGTGACCAGAACTTAATATGGTAATCCAGAATAGGATTCATCAACATCCTGTACAACCTCAATATGACCTTCCAACTCCTGTACTCCAAGGGCTGAGCAATGAAGGCAAGCACGCTAGATGTTTTCTTCACCACATTGTCGACATGTGAAGCACACTTCAAAAATATGCAGCTGGCCAACTAGGTCTCTCTGTTCAACAGCATTACCCAAGGCCCTATTTGTATAAGTCCTACCCTTGTTTGTTTTATAAATATGCAATGCCTTAATAACTCCATCTGCCATTCCTCACACCATTGACTGATTTAATCAAGATTTGTTTCTAATCTGAGATAGCCTTCACTGTCCACTATACCAGCAATTTTGATGACAGCTGGAAAATTACTAACCATACCTTCTGTATTCTCATCTAAATCATTTACATAAAAAACAAACAAAAGTGGACCCAGCACTGATGGGGTGGAACATCATTGGTAACTTGCATCTAGTCTAATAAGCAACTGTCCATCTCCTGCTGTTATGCCAATTTTATATTCAATTGGCACACTCAACCTGAATCCCATGTAATCTAACCTTGCTATTTAGTCTACCACGCAGAATCTTGTAAAAGGCTTTACCAGACTTCAAGTCAATAATGTTTACCACAGTGCCCTCAATCTTCTTGGATACTCCCTCAACAATCTCAATCAACTTTGGGAAACATAGTTTCCTTCTACAAAACAATCCTGACAATTCCTAATTATTCCTTGCCCTCTCCTACCACTCCTCCCCAAACCATACATTTGAATCCTATCTTTCGGAATCACCTCCAACAATGTACCCATCACACAAGTCAGACTCACGGGTCTATACTTCCCAGGCTTCTCCTTACATCCCTTCTTAAAGTAATGGCAAAATATTACCCAATATCCGATCATCCAGCACCTCACCATAGTTACAGATGATACAAATATTTCTGCAAGGGGCAACACAATATCCTCCTTAACTTACCACAATGTCCTGGGATACACTAGATCAGGTCTCTGAGATTATCCAACTTTGTGTTCAAAGACCTCCAGCATTTCCTCTTCTGTAATGTGAACTCTTTTCAAAACATCAATATTCATTTTCCTGAGTTTGCCTGCTTCCCAGTAAAAACTGATGGGAAAATTCTTTTTTTTTTGCCTCTCGCATCTTCTGAAATTCAAACAGAACTGCAGAGGCGAACCGGATCTGCTGGTAACAAAATGGCCCATGTCTGCTCCCACAAAATGGCTGACAAATGTCTCCCCTTAGGACATTGTCATTAATGGCTGTGAGTAATCTATTTTGTCCAGGGCAAATGAGGGTACTTCTGAAAACTTACTAAGTTTCACACATAGGCATAAATGTTTTGGTTCCATGTATCTATGCTGGAAGTCTTTGAAAACAGACCTAAACCTAACTAACCAGAACAGAAAGCATTCTTACAAATCTTATAGCAACTAAATGTCTTTGGTATTTTTAACACACATAATTAGAACAATGGGGAATATGAGAGGAAAAACAGAATTTCATAAAGAAAGCACATGAGATACAATGAATAACAGAACTCAAACTGAATCACAGAAAAAGCCAACCCGAGAGGCCTGAAGGAGTCTAGCAATTAACTTTGGAATGTGAATGAGGAGGATGCATAGAAAGATGGCACAGATGAGTGATTAAAGTATCTGTTCAATACCATGAGGTCATGGGAAGCTGAGGCCTGTTAAAGGAATGCCTGTCATTGATTCGGTGTTTTATAAGATTGAGCTTACGAAGTATGAGGGAGGATCATAGTGATCACGTTGTATGCGATTGTTATCAGCAAATTTATGAAAGTACTGCTTTATGTTATAAATTCAGTGTGTGTCATGATCTCCCTTTCAGGGCTGGTCTCTGGAGAGGATCCTTTGTCCCTGCTTTAACTGGGTTTTGCATGAGTAAACCTCCATTTGCCTGAGTTCTGCCGGCCTCCTGAGTTTGTCTTCCTTTTCAGGGGAAAAGGCTCCAACAACAACATCAACTACCTCTTTGATCTTTAAGGTATGCTACTCTCTTTCTCTCCCTCATGGTTAACTTGCTTTGAATGAACTTGTAGAATTTCTTTGAATTATGTATAACCTTATCTGCCAAGACTATCTCATATGATTTTTGATTTCCTAATCTCCCTCTCAAGAATGCCCTTACTTTTTGCATACTGTTCAAGAGATGCATTTCGCCCCAGTTGTCTATGTCAAATATATGATTTATTTGTATTTGCAAATAAAACATTGACTTTGCTGCTCCTCTGATGTTGTGCTTTTCCAGTTTCATTTTTATCAACTCTGACTGTGCTTACTAAAAACCTTACATTTATCCATGTTATATGCTTTTGCCCATTGACTTCTCCTCAACACAATCACAATACATCTTCTTTCACAGCTAACTATAGGCCAGCACAGTCGCTCAGTGGTTAGCACTGGTGCCTCACAGCACCAGGGTCCAAGGTTCAATCCCAGTCTGTGCTCTGGTTTCCACCCACATTCCAAAGATGTGCAGGTCAGGTGAATTGGACATGGTAAATTGCCCATAGTGTTAGATGCATTAGTCAGAGGGAAACTGATCTGGATGGATTACTCTTCAGAGGGTCGGCGTGGACTAGTTGGGCTGAACTCCAGCTGATTTGCAAGCTGAGAACATAGAACATTATGACACAGGAACAGACAATTCAAATCCATGCTGACTTTGTTTGGTCCCAATCTTTTTTTCGCAGACATTCTGCAAGTTTTTTTTCTCGCAAGCGGAGTGGCCTATAATACCCAGAGTATCTCTAACTTACTTTTCAAATAGATTGGCTAACACACAATCTGTGGAAATATTGCAATGTCTATGGTATCTTGGAACATGACCATTTACTATTTCTGTGACCACTATGTTAAGTACTCTGGGATGTGGATGACCAGGCCCTGCTGTTTCTCAGCTTCAATCGTATCCATTGTCCCAACACATTTTCCCAAACAACACTGAAGGGCCTGTTTCATTTATCCACATTATATTGCTTTTGCCCATTGACTTCTCCTCAACACAATCACAATGCATCTAGTGGGTGGCACGGTGGCACAGTGGGTAGCACTGCTGCCTCACAACGCCAGAGACCCGGGTTCAATTCCCGCCTCATGTGACTGACTGTGTGGAGTTTATACGTTCTCCCCGTATCTGCGTGGGTTTCCTCCGGGTGCTCCGGTTTCCTCCCACAGTCCAAAGCTGTGCAGGTCAGGTGAATTGGCCATGCTAAATTGCCCGTAGTGTTAGGTAAGGGGTAAATGTAGGGGTATGGGTGGGTTGCGCATCGGTGTGGATTTGTTGGGCTGAAGGGCCTGTTTCCACACTGTAATCTAATCTAATCTTTCACAGCTCACCATCCAACCCAGTTTTATGCCATTTGTCAATCTGGAGATATTACATTTAGTTTCTCCTTCTAAATCATTGTGACTATATTGTGAAGAGTAGGATTCTAATCATGATTCTTGCCATGACTCCTAGTCACTGCCTGCCATCGAAAAAATGATCCATTTATTCCCTCTACGTGTTTTCTTTCAGCCAACCAGTTTTTAAAATCCATCTCAACACCATGTTCTTTATTTTGTTTTATGTGAGATTTTGTCAAAAGAAACATCCACATGACACCATCTGCTTATCACCTCTACTCCAGCAGATTTGCTAAGCTGAGAACATAGAACATTATGATACAGGAACAGGCATTTCAAATCCATGCTGATTTTGTTTGGTCCCAATCTTTTTTTTTTGCAGACACTATGCAAGTATTTATTTCCTACAGGCTGAGTGGCCTATAATTCCCTGATTATCTCTAACTTGCTTTTCAAATAGATTGGTTACATTAGCTAACCCACAATCTGTGGAAATATTGCAATGTCTATGGAATCTTGGAACATAACCATTCTCTATTTCTGTGACCACTATGTTGAGTATACTGGGATGTGGATGACCAGGCCCTGCTGTTTCTCAGCTTCAATCCTATCCATTGTCCCAACACAATTTTCCAAACAATACTGATTTGTTTCAGTTTTTCCCTCTCACTGAACTCTGTGTTCCCCAAAATTCCTGGTGCATCATCTGTGTCATCCTTTGTGGTGAGAGAACAACAGTTATGTATTTGGGTGGATAGCCATTTTTGCTCCCTATTATGGATTGCCTCTTTTTGATCATAAGTGACCCATCTTTGTGTTCACCAACCCATGTTTTCTTCCATTTCTTCTTTACACATTTAGCAATACTTTACCAGTTAGTTTCTTTTTCAAAACTGCAATCTTAATCCAGTCCTCATTTTCTCTTACTTAATCAATTCCCTTTATCGCATCGTTTGCTGAATTTTAAATTGTGGCAAAAGTGAGGACTGCAGATGGTGGAGATCTGAGTCAAGATTAGAGTGGTGCTGGAAAAGCACAGCAGGTCAGGCAGCATCTGAGAAACAGGAAAATCGATGTTTTGGGCAAAAGCCCTTCATCAGGAATGAGGTTGGGAGCCTTCATGGTGGAGTGATAAATGGGAGCGAGGTGGGGCTGGGGAGAAGGTAGCTAAGAGTGTAATAGGTGGATGGAGGTGGGGATGAAGGTGATAAGTCAGAGAGGAGGGTGGAGCGGATAGATGTGAAGGAAGATTGGCAGGTAGGACAGGTCATGAGGATGCTGCTGAGTTGGCAGGTTGGAACTGGTGTAAGGTGGGGGGAGGGAATGAGGAAGCTGGTGAAGTCTACAAAGTTGATTTTAACCTTACTGCGAATCCTATTGTAAGGATGCCCACCTTGAAGAAGTTCTCCTCCTCTCTCCACAAAGATCTCAGTGAGTTTCTCTCTGACTGCAACCCCCAGGTCATCTCCTCTGCCCTGAATTCTGAACTATTCCCAGGCTTTAGGTCTGTCTGTTTATTTTCTTCCCAATTTGTATGCCTGTTCTTGGCATCAAATAATATCTCACAGAACCCTAAAGTTTTGTTAAGTTTACAAATGTAATACTAAAGTTGTGTAAATTGTAAACCTTTCCAAACTCAGGGCAACCTCCATCTGAAAAGTTAAATGCAGTTGATGTAGGGAGACATCAGCTTGATAGAGGGCAAGTTTCTCTCTGAGCCACACACCATAATAACACCCTTTCCTACACTGTCACCGGATCAAGGTGCTGGAATCACCTGTTCATGGCATTCTGGGCAAGACATGGACAAAAGCTGTTCCAGAAGGTGGATCACCACCGCCTTCTCAAAGGGGAATAAATGTGAGGCTCAGCCAGCGACGTCCACATCCCCAGAGTGAATAAACAAAAGTATACAATACATCACAAGGTTTCTGTCTGCAGCGTGCCTCACACTGACATCTGTTGTCCACGATAAACTCAATCGAGGCCTAGAGAGATTATTGCGCACCCCTGCTCCAGGTCTGATTTTTGCACACGTCTCCTGAACCAGAAACAGGGACGAACACTGTGATGCAAGACTCTCTCCTACAGTTACACTCTGCCTTAGTAAGAGCGTTCCACTTATTTCATTTGTGTTACTATTTTCCACTTATGTTACTTTCTTAAAGGAATTAATATTTGTGGATGAGGGTCAGCAGGATTACATACCACAGTTAACATAAGATCAGACGTGATGTTATTGAATGGGGGAGCACAGGGGATGGGCCGAGTGGCCGCCAGTGTCTCCGCCCCCTGATCAGATTGTGAGAGAGCCGGAGGGAGGAGTTATTAACATGACCCGGGAATGGGGTCCATTGGAGCTTCCTAAAGGGGCAATGTCCCAGCTTGAAACCTTCTCTGCCCTTTCCCCCACAGCCCCAGTTCCTTTGGTCAAACTGGGAGAAAAGGGAATTGGGGAAAATGACCAATTGATGTTTGTTTCTGGGAATCATTGGGAAAGGCAGCGCATGCGTGATGCCGTCACTCCTCCAGCGCAGACTGTTCCCGAGTAGAGGAGCGCATGCGTGAGGCCCTCCCCCAGCGCTGCCATTGAGGAGCATTTACTCAGTGAGTACAAGAGGTTTGTTTGAAACAGACCGCAATGGAGAGATCAGCGCCCAGGGAAGGGAGGGAACAGCAGGCTCCTTCCAGCAGCACATCGGGATGGGAGCCTGGGACACAGAGGGGGCTCCGAGAGCGGGATTGATTCGGGGTGAGTTCAGGGAGAACCGGGGGCTGTTTGTAAGAGGCCGAGCGGAGCAGGAACTGGTCCCGGAACTTGGAGTGAGTGGGCTGGGGGGAAGAGAGAGGCCTTTCTCGGGCTGTGTGTGGGCCTGCTGAGGGAGGCAGAGCGGGAAGAAGCTGCTGTGGGACATTCTTGGGGTTTACAATCCTCTGAACTCTGAGATGTCATTGTTTCCCCCTGTTTGTTGAGATTGTGCAGTCAATATCGGAATCGCAGACCGACTGGAGCAATGGGTCTTTTAAAAGGAGTGGGTCTTGGAAAAAAATAAGGTACAACACCGTTTTTTCTCTCTCCAACAAGTCGAGTATTGGGAGTTTCATATTGAACTGTGTGAGCATTCCGGTGGTGAGTAGTCCCATTCATGGAGCTGTGCAGTTGTTGCTCAGTTTCTCCATCTCACTCAGTTGGTATCGAATCATATGAGAAACAAACACAATCTCCAGACAAAGAGCAGCTCAGTGCATCAATGGAATCAGATCCGTGGTTCTGGTTAAGTTGCTGGCTTATCCGAACGAATATGCAATGAATGTGACATTGATCAATATTGCCAGACTCGCCTCATGTTGATTTACAGGTGATGTCTCTCTATCTTCCTCCAGACAAATACCTGAGGGACTAAGACACTGTGATACTTCCTCAGTTTAAAGGGAAGTGTGACCAGCTGCCTCGAGGAAACAGCAGGTATGTAGTCCATTGACATTTACACTTACACCAGTTTTGAAGATAGATAAACTGAATCCTCATCCAAAATAGACACTCAGGAACAGCATTATAATCTGCATTTTAATGATAACATTTTTTACAATGTAGATAAACAAATAGATCATTCTGTTACATAGTCTCAACAACCATCCAGGAGGTAGCTACTAAGTACAGAGATGGAGGGAAACTGTGCTCATTAACAGTTTCTCTCTCTCCATTCTCAGTGCACATCACCCCATTTCCAATAAGTGTCATTATTCACAGTCATCAAGTCACAGAGATGTACAGCACGGAAACAGACCCTTCGGTCCAATTCATCCATGCTGGTCAGAGATCCTAAACTAAATTTAGTCCCATTTCCCAGCACATGGCCCATATCCCTCTAAACCCTTCCTATTCACATACCCATTCAGGTGCCTTTTAAATATTGTAATTGTACCAGCCTCCACCATTTATCCATGATTTTATAAAGGTCCCTCTCCAGGGAAAACAGCTCCAGCCTATTCAGCCTCTACCACTAACTCAAATCCTCCAACCCAGATGAAGCACATTTACACGGAGTTTATCTGTGACTGAGAAGGACAGCATTAATCTTTTACTGAATGGTCATCACAGACAGAGACGACAATTAAATAATGTGATTTCCAAACAGTCTCTGCAAAAGTCTGAGTTTTTCTCACTCTTAAATGACCTCCTAGTGGTCGCCCATGCGCTACTCACAACACCTCCCTTCTATAACCAACTGGCAATACAACTTCATACAGTTCTGCCCATTTCTCATCAGCCTGAATATGTGATGGTCTTTATTTCTTCATTAAGACATCATTTTTAAAATAATATGCAGGGATATATTCGGATTCTTTTTCTATGTTGGCTTTTTGGTACAATTGCTTTAAATTTTCACCTTTCTTCTGTAACTTGGTTTATTTATCTCAGCTAAAGATGTCTGCTTTGTCATCTATCTCTTCCCGGTTTGTCTCAACCATCTGATCAACCAGGGTCTCTGCTAATTTCACTTCAACTTTCTTATCTGTACTCTTTGATCTCTCCTGTTTCAGCTGGTGACTTTTTCACCACACAGTCAGGAAGATTCCTGGGATATATGTCCAGCAATAATTCAGTTGCCTGAGTTTTCACTGGCTTTTCAACCACAGTAGGCAGCACTCCTACCAGTGAATCAACAATATCATTAGCAAGGACACATTGTATTCCCAGAGCTGAGAGTTTGTCCACTACTCCTACCAAACTTCTCTACTCTTCACAGGAAACTGAGTGACAGACAGAGCAGGGCAATGTCTTTGATCATCCAGCTCACTCCAGCCCCAACTGTATCTGGCACTGAACTTTTTCTCCCCAAAGTTGACTGTTCCTGTCCAGAGGAGCGCATGCGTGAGACCCTCCCCCAGCGCTGCCATTGAGGAGCATTTACTTAGTGAGTGCAAGAGGTTTGTTTGAAACAGCAGGCTCATTCCAGCAGCACATTGGGAGGTTAGCCCCCCCAATACAGAGGGGGCTCTGAGACCGGGATTGATTCGGGGTGAGTTCAGGGAGAACCGGGGACTGTTTGTAAGAGGCCAAGCGGAGCAGGAACTGGTCCCGGAACTTGGAGTGAGCGGGCTGGGGGGAAGAGAGAGGCCTTTCTCAGGCTGTGTGTGGGGCTGCTAAGGGAGACCGAGTGGGAGGAAGCTGCTGTGGGACATTATTCTGGTTTTTAATTCCCTCAACACTGATGGGAAGTCTTTATTTGGCTTCTGTTTCCAGCTGTTTGTTGCGAATAGACATTGAAGTGTTGGGAAACAAAGGGGAGTGTATCTACATGTGATAAAAGTGCCCGTTGTTCTTCCTTCAACAGTTAGTGCTTTTTAGGAGCTAAATATTGAACTGTGTAATCATTCTATTTTTGGAGCTGTGCATATGTTGGTTAGTTTTCTTTCTTTCATCTGAGTGAACTGTTTCAGAATTTCGCAAACAGAAAAGGACTGGCAGCAGATCAGTGTTGCTTTGGAACCAGACCTTGCTCTGTTTAAATACAGAAGTATCATGATCATGACCTGAATGTTGTGTTGATTGGTTGATGTCTTTCTACTCGGAGCTCATTATATCTCTCTTTTCTTCCTCCAGGCAAATATTTGATGGACCAGGATAATGTGATATTTCCTCAGTACAAAGCCAAGTATGACCATCTGCTTCTACAAACCAACAGGTATGTTACAGTTGTCAGATTGGAGAACATCCTTTCCACAGTCAGAGTGGATTGAGTCAGATACACATTGAGCTCAATTTCCAGAAGGATGCATTCAATCCAAGAGTCAGACACGACTGATGAAATATTTTTTTAAAAATTCTCTTTATACTCAATGCACAACAGCTCAGTTCCACTAACCTCCATTATGCATAGCGAGTTATCATTTGCAACTTCAGAGGGATCGACTGTATCCTCATATGAAATATACATTCAGGAATTACATTAATCCACATGTAGTAAAGGCAATTTTAAAGTTACAAACAAGTCTGCTGTTACATTGTTACAACAAGAATATCTGAAGAAGATATTGAGTGCAGATGCAGAAGGAAACTTTGATATTTTCAGTAACTGTGTAAGTCAAAATTACATTTTTTGATAAATCGTTGTCCTGGAAAAGACACAACAATTAAACTATGTAAATTCCAAATGAATCTCTGGGCCAAAGCCTGATGTCGAGAGAGTGCTCATCGTGTGTGTGCACACCCACAACCACCATCTCCATCCCACCCCCATATGTGTGCTTGCACGCGCACACACCATTCTATCTCCCACAGAGCTACTGACTGATTAACAATAGTTGCAAATTTGTACACCATCCTGAAATACACATTACAACATCTAACAGTGATGAAGATCCATATACACCGCAACTAGCAGAAAACATTTCATCAAACTGATTTCTAATCTCAGATCTCAAGTCAAAGAGATTGACAGCACAGAATATGTCTGTTCAAATTATTAAGTCTGCACTGATCAAAAACCATCTATAACAACACAGTTGATTGAAAGGGATTAGAATTGTTAACTCAATGAGTATTCCATTTCCATAGATTTTTCATGGCAGCAGAGAAGTTGTCATCCCCATCTGTGTCATAACGCCATTCTCCATTTCATCATTTTGTAGGATTGTTTTTTTTTTCAGTCCAGGAAGAAAGTTTTTCTTATTATTTTGTGTGTCTTTCAAAATTTGTTTCAAAAAATCTATGAAGAACCCTGCATTCATCTTGACTATCTCTTCATTAAACTACAAAAGAAAATCAAAGAATCTGGATATAGTTTGGTCAAGGAGTCAATAGAATCAGATCATTACTATTTACAGTAGTGCAGAAAGAAAGAGAAAGCTAAAATTGATAGGTTTGTCAAGCTGCTCCTTTCTTTTCACCAACAAGAGTTGATTGTTCAATAAATTGAATTTGACTGTTTAAATATTCTTCACTGCCAATTGAAAATAAAAGACCTTTTGTTTTCCCCCACCCTACCAGAGAGCAACACAAGAATACTGCTAATGGTTTGCACCAGATCCTGTCCAGATTGGTAAATAAAATAGAATTGATCAATTCTCTTTTCTGCACAAGGAGCATTGTCTTCAGTCAGCTGCAATGCAGTTGAAATGTTCATTTAGTTGCAAATTGATTCGGTTAATACATCATTAATTCATTGGTTAAAGTATGTCACAATGCAAAAATTGATAGCATCCTAAAAACCAGACCTTGATATCCCCACTGTTCCTGGTTAGACTCTGCACTATAGGTGTTACAAAATTCTCCTGCTTTTTTCCCCTTGCTTTTCTGCTGTAATGTGTTGCATGTTCACCTGTGCATGGACCTTATGGACTCTAGAACTAAAGAATGTAGGTTGTGGACATTATCCAACTACATGTAGGAGGCCAAAGATTAGTATATATAGAAACACATCCACTTTCGCTAATGGGAGCTGATTCCAGTGGCAATGGATACAACCTCATTCATGTCAAGTAGCAGAAGTTTAAACAATTAATTGTGCTTGCTGTTACTAAAAGTGACATGTTTCAACTTAGACGACACTGAACCACTGTGAAATACAATAACCAAGAATAAGGACCACATTGGTATCAAGTATCAGAGGTTGGTCGATTGAATTCAGTTCTCACTCTTGGCCTGGTGCTGATACAAAGACACTTTATTAACACTCACATTCTGGTTGAGGGCCTGAGTAATGTAGAAACATATCCATACGTTTTAATGAATGAAACACCTGCTTTATAAGGCATTAAACCTTCCTCAGTGTATCAGATCATGACATGTTTCTCCTGGAAACATAAGGAGATCGACAGACAGAAAATGTCAGTGAAATATAGACCAGAACCGCTCCTTCAAAGTGATACAGATTGGCAGCACAACAGAAAACTCACTCTCTCAGCCAGTTAATGGTGAAAGGGAAAGAAGAATGAAAATTAGGCCCAGATATTTCCAAATATGGACAATTATAAATTGACTCGCCAAACCATTAATCGCTTCAGTTAGTATTAGATGTTACATTTTACAGCAACTGATAAAGACTCCTACATACACAAAATGTAAAAAAAAGAGTCTGAAAACAATAACATTCAGATTCATGGCAAAAGTAAACATTGAACCAACATTAATCCCTCACACACAGTGTTAGTGAATATTGATCGAGTTTATCCAACACTCAGACCAAACAAATACAACTCAACCTGTAAAGAGAATGAGATTCACACACACCACCTGATGCTGTTGCATACAAAACCAAACTGACACTACAGTTATTCAATGGCAGAATACTGCAGAACTAATCTCACATTAGCATTTACCTTGAGATACTGGCAGTGAGTGGATGAAGTTCAGATGCCCAACAATTAGAGCAAATTAGTGTGGAGAACAGATGAACAACAGGCCAGTGCAGACACAATGGGCTGAATGGCTGTATCAATTCTGTGACTCTGCCATAAATCACAAAATGCAGAAGAGTTTAAGGCCCAACTACAACACCCTTAAAATCTACTATCACGGAATGAATCTCAGTCACAGAGGATTCTCTTTCCTAAATTCATTCATGGGATGAGGGCATCACTGGATAGGTCAGTATTTATTGCCCATCTCTAACTGCTCAGGGGGTAGTTATGAGTCAACCACATTGCTGCAGGTCTGGAGACACAGGATGGCAGTTTCCTTACAGGACATGAGTGAACCAGATGGGTTTTCCTGACAATCAACCATAGATTCCTAGTGATGATTGGACTCTTAGAATATTATTGGCTGCCAGAGATTTAAGCAACTTTCATACATAAAAGAGTTGAAAGTAGTTGGTACTAATTGAGTACTTAACTCTCAGTCACACAGCAGGAACTGACAAGTATAGATCAATTCCAAAACTCTTCTACGGGCAGAACAGAATCTGACAGGTGGAGATTGATAGCTGCTCTCACTGATTCATTCTGCAGAAACAGAAAGGGAGAGAATGATACACACACACACACACACACACACGACTAACACGTTCACTTAGCAAACACTGGCAGCTACAGTCTGCTTAATACATTTGCAAGTTTCCAAACTAGGTGCCGACAGATGCCGATTCATAACTCCATCCTGAGATACCCTGAGCAGAATATAACAGGGACAGATTGGTCAATCATACACATGTGCACACAGCAGGACATTTCAGAGGAAGACTGATAACTACATTCTCATCATCAAAACTCATTGGAACAGATTGTTAACACTATCTGTTTCAAATCGCATAAATTGACATGTACAGTTTGATAATGACACTCATGTTTACAGCACAGAAACTGACAGGTAGAAATTAATAACAAAAATTGCTGGAAAATCCACAGGTTTGGCAGCTTTGGTGGTGGGAAATCAGACTTAACATTTGAGGTCTAGTGACCCCTCCTCAGAACTGACTGTGTGCATTTTCCTAGATACCATTTGGTCTTCTCTATGCTGGGGAAACTGAGTGTAGATTGGGTGTCCACTGTGCAGAACACCTACATTCTGTCCAGAAAGAAAATGTCCCTGAAGCATGCCACTTCAACACACCACCCAGTTCCCTGGCCAACATCTCTGTCTCAGGCTTGCTGCAGTGCTCCAGCAAAGTTCAGTGCAAGCTGGAAGAACAGCACCTCATTTTCTGCTTGGGAACTCGACAGCCTTCTGGACTCAATACTGAATTCTACATCTTTAGAGCTAGAGCTCTCCCATATCATTACCCAAAACCCCTCTCACCACACAGTGTTATCATAGAGTCTTCTATTGTACACCAAAACTCACTAACAATCTCTATTAATGCCTATTACCATCCTCGTCTGACTGTGATCCACTAGTTTATCTGTCTAACTGTTCTTCCCTCTCTTTGGATTCTATATCCACCCACCATTTACTCCCTTACCCTTCAACACACCCTATCTTCTGCAGAAAATCTAATATTTTCCTGGCTACCATCTCTTCACAGGAAGGGTTACTAGCCTGGAAATTTTAACTCTGATTTCTGTCCACAGACTCTGTCAGACCTGCCGAGCTTTTCCAGCAATTTGTTTTAGTTTCTGATTTCCAGCATCTGCAGTTCTTTTGGTTTTCATTTAGAGATTAATAACTACATTTTCATATTCACAGAGCAGAAACTACCAGGGAAAATTGATAACCACATTCACATGTTCACAAAAGAAAATCTGTCATGCAAACATTGATAAATGCACTCAGATTTACATTACAGAGCCTGACTGGGAAGGGTTCTTAACTAAACAAAACATTAATGAAGCAAAAACTGACAGGGACTGTTAAAAAGTAAATTCTCATATTCACATAGCAGAACCTGGCAGACTTGGATTGATAATTACTCAAACACATTCAGTATTGAGTACAGTTGTTGGGAGGTCACCTTGCAGCTGTACATGACATTGGTTAGCTCACAGTTGGAATATTGCATGCAATTCTGGTCTCCTTCCTGTAGGAATGATATTGTGAATCTTGAAAGGGTTCAGAAAAGATTTACAAGGATGTTGCCAGGTTTGGAGAGTTTGAGCTATCGGTAGAGGTTGAATAGGCTAGGGCTGTTTTCCCTGGAGCATCGGAGGCCGAGGGGTGACATTATAGAGGTTTATAAAATCATGAGAGGCATGGATCGGATAAATAGACAAAGTCTTTTCCCTGGTGTGAGGGAGTCCAGAACTAGAGGGCATAGGTTGAGGGTGAGAGGGGAAAGATATAAAAGAGACCTAAGGGGCATGTTTTCATGCAGAGTGTGGTACTTGTATGGAATGGCCTGTCAGGAGGAAGTGGTGGAGGCTGGTACAATTGCAGCATTTAAAAGGCATTGAGATGGGTACATGAATAGGAAGGGTTTGGAGGGATATGGGCCGGGTGCTGGCAGGTGGGACTAGATTGGGTTGGGATATCTGGTCGGCATGGACGGGTTGGACTGAAGGGTCTGTTTCCATGCTGTACATCTCTATTACAATGATTCTATGACATTCACCAAGCAGACTTCCTCAGATGGTTAAGGGAATTCAGCATGTCCATAAAGACTCTTGCAAATTTTTATAGATGCACCACAGAAAGCATCCTATTTGGAGGTGTCACAGTGTAGTATGGCTTCTGTTCTGCCCAAGACCACAAGATACTACAGAGAGTTGTGACTCAGTCCAGTCCATCACTGAAAGCAGCCTTCCATCCAAAGGCTCAATTTCTACTTCCCTCTGTCTCGGGAAAGCAACCAACAACATGAAAGACCCATCTGACCCCAGTTATATGCTCCTCCATCCTGGTCTGTCAGGTAGAAAATACAGAAGTTTGAATATACCATCGAACAGATTCAAGAACAGCTTCTCCGCTAATAATAATTAGACTTTTGGATGGACCTCTAAATTTTGATGCTAATCTCTGTCTGCACCTTCTCTGCAGCTTTAACACTGTATTCTGGATTCTGTTCTATTACCTTGATGGACCTTGGATGAGATGATCTACCTGTAAGGTGCACAAATCAATACTTTTCCATTTATCTCAGGACATGTGAGAACAATGATCATATTAAATGAATAACTGTAGTCTTATGTTCATATAGCAGAATCTGAAGGGGTACAGGCTGATAACTACAGTCACACAAACTGACAGGAAAAGATGAATAAATACACTCCAAACACTGGAATTACAGAGCCTGAGAGGGTAATATTGATCACTAAACGCTATTGATGTCTAATCAGAAGCTGATAGCAACAGTTGAAAACTCAGCTCATACATTCACAAAGCAGGGATAGATTGACAATTACAAACATACTCACCAAGCAGAAACTGACAGCTGCAGATTGATAACTATATTTATGTATTCACACAGCAGAGTCTGAAAGGTACAGATTGAGTTATACTCACTTTGACAACGAAGTAATTGACAAGTAGTGAATGGTAACTATACTCCCACATTCACATCGCTGAAACTGACAGCTACAGTTTGATTAAAACACCAATATTCACAGCAGAATCTGATGGATACTGATCAATAACTGTATTCACGTATTGACAGGAAATAAACTGACAGGGACAGATTGGTATCGACTCTCTCAAATTGACGTAGTAGAAACAGATTGACAAAGACACTCTGGTGTCAAATAGCAAAACCTGACAGATACTGTTTGATAACTGCATTCACACATTGGTATAGCTAAAGCAGACAAATAGAGATCAATATCTACATTCACACAGAAGAAACTGATGGGTACAATTTGACTGCATTTAATATTCATACAGCAGAAACTGACCGGTAGATACTGATAATGACACTCGAGTTCTCATAGCTGAAACTGACAGGTTCAGGTTGATAACTACACTCTCAGATACACAATAAAAACTGTTCAGGACAGATTGGTCTGTAAACTCTCACATTCACAGGGCAGAAACTGACAGGTACATATTCATGACTAAACCCTCACATCCCCATCAGTGAAACACACAGGGACTGATTTTATTTATATAAAATGTATTTAACAACCAGTCCCTGCAAGTTTATTCTGTGTGGATATATTAGTTTAGATCTCAATCTATACCTGTCAGTTAATGCTATGTGAATGTGTGAGTATAGTTATTAATCTGTCCCTGTCAGTCTCTGCAATGCCAAAATGTAAATATGTTTACCAGAGTGCAACAGGGACAAATTGATAAAACATTCACTCACACATTTGCACAGCTTATATTAACAGGGACAGTTTGACAGCCGTACTCCCACATTCAGCTCGCAGGAACTGACAGGTATGGATTGATAAGGAAACTCTCAGATCCAGATACGCACTTGTATTGGGTAGCCCTATTGTGGAGCTGTGGAGGTGTGGGTTAGTATCTGGTTCTCAGTGAATTGGTATAGAGATTTTTATTACAATCACCAGACAAAGAGCAGCTCAGGCCAAGAATAGAATCAGATCTGTGGTTCTGTTGGACTTGCTGGTTTGAAATAAAAACAGCCTAATGATTATTAAATGAATGTTACGTTCAGAGGTTTGATACTGTCAAACTTAATGTTGATTTACAGGAGATGTCTCTTCTGTCTTCCTCCAGATAAATACTTGAAGGACCAAGACATATTCCCTTGGGGCAAAGCCAAGTGTGATAAGTTCCTTCTAACAAACAGCTGGTATGTTACCGTTGTCAGACTAAAGAACGTCCTTTCCACAGTCACAGAGCAGTTTGAATTAGACTCACATTGAGCTCAATTTCCAGAAGGAACGTTTCAAAGAAAGAGTCAAATACCACCAAGGAATTACAATTTTTTAATCTCTCTCCATTCTCCATGCACATCTCCCCGTTTCCAAAAAATGTTATTATTCACAACCATATAGTCATAGGTTTATACAGCACTGAAACAGACACTTTGGCTTGACTCATCTATGCCAACCAGATATCCTGAACTAATCCAGTCTCATTTGCCAGCATACGGCCCATATCCCTCTAAACCCTTCCTGTTCTTGTATCCATCCAGGTGCCTTTTAAATGGTGTAATTGTACCAGTCTCCACCAATTTCTGTGGCAGCTCATTCTATACACACACTACGTCACATAGAAAAAATTGCCCTTCAGATCCCTTTTAAATCTTACCTTCTAACGTTAAGCCTATGTCCTCTTGCTCTGGACTCCTCTACCCCAGGGAATAAATGTTGTTTATTTATCCTCTCCATAGCTCTCATGATTTTATAAACCTCTATTAGGTTCCCCCTCTGAAAACAGCCTTAAGCCTATTCAACATCTCCCGATACCTCAAATACTCCAACCCTGGCAACATCCTTATATTTCTTTTCTGAACCCCTTCAGGTTTCTCAATATCTTTCCGATAGGTAGGAGACCAGAATTGCATGCAATATTCCAACAGTGGCCTAACCAATATCCTGTACAGCCGCAACATGATTTCCCAACTCCTATAATCAATTCACTGACCAATAAAGGAAAGCATACCAAATGCCTTCTTCACTGTCACAACTCCACTTTCAAGGAGTTATGAACCTGCACTCCAAGGTCTCTTTGTTCAGCAACACTCCCTAGGACCTTATCATTTACTGTATAAGTCTTGCTTAGATTTGCTTTCCTAAAATGCAGCACCTCATGTTTATCTAAATTAAACTCCATCTGCCACTTTTCAGCCCACTGGCCCATCTGATCAAGATCCTGTTGTAATCTGAAGTAATCTTCTTCGCTGTCCATTACACCTCCAATTTTGGTGTCATGTGCATACTTACTAACTCTACCTCTTGTCAGGTGGGTCATTGGGCTGAGGAGTGGCAGTTGTAGTTCAGTTTACATACATTTGGAGAAGGCAAACCAAGGCACGAATTCCACACTTAATGTTAGGGCACTGGGGAATGTTGCTGAACGAAGAAGCCTCAGTGTGCTGGTGAAGATTTCCTTGAATGTACTCCAACAGGTTTATTTGGAAGCACTAGCTTTCAAAACATTGTTCCTTCTTCAACCGCCTGATGAAGGTGCAGTACTTCAAAAGCTAGTGTTTCCAAATAAACCTTACTTTAGATTAGATTACTTCCAGTGTGGAAACAGGCCCTTCGGCCCAACAAGTCCACACCGCCCCGCCGAAGCGTAACCCACCCATACCCCTACATCCTAATAGTCCTAGAATCGTTGAAGAAAGGATTGTGAAGATGATTCAGGAGAAGAGCGACAGTAATAGGGTGATTGTTATGGGAGACTTTAACTTTCCTGATATTGATTGGGAAAGCTATAGCTCAAGTTCGTTAGATGGGTCAGTGTTTGTGCAATGTGTGCAGGAGAGTTTCCTGACACAATATGTAGATAAGCCTACAAGAGGTGAGGCCATACTGGATTTGGTTCTGGGTAACGAACCAGGCCAGGTATTAGAACTAGAGGTAGGTGAGCACTTTGGGGACAGTGACCACAATTCGGTGATTTTTACTCTCGTGATGGAGAGGGATAAGTGTGTACTACAGGGCAAGAGTTATAGCTGGGGGCAGGGAAATTATGATGCGTTGAGGCATGACTTCGGATGTGTGGATTGGAAAAGTAGATTCCAAGGCAAGAGCGTAATTGATATGTGGAACTTGTTCAAGGAGCAACTATTGAGTGTCCTTGATAAGTACGTACCTATCAGGCAGGGAGGAAAGGGTCGTGTGAGGGAGCCGTGGTTTAATAAGGAGTTGGAATCCCTTGTTAAACGGAAGAGGGCGGCCTTTGTAAAGATGAGGCGTGAAGGTTCAATAGGGGCAATTGAGAGTTATAAGGTAGCCCGGAAGGACCTGAAGAGAGAGCTAAGAGCAGCAAGGAGGGGACATGAAAGGTCCTTAGTTGGTAGGATTAGGGAAAACCCTAAGGCTTTCTATAGGTATGTTAGGAATAAAAGAATGACTAGGGAAGGAATAGGTCCAATCAAGGATAGTAATGGGAAGTTGCGTGTGGAGGCTGAAGAGATTGTGGAGGCGCTGAATGAATACTTTTCATCAGTATTCACTCAGGAACAGGACATTGTTGTCAATATAAATACTGAGGCACGAATAAGTAGAATGGATGGCTTTGAGATATGTAGAGAAGAGGTGTTGGAAATTCTGGCAAGGGTGAAAATAGATAAGTCCCCTGGGCCTGATGGTATTTATCCTAGGATTCTCTGGGAAGCAAGGGAGGAGATTGCAGAGCCATTGGCCTTGATTTTTGTGTCCTCTTTGTCGACAGGAGTAGTGCCAGAGGACTGGAGGCTAGCAAACGTGGTTCCCTTGTTCAAGAAGGGGAGTAGGGATAATCCTAGTAACTATAGGCCAGTGAGTCTCACTTCTGTTGTGGGCAAAGTCTTAGAGAGAATTGTAAGGGATAGGATTTATGCACATCTGGATAAGATTGATGTGATCAAGGATAGTCAGCATGGTTTTGTGAAGGGCAGGTCGTGCCTCACAAACCTTATTGAATTCTTTGAGAAGGTGACTAAGGAGGTAGATGAGGGGAAAGCGGTAGATGTGGTATATATGGATTTTAGTAAGGCGTTTGATAAGGTCCCCCATGGTAGGCTACTGCAGAAAATACAGAGATATGGCATTGAAGGTGAGTTGGAGGTTTGGATTAGGAATTGGCTCTCTGGAAGAAGACAGAGGGTAGTAGTTGATGGCAAAGGTTCATCTTGGAGTGCCGTCACTAGCGGTGTTCCGCAAGGATCTGTTTTGGGACCATTGCTGTTTGTCATTTTTATAAATGACCTGGAGGAAGGGTTAGAAGGTTGGGTGAGCAAGTTTGCGGATGATACGAAAGTCGGAGGAGTTGTAGACAGTGAGGAAGGATATGGCAGGTTACAGCGGGATATAGAGAAGCTGCAGAGCTGGGCAGAAAGGTGGCAAATGGAGTTCAATGTAGCTAAGTGTGAAGTGATTCACTTTGGTAAGAGTCATAAAAAGATGGATTACTGGGCTAATGGTAGACTACTTGGTAGTGTGGAAGAGCAGAGGGATCTTGGTGTCCATGTACACAGATCTCTGAAAGTTGCCACCCAGGTAAATAGTGCAGTGAAGAAGGCATATGGCGTACTGGCTTTTATTGGTAGAGGAATTGAGTTCCGGAGTCCTGAGGTCATGCTGCAGTTGTATAAGACTCTGGTGCGGCCGCATCTGGAATATTGTGTGCAGTTTTGGTCGCCATACTATAGGAAGGATGTGGAGGCACTGGAACGGGTGCAGAGGAAGTTTACCAGGATGTTGCCTGGTATGGTAGGTAAATCCTATGAGGAAAGGCTGAGGCACTTGGGGTTGTTTTCATTGGAGAAAAGAAGGTTTAGGGGTGATTTGATAGAGGTGTACAAGATGATTAGGGGGTTAGATCGGGTTGACAGTGAGAACCTTTTTCCACGTATGGAGTCAGCTATTACAAGGGGGCATAGCTTTAAATTAAGGGGGGGTAGATATAGGACTGATGTTAGGGGTAGGTTCTTCACTCAGCGAGTCGTAAGTTCATGGAATGCCCTGCCAGTAGCAGTAGTGGACTCTCCCTCTTTATGGGTATTTAAGCGGGCATTGGATAGGTATATGCAGGATAGTGGCTTAGTGTAGGTTAGGGGTGCTTTGATCGGCGCAACATCGAGGGCCGAAGGGCCTGTACTGCGCTGTAATGTTCTATGTTCTATGTTCTATCTACCCCTTACCTAACACTACGGGCAATTTAGCATGGCCAATTCACCTGGCCTGCACATCTTTGGACTGTGGGAGGAAACCGGAGCACCCGGAGGAAACCCACGCAGACACGGGGAGAACGTGCAAACTCCACACAGTCAGTCGCCTGAGGCGGGAATTGAACCCGGGTCTCTGGCGCTGTGAGGCAGCAGTGCTAACCACTGTGCCACCGTGCCGCCCACCTGTTGGACAAAAACCTGGTGTTGTCTCATTTTTCACTTTGTCCACCCAAGTCCAACACTGGCACCTCAAAGTCCATGAAAGTAGTTGCAGATACACAGGGTGGTGAAGAAGGCATTTGGCGTGCTTGCCTTCATTGTTCAGAATACTGACTGTCGGAGTTGGGAGGTCATCTGGTAGCTGTGCAGGATATTGGTGAATCCAATTTTTGGGAGATTGTGTACAATTCTCATCAACCTGCTACAGGAAGGATGTTGTTAAACTTGAGATGGTACAGTAAAGATTTACAAGGATGTTATTGAGATATAGAGTCAGACAGCAAAGAAACAAACCCTTTGGCCCACCATGTCCATGATGTTCAACAAACACCAAACTGCATTCATCCCATTTAACCTGCACTTGGCCACTAACTGACTATACCCTGGATTTTTAAAGGCACGTCCAGATGCTGCTTAAATGCTGTGCGAGTACCCAACCACCCTCTCAGGCAGAACGTTCCAAATTTTACCCATCCTCTGGGTCAAAATGTTTTTCTCACATTTCCTCTAAGCTGTTTTCTCCTCCACTTCAACTTTTGCCCTCTGGACTTAGACACGGAGAGAAAAATCCTCTCAACCTACTCTGCCTACATTTCTGGTAATCTGGTATTGTTCAGTCAGATCCTCCCTCAGCCTCCTCTGCTCCAAGGAAACAAAACTCAGCCTATCCAGTCTTCCCTCATAATGGAACCTTTCCAACCCACTGCACCCTCTCCAGTACAATCGCATCGTTCTGATCGGGTGGCAGCCAGACCTGCTCACTGTATTCCATCTGAGGCCTAATCAATGTTCGACAAAGTTGCCGTTAGAGTGCCTTGCTTTTCAATTGTACAGCTCAGGTAATAAAGACCAGCATTGTGTATGCCTTCTTCAGCAGCCTGTGCTGTTTCCTTCTGGGATCTATAGACTTGTATACCAAACTGTTCCTCAGTACTCCCTAGGGACTTACCCTTCACTTTATAATTCTTTCCCTTGCTGGACCTCCTAAAATGCATTATCTCACACTTATCACAAATATCAGAGCCATTGTTCTGCTGGTGGTACTCATCCTGTAGTCTGAGACCATTCCCCTCACTGTCAGCAGTGCTGCCAATTTTCATGTCGAAGAAGAAAGAACAGTACAGCACAGTCACATGCCCTTTGTCCTCCAAGCCTGTACCAATACATTTTGCACTTCCACACTAAAATCTCATCCAGAAACAAAGTAATTGTACCTTCTACATTCACATCCAAGTCATTAATGTACACAATGAACAGCAAGTGTCCCAGCACTGATCCCTGTGGGACACCGCTGGTCACAGGCTTCCAATCACAAACACAACCCATCACCATCACACTTTGTATCCTGTCTGCAACTAATTTTATTGATTAGGTGTCTCAAAGGACAGGGTGTACAAAGTAGGAGGGATGAACATTAATCACATTGTATGTGATTGTTCTCAGAAAATGTACAAAAGATACTTTTTAAATTGTAAAATCAGAGTGTGCCATGGAACTCTCCTCCCAGGCACTTTTCCCATCAGTATATTTCGTTGCCAGGACGAGAGGGTTTGAGTTATGGGGAGAGGCCAAATAGGCTGTTGTTTTTTTACCCCCAGACTGTCTGAGGCTGAGGTATGACCTTATTGAGGTGAATAAAATCATGAGTGACATTGAGAGGGTGAATACGCAAGGTCTTTTTTTTAATGTTGGGGAGTCCAATAATAGAGGGCAAAGGTTTAAGGTGAGAGGGAAAAGATATAAAAAGCACTTGTGGGGTTACTGTATCATTGCAGAGGGTGGTGCTTGTATGGAATGAGCTACCAGAGGACGTGGAGGTGGTGGGTACGATTACAACCTTATGTAGGCACCTGGATCGGGACATGAATAGGAAGGGTTTAGAGGGGGACAGACCAAATGCTGGCAAATGGGACTTGGTCAGATTAGGATCTCTGGTCAGCACGAACAACTGTATGACACTCTGGCTGGGAGACAGGTACGTCGGGCTGGGAGACAGGTACGTCGGGCTGGGAGACAGGTACGTCGGGCTGTTAGATATCACTACTCCCAGTTAGATTCCGCACTATAAGAGTTGCAAAAGTCCATTGCTTTTCCCACCTTGACTTTTAAGAACAGCACAGACTCGTTTCTGTGTTTTACTTGTCGGTGAATCCTACAGATACAAACAATTACAGAAAATAAGATCTTTCCCATTCACTTCAGGAAACATGAACTGAGAACTCTCTCCTGTCCCACTCTGCTAACTGGCTGTCCACTTTACAGCAAACATTTAAACTGCTCAATAACACAATGCAGGAAGACTGAAGAAGGGTCAAGTGAGTATGGGCATCCTCCCTGTGTCATAACTGTTCCTTTCAAAACTCTTTTTTATATATAAAATCTGTGTATACACACAATGGAGAACAGCCTGAGTAGTCAACATTAAATTTTAGTTTCTAAGGTCTTTCTTAGACAATGTGGCTCTACTCTATGGCAGCCTGTCACATCTGAGCAGAGTTCTGAAGGACCAGTCCCATTGAATAGCACAGACTGACAGGTAGATAGTAATTCCCAAGTACACAAGCCGTACAAGTGAATGGAAGAGCAGAGCAAATAGTTGCTGACTGCGCCAGTTATTGTCTTTATTCATGTAATGAAGGGTGTGAAGGAAACTGATTTCTGGACTCAACAAAGAATGATATAGTGCCAATACACAGTGGGTATAGAATAACTTGCAAAGCCATTCCTGATGAAGGGCTTTTGCCCGAAACGTCGATTTCGCTGCACTTTGAATGCTGCCTGAACTGCTGTGCTCTTCCAGCACCACTGATCCAGAAGCACATAAATACTGCCAGGTTAGTAGGTCCACAGGCAAAAATAGAAAAATTATGCCTGCATGGATCACATGGTTGGGAGAGCTAGCATTTCATTAATGAAGTTAAACAGGACAGGGTAAGAGTGAAATATGTCAGTGCCAGTGTACAAGTGAACTGCCAATTGAATTTAAATGTATGGTATCACATTAGTCAAAAAGTAAACTCCACTTGTTTATTCAGAAATACTGAGCCCCCTATTGCATGGTCACAATGTATTCCAGTTAAATGGGGAAAGAAGTAAATAAACATTCAGATTCAGTATTCATCCAATTGTCTCACCATGGTTTAAACTTGCTGTCTGACTCTATGACTATGTAATTCATGTACCAATCCAGTTTGTCCAAACTGGAGTAATTAGATAGCAGGCCAAATGTCAGATTGAAACAAATATTGCAATTTAATTCATTTCCACAAAGTGAAAACAGAACACATCTCTTACAAAATGACTGAATAAATACTTCATTCGTTTTCAAGTTGTCCAAAGGGAAATCAAATATTGACATGAAAAGGTACACATTTAAACAGATACCCAGAGATTATTGGACACAATGAAAAAGCTCTCATAAAGTGTTCTTGTTATAAACATGTGAACAATAAATTCAAAATGCACAATCATAAACCATACCATAGAATACACGTTGTGGAAATTGTCTATACTGTCAGAGACTGACAATGGTATAAAAAAATCTCACTTTCATTTACAGTACATAGAATTTCTCCAGTGCAGACAGAGGTCATTTGGCCCATCCCTCTACAACAACTCTCCAAAGCAGATCTCACCCAGATATGGACCCCACCCTATCCCCATAACTCCACGTTTACCATAGTTAACCCACTGACACTGCACATCCTTGAATAATACTGGACAATTTACCATGGCTAATCCAGCAACCCTGCACATGTTTGGACCATACAGAGAAACTAGAGCACTCGGAGGAAACTCATGGAGACACGGGCAGAACGTGCAAACTGCACACAGATAATGAAGCATGGTTGGAATTGAATCTGTGTCCCTGTGTCCCTGACACCACTGTGCCACCATGATATGGATGGCAATCAATGAAATCTTATTCATGTTGAGCAACAGCGATTTGAAGTAAACAGAGCTCCTGCAGTTTCTGCAAGTGTCATGTTAAATAGAGACAAGTGTGTAAGTACACTCACTTATTCACAGAATACAAACTGACAGGTATCGATACTTTCAGGTACAAATGCACGTATTCATACATGTAGTTGAAGCTGTCAGGGATAGACTGATGATTGCACAACCACATTCACATTGCAGAAACAGACTGGTATATTTTGATAATACACTCACATATTCCCAAAGAAAAATCTGACAGGTATATATTGATAACTACATTCTTATATTCACCTAGAACCTAATGAGGCAGATTGATAACTAACATCACATTGACATAGCAAAAGCTGACAGGTAGAGACTGGTAATGACACTCATATTCACACAGCAGAATCTGATATGGGTAGATAGATTATTGGACCGTCATCTTCACATCACAGAAACTGACAGGGAGAGATAGATAACTAGACAGTCATATTCAAGTTGCAGAAACTGATGGACAGATCAATAACTACACTTCCATATTCACAGATCAGAAACTGACAGGTATAGATGGATAGGTGAAAGTGAGGACCGCAGATGCTGGAGATTAGAGTCAGGAGTGTGGTGCTGGAAAAGCACAGCAGGTCAGGAAGCATCCAAGGAGCAGAAGAATTGAAGTTTGGGCTAAAAGCTCTGACAGTATAGTTATCCATCTGTACAACCACACTCCTGCATTTATACCGCAGAAAGCAAAAGGTACATTTCAATACAGACCCCCACATGTTCACTTGGCAGAAGATGATAGGTAGATATTGATAACAATGTTCAAATTTTAACAATGCTGAAACTGACATGGACAGATTGATAATTAAACAAGCACATTCACAGAGCAAAACCTGTCATATTCACGTAGCAGAAACCAACAGGTATGGGGTGATAACTTCACTCAAGTACGCATGTATGAGAATCTTATTGGGAGAGAGTAATACCTCTACTCGCATATTCAGTGAGTGGAAACCCACAGGTACAGGCAGATAACCTCACTCAAGTATGCACATTGCAGAAACTGACAGGGAGAGAGTGATAACTGTACTCACATATTCACGTGGCAGAATCTACGAGTTGCAGATTGATATATATGCTCTCATTGTAAGTATAAAATGGCTGGGCATATTCTTACTGGAGATCCCACCCTGCTATTGGGGCAGCACAGTGGCTCAGTGGTTAGCACTGCTGCCTCACAGCACCAGGGTCCCTGGTTCGATTCCAGCCTTGGGTGACTGTCTGTGTGCAGAAGTTGATATTCATAGGGTATGGGAGTGGAGCGTAGTGAGTCTTACCTGAGTCTGTCCAAAGTGGTATCTGGTACATTCAAAATTGTAGTTACTACATGAAACACATTCTTATGTCAATGGATGACACCTACAGAGTAAAACAAGTTACACTTCAGAAGGTTTGAGTTACAGTCCAAGAACATACTAACATGTAAAGATTGTGAAATAGGATTTACAAAAATGCTTTTCATCCCAGAAACAGACAGCGCAGATTGGTGTTGAGAGTGTGGTGCTGGAAAAGCACAGCAGGTCAGGCAGCAACAGAGGAGCAGGAGAATCAATGTATCGGGCATAAGAGCCCATCATCTCGATGTTTCAGGCATAAGCCCTCTGATCCTCAGCAGCTGCAGAACTCACCTCTCCTCGGGGCACAGATTGCAGGAATGTTTCTAAGTGGCTGGCAAATAGTGTAACATTTTACTGCTTAGATCAGTGCTTGATGGATGCAGAATAAAGCCTGTCTTGAAGTAACACTAATTGACTATTACACAGAGGAGCAAAGTCTGAATGGACAGTTGTTGAGTTAATGCCAAATGTGTAAATAAGGACAAGACAGATACAAAGTTAAAGTGACACATATGTAGCATGCTCACAGTTGCTTGTTCACAGGCATTCGCATAACACTGAGAAATGCTCTAAATCCCTATATGGAAGCTGCATGATACCTGAACAGTTATTGATTGATAACTGTGGGCCCAGAGAGCTATCAAATTCTCAGAAATATATTAATTCCACACTCAAGACGTGACTCAAGGAAAGTATGACATAGAAACTTCTTCTTTCCATTTCTATTTAACTCTGTGCAATTGAGTTGCATCGACCCCAAGCGTAGAAAACACTCACGGTCAGGTTCCAGCGGATTGTGTAACTTGATGACAAATGTAATCACAATTTCAAATGGATGAGTTTTTTTTTCACACAGTGATAAATTCTGTGTGAATTCAGAGGAATTGACAGACAGAGCAGGGCAATGTCTTTGCTCATCCAGCTCCGCCTCCAGCTCACTCCCGCCCCAACTGTATCAGGGACTGAACCTTTTCTCCCCAAAGCTGACTGTTCCTGAGGAGAGGAGCGCATGCGTGAGGCCCTCCCCCAGCGCTGCCATTGGGGAGCATTTACTCAGTGAGTACAAGAGGTTTGTTTGAAACAGACCGCAATGGAGAGATCAGCGCCCAGGGAAGGGAGGGAACAGCAGGCTCCTTCCAGCAGCACATCGGGATGGGAGCCTGGGACACAGAGGGGGCTCCGAGACCGGGATTGATTCGGGGTGAGTTCAGGGAGAACCGGGGACTGTTTGTAAGAGGCCGAGCGGAGCAGGAACTGGTCCCGGAACTTGGAGTGAGCGGGCTGGGGGGAAGAGAGAGGCCTTTCTCGGGCTGTGTGTGGGCCTGCTGAGGGGGACAGAGCGGGAAGAAGCTGCTGTGGGATGGTCTTGGGGTTTATAATCCCCTAAACACTGATGGGAATTCATTGTTTGGCCTCTGTTTCACGCTGTTTGTTGCGAAGAGACATTGAAATAAAGGACAGTAGAAACAAATGTGATAATCCTGTCTAGGATAAATATAGCCGGCGCTGGATAAACGTCCCCAAGTATGTGAAATCGTGCCAAGTATTTGTTTTTCAACAGTTAATGTATTGGGAGCTGGACATTGAACTGTGTAATCATTCCATTTGTGGAGATGTCCATAAGTTGGTGAGTTTATTTTATCTAAGTGAAATGTTTTCGAATTTGGGAAACAGAAAAAGACTGGAAGAAGCCCAGGGCTCGAGTGGAACCAGGATCCTCAATGTTTATCTTGCCCTGTTCAAAAACAAAGAATTATAATGATCATGACCTGAATATTGTATTGATCATTTGATATCTTCCTACTCAGCTGCTAGTGATGTACAGGAGCTCTCTCTTTTGTCTTTCTCCAGGCAAATATTTGATGGACCAATCCAAGGGTGACCAGCTGCTTCTCACACCCAGCAGGTATGTCAGAGAGGAGAAGGTCCTTTCCCCTGTCTGAGTGGATTGAGTCAGACACACATTCAACTCCATTTCCAGAAGTACACATTCAATCCAAGAGTTAAACACAACTGATGATGTATAAGTCTATATTATTTCACCCTTTTCTCAGAGCTTACCACCTCAGTGACAGTAAATTCCATTATTAAAAGCCAATTACCAGTCATAAGATTAGAAGCAAGTTAGACTGTATGCTTATAATAAATATACATTTATGAGCTACATTAAATTAATATGTAGATTTAGCATTTTTTAAAAGTTACAATCAATTAGAACAAACCGATCATGGCATTACATGGTTATCACAAATATATATATGAAGTGTATATTTGGGTGCAGATATAGAAGCAATGTTGGGCATTTATGAGTAACTGAGCAGGACAAAATTATTCTTTTGATAAACAGTTGTCCTGTACAAAGACAATAATCAAACAATGTAAATTTCAAATGAACCTCTTGGTCTAGCCTTATCTAAAGAGGATGCTTCTAGAGAGGATGCTTAATGCTCATTCACATTTGTATATACACATCTATGTCTGTCTCTGTCTCTCTCATTCTCACTCTCAGCCTAGTGTTGATGTAAACACACTTTATGCATACTCCCATTCTGGTTGAGGGCCTCAGTAATGCAGAAGCACTTCCATTCTTTTTTAGTGTATGAAACACTGATAAGACCTTAAAACCACCTCATAAAGTGTATCAGAACTGGAATCACACAGAGACATACAGACAATGTTGGTGTGATCTCGACCAGTACCACTCTTTAAAGTGATACAGATTGGCAGCACAACAGAAAACTCACTCTCACTCAGCCAGTTAATAGTAAAAGGGAGAAAAAAATGCAATTTAGTCCCACAACTACTTCCAGATATGGACAGTTATAAATTGACTGACCACATTAGTAATTGCTTCAGAAGAAGTTCATATTCGATGTTACATTATTGCAGTGCCCAGCAGCAGCTGCCAAAGACTACTGCACACACAAAATGTAAAAAGAAAGCTGAGATTGAATACAATAAAATTTCAGATTCTTGGCAAAGATAAGTATTGAACCAACTTTAATCCCTCAATCACACAGGTTTATCAAATATTGAATGGGTTTATCCTACACCCTGCTGTAAAAACACAACTGAATGTAGAGAATGGCATCCATATACTCAACTTGTCACTGTTGCACACCGAGCAAAACTGGCACTACAGGTAATAACTAATAACCATAGGCTAATAACTGCAGAACTAATTTCAAATTGGCATTTACACCGAGACACTGGCAGTGAGTGAATCAAGTTCAGAATCCCAACAATTAGTGGAAACTAGTCTGGAGAACAGATAAAGAATAGAATGTCCCAGTGCAGAGACAACAGGCTGAATGGTTGTACCAATTCTGTGATTGAGTCATAAATTACAAAATGTATAAGAGATTCAGGCCCAATCTCAACACCCTAAACACTATTATCAGATTGAATCTCAGTCATATTTTTTTTCTCATTCATTCATGGGATGGGGGCATCACTGACTCGGCCAGCCTTTATTGCCCATCCCTAACTACCCATGCAGCCTCATTGATGTGGGTCTGGAGTCACATGCAGGACAGACAAGGGAAGGATGGCAGTTTCCTTCATTCAAGGACATTACTGAACCAGATGAGTTTTTCTGGTAATCAACAATAGATTCATGGACATCATTAGACTCTTAGAATATTATTGGCTGCCAGAGAATTGCGCAACTTTGATATATAAGAGTTGAACGTGACTGGAACTCATTGAGAACTTCACTCTCCCAGTCACACAGCAGAAACTGGCATATATCGATCAATTCCTAAATTTTCACATGGACACAGCAGAAATTGACATGTATACATTAAGTCCTAAACTCTCGTATGGACACAACCAAAGCTGACAGACATTGATTGATATCTGCTCTCACAATATTCACATTGTGGCAACTAAAAGGGAGAGAACAATAATCACGCGCACACACATATGACAGGTACAGGTTGATAACTAGACTAACACATTCGCATAGCAAAACCTGAAAGGTACAGTATGATAAATGAATTTGCACGTTTATAAACAAGAAGCTGATAGATACAGATTAATAACTGCACTCTCAGATGCACACAGCAGAATCTGACAGGGACAGGTTGGTAAATTTCAGAGAAAAATTGATAGCTATACTCTCATATTCATAAAGCAGAAACTGACAGGAATAGATTGATTATGCTCCCAATTTCAAACCACATAAATTGACGTGTACACTTTGATAACACCACTCTCATATTCACAGAGAAGAAACTGACAGGCAGAGATTGATAACAAAACAAAAATTAGTGGAAAATTCACAGGTCTGGCAGTGTTTCAGGTCTAGTGACCAGTCCTCAGAACTGATGGTGGCCAGGAAAATGCGCACAATGTGGTCTCCTCTATGTTAAGGAAACTGAGTGTAGATTGGGTGTCCACAGTGCAGAGCACCTACATTCTGTCCAGACAAAAAGACCCTGAGCTTCCAGTTGCCTGCCACTTCAACACCCCACCCTGTTCCCTGGCCAAGATCTCTGTCTCAGACTTGCTGCAGTGCTGCAGCGAAGCTCAGTACAAGCTGGAAGAATAGCACCTCATTTTCTGCTTGGGATCTTAACAGCCTTCTGGACTCAATATTGAGTTCAATAACTACAGGGATTGAGTTCTCCCATATCATTACCCAAAAACCCACATATCCGGCCTTGTTAACATTTAGTCTGCTGTTATACACTACCAATTGTTAGCCACTAACAGGCCCTATTAATAGGCTACTCACCCACTTAGTCTGACAGTTAGATTAGATTACTTGCATTGTGGAAGCAGGCCCTTCGGCCCAACAAGTCCACACTGACCCTCCGAAGAGTAACCCACCCAGGCCCATTTCCCTACATTTACACTTTCACATAATATTATGGGCAATTTAGCATGGCCAATTCACCTAACCTGCACGTTTTTGACCAGAGCACCCGGAGGAAACCCACGTAGACACAGGGAGAATGTGCAAACTCCACACAGACAATTGTGCCTGAGGTGGGAATTGAACCCGGGTCCCTGATTCTGTGAGGCAGTAGTGCTAACCGCTGTGCCACCATGTCACCCCACTGCTTTGTCTGTCCGACTGTTCTTCTCTTTCTTTGGACTCTATCTCCATCTATCTTTTACTTGTCACCCTTCCACCCAGCCTATCTTCTTTATAAAAACTAATATTTTCTTACCTACCACCAGAAAATACAGAAGTTTGAATACATCACCCAACAAACTCAAGAACAGCTTCTCTGCTGTCATCAGACTTTTGAATGGACTGCTCAAATTTTTAAGGCGAAAGTGGGTACTGCAGATGCTGGAGATTAGTGTCCAGATTAGAGTGGTGCTGGAAAAGCACAGCAGGTCAGGTAGCATCCGAGGAGCAGGAAAATTGACTTTTCACACATTCCTGATGAATGGCTTTTGGCCAAAATGTAGATTTTCCTGCTCCTCAGATGTTGCCTGACCTGCTGTTCTTTTCCAACACCACTCTAATGTCGCTCAAGTTTTAACGTTAACCTCTCTCTCTTTGCAGCTCTAAAACTATGTTGCGGATTCTGTTCTATTACCCTGCATTTTGTATGATATTATCTGCCTGTAAAGCACACAAAACAATACTTTCCATTGTATCTCAGTGCATGTGACAATAATAAATCAGATCAAATCAAATGGATAACTGCACTCACATATTCATATCGCAGAATCTGAGAGGTACAGGTTGATAACTACAGTCACACAAACTGACAGGAAAAGATGAATAAATACACTCAAACACTGACATTAGAGCCTGACACATTCACAAAGCAGAGACTGACAGGGAGAGATTGATAATTAAACTCTCACATTCACAAAGCAGAGACTGATAGTGACAGATGAAAACTCAGTTCACACATTCACATCGTAGAAACTGAAAGATTGACAATTACAGAAACATATTCACCAAGCAGAAACTGACAGCTACAAATTGACAACTATATTTATGTATTTACACAGCAGAGTCTGAAAGATACAGATTGACAGTTGCACTCACTTTGACAAAGAGGAAAATGACAGAGAATGATAACTGTACTCCCACATTCACATCGCTGAAACTGGCAGCTACAGTTTAATTAATACACCCACATTCACAGAGCAGAAGCTGATGGGGACTGATCAATAACTGTCTTCACATATTGACAGGGAAGAAACTGACAGGGACCCATTAGTATCTACACTGTCATATTGACATAGTAAGAACAGGTTGACAATGACACTCTGGTGTCAAATAACAAAGCCTGACCGGGACTGTTTGATAATTGCACTCACATACTGTTAAACTAACAGGTAGAGGTGAATATCTGCATTTTCACAGATTAAACTGATTGGTTCAAATTGATGACTGCATTTAATATTCATACAGCAGAAACTGACAGGTAGAGACTAATATCGAAACTCACTTTCTCATAGCTGAAACTTACACGTTCAGGTTGATATCTACATTCTCAGAGACACAGGAGAAACTATTAGGGACAGATTGGTAAAGCAAACACACATATTCGCAGGACAGAAACTGACAGGTACATATAGATAACTAAATTCACATATCCACATCAGGCAAACACACAGGGACTGATCGTATTTATTTAAAATGTATGAAATGTATTTATGAACCAGCCCCTGGCAGTTTCCTCTATGTGGATACACGAGTTCAGTTACCAATCTGGACCTGTCGGTTTATGCTATGTGAATGTATGAGTGTAGTTATTAGTCTGTTCCTATTTGTCTCTGTGGTGAGAAAATGTAAATATATTTACCAGAGAGTGACAGGGACAGATTGATAACTATTCATTCGCATATTTGCACAGATTATATGGATTGACAATTACAGTTTGATAATTACACTCAGATATTCACAGAACAGCATTTAACAGGTTCATCTTGATAATTGTCTTCACACATTCACTGAGCAGGAACTGACAGCTCTGGATAGATAAGGAAACTTTCATATCTAGACACGCACTTGCATTAGATTATCCCATTTGTAGAGGAGTTGGTTAGTATCTGGTTCTCAGCGAATTAGGACAGATTTTTTTTGATACAGTCACCACAGAGCAGCTCAGGCCAAGAATAGAATCAGCCTGTGGTCCTGTTGGAATTGCTGTCTTGAAGGAAGAACAGCCAAATGATTATTAAATTATTCCATTGACTTAATGTTGATTTACAGACGATGTCTCTTCTGTCTCCCTCCAGACAATTACTTGAAGGACCAAAACAGTGTAATATGTCCTCGGAACAAAGCCAAGTGTGATCAGTTCCTTCTAACAAATAGCAGGTATGTTACTGCAGTCAGACTGATGAACATCCTTTCCACAGTTACAGAGCAGATTGAATTAAACGCACATTGACTCAATTTCCAGAGAGAAATTTTCAAATCAAGAGTCAACTACCTCAGAGGAATTACAATTTTTTTTCTCTCTCTCCATTATTTACATACATCACCCCATTTGCCAATAACTGTTATAAATCACAGCCATAGAGTTATAGAGATGTACAGCACAGAAACAGGCCATTTGGTCTGACCCATCTATGCCAGATGGGTCAAAACCAGATATTCAAAACTAATGACGTCCCATTAGCCAACATTAGTGCCGTTTGCCAGCACTTGGCCCATATCCCTCTAAATCGTTCCTATTCATGTCGGATCCACATGCCTTTTAAATGTTGGAATTGTTCCAGCTTCCACCACTTCCTCTAGCTACGCATTCCACACACACACACACCACTTTCTGCATGAAAACGTTGCCCCTTAGGTCCCTTTTAAAACTTTCCCCTCTCACCTGAAACCTGTGTCATCTAGATCTGGACTCTCCCACCTCAGAGAAAATGCCTTGTCTATTTAGTCTATCCATAATCCTCCTGATTTTATAAAGGTCAGAATTTTATAAAGGTTATAAAATACCATAAGGTCACCCCTCAGCCTCTAACACTCCAGAGAAAACAGCTCCAGCATCTTCAGCCTGTCTCTTTCGCTCAAACACTCCCACCCTGGGAACAATCTTCTAAATCTTTTCTGAATGTTTCATGTTTCACAACATCCTTCCGATAGGAAGGAGACCAGAATTGCACACAATATTCCAAAAGTGGCTGAAGCAATTACCTGTACAGCTGCAACATGACATCTGAACCCTGAAACTCTATGCTCGGACCAATAAAGAACAGCATACTAAATGTCTCCTTCATTATCCTATCGACCAGCGACTCCACTTTCAAGGAACTATGAACCTGCACTCCATGGTCTCTGTTTATTAATACTGCCCAGGAGCTTACCATTAAGTATATAACTCCTGCCTTGATTTGCCTTTCCAAAATGCAGCACCTCAAATTTATCTGAATTAAACTCCATCTGCCGCTGCTCAGCCCATTGGCCCCTCTGATCATAATACTTTTGTACTCAGTGGGAACCTTCTTTGCTGTCCACTACACCGCCAATTCTGGTGTCATCTGCAAACCTTTTATGTTCACATTCAAATCATTGATATAAATGACGAAAAGCAGTGAACCCAGCACCGATCCTTGTGGCTCACGACTGATCACAGGTCTCCAGTCTGAAAGGTAACCCTCTGCCATCACCCTCTGTCTTCCACGTTCAAGTCAATTCTGTGTCCAAATTGCTAGTTCTCTGTGATTTTCATGTGATCTAACCTTGCTAACCAGGCCACAATGAGGAAACCTGCCAAGTGTCTTACTGATGTCCTTATAGATCATGTCCACCGCTCTACCCTCATCAATGATAGAGTCAAAGAGATGTACAGCAGGGAAGCAGACCTTTCGGTCCAATTGGTCCATGCAGACCAGATAAACCAACCCAATCTAGTTCCACCTGCCAGCACCCGGCCCATATCCCTCCAAACCCTTCCTATTTATTTATGCATTCAGGTGCTTTTTAAAAGTTGCAATTGTACCAGCCTCCACAACTTCTTCTGTCAGTTCATTCCATTTACGTACCACCCTCTACATGAAAAACTTGCCACTTGGGTCTTTTTTTTTCTTTTCCATCTCACCGTAAACCTATGCCCTCTAGTTCTGGACTCCCTCATCCCAGAGAACATACCTTGTCTATTTATCCTATCCGTGCCCCTCAAGATTTTATAACCCTCAATAAGTTCATCCCTCAGCCTCCGATGCTGCAGGGAAAACAGCCCCAGCCTATTCAGTCTTTCCTTCTAGCTCAAATCCTCCAACCCTGGCAACATCCTTGTAAATCTTTTCTGAATCCTTTCAAGTTTCACAACATCCTCCTGATAGGAAGGAGATCAGAATTGTATGAAATATTCCAAAAGTGGCCTAACCAATGTACAGTATGGCCTCAACATGCACTCAATACTCTGAAAGCATACCAAACGCTGCCTTCACTATCCTATCCAGCTGCGACTCTACTTTGAAGAAAACTATGCACCTGCACTCCAAGGTCTCTTTGTTCAGCAAAACTCCCTCACACCTTACCATTAAGTGTATAAGTCCTGCTAAGATGTGCTTTCCCAAAATGCAGCACCTCGCATTTATCTGAATTAAACTCCATCTGCCACTCCTCAGTCCATTGGCCCATCTGATCAAGATCTCATTGTAATCTGAGGTAACCTCCTTCGTTGTCCACTCCTCTTCCAATTTTGGTGTCATCTACACAATTACTTACTATACCTCCTCTGCTCACGTCCAAATCATTTATATAAATGACAAAAAGTAGTGGATACAGCACCGATCCTTGTGACAGTCCACTGGTCACAGTCCTCCACTACCACCCTCTGTCTTCTACCTTCGAGCCAGTTCTGTTTCCAAATGGCTAGTTCTCCCTGTATTCCATGAGATCTAACTTTGCTAACCAGTCTCCCATGGGGAAATCCTCTTCGTTACTTCTTCAAAAAACCCAATCAAGTTTGTGTATCCTGGTTTCCCTTGCACAAAACCATGTTCACTGTCCCGAATCGGACCTTGACTGTCGAAATACGTGTAAGTTCCGTCCCTCCAATATCTTGCCCAACACCAATGGCAGGCTCACCAGCCTGTAGTTCCCTGGCATTTCCTTATCACCTTTCTTAAATAGTAGCACCACGTTAGCCAACCTCTAGTCTTCCGGCACTTCACCTGTGACTATTGATGATACAAATATCTTAACAAGGATCCTGCCAAACACTTGCATAACCTCCCTCAGAGTTCTACAGTACGCCTGATCAATTCCTGGGGAATTATTCACCTGTATGCGTTTCAAGACGTCCAGTAATACTACTTTTGTAATATGGACAATTTAAGATGTCACCATCTATTTCCCCCCATTGAATATCTTCCGTGTCCTTCTCCACAGTATACACTGATGCAAAATACTCATTTGGTATCTTCCCCCATCTTCTGCCACTCCACACAAAGGCCGTCTTGCTGATCTTTGAGGGGCCCTAATCTCTCCCTAGTTACCCTTTTGTCCTTAATGTATTCATAAAATTCCTTGGGAATCTCCTTAAAACTATTTGCCAAAACTCTCATGCCCCCTTTTTTGCCCTCCTGATTTCCCTCTTAATTATACTTCTACTGTCTTTTCCTCTTCTAAGGATTCACTCGATCTTTGCTGTCTATATCTGACATATGTTTCCTTCTTTCTCTTAACCAAAACCTCAATTTCCTCCATCATCTATCATTCCCTACAATTCATGACTTGCTGTTCACCCTAACAGGAACAGACTGTCTCTGGACTCGTTATCTCATTTTTGAAGGTTTCCTATTTTCCAGCCTTCAGTTTACCAGCGAGCTGCCAATCAGCTTTTGAAAGTTCTTGTCTAATATTGTCAAGCCCATTGATATTTTACAAGTTTTTCAAAGGGTTTAGACTGAATTCTTATCTGAACTAGATGCCTGGGAAAGGCGTTAAATCTACATTTAATATGACATTTTTAAAGTTAAAATCAAGATGGAAAAGAAAATCAGACCGTAACCTCATTTCAAAAACCATATCTAACATGGATGTTAAATACAGAGATAGAAGGAAACCAGACAAAAGTCACCAATTTACAGGATGAACCAGTGTTATTAAGTTTATTAGTGATTGGGCAGGACAGAGTTAAACCTTTAATGAATTCTTGTCACATACAGAGACATGGCAATTAAATAATGTGAATTCCAAACACCCATTGTGTGCCAAAGCCTGAAAAATAAAGCTGAACATACTAGGGGCTGGAAACAAATGTAGAAATTGCTGGAAACATTCAGCACATCTGGCAGCATCTGTTGATAGAAAGTAGAGTTAATGTATTGGGGCCAGTGACTATTATTCAGAACTGAGTTTCTCCAGGACAGTGTTCCTGACAGTGGAAAATAATTACTGCACACGCACACAGCAACTGACTGATTCAGAATTCGTTCAAAATACAAACATCAGAACTGCAGAGCAGGACCAACAGTTATGGAGTTCCATATACACTGCAGGCAACAGGAAATGATCCACTCGAGATGAATATCACTCTCACATACAGTCATTGTGGTCTGCAGCAGTCAGAGACATCCAGCTAACAATTCTACTCCCATTCAGACAGCATTCCATTTCCATCAATGTATCACGGTGGTAGAGGAGCTGCCATCCCCACCTTTAGCACAACATCAACTCAATACCATTTTCTCAAATAATCAATGTGATCACATAATCGTAATTTGAAACGATGGAGTAGGAAAGATTTAGTGAGATAATAGAACATAAAACATGGCAGCACAGTATACTATTCCATTTTCATCCATATGTTTATCCAATGACCATTTAAATGCCCGTAAAGTTAGTGAGTCCACTACAGTTGCAGGCAGAACATACCATGCCTCTACTACTACTCTGAGTAAAGAGACGACTCTGACATTTGTCTTATATTTATCATCCCTCAATTTAAAGTGATGTCCCCTTTTGCCAGCCATCACCATCAGAGGAATAAGGCTCTCACTGTCCACACTATCTAACCCTCTGATTATTTTATGTGTCTCTTTTAAGTCACCTCTCAAATTTCTTCTCTCTAATGGAGCCAGATGTCCTTCAGCCTTTCCCGCCTCAAGCGACTGACTGTGTGGAGTTTGCACGTTCTCCCCGTGTCTGTGTGGGTTTCCTCTGGGTGCTCCGGTTTCCTCCCACAGTCCAAAGATGTGCAGGCTAGGTGAATTGGCCATGCTAAATTGCCCATAGTGTTAGGTAAGGGGTAGATGTAGGGGTATGGGTGGGTTACGCTTCGGCGGGGCGGTGTGGACTTGTTGGGCCAACGGGCCTGTTTGCACACTGTAAGTAATCTAATCTAATCTAATCTAATCTAATCTAATCTCATAAGACATTCCCTCCAGACCAGGCGACATCCCAGTAAATCACCTCTGAACCCTTTCCAAAGCTTCCACATCCTTCCTGTGATGCGGTGACTAGAAGTGGACACAATTTTCCAAGTGTGGCCACACCAGACTTTTGTAGAGGTACAGCATGACCTCATGGGTCCAAAACTCAATCCCTCTCCCAATAAAAGCTAACACATTGTATGCCTTCTTAACAACCCTTTCAATCTGGGTGGCAACTTTCAGGGATCTTCGCACATGTACACAGATGTCTCTCTGCCCATCTACATTGCCAAAAACCTTACCATTAGCCCAGTACTCTTTATTCCTATTGCTCCTTCCAAAGTGAATCATCTCACACTTTTCCACATTAAACTCCATTTGCCACTTCTCAGCCCAGTTCTGCAGCTTATCCCTGTCCCTCAGTAATCTGCAATGTCCTTTGGCACCGTCCACAACTCCACTGACCTTAGTGTCATCCACAAATTTACTAACCTATCCTTCTGCGCCCTCACCCACGTCAGCAGTGGACCCAAAACAGATCCTTGCGGTACACCACTAGTAAATGAACTCCAGGATGAACATTTCCCATCAACTACCACCCTCTGTCTTTTTTCAGCTCGCCAATTTCTTAACCAAATCACTAAATCACCCTCAATCCCATGCCTCCATATTTTGTGCAATAGCCTGCCATTAGGAACCTGACTGAAATCACCTGATGAAACACTTTACTGAAATCCATATACATCGCATCAACTGCTTTCCCCTCTTCCATCTGTTTGGTCACCTTCTCAAAGAACTCAATGCGGTTTGTGAGGAATGACCTACATTTCACAAAATCATATTGACTATTCCTAATCAACTTATTCCTATCGAGATGATAATAAATCCTGTCTCTTCTTGACTTTTCCAACACTTTACTCACAGCCGAAGTAAGGCTCACTGATTTATAATTACCAGGGTGGTCTCTACTCCCCTTCTTGAACAAGGGGACAACATTTGCTATCTTCCAGTCTTCTGGCACTATTCCTGTAGACAATGACAACAAAGATCAAAGCCAAAGGCTCTTCAATCTCCTCCCTGGCTTCCCAGAGAATCCTAGGATAAATCCCATCTGGCCCAGGGGATTATCTATTTTCAGACTTCCCAGAATTGCTAACATCACCTTCCTTGTGAACCGATATTCCATCTAGTTTAGTAACCCGTAACTCCGTATTCTCCACAACAACATTGGTATTCACACAGGAAAAAAGACAATGAAAAATATTCATTTACCACTTCTCCTATCTCTTCGGACTGCATACACAACTTTCCACTCCTGTCCTGGATTGGACAGGAAGTTATTCTAGTCATTCTTTTATTCCTGATATAGCTATAGAAAGTTTTAGGGTTTTCCTTGATCCTGTCTGCCAAGACTTCTCTTGTCCCCTCCTGGCTCTTCTTATTTCTCTCTAGATCTTTCCTGGCTAGCTTGTAACTCTCAAGCGCCTTAGCTGCCCCTTCACGTCTCATTGTAACATAAGCCGTCTTCTTCCTCTTGACAAGCGATCAACTTCCTTCGTAAACCATGGCTCCCTCACTTGTCCACTTCCTCCACGGCTGACACATAAATGCTAATCAATGACATGCAGTAACTGTTCCTTGAATAAGCTCCACATTTTAATTGTGACATCCCCTGCAATTTCCTTTCCCATCCTATGTGTCATAAATCTTGCCTACTCACACCATAATTGCCGTTTCCTCCAGTTATAAATCTTGCCCTGCGATGTATACCGATCTCCCTTTCCTTCGCTAAAGTAAACATAACCGAATTGTGGTCGCTCTCACCGAAGTGCTCACCTACCACCAAATCTAACACCTGGCTGGGTTCATTACCCAGTACCAAATCCATTGTTGCCTCGCCCCTGGTTGGCCTGTCTACATACTGTGCCAGGAAACCCTTCTGCACACATTGGACATTGAATCTGAAGTATTTAAAGTATAATATTTCCAGTCAATATTTTGAAAAGTTGAAGTCTCCCATAACACCTACCCTGTTACACTCACTCTTATCCAGAATCATCTTTACAATCCTTTCCTCTGCATCTCTGGAACTATTCTGAGGCCTATAGAAAACTCCCAACAGAGAGACCTCACTTTCCTTTTTCTAACCTCAGCCCATACTACCTCATTAGAAGAGCCCTCATACATCCTTACCACCACTGTAATATTGTCCTTGCCATACTTTCCCCTTCTTTTACCATCTTCTCTGTTCATACTGAAACATCTAAATCCCGGAACCTACGACAACCATTCCTGTCCCTGCTTGATCCATGTGTCTGAAATGGCCACAACATCAAAGTCCCAGGTCCCAGCCCATGCTGCAAGTTCACCCAACTTATTCCGGATGCTCCTGGCGTTGCAGTCGACAAACTTCAAACCACCTTCCTGTTTGCCGGTGCACTCCTGTGACACTGAAACCATATTTCTGACCTCCCTACTCTCAACTACAATTTAGGTTCCCATTCCCCTACTGAATTTGTTTAAACCCTCCCAAAGAGCATTAGCAAACTTCCCCCAGGATATTGGTACCCCTCTGCTTCAGGTGTAGACCATCATGTTTGTAGAAGTCCCACCTACCCTAGAGTGAGCCACAATTAACCAGGTATCCAAAACTCTCCCTCCCACTCCATCCCTTTAGTCACGTGTTCAACTCCTCCCTCTCCCTATTCTTCACCTCGGTAGCATGTGGCACAGGCAACAAACCAGTGATAACAACTCTGTTTGTTCTAGCTCCAAGCTTCCATCCTAACTCCCTGACTTTCTGCCTTAAATCCACATCTCTTGTCCTACCTATGTTGTTAGTGTCTATGTGGATCATGACTTGGGGCAGCTCCCTCTCCTCTTCAAGGATCCCAAAAACACGCTCTGAGACATCATGAACCCTGGCACCTGGGAGGCAACACTCCAACCATGAGTCTGTCTCTTTCCCACAGACCATCCTATCTGTCCCTTTAACTATGCAGAACCCAATGACTAATGTGATGTTCCTCTCCCCGCTTCACATTTGAGCAGCAGGGACAGATTCTGTGCCAGAGACCTGTACCCTGTGGCTTACCGCTGGTAAGTGTACCCCCACCCCCGAGCTGCTCATTTTATCTTTTTGCGAGAAGAATTCAATTTAGTTTGGATACATGTGAGGTGTTAGATTTTGATGAGACAAACCAGGAGTGGATCTTTGCACTTAATGGTGGGGCCTTGGTGAGTGTTGCTGAACAAAGAGACCTCGGGAAGGTGGGTGGGGGGGGGGGGGGGTGGGGGTGGGCACAGCTGCATATTTCCTTGAAAGTAGAGTCACAGGTAGACAGGGCGGTGAAGAAGGCATTGGGCATGCTTGCCTTCATTGGTCAGGACAGTGAGTGCAGGAGTTGGGATGTCATGTGGTGGCTGTACAAGACGTCAGTGATGCCACTTTTGCAAGATTGCGTACAATGCTCATCACCCTTCTCCAGGAAGGATGGTGTTAAACTTGAGATGGTGCAGAAAACATTTACAAGGATTTTATAGTTATAGAGTCATACAACAGAAAAACAGACCCTTCAGTCCACCGTGTCCAAGATGTCCAACAAACACCAGACTGCATTCATGCCATTTACCGGCACTTGGCCCAGAGCCAACTATGCCCTGGTTTTTTAAGGGCATATCCAGATGCTGCTTAAATGCTGTGAAACTATTCCATCACAATCTCGGGCAGCATATTACAACCTTTACGTCAAAATATTTTTCTCCGATATCCTCTAAATTGTTTTCCCCTCCACTTCAACTTTTGCCCTCTGGTCTTAGATACATCTGCCAAGGGGATAAAGATTCTCACAATCTACTCTGTCTGCATCTTTCACAATTTAGTATATCTCAGTCAGATCCTCCCTCAACCTCCTCTGCTCCAAGGAAACCAAACCCAGCTCATATGGTCTCCCCTTTTCAGGAGTCTTTCGAACCCACTGCATCCTCTCCAGCCAATCTCATCCTTCTAATTGTGTGGCAGTCAGAACTGCACACAGTATTTTATCTGTTTTACAAAGGTGTAATAAGACTTCCTTGCTCTTATATTCAACAGCTCCGGTACTGAAGGAAAGCATTCTGTATGCCTCCTTCAGCAGCCTGTCTGCCTGTGCTGACACCTTCTGGGATCTATAGACTTGTACACCAAGGTCCCTTTGTTCCTCAGTACTCCCTAGGGACCAATCCTTCATTGTGTAATTCTTTCCCTTATTAGACTGCCCAAAATGCATTACCTCACATTTATCAGGATTAAATTCCATCTGTCATTGCAGTGCCCAATGCCCTCATACTGTAGCCTGGGACCATCCCCCTCACTGTCAACAACTCCACCGACTTTCATGTCATAGAGCAATGAACAATACAGTACAGGAACAGGCCTATTGCACTCCAAGGCTGTACTGAAACATATAATATTTCCACATGAAAAATTCATCTGCAGGCTTACTAATTATATTTTCTACATTCACATCCAATTGTTACTATGTACATAACAAGCAGCAAGGGTCCCAGCACTGATCCCTGTGGTACACCACTGGTCACAGGCTTCCATTCACAAACACAACCCTCCACCATTATAGTTTGCATCCTGTCTGCAAGCTCATTTCAGATCCAGTTTGCTTGAGACTCCAAGAGCCGAGTTTGGACCAGTCTTTTATATGGGACTTTGTCAAAGGCTGTAGGGGTGGTCTGTACCTGACCAGAATAGAGTGGCCCATGTCTGTTAACACAAACTGATCTTTAAGAATTAAACAGCAGGATGTGAAACACAATGGCAGGCAGAAACTACACCAAGCAGCCTGCTTACACAGTAAGGCAGAATGATACCATTCAATAAGCCACTGTGAGGACAGTAAAAAGGACCCAGCCTGTTCCCGTTCGAAACAGTCCTGACCAGCAGACCAAAGGTCCAATAAATGAGGAACTCCAGCCACATTAAATGAAAGGGTAATTGTCCCAGTTAATGAACAGACACCAGGTCCTAGTTACAGCCCATTAATGCCCTAAAACAGCTCAAGCTATCTTATAGTATGTAGTTTCTTGAAATAAGTTGGAATATTAAGAATTAGGTTCTCGTAAAGAGACAGCATCATCACAGTAGTTTCCAGCCTAAAAATAGGTGCATAATACGAAAGTATAAAAGGGAAAAGAAGCATTTAAACCTGGAAGTGAAGGTTAGTTAGCTTTAGGTAATGACTTCTCTTACACCCAGAACCCAGCTCACAGCCCATTAATCGCAAAGTGCTAATAGTTGGAATATCTAAATTACTTTACATTTTGTAACTGAGTTTTTATAACAGAAATTAAAATTACAAATCTGTGGCAAGTACGTCAAAACAAACTCTCCTTTTCTTTTTCTTCATATATTTCCCCACTGTCTGAATTATATCAGAGGAGCAATTGACGTTGATAAAATGGAATGCAATGAATAACCACATTCAAGCTGTCCTGAGAGAGATAAACTAGACTGAGAGAAACCCGAGGGTGTTTAGAAAATAACTTTGGAATGTGAATGAATAGGTTGCACAGAAAGATTGCAAGGCCTAGAGATTACAGTGTCCTCTAAACTCTGACAGGTCAGAGGATCCTGGGGCTGTCCATAGAAATTCCCATCATTGATTAGGTGTCTCATTGACTAGGGTATGTAAAGTAAGAGGGAGGAACATCATAATCAAGTTGTATGTGATTGTTATCAGAACGTTTATAAGCAAAATTGCTTTTTATTGTAAAACAAAGTGTGTCATGGACCTCTCTTCTGAGGCCAGTTCCTGGGGAAGATCATTTGGCCCTCTCCCTGCACTAACCCGTTTCTGCTTGAATAAACACCTACCACTTGCCTGAATGCTGCCTGCCTGTCTGCTGAGTCTTTCCTCCCCGGTCAGGGGTTATGCTTCGACAAAGGCCTTACAGCAGTCCATGTAAACCACGTCAACTGCACTACTCTCGTCAGGACATTCCATTGCCAGGACTGGAGGTTTTGATTTAGGGGGAGAGGCTGAACAGGCTGTTGCTTTGTTCCATGGACTGTCGGAGAATGAGGTGTGACCTTTGTACAGGTTGAGAAAATCACGAGGGGCATGATAGGGTGATATCCAAGGTCTTTTACTGAATTTAGGTGAGTGCAAAAATAGACGGCACAGGTTTGAATTGTGGAAAAAAGATTTATAAAGGACCTATGGGGTTACTTTATCACATAGAGGGTGGTGGTTGTATGGAATGAGCTACCAGAGGGAGTGGAGGTGGTGGGTACAATTACAACCCTTTATATGCATCTGGATATATACAAGAATAGGAACAGTTTAGAGGGATATGCATCAAATGCTGGCAAGTGGGATGAAACATGATGTGGAGGTGCTAGTGTTGGACTGGGGTGGACAAAGTTAAGAATCACACAATACCAGTTTCTCAGTTTATTTGGAACCAATAGCTTTTCAGAGTACTGCTCCTTCACTGCTCTGAAAGCTATTGCTTCAACATAAACCTGTTGTATATTAATCTGGTGTTGTGAGATCTCTAACTTAAATGGGATGAGGTCAGGTTCGTATCTCTGGCCAACAATAACAGCTTGATCCAAAGGATCTGTTTCTGTGCTATATAACTGTATGACTCTCTGAAGGCCGCACCTGAATATCATTACTCCCAGGTAGACACTGCACTATTGGAGTTGCAAAGGTCCATTGCTTTTCCCTCTTTGACTCTGAAGAACAGCACAGATCCTTTCTGAGACAATACGTTGTGGTTTCACTTACCAGTGAATCTGACAGACTCAAACAGTCAAAGAAAATAAGGTCTTTCCCATTCACTTCAGGAAACATGAACTGAAAACGCTCTCCTTTGCTAATTGGCTGTCCACTTTACAGCAAACATTTAAACTGCTCAGTAACACAACACAGGAGGATTGATGCAGGATCAAGTGAGTGTTGGCATCCTTCCTGTATCATAACAAGTATTCAGTTCAAAAATGTTATTTATACATAAAATCAGGGCGTGTACACAATAGCCTGAGTAGTCAACATTAAATTTTAGTTGCCAAGACTTTCACTGGACAACATGGCTCTAATCTGTTGACCGTTTGTCATATCCGAGTAGAGTTTTGAAGGACAATGAGCTATATCCAAAGTCCCATTGAATAGCACAGACTGACAGGTAGAAAGTACTTTCTGAGTACACAAACTGTTCAAGTGAATGGAAGAAACAAGATTAGTTCTGTACTCACAGAAGGAGAAACAATTGCAGACTGCACCAGTTATTATCCTTATTTGTGTAATGAAGGACTTGAAGGAAACTGAGATAATTTCTGGACGCAACAAAGAGTGAGATGCTGCCAATACACAACGGGTGCAGAATAACTTGCAACGTACAGAAATACTGTCAGGTTAGTAGATCTACAGGCAAAAATAGAAAAGTCATGACCTTAAAGATGTCACAGTTGGGAGAACTAGCATTTCATTAAATAAGTTATCCAGGACAGTGTGAGAATGAAGTACATCCATCCCAGTTTACAAGTGAACTTCCTATAGCTTTTAAATGCCTGGTGTCACCTTAGTCGAAAAGTAAATTCTACTTGTTTATTAGAAAATACTGAACCTACTGCATGTTCACAATGTATTCCACTTTAGTCGGGAAGGAAATAAATAATAATTCAGACTAATTATTCATCCAATTATCTCACCATGGCTTAAACTTGCTGTCTGACTCTCTGACTGTATGTAATTCATGTATCTTTTTATCCAGACTGGAGGAATTAAATAGCAGCCAAGCATCAGATTGAAACAAATATTGCAATTTAATTTGTTTCCACAAAAAGAAAGTAGAAACAATTTCAGACAAAATGACCGAATAAATACTTTGTTTTTAAGTAGTCCAAAGGAAAATCAAACATTGGCATGAAAAGGTACACATTCAGACAGATACCCAGAGATTATTGGGCAGAGAATGAAGAAACTCTCATACTGGTGTTGTTATACACATGTAAACAATAAATTCAATATATACATTCAGACCAGAGACTGACCAATCCAGAAAATAGCTTCCATTCAAAGGTACTGTTTATGATTGTAAGTTGTGGAAATTATCCAACCTGCTTTAGGGTGCCAGAGACTGACAATGGTATAAAAAGTCTCACTTTAATTTACAGTACAGAGTTCCTCCAGTACAGGTAGAGGTCATTCGGCCCACAGGCCTGCAACAACTTGCCAAAGCACATCGCCCCCAGATATAGACCCCGACCCCCAGAACCACATCTTTAACATAGTTAACCCACCTAGTCTGAACATTGCTGAATATTACAGGGCAATTTACCATGGCTAATCCAGCTAACCTGCTTGTTTGGACTGTGGAAGGATACTGGAATACCCAGAGGAAACTGTTATGAAGACTGTTATTTAAGCCAGTTGAACTTCTGGACAGCACCAAGTGTTCTGAAAAGAAAAGTAATATTTGGTGAAACAACTCAAGTAGCTGCTTGCCTGGAGACAAAAACAAAATTGAATTCAACCAATTGGTTTAAATTATATCCCAAAAATACCAAATTCCAATCCAGTTTGAATTGAGTATGTTGACAATCTTATAAGCCAATGACACAGTCCGAAGCTCTGGAGTTGTAAATAGTTGTTAGTTAATCACTCTCTGTTATACTTTAATAAATAAAGCTGTTAATCTTTAACTAGTTCTTCGCCTATTGAATTTTCACAGATTACTGCATGGGATAAATCTTTTCTGTGTTGCTGGATTTAAATTCATAAAGAGGTTTGTTGTAACAAAATCAATGCAGACATGGGAGCATATCTGTGTGCAGTTTGCACAATGAACCAAGGCTGGAATTGAAACTGGGCCCCTGTGCCACCATGCTACCCTGACATGGATGGCAAATGATAAAATCTTTTGCATGTTGAGCAACAGAGATTTGAAGTAAAATGAGCTCCTGCAGTTTTTGGCAATTGTCATGTTAAACAGAGACAAATATTGTAAGTACACTCATTTATTCAGAGAGCAGACACTGAAAGGTACAGATACTTTCAAATGCACTTATTCATTCATGTAGTTGAAACTCGGATGCAGAATGAAAACTGCACATAAACATTCACATTGTTTTAAATCTGTACCTGTCAGTTTCTGCAATGTTCTCATTCATTAAAAAAAAACTGTAGGTACACTTTGATAGCACTCACATATTCTCAGAGCTGAGTACATACAGGCAGATAAAAATGTCACAGAATTCTCATTTTTCTTTTTATCTTCTGCTTTGAGACATTTAAACTGACAAAATCCTGAAATAAATTAATAACTGTAGTGTTTCCTCCACAATTGCATGACAGAAATGAGAGGCATTATTCACCTTTCACTTTATCACTAACTTACTGTGTGCTCACTGACAGATTCAATTACAAGTCACCGTGACATAACAGGGATGGCGTTAAAAAAAACATTCATTTCATCTGAAAGTTAGAAATGTTGAGATATTTGCTCTCTTACATGCCAGTGATTGTCAGAAACTGAGTAAAAACAAGTTTAGAAACAACAAACTGGCAGTTACAAAATGAAATATGGAGTCAGTTGCAAAGTATAAAATCGTTAGGATACAATGCAATATCCATTGGCGAGAAACTGACATAAACAGTGTCACATCAGCAGTAAAATTGTTATTGCCAATTTCTGCAATGTACTAGATATTGCCTCTTGCCAAATGCTGCAGTTATAAATAAAAACTTACTGTCAAATCGCAGAAGTTGATTGTGAGGATTTGCTGTGGAGGGGAGGGAGTCCTCGCTGAGACTGTCTAAAGTGGTGTTTGGTCACACTCAAAATTGTAGCTACTAAATGAGGCACATTCTTATGTTAATGACTGACAGCTACAGAATAAGAAACAACAGCTTACACTTCAGAAGGTTTGAGTTACAGTCCAGTAACATACTGACATGTAAGGATTGTGAAATAGAGTAAACCAAAACCTCCCAGAAATGGATAGACACAGATTGGAGGAACATTTCCAAGTGGCAGGCAAATGGTGTAAAGTGTTACCGCTTCCATCAGTGTTTGGTGGATACAGAATAAAACCTGTCTTGAAGTAACACTAATTGACTATTACACAAAGGACCAGAGTCTCAATGGACAGGTGTTGAATTCATGCTCAATGTCTAAGATAGATGTAAAGTTAAAGTGAGACATATATAGTATGCGAACGGTTGGTGGTTAACAGACATTCGTATGAGAAGGAGAAATGCTCTAAATCCCTGCGTGAAAGTTCAATACTCTTAAATAAAAACTGCAGCAACGTGGTTCTGATACGCTGTAGTTACTTGCAAAGCAAACAGTTACAAATCGGTCTCTGGGCCCACAGTTAGCAATCAAGTTCTCAGAAATATACAATCCCACAGTCAAGACAGGCATTTTCAACCCGTGACTCAAGATAAGTTTTAAACAGGGACATTTTTTTTATATCTCTCTCCAACTCCGTGCAGAATGGGCAGATTAAACGTCGGTGAATCATTTTTCATCTTGTTTGTTTAAAGTTGCTAAATCCCTGGTAAAATTTTAATACTTATACTCACACCTTGCAAACAACCACCTAATGAAGGAGTAGCACTCCGAAAGCTAGTGCTTCCAAATTAGCTTGTTGGACTATGACCTGGTGGTGCGTGATTTTTAACTTGGCAAGCAATATATATTTGTCTGCATCTTTCGTCTGATTTTAAAAAAATTGCAATGCGCGGGTTTAATCCGATTTTTCAGAACGCAAAGAGCAAAGCACTTTCTGCTGTCGGTGAGAGGTTTTCAAAGGGAACCGAGAGGACACCAAAACAGCAGGCGGATTGGAATGTGAATCTGAGAGCGAGAACAATAAGGGAGGACAGCTTTAAAATATCATTTAAACACCGTGTTCGCCATCGATTCCGAGCCGGAAGAATGGTGTGTGCTGCTTTATCAGCATGCCGGGGTGCTATTGAAATGTGAAGTGAGAAGTCAAGTGCAGACTGCAGTGTTTGGCCTGTTTCTTTTCAGCTTTTTTAGGTTTAGAAAATTACCCACTCGAGATCAGAAATGGACGGATACAGGTCGAGAGAAGTATACATTTATAAACTAAAAGTGAATTAAGATATGAGTAATTTATAAAATGTTCCTCTGTATTTTGCACTTCATTTTTCAATATAAAACACACTCCTTTGTTTGTATATTGGCGGGCTTTTCAAACTGTAAAGAAAGCGGTTGATGATTTAGCGCCGGTACTTTCCTCCCTCCTCCCCGGGCCCTCTCCGGATTGGGGAATGAGGCAGATATCTGATTGGGAATTGAAACAACATTAGGAGGGGCTGAACAATGGGACCAATCAGAAACGGCCGCCCCACCATCCCTCCCGAAGGTATAAGAGGCCGCAATGTGGGCGGAGTGTAGTATTCTCTCTGAAAGTGTCTGTGAGATTGTGGTCATGTCTGGGAGAGGAAAGGGCGGTGGGAAAGGTCGCGCCAAGGCGAAGTCTCGGTCGTCCCGGGCTGGCCTGCAGTTCCCGGTGGGCCGTGTTCACAGGCTCCTGAGAAAGGGTCACTATGCTGACCGTGTGGGTGCCGGAGCGCCGGTCTATCTGGCTGCGGTGATGGAGTATCTGACGGCTGAAATCCTGGAGCTGGCCGGCAACGCGGCCCGGGACAACAAGAAGACCCGCATCATCCCCAGGCACCTACAGCTGGCCGTGCGCAACGACGAGGAGCTCAACAAGCTGCTGGGAGGGGTGACCATCGCTCAGGGCGGGGTGCTGCCTAATATCCAGGCCGTGCTGCTGCCCAAGAAAACCGCCGCTGCGGGATCTGCTAAAAAGTAAAGATGGTGTTTTTGATTCTGACAACCCAAAGGCTCTTTTCAGAGCCACTCACAGCATCTGAAAGGAGCTACACCGTCATCTCTACTGGATTTATTGTACTTTTAATATAGAGAAGCTTGAACTTTGAACCTGAGATCAGCCAATTACTCGCGCCTTATTATTAAATACTTGTGAATCGGGATATTGATGTTGGACTATGGTGTATAAAGTTAAAAATCACGCAACACCAGCTTATAACCCAACACTTTAATTTTTAAGCATTAGCTTTCGGAGCTTCCATCACGATTGTAGAATATTAAGGTCGTAAGGCACAATTTTTCGCAAAAGTTTACAGTGTGATGTAACTCAAATCACATTCATAAAGACCATGGTGGTTTCAGTTTTTACAAATTACATTCTTAAGTGAACAACTGTTGTCAGGTGTCAGGAACGTGCACAACAACACGTTGGCCCAGATCTGTGCCACAATGGTCAGACTGATTCTAATCTTTAAAAAAAAAATGATTTGCAGAATTTTTCTTGGATTTATACAGCGTCTGAGCGAAGTACACAGACACTTCTACACACACAGGCACTCACGGAGAACCCTCTCTCATACGCTCACATATACTGTCCCTCACTCAGGCATGCACCCGCTCTCAGACGTACGCGTATACTCCTTTACACTCGCACTTATAACCCTCCCGGCAAAACACACACCCACATGGTGAATTCGTACTTGCAGAACGAGTAATGTACCCGATCGGGTTTGACTTTGGTTTCACATTCCTTTCAACTGCACCAGGAAGAGCTGAATTCACCCAGTGCAATATGTATACAGTCTATGTCGCAAATACTACAGAGCGGCCCCTATCCCTCTGCGCTTTGTTCATTAGTGCGTTCGTAGACAGGCTTTCTCTGCCTCCAGAGAGAAAGAGCATATTAAATATCCGTGAGCGATTTTTGTTCAGCTGTAAAGGAGGGAAGAGGATAAAGTGAGATTGCATGAGCTACACTTCTGTATTCGATAGACAAATCACCCCCTAAGCATTCTCATCTGTAAAATTTCTTTTCTACACGTCAGTGGGCTTTTCAAATTTGAAAATGAGCCGTTGACCTTTTGGCGCCAATTCTATCCCATCTCCTATGAGTTAATTCTGCAATTTATTATAGCAAAATCTGCGATCACCGGACATCTCAGTAGTTGGAACTTGTCCGCCGCTGTCTGTGACGCTCTTGTTGAACTGACTCCCCATTAATGCTTTACTCAGCGCCTATTCACTTCCTAAAATATGATCACAATATCCGCAAGGAAGAAGTCGATCTCTTGGCGCCAAATCTTTCCCATCCCCCAACGACTAGCCAAATGAAAACCGAGACAGAGAGGGAGATTCGCGGGCACTTATAATCCACTAACACAATGTGATGTTAAAAATATTTTTCACAATCTGTCATAATAAATTCTGGGAACACGGGAGATCTCATTAAACATTACTTCACCGCCTATGTCAATATTGCTTATAACTCATTGCCTATTTATATCAATATTAATACAACCCATCGTTTCCTGCTCTCTCTGGATGGTTTAGTGGCTCTGAAAAGAGCCGTTGTGTTTCTCTCTCTCTCGGGGTGAATGTGCCGGGCCGGTCAGGTTCCGTTTAGGCGCGCTCCCCGCGGATCCGGCGGGCCAGCTGGATGTCTTTGGGCATGATGGTGACCCGCTTGGCGTGGATGGCGCACAGGTTGGTGTCCTCAAACAGTCCCACCAGGTAAGCCTCGCTGGCCTCCTGCAGGGCCATCACCGCCGAGCTCTGGAAGCGCAGGTCGGTCTTGAAGTCCTGAGCGATCTCTCGCACCAGCCGCTGGAAGGGCAGTTTGCGGATCAGCAGCTCGGTGGATTTCTGGTAGCGGCGGATCTCCCGCAGAGCCACCGTGCCGGGCCTGTAGCGATGAGGCTTCTTCACTCCGCCCGTGGCCGGAGCGCTCTTGCGGGCCGCTTTGGTCGCCAGCTGCTTGCGGGGAGCTTTCCCTCCGGTGGATTTGCGCGCTGTCTGCTTGGTTCGGGCCATTCTCTCCAACTCTCTGTAACACACAGGCTGCTGCTGTCAATGCTGAGGCTGCTGCGGTGCTGCCTGTTTAAGGGAACGGAGAGCCCGCCCTAGATCTGGGATTGGATACAGCCCTGTCCCTCAACCCACAGAGAAACAGCTTCGGAAGGGACAGAAAAGGCAGGAAAAGAATTGTTGGAGGCTGATTGGATAACGTGAAATGACAGTTGGGCAGTTTGAAAATGCCCGCCGAATTCACCCTCATAAACCCTGAAATCAAATAACATATTAAGATATATTACGCCACTCGTTCGCAACTCAGATGCTTTGTAGTAATCGATTAAAACTTAGTTTGCTGTCATCACGGACAGGAGGATGGATTATTGCCTGATCTGTCTGTAACAGGCGGGAGGAAAGGCTGGGTTTAAAACAGCCCAGACAAACTGAACAGCCGAACGTTTACCCGCCGTGAATCAATCTAAATAACCCCGCCGAATTAAACATGTTAACAGCATCAAAACTCATGAAAGTATCGCTTCTGAAAGGGCAAATGAAATATAAATACCGCAATAGTACCACATCAGTGTCTGGGCAAAGTGACTCAATAAAACGTTCAAGAACCGTGACACTATCCCCTCCCTATGTACTGCCTTCCCCGTCCTCAGGTCTCCGCTCTCTCTCGGAGGGTTTGGGTGGCTCTGAAAAGAGCCTTTGGGTTCGCTGGAAAAGGGTCGCTTTATGCTCAGCCGCCGAATCCATAGAGAGTGCGGCCCTGGCGTTTCAGAGCGTACACCACATCCATGGCGGTGACCGTCTTGCGCTTGGCGTGCTCAGTGTAGGTGACCGCATCCCTGATCACATTCTCCAGGAAAACCTTCAGCACCCCGCGGGTCTCCTCGTAGATCAAACCCGAGATGCGCTTGACCCCGCCACGGCGAGCCAGGCGCCGGATGGCTGGCTTGGTGATACCCTGGATGTTATCACGGAGCACTTTGCGGTGCCGCTTTGCTCCGCCTTTTCCCAGGCCTTTGCCTCCTTTACCTCTTCCAGACATCACGCTTCTTCACTCCAATCGCTGCTGAATGAGAGCCGAGCTGCCTCCCCTTACCTTTTTTATACAGCCCGGCCGGACCTGACTGAAAAAGAGCTGACAGAGAGTGAGAGGCGGGTCCGGAGAGGAAACTGAGTGACTGACAGAGCAGGGAAATGGCTTTGATCATCCAGCTCCGCCTCCAGCTCACTCCCGCCCCAACTGTATCTGGGACTGAACCTTTTCTCCCCAACGCTGACTGTTCCTGAGGAGAGGAGCGCATGCGTGAGGCCCTCCCCCAGCGCTGCCATTGGGGAGCATTTACTCAGTGAGTACAAGAGGTTTGTTTGAAACAGACCGCAATGGAGAGATCAGCGCCCAGGGAAGGGAGGGAACAGCAGGCTCCTTCCAGCAGCACATCGGGATGGGAGCCTGGGACACAGAGGGGGCTCCGAGACCGGGATTGATTCGGGGTGAGTTCAGGGAGAACCGGGGGCTGTTTGTAAGAGGCCGAGCGGAGCAGGAACTGGTCCCGGAACTTGGAGTGAGCGGGTTGGGGGGAAGAGAGAGGCCTTTCTCGGGCTGTGTGTGGGCCTGCTGAGGGAGGGAGAGCGGGAAGAAGCTGCTGTGGGACATTTTTGTTGTTTATAATCCTCTGAAACCAGTTGAAATTTCATTCTGTTTCCCATTGTTTGTTGAAAGTGTGCAATCATCAGTAGAACCGCAGACCGACTGAAGGAATGGGATAATCCCATTCATGGAGCTGTGTCGTTGTTGCTGAATTTCTTGGTCTCACTCAATTGGTATCGAATCATATGAAAAAACGAACTCTCTAGACAAGGTGCAGCGGGGCACAACAACAATGGAAAGTTGTTTCAAGTGGTGCTCTGCATGACTCGGTGTTGGGACCTCTGCTGTTTGTTTTATACATGAAGGACTTGGACTTGAATGTGGTGAACAAATTTGTGAAATTTGCCGGTGACACAAAAATTGGCCGTGTAGTGGATAGTGTGGAGGATAGCTGAAAGCTCCAAATCTATCCTAGATGGTTTGGTGGAGTGGGCAGAAACGTGGCAGATGGAGTTCAGCTCTGATAAGTGTGAGGGAACACATTTTGGGAAGTCAAGCAGTAAATGGGAATATAGTAAGAGACCTTGGTGTGCAAGTACACAGGTCTCTAAACATAAATGGGGTTGTTAAGAAGGCACATGGAATGCTCTTCTTCATGGGAAGAGGAATGAAATACAAAAGTAGGGATATAATAATGAAACTGTATAAGGCACTGGTGGCTACAGCTGGAGTATTGTGTGCAGTCAGGTCCCCACGTCACAGGAAGGACATCATTGCTGTGGAGAGAGTGCACTGGAGATTTACTGGAATGTTGCCAGCGCTGGTGAATTGTAGCTATCGGGAGAGATTGGAGAGGTTGGGGTTATATTCCTTGGGACAGAGGTGCCATGATTAAGGAATACCAAATAGTGAGCTACTAATGAAGGAGCAGAACACCGAAAGCTGGTACTTCCAAATAAACCTGTTGAACTATAACCTGGTGTTGTGATTTTTCACTAAATAGTGAGAGGGAGAGATGAGAGGAACCTGTTTCCTTTGGCAGAGAGTTCAAACACCAGGGATCATTGATTCAAACTAAGCGGCTGTAGAATTAGATGATATGTGAGGAAAAATGTGTTTTATGCAGAGTGGTGGGTATCTGGAATTCGCTCCCTGATTTGGTGGTCATGATTTTTAAGGAGGAGAGACTGAAACAATTTGGGTCTTTTTCAATATATAATTTCAGTTACATCACACTGGAAACTTTTGCTATAAATTCTGTGTCTTACAATCTTACACTCCACAATCACCTGATGATGGAGCAGTGCTCCGAAAGCTCGTGCGTCCAAGTAAACCTGTTGGACTATAACCTCGTGTTGTGTGATTTTTAACTTTGATTTGGTGGCGCATGCAGAGACCCTAAACTCTTTTAAACAAAAATCCATGGAACTGCACATCGAGTTCTGTAAATTGCAAGGCTATGGGCTGTGGCAGGAAGGTGGGATGAGAAAGGGCATCTGGGTGTCTTTGGATGGCATGGCCAAGATGGGCTGAATAGCCCCCTCTGTGCTGTATTATCTTTATGATTCGATAGTTATCAATTGGATCCTGCCAGTCTCTGCTGTCTGGATATGTAAACATATTGACCATATATTGAATGTTATAGTTTGATAACTATATTTGCACATTCACCAAGCTGGAACTGGCAGATATAGATCAATAACTGAACTCACATATCGCCCACTTGCATCAGGTAGTCCTGTTCACGGAGCTGTGTGGATGTTGTTTAGTTTCTGGATCTTACTCAATTGGTCTTAGAATTTTAAGAAAAAATGGACAAGGAGCAGCTCAGGGCAGGAGTTGAATCAGACCCGTGGTTCTGTTTAATTTGCTGGCTTTAAATAAAAAATCCTAATGATCATTAACTGAATGTTACATTGATGTTGCCAATCACAACTGATGTTGATTTACAGGAGTTATCTCTTCTGTCTTCCTCCAGGCAAGTACTCAAAGGACCAGGACAATGTAATATTCCCTCGGTACAGAACCAAATATGACCAGCTGCTTCGAACAAACAGCAGGTATGTTACTATGATCAGAGTGAAAAACATCCTTTCCACAGTCACAGAGTGGATTGAGTCAGACTCCATTTCCAGATATGTTTAAAGTCAAACAGCACCGATGAAATGGAAGTTTCTATCTATTTAATCTCTATTCTAAATGCATTCTACCCAGTTTCAATCAACTTGAATGAATCCTCATCCGAAATATACACTGCATTAAATCTCAACATAGACCAGTACAGGACACAACTGGGTCCTTCAGCCCACAATGTTGTGCCACCAAATGAAATTAATCCCTTCTGCCTGTCCTTGGTCCATAACCCTCCATTTCTTGCATATTCATTTGCTTACCTAAAAGTCCTTTCAATACCCTTATCGTATCTGCCTCCATCTCCAGCCCTGGCAGTGCGTTCCACTCCTACCACTCTCTATGTTTAAAATAACCTGCCCTGTATGTCTCCTTTGAACTTTCCCCCCTCTCACCTTGTATGCATGGCTCTTAGCTTTAAGCATTTCAACTCCTGGAAAAAGATTCTGAGCATCAACCTTAACCATGCATCTCAATTATAGAGACTTGTGGATATGAGTCCACTACACTGGACAAACAGGCAGAAAACTAGCCACCAGGATACATGTACACCAACTAGCCACAAAATGACATGACCCACTCTCACTCGTATCCCTACATACAGATGAGGAAGGACACCACTTTGACTGTGACAACACATCCATCCTAGGACAAGCCAAACACAGATAGGAATGAGAATTCCTAGAAGCATGGCATTCCAACCAGAACTCCATCAACAAACACATTGACTTGGATCCCATTTACCAGAAAAAGAACAGGAAACGACATCACCACAGGAAACTACAGAAACGTGACTCAGGAATAGACAGGACTGGCAGCTTAATGTTCCAGGATATAAATACTACAGGAAGGGCAGAAAGCGAGGTGAGAGAGGAGGGGGGAGTGGTGTTTTTGATAAAGAATAGCATTACAGCTGTACTTAGGGAGGATATTCCCAGAAATAAATCCGGGGAAGTTATTTGGGTGGAACTGACAATTAAGAAAGGTTGATCACCTTATTGGGATTGTATAAAAGACCCCCTTATAGTCAGAGGAAAATTAAGAAACAAACTTGTAAGGAGACCTCAGCTATCTGTAAGAATAATAGGGTGGTTATGGTAAGGGTTTTTAACTTTCTAAACATAGACTGGGGATGCCATAGTGTTAAGGGTCTAGATGGAGAGGAATTTAAGTGTGCGCGAGAAACATTTCTGATTCAGTACCTACGAGAGCTGTTAAAAAGTGAAGACCGTTCTTGAATCTGACAATCCAAAGGTTCTTTTAAGAGCCACTCACACAGTCTGTGAGAAGAGCTGAGCTCTGTCAGATTACTTATTTTCTTTTTAATTGGAGAGCCCTTGCCTTTGTGCCTAACATCGAGGAATTCCCATCTCCTTTTTATTGGATACTGCTACTGTCTGTGGGAGCAGAGGAAGAATATTACATAAAATATGATTGTAAAAGTGTTTGAGGCAACCTCTTTCTTGAGGTTGTGTGGACTAACTGTAGGAATGTGATACTGTTGTAAAAGGACATACAACTGGGGTCTTGGTAAAAAACATTAGAAATAGCGCCGGTTTCCTCTTTCCAACAGGGAGTTGGGGAGTTGGATATTGAACTGTGTAAGCATCCTGGTGGTTGAGCACTTCCGTTCATGGTGCTGGGCAGTTGTTGCTCAGTTTCTGGATCTTACTCAATTGGTATCAAGTTAAAAATCGCACAACACCAGGTTATAGTCCAACGGAGTGTTTGGAAGCTCCTGATGTGTGATTTTTAACATTGTGCACCCCAGTCCAACACCAGCATCTCCGAATCAATTGGTATCGAATCACATGAAAAAAAAACACAATTCCCAGACAAGGAGCAGCTCAGGGCAACAATGGAATCAGAGCCGTGGTTCTGGTTAAGTTGTTGGCTTTAAAGAAAAAGACAACACACATCCTAATGAAGGTGCAATGAATGTGACAATGATCAGTTCAATATTGCCAGACTAGCCTCATCTTGATTTACAGGTGGTGTCCCTGTGTCTTCCTCCAGAAAAACACCGGAGGGACTAAGACACTGTAATACTTCCTCAGTTCAAAGCAAAGAGTGACCAGCTGCCTCTAACAAAGAGAAGGTATGTAGCCCATTGACATTTACACACCAGTGTTGGAGATAGATAAGCTGAATCCTCATCCAAAATAGACATTCTGGAACTGGATTAAATTCTGCAATTATTAAGAGCATTTTCAAAGTTACAATGAAGACAGGCCACATTGTTGCATTATTTCAACAACCATCCGTAAAGTAGGGGTTAAGTGCAGAGATGGAGGGAAACTGTGCTCACTGACAGGGCAAGAGTTATCAAAGAGCCATTGAGTTATAGAGACATATAGCATGGAAACAGACCCTTCGGTCCAACTTGTCCATGCTGACCAGATATCTTAACTTAATCTGGTCCCATTTGCCAGCACTTAGCCCATCTCTCTCTAAACCCTTCCTGTTGATATTGTTAAAGTACAGATTTGAGACAGCCCAGGGAATCCCTTGTGAACTCAGACCAATAAGTCTCTCTTGGTTAGTCCTGGAGATCATACTCTTTGGTAGTCTGGAATAAAAAGGTCTTACAAACAGTTTCGTTTAATTCTAGCCTTCCCCTTTATTTACAAATACCATCACTGTTGTAACATAACATTGACACCTATAAGCCCGGCTAGCTGAGGTTCTAAAACCTTAGAAAACTAGGATACCAGCTCGTCCTTTAAGAGTCCTCGCAGGCGTCTGTCTCAAACAGGCTTCCTTTATAGAAAATGTTACAAAAATCACTGCATGTTCTTAATTAGACAGACAGTGGAAAGGCAACAATTCTTAAGGAAGAGAAGTTAATTTACAGGTCTGTATGCGCTTAACTGATCACTCCTGTAGGCCTTCAACCATCCATCAGGGGGGAAAAACAGATCCAGCCGAGTCAGTGCCTGTTGGTGAGGTAAATCCTTATCGTAAAGAGGTACCAGTCTAAACTAAGTGGGAGAGGTCATAAGGGAACCTTGCACAGCTTTACAAAATAGCATCTTAGTGAGGAGGGCAAGCTTTGACGATGAAATGGCTTCCTGACAGATTGTGTCAGAATCTCTTCAATGTTAGGTTTAGAATAATTTTTAAGTTAGGAGCAGACTCCTGCTTTTTATCTTAAACACAAAATCATTCTGTACCTGAGGCTGAAAGGTGAAATTTGAAATGATTCATTAGTATCAAATTAAACATGCTTTCTTTTCAGGGTTGTGAATCAAATTCAAAGACGACATAAGATCTGACGAGTTAGAATTGACAGTGGGGCAGTCCTGGTGTATAAGAACACCAAGTAAGTTAAAGCTTCATCAATATTACATTTTAGAATTTGTATTTCATAATCAGCAATGGCTACTCAAAATCATCATAAAGTCCCAAAATGCAAATAAATTTTCTCTCTCTCTATCTCTCTCTTCCTCTCTCTCTCTCTATCAACTATCTCTCTCTCTCTCCCTCTCCCTCTCCCTCTCTCTTTCTCTCTCTCTATCTCTCTCTCTTTTTCTCTCTCTCTCTCACACACACACACACTCACACAATTGATAGGATCTCTCTCTCTCTCTCTCTCTCTCACACACACGCACTCACACAATTGATAGGCTTTTGACATGATTCTGAGATGATACAAAGTTTCTGAGATCACAGTCAAACACTGTCATTAATTTAGGAGAAAGTGAAGACTGCGGATGCTGGAGATCAGAGCTGAAAATGTGTTGCTGGAAAAACGCAGGAGGTCAGGCAGCATCCAAGAAGCAGGAGAATCGGTGTTTCAGGCATGAGAATCGACATTTTCAACTGTCATTAATTTCACAAGTTAACATCTGAGAATGTTATCACTCTGTGTCCTTTTTACACAGATTCATTGATGTTTAGGCAAATGTTCTTAATTGTTTTAGAGCATCCTGTTATCACAGATGTTTTTTATCTGCTGCACATCTGAGGTCCCCCCTTTTGTGGCCTGATACCCCCCTTGCCTGCCCTGTTTATTTTCTTGTGTTCTATAATTCAACATTACATTTCGACTAAGTATTTAAGGGCAAGTTTTAAGGCTTTCTCATTATACTCACTCAGATGCCATTTAAATGTTATAATCGTACCAGGCTCCAGCACTTCTCCATGCGCCTTACTATTTTATAAACTTCTATAAGGTCACTCTCCAGGGAAAACAGTTCCAGCCTGTTCAGCCTCTGCACACAGCTCAAATCCTCCAACCGCGATGAAGCATATTCACATGGAGTTTATCTGTGCCTGAGAAGGACAGAATTCATCCTTGACTGAATAGTTGTCACATATAGAGATGACAATTAAATAATGTGAATTTCAAACACACAATCTATGCAGATAGATCATGTGCTACTTGCAACATGTCCTTTCTGTAACCCACTGGCAATACAACTTGATTAACTTCTGCCTATTTCTCACCTGCCTGACTATGTGACATTCTCCATTTCCTCATTAAGACATCATTTTTTAAGATAATAACAATCAGGAATACATTTGGGTTTATTTTGTGTATGCCTTTTGATACAATTGCTTTAAATTTTCATCTTTCTGCTGTATCTCAGTTCATTTACCTGAGCTAAAGATGTCTGCTTTGTCATCTATCTGTTTCTGGTTTGTCTCAACTATCTGATCAAACAGGCTCTCTGCTAGTTTCCCTTTAATTTTCTTATCTGTACTCTTTGGTCTTTCCTGTTTCAACTGGTGACATTGTGACCTCATTACCACACAGGAAACATCCCAGGATGGGTGTCCTGTAATAGTTGAGTTGCCTCAATTTCCATTGGCGTATCAACCACAGTCAGCAGCACTCCTACCGGTGAATTAGCAACATCATTAACAAGGACAAATTGCATTCCCGGAGCTGAAAGTTTGTCCAGTACTCCTACTATGACTTCTCCCCTCTTCACTCGACACTCTAACCTCACTTCTGACAATTGAGCATTTCTTGTCTCAATGTGAATTCCCGTTACTCGTACCTTTTCTGGCAATTGTCCTTCAGAGGGACATATATCCTCATCTTTTAGCATCACAGATTGAGACGATCCTTGTATGTGTGAATATTGTCACCTCTTTACCTGCTCTTTCTGGCCTATACGAGTAAACTTTACCTTCACGGTGTATGGTTTAAGAAGGTCTGGCACTTCCTCCATAAACAACCTCCAACCAGCTTGTACATTCTGGTGCAGCTTTCTATTCTCCACAGTGCTCTCTGTTAACAAAGTTCACTGGCTTATCCTGTTTTCCTACATCTGGCTTCTCAGTGATTTTCCTAACCCACTAACACTGATTTCACGTGGCCTACTTTATTGAAAACACCAGAGCTGTTTCACTTCTCTTTCCCCTTCAAGGGTTTCCTTTTCACCCTGTAGTAAATCATCCTTATGACCTTCACCGAGATCTACTTTTCCCTTTCCACGTGAGAATTTCTCTTATCCACAATTATTATCCCTCATGGATTGAAATTGATTTTAGCAGCCCAAGTTTGATTTATTGATCAACTCAATCATCAGCCATTTCTGATGCCAGTCTTGCTGTTTTAACTCTTTGCTCTTCCACATGAGTTCTCATTACTTCAGGAAGTGAATTTTTGAACTCCTGTCGAAGTGCCAATTTCTAAAGTTCAAACTCCCTCTTTCTTCCTTTCCTCTCTCTCCTTTTCTCTCTCTTCTCCCTCTCTTCTGCTTTTAATCGTAATTCAAACTGTTTTGTTTCTGTTTCCCTTTCCTTGACTTTTGCATCTAACTCAAGTTGCTTCATTTTCAATTGAATGTTAGCCATCCCTCAAGTTTCTGATGGCATTTCCAGCAAATTTAAATGTTGAGCTATTACTCTCATTATCGCCCTTTTCCTCCTGGAAGGAGGCAGGTTGAGCTCCAGCTGGTCTGCTAATTCCAGCGACTTGGCCTTAATCACTTTTTGCAAAAATCTGAAGTGAATTCTTCCACCCCCAGAAAACTCTTGATGACTCAAAGAGCCATTGCTATCCCAAACACTGTTTCCTGATGAAGGGCTGATGCCCAAAACATTGATTCTCCTATTCCTCAGATGCTGCCTGACCTGCTGTGCTTTTCCAGCACCACACTCTAGTCTCTGATCTCCAGCATCTGCCGTCCTCACTTTTTCCAAGCGCTGTTTAAACCAATTAAATTCAACACTCGGAACAAAAGACACTACTAAGACTTACCACTTGCTGCCTGTGAGTCCAAAAAACCAAATCCCAAATCAGAACTACCGAATAGATTCTGCAAACAGCCCCCAGTCTGTTATTGGAAAAGGCCAGACTCCCTCCAAACATTTCAAGAAAGTAACCCGGATCCTAATTTTGCTCATTGTTTTGAGTGGGTGTAACGAAGATATTCTGGGGGGATGTAGCTGGTCAAACCAGTAGTTTTAAACAAAACAGTTTGATTTACAAAATTACTGAATGATACACAAACAAAAGAGAACAGAATACTATATAACTTAAATCTGGAAACCCAACAGATTATACCAAGTTAATGATGGTGTTTCCAACATTTACAACAAACCCCATAAATACCCTTTGGCACAAAAGGTAAAATCAAACACAGGGTCTTACAGGAGAGATGTCAGAGAGAGAGTACCAGCATGGACTGACTTCTTTGGGTTCAGCAGCTTTTTTAGCTGCCTGACTGCTTTCAGTCAATAGCCAGACAGTCAAAAACCAAATCAATCCAGAGAAAAGCTGAGCTGGGAAAACTGGGACATTCCCCTTTCATTGTACAAGTGTTCTTCTTAAAAATGTGGAAGCCTTTTGCCTGAGGCATTATCTGTTAGCTATAATCAAAATGGCCCTCAAACCTATCAACTTCGACTTTTCTGAGCCTGTGTCTTTTACAAGTTTGTTAAAGAAGCAGCAGCATCACAGCAGACTGGTCGAATCAGCGCCGTGGTTCTGGTTAAGTTGTTGGCTTTAAAGAAAAAGACAACACACATCCTAATGAAGGTGCAATGAATGTGACATTGATCAGTTCAATCTTGACAGACTAGCCTCATGTTGATTTACAGGTGGTTTCCCTGTGTCTTCCTCCAGAAAACAACCTGAGGGACTAAGACACTGTAATACTTCCTCCGTTCAAAGCAAAGAGTGACCAGCTGCCTCTAACAAAGAGAAGGTATGTAGTCTATTGGCGTTTACACACCAGTGTTGGAGATAGATAAGCAGAATCCTCATCCAAAATAGACATTCTGGAACTGGATTAAAATCTGCAATTATTAAGAGCATTTTCAAAGTTACAATGAAGACAGGCCACATTGTTGCATTATTTCAACAACCATCCGTAAAGTAGGGGTTAAGTGCAGGGATGGAGGGAAACTGTGCTCACTGACAGGGCAAGAGTTACCAAAGAGTCATTGAGTTATAGAGACGTATAGCATGGAAACAGACCCTTCGGTCCAACTTGTCCATGCTGACCAGATATCTTAACTTAATCTGGTCCCATTTGCCAGCACTTAGCCCATCTCTCTCTAAACCCTTCCTATTCATATTGTTAAAGTACAGATTTGAGACGGCCCAGGGAATCCCTTGTGGACTCAGACCTATAAGCCTCTCTTGGTTAGTCCTGGAGATCATACTCTTTGGTAGTCTGGAATAAAAAGGTCTTACAAACAGTTTCGTTTAATTCTAGCCTTCCCCTTTATTTACAAATACCATCACTGTTATAACATAACATTGACACCTATAAGCCCGGCTGGCTGAGGTTCTAAAACCTTAGAAAAGTAGGATACCAGCTCATCCTTTAAGAGCCCTCGAAGGCTTCTGTCTCAAACAGGCTTCCTTTATAGAAAATTTTACAAAAAACACAGCATGTTCTTAATTAGACAGACAGTGGAAAGGCAACAATTCTTAAGGAAGAGAAGTTAATTAACAGGTCTGTATGCGCTTAACTGATCACTCCTGTAGGCCTTCAACCATCCATCAGGTGGGAAAAACAGATCCAGCCGAGTCAGTGCCTGTTGGTGAGGTAAATCCTTATCGTAAAGAGGTACCAGTCTAAACTAAGTGGGAGAGGTCATAACGTAACCTTGCACAGCTTGCATATCAGATATCATTATTTTACAAAATAGCATCTTAGTGAGGAGGGCAAGCTTTGACTATAAAATGGCTTCCTGACAGATTGTGTCAGAATCTCTTCAATGTTAGGTTTAGAATACATTTTAAGTTAGGAGCAGACTCCTGCTTTTTATCTTAAACACAAAATCATTCTGGACCTGAGGCTGAAAGGTGAAATTTGAAATGATTCATTAGTATCAAATTAAACATGCTTTCTTTTCAGGGTTGTGAATCAAATTCAAAGACGACATAAGATCTGACGAGTTAGAATTGACAGTGGGGCAGTCCTGGTGTATAAGAACACCAAGTAAGTTAAAGCTTCATCAATATTACATTTTAGAATTTGTATTTCATAATCAGCAATGGCTACTCAAAATCATCATAAAGTCCCAAAATGCAAATAAATTTTCTCTCTCTCTATCTCTCTCTTCCTCTCTCTCTCTCTCTCTCTCTCTCTCTCTTTCTTTCTTTCTTTCTTTCTTTCTCTCTCTCGCGCTCTCTCTCTCTCTCTCTCTCTCTCTCTCTCTCTCTCTCTCTCTCTCTCTCTCACACACACTCACACAATTCATAGAATATCTCTCTCTCTCACACTCACACACACACTCACACAATTGATAGGACCTGACCATTTACTACAAGGCTTTTGACATGATTCTAAGATGATACAAAGTTTCTGAGATCACAGTCAAACACTGTCATTAATTTAGGAGAAAGTGAAGACTGCAGATGCTGGAGATCAGAGCTGTGTTGCTGGAAAAGCGCAGGAGGTCAGGCAGCATCCAAGGAACAGGAGAATCGACGTTTCGGGCATGAGAATCGACATTTTCAACTGTCATTAATTTCACACGTTAACATCTGTGAATGTTATCACTCTGTGTCCTTTTTACACAGATTCATTGATGTTAAGGCAAATGTTATTAATGGTTTTAGAGCATCCTGTTATCACAGATGTTTTTTATCTGCTGCACATCCGAGGTCCCCCCTTTTGTGGCCTGATACCCCCCTTGCCTGCCCTGTTTATTTTCTTGTGTTCTATAATTCAACATTACATTTCGACTAAGTATTTAAGGGCAAGTTTTAAGGCTTTCTCATTATACTCACTCAGATGCCATTTAAATGTTATAATCGTACCAGGCTCCAGCACTTCTCCATGCGCCTTACTATTTTATAAACTTCTATAAGGTCACTCTCCAGGGAAAACAGTTCCAGCCTGTTCAGCCTCTGCACACAGCTCAAATCCTCCAACCGGGATGAAGCATATTCACATGGAGTTTATCTGTGCCTGAGAAGGACAGGATTCATCCTTGACTGAATAGTTGTCACATATAGAGATGACACTTAAATAATGTGAATTTCAAACACACAATCTATACAGGTAGCTCATGTGCTACTCGCAACTTGTCCTTTCTATAACCCACTGGCAATACAACTTGATAAACCTTTGCCTATTTCTCACCTGCCTGAATATGTGAGGTTCTCCATTTCCTCATTAACACATCATTTTTAAGATAATAACAATCAGGGATACATTTGGGTTCGTTTTGTTTATGCCTTTTGATACAATTGCTTTAAATTTTCATCTTTCTGCTGTAACTCAGTTAATTTACCTGAGCTAAAGATGTCTGCTTTGTCGTCTATCTGTTTCTGGTTTGTCTCAACTATCTGATCAAACAGGGTCTCTGCTAGTTTCCCTTTAATTTTCTTATCTGTACTCTTTGGTCTTTCCTGTTTCAACTGGTGACATTGTGACCTCGTTACCACACAGTCAGGAAACATCCCAGGATGGGTGTCCTGTAATAGTTGAGTTGCCTCAATTTCCATTGGCGTATCAACCACAGTAGGCAGCATTCCTACCAGTGAATTAGCAACATCATTAACAAGGACAAATTGTATTCCTGGAGCTGAGAGTTTGTCCAGTACTCCTACTATGACTTCTCCCCTCTTCACTACACACTCTAACCTCACTTCTGACAATTGAGCATTTCTTGTCTCAATGTGAATTCCCGTTACTCGTACCTTTTCTGGCAATTGTCCTTCAGAGGGACATATATCCTCATCTTTTAGCATCACAGATTGAGAGGATCCTTGTATGTGTGAATATTGTCACCTCTTTACCTGCTCCTTCTGGCCTATACGTGTAAACTTTACCTTCATGATGTATGGTTTAAGAAGATCTGGCACTTCCTCCATAAACAACCTCCAACCAGCTTGTACATTCTGGTGCAGCTTGCTATTCTCCACAGTGCTCTCTGTTAACAAAGTTCACTGGCTTATCCTGTTTTCCTACATCTGGCTTCTCAGTGCTTTTCCTAACCCACTAATACTGATTCTATGTGGCCTACTTTATTGAAGACACCAGAGCTTTTTCACTTCTCTTTCCCCTTCAAGGGTTTCCTTTTCACCCTGTAGTAAATCATCCTTATGATCTTCACCGAGATCTACTTTTCCCTTTCCATGTGAGAATTTCTCTTATCCAAAATTATTATCCCTCATGGATTGAAATTGATTGTGGCAGCCCAAGTTTGATTCATTGATCAACTCAATCATCAGCCATTTCAAATGCCAGTCTTGCTGTTTTAACTCTTTGCTCTTCCACATGAGTTCTCATTACTTCAGGAAGTGAATTTTTGAACTCCTGTCGAAGTGCCAATTTCTAAAGTTCAAACTCCCTCTTTCTTCCTTTCCCCTCTCTCCTTTTCTCTCTCTTCTCCCTCTCTTCTGCTTTTAATTGTAATTCAAACTGTTTTGTTTCTGTTGCCCTTTCCTTGACTTTTGCCTCTAACTTGAGTTGTTTCATTATCAATTGAATGTTAGCCATCCCTAAAGATTCTGATGGCATTTTCAGCAAACTTAAATGTTGAGTTATTAACGTAATTATCGCCCTTTTCCTCATGGAAGGAGGCAGGTTGAGCTCCAGCCTGTCTGCTCATTCCAGCAGCTTGGTATTAATCACTTTTTGCAAAAATCTGAAGTGACTTCTTCCACCCCCAGAAAACTCTTGATGACTCAAAGAGCCATTGCTATCCCAAGCACTGTTTCCTGATAAAGGGCTGATGCCCAAAACATTGATTCTCCTCCTCCTCAGATACTGCCTGACCCGCTGTGCTTTTCCAGCACCACACTCTAGTCTCTGATCTCCAGCATCTGCAAGTCCTCACTTTCTCCAAGCACTGTTTAAACCAATTAAATTCAACGCTCAGAACAAAAGACACTAAAACTTACCACTTGCTGCCTTTGAGTCCAAAAAACCAAATCCCAAATCAGAACTACAGAATAAATTCTGCAAACAGCCCCCAGTCTGTTATGGAAAAGGCCAGATCCCCTCCAAACATTTCAAGAAAGTAACCCAGACCCTAACTTTGCTAATTGTTTTGAGTGGGTGTAACGAAGATATTCCAGGAAGGATGCAGCTGGTCAAACCAGTAGTTTTAAACAAAACAGTTTGATTTACAAAATTACTGAATGATACACAAACAAAGAGAACAGAATACTATATAACTTAAATCTGGAAACCCAACAGATTATACCAGGTTAATGATGGTGTTTCCAACATTTACAACAATCCCCATAAATACCCTTTGGCACAAAAGGTAAAATCAAACACAGGGTCTTACAGGAGAGATGTCAGAGAGAGAGTACCAGCATGGACTGACTTCTTTGGGTTCAGCAGTATTTTTAGCTGCCTGACTGCTTTCAGTCAATAGCCAGACAGTCAAAAACCAAATCAATCCAGAGAAAAGCTGAGCTGGGAAAACTGGGACACTCCCCTTTCATTGTACAAGTGTTCTTCTTAAAAATGTGGAAGCCTCTTGCCTGAGGCATTATCTGTTACCTATAATCAAAATGGCCCTCAAACCTGTCAACTCCGACTTTTCGGAGCCTGTGTCTTTTACAAACTTGTTAAAGAATCAGCAGCATCACATCAGACTGGTTGAAGAAGTAAAATCCCATGGATATGGGGCAATGTGTTGAATTGACTAGTCACAGGAAATAAGGGATAATGGTCAATGGCAGTCATTGTGAATGGAAAGTTGTTTCAAGTGCTGCTCTGCATGGTTCAGTGTTGGAACCTCTGCTGTTGGTTTTATACATTAAGATTGGACTTGAATGTGGTCGGCAGATTTGTGAAATTTTCAGACAACAGAAAAATTGGCCGTATAGAGGATTACGGTAAGCTCCAAAACTATATAGATGGTTTGATGGAGTGGACAGGAAAGTGGCAGATGGAGTTCAGCTCTAAGTTTCGGGGAATGTATTTTGGGAAGTCAGACAATAAATGGAATTAGACAACAAATGGGAATATACTGAGGGGAGAAAGTGAGGACTGCAGATGCTGGGGATCAGAGCTTAAAAATGTGTTGCTGGAAAAGCACAGCAGGTCAGGCGGCATCAAAGGAGAATTCCTCCACAAGGAATTCCCTGAAGAAGGGCTTATGCCCGAAACGTCGATTCTCCTTCTCCTTTGATGCTGCCTGACCTGCTGCGCTTTTCCAGCAACACATTAATATACTGAGGGAGGCAGGTGAAGTGAGAGATCTTAGTGTGCAAATGCACAGGTACCTAAAGATACATGGCGTTGTAAAGAAGGCACATGGAATGCTCTCCTTCATTGGCAGAGGGTTGAATACAAAAATAAGGAAATAACAATGAAACTGTATGAGGCACAGGTGGTTACAACAGGAGTATTGTGTGTAGTCGGGTCACCACATTACAGGAGGGAAGTCATTGCTGTGGAGAGAGTGCAGAGGAGATTTACTGAAATGTTGACGGGGCTGGTGAATTGTAGCTATTGGGAGAGATTGGAGAGGTTGGGGTTGTATTCCTTGGAAGAGCGGTGCCATGATTAAGGAATACAGGGCGACCACGTATCCGTGGGTCAGGTAATTGCTGTTTTACTTACCTACAGTTTACCGTGGTCTGAGTATATGAAATGAAATGTTCTAGGACCAGGGACCAGGAGGCTGCCAGGAAGGTATATTTCCCAATTAAATTAATGGTTTTGCAACTATCTGCGGTTTTTGCATTTCTGCTGTAGGTCCTGGAACATATAACCCATGGGTACGGGGGTCTACATCTTCCTGATGAAGGAGCAGGAGTCTGAAATCATGCACTTCCATATAAACCTGTTGAACTATAACCTGGTGTTGTGTGATTTTTTTTTTAAACTAACTAGTGAGAGGGAGACCTTAGACAGGAGGAACCTGTTTCCTTTGGCAGAGAGTTCAACAACCAGTGATCATGGATTCAAGCTCAGTGGTTGTAGGATTAGATGATATGAGGAAAAATGTTTTTTTTATGTAGAGAGTGGTGGGTATCTGGAATTCGCTGCCTGATTTGGTGGTGCAGGCAGAGACCTTACATTTTCTTTTAAACAAAATTTCCCTGGAACTGCACCTCAAGTGTTGTAAACAGCAAGGTTATGGGCTGTGCCAGGAAGGTGGGATGAGAAAGGACACCTGGGTGTGTTGGCGTTGACATGGACAGAACACCGCACCTCCCGCCCCACTGATGCTGTATTATTTATATAATTGTCTAATTATCAATGAGACCAGACCAGTCAATGCTGTGTGAAAATGTAAATGTATTTACCATATACCGAAAGTTACAGTTTGAGAACTACACTCACACATTCACCAAACAGGAACTGACAGGCATAGATCAATAACTAAACTCTCATATCCACATACCCACTTGCATCAGGTGGCCCCATTCATGGAGCTGTTTGGGTGTTGTTTAGTTTCTGAATCTCACTCAAATGGTGTTAGAATTATAAGAAAAAATGTACAAGGAGCAGCTTGGAGCAGGAGTGGAATCAGACCCGTGGTTCTGTTTAAAGGTCTGGCTTTAAACATAAAATATCCTAATGATCATTAACTGAATGTTACATTGATGTTGCCAATCACAACTGATGTTGATTTACAGGAGGCATCTCTTCTGTCTTCCTCCAGGCAAGTGCTCAAAGGACAAAGACAATGTGATATTCCCTCGGTACAGAGCCCAGTGTGACCAGCTGCTTCGAACAAACAGCAGGTATGTTACTGCTGTCAGAGTGAAGGACATCCTTTCCACAGTCACAGAGTGGATTGAGTCAGGTTCACATTGAGCTCCAATTCCTGAGAGGTATATTCAAACCAAGAGTCAAACACCACCAAGGAATTAGAATTTTATATTTTTTATCTATATTATCAATGCATGCTACCCATTTCCTATCAATTTGAATGAATCCTCATCCAAAATATACACTGCATTAAATCTGATCTTGAACAGTACAGCACAGGAAAGGGTCCTTCAGCCCTCGATGTTGTGCCGAATTTGACACCAAATCAAATGAATCCCTTCTGCCTGCCCTCGGTCCATATCCCTCCATTTCTTGCATGTTAATTTGCTTATTTTTAAAGATATTGAAGGGACTTAATGTATCTGCCTCCATCACCACCCCTGGCAGTGCATTCGACTCTTCACATTAAAAGAAACTGCACCTTCAGTCTCCTTTTGAACTTTCACCATACATGCACGCCCCTTAGTTTTAGGTATTTCAACTCTTGGAAAAAGATTCTGACCATTAACCTTAACCAGGCATCTCAATTTTATAGACTTCTGGATATAGGTTTGCTGGCTGACTGGAAGGTTTGTTTTCAGATGTTTCATCACCATACTAGGTAACATCATCAGTGAGCCTCTGGATGAAGCACTGGTGGTATGGCCCAATTTCTATTCATGTGTTTAAGTTTCTTTGGGTTGGTGATGTCATTTCCTGCTCATTTTCTCTGGGGGTGGTAAATTGGATCCAAGTCAATGTGCTTGTTGATGGAGTTCCGATTGGAATACCATGCTTCTGGGAATTCTCGTGTGTCTCTCTGTTTGGTCTTTCCTAGGATGGATGTGTTGTCCCTCCTCATCTGTATGTAAGGATACTAGTGAGAGTGGTCATGTCTTTTTGTGGCTAGCTATGGCTAGTTTTCTGCCTGTTTGTCCAATGTAGTGGACACAAATAGAAAACAGGCCAGACCACCAGTGTTTCATCTGAAGCTCATTGATAAGGGACCTAGTATGGTGACAAAACATCTGAAAATGGAACTCCCAGCTCAGTGAGAAAACCTGGATCCAGAACCTCAACCTGAGCTTACAACCCTTCTCAAAATGTTGCAATCTTCTATTAAGTCAGCCTTCAGCCTCTGCTGCTCAGAAGAGGCTCACTGATGATGTTACCCATGTTTTTCTAGCTTCTCTTTATAGCTCATACCCTCTAGACAACATTCGGGCAAACCTCTTCTGCACCCTCTCTGAGTCCTCCATGTCCTTAATGTAACCTGGCAACCACAACTGAAAAATCACAACACCAGATTATAGTCCAGCAGATTCATTTGGAAGTACTAGCTTTCAGAGCACTGCTCCTTCATCAGGTAGCTGTGAAACAGGACCATGAGGCACAGAATTTATAGCGAAACATTAGTGTCATGCAACTGAAATGATATATTGAACAAATCTGAATTGTAAAGTCTTTCATCCTTTAGAATGGGCTGCGGGTTTCAGTTCATTAATATGTACATCCCATAACTTCTTTTACGTCACATTCTCAAGATGACTTCAAGTTTTATTTAAAAAAGGGTGACATCTCAGCTCAGATAATGTATTAAAGGTGTGAGGTTAGAGTCTGTCTGCACCCCAATCTTGCGTCACCCTGGTTCTATTGCCAATGTAGAAATATATGGATTGACTGTCTGCAGATTGTGCTCTTTTTGAGCAAAATAGAATGTATCTGCAAATATAATTCTGCAAATGCAAATTCACCCCATAGACTTGTGAGTGAGTGAGTGCGTGTGAGTGTGTATGCAGTGAGAGTACATATGCAAATATGTTTGTGAGTGTGTGTGCACACTTGATAAAGTTTGTGTATATGAGTGTGGTGGTGTCAGCCTGTGTGTGCATAGGTGTGAGTGTGGGGGGCGTGTATGTATGTATGTGTGTATGTATGAGGGGAAGTGTGTGGATGAGAGAAGGTATGCATGAGTGTGTGCGTGTGTGTGAGTGAGAGTGTGTAGTGTAACAGGAATGAAAGCTGGAAATATGTTGCTGGAAAAGTGCAGCAGGTCAGGCAACATCCAAAGAGCAGGAGAATCGACGCTTCGTGCATGAGCCCTGTAATAGGAACCCAAGGTCCCGATTTGAGGCTGTCCTCATGGGCTCTGAACTTTACTAAGGATACTTTTCACATTACAATAGAGGTTAACAAATAGACAATGCCGTTATTTTGAACAACCATATATGAAGTAGATAGTTGAAATGTTTCCTTCAATATTTGAACTCACTATCAGTAACTGAGAAGGTCAGAATTAATGTTTTGTCATAAAACAAAGCATGACCCTAACAAAGTCTTATAAAGCTGCAATGTGGCATCCTGACCTTTGTACTCAATGCCCCAAGCAATAAAGCAGACATGCCAGACACCTTCGTATAGATACCACCCCATCTACTTGCATGGCCACTTTCAGGGAGCGAGAGACTTGAACCCCAAGATCCTTCTGTACCTCAATGACTTTCAGAGTCCAACCATTTCCAGTATACCTTTCCTTAACATTTGATCTCCCAAAGTCCAGTATCTTACATTTTGCCAGATTAAACTCAATCTGCCATATTTTCAGGCCATCTCCTGCTGTATCCTTTGACAAGTTTCTACACTACCCACAGGTTCACCAATCTTTATATCATCTGCATTTGGTAACAATAATTTTAATGTTACAATCAAGGTGACAAATAGCTGATATGATTACTTTGGGCAACCATATCTAAAATAGATAGAGTACAAATTTATATTGAAGGACACATGACAGCTCTCAGGAATTCAGAGCAACAGAACTAATCTTTTGTCATGTATATAGAGACAGCAATCAAATAATATGAATTCCATATGCACATTCCCTATCAAAGCCTGACGCAGAATGATTAGTGTGTAGGTACGTAACCAAATGTTACCCCTCCCTCCCCAACACAAACACACACATTGTCTCTGTCTCTGTCTCTCTCTCTCTGACTTACAATGAGTTTCAAAACATACATCATCCTGACGCCCTTTACATTGTCTAACCACCTTGCAGTTCCATTGACATTGCAAGTGACAAAATGTTACATTCAAAATGATTTCCACCCACAAATCCTTTGTCAGAGAGGGGGAGGCCGACAGCACAGAATCAGACCCCTCAAAACATGAGTATTCACTGACCAGAAACAACCAGCTAACAATTTTCATCCTGAGCAGCTAACATCCATTTGCATAAATGTATCATGGTATCAGAGGAGCTGCCATCCCCATCTTGTGGGTGGCACGGTGGTACAGTGGTTAGACCTGGGTTCAATTCCCGCCTCAGGCAACTGTCTGTGTGGAGTTTGCACATTCTCCCCGTGTCTGCGTGGGTTTCCTCCAGGTGCTCCAGTTTCCTCCCACAGTCCAAAGATGTGCAGGATAGGTGAATTGGCCAGGCTAAATTGCGTATAGTGTTAGGTGAACGGGTAAATGTAGGGGAATGGGCCTGGGTGAGTTGCTCTTCAGAGGGTCGGTGTGGACTTGTTGGGCCAAAAGGCCTGTTTCCACACGAAATAATCTAATCATTATCACAACATCATTCTCCATTTCTTCATACTGCAGTAGATGACTTTGTTTTGTCTGTTTCAGTCCAACCAGAAACTAGTTTCAATTATCTACAAAGAGCTCTGCATTCGTCCTCCCCCTCCTGAGGATGTATCACTAAAAAAGCATGAAATGTTGCTGCAATTTTCACAATGCATCAAAGGAATGTAATAACCACCCTTCAAAGAGTGGAGAAAAAAAGCCAAAATTGGTGGGTTTGAGGAACTGCTCGTTTTATTTTCAAGCAGAGTTGAACAGTGTTGGTTATTCCATTAATTGAATTTGGCAGTTTATGTGTTCCGCAATGCATGACAAAAAATACAAGTCCTTTTCCTTTCCTCCTCCCTACTAGAGTAACACAAGAGTACTGTTAATGGTGCATCATCACACTACAGGGCAGGGTAATGTCCTGTCTACATCAGAAAATAGAAGTGAATTTGCCAATTGTCTTTTCTGTGCAAGGAACATTATGGACAGTCAGCTCCAATGCCGTTAAATGGTTTGTCACTTAGTTGCAAATGGATTCAGTTTACTTTGATTGTTAGTTCAGCAGTTTTCAGAAAAGTACATCACTATGCACTGAAACAAAAACTAATGACGTTCTGAAGATGAACATTTTATACCATGACTGCTTGTTGGATTCTGCACGATACAAGATTCCTCCCTTGACTCTGAAGAACAGCACAGAATCCTCTCTGTTGCAGTGTGTTACATTTTCACTTATACGTAATTCCTCCAGGCACTAACAATTACAGGAGACATGAACTGAGATACAGACTGGCAGCACAACAGTAAACTGACTTGCTCTCAGCTACTGGATGCTGAAAGGAGAAGAATAAAATTTGGCCTCAGTTATTTCCAGCTAAGAATTGACTCTCAACATCACTTATCACAGCTGAGGATATGCAGTGCCCAGCAACGCCTGATAAATTCTACTATACAGGCATACACACACAATGTAACAATAATCTGAGACTGAAATGCAATGCAAATGAGTGTTATTGAAAAGAGTTTTTCACAGAGTTTATGCTACACTCAGACACAAACCCACAACTGAATGTAAGTGAATGAGATCCTGTAAATGTCTCATAAACCCTTTCTCAAGCCTGAGGATCCTCCCTTAAGAAAAGCGCCCAGAACTGAACACAAATATGATCTGACCAATGATCTTTAATTGAGATTGTGGGAAACATATCAAAACTAGCTCTATAGTTGTGAAAAGTAAGATGACAGCAGAACTGATGTCAAATTGTCCTTTCCATTTCGACACTGACAATGAGTCGATGAAGTTCACATTCCAACAATTACTGCAGAACTGATGTATAAAAGAATGTTTCAGTAGAGGTATAATAGGCTGAATGGTCTGCTTCTAAGCTGTACCATATCAGTGACTCTGATTTTGATGAGAAAGGAGAGGACATGCTGTTGTGTTACATATTGCTATGAAAAATATCAGACAGAAATGGACTGACATGCAGAATAAAGCTCTTCCCTTAAAAAACATCAGCAATGTCTGGAGACAAATTGAAATTAAATGTCTCAGTGATACCACCGATCCCAGACTCTCTCCCCAAACAGGAAATGTGTGACCATAATTCAGAATGGTTCTCAGAATAGAACAGTTTCCCTTCCACCATCACCCTTTCTCCTCTCCCACCCACCCACCCCCACAGACTGAAAATCAACTCAGAAATTACAAAATGCAGGAAAGATTAAGATCCAGTCTCAACACCCTCATAACAACTACCACAGAATGTATCGCACAGACATAGAGAATATTACTGGCTTCCACTTTGATACACAAGAGTAGAACCTGACAAATACATGCTGATAACTACACACACATTCATGTCAGAGAAACAGACAAACGAATGATGATGACAGTTACTGTGATGCAAATGTGTGACTAAGATTCTCCATCAGTCAATTTCTGATAAATTAAGTCATACATTCACATTGCAGCAACTGTTTGGGACAGATTGATAACTACACTCTCATTCACAAAGATAAAAACAGAATGACAACTACACTCCCAGTTTCACACAGCAAAAGCAGACAAGTCCAGTCTGATAACAACACTCAGAGTCATAGAGATGTACAGCATGGAAACAGACCCTTCGGTCCAACCCACCAATGCCGACCAGATATCCCAACCCAAACTAGTCCCACCTGCCAGCACTCGGCCCATTAATCACTGCAACATTCACAGACTCCTCACACTCTCTGCTCATCTTCAAGTTAGCCCCTCCCTTTATGCCTCTCTTTCTCTGCTGATTTTCCTAATTTGCACCTATCTTACTGTCGTTCCACGTGCTGATGTTTCTCTTACCTTATAATTAATAACAACAGCATTTCCCATCCTCCAGTGCAACTTGTCACTCCTGGAGCTAGCGGAGCAAATGGGGGTGGGTCCTCCCCTTTTATTTCGAGACGGGAATCCCATGCCTGATTATCTCCCTCATTGTACTTAGAACTGCGCCTGTTAATCCTCCCAAGCCTACATCACCAACAGTTCCCATTTTATTTCAATCGATGGGGGTATGAAGTAACATTATGTCTTGCTGTGCAGAGATCTCACTCTCTGCTTTCTCTGTGTCTAGAACATTGTGATCCTCTGTAGCACTGCTCATAGTGCGACTTACATATTGCATTGACAGCAATCTTCAAACCATTGCATTGCTTTTCCATTATTTCGTTCTCCTCATTTTCTTAGATGCCTCCTCATACAGTGCAGAAAATTATGGAAAACTGTATCTTGGACTGATTCATGTGGGTGAAATGTATCTTTTTTTGGCAAGCTTTGATAGATGTCAAAGTCATCTATCTTGGCTCAAAAACTTTAACTTCTGTTGGTTCATTCCCCAAATTCCAGCAAGTAACTAACTGTTACTGACTTCTTCAACTTTAAATGGTTCACTCTTCATGCTATTCTTATCTAAACTTCAAAGCGTATCCCCATGGGTTCATTTCTGGTGTTATAGTCGTCCATGAGTAAGTTGACAAATGGCCCCTTGGGCATTATTTTTTAACTAAAGTAAAATGGACGAACAGATAGACAATGGACAATAGACATTAGGTGCAGGAGTAGGCCCTTCGAGCCAGCACCACCATTCATTATGATCATGGCTGATCATCCTCAATCAGTGTCCTGTTCCTGTCTTATCCCCATAACCCTTGATTCCACTATCCTTAAGAGCTCTATCCAACTCTTTCTTCAACGTATCCAGAGACTTGGTCTCCACAGCCTATTGGGGCAGAGCATTCCACACACCCACCACTCTCTGGGTGAAGAAGTTTCTCCTCAACTCTGTTCTAAGTGGCCTACCCTTTATTATTAAACCGTGTCCTCTGGTTCGGGACTCACCCATCAGTGGAAACATGCTTCCTGCCTCCAGAGTGTCCAATTCTTTAATAATGTCTTGATACGATCCCCTCTCAATCTTCTAACTCAAGCGTTTACAAGCCCAGTCACTCCAATCTTTCAGCATAAGATAGTCCCACCATTCCGTGAATTGACCTCATGAACCTACACTGCACTGCCCCAATAGCCAGAATGTCATTCCTAAAACTTGGAGAACAAAACTGCGCACATTATTACACGGGCCCTGTATAGCTGCAGAAGGACCTCTTTGCTTCTGTACTCAATCCCTCTTGTTATGAAGGCCAGCATGATATTAGCTTTCTTCACTGCCTGCTGTACCTGCATGCTTGCTTTCATTGACTGATGTACAAGAACACCTAGATCTCGTTGTACTGCCCCTTTATCTAACTTGTTTCCATTTAGGTAGTAATCTGCCTTCCTGTTCTTGCCACCAAAGTGGATAACCACACATGTATCCACATTAAATTGCATCTGTCATGCATCTGTCCACTCACCTAGCCTGTCCAGGTCACCCTGTATTCTCCTAACATCCTCACATTTCATCCTGACACCCAGCTTTGTGTCATCAGCAAATTTGCTAATATTACTTTTCATACCTTCATCCATATCATTAATGTACATTGTAAAAAGCTGCAGTCCCAGCACTGATCCCTGTGGCACACCACTGGTCACCGCCTGCCATTTCCGAAAGGGAGCCGTTTCTCACTGCTCTTGGTTTCTTGTCAGCCAACCAATTTTCAATCCATGTCAGTATTTTGCCCCTAATACCATGTGCCCTAATTTTGCTCAGGTTACATGCAGCAGATGCTCACAACTAGAATTGTAACCCTCATGTGGACACCCTCTGAAAGCTGAGATTGGCCACAGGAAGAATCATTTGGAAAGTTAATCAGATTTCTCCAAACAGACAGTTCTAAACACAAGCATTCCATTAAGGGACATTTTTGTAAGGCCTAAATTAGCCACGTTCCCAAGTTTGTATTTAGTAAAAAGTAGAAGGAAAATTCTGATCCTTGAGTATTGAACTGCTTAGGTAAATGTAGAATTAAAAAGGCAAGCAAAAAGTTAGTGTGAAATGGTTAGTTGAATTCCTTGAGCAAATACTTATAGGCAGTAAAGAGACCCAACGTATTATGAGGGAAGAGGCATTAAATTGTTTGTAACTATGACATCCAAAAACAAAAATTGCCAACAGAGAAAGGTTGTAAAAAGAGAAGTCACGATGGGGGTAGATAAACGATTGAAACTTAAATGCAGATATCGATAATTTGAACAAATTCTAATGATAAAGGGAAGAGTGACAGAGACAGAATAAGATGTGGTTTTGTTTGTGAAATCTAAACAAGTTCATTGTTATGGCTTGATAAAGTTGTAAAGTGACTAATTTTCGTTCTCAGTGGAATTCAAATATTTGTCTTTCAATAAGAAAATATAATTAGTAATGGGAATTGTTTAGAGTGAAAACAGTAAAGATTTATTTAAAAATGCAGCTTTAGTTCAAAATCCACTTACAGCATGGAAATAACAGGGATAGTAAACGGCAGCTGGAAGTCAGAGGAACTTTTGTTTGAATTCTCAGGCTGAAGTGAGAGAGAGAATGTTCTCAATTTTTTCAGGTGAGTCATCGTAACATTCTATTAGAGTCGAATTAAAGACATATAACAATTGATACAGATTATTAATCTTCCTAATCTACCAAACGGAAGGTAGTATAGAATTTCGAAAGAGTTCTTTGTGAAAAGTAACTATTTAGGTTATTGGTAAATGATGCGATGCAGCTGGCAAATATCAGGGAAGGAACAAAACAGTCAGAAACATTGTAAAATCCAAAAACAGATGAGGGAGGTCTCAGGTTGACATCATCACATTATGGGAGGACCGAAGGCTGTCCGTAGAGTTGCCTACAATTGAATATGTGTTTATTGGATTGGGTGTATAGTATTAGGGAATGTGGCTCACAATGACTTCGATGACACAATTAATAAAACAAGAAGGGTTTAAAATTTTGTACTTCACTGGTGAAATGTTTGTACAGAGACTGGTATCCCATCACCAAGTCACCCTTTATTTACATGGGCACAGTATATGCACTGTGGCTAGTCATCTTAGATTCATTCCTCTAATCTGAGGGGATTATAAATCCCCTATTTATATTTTTCTTTTTCAGAGTCAGTCCCCTGAACTGAAGAAATTCTAAAGCTCGTGTGTGTGTGTGTGTGTGAGAGAGAGAGAGAGAGAGGAAGAATTGTCTATTGTCTATTGTCGAAAGAGAGAGAACCTCATTTTGTTATGTCAACACTGCCCTTATTTTGGGCCTTTTTTGTTGCTAGTTCTCTTGTCATTTGGGTGTTTTCCTGGTGGTGGAAATATTGAGTAAAGTGTTTTGCGCAGTGTCTTCACTGAGTCAATTCAGTTTCACACTGATAACACGTTGCACAAGCACAACTGTACTGCTTATTTTTCCCGTAGCAGTCCTGTGCTCTGTCACTTCTTTTCAACAGTTGGTCAATTGCACTCACTTTTTTTTTCTTTTCTGTTGTTCTCAGGAAAGGTCTTCCACTTATTTTCATGAATTATTCCTGATTTTCCTCTTTTATGACACAGGGTTTCGGAAATGGTCCCAGAGAGACAAAACTCCTAAAATATATACTAGTATCCTGAATCTGTTCCTCTCACTGCTGTGTTTTGGAGCCGTTCAGAACCACACAATTCTCTTACTGTGCTCTGAGGTAAGTTGTGATATGTGCAACTGCTCAGGAAATGTTTCAACAGACTCGTTTTTCTTTAGTTCTTGTCACTGGTTTTGGATGAATTCTAATGTCCCCATGTATTGACTTACCAATTTCATTATGCTGTCTGTCTTGATACTCAAGCTGCTTTCCAAATTTTCCTTTTCACAATCTTCCAGACGTGACTGCATCACTGCTACTCTACCTTACCCCATCTGCAGGTACCCAGCCTCATTGCAACTCAATGCATAATTTGGATGAATTTGTTGCTCGCAGAAAAATAACTGTCCAATGTAGGCTGACCACTTATCCAAATTCATGGATTGTATTTTGGAGCTTAATTATTTTACTTAAGTCTAGATTCAACTGAATGACAAGCCATACCCCTTTCTCAATAACATGATACAATCATTAACTGATACAGTCATTTTAATGCAATGCTGCGTTTGCAATTTTGAGTACCAGTTTTAAAAAAAGTTCTGCTCACAACCTAATTCCCGTTTTATTTCCCTTGCACTCAGTTCATGTGATAGCTGTTGTGATCCTTTCACAGGGAAAATGTGGTCTCTCCAAATGTGTTTCTCGGTACTTGGTGGACATGACAGTGGCAGACCTTCTGGTGATTATCCGAGACCTGACACAGGCATATTCCACAGACTTTGCACAAAGAATGTTATCACCTGCGGTACTCCATCCGTGTGTGGAATATTCATGCCGTCCTCAACTATGCAGCCACTGATTGGTCTGTCTGGTTCACTGTGGCTTTTCCTTTTGATCGATTTGTGGCAACTTGTTGTCAGAAGTTGAAATGTAAATATTGCACTGAGAAAACTGCAGCTCTGGTATTGGGAACAATGACTGCTGTGAGTTGTACAAAACATGTTTTCTGGTACTCATGCTCACAGATCAATATACTTTGTCGAACATCATTCTATTTTGTCTTGTAATGTCCGCCAATGAAACATCACATTTATGGATAATGATTGGTTTCCTACATCACCTTCAAACACCCGGGGTTCCATTCATTCTGATTCTGCAGATGAATACTTTTATTGTCAGATACATTATCAGGACCAGCAGAGCCCGGAGAAGACTCCGGGCTCGGAGAAGACTCCGGGCTCATGGCAGTGATGAGAGTCCCAAAGATACACAGATGACAAATCGAGGGAAATCAGTTCTTTTAATGTTTACAATCTTCTCAAATTTCATCATTTTACGGTCTATGTTTATGGTGTATTCCATATGGAGAAGAATGTTGTACTTTGGAAATGTGAAAATTTATCTAGACGACATTGTTCAGCTACTGAGCTGCTGCATGAATACTTTTATTTATTCACTGACCCAGACCAACTTCAGAGAGCAGTTGAAAATTTTGTTGATTTGTCCATTTATTCAGATATTTCCATATCATTAAACAACATTTTCAGCTGTAAGGGGCCCTAGCAACGTTCTCTCAGTGGACCGAAAGTTATGTCAGAAGTGATGTCCTGCATTCTTTGTTCTCGAAAAAGAAATGAATCTATCGACATTCCTTGCATTCATTTTTTTTTCTTAAAAATACCAGAAATATTAAAACTTGACATTGAGCTTTCGCAATTCGTGGTAGATGCAAATTTTGCATGCACTGTTCATTCGGTCTCTTAGTGTTTCTGCTGTTGCCCGGTGCTGAGTGTGGGGCTGCTGCAGTGATTTACCACGGAAATTCATCAGATCTAAGGTTGGCATTCTCCAGCTTTGTTTTTCTGTCTCTCACTTCATGTTTCCTATTCCTTAAACCAACATTTGGCTATATTTTGTGTTAGCATAAACTTTAATAATTTTAACGGTAAAACCAAAACCAAAAATCAGCAAGGGGCACATTACAACATATGTCCACCAGGGCAATAAATGTTAAAAAAAAGATGAACCATTAAGGTTCTAGGTCTCAGTCCAGGAGCATTTGAAGTAAGGTGAATGAAGTAAGTGTGCAAACAGTTATTAATGGATATTTTTATTGGCGATCACATAGACCTGGCTCAAGGTTGACCTAGGATGGGAACTCAACTTTCGCAGTTGTTACATTTTCTGTTAAGGTAGACAGACAGGGAAGGTATTTGAGATGGCATTGCTGGTTAAGGAGGATATTGCAATAGTAAGGCAAGACATCAGCCTGGGTGATGTGGAGTCTGTTTGGATGAAGCTGTGGAATGGCAAAAGGAAAAAGACGTTAGTGTGAGTTGTATACTGTAGTTATTATTTTGGAGACTGTATCAAACAGGAAATTAGAGTTGGACGCTGTAAAGGTACAGCAGTTATTTTAGGTGATATCCATCTGCATATTAATTGAATTAAACAAACTGGTACCAATGTGATGGAGCAAGATTTCTTGGACAGTATGAAATATGGTTTCCTCAATCCATATGTCAAAGAACAGACTGCGACTAAGCCATCCCAGACTAGGCATTGTGAAATAATTGGCAACATTTTAGTGTAAGATCCTTTTGGGAAGAGTGACCTCAAAATGGTAGCATTCTTCATTAATATGGAGAGTGACACTCTTAAATCTGAAACTAGTTTCCTGGACTTAAAGCTAATGTTGATTGTGTGTGGCATGGGTTGGCTGGGATAAACCGGCCAAGGGATGGATGGTGTATTAGCAATACCAGGTATTTAAAGAACACATGGATGAACTTCAACAATTGTGCATTCCTGTCTGGCTCAATTGAAACATGGTGGCTCAACGATGCTTACCAAAAGAAATCAGGGAGAGTGTCAAAGCCAAAGGGGATGCATGCAAATTGTCCAGAGAAAGCAGCAAACCTGGGGACTGGGAGGAATTTAAAATTCAACAGAGGAGGGCATAGGGATTAATTTGGAAGTGGAAAACGAATGTGGAAGTAAGCTTGGAGAAAATATTTTTAAAACCCTGACTGTAAAAGGGTCTGTCCTTATGTGAAGATAAAAGGACTGCCACAGACGAATGTATCACGCTTACAGCTTGAATCAGGCAAATTCTTCATGGACAACAGAAAGATGGCAGAACCAGTTGAACAAATAGCTTGAATCTGACTTCACTTAGGACAAAACCACAACCTTCCATACATGCTCCGGGTCAGAGAGTCAAGAATGAAGGAGGAACCTAAGGAAATCCTTAGTATTCGGCAAGTGGTTTCGGGAAATTGATGGGATTAAAACCTGACTACACCCCGGGGGCTGATGCTTTGCATCCCAGAGTAATTAAGGGAATGGCTAGAGAAAAAGCAGATGCATTGTTGATCATTTTTCATCATTTTGTAAGTCTGGAAGAGTTTTAATGGGCAAGAGGGTAGATGATGTAATCCCAACTTTTTTTTAAAAAAGAGGGAGAGAGAATACGGGGATCTATAAACTGGTTACCCTGACATTGATGGTAGGGAAAATGCTAGTCAATTATTAAGGAAGTCATAATTGAAGAATTGAAAAGCATTGACAGCGTCAATCCAAGTCAGCATGAATACACTCAATGTAAATCATGCCTGACAAATCCTCTGGAACTTTTTGAAGATGTGACCAGTAGATTCGATAAAAGTGAATCATTATCTGGAGCTTTAAATGGCCTTTGACTAGGTTCAAATCGAAAGATTAGTGAGGAAAATTAAAGTTCAGGAGGGTCAAAATTATTGAAATGAACCGGAAAAGCATCAGCTTATTCATGCTGAGGAAACGTCATTTCCGTGCTTTGAATGTGGCAAAGGGTTGACTTAGAACTCCCGTCTGCTGAAACACCAGCGAGTTTACACTGGGGAGAGCCCGTTCTCCTGCCTTGAGTGTAGGAAGGGACTACTAATTTCTCCAACCTGCTAAAACACCAGCGAGTTCACACTGAGGAGAGGTCGTTCGTCTGCTGTGCATGTGGGAATGGTGTCACTTCGGCATTCAGCCTCCAGACTCAAAAGCGAATTCACACAGGCCACTCACTAGGTCCTGATGTGGGAAGGGGATTCTTTGACTCATTCACTTGTGGACGAACGAGTGAGTTCACACCTTTTCGAGGCTTTTGAACCAGTCCCCACAGCAGGGCAGAGTTCAGGCGTTTATCTGAACTCACTGTACACCAGTCAACCCATTTTAGAAGCTGAGTGTGGGGATTCACTCAATTGGCCATTTTGTGGACATTCGGGAGAGGCTGATCCCCTGCGCCATGTGTGGGGCATATTCACTCCGTTGTCCAGCTTGCTGAAAACCAATGATGTATTGACATGCTGAATGTGGAAAAGAATTCACTCAGTCATCCAGCCAACAAAGAAACTCTTGGCTTTACGCTGGCGGCAAAGTTTTCAATGTCAAATATGTGGGAAGTGTTTGACAAGTCTTTTGGGGAGCCGACATGTCATCCTTATGTTCACACTGACCTGAGTCCATTCAGATACTCTTTCTGTAGTACTGAGTTCTAGTGAGCAACTTCCACCATTTCTACATCAGTCACTTCACGCTGGGGAGATGTTGCTAACCATGAAAACTGCAATGACTCCTTTTTGGCGTTTACATAACTGATTTGGATGTGAACATAGGAGGTATTGTTAGTAAGTTAGCAGTTGCCAACAAAATTGGAAGTTTCGTGAACAGCGAAGAAGGTTACCTCAGAGTAAAATGGTTTCTTGGTGAGATGGGCCAATGGGCCGAGGAGTGGCAGCAGGAATTTTTTTTTGATAAATGTGCGTTGCTACATTTTGCAAAGGCAAATCAGATCAGGACTTATACATTTAATGGTAAGGTCCTAGGCAGTGTTGCTGAACAAAGAGACCTTGGAGTGCAGGTTCATAGTTCCTTCAAAGTAGAGTTGTAGGTACATAGGTAGTGAAAAAAAAGGCGTTTAGTGTGCTTTCCTTTATTTGTCAGAGTATTGAGTATAGGAGTGGGGAGGTCAAGTTATGGCTGTACAGAACATTGATTAGGCCACTTTTGGAATATTGTGTGCAATTCTGGTCTCCTTCCTATCGGTAGGATATTGTGAAATTTAAAAGGGTTCAGAAAAGATTTATAAGGACGTTGCCATGGTTGGAGGATTTGAGCTATAGGGAGACGCTGAATGGGCTGGGGCTGTTCTCCTGAAATGTCAGAGACTGAGGGATCAATATAGAGGATTATGAAAAAAATAAGCGGAATGTATAGGATGAATAGACAAAGACTTTTTTCCTTGGGTTGGGGAAGTAGAGAACAATAGGGCATATCTTTAGGGTGAGGGGGAAAATATATAAAAGATACCAAATAGGCAATATTTTCATTCAGAGGGTGGTGCGTGCATGGTATGAGCTGTCAGAGGAAGTTCTGGAGGATGGTACAAATGCAGCATTTAAAAGGCATTTGGATGGGTATATGAATAGGAAGGGTTTAAAGGGATGTGAGTCAAGTGTTGGTAAATAGAACTAGGTCGGCATGGACGAGTTGGGTCAAATGGTTTGTTTCCATTCTGTACATTTCTATGAATCTATGACTCTCTTTCTGATTAGGTACAGTAATTGTCTAACAACGTTCAGAGCTGGATCTGCAGGTAGACTCATTGTGGAGCATCCAAGGAGCTGAGAATGCTGGGGAAAGCACGTTAAGCGAAGCTATCTCATGGCAGGTGAAGGTTACACAACAGAAATGGAATGTGTGACTATCCAACAAAGTAAAAGTCATAGCAAGCCATATCAGGTGTTCGCTGCAGCCATTCCTTTTTCTTACAAACACATACCCCATTTCAAATATGGGGGGAAGGGAAAATGAAGGGGGCTGGGCATATCAAGGGAAAGCAGCTTCAGCCAAGCTCACGGCAAAACAATTGCACAGAAAGTGTAGAAACGAGCAGCAGGAATTTACTGACAGAGAATTCAAAGGTAAAGGGTCCAGGTAGGCGCTTCTGTCATGCAGAGACTCTCAGCTAGTATCTCCCTGATGCAAAGATCAGGGATGACATGGAGTTGATGCAGGACATTTTGGAGAGGGAGGTTGTACAGCCAGTGGACGTAGTAGATACCACTGACATAGGTGAACAAAATGGGTGATAACCTAAAAGCTGAACATCGGAAGTTAGGAATGAAATTAAAATGAAGGACCGCAAATGTAGTCATCTCAGGATTTATTCACAGCACTGTGTGTTAGCAAGAGAGGAATGAGAGAATAGATCAGAAAATATTCTGGCTGGTGAAATGTTGTACCAGGTAGGGCTAAGATTCTAAAAGTTTGCTTCAGTTTCTGGGGAATGTGGGATCCATATAAAACTGATGGTTGCACCTAGGAAGAGTTGGGACAAATATCCTCATGCATACGGTTTTGAGTGCTGTTGATGACCTATAAAATTAATATGATAGGAAAATGGGAACTGAAGTGTAGGTTTGGAGTTTTAATAAACTGCTCTGCAAATGGGACGTAGAACATTAGTTATTGACTGTTCGGGAAGAATTACCAGAAGATTCATTCGATACCCGGGCGTTGACTTCCAACATCAAGGAGTTTATTAGAATTTCACCAGTGGGAAGAAACCCTCTGAAATTCCAGAGCGGTCTTCACCAAACAAAGAAAGCATACATTTTTATATGTTTGTTTCATTTTGCCTTTAATCGTTTACAAACCAATCATATTAACCAATTATTTATCTATTTTCATTCATGCTAATTATATGAGTGCGAAGTTAGACACAGACAGGTTTGTGGTCAACCCCTGATGTTCCATGGTCTCATGACGTTTCACAGAATTCCTTGTCTCCCTTCTTGGGGCTTTGTACTGTGGACACTCTATTCAAGTACATTCCTGCACCGATATGTGCCAACTGCACATATTTTTGCCAACTACAGTCAGATCCCACCACCAGAGATATATTTCCCTCCCCACCCCATCGGCATTCTGCAGAGATTATTTCATTCTTGACTAACTCGATTGCACCACGAACCCCACCAAAGCATCCCCCCACTCCTGGCACCTCTCTTGCCACCGCAAGAGCTGTACAACCTTCAGCCAAACCTCCTCCCTCGCCTCCATCCAAGGTCCGAAATGATCCTTTCTGATATACCACAGATTTTCCTGCACATCCAAACACCTCAACTGCTGTGTCAATTGCTGTCGATGTGGTCTTCTCTACATTGGATACCAACCTGTGGAGTGTTTCAGACAGCATATCTGGGAATCCCGTACCAAACAACCCCACCATCCTATAGCTAACTGCCTCAAGTCCCCCTCCCACTCCGCCAAGGACATGTAATCCATGGCCTCCCTCACCACCAAATCCTAGCCACCTGACGACAGGAGGAAAATGTCTCATCTTCCACCTTTGGACACACATGGCATCAACATCAATTTCAGTAGTTTCCTCATCTCTCCTCCGGCCACCTCATTCTAGATTCAACCCTCCAACTTGGCACTGCCCTCTTGAATTGTTCTACCTGTCAATCTTCATTCTCACTAATCTGATCCAGCCTCCATTCTGACCTATCATCCATAACCCCCCACCTGCATTACCTATCACCTTTCCAGCTACCTACGTGGCAGCCCCAACCTCTCCTATTTATCACTCAGCTCCCTTTTACCCACCTTTACATTCCTAATGAAGGGTGTATGCCTGAAATCAATGCAGAGAAAGTGAGGACTGCAGACGCTGGAGATCAGAGTCTAGAGTGTGTTGCTGGATGCCACTCCTGACCCTATAATCACGTCCATTCACGTGACTATCTCCGACCCCATTCCCAGCTTCAGCCCCAACCTAGTTCCTAGCTCCCAGCCCTGCCATGTCTTTACTCTTCCCCCAGACCACCCCCTCAGTGAGGATGAATATTTAGTCTTCGGAAAAGGCTTTCCCTTCATACATCAATGCTCCCAGATGAATGAGTTTAACATGCGTCGTGACCTTGAACAGTTCTTCCATACCACTGCCTCCAGACCCACCTTTTCAATCAAGATTCCCACCTACCCATTGAGGAGCCCTTCTCTCGCCTCCACCACACCCCATCAATCTGAACATGCTGTACCGGCCCATTACCCTTCCCGGATCTCTTCATTTCAAAGTGTCACCGTGACATCGAACACCTCAACCTGTCCACACCTCTCACCTATTCTAACCTCCCATCCTCACAACGTGCATGCCTCCACTCCCTTCATTCCAAACTAAACCGCACCATCAAATCTGCACTGACCTCTGCACTGCTGAAGCCAGCCACCAACTTGCTAACAGCTCCTGCTTCTGCTCCCTCGACCGCGACCTCACATCCCATCACCAAACCATCATCTCCAGACCATCCACAAACTCATCTCCTCCGGGATCTGCCATCCATAGCCTCCAAACTCATTGTCCGTGAACACAGCACTGCCCGATTCTACATCCTTCTAAAGATTCACAAACCTGACTTCCCCAATTGGCCCATTGTCTCAGACACCTTCTGTCCCACTGAGCTCCTCTCTGCATATTTTGACACCATATTCTGTTCCCCCTTAGTCCAGGAACCCACCACCTATGCTCGGGACACCATCCACACCTGTCAGCTCCTCCAAGACTTTGGTTTCCTCGTCCCTTAACTCCTCATCTTCACCATGGGCATCTGTCCACCATGACGAAGACCTCTAAACCCTCCATTTCTTCCTCTCACTCAATTCCAAACATACCCTTCCACTGATACCCTCAACTGCTTGGCTGAACTTGTCTTCGCCCTTAACAACTTCTCCTTCCAATCTTCCCAATTCCTCCAAACTACCTGGGTACCCATGGGCACCCACATGGATAGCAGGTATGCCTGCCTCTTTGTTGGAATGTGGAACAGAAATCTTTCACAGTTACATGGGTACTACACACCATCTGCTCCTCCGCTACATTGTTTACTGCATTGGTGCCACCTCATGCTCCCACGAGAGGGTTGAACAGTTCATCAATTTCACTAACACCTTTCCACCCGACCTCAAATTCACCTGGACCATCTCAGACACATCCCTCACCTTCCTGGATCTCCCCATTCCATCTCTAGTGACTGATAAACATGGGCATCAACTACCAGCCCACCGACTCACATAGCTACCTAGACTACATCTCATCCCACCCTACCTCCTGTAAAAAGTGCCATCCCTTATTCAAACTCCAGCCACCTCTGCCAATTCAGTTTTCAGGATGACCAGTTCCACCTTAGAAAATTCATTATGGCCTCTTTCATCCAAGAAGATAATTTCCCTTCCCACGTGGTTGACGATGCCCTCCAATACATTTCCCCCAATTCCCACTCCTCTACCCATGAACCTCACTCATCGCAACGTAGCAAGGCCAGAACCACCGTGGCTCTCAGCTTCCACCCCTCTGACCTCTCTGAACATCGCATTTTCCTCTGCCATATCTGCCACCCACAAAAGGACGCCACCTTCAGAGCTATATTTCCTTCCTCACCTCAATCTGCGTTACGTAGAGACCATTCCCTCCACAACTTCCTTGTCAGATCTACACCCACACCAGCTCTCACTCCCATCCAACAACTTCCCCTGCCACTGCAGGAAATTCAAAATTTATGTTGACGCCCGCTCACCTCCTTCCAAGGCCCCCAAAAATCCTTCAACATTCGACAGATATTTACCCGTACCTCTACCAGTACCATCTACTGAACCATTGCACCCGATGTGTTGTTCTCTATATCGGGGAGACAGTACATCAACTTACCAATCGTTTCAGAGAACATCTCTGGGACACCCGGACCGACCAACCCCATCTCCCGGTGGCTGAACTTCAACTGTCCCTCCCGCTCCGCCAAGGACATGTAGGTCTTGGGCCTCCTCCATTGCCAAATCATTACCACCCGACGTTTGGAGCAAGTACGCCTCATCTTCCGCCTTGAGATCCTGCAACCACACGAGATTAATGTGGATTTCTCCATTTTCCTCATTTACCCCCTCCCTTATTCCAGTAGCAAGCCTCTAACTCAGCACCACCCTGTTGACCTGTCTACCACTTATCCACTCCACCCTTCCATCTGACCTATCTCCTTCTCCCCATCTTCATCTACCTATTGAATTCTCAGCTACGTTTCCCCCAACCCCACCAACCTCCCATTTATCACTCACACCCCTCCCCGCCCCACAAGCTTCATTCCTGATATATTCTTATGCCCAAAATGTGGATTGTCCTGTTCCTCAGATGCTGCCTGACCTGCTGTGCTATTTCCAGCACCACACTCCTGACATATGCCTGAAATGTCGACTCTACTGCTTCTCAAATGCTACCTGACCTGCTGTTCTTTTCCAACACCATACTTTTTGACTCTGATCACCAGCAATGGTACGTGTATGGAATGAGCTGCCAGAGGATGTGGTGGAGGCTGGTACAATTGCAACTTTTAAGAGGCATTTGGACGGGTATATGAATAGGAAGGGTTTTGAGGGAAATGGGGCGGGTGCTGGTAGGTGGGACTAGATTGGGTTGGGATATCTGGTCGGCATGGATGGGTTGGACGGAAGGGTCTGTATCCATGCTGTTATTCTCTATGACTCTATGACTCTATCTGCAGTCCTCAATTTCTCCTAGGCACAGTGTTAACAGCCAATTAGTTGGATTCTTGCCTATCACATAAAGATCTTTTAAATGCCTTAATGAGCTCAATACAGGAAATATGAAAGAATCTTAATTTTTACTAATTGTTGTAACATCAGGTTGAACAAAGTTACGTGGTTATGAATGGCTAACGTTGGAATTCTTCAGTTAATGAATTGAGAGCAGTTTCTTTCTCACCATCTTTATTAGATACCTTTGCTTTTATCCTTAGATGTAAGAAGAATAAATGCATTATTTTCTAAATTGGGAGAAAATTTTGAAATCTGAAGTGCAAAGAAACTTAGGAGTTCTAGTTTATGATTCTGTCAAAGTTAACTTCCAAGTTGCGTCAGTGGTTCGGGGGCAAATGCAATGACGTCATTCATTTTGAACAGACTTAAGTATAAAAGTAGGGATTTTACTTTTGAGCCTCTATAAAGCTATGATCAGACCACATTTGAGTATTGTGTGCATTTTTGTACCCCTTATAACAGGATGGATGTCCTAGCTCTAGAGCATGTTCAGATGACGTCCACGGGAATGGTCTCTGGGTCAATACTGGATGGAGTTTAGAAGTATTCAGGTTGGGGGGGCGTGGTCAAATTGAACCTTCTAGAATACTAAATGGTCTGGATAGAGTGGATGTTGGGAAGATATTTCCATTGTTAGTGAGACTAGCACTCGAGGGCACAGCCTTAGAGTAAAAGTTAGACGTTTTAGGAAAAACGCCTTCAGCCAGAGAGTGATCAATCTATGGAATTCACTGCCATAGGATATAAACGAGACTGGAACAGATACGTTATTGATTGTCAAAGGAATCAAGGGTTTGGGGAGAAAGCAGGTGAATGTAAGTTGAGAAATTTTCAGCCATGATAGATTGGCAGAGCTGACTCGATGGGCTGAAAGATCTAATTTCTACTCCTATGTCCAATGGACCTCTGGTCTTACGGTCGGACAATGTGCTTATTCCAATATCTGCTAGCTTCTGTACCTGCCATCAAATTCTCCCTGTAATGTGATGGGGACTGCTTTTACTGCCTGAGACTCTCATAACTTTAAATTATTCTTTTCCTCTAATGCTATTAGTGTTTTTTTTATTGTATACAGGTCAATCTGTGACCACTTCACAATATACGTCAATGACTATTTGAACGATTGTAACTAATATCTACCTACAGCATTGTGACAGATGGAATAAATAATTCAAGAGAAAATCGCTAATTAAAAGTAATATGAAATGTTCTTATACATGCCTTCACATAAATAACTGCAGCTGCAGTGCTATTATTTTGGGACTTCAGAGCTACTATTGTTCTAACTTGTGAAGACTGCAGGAATCAGCTATTTACCCAAGCTTTCTAATCACTTTCAGTCATATTCTGCTGCATTAACCATGAGAAGCTGTCAGGAATTTTGTACTCCCCATTCCTTCGCAGACCTAATAGTGATATTTTCAGTGATCTAGAAAGCTAAACGAAACTGGATTAACAGCGTCTAGGAAAGGAAATTGACGGGGTTGAACAATATATACTTCAATGGAATGATTATTGCAAACAAAATGACAGGCAGGAGGCTGGAAGAATACTTGAATCGTGAAGAAAAGTTATACAAGAAACATCGACTCTTCCATTTCCTGATGGTGCTGAATTGCTGTGTTCTTCTGGCCTTCTGTCGCCCTACTTTGAATCCTAGCATCTGCAGTAATTTTGTCTCTAGCCGAGAATTGCAAACACGGCAGATGCATTAAGGGCACAGATAGACATTTAGCTATATGATGCCCTTGCTATAATGGAACTCGAGAAAAAAAGAGAGGCAAAATTGACAGCTCAATATTCCTGAATATAGAGTTTTCTGTCAGAACAGTGTGGGAGACGAAAATGGAGGAGTGCAAAGAATCAATTACTGTTGGCGAATGGATGGAATGGAATCATACAGTCATAAAGATGGAGAGCACGGAAATGGACCATTCCATCCAACTTAATCATGCCGACCAGATAGTCTAAATAAATCTTGTCTCATTTGCAAGCATTTAGCACATATTGCTCTAAACCCTTCCTATTCATATATTCGTCCAAGTACCTTCTATATGTTGCAATTTCACCAGCCTCCGCCACTTCCTTTGCAAGCTCATTCCAATCAAGGACTAAACTTTGCGTGAAAATGTTTACCCTTCGGCCCCTTTTGAATCTTTCTCCTCCCATCTTAAATTTATGCGTAATAGTTTTGGGCTCCCCTAATAGACTAAGACATAGGAGCAGAAATTAGGCCCATCAAGTCTTCTCCACCTTTCAATCATGGCTGATAAATTTCTCCATCCCATTCTCCCCCTTTCTCCCTCCACCCCTTGATTCCCTTGATATTGAAGCTCTATCAGTTTTTAATATACTCAATCACCTGGCCTCCACAGCCTTCTGTGGCAATGAATTCCATCGGTTCACCTTTCTCTGGTTGAAGCAGTTTCACCATACCCCCATTTTAAAATAAGTTCCCTTTACTATAAGGCTGTGCCCTGAGTCCTAGCCTCTGCTATCAATAGAAACATATTCGCAGCATCCACTCTGTCCAGACATTCTGTATATTAGTTTCCCCAACATCTTTCTAAACTCCGTCAATTATAGATTCAGAGTCCTCAAACATTATTCTTTTCCGTTTAGCTTTTCATTCCTGGGACCATTCTCCTCTGTAAATACTCCAAGGCCAGTACATCCATTTTGAGATACGGGCCTTATACTGCGCACAATACTCCAAATTTGGTCCTACCAGAGCATTATAGGGCCTCTGAAGTTAATCCCTGCTTTTATGTTGAACTCCTCACAAAATAAATGCCATCATTACATTTGCCTTCCTAACTACTGACTCAACCTGCAAGTTTATGTCGAGAGAATCCTGGACGAGAACGACCACATCTTTTTATAATTTAAGCTTCTGAATTATCTTGCCATTTAGAAAATAGAGCATGCATCTATTCTTCCTATCAAAGTACACAACTTTACAGTTTCCCACCTTCTACTACATCTGCCACTTTACGCACTCTGCTAACTTGTCCAAATCGTTGTCCAAACTTGTCTCCTCCTCCTCAATGTTACGGGTCACTTTACCTGTCTTTGTATCCTTTGCAAACGAAGCCAGAATATCTTCACTTCCTTCATCTAGATAGTTAATGTATGAAGTGGAAAGTTGTAGTCTGAACATTGAACTTTGTGCAAAACCAGTGATCACCCGCTGATATTCCGAATAACACCATCCATGCCCCAATTTCTGCTTTCTTCCAGACAGCCAAGCTTATAGCCATGCTAGCACCTTGGCTCTTATATCAATGGCTCTCTGACACTCAGTAGTCTTCTGTGCGAAACCTTGTCCAAAGCCTTCTTGAATACTATTAAATGATATCCATTGGCTTTCCTTTGTCTTATCTGCTTGTTACCTCCTCAAAGAATTCTCGAAGACCAGGCAAGACCTCCCCTTAATGATACCATGCTTACTTTGCCCTATTTTACCTTTCAGAAATTTCATCCTTCACAATGGATTCCAGGATATTACCCACAACTGAGCTGAGGCTAATCGGTCTTTAATGTTCTGTCCTTTCCCTTACTCACTTCCTAAACAGGAATGTCACATTCGCGATTTTCCAGCCCCCTGGAACCCTCCCTGATTCTAGCAATTCTTGAAAGATCACCACTACTGCCTCCATTAGCTTTTCAGCTGTCTCCTGAGAACTCTTGGCGGCAACATATCTGATCCACCATCAAATCATTCAGTTTTTCTAGCACTCTTTCCTTGTTGTTGGCCACGATACTCAACTTGACCCCCTCAATCGCTTGTTTTTTGGGGGGGTATTACTCGTCTCTTCCACCGTGAAGACTGATGTGGAGTAATTATTTTAATTAATCCTTAACCATTTTCCAGCGCTGTAGTGTCGACTTTTGCATCTCTTTTGCCCTTTATATGTCTAAAGAATCACTTACAGCCTTCGTTTATATTTAACCCACATACCTAATCGTCGCCCTCCTTGTTTCATGTTTTGGTGCCCTCTGTTGGTCTTTGTAAGATTCCCAATCTCTGGTTTCCCACTATCCTTTGCCACATTATATGTTTTCTCTTTTGGTTTTATGCTATCATTGACTACCTTAGTCAGCCGTGATTGCCTCATCATCCCTCTGCCACGTTTCCTTTCCTTAGGGAAGCATCCCTGCTGCATCTCCTATATTACTCACAGAAAATCCTGCCATTGCTGTTTCACTGTCTTTACTGCTAAGCTCCTTTCCTGTCAATTCTACACAGCTTCTCCCTCATGCCTCTGTAGTTGTCTTTAGTCAGCTGTAATACCATTACCTCTGATTACATCCTCTCTATCTCTCAAATTGCAGAGCAAATCCGATCATATTGTAACCACTGCCTCCAAAGGTTTCCTTGACCTTATAATTGCCATATAATTGCACAATTCTAAATTCAATCTTGCCTGCTCCCTAAAGCGCTCCATCACAAGCTGCTCCAAAAAAAAATCTTTGCCATTCCACAAATTCCTTTTCTTGCAATTCAATAACTCCGTGATTTTCCTAGTACACCAATATATTGAAATCCCCCACGATCACTGTAACTTTACCTTTTCGATACGTCTCTTCTAACCTCTGGTATATCTTGAGCCTCAGCTCCTAACTACTATTTTGAGAGCTAAACATAACGACAACTATGACTTTTTTTTTAACCTTTGCGGTTCCTCAATTCTGCCTACACAGATTCTAGACCAACTGAAACTCCTTCACTTCTTACAACTGATTTACTTTTATTTCTTACTAACAGAGAAAACCCACAACCTCTGCCACGTGCACTCTGCCACAATCAGGAAATGCCATGGAATCCCTCTGCTAATAAAAGTTAACACATCATATTCCTTTTTAACAATCCTATCAACCTGGGTGGATGTCTGTACATGGACACCGAGGCCTGTCTACTCATTGACACTAACAAGAATCTACCCATTAGCCCAGTACTATGCATTCCTGTTGCTCCTTCCAAGGTGAATCACTTCACACTTTTCTGCGTTAAACTCTATTTGCCAACTCTCAGCCCAGCTCTGTAGCTTATCTATGTTCCTCTGTAACTGAAAACATCCTGCTGCACTGTGCACAACTCACCGACTTTAATGTTATCCCGAAATTTACGAACGCATCTTTTTTCTGCCATAAGTCATATTGTTTATACAAATGACAGCAGTGGGCCCAAAACAGATCCTTGTGGTATACCACTAGCAACTGAACTCCAGGGTGAACATTTTTCTATCAACCACCATCCTCAGTTTTATTATAGCTAACCAATTTCAGATCCAAACTGCTAAAATCCTCACAATCCCATGCCTCCGTATTTTCTGCAATAAACTGCTGCAGAGAAACTTATCAAACGCCTCATTGAACTCCCTGTACACCACATCAACCGCTTTATCCTCATCCACTTGTTTGGTCACGTTCTCAAAGAAGGCAATAAGGTTCGTGAGGCACGACCCATTCTTCACACAACTGTGTTGACTATCCAGAATCAACCTATTCCTTTCTAGATGATTCTAAATTGTATATTTTCGAATATTTTCGAACACTTTGCCCACAACTGAAGTAAGGCTCACAGCTCTATAATTAGCAGGGTTGTCTCTACTCTCCTTCTTCAACAAAGGAACAACATTTGCTATCCTCCAGTCTCGTGGCACTATTGCCATAGACAATGACGAAATAAAGATCAAAGCCAAAGACTCGGGAATCTTCTCCCTGGCTTCCCAAGGAATCCGAGGATAAATCACATCCGGCTCAATGGACTTATTTCTTTTTACACTTTCCAGAAATGCTAATATCTCCTGTTGTGAACTTCAATCCCATTTGGTCTACTAACCACCATCTCAGTATTCTCAGCGACAAATACAGACGAAAAATATTCATTTAGCGCTGCCCCTGTCTGCTCTGACTCCATGAACAACTTCCCACGACTGTCCTTGACTGGCCCTAATCTTACTTTATTCATTATTTTATTCCTCATATGCTTAGAGAAAGCCTTAGTGTTTTCCATGATCCTGTCCGACAGCGAATCCTCACATGCCTTCCTGGCTCTTCTTAACTCTCTCTTTCAGCCTTTCCTGGCTAACTGGTAAGTTTGAAGGTCCTTGATTGTGCTGAAAATGTGTTGCACGAAAAGCGCAGCAGGTCAGACAGCATCCAAGGAGTAGGAGAATCGATGAAAAAGGGCTCATGCACGAAACGTCGATTCTCCTGCTCCTTGGATGCTGCCTGATTTGCTGTGCTTTTCCAGCAACACATTTTCAGTTCTGATCTCCAGCATCTGCGGTCCTCGCTTTCTCCTCGAAGTTCCTTAATTGAGCCTTCACATCTTATCCTAACGTCAACTGCCTTCCTCCTCTTGACAAGAGATTCAACATCCTTCGTAAACCACGGCTCCTGCGCTCAAAACCTTCCTCCCCGCCTGTCAGGTACATAATTATCAAGGACAAGCAGTAGCTGTTCCTTGAATAAGCTCCACGTTTCAATTGGACCCGTCCCTTGCAGTTTCCTTCCCCATCCTATGCATCTAAAATCTTGCCTAACCGCATCGTAATTTCCTTTCCCTCAGCTATAACTCTTCCTTGTAGTATATACCTATCCCTACCCATCACCCATATAAACACAACCGAATTGTGGTCGCTATAACGAAAGTGCTCACCTACCTCCAAATTTAACCCTGGCCGTGTTCATTACCCAATACTTTTCCTATCGTGGTCTCGTCCCTTGTTGGCCTGTCTACATACTGTGTTAGGAAACCCTCATGCATACATTGGACAAAAACTGACCGATCTAAAGTGCTTTATCTATAGTAATCCTAGCAAATATTTGGAAAGCTTAAGACCCCCACTAGTTCCTCTTTCACTCTGTTGGGCACTGTCATAATGATACAAAAAAATCACAATCACGCGTGCATAAAAGCTTTTATCACTTTGATCTGTCTTTGCCGAACACAGTGAATATCACACACGCATTGTTTGACCTCCATACTGAGAACTCAGCACTGCGGAAAGTGAAGGAGTCTGGCTCTGTGAATTACTCCTGCGCGACTCACAATGACTGTCACACCTTCAGGCTCACAACCCCCCCCCCCCCCCCCCCCCACCCCCACCCCCATTCCCTCCAACCTCTGGAGCCCTTGCCAGTTTAATAGCATACTCCACCTGGAATATTTCTCCAAGATCTTTCATAGTGTCCTCAGCCCAATCATCCTCAGTGTCTCATCAATGACCTACCATCCATTCAGAAGTGGGGATGTTCGCTGATATTTGCGAAATGTTCAGCAATATTCATACCTCCTCAGATACTGAAGCAGTTCATGTGCAAATGCAACAGGATCTGCACAATATCCAGGCTTGGGCAGAGAAGTACCATGTACCATTCACAACCGACAAATACTAGGGTATGACAATGATCAATAAGAGATAACCAAATTGCCAGCCCCACTCCAAACTCCCCGGTCCTACCCGACATTCAACGATGTTAACTTCACTGAATCCCAACCAGCAACATCCTAGGGGTTACCATTAACTTGAAACTGAGTTTGACTCACGCCATAAAAACAATGACCCTAAAAACAGGTCAGAGGCTAAAATTCTGCCGTGATTAATGCCCATCTCATTCACCAAAGCCTGTCCACAATCTACAAGGCACAAGTCAGAGGTGTGAGGGAACAGTCCCTATTTGATTGGATTGGTGCAGCTACAACAATACTCAAGCAGCTTGACACCATCCAGGACATTAGATTAGCACAACATCGACAAACATACGCTCCCTTCAGCACCGATGCTCAGTAGCAGTATGTACTACCTACGAGACGCACTTCAGAAATTCACCAACGATCATCAGACAGGACCTTTCAATTTCACGACGACTTCTATCTCGAAGGGAAAGGGCATAAGATATCTGGGAACACCACCTCCTGAAAGTTCGCCTCCCAGCGTCTCACCAAATATGTAATCGTTCCTTCACTGTCACTTTGTTAAAATCCTGGAATTCCTTCACTAATGACATTGTGGTCCATCCACAGCAAGTAAATTGCAGCGGTTCATGAAGTCAGATGATTGCCACCATCTCAAGGTCAACCAGGCATGCGGGATACATTTTGGCCACACAGCGGTACTCACATCCGACAGAAGTGAATTATAAAAAAGAACTTGTGAGATGTCAACATTAGGAATTAATTAGCGATAAAGTGAGAGAGAAAGAGTAAGTGAAGATAGAGAAAAAACAATAAAGTTTGGAGGGAAATTGGGTCATGGGACTGCAGAGAGAGACACAGGGAGATGGTGTGAGCATTAATGCCACTGTTTTCTTAATAAAAGCTTTGGACGTGGTTCAGGAGATGTGATCTGGAGAAGGGTACATTCCTTCCCCATCACCAGGATTCTTGTTTCTTCCATTCATGCCTGAACACTTGTAACAGCCAAACATTTTAACAGTCAGGTTTCGAGAGTAAATCAGAGCACAAGAATGGAAAATCCTTCAGGGGTGTGTGCTTGGTGGAAGAAACAACGCAGGGAGGAGACCAGAGGCAGGGAGGGGGAGACACAAGGACCTCCCACAGATCAGCTTCTCTGAAATTGCGGCTCCGTCTTTGAAAAGGTGGAAAAGCTGCTGCGGTCTGTATGTTGTAGAGAGACCCTCAATAATCAATCAGGGAGGGAATTACATGACCTTGACCATGCTTCAGTGATGGAACGGTCAATAAACTTGCAAATCAGGATCACGAGCAGCTTGGAGTGGGATTTGCAAGGAACCGTTGCCAATCTCTTTGATTTTGTACATTTTATTATGAAGAAATATAATGTTTAACTTTTCAACTCGTGAGTAAATGCGACAATAAACCTAATTCAATTCATTTCTGTTCAATTCTTATATAGCTGTACCTTTGTCATTTCAGGTGGAAGTGACCATGGTTTTTGGAAGGTGCTGTCTGTTATCCGCCTGTTTATACTTCAGAGAGATGGTAGACGGACATGAATTGCTGGCTGCAAACTGTGACTCTGGGAAGCTTACTAGTTTGAAACCGATTGAGGTGACAGTGTATCTGCTATTTCTGACCGTTGTCCTCTGAGAACGAAACAGTACATACTGGTTGCAATCTGAAAGCAGATTAAATAAGACGGGATGTGAGCAATGTAGTGAAAAGCTTTATTCACAATTCAAAAGCAACCAGTTAGGTCTCATTGGGATACACGAAACCACGACGGACCCAGAGTACGGAAACTAATTAGCTTCAGAAATGGCCTGAGGTGTTCTTTGCCGTGGTGCACATTTATTCTTTCACAATTCATTGCGTGTAAAGTTTGCAACAATGGAAAAGAAGTAAGCAGCTCTCAGCCAGCACCACTTCACCAGCGTTACATCCACCAATTCGGCACACTGCACCGGATGTTTCGCAGCCGAAAGATATAACTGGAAAACAAAGACAAGCAGATCATTGATGTCCACAATTTGATGCAGCAATATCATCTAAACTCATGAGATTTATCCAAAAACTGTATATATATATATATATATATATAAAGTGACCACAAGACATTCTCACGTGAGTACCTGCGTCCACTGTGATCAAGGATAGGCCATTTGTGGCTATCAGTTGACGTGGCATAATCTTAAAGGACTATCTTTAACATAAACTAGCGTTCTTTTTATTGCAAAGGCGGGAAAAGCAGGGTTTGCTTAGTTGTGGGTAATGTCTGCAATTGTTCGTCAAATGCTTAGTGACTGGATGGTGGGAATGTCTCTTGACTCGCCATCCCGGACCACCAAACTCAGTTTCTGAAGAGCCACTAGTAATTCACCTCGTGGCAGATGATGCAATTTGAATCATATTCAAATAGTCTAATGAAGGGAAGGAATACCTGCTTCACTAATTCCTTCGCGGATGGATTTCTGCTGTGGTTACCTAATCTGATTTACATGTGACTCCCTGCTCAGAATAATATGGTTTACATCTCAATGCCCTCTGGGATGACAAGAAAAGTTGTCTTTGCTAGTGATGCCTGTGTCCCATAAACGATTATTGTACATATCAATTGATACGTTTCAGCACTTGCCAGCCTAAAACTAATAGAATGTAAGTCGGTCTTCAGGGGGAAGAATGACCACAATCTGCCCTTCTGAAAATTTGTAAAGGCTGTTTGAAGAGAGATGAACTCACTTTGAAATGCAACTGTCGGTGTTTCTTCTTTCTTGGCCGAGCCTGGTTGCACCATCACCAACAACCCAAGAACTAAGAACAGGACAGTACTCATCGTCCACTGATTTCCTGTCGCACTAGTAGCTGCCTGGAGGATGAAAGCTCCTTATACGATATCACAGACTGTACTGCGGTTAATAATTGCAAAAGCATGGACATAATCAATTTCTCTTAAGAGTCAATCAGCAACACACCCAGACTCATGCAGACACTATGTCACAGATACTCAGATAACACACACGCAAACACACTGATATGGACACACATACCGGCACCCACACAGTTAAAAACACACTGACATACACACGCAGACATGCAATGGAACACACCTTCACGGGTAAAGTCACACATGAACAGTAACACATGCACAATAAGACAGCCAGTCATGCACTAACACACGTACACAGAGACACAGACCCACACACACACACACACACACATACGTACATAGAGACACGGACACACACACACACGCACAGTTACCAAACACAGGCAGACACACTCCCTCTCTCACACATAGTAACAGACGGGTCTCATAGACACACAAGTACGCACGTCAATAACCCCACACACAGTCACACAGCCATATGAGCACCAATTCACACAATCAAAGGCATATATATCTGAACATGTTGCAGAGCATAATGTGTGCCCTCTCCGCAGTAATATACTATCTACAGTGTGGGGCAACTCAAGCTTGGGCGCTCGGCTTTTAGCAACCTCTGTATTGAATATTTGAAAGCACAACGAGATGATAGATCCTTTTTGGCTTTATTGTGGGACAATGCAGCCTTTGTTGATCTCTGGGAGACTCAATGGAGTCTTGTGGCCCATGAGATCCGTGTTATAGGCAAATATTTAACAGACCAATCCACTGACCAAAATGATCAGAGATTGTTTCTCCTCACATCCCTGAAATGAAATTCTGTTAATTTTCATCTTGTATCCCTGAGGAGAGATTCGTCTCCAGTCGATTCTCAGCTATTGGGTTACTCTTAATGACATAATAATAACAATAATCGGATATAACAATAACATAATAACAATAACATAATAACATAATAATAATAACAATAACATAATAATAATAATCGGAAGGGAGAACAGAAGAACAGAATATTATTAAAATGGAGAAAGCTGCATCATAAGGGATTTGTACGAATTTCTGCACGAAACACAGAAAGATAGCAAACAGGGGAAGTAGTCAATTAGGAAGGGCTAATCGTTATTTAAAAGGGTTTGGAGTATAAGAGTAGTGAAGTGGGTCTGCAACTGTACAACCGTACAAGGTGCTGTACCACATCTCTGACGACTCCTCATCCTATTATTAAAGGAAGGATATTGTTTCATTGGAGGCAGTGCAGAGAAGGTTCATTGGGGTGATGCTGTTATGGACGGATTCTTTTCTATGAAATGGATAAAGCAGTTGGAACTCTTCTCACTGGAATTTAGAAGAATGAGAGATGACATCACATGAAACACATGGGATTCTTAATGGGCTTAAGAGCGCAAATGCTGACTGGGTGTTCTGTTCTTCTGTTCTCCCTTCCGAGATGAACAACCACACGTCTTTGCACATCATACACCATTTGCCAACTTTTATTTCCGCCCTGACTTAAACTATCAACATTTCCCTATTAACTGTTTGCACCCCTTTCACAACCTGCTTTTCCACCTATTGTTATCTCAGTGTTGGCGACAGAACGATCACTTCCTTGCTCCAAACCATTGATACCATGCAGGTTTCACCTTCCCAAGCTCTCCCCTCACGTGAGGTGTGGCGACCGTCAGGTTAAACCACAAGCAGTTGTCTCCCAATAGTTACACGTTTTTTAATGGCTTCAATATTTTCTTCAATATTTATTTCTGAAGCGGAACGAGTCACTATCCTGTCTAATCATCTTTCTCAAGCTGTTTTGAATTTCTGTACTTATTGTGAGCCAGCCATTTATTCACAGCCTGACCTGCAGCATACCATGAGGAAGGCAAATAGCATGTTGGCCTTCATTGCAAAAAGATAGGAGTTCAGAAGTCGTGAAAACTCGTTGAAATTTCATGGGGCCTTAGTGAGACTCCCGCTGCAGAATTGTGTGTTGGTTTGGGTCTCCCTACCTCAAACAGGACATTCTCACTAAAGAGGCAGTGCTCCTCAAGATAGCTCAATAACTCAATAAGATCATGGCTGATTTGATCATGCTCAACTTGATATGCACTTATGATGCCAAGGTATGCAAGGCAATGGGCCGAGTGCTGGAAATTCGTATTGGAACGTGATTACCTTATTGGGGAGGTGGTTGCCCATTGGCAGTATTCATAGATTGTTCGTCTAGAGATAAGTGGCATTCTGAGGAACTATGTTTAATGTGGTGCTGAGCTACTGAAAGAATTGGAATTCATTTTAAAAGTTTGAAATGAAGAGTCTAATGGTGACCAACGAACTGTTATTGCTTCGTGAAGATATCCATCTGGTTCACTGCTCCTCTTTACTGAAACCTTCAATTCAGGTGACTCCAAACCATCAGTGATGTGGTTGACTTTCACCTGTCATCTTGGCAATTAGGGAAGGTGATAAATGCTGGACCATCCAATTATGTCAAATCCCGTGGCTGAATAAAACAATAGAAATGTTCTTGTTTTCGACTGTCACATGTTTGAGGGGCCGAAGGGCCGATTTGTCTGTGCTGTGGACCAGTATATCTGTGTTGTTGATGCACTGTCATTTGACATTATCTGTCTCAGTGCGCCTGTTTACACTGACATGTGATAGGGACGGATTAGAGTGGACTAGAATCTCTTCCAAATGTTCCCCTTTTCTATGCTGAAGCTGAAACATTGAAGTAGAAGCTGGAATCAACGTCAGAACGTGGTCAGTCTCAACAGTTAAAAGCGTGGTGTCGCCCTCTCGTGAGTCTGTTCCAAGGTGCCACAGGATCATCCCCAGGGAAGGTGACAGATCAACCTAGGCCATACGTTTTGCATTCTAGGACCGTCCCACAATAACTGTATTGGATCTTCAACACATCAGCTGTAGTCCTGCCTTTTTCTGGGGCCCCTCTCTCCCTGTTAGTAAGCCAAATCACCAAGCCAAAGAAGAATTAGTGGCAGATAGAATTTAACACTGGTAAATGCGAGCTGACACACTTTTGGAGAAGAGAAACGACAAGGGCGTGCTCAATAAATGGCGGGAGTTGAGAAATCCCAGACTAACAGAAGCATGTTGATGTGTTTGGCCACATATCCTTGAAGACAGCAGAAAAGTTTAATTAATTAAGTCGGCAAATGGAACACTTAACTGCATCAGTCCTGGTGTATAGATTAAAAGAGCAGGGAGGTGATGACGGAGCTGTACAGGACTGTGGTGAGGCTACAGCTGGAGTACTGTGTACAGTTGTAGTCTCCATACTGTATGAAGGATGTGATTACTTTGGACAGATTGCAGAAAAGATTCACCAGGGTATTGCCTGGGATGGAGTATTTCATTTATGTAGAGAGGCTGGATAAGCTCTAGTTGCTATATTGAGGGGGCGTCTAATACAGATAGCGACGAATATGGACAGGGATGATAGGAAGCACATGTTCCCGTTCGGCGAAGAATCAATAACAAGGACACAATTTTCAAATGGTAGACGGAAGTGGATTTGAGGAAACATTACATCAGCCAAAAGGTAGGATGTGGTGGCCAGGAACGATTGGAATGCATTGCCTAGGATGTGGGTGCCGACTGGATGGCCGCCACTTATTGCCCATCCCTAATTGCCCTTGAGAAGGAGGTGGTGAGATGCTTTCTTAGATCTCTGAAGTCCATGTGCTGCAGGTTGACCCATCACGTCATTGTAAAGAATGTCACTACATTTACCCAGCATCAGTGAAAAAACAATGATATACTTCCAAGTTCAATGGTGAGTGGTTTAGAGTGGAACTTGCAAGGAGTGGCGTTCCCAGGTATCTGCTACATTTTTCCTTTAAGGTGGAAGCGTCCATGGGTTTGGAAGGTGCTGTCTGAGGATCATTGGTGGATTTTTGCGGAGCATTTTGTAGATAGCATACTGTTTTAACTTCGTTTTGGGGGTGGAGAGAGTGGATGTTTGTAGATGTGCAATTAACCGTGTTTGTTACTGGATGGCGTCGAACGTAAAGTATTGCTGGAGCTGTACTCATCCAGGCAAGCAGGGAGTAATCTCATAACATTCCTGACTTCGGCTTCATTAATTATCGACAGGCCTTAGTAGTCAGATGAGTTACTCACCTCAGCATTCCTTGCCTGTGACCTGCTCTTAATGCGATTGTGTTTAGATGGTGACTTTCTGGTCAATGGCAAGCTCAAGAATGTTGATAGTGGCGGATTCATTACGGTATCATTGAATGTCAAAGGACAGTGGTTGGACTGTATCTTATTGGTGATGGTCAATGCCTGGCATTTGTGTGTAACGCATGTTATTTGCCACTCGTCACCTCAAGCCTGGGTATTACACAGACCTTGCTGCACCTGAGCATGGACTGCCATAGTACTTGAGGAGTCAAAAATGGCGCTGATCACTGTACAATCATCGACGATCACATCTAATCTTGTTGCTGAACACATATCTAAATTGTCTGCACTCTCTAAACTCTGCAATAACCCAAGATCTACTATATATAGCTATCTACTATATAGCTTCTCTATATACATTCCACATCCTGTCTTCTGTTGCCCATTCTGCAGAGATGAAGAGCTGTCAACAAAAATATTAAGGGCGATATTTTATTTTCTGTATTCTCTTTGCCAGTACTGCTTCAGTTTTGCTTGAATGCAAACATCCCTTTTTGGATCGTTTGTTATCAGCACCTGATATTCATGACTTGTCCCCTGGCAAATTGAACCGTCTGCTTGCATGATGATATGTTCAACACTTTGTACCTTTATGTTCCTTCCTTGTAACAGCATCATTATTCTGGCAATCCTATTTTGACTCATTGTGCCATCATTAATAGGCTCATCCAGCAGATTCTGAGTGGATGCATGTCCTTTAAGAATTGTCAATGCATTAAACCCTACAATGTAAGTTAAGCATTGAACAGCCCAGAACACTTGACACTAAAAGCCTTTCACATGTTGTGTCCCCCCTGCTCTATTGCCTTTCTCGATGTCTCCATTTGCCTGTTTGGGAATCCCACAGTGTTTGTGTGGTTTCAGATATCGCCCTGGATGCAAGCCTCTACCTTCATCCTTCCACGATTATGTTTGCTTTTGGCAAAATAATTTTGGTTCACTGTTAATGTGGTGTGGTCCATTGGGTCGCAGCCCCATGTCTGTTACGATAGTGTTTACCTGAACCATTCAGAGACCAGAGTCCATGTGAATCGCATCACTAGGATTGTAGACAGTGTTCTAAACTAAGTTAGGAAGAGTGTGTGTGTGTGTGCGTGTGGGGGTGGTGGGGGTGGTGGTGGTGGTGTTCAGTTATGGGGCAAGTTAGAACACGCGAATCAAAAAGGAGGGAAGAGTGCAGATATCGGGGGTGGGGGCGATGGTGGGGGCTAATAAAATTTGAACACAGACACAAGTGTATCTTGAAAGGTTAAAGAATCAAAATTCAGCAGGCTGGAGAAAAGAATGACAACGAGAAGAGGGATGTGTAATCAACTCAAGGTCTTATATCTGAATGCACACGGTTTCAGGAATAACGTAAATGAGCTTGTGACGCGGATAAAAATGAGCAGATATCACCATCACTGAGACGTGGCTGCAAGGAAATCAGCATTGGGTGCTGAATATCAAAGATATAAATCATATGGAATCACGTGGAGTGACATTCCTGTGTTATTGTGCATGTGTTACTGTGCATGTGTGACTTTCCCCGTGAAGGTGTGTGCCATTGCATGTCGGTGTGTGTATGTCATTGTGTTTTTATCGGTGTGGGCGCCGGTATGTGTGTCCATATCAGTGTGTGTTTGCGTGTCTTGTTATCTGAGTAAGTGTGACACTGTGTCTGCATGAGTCTGGGTGTGTTTAGATTAGATTAGATTAGATTACTTACAGTGTGGAAACAGGCCCTTCGGCCCAACAAGTCCACACCGCCCCGCCGAAGCGCAACCCACCCATACCCCCACATCTACATCTACCCCTTACCTAACACTACGGGCAATTTATCATGGCCAATTCACCTGACCTGCACATCTTTGGACTGTGGGAGGAAACCGGAGCACCCGGAGGAAACCCACGCAGACACGGGGAGAACGTGCAAACTCCACACAGTCAGTCGCCTGAGGCGGGAATTGAACCCGGGTCTCCGGGTTCTCTCTGCTAACCACTGTGCCACCGTGCCGCCCACAATCAGTGTTACTGATTGACTTATAAGAAAAATTAATTATGTCCATGTTATTGTTTTTGCAATTATTAACCGCAGTACAGTCTGTGATATCGTATAAGGAGCTTTCATCCTCCAGGCAGCTACGAGTGCGACAGGAAATCAGTGAAGGATGAGAACTGTCCTGTCCTTAGTTCTTGGGTTGTTGGTGATGGTGCAACCAGGCACGGCCAAGAAAGAAGAAACACCGACTATCGCATTTCAAAGTGCATCTCTCTTCAAACAGCCTTTACAAATTTTCAGAAGGGCAGATTGTGGTCATTCTTCCCCCTGAAGACCGACTTACTTATTGATATGTATAATAATCGTTTATGGGACTCAGGCGTCACTAGCAAAGACAACTTTTCTTGTCATCCCAGAGGGCATTGAGATGTAAACCACACAATTTTGAGCAGGGAGTCACATGTAAATCAGATTAGGTAACCACAGCAGAAATCCATCCGCGAAGGAATTAGTGAAGCAGGTATTCCTTCCCTTCATTAGACTATTTGAATATGATTCAAATTGCATCATCTGCCACGAGGTGAATTACTAGTGGCTCTTCAGAAACTGAGTTTGGTGGTCCGGGATGGCGAGTCAAGAGACATTCCCACCATCCAGTCACTAAGCATTTGACGAACAATTGCAGACATTACCAACAACTAAGCAAACCCTGCTTTTCCCGCCTTTGCAATAAAAAGAACGCTAGTTTATGTTAAAGATAGTCCTTTAAGATTATGCCACGTCAACTGATAGCCACAAATGGCCTATCCTTGATCACAGTGGACGCAGGTACTCACGTGAGAATGTCTTGTGGTCACTTTATATATATATATATATATATATACAGTTTTTGGATAAATCTCATGAGTTTAGATGATATTGCTGCATCAAATTGTGGACATCAATGATCTGCTTGTCTTTGTTTTCCAGTTATATCTTTCGGCTGCGAAACATCCGGTGCAGTGTGCCGAATTGGTGGATGTAACGCTGGTGAAGTGGTGCTGGCTGAGAGCTGCTTACTTCTTTTCCATTGTTGCAAACTTTACACGCAATGAATTGTGAAAGAATAAATGTGCACCACGGCAAAGAACACCTCAGGCCATTTCTGAAGCTAATTAGTTTCCGTACTCTGGGTCCGTCGTGGTTTCGTGTATCCCAATGAGACCTAACTGATTGCTTTTGAATTGTGAATAAAGCTTTTCACTACATTGCTCACATCCCGTCTTATTTAATCTGCTTTCAGATTGCAATCAATATGAACCATTCCGTTCTCAGAGGACAACTTCAGAAATAGCAGATACACTGTCACCCCAATCGGTTTCAAACTAGTAAGCTTCCCAGAGTCACAGTTTGCAGCCAGCACTTCATGTCCGTCTACCATCTCTCTGAAGTATAAACAGGCGGATAACAGACAGCACCTTCCAAAAACCATGGTCACTTCCACCTGGAATGACAAAGGTACAGCTATATAAGAATTGAATAGAAATGAATTGAATTAGGTTTATTGTCACATTTACTCACGAGTTGCAAAGTTAAACATTACATTTCTTCTTAATAAATGTACAAAATCAAAGAGATTGGCACCAGTTCCTTGCAAATCCCGCTCCAAGCTGCTCTTGATCCTGATTTGCAAGTATATTGACCGTTCCATCACTGAAGCATGGTCAAGGTCCTGCAATTCCCTCCCTGACTGTTTATTGAGGGTATCTCTGAAACATACAGACTGCAGCAGCTTTTCCACATTATTTAGGACGGCAAGGAGGGATGGGCGACAATTGCTGGCCACCATTGACCACCCACGTCTTATGAAGGAAAAGCAACGAAGGCTTAGTGAAGACAGTGGAGCAGCAATTTCAGAGAAGCTGATCTGTGGAATGTCCTTGTGTCTCCCCTTCCCTGCCTCTGATCTCCTCCCTGTGTTGTTGTTTCCTCCACCAAGCACTCACCCCTGATGATTTTCCATTCTTGTGCTCTGATTCACTCTCGAAACCTGACTGTTAAAATGTTTGGTTGTTACAAGTGTTCAGGCATGAATGGAAGAAACAAGAATCCTGGTGATGGGGAAGGAATGTACCCTTCTCCAGATCACATCTACTGAACCACGTCCAAGGCTTTTCTTAAGAAAACAGTGGCATTAATGCTCACACCATCTCCCTGTGTCTCTCTCTGCAGTCCCATGACCCAATCTCCCTCCAAACTTTATTGTTTTTTTCTCTATCTTCACTTACTCTTTCTCTCTCACTTTATCGCTAATTATTTCCTAATGTTGACATCTCACAAGTTCTTTTTTATAATTCACTTCTGTCGGATGTGTGTACCGCTGTGTGGCCAAAATTTATCCCGCATACCTGGTTGACCTTGAGATGGTGGCAATCATCTGCCTTCTTGAACCGCTGCAATTTACTTGCTGTGGATGGACCACAATGTCATTAGTGAAGGAATTCCAGGATTTTAATAAAGTGACAGTGAAGGAACGATTACATATTTGGTGAGACACTTGGAGGGGAAGTTTCAGGAGGTGGTTTTACCAGATATCTTTTGCCCTTTCCCTTCGAGATAGAAGTCGTCATGAAATTGAAAGGTCCTGTCTGATGATCGTTGATAACTTTCTGCAGTGCATCCTGTAGTTTGTACACACTGTTACTGAGCATCGGTGCTGAAGGGAGCGTATGTTTGTCGATGTTGTGCTAATCTAATGTCCTGGATGGTGTCAAGCTGCTTGAGTATTGTTGTAGCTGCACCAATCCAATCAAATAGGGACTATTCCCTCACACTTCTGACTTGTGCCTTGTAGATTGTGGACAGGCTTTGGTGATCAAGATGTGCATTAATCACCACAGTATTTTAGCCTCTGACCTGTTTTTAGGGTCATTGTTTTTATGGCGTGAGTCAAATTCAGTTTCAAGTTAATGGCAACCCCTAGGATGTTGCTGGTTGGGATTCAGTGATGTTAACATCGTTGAATGTCGGGTAGGACCGGGGAGTTTGGAGTGGTGCTGGCAATTTGGTTATCTCTTATTGGTTATTGTCATAGCCTAGTATTTGTCGGTTGTGAATGGTACATGGTACTTCTCTGCCCAAGCCTGGATATTGTGCAGATCCTGTTGCATATGCACATGAATTGCTTCAGTATCTGAGGAGGTATGAATACTGCTGAACATTTTGCAAATATCGGTGAACATCCCCACTTCTGACCCTATAATGGATGGAAGATCATTGATGAGACACTGAAGATGATTGGGCTGAGGACACATTTAAGGATCTGGTAGAAATATTCCAGGTGGAGTATGTTATTAAACTGGCAAGAGTTCCAGAGGTTGGAGGGAATGGGCGGGGGGGGGGGGGAGGGGGGTGGGTGGTTGTGAGCCTGAAGGTGTGACAGTCATTGTGAGTCGCGCAGGAGAAATTCACAGAGCCAGACTCCTTCACTTTCCGCAGTGCTGCGTTCTCAGTATGGAGGTCAAACTATGCGTGTGTGATATTCACTGTGTTCGGTAAAGACAGATCAAAGTGATAAAAGCTTTTATGCACCTGTGATTGTGATTTTGTTTTGTATCATTATGACAGTGCCCAACAGAGAGAGATGAAAGAGAAACTAGTGGGGGTCTTAAGCTTTCCAAATATTTGCTGGGAATACTATAGATAACGCACTTTAGATCGGTCAGTTTTTGTCCAATGTATGCATGAGGGTTTCCTAACACAGTATGTAGACAGGCCAACAAGGGACGAGACCACGACAGGAAAAGTATTGGGTAATGAACACGGCCAGGGTTAAATTTGGAGGTAGGTGAGCACTTTGGTTACAGCGACCACAATGCGGTTGTGTTTACATGGGTGATGGGAAGGGACAGGTATATACTACAAGGAAGAGTTGTAGCTGAGGGAAAGGAAATTACGATGCGATTAGGCAAGATTTTAGATGCGTAGGATGGGGAAGGAAACTGCAAGGGACGGGTCCAATTGAAACGTGGAGCTTATTCAATGAGCAGCTATGCTTGTCCTTGATAATTATGTACCTGACAGGCAGGGAAGAAGTTTTTTTTAGCGCAAGAGCCGTGGTTTACGAAGGATGTCGAATCACTTGTCAAGAGACGGAAGGCAGTTGCCGTTAGGATAAGATGTGAAGGCTCAGTTAGGGAACTTCAGACTTACCAGTTAGCCAGGAAAGGCTGAAAGAGAGAGTTAAGAAGAGCCAGGAAGGCATGTGAGGATTCGTTGGTGGACAAGATCATGGAAAACACTAAAGCTTTCTCTCAGTATATTAGGAATAAAATAATGAATAAAGTAAGATTAGGACCAATCAAGGACAGTCGTGGGAAGTTGTTCATGGAGTCAGAGCAGATAGGGGAAGCGCTAAATGAATATTTTTCGTCTGTATTCACACTAGAAAAAGAGAATGTTGTCGATGAGAATACTGAGATAGAGGTTAGTAGACCAGATGGGATTGATGTTCACAACAGGAGGTGTTAGCATTTCTGGAAAGTGTAAAAAGAAATAAATCCATTGAGCCGGATGGGATTTATCCTAGTATTCCATGGGAAGCCAGGGAGAAGATTGCCGAGTCTTTGGCTTTGATCTTTATTTCGTCATTGTCTATGGGAATAGTGCCACGAGACTGGAGGATAGCAAATGTTGTTCCTTTGTTGAAGAAGGGGAGTAGAGACAACCCTGCCAATTATAGAGCTGTGAGCCATACTTCAGTTGTGGGTAAAGTGTTCGAAAATATACAATTTAGGATCATCTAGAAAAGCATAGGTTGATTCGGGATAGTCAACTCAGTTGTGTGAAGGATAGATCGAGCCTCACAAACTTTATTGAGTTCTTTGAGAAGGTGACCAAACATGTGGATGAGTATAAAGCGGTTGATCTGGTGTACTTGGATTTCAGTAATGCATTTGATAAGGTTCCCCACAGCAGGTTATTGCAGAAAATATGGAGGCATGGGATTGTGGGAATTTTAGCTGTTTGGATCAGAAATTGGTTAGCTGTAATAAGACTGAGGATGGTGGTTGATGGAAAAATCTTCTTCCTAGAGTTCAGTTGCTAGTGGTATGCAACAAGGATCTGTTTTGGGCCCACTGCTGTCATTTGTATAAACAACTTGGTTTATGATAGAAAAGGGGTGTACTTTTGTCCGTGATTCTGTTCAATTTCGCTTTGCGTTGTGTAAGCCTTGCCACAAGTGACAGGTGTCTGTGTGGTTGGTCTGGACCTTGTGCTTAGCATGGTGTTGCCTCTTAGCATTCCTGATGTCCTTATAGAGAGGTTGGACCTGGATTTCCTGGACAGGTCAACGTTGGCCTCGTTGAAAGCCTTAGACCCGCAGTAGGGAGTGGACCTCCCAGTTGATCTATGGTTTCCCGTTGGACAACACTGGAATTAACTTCGTTAACACGCAGTCGTCTACATGCTTACTACTGAAGTCTAAACAGTGTGGCATTTTGCTCAGGTTGGGCGCTAAGTTGTTGAACAGGACAGTTCAGTGACTGTCAGCTGTCCGCTAGAAGCTTTTCCTTGTCTCAGACCAAAACTGCATTAGTTTCTTTACTGGATACTCTCTCTTCAATCTGTGTTTGTCAGAAGGGAATAGGAGCACAGCATTATGGTCTGGTTCACCAAAATGTGGATGGAATGGAGCGTTCGGCGCCTTTGATGATTGTCTCTCAATGAGCAAGAATTTTCTGGCCTCCAGTGTGACAGAAGATGGCTGATGGTATTTTGGGGGCATGTTCTTGAAGTTGGCCTGGTTGAACTTACTGGCTATGATGAATAGGGCCTGAGAGTATTCTGTCTCAAGACTCTTTGCAGCATTGTACTCCACATCAAGTACACTCTTCATTTCCACATGGGATGGGGATGCAGACCACACTCAGCAATCACGAAATCAATGCGTTCCAACGTCAATCTCGTTACGGTCCATTTAACATTTCGCAACGTGGATTTTGTAGAGGTTAATGATCACAATCGATTACAGGCAATCAGCCATTTGTAAGAATTTTTGATACAATGCAATCATTATTTAGGCAAAGGAAGGACATATGCTACCCACGGGGCAGATGTCAACTATTTTCCCAATCCGGAGCCAGTCTGATAAAACGAGGTACGGAACCAGCACACTCACACGTTAGTGTGATCCTATGGTCTTTGGTGGAGATCTCTCGTAATGTTCGGAACCAACACTGTTTGTTGTACCCTGGGGCTGATGGATGGGAACTCCTGTTAGCACCCCTTTTTCACATCGATCCACTGCATTGATAACGGGGGTCACTTGAGTCAAATCCTTGGTGTTTCTTTTGTTTTCTCCTCGGTTTTCAATCAGAGACTTGCTCACATTTGCAAAAGCCGAGTTAGTGATGTGACACAATTAGATAAAATCTGATTCTACACAAGAAATTCCAAGAATGGTAGGCTGAGGTAACACAGGTTTAAGGTGACTCCTAATTCTCAACAGCTGGAAAACTTTTCAAATATTATTGTTACATTTTTTCAGGAGTTTTATGTATTGCAATATTACCCTGTCACAATGCGGGAGGCATTTATGGTGCCTCACACAGAGCATATTTTTTCGAGTAAGAAATGCTGACTAACATTGTATTGCGTTGTCTGTCATCGTATGATGTAAGATGACATTAATTATGTTACTTTTTTAATGCAACTGATCATGTTGTTACATGATATATTTGGTTCGGGAATTATTGTTGTTAAGATCGCTCTCTGAACTTCGCAATTGCTTTCGTCTGCACCTTTCACCTTTCAAGGGTTTTGCTTTTGGAGGTATAACTAAATGTTTTGTAAAATACTTCATTTTAAAATGATGTGACGCATCAACTCTCCAAACCAATTATCAAAGTGCTGGCAAATTCTGCTGTGAATTCAAACAGGAGCAATGTCATGGTTTCCTGCAAAGGTGAGATTCGGTCCAAAGGAGGAATATTCTACTTGTACAACAGCCGACAGGAAGGTTTTATATAGAATCGTCATGTGACTGGTCTCGAAGATACCTCCGCCTTTACCATTAGTGCCCATGAACATTCTTCTACAGGAAACTACAGAAGGCGATATCAAACAGAGGTTAAGGGGCGTGCCATCCTTTCCCCGTCCAGCCAATCTGTTTCAGTAACTGAGAAAAGAGAGGTGGAACACCCATCCTGGGATGTCAAGTTGCGGTTTTACAGGATATTGGTGAGGATCCGTTTGGAATACTGCGTAGAATTCTGGTCGTCCTGCTATAGGAAAGATGTGGTTTAACTGGAATAGGTGAAAAAAAATTGCAGAGGCATAGTTTCATTGAATCCTGACACTGGAAACAGGCCCTTTGGCCCAACAAGTCCATACTGACCCGCTGAAGAGTATCCTGCCCAAACACATTCTCCGACTTGATTATGCTACACTAACGCACCTAATCTGCTCATTCTTGAACAATATGCGCAATTTAGCATGTCTAATTCACTTATCCTGCACATCTTTGCATTGTGGGAGGAAACCAGAGCGCCCAGAGGGAATAGACGCTGACACATGAAGAATGTGCAAACTCCACACAGAGAGACACCCGAAGATGAAATCGTATCCGGGTCCCTAGCACTGTGAAGCAGCAGTGCTAACCACTGAGCCACCGTGCTGGGATGTTGCTGGGTTTGGAGGTTTGACTTCCAATGAAAGGCTGGACAGACTGCGATTTATTTCCCCAGATGTCAGAGGCTGAAGGGTCATCTTACAGAGATTTGCAAAATCATGCAAGGCATTGATAGGATAAACAGCCAAGGTCTTTTCCCCGGGGGGTAACGAAGATCAAAACCAGAACTGCGTAGATTTAAGATGACAGGGGAAAGACTTAAAAGAGACTTGAGAAACAACTTTTACAGAGTGCATATATAAAACGAGCTGCCAGAAGAGGTTTTGTAGATGCGAGCCCAATTACAACATTTAAGAGACGTTTGGACAGGTACATGAATCAGAAAGGTTTAGCGAGGTATGCAGCAAATGCAGATAAATAGGACTAGCTTAGTTAGGGAAATCTTGTCGGTATGGATAAGTTGAACAGAAATGTCTGTTTCCCTGCTGTATTACACTGCGACTCAAATAATTTTAGGTTTTTGTGCTCAGATTAGCAAGACGGTTCTTGTTTTAAAATTTCGTTTTAGGTGATTCAGTGAAAATGACACTGGCACATCTGGAATTTTTTCTGTTCACACTCATGGAATTGGGGTCTTTAAAACACTAATGTTTAAGTGTTTGTGTTAGAAAGAGAAAGGTAGTCGGGAGGAAAAGTAGCAGCTGATGTGTTCAGAGAGGAGCGCAAAAAAGTGCTTTTCCTGAAACCTCAGGAGAGATCATTCACTTCGAGAGAAGAGGTCCCTAAGAGCAGAGACAAAAAAATGCTGGCCGGGACAGAGATGCCCACATCCCACGAATGAATTAAAATAAAACAGAAATCAGCTTTCAACTACAACTGAGGAGAATTTCATCATTAGCTTCCAATTGTAGCTCTAGACTTTGGACTTGCATCGCAAGAGATGGCACATGGAGCCACGTGGTATGTTGCTGTCAGTTCTGGAGTAGTGTCCCAGTGACACTGTCAACACACAAATCCCTCGTTATGTTTCAGTGAAGGCCTCATTGTAACCATTCTGTGTACGGAAAGACAAACAAATTAAGGGTGATAAAGAACGAACCATGTGGTTTGTCCAGCCGTCTGGGCCATTAATATATTCATAGGAGATGTCCACTTGAGGTTCTTTTCCTTCCGTATAGACACACAGCTTAATTCAAAAAGGTAGTGGCTGTTGCATCAGTTGGCAATTTCAAATGTGAGACAGAGAAATATTTGTTGAGTAAAGCTCTGAAGGGGATATGGACCAGAGGTCGTTCTATGGATTTCAGCCTTTGTCAACTGTAGCTAATAGCATTTTCATCAAACAGTCTGTTCCATACAGTAATTTCACAACATTCACCGCGAGACACTGTTTTAGAAGCAAGGGATGATTGGTCATTGACTGGCTTAGCATCTAGTCATTACAAGACAGTACAGATGAGTAGATTAGATGGATTGGCCATGCTAAAGTGTCCAGGGATGGTGTGTGGTATAGGTGGATTAGTCATGTGAAGTGTGGGGTTACAGGTATATGGTGAGGATGGAATGCTCTTTGAAGTGTCAGTGTAGATTCACGGGTGATCATCGCTATCTCCTCTGCGGGTGTTCTCAATTGTGACAGGAAAAACGTGATTGCATCACTTTTGTTCTCCTCTTTGTACGTTTCAAGTGGACATATTCATAGCTTTATTTAATGTTTCGTTTTAGGAGGTTTTATTTAAATTTCCAAATTAACGAATTCCAAGCTGTATTCGGAAACTAATTCGGTGAAAGAGAAATCACTGGAGAAACTCAGCAGGTCTGGCAGCATCTGTGGAGTGAGAGAGATAGAAACAGAGTTAATATTTCAAGTCCATAACACTAAAATAAATAGAAATAGGAGTATACTGTTGGGCTCCTGGAGCCTGATCCACCAATAGAATCATCGCTGATCGCATGATGAAGAGCTTTTGCCAGAAACGTCGATTTTCCTGCTCCTCGGATACTGCCTGACCTGTTGTGCTTTTCCAGCACCACTTAATCTTGACTCTAATCTCCAGCATCTGCAGTACCCACTTCTGCCATGGCTAACCCCTCAGTCCTCACATCCATTTTCCTGCTTGTAACCCGTCATTCCCCAGCTGGTGAAGAATCTATCTCAGTCTTCAATATACACAAGGATTGTGGACACCCCAAATGCATGCACAAAGACACACACACACACACACACAGACACATACACACACACACAGTTCCAAAACTCTCAACCCTCTGACAGAAGGAATCACTCCTCATCTCATTCTTCAACTGGTTGCCCCTGTATTCTGAGTCTGTACCCTCTGATCCTGCACACTCACATGAGGAGGAATCATCTTCTCAGCAATGACTCTGTCAAGCACCTTGAACAGACTATAAGACCTGAAGACATACGAGCAAATTAGGGCATCGAATTTGTCCTATCGTTCGATCATGACTGATGTGTTTCTCAAACCGATTCTCCTGCCTTCTACCTGGAACCCTGGATCACCTTTCCCACTCAACACCCGATCTAATTCTGTTCTCAAGGAAGTCAATGACGTGGTCTCCCGAGCCCTCTGTGGCAATCAGTTCCACAGGTTTGAAGAAATCCTCTGTTTGAAGAAATTCCTCCAGGGTCATCTCCTCACACTAAGCCTGTGCCCTCGGATCCTTGTCTCTCCTACTCCTGGAAACATCGTCTACATGTCTACTCTTTAACCACATGGCAAGCCCTCCATTCATGGGATCTTTCTTGTGAACCTCCTCTGGACACCCTCCATCTTCCACACGTGCAGGGTCTAAAACTGATCCTAATATTCCAAAGCCTCAGTGGTACATCCGTGCTCTTGTACTTCAACCCTCTAGCAATGAATGCTAACAATACGTTTGCCTTCCTGCCAACTGAACCTGCCTGTTCATCTGAAGAGAATCCTGAACCCGGACTCCCAACTCTCCTTTGAGTTTTAGATTTCTGTTTGTTCTGTGTATACATATAGTGCCGTAGCTGCAGTGGTTATTTAGCTTTCGCTGATTTTTGATACTGATATGGAATACCCTGTAGGCCTTTGTGTTATATTATTGACACTGACAATCAGGTTTGTGGCATTTCACCATTACATTATTGTTTTACATCCCTCAGGTCGAAATAAACATCGAAATGTTCAGAGGTGAGAATTTTAAACGACTCTTGTTTTTTTTCTGATACTTGACTTTATGTAACATATAGATGTGCATTAATACACCTTTTGATCTCGTACTTATTCCTTGATGAATTTTGTGCCATCAACTCCCATTGCATCGGGAGCACATTTGATGTTTTTATGTTCCAGGACTGCATCCTCAACAGTTCAAAATAGACACAGTAAAAACAATGATTGCATCTGTAAGTATATCATTGATGCATAATGACAAGTTGTAATGATCGCTATAAAAGTTACATTTTTCTTTGTGATTATTAAGGTGATAAATGTGTAAATGGTTTTAGTGGAGAAATTCTAAACTTCATTCCTGTTCACTCTATGATTATTCACTCTCTATTAAGACAGCGTCACAACATCAAAAACAAACATTGAAATAATCTGAATGTTAGTGTCGTGGATACTGCTGAGCTCAAACAGCTGAAGAAAATAACACTGGACAATGCAGGAGAAACACCGTAGGTCTGGCAGCATCTGTGAAGAGACATGGACAGCATTAATGTTTCCAGTCCACAAACACTCCTTTAGAAAAGCTAGCTAAAGGACTGGCAGATAAAACACAAGCCATTTCATTTGGGCCACTGTGTGCATTATGTTGGAGACTCACTTCGTGTGAAGTTGAACACATCACGTTGAAACAAGCATTTGACGTGATAGCATTGTGTTTGTATTCACTCTTGTTCTATTCTGTCCTCAAAATAAATCAGAAATGTCAATGATACAGTTGTAATCCATTGCTACATCCTGATTTTCCAATACCATGTGAGGGCATTGGAGAAAGGAATCTTCTCATAGAAAAGCCCAGTGCGCTGGAATGAGTAGTGTGTGGATTGTTTTTCTCTGTGCGAAGGATGAGGAAAAACTATCCAAGTTATGTTGCTTTTCAGTCTCCATCTGGACTCTGGTTTGCACCGACAGGGCAAAGATGCAACTTACAGAACATGTTCAGAATTTATATGGAAACGTGGGACGGGGAACATTCCATAGGATCATAGGAGCTTACGAACGGGCAACAGTAGTCGGCTGTTCGGCTCCTCGAGCTTGCTCCACGGTTCAATAGAATCATGGCTGATCCGACATCCCTCCCATCCACTTTCCCTGTAACTCTTGATTCACTGATTGATCAAGAATGTATCTGTCTCCGCCTTAACTATACACAAGGACTCTGCCCACCCACACATTTCTCTGTGGTAAGAAGTTCCAAAGACACTAAAACGTCCGAGAAAAGACAATCTTGCTCATCTCAGTCATCCATTGACAACCCTAGATTCTGAGACTGTGCCTTCTGGTCCGGGTCGCTTCAATGAGGGGGAAACGCTCTCCCAGCATATGATGCTTTACCAGCGGCATGGTGGCTCAGTGGTTAGCACTATTGCCTAACAGTGCTAGGGACCCAGGTTCCATTCCAGCCTTGGGCAACTGTCCGTGTGGAGTTTGCACATTCTCCCTTTGTCTGTGTGGGTTTCCCATGAGTGCTCTGGTTTCTTCACACAGTGCAAAGGTGTGCAGGTTAGGTGAATCGGCCATGTTAAATTGCCGGCAGCGTTAGGTGCATTCATCAGGGTGAATGTAGGGGGGTGGGTTGCTCATCGTATGGTCGGTGTGGACTTGTTAGGCCGAAGAGCCTGTTCCAAATTGGAGGTAATCTAATCTAATGAGATTGCCTCCATTCTTCTAATCTCTAATGTGTCGGGTCGTAATATTTATAGGATACTACCACCATCCCAGGAATCATCCTGGTTGAGAAATTATAGATCCAATTAATATTATTTGCCATCATTTAATAGACTGAAGGCTATGCAAGGGAGATTCGCTCTAATGACTAGTGGGTGCCGCCAATAATGTAAATTCAATTTCAAAGCTGCCTGAGAACTGTTCATCTCAACAGTTCCCTCATCTGAGGTGTGGTGACCATCTGGTTGAAGCATCAGTGGTCTCTCTCTCTCTGTCTCTGTCTCTCTTTGTGTGTCCCTATCTCTCTCCCTCTCCTCTCTCTCTCTCTATACAAGGCAAGGTTGGGGCTACAATTAAAAAAAATATTTTCTACCTATATTTCAATGGACATCAGGAATTAGCACACACAAACAGTTGACAACATGAATTACTGAGTGTCACTGCTAAAACAGGCAGAGAAAAACTCAACTTCTTTGCTTCTTTTTTCGCAGGTGACAATGCCAATTCGATCTATTACAACCCCACGGTAAGCACACAATTCTTTATCAAGCTCCAGTCACTTTTATTTTCTTGCTATGCAAAGTCTGGTCAGATTCTCCTTTCGAGAGAGAGAGTCCTGGAATCAAAAATATACTTGGAGTTTGAGGAAGTTTAGGACAAGTAGAGATCGATTAACAGAGAGAGTGAGATGGAGAGGGGTGCAGAAAATAAACACAAAATCGAGGGATAATTGGGCAAGTCGTGGTGAGAGTGACGGCTACGGCAATGAAATATGGAGGTAGAGATGAATATAGGAAGCACATTGAAAAACGAGAGTCATAGAGTTGTACAGCATGGAAGCACACCCTTTTGCCCAACTTGTCCATGTCAAAGAGGTTTCCTAAACTGAACTAATTCCATTGGCCTGTATTTGAACCATATCACTCTAAAGCATTCCTATTCATATAAATGTCTAAATGTCTTTCAAACTTTGTCATTGTACCCACCTCTACCACTTCCTTTGACAATTCATTCCATAAACAAACCACCCTTAGCTCCCTTTTACATCATTCCCATCTGACCTTAAAACTATGCCCTCTAGGTTTGAACTTCCCAGTTCTGGAGAAAATACCTTTACGCTCGTCTCCGCCCCTTATAATTTTTAAAATGTCTATAATGTTACCCCTCAGTTTCCGACGATCCAGGCAAAAACGACCCAGCTTATCTATCCTCTTCCTGTAACCCAACCCTCCAATCCCGATAATATTCTTGGATTTCTTTTTTTCTGCACCCTTTCTAATTTAACAACATCTTTCCTGTCACAGGGTGACCAACATTATACACAGTATTATAAAAATGACCTCATCAATATCTTGTGCAGGCACAACAGAATGACCTAATTCCGAAACTCTGGCAAATGAAGGCAAATTGTACCAATCAACACCTTCACCAGCCTGTATACCAGCGACGTCACCTGCACCCCGAAGTTCCTCTGAGCGACACACTCCGAGGACCCTACCAGTAACTGTGTAAGTCCGACCCTGGAATACCTTAGGAAAATGCAATCCCTTACATTTATCCAAATTAAGTTCTGTATGCCACTCCTTGGCCCATTGTCCCATCTAATCGAGATACTAGTGTACTCTTAGATAACCGTCTTCACAAATAGCCCTAATTTTGGCGTCATCTGCAATCTTACTAACAATACCTTCTGGAATTCTCATTCAAATTGCGAGACTGAAAAGACAAAAATAAAGAAAAGTGTGTAGGGTTTGTGTGGAAAGGGATTGAGAGGAAGCAATAGGTTGTTTTTGAAGACAAGTTGAAAAAAAAACCTTTCGAGGGTAATAGAAGTGCAAGATAACAGTGACTACTTTACAAACATCACTTTGCATGTTTGCTGAATGCAGGGCGAGCATTTTGATGTGATTGACAAGAAATGTGAAGGAGTTACTTATGCAGTCTTGAACATGGATCTGCCTCAGTCGTCAGGGAAGTGCTCTGCGTGTACATGGACCTCAAAACATAACAACCCTTGTACTCCAGCCTCCACGGTTGCAGTCTGCTTCTGTTATGTTGCTTGCTGAAACTCATCCAGTGAATGAATTCAACCCACATGCCATTTTCCATCCACTGATACAGCGGTAATCCACCCCTGGTTCCCTAAATCCTCAAAGCCACTTTTGAGCATTGCCAGAAGTTGAAATACAGCAAGATTGCCCAAGAAGGCCTCCTTCTGCACTCAGAAGGTAGGTCAGGCTGGAGTATGAGAGAGAGTGAGGTCAACAAGATTTTCATTTCTGGTTCAAGAGATGTTTGTAAACTTTTCCATCTCAATTAGAAAAGAATATGCCAACGTGGTCCACTGCTGCAAAGATTTATGTACACCAGAGGATTAGGGGACTATCACGTATGACAAAAATTGATTTTTGAGTGGCAGCAGCGGCAGAGTAAAAACGAACCCGGAAGACTACAGCTTAGGTAAGACAGTTTGTTTTAAAATTACTTAAGTGGCCAAGAGCAGTGGGAAATCAGAAGATTGGGAAGGCTACAAAAACAAACAGAAGATAACAAAGAGAGTAATAAGAAAGGAGAGGATCAAATATGAAGGTAGGCTAGCCAGTAATATTAGAAAAACACAGCAGGGGAAGTGATGTCTACCAGAGGGGCAGTCGGGAAGGAAAGCAGTGAGTATAAATACACACCCTTCGACACCAATGGTCATTTGAGTGGGAGCAGCGGCTGTGTATATAAATAAGCTTTTCAATTCTTCAATTATGACTTCCTTAATAATTGACTAGCATTTTCCCTACCATCAATGTCAGGGTAACCAGTTTATAGATCCCCGTATTCTCTCTCCCTCTTTTTTAAAAAAAATTGGGATTACATCATCTACCCTCTTGCCTATTAAAACTCTTCCAGACTTACAAAATGATGAAAAATGATCAACAATGCATCTGCTTTTTCTATAGCCATTCCCTTAATTACTCTGGGATGCAAAGCATCAGCCCCCGGGGTGTTGTCAGGTTTTAATCCCATCAATTTCCCGAAACCACTTGCCGAATACTAAGGATTTCCTTAGGTTCCTCCTTCATTCTTGACCCTCTGACCCCGAGCATGTATGGAAGGTTGTGGTTTTGTCCTAAGTGAAGTCAGATTCAAGCTATTTGTTCAACTGGTTCTGCCATCTTTCTGTTGTCCATGAAGAATTTGCCTGATTCAAGCTGTAAGCGTGATACATTCGTCTGTAGCAGTCCTTTTATCTTCACATAAGGACAGACCCTTTTACAGTCAGGGTTTTAAAAATATTTTCTCCAAGCTTACTTCCACATTCGTTTTCCACTTCCAAATTAATCCCTATGCCCTCCTCTGTTGAATTTTAAATTCCTCCCAGTCCCCAGGTTTGCTGCTTTCTCTGGACAATTTGCATGCATCCCCTTTGGCTTTGACACTCTCCCTGATTTCTTTTGGTAAGCATCGTTGAGCCACCATGTTTCAATTGAGCCAGACAGGAATGCACAATTGTTGAAGTTCATCCATGTGTTCTTTAAATACCTGGTATTGCTAATACACCATCCATCCCTTGGCCGGTTTATCCCAGCCAACCCATGCCACACACAATCAACATTAGCTTTAAGTCCAGGAAACTAGTTTCAGATTTAAGAGTGTCACTCTCCATATTAATGAAGAATGCTACCATTTTGAGGTCACTCTTCCCAAAAGGATCTTACACTAAAATGTTGCCAATTATTTCACAATGCCTAGTCTGGGATGGCTTAGCCACAGTCTGTTCTTTGACATATGGATTGAGGAAACCATATTTCATACTGTCCAAGAAATCTTGCTCCATCACGTTGGTACCAGTTTGTTTCATTCAATCAATATGCAGATGGATATCACCTAAAATAACTGCTGTACCTTTACTGCATCCAACTCTAATTTCCTGTTTGATACAGTCTCCAAAATAATAACTACAGTATACAACTCACACTAACGTCTTTTTCCTTTTGACATTCTACAGCTTCATCCAAACAGACTCCACATCACCCAGGCTGATGTCTTGCCTTACTATTGCAATATCCTCCTTAACCAGCAATGCTACCTCAAATACCTTCCCTGTCTGTCTACCTTAACAGAAAATGTAACAACTGCGAAAGTTGAGTTCCCATCCTAGGTCAACCTTGAGCCAGGTCTATGTGATCGCCAATAAAAATATCCATTAATAACTGTTTGCACACTTACTTCATTCACCTTACTTCAAATGCTCCTGGACTGAGACCTAGAACCTTAATGGTTCATCTTTTTTTTAACATTTATTGCCCTGGTGGACATATGATGTAATGTGCCCCTTGCTGATTTTTGGTTTTGGTTTTACCGTTAAAATTATTAAAGTTTATGCTAACACAAAATATAGCCAAATGTTGGTTTAAGGAATAGGAAACATGAAGTGAGAGACAGAAAAACAAAGCTGGAGAATGCCAACCTTAGATCTGATGAATTTCCGTGGTAAATCACTGCAGCAGCCCCACACTCACCACCCGGGCAACAGCAGAAACACTAAGAGACCGAATGAACAGTGCATGCAAAATTTGCATCTACCACTAATTGCGAAAGCTCAATGTCAAGTTTTAATATTTCTGGTATTTTTAAGAAAAAAAAATGAATGCAAGGAATGTCGAGAGATTCATTTCTTTTTCGAGAACAAAGAATGCAGGACATCACTTCTGACATAACTTTCGGTCCACTGAGAGAACGTTGCTAGGGCCCCTTACAGCTGAAAATGTTGTTTAATGATATGGAAATATCTGAATAAATGGACAAATCAACAAAATTTTCAACTGCTCTCTGAAGTTGGTCTGGGTCAGTGAATAAATAAAAGTATTCATGCAGCAGCTCAGTAGCTGAACAATGTCGTCTAGATAAATTTTCACATTTCCAAAGTACAACATTCTTCTCCATATGGAATACACCATAAACATAGACTGTAAAATGATGAAATTTGAGAAGATTGTAAACATTAAAAGAACTGATTTCCCTCGATTTGTCATCTGTGTATCTTTGGGACTCTCATCACTGCCATGAGCCCGGAGTCTTCTCCGGGCTCTGCTTGTCCTGATAATGTATCTGACAATAAAAGTATTCAGCTGCAGAATCAGAATGAATGGAACCCCGGGTGTTAGAAGGTGATGGAGGAAACCAATCATTATCCATAAATGTGATGTTTCATTGGCGGACATTACAAGACAAAATAGAATGATGTTCGACAAAGTATATTGATCTGTGAGCATGAGTACCAGAAAACATGTTTCGTACAACTCACAGCAGTCATTGTTCCCAATACCAGAGCTGCAGTTTTCTCAGTGCAATATTTACATTTCAACTTCTGACAACAAGTTGCCACAAATCGATCAAAAGGAAAAGCCACAGTGAACCAGACAGACCAATCAGTGGTTGCATAGTTGAGGACGGCATGAATATTCCACACACGGATGGAGTACCGCAGGTGATAACATTCTTTGTGCAAAGTCTGTGGAATATGCCTGTGTCAGGTCTCGGATAATCACCAGAAGGTCTGCCACTGTCATGTCCACCAAGTACCGAGAAACACATTTGGAGAGACCACATTTTCCCTGTGAAAGGATCACAACAGCTATCACATTAACTGAGTGCAAGGGAAATAAAAACAGGAATTAGGTTGTGAGCAAAGCTTTTTTTTAAAACTGGTACTCAAAATTGCAAACGCAGCATTGCATTAAAATGACTGTATCAGTTAAATTGTATCATATTATTGAGAAAGGGGTATGGCTTGTCATTCAGTTGAATCTATACTTAAGTAAAATAAGTAACCTACAAAAAACAATCCATGAATTTGGATAAGTGGTCAGTCTACATTGGACAGTTATTTTTCTGCGAGCAACAAATTCATCCAAATTATGCATTGAGTTGCAGTGAGGCTGGGTACCTGCAGATGGGGTAAGGTAGAGTAGCAGTGATGCAGTCACGTCTGGAAGATTGTGAAAAGGAAAATTTGGAAAGCAGCTTGAGTATCAAGACAGACAGCATAACGAAATTGTAAGTACATGGGGACATTAGAATTCATCCAAAACCAGTGACAAGAACTAAAGAAAAACGAGTCTGTTGAAACATATACTGAGCAGTTGCACATATCACAACTTACCTCAGAGCACAGTCAGAGAATTGTGTGGTTCTGAACGGCTCCAAAACACAGCAGTGAGAGGAACAGATTAAGGATACTAGTATATATTTTAGGAGTTTTGTCTCTCTGGGACCATTTCAGAAACCTTGTGTCATAAAAGAGGAAAATCAGGAATAATTCATGAAAATAATTGGAAGACCTTTCCTGAGAACAACTGAAAAGAAAAAAAAAGTGAGTGCAATTGACCAACTGTTGAAAAGAAGTGACAGAGCACAGGACTGCAACGGGAAAAATAAGCAGTACATTTGTGCTTGTGCAACGTGTTGTCAGTGTGAAACTGAAGGGACTCAGTGAAGACACTGCGCAAAACACTTTACTCAATATTTCCACCACCAGGAAAACACCCATGTGACAAGAGCACTAGTAACAAAAAAGGCCCAACATAAGGGCAGTGTTGACATAACAAAATGAGGCTCTCTCTCTTTAGACAATAGACAATTCTTTCTCTCTCTCTTATTGAAAGACAAATATTTGAATTCCACTGAGGGCGAAAATTAGTCACTTTACAACTTTATCAAGCCATAACAATGAACTTGTTTAGATTTCACAAACATAACCACATCTTATTCTGTCTCTGTCACTCTTCCCTTTATCATTAGAATTTGTTCAAATTATCGATATCTGCATTTAAGTTTCAATCGTTTATCTCTCCCCATCGTGACTTCTCTTTTTACAACTTTTCTCTGTTGGCAATTTTTGTTTTTGGATGTCATAGTTACAAACTTTTTTATGCCTCTTCCCTCATAATACATTGGGTCTCTTTACTGCCTATAAGAAATTGCTCAAGGAATTCAACTAACGATTTCACACTAACGGTGGCACAGTGGTTAGCACTGCTGCCTCACAGCGCCAGAGACCCGGGTTCAATTCCCGCCTCAGGTGAGTGGAGTTTGCACGTCCTCCCCGTGTCTGCGTGGGTTTCCCCCGGGTGCTCCGGTTTCCTCCCACAGTCCAAAGATGTGCAGGTCAGGTGAATTGGCCATGCTAAATTGCCCGTAGTGTTAGCTTACGGGTATGGGTGGGTTGCACTTCGGCGGGGCGGTGTGGACTTTTTGGGCCGAAGGGCCTGTTTCCACACTGTAAGTAATCTAGTCTAATCTAAAATCTAATCTAACTTTTTGCTTGCCTTTTTAATTCTACATTTACCTAAGCAGTTCAATACTCAAGGATCAGAATTTTCCTTCTACTTTTTACTAAATACAAACTTGGGAACGTGGCTAATTTAGGCCTTACAAAAATGTCCCTTAATGAAATGCTTGCGTTTAGAAGTGTCTGTTTGGAGAAATCTGATTAACTTTCCAAATGATTCTTCCTGTGGCCAATCTCAGCTTTCAGAGGGTGTCCACATGAGGGTTACAATTCTAGTTGTGAGCATCTGCTGCATGTGACGTGAGCAAAATTAGGGCACATGATATTAGGGGTAAAACACTGACATGGATTGAAAATTGGTTGGCTGACAAGAAACCAAGAGCAGTGAGAAACGGCTCCCTTTCGGAAATGGCAGGTGGTGACCAGTGGTGTGCCACAGTGATCAGTGCTGGGACTGCAGCTTTTTACAATGTACATTAATGATACAGATGAAGGTATGAAAAGTAATATTAGCAAATTTGTTGTTGACACAAAGCTGGGTGTCAGGGTGAAATGTGAGGATGTTAGGAGAATACAGGGTGACCTGGACAGGCTAGGTGAGTGGACAGATGCATGGCAGATGCAATTTAATGTGGATAAATGTGTGATTATCCACTTTGGTGGCAAGAACAGGAAGGCAGATTACTACCTAAATGGAATCAAGTTAGGTAAAGGGGCAGTTCAACAAGATCTAGGTGTTCTTATACATCAGTCAATGAAAGCTAGCATGCAGGTACAGCGGGTAGTGAAGAAAGCGAATAGCATGCTGGCCTTCATCACAAGAGGGATTGAGTACAGAAGCAAAGAGGTCCTTCTGCAGCTATACAGGGCCCTGGTGAGACCGCACGTGTAATATTTTGCACAGTTTTGTTCCCCAAATTTGTGGAAAGACATTCTGGCTATTGGGGGAGTGCAGTGTAGGTTCATGAGGTCAATTCACGGAATGACAGGACTATCCTATGCTGAAAGATTGGAGTGACTGGGCTTGTAAACGCTTGAGTTAGAAGATTGAGCGGGGATCTTATCAAGACATTATTAAAGAATTGGACACTCTGGAGGCAAAAAGCATGTTTCCACTGATGGGTGAGTCCCGAACCAGAGGACACGGTTTAATAATAAAGGGTAGGCCACTTAGAACAGAGTTGAGGAGAAACTTCTTCACCCAGAGAGTGGTGGGTGTGTGGAATGCTCTGCCCCAGAAGGCTGTGGAGACCAAGTCTCTGGATACGTTGAAGAAAGAGTTGGATAGAGCTCTTAAGGATAGTGGAATCAAGGGTTATGGGGATAAGACAGGAACAGGATACTGATTGAGGATGATCAGCCATGATCATAATGAATGGTGGTGCTGGCTCTAAGGGCCTACTCCTGCACCTAATGTCTATTGTCCATTGTCTATCTGTTCGTCCATTTTACTTTAGTTAAGAAATAATGCCCAAGGGGCCATTTGTCAACTTACTCATGGACGACTATAACACCAGAACTGAACCCATGGGGATATGCTTTGAAGTTTAGATAAGAATAGCATGAAGAGTGAAACATTTAAAGTTGAAGAAGTCAGTAACAGTTAGTTACTTGCTGGAATTTGGGGAATGAACCAACGGAAGTTAAAGTTTTTGAGCCAAGATAGATGACTTTGACAGGAGATAAGCTTGCCAAAAAAAGATACATTTCACCCACATGAATCAGTCCGAGATACAGTTTTCCATAATTTTCTGCACTGTATGAGGAGGCATCTAAGAAAATGAGGAGAACGAGATAATGGAAAAGCAATGCAATGGTTTGAAGATTGCTGTCAATGCAATATGTAAGTCGCACTATGAGCAGTGCGACAGAGGATCACAATGTTCTAGACACAGAGGAAGTAGAGAGTGAGATCTCTGCACAGCAAGACATAATGTTACTTCATACCCCCTATCGATTGAAATAAAATGGGAACTGTTGGTGATGTAGGCTTGGGAGGTTTAACAGGCGCAGTTCTAAGTACAATGAGGGAGATAATCAGGCATGGGATTCCCGTCTCGAAATAAAAGGGGAGGACCCACCCCCATTTGCTCCGCTAGCTCCAGGAGTGACAAGTTGCACTGGAGGATGGGAAATGCTGTTGTTATTAATTATAAGGTAAGAGAAACATCAGCACGTGGAACGACAGTAAGATAGGTGCAAATTAGGAAAATCAGCAGAGAAAGAGAGGCATAAAGGGAGGGGCTAACTTGAAGATGAGCAGAGAGTGTGAGGAGTCTGTGAATGTTGCAGCGATTAATGGGCCGAGTGCTGGCAGGTGGGACTAGATTGGGTTGGGATATCTGGTCGGCATTGGTGGGTTGGACCGAAGGGTCTGTTTCCATGCTGTACATCTCTATGACTCTGAGTGTTGTTATCAGACTGGACTTGTCAGCTTTTGCTGTGTGAAACTGGGAGTGTAGTTGTCATTCTGTTTTTATCTTTGTGAATGAGAGTGTAGTTATTAATCTGTCCCCAACAGTTACTGCAATGTGAATGTATGACTTAAGTTATCAGAAATTGACTGATGGAGAATCTTAGTGACACATTTGCATCACAGTAACTGTCATCATCATTCGTTTGTCTGTTTCTCTGACATGAATGTGTGTGTAGTTATCAGCATGTATTTGTCAGGTTCTACTCTTGTGTATCAAAGTGGAAGCCAGTAATATTCTCTATGTCTGTGCGATACATTCTGTGGTAGTTGTTATGAGGGTTTTGAGACTGGATCTTAATCTTTCCTGCATTTTGTAATTTCTGAGTTGATTTTCAGTCTGTGGGGGTGGGTGGGTGGGAGAGGAGAAAGGGTGATGGTGGAAGGGAAACTGTTCTATTCTGAGAACCATTCTGAATTATGGTCACACATTTCCTGTTTGGGGAGAGAGTCTGGGATCGGTGGTATCACTGAGACATTTAATTTCAATTTGTCTCCAGACATTGCTGATGTTTTTTAAGGGAAGAGCTTTATTCTGCATGTCAGTCCATTTCTGTCTGATATTTTTCATACCAATATGTAACACAACAGCATGTCCTCTCCTTTCTCATCAAAATCAGAGTCATTGATATGGTACAGCTTAGAAGCAGACCATTCAGTCTATTATACCTCTACTGAAACATTCTTTTATACATCAGTTCTGCAGTAATTGTTGGAATGTGAACTTCATCGACTCATTGTCAGTGTCGAAATGGAAAGGACAATTTGACATCAGTTCTGCTGTCATCTTACTTTTAGTAACAATAGTGCTAGTTTTGATATGTTTCCCACCATCTCAATCAAAGATCATTGGTCAGATCATATTTGTGTTCAGTTTGGTCACTTTTCTTAAGGGAGGATCCTCAGGCTTGAGTAAGGGTTCATTAGACATTTACAGGATCTCATTCACTTACATTCAGTTGTGGGTTTGTGTCTGAGTGTAGCATAAACTCTGTAAAAATACTCTTTTCAATAACGCTCATTTGCATTGCATTTCAGTCTCAGATTATTGTTACATTGTGCGTGTATGCCTGTATAGTAGACTTTATCAGGCGTTGCTGGGCACTGCATATCCTCAGCTGTGATAAGTGATGTTGAGTGTCAATTGAGGAAATAATCGAGGCCAAATTTTATTCTTCTCCTTTCAGCATCCAGTAGCTGAGAGCAAGTCAGTTCACTGTTGTGCTGCCAGTCTGTATCTCAGTTCATGTCTCCTGTAATTGTTAGTGTCAGGAGGAATTACGTATAAGTGAAAATGTAACACACTGCAACAGAGAGGATTCTGTGCTGTTCTTCAGAGTCAAGGGAGGAATTGTGTATCGTGCAGAATCTAACAAGCAGTAATGATATAAAATGTTCATCTTCAGAACAACATTAGTTTTTGTTTCAGTGCATAGTGATGTACTTTTCTGAAAACTGCTGAACTAACAATCAATGTAAACTGAATCCATTTGCAACTAAGTGACAAACCATTCAACTGCATTGGAGCTGACTGTCCATAATGTTCCTTGTACAGAAAAGACAATTGGCAAATTCACTTCTATTTTCTGATGTAGACAGGACATTACCCTGCCCTGTAGTGTGATGATGCACCATTAACAGTACTCTTGTGTTACTCTAGTTGGGAGGAGGAAAGGAAAAAGGACTTTTATTTTTTGTCATGCATTGCAGAATACGTAAACTGCCAAATTCAATTAATGGAATAACCAATACTGTTCAACTCTGCTTGAAAATAAAACGAGCAGTTCCTCAAACTCACCAATTTTGGCTTTTTTTCTCCACTCTTTGAAGGGTGGTTATTACATTCCTTTGATGCATTGTGAAAATTGCAGCAAGATTTCACGCTTTTTTGGTGATACATCCTCAGGAAGGGGAGGAGGAATGCAGAGCTCTTTGTAGATAATTGAAACTAGTTTCTGGTTGGACTGAAACAGACAAAACAAAGTCATCTACTGCAGTATGAAGAAATGGAGAATGATATTGTGATAAAGATTAGATTATTTCGTGTGGAAACAGGCCCTTCGGCCCAACAAGTCCACACCGACCCTCTGAAGAGCAACTCTCCCAGACCCATTCCCCTACATTTACCCGTTCACCTAACACTATACGCAATTTAGCCTGGCCAATTCACCTATCCTGCACATTTTTGGACTGTGGGAGGAAACTGGAGCACCTGGAGGAAACCCACGCAGACACGGGGAGAATGTGCAAACTCCACACAGACTGTTGCCTGAGGCGGGAATTGAACCCAGGTCTAACCACTGTCCCACCATGCCACCCACAAGATGGGGATGGCAGCTCCTCTGATCCCATGATACATTTATGCAAATGGATGTTAGCTGCTCAGGATGAAAATTGTTAGCTGGTTGTTTCTGGCCAGTGAATATTCATGTTTTGAGGGGCCTGATTCTGTGCTGTCGGCCTCCCCCTCTCTGACAAAGGATTTGTGGGTCAAAATCATTTTGAATGTAACATTTTCTGTCACTTGCAATGTCAATGGAACTACAAGGTGGTTAGACAATGTGATGGGTGTCAGGATGATGTATGTTTTGAAACTCATTGTAAGTCAGAGAGAGAGATAGAGACAGAGACAGTGTGTGTGTTTGTGTTGGGGGGGAGGGGTTACGTACCTACACACTAATCATTCTGTGTCAGGCTTTGATAGGGAATGTGCATATGGAATTCATATTATTTGATTGCTGTCTCTATATAAATGACAAAAGATTAATTCTGTTGCTCTGAATTCCTGAGAGCTGTAATGTTTCCTTCAACATAAATTTGTACTCTATCTATTTTAGATATGGTTGCCCAAAGTAATCATATCAGCTATTTGTCACCTTGATTGTAACATTAAAATTATTGTTACCAAATGCAGATGATATAAAGATTGGTGAACCTGTGGGTAGTGTAGAAACTTGTCAAAGGATACAGCAGGAGATGGCCTGAAAATATGGCAGATTGAGTTTAATCTGGCAAAATGTAAGATACTGGACTTTGGGAGATCAAATGTTAAGGAAAGGTATACTGGAAATGGTTGGACTCTGAAAGTCATTGAGGTACAGAAGGATCTTGGGGTTCAAGTCTCTCGCTCCCTGAAAGTGGCCATGCAAGTAGATGGGGTGGTATCTATACGAAGGTGTCTGGCATGCCTGCTTTATTGCTTGGGGCATTGAGTACAAAGGTCAGGATGCCACATTGCTGCTTTATAAGACTTTGTTAGGGTTATGCTTTGTTTTATGACAAAACATTAATTCTGACCTTCTCAGTTACTGATAGTGAGTTCAAATATTGAAGGAAACATTTCAACTATCTACTTCATATATGGTTGTTCAAAATAACAGCATTGTCTATTTGTTAACCTCTATTGTAATGTGAAAAGTATCCTTAGTAAAGTTCAGAACCCACGAGGACAGCCTCAAATCGGGAACTTGGGTTCCTATTACAGGGCTCATGCACGAAGCATCGATTCTCCTGCTCTTTGGATGCTGCCTGACATGCTGCAGTTTTCCAGCAACACATTTCCAGCTTTCATTTCTGTTACACTACACACTCTCACTCATACACATGCACACACTCATGCATACCTTCTCTCATCCACACACTTCCCCTCATACACACATACATACACGCCCCCCACACTCACACCTATGCACACACCCTCTCACAGGCTGACACCACCACACTCATATACACAAACTTTATCAAGCGTGCACACACACTCACAAACATATTTGCATATGTACTCTCACTGCACACACACACACACACACACACACACTCACTCACAAGTCTATGGGGTGAATTTGCTTTTGCAGAATTATATTCGCAGATACATTCTATTTTGCTCAAAAAGAGCACAATCTGCAGACAGTCAATCCATATACTTCTACATTGTCAATAGAACCAGTGTGACGCAAGATTGGGGTGCAGACAGACTCTAACCTCACACCTTTAATACATTATCTGAGCTGAGATGTCACCCTTTTTAAAATAAAACTTGAAGTCATCTTGAGAATGTGACGTAAAAGAAGTTATGGGATGTACATATTAATGAACTGAAACCCGCAGCCCATTCTAAAGGATGAAAGACTTTACAATTCAGATTTGTTCAATATATCATTTCAGTTGCATAACACTAATGTTTCGCTATAAATTCTGTGCCTCATGATCCTGTTTCACAGCTACCTGATGAAGGAACAGTGCTCTGAAAGCTAGTACTTCCAAATGAATCTGCTGGACTATAATCTGGTGTTGTGATTTTTCAGTTGTGGTTGCCAGATTACATTAAGGACATGGAGGACTCAGAGAGGGTACAGAAGAGGTTTGCCCGAATGTTGTCCAGAGGGTATGAGCTATAAAGAGAAGCTAGAAAAACCTGGGCAGGTTCCTTCTGAGCAGCAGAGGCTGAAGGCTGACTTAATAGAAGACTGTAACATTTTGAGAAGAGTTGTAGCTCAGGTTGAGATTCTGGATCCAGGTTTTCTCACTGAGCTGGGAGTTCCATTTTCAGATGCTTTGTCACCATACTAGGCACCATTATCAATGAGCTTCAGATGGTATGGCCTGCTTTCTATTTGTGTCCACTACATTGGACAAACAGGCAGAAAACTAGCCATAGCTAGCCACAAAAAGACATGACCACTCTCACTAGTATCCTTACATACAGATGAGGAGGGACAACACATCCATCCTCGGAAAGACCAAACAGAGAGACACACGAGAATTCCCAGAAGCATGGTATTCCAATCAGAACTCCATCAACAAGCACATTGACTTGGATCCACTTTACCACCCCCAGAGAAAATGAGCAGGAAATGACATCACCAACCCAAAGAAACTTAAACACATGAATAGAAATTGGGCCATACCACCAGTGCTTCATCCAGAGGCTCACTGATGATGTTACCTAGTATGGTGATGAAACATCTGAAAACAAACCTTCCAGTCAGCCAGCAAACCTATATCCAGAAGTCTATAAAATTGAGATGCATGGTTAAGGTTAATGGTCAGAATCTTTTTCCAAGAGTTGAAATGCCTAAAACTAAGGGGCGTGCATATATGGTGAAAGTTCAAAGGAGACCGAAGGTGCAGTTTCTTTTAATGTGAAGAGTGGAATGCACTGCCAGGGGTGGTGATGGAGGCAGATACATTAAAGGTATTGAAGGGACTTAAAAATAAGCAAATTAACATGCAAGAAATGGAGGAATATGGACCAAGGGCAGGCAGAAGGGATTAATTTGATTTGGTGTCAAATTCGGCACAACATCGTGGGCTGAAGGACCCTTTCCTGTGCTGTACTGTTCAAGTTCAGATTTAATGCAGTGTATATTTTGGATGAGGATTCATTCAAATTGATGGGAAATGGGTAGCATGCATTGATAATATAGATAAAATATATAAAATTCTAATTCCTTGGTGGTGTTTGACTCTTGGTTTGAACATAGCTCTCAGCAATTGGAGCTCAATGTGAACCTGACTCAATCCACTCTGTGACTGTGGAAAGGATGTTCTTCGCTCTGATGGCAGTAACATACCTGCTGTTTGTTTGAAGCAGCTGGTCACACTTGGCTCTGTACCGAGGGAATATTACATTGTCCTGGTCCTTTGAGTACTTGCCTGGAGGAAGACAGAAGAGATACCTCCTGTAAATCAACATCAGTTATGATTGGCAACATCAATGTAACATTCAGTTAATGATCATTAGGATATTTTTTGTTTAAAGCCAGACATTTAAACAGAACCACGGGTCTGATTCCACTCCTGCTCCAAGCTGCTCCTTGTACATTTTTTCTTATAATTCTAACACCATTTGAGTGAGATTCAGAAACTAAACAACACCCAAACAGCTCCATGAATGGGGCCACCTGATGCAAGTGGGTATGTGGATATGAGAGTTTAGTTATTGATCTATGCCTGTCAGTTCCTGTTTGGTGAATGTGTGAGTGTAGTTCTCAAACTGTAACTTTCGGTATATGGTAAATATATTTACATTTTCACTCAGCATTGACTGGTCTGGTCTCATTGATAATTAGACAATTATATAAATAATACAGCATCAGTGGGGCGGGAGGTGCGGTGTTCTGTCCATGTCAACGCCAACACACCCAGGTGTCCTTTCTCATCCCACCTTCCTGGCACAGCCCGTAACCTTGCTGTTTACAACACTTGAGGTGCAGTTCCAGGGAAATTTTGTTTAAAAGAAAATGTAAGGTCTCTGCCTGCATCACCAAATCAGGCAGCGAATTCCAGATACCCACCACTCTCTACATAAAAAAAACATTTTTCCTCATATCATCTAATCCTACAACCACTGAGCTTGAATCCATGATCACTGGTTGTTGAACTCTCTGCCAAAGGAAACAGGTTCCTCCTGTCTAAGGTCTCCCTCTCACTAGTTAGTTTAAAAAAAAATCACACAACACCAGGTTATAGTTCAACAGGTTTATATAGAAGTGCATGATTTCAGACTCCTGCTCCTTCATCAGGAAGATGTAGACCCCCGTACCCATGGGGTATATGTTCCAGGACCTACAGCAGAAATGCAAAAACCGCAGATAGCTGCAAAACCATTAATTTGAATGGGAAATATACCTTCCTGGCAGCCTCCTGGTCCCTGGTTCTAGAAGATTTCATTTTATATACTTGGACCATGGTAAACCGTAGGTAAGTAAAACAGCAATTACCAGACCCACAGATACATGGCCCCCCTGTATTCCTTAATCATGGCACCGCTCTTCCAAGGAATACAACCCCAACCTCTCCAATCTCTCCTAATAGCTACAATTCACCAGCCCTGGCAACATTCCAGTAAATCTCCTCTGCACTCTCTCCACAGCAATGACGTCCCTCCTGTAATGTGGTGACCCGACTGCACACAATATTCCTGTTGTAACCACCTGTGCCTCATACAGTTTCATTGTTATTTCCTGAATTTTGTATTCAACCCTCTGCCAATGAAGGAGAGCATTCCATCTGCCTTCTTTACAGCCCCATGTATCTTTAGGTACCTGTGCATTTGCTCACTAAGATCTCTCACTTCACCTGCCCCCCTCAGTATATTAATGTGTTGCTGGAAAAGCGCAGCAGGTCAGGCAGCATCAAAGGAGAAGGAGAATCGACGTTTCGGGCATAAGCCCTTCTTCAGGGAATTCCTGAAGATCAGCTTATGCCCGAAATGTTGCCTCTCCTTCTCCTTTGATGCCGCCTGACCTGCTGTGCTTTTCCAGCAACACATTTTTAAGCTCTGATCCCCAGCATCTGCAGTCCTCACTTTCTCCCCTCAGTATATTCCCATTTGTTGTCTAATTCCATTTATTGTCTGAATTCCCAAAATGCATTCCCCAAAACTTAGAGCTGAACTCCATCTGCCACTTTCCTGTCCACTCCACCAAACCATCTGTATAGTTTTGGAGCTTACCGTAATCCTCTATACGGCCAATTTTTCTGTTGTCTGAAAATTTCACAACTCTGCCCACCACATTCAAGTCCAAATCATTCATGTATAAAACCAACAGCAGAGGTCCCAACACTGAACTATGCAGAGCAGCACTTGAAACAACTTTCCATTCACAATGACCGCCATTGACCATTATCCTTTATTTCTGTGACTAGTCAATTCAACGCATTGCCCCATATCCATGGGATTTTACTTCTTCAACCAGTCTGCTGTGATGCTGCTGCTCCTTTAACAAGTTTGTAAAAGACAGGCTCGGAAAAGTCGAAGTTGATAGGTTTGATTATAGCTAACAGGTAATGCCTCAGGCGAAAGGCTTCCACATTTTTAAGAAGAACACTTGTACAATAAAAGGGGAGTGGCCCAGTTTTCCCAGCTCAGCTTTTCTCTGGTTTGATTTGGTTTTTGACTGTCTGGCTATTGACTGAAAGCAGTCAGGCAGCTAAAAAAGCTGCTGAACCCAAAGGAGTCAGTCCATGCTGGTACTCTCTCTCTGACATCTCTCCTGTAAGACCATGTGTTTGAGTTTACCTTTTGTGCCAAAGGGTATTTATGGGAATTGTTGTAAATGTTGGAAACACCATCATTAACTTGGTATAATCTGTTGGGTTTCCAGATTTTTAAGTTATATAGTATTCTGTTCTCTTTTGTTTGTGTATCATTCAGTAATTTTGTAAATCAAACTGTTTTGTTTAAAACTACTGGTTTGACCAGCTGCATCACCCCCCGGAATATCTTCGTTACACCCACTCAAAAGAATGAGCAAAATTAGGGTCCGGGTTACTTTCTTGAAATGTTTTGCGGGGATCTGGCCTTTTCCATAATGACTGGGGGCTGTTTGCAGAATGTATTCTGTAGTTCTGACTTGGGATTTGGTTTTTTGGACTCACAGGCAGCAAGTGGTAAGTCTTAGTGTCTTTTGTTCCGAGTGTTGAATTTAATTGGTTTAAACAGCGCTTGGAAAAAGTGAGGACGGCAGATGCTGGAGATCAGAGACTAGAGTGTGGTGCTGGAAAAGCACAGCAGGTCAGGCATCTGAGGAGTAGGAGAATCAATGTTTTGGGCATCAGCCCTTTATCAGGAAACAGTGCTTGAGATAGCAATGGCTCTTTGAGTCATCAAGAGTTTTCTGGGGGTGGAAGAAGTCACTTCAGATTTTTGCAAAAAGTGATTAATTCCAAGCTGCTGGAATTAGCAGACAGGCTGGAGCTTGACCTGCCTCCTTCCATGAGGAAAAGGGCGATAGTTACAGCAATAGCTCAACATTTAAATTTGCTGAAAATGCCATCAGAATCTTTAGGGATGGCTAACATTCAATTGACAATGAACCAACTCAAGTTAGAGGCAAAAGTCAAGGAAAGGGCAACAGAAACAAAACAGTTTGAATTACAATTAAAAGCAGAAGAGAGGGAGAAGAGAGAGAAAAGGAGAGAGGGGAAAGGAAGAAAGAGGGAGTTTGAACTTTAGAAATTGGCACTTCGACAGGAGTTCAAAAATTTGCTTCCTGAAGTAATGAGAACTCATGTGGAAGAGCAGAGAGTTAAACCAGCAAGACTGGCATCAGAAATGGCTGATGATTGAGTTGATCAATGAATTAAAATTATGCTGCCAAAATCAATTTCAATCCATGAGGGATAATAATTGTGGATAAGAGAAATTCTCACATGGAAAGGGAAAAGTAGATCTCGGTGAAGATCATAAGGATGATTTACTACAGGGTGAAAAGGAAACCCTTGAAGGGGAAAGAGAAGTGAAACAGCTCTGGTGTTTTCAATAAAGTAGGCCACATAGAATCAGTATTAGTGGGTTAGGAAAAGCACTGAGAAGCCAGATGTAGGAAAACAGGATAAGCCAGTGAACTTTGTTAACAGAGAGCACTGTGGAGAATAGAAAGCTGCACCAGAATGGACAAGCTGGTTGGAGGTTGTTTATGGAGGAAGTGCCAGATCTTCTTAAACCATACACCGTGAAGGTAAAGTTTACACGTATAGGCCAGAAGGAGCAGGTAAAGAGGTGACAATATTCACACATACAAGGATCCTCTCAATCTGCGATGCTAAAAGATGAGGATATATGTCCCTCTGAAGGACAATTGCCAGAAAAGGTACGAGTAACAGGAATTCACATTGAGACAAGAAATGCTCAATTGTCAGAAGTGAGGTTAGAGTGTGTAGTGAAGAGGGGAGAAGTCATAGTAGGAGTACTGGACAAACTTTCAGCTCCGGGAATACAATTTGTCCTTGTTAATGATGTTGCTAATTCACCGGTAGGAGTGCTGCTGACTGTGGTTGATACGCCAATGGAAATCGAGGCAACTCAACTATTACAGGACACCCATCCTGGGATGTTTCCTGTGTGGTAATGAGGTCACAATGTCACCAGTTGAAACAGGAAAGACCAAAGAGTACAGATAAGAAAATTAAAGGGAAACTAGCAGAGAGCCTGTTTGATCAGATAGTTGAGACAAACCAGAAACAGATAGATGACAAAGCAGACATCTTTAGCTCAGGTAAATTAACTGAGTTACGGCAGTAAGATGAAAATTTAAAGCAATTGTATCAAAAGGCATACACAAAATGAACCCAAATGTGTCCCTGATTGTTCGTATCTTAAAAATGATGTGTTAATGAGGAAATGGAGAACCTCACATATTCAGGCAGGTGAGAAATAGGCAAACATTTATCAAGTCGTATTGCCAGTGGGTTATGGAAAGGACGAGTTGCGAGTAGCACATGAGCTACCTGTATAGATTGTGTGTTTGAAATTCACATTATTTAAGTGTCATCTCTATATGTGACAACTATTCAGTCAAGGATGAATCCTGTCCTTCTCAGTCACAGATAAACTCCATGTAAATATGCTTCATCCCAGTTTGAGAATTTGAGCTGTGTGCAGAGGCTGAACAGGCTGGAACTTTTTTCCCTGGGGAGTGACCTTATAGAAGTTTATAAAATCATAAGGCGCATGGAGAAGTGCTGGAGCCTGGTACAATTATAACATTTAAATGGCATCTGAGTGGGTATAATGAGAAAGCCTTAAAACTTGCCCTTAAATACTTTGTGGAAATGTAATGTTGAATTATAGAACACAAGAAAATAAACAGGGCAGGCAGGGGGGTATCAGGCCACAAAAGGGGGAACCTAGGATGTGCAGCAGATAAAAAACATCTGTGATAACAGGATGCTCTAAACCATAAATAACATTTGCCTTAACATCAATGAATCTGTGTAAAAAGGACACAGAGTGATAAGATTCAGAGATGTTAACTTGTGAAATTAATGACAGTTGAAAATGTCGATTCTCATGCCTGAAACGTCGATTCTCCTGCTCCTTGGATGCTGCCTGACCTCCTGCGCTTTTCCAGCAACACATTTTCAGCTCTGATCTCCAGCATCCGCAGTCTTCACTTTCTCCTAAATTAATGACAGTGTTTGACTGTGATCTCAGAAACTTTGTATCATCTCAGAATCATGTCAAAAGCCTATCAATTGTGTGAGTATGTGTGTGAGAGAGAGAGATCCTATCAATTGTGTGAGTGTGTGTGTGTGTGAGAGAGAGAGAGAAAAAGAGAGAGAGATAGAGAGAGAGAGAAAGAGAGAGGGAGAGGGAGAGAGAGAGAGAGATAGTTGATAGAGAGAGAGAGAGAGAGAGAGGAAGAGAGAGATAGAGAGAGAGAAAATGTATTTGCATTTTGGGACTTTATGATGATTTTGAGTAGCCATTGCTGATTATGAAATACAAATTCTAAAATGTAATATTGATGAAGCTTTAACTTACTTGGTGTTCTTATACACCAGGACTGCCCCACTGTCAATTCTAACTCGTCAGATCTTATGTCGTCTTTGAATTTGATTCACAACCCTGAAAAGAAAGCATGTTTAATTTGATACTAATGAATCATTTCAAATTTCACCTTTCAGCCTCAGGTACAGAATGATTTTGTGTTTAAGATAAAAGCAGGAGTCTGCTCCTAACTTAAAAATTATTCTAAACCTAACATTGAAGAGATTCTGACACAATCTGTCAGGAAGCCATTTTATCATCAAAGCTTGCCCTCCTCACTGAGATGCCATTTTGTAAAGCAATGATATCTGACATGCAAGCTGTGCAAGGTTCCCTTATGACCTTTCCCACTTAGTTTAGACTGGTACCTCTTTATGATAGGGATTTACCTCACCACAGGCACTGACTCGGCTGGATCTGTTTTTCCCACCTGATGGATGGTTGAAGGCCTATAGGAGTGATCAGTTAAGCGCATACAGACATGTTAATTAACTTCTCTTCCTTAAGAATTGTTGTCTTTCCACTGTCTGTCTAATTAAGAACATGCTGTGATTTTTGTAACATTTTCTATAAAGGAAGCCTGTTTGAGACAGACGCCTGCGAGGACTCTTAAAGGATGAGCTGGTATCCTACATTTCAAAGGTTTTAGAACCTCAGCTAGCCTGGCTTATAGGTGTCAATGTTATGTTATAACAGTGATGGTATTTGTAAATAAAGGGGAAAGCTAGAATTAAACAAAACTGTTTGTAAGACCTTTTTATTCCAGACTACCAAAGAGTATGATCTCCAGGACTAACCAAGAGAGACTTATTGGTCTGAGTTCACAAGGGATTCCCTGGGCTGTCTCAAATCTGTACTTTAACAATATGAATAGGAAGGGTTTAGAGAGAGATGGGCTAAATGATGGCAAATGGGACCAGATTAAGTTAAGATATCTGGTCAGCATGGACAAGTTGGACCGAAGGGTCTGTTTCCATGCTATATGTCTCTATAACTCAATGACTCTTTGGTAACTCTTGCCCTGTCAGTGAGCACAGTTTCCCTCCATCTCTGCACTTAACCCCTACTATACGGATGGTTGTTGAAATAATGCAACAATGTGGCCTGTCTTCATTGTAACTTTGAAAATGCTCTTAATAATTGCAGATTTTAATCCAGTTCCAGAATGTCTATTTTGGATAAGGACTCAGTTTATCTATCTTCAACACTGGTGTGTAAACGTCAATGGGCTACATACCTTCTGTTTGTTAGAGGCAGCTGATCACTCTTTGCTTTGAACTGAGGAAGTATTACAGTGTCTTAGTCCCTCCAGTGTTTTTCTTGAGGAAGACAGAGAGAGAGACACCACCTGTAAATCAACATGAGGCTAGTCTGGCAAGATTGAACTGATCATTGTCACATTCATTGTATCTTCAATAGGATGTGTGTTGTCTTTTTCTTTAAAGCCAACAACTTAACCAGAACCACGGCTCTGATTCCATTGTTGCCCTGAGCTGCTCCTTGTCTGGGAATTGTGTTTTTTTTTCATGTGATTCAGTACCAATTGATTCGGAGATGCTGGTGTTGGACTGGGGTGCACAATGTTAAAAATCACACATCAGGAGCTTCCAAACACTCCGTTGGACTATAACCTGGTGTTGTGCGATTTTTAACTTGATACCAATTGAGTAAGATCCAGAAACTGAGCAACAACTGCCCAGCACCATGAACGGGAGTACTCAACCACCAGGATGTTTACACAGTTCAATAACCAACTCCCCAACTCCCTGTTGGAAAGAGGAAACTGGCGCTATTGCTCATGTTTTTACCAAGACCCCAGTGTATGTCCTTTTACAACAGTATCACATTCCTACAGTTGGTCCACACAACCTCAAGAAAGAGGTTGCCTCAAACACTATTACAATCATATTTTATGTAATATTCTTCCCCTGCTCCCACAGACAGTAACAGTATCCAATAAAAAGGAGATGGCAATTCCTCGATGTCAGGTACAAAGGCCGGGGCTCTCGTAGGTACATCCACGTTTTGAATCAGAAATGTTTCTCGCGCACACTTAAATTCCTCTCCATCTAGACCCTTCACACTATGGCATTCCCAGTCCATGTTTCGAAAGTTAAAAACCCCTACCATAACCACCCTATTATTCTTACAGATAGCTGAGGTCTCCTCACAAGTTTGTTTCTTAATTTTCCTCTGACTATTAGGGGGTCTTTTATACAATCCCAATAAGGTGATCAACCTTTCTTATTTCTCAGTTCCACCCAAATAATTTCCCTGGATGTATTTCCGGGAATATCCTTCCTAAGTACAGCTGTAATGCTATTCTTTATCAAAAACACCATTCCCCCCTCCTCTCTCACCTCGCTTTCTGCCCTTCCTGTAGTATTTATATCCTGGAACATTAAGCTGCCAGTCCTGTCTATTCCTGAGTCACGTTTCTGTAGTTTCCTGTGGTGATGTCGTTTCCTGTTCTTTTTCTTGGGGGTGGTAAATAGGATCCAAGTCAATGTGTTTGTTGATGGAGTTCTGGTTGGAATGCCATGCTTCTAGGAATTCTCATTCATATCTGTGTTTGGCTTGTCCTAGGCTGGATGTGTTGTCGCAGTCAAAGTGGTGCCCTTCCACATCTGTATGTAGGGATACGAGTGAGAGTGGGTCATGTCATTTTGTGGCTAGTTGTTGTACATGTATCCTGGTGGCTAATTTTCTGCCTGTTTGTCCAGTGTAGTGGACTCATATCCACAAGTCTCTATAATTGAGATGCATGGTTAAGGTTGATGCTCAGAATCTTTTTCCAGGAGTTGAAATGTTTAAAGCTAAGAGGCATGCATACAAGGTGAGAGGGGGAAAGTTCAAAGGAGACATACAGGGCAGGTTATTTTAAACATAGAGAGTGGTAGGAGTGGAACACACTGCCAGGGGTGGAGATGGAGGCAGATACGATAAAGGTATTGAAAGGACTTTTAGGTAAGCAAATGAATATGCAAGAAATGGAGGGTTATGGACCAAGGACAGGCAGAAGGGATTAATTTCATTTGGCGGCACAACATTGTGGGCTGAAGGACCCAGTTGTGTCCTGTAGCGGTCTATGTTGAGATTTAATGCAGTGTATATTTCGTATGAGGATTCATTCAAGTTGATTGAAACTGGGTAGAATGCATTTAGAATATAGATTAAATAGATAGAAACTTCCATTTCATCGGTGGTGTTTGACTTTAAACATATCTGGAAATGGTGCTCAATGCGAGTCTGACTCAATCCACTCTGTGACTGTGGAAAGGATGTTCTTCACTCTGATCATAGTAACATACCTGCTGTTTGTTCGAAGCAGCTGGTCATATTTGGTTCTGTACCGAGGGAATATTACATTGTCTTGGTCCTTTGAGTACTTGCCTGGAGGAAGACAGAAGAGATAACTCCTGTAAATCAACATCAGTTGTGATTGGCAACATCAATGCAACATTCAGTTAATGATCATTAGGATTTTTTTATTTAAAGCCAGCAAATTAAACAGAACCACGGGTCTGATTCCACTCCTGCTCTGAGCTGCTCCTTGTCCATTTTTTCTTAAAACTCTAAGACCAATTGAGTAAGATCCAGAAACTAAACAACATCCACACAGCTCCGTGAACAGGACTACCTGATGCAAGTGGGTATGTGGATATGTGAGTTCAGTTATTGATCTATATCTGCCAGTTCCGGCTTGGTGAATGTGAGAGTATAGTTATCAAACTATAACATTCAATATATGGTCAATATGTTTACATATCCAGACAGCAGAGACTGGCAGGGTCCAATTGATAACTATCGAATCATAAAGATAATACAGCACAGAGGGGGCTATTCAGCCCATCTTGGCCATGCCATCCAAAGACACCCAGATGCCCTTTCTCATCCCACCTTCCTGCCACAGCCCATAGCCTTGCAGTTTACAGAACTCGATGTGCAGTTCCATGGATTTTTGTTTAAAAGAGTTTAGGGTCTCTGCGTGCACCGCCAAATCAAAGTTAAAAATCACACAACACCAGGTTATAGTCCAACAGGTTTACTTGGAAGGACGAGCTTTTGGAGCACTGCTCCTTCATCAGGTGATTGTGGAGATTAAGATTGTAAGACACAGAATTTATAGCAAAAGTTTCCAGTGTGATGTAACTGAAATTATATATTGAAAAAGACCCAAATTGTTTAAGTCTCTCCTCCTTAAAAATCATGACCACCAGATCAGGCAGCGAATTCCAGATACCCACCACTCTGCATAAAACACATTTTTCCTCACATATCATCTAATTCTACAGCCGCTTAGTTTGACTCAATGATCCCTGGTGTTTGAACTCTCTGCCAAAGGAAACAGGTTCCTCTCATCTCTCCCTCTCACTATTTAGTGAAAAATCGCACAACACCAGGTTATAGTCCAACAGGTTTATTTGGAAGTACCAGCTTTTGGCGTTCTGCTCCTTCATTAGTCGCTCATTATTTAGTATTCCTTAATCATGGCACCTCTGTCCCAAGGAATATAACCCCAACCTCTTCAATCTCTCCCGATAGCTACAATTCACCAGCGCTGGCAACATTCCAGTAAATCTCCTCTGCACTCCCTCCACAGCAATGACGTCCTTCCTGTGATGTGGGGACCTGACTGCACACAATACTCCAGCTGTAGCCACCAGTGCCTTATACAGTTTCATTATTATATCCCTACTTTTATATTTCATTCCTATTCCCATGTGCCTTCTTTACAACCCCATTTATCTTTAGAGACCTGTGTACTTGCACACCAAGGTTTCTCACTATATTCCCATTTACTGTTTGACTGCTTGACTTCCCAAAATGCATTCCCTCACACTTATCAGAGCTGAACTCCATCTGCCACTTTTCTGCCCAAGCCACCACACCATCTATGATAGATTTGGAGCTTTCAGCTATCCTCCACACTATCCACCACACGGCCAATTTTTGTGTCACCTGCAAATTTCACAAATTTGTCCACCACATTCAAGTCCAAGTCATTCATGTATAAAACAAACAGCAGAGGTCCCAACACTGAGCCATGCAGACCACCACTTGAAACAACTTTCCATTCACAAGAGCAGCCATCAACCATTACCATTTGTTTCCTGTTACTAAGCCAACTTTGCATCTAATTCACCACATTACCCTGTATCCCACAGCTTTCACTTTTTGGACCAGTTTGCTGTGATGATGCTGCTCCTTTACCAATCTTGTAAAAGACACAGGCTCCGAAAAGTTTTAGGGCCATTTTGATTATAGCTAACAGGTAATGCTTTATTCAAAAGGCTTCCAAATTTTTAAAAAGAACACTTGTACAATGAAATGGGAGTGTCCCAGTTTTCCCAGCTCAGCGTTTCTCTGGTTTGATTTGGTTTTGACTGTCTGGCTGTTGACTGAAAGCAGTCAGGCAATTAAAAAAGCTGTTGAACCCAAAGGAGACAGTCCATGCTGGTACTCTCTGTCCCTGACATCTCTCCTGTAAGACCCTGTGTTTGATTTTACCTTTTTGTGCCAAAGGGTGTTTGTGGGGATTATTGCAAGTGTTGGGAACAATATTGTTAAGTTTGTATAATCTGTAGGGTTTTCGGATAGGTTAACTTATTTCGCATTCTGTTCTCTTGTGAGACATAGGAGCATTTGTTTGTGTTTCATTTGATAATCTTGTAAATCAATTCTGTTTTGTTTAAAACAACGTGGTTTGACCAGCTACATCACTTCTGCATTACACCTGCTTAAAACAACTAGCAAAGTTAGGGTCCAGGCTACTTGAAATGTTTTGAGGGGATCTGGCATGGTCTATACCATTTTAGAGGCTCTTTGCAGGATTTGTTCTATAGTTCTGATTTGGGATTAGGGTTGTTGGACTCTAAGTGGTAGGTGTTAGTGTCTTTTGTTCTGGGTTTTGAATTCAGTTGGTTTAAACAGTGGTAAGTGATTTTGGGGCTTTTACAAAACGCGATGAAGGGTAAACTGCTGGAAATAGCAGACAAGCTGGGATTGAGTCTATGTCCTTCCATGAGGAAAGGAGAGATAATTACAGTAGTAGCTCAGCATTTACATTTGTTGGAAACACCATCAGAATCTTTAGAGATGGCTAACATTCAATGGAAAATTCAGCAACTTGAGTTAGAGGCAAAACACAAAGAAAGGGCAATAGAAATGAAATCGTTTGAATTATGATTAAATACAGAAGAGAGAGTGAGGAGAGAGAGTAAAGGAGAGAAAGTAAAGGAAGAAAGAAAGAAAGAAAGAGAGTTTGAACTTTGGAAATTGGCACTTCCTGAATTAATGAAAACTCATGTAGAAGAGCAGAGAGCTATAATGGCAAGATTAGCAGCTGAAATGGCTGATGGTTATGAGTTGGTCCATAAGTCAAAGATTGGCTTCCAAAACCAATTTCAATCCATGAGGGATAGAAGTTGAGGAGAAGAAAAATCCTCACATGGAAAGGAATAGATCTCTGTGAAGATCATAAGTATGACTTACCACAGGGTAAAAGGGAAACCCTTGAAGGGGAAAGAGATGTTAACAAGCTCTGGTGTTTTCGCTGCAATACAGTAGGCTACATAAATCAGTGTTGGTGGTTAGGAAAAACACTAGGATGCCAGACGTAGGAAACAGGGTAAGCCAGTGAATTTTGTTGGAGTGGTAACAGAAAACACAATGGACGTTCAAAAGCTGCACCAGAATGTACAAGCTGGTTGGAGGAGCTAGATCTTCTTAAACCTTCCACCACTGAAGGTAAAATTTACTCGCATAGGCCAGGAGTAGCAGGTAAAGTGGTTACAATATTAAGAGATAGAACGATCCTCTAAATTTGTGATGCTGAAAGATGAGGAGATATGCACCTCCGAAGGATTATTGCCAGAAAAAGGTTCTCGTAACGGGAAATCGTGTTGAGACAAGAAATGCTTAATTGTGAGAAGTGAGGTTAGATTATCCAGTGAAGAGTGGAGAAGTTGTGGTAGGAGTATTGGACAAACTCTCAGCTCCGGGAATACAATTGCTAACAATATTGTTGATTCACCAGAAGGAGTGCTGGCTACTGTTGTTGCAAAGCCAACGGAAACTCAGGCAACTGAATTATTGCTGGACATATATCCTGGGATTATTCCTGACTGTGTGGTGACAAAGTCACAGTCACCAGTTGAAACAGAAGAGATCAAAGAGTACAGATAAGAAAGTTGAAGTGAAATTAGCAGAGACCATGTTTGATCAGATGGTTGAGACAAACCGGGAACAGACAGATGATAAAGCTTAGATCTTAAGCAAATTTAAAGCAATTGTATCAAAAGGCATGCACAGAAGAATGTGAATCTATCCCTGCATCTTCACATATTCAGGCTGATAGGGAATATGCAGAAGTTTATTGATTTGTATTGCCAGTGTGTTATAGAGGGAGGTGTCGAATAGCAAATGAGTTACCATGAGGTGGTCATTTAGGAGTGAGACTTTTGCAGAGATTGTTTGGAATTCACATTTAATTGTCATCTCTGTATCTGAGAACTATAAAGGATTAATTCTGTCCTTCTCAGTCACAGACAAACTCCTTGTAAATATGCTTCATTGCGGTTGGAGGATTTGAGCTAAAGAGAGAGGCTGAATATGTTGGATCTGGTTTCCCTGGAGAGGGACCTTTTTGACAGGTTCATAAAATCACATGGGGCATGGAGAAGTGGTAGAGGCTGGTACAATTACAACATTTAAAAGGCATCTGGATATGTATATGAATAGGAATGGTTTAGATGGACATGGGTCAAGTGCTGGCAAATGGGACTAGATTTGGTTAGGATACCTGATCAGCATGGACGAGTTGGATCGCAAGGTCTGTGTCCATGCTATACATCTCTATGACTCAATGATTCCTTGTGCTCACCAACAGGACAGGAATTGTGCCGCGCTGCTCCTTGTCTAGAGAGTTTGTTTTTTCATATGATTCGATACCAATTGTGTGAGACCAAGAAATTCAGCAACAACTACACAGCTCCATGAATGGGACAACTCACCACCGGGATGCTAATACAGTTCAATATCCAACTCCCAATATACTACCTGTTGGAGAGAGGAAAAACGACACGATATCTAATGTTTTTACCAAGACCCATATGTTTGTCCTTTGTGAGAGGTATCCCATTCCTTCAGTCGGTCTGCGATTCCACTATTGATTGCACACTTTCAACAAACAATGGGAAACAGAATGAAATTTCAACAGGGTTCAGAGGATTAAAAACAACAAGAATGTCCCACAGCAGCAGCTTCCCGCTCTGCCTCCCTCAGCAGGCCCACACACAGCCCGAGAAAGGCCTCTCTCTTCCCCCCAGCCCGCTCACTCCAAGTTCCGGGACCAGTTCCTGCTCCGCTCGGCCTCTTACAAACAGCCCCCGGTTCTCCCTGAACTCACCCCGAATCAATCCCGGTCTCGGAGCCCCCTCTGTGTCCCAGGCTCCCATCCCGATGTGCTGCTGGAAGGAGCCTGCTGTTCCCTCCCTTCCCTGGGCGCTGATCTCTCCATTGCGGTCTGTTTCAAACAAACCTCTTGTACTCACTGAGTAAATGCTCCTCAATGGCAGCGCTGGGGGAGGGCCTCACTCATGCGCTCCTCTACTCAGGGACAGACAGCTTTGGGGAGAAAAGGTTCAGTCCCTGATACAGTTGGGGCGGGAGTGAGCTGGAGGCGGAGCTGGATGATCAAAGCCATTTCCCTGCTCTGTCTGTCACTCAGTTTCCTCTCCGGACCCGCCTCTCACTCTCTGTCAGCTGTTTCTCAGTCAGGTCCGGCCGGGCTGTATAAAAAAGGTAAGGGGAGGCAACTCAGCTCTCATTCAGCAGCGATTGGAGTGAAGAAACGTGATGTCTGGAAGAGGTAAAGGAGGCAAAGGCCTAGGAAAAGGCGGAGCAAAGCGGCACCGCAAAGTGCTCCGTGATAACATCCAGGGTATCACCAAACCAGCCATCCGGCGCCTGGCTCGCCGTGGCGGGGTCAAGCGCATCTCGGGCTTGATATACGAGGAGACCCGCGGGGTTTTGAAGGTTTTCCTGGAGAATGTGATCAGGGATGCGGTCACCTACACTGAGCACGCCAAGCGTAAGACGGTCACCGCCATGGATGTGGTGTACGCTCTGAAACGCCAGGGCCGCACTCTCTATGGATTCGGCGGCTGAGCATAAAGCGACCCTTTTCCAGTGAACCCAAAGGCTCTTTTCAGAGCCACCCAAACCCTCCGATAAAGAGCGGAGACCAGAGAACGGGGAAGGCAGTACATAGGGAGAGGATAGTGTCACGGTTCTTTCACGTGTTAATTGTCATTTTGCCCAGGCACTGATGTGGTACTATTGCGATAGTTGTATTTCATTGGCCCTTTCAGAAACGATACTTTAATGAGTTTTGATGCTGCGACACAGCGGATTTTTTCATAGCCTGCTTTGTCCATGTACCTGTTACAGACCGTTCAGGCCGCCATTAAGTTGTGTTTCGACTGGTTGTAATCTGGTTGGAATAAAATATCGATTCCATGAGCTTCTGTAATTTTGACGTGCTACAATTTCAAGATATTTAATTCGGCGGGATTATTTAGATTGATTCACGGCGGGTAGACGTTAAGTTGTTCAGTTTGTCTGGGCTTTTTTAAACCCCGCCTTTCCTCCTGCCTGTTACAGACAGATCAGGCAATAATCCCGCCTCCTGTCCGCGCTGACAGCTAACTAGGTTTTAATCGATTACTATAAAGCATCTGAGTTGCGAACGAGTGGCGTAATATATCTTAATATGTTTGATCTCAGGGTTTGAGAGGGTGAATTCAGCGGGCATTTTAAAACTGCCCAACTGTCATTTCACGTTACCCAATCAGCCTCCAACAATTCTTTTCCTGCCTTTTCTGTCCCTTCCGGAGCTGTTTCTCTGTGGGTTGAGGGACAGGGCTGTATCCAATCCCAGCTCTAGGGCGGGCTCTCCATTCCCTTAAACAGGCAGCACCGCAGCAGCCTCAGCATTGACAGCAGCAGCCTGTGTGTGTGTTACAGAGAGTTGGAGAGAATGGCCCGAACCAAGCAGACAGCGCGCAAATCCACCGGAGGGAAAGCTCCCCGCAAGCAGCTGGCGACCAAAGCGGCCCGCAAGAGCGCTCCGGCCACGGGCGGAGTGAAGAAGCCTCATCGCTACAGGCCCGGCACGGTGGCTCTGCGGGAGATCCGCCGCTACCAGAAATCCACCGAGCTGCTGATCCGCAAACTGCCCTTCCAGCGGCTGGTGCGAGAGATCGCTCAGGACTTCAAGACCGACCTGCGCTTCCAGAGCTCGGCGGTGATGGCCCTGCAGGAGGCCAGCGAGGCTTACCTGGTGGGACTGTTTGAGGACACCAACCTGTGCGCCATCCACGCCAAGCGGGTCACCATCATGCCCAAAGACATCCAGCTGGCCCGCCGGATCCGCGGGGAGCGCGCCTAAACGGAGCCTGGCCGGTCCTGCACATTCACCCCGAGAGAGAGAAACACAACGGCTCTTTTCAGAGCCACTAAACCATCCAGAGAGAGCAGGAAACGATGGGTTGTATTAATATTGTAATTATAAAACAAGGAAGTACATACGGAATGAGTTATAAGCAATATTGACATAGGCGGTGAAGTAATGTTTAATGAGATCTCCCGTGTTCCCAGAATTTATTATGACAGATTGTGAAAAATATTTTTAACATCACATTGTGTTAGTGGATTATAAATGCCCGCGAATCTCCCTCTCTGTCTCGGTTTTCATTTGGCTAGTCGTTGGGGGATGGGAAAGATTTGGCGCCAAGAGATCGACTTGTTCCTTGCGGATATTGTGATCATATTTTAGGAAGTGAATAGGCGCTGAGTAAAGCATTAATGGGCAGTTAGTTCAACAAGAGAGTCACAGACAGCGGCGGACAAGTTCCAATGAATGAGATCTCCGGTGATCGCAGATTTTGCTATAATAAATTGCAGAATTAACTAATAGGAGATGGGATAGAATTGGCGCCAAAAGATCAACGGCTCATTTTCAAATTTGAAAAGCCCACTAACGTGTAGAAAAGAAGTTTTGCAGAAGTGTAGCTCATGCAATCTCACTTTATCCTCTTCCCTCCTTTGCAGCTGAAAACAAATCACTCACGGATATTTAAAATGCTCTTTCTCTCTGGAGGCAGAGAAAGCCTGTCTATGAACGCACTAATGAACAAAGCGCAGAGGGATAGGGGCCGCTCTGTAGTATTTGCTACATAGACTGTATACTTATTGCACTGGGTGAATTCAGCTCTTCCTGATGCAGTTGAAAGGAATGTGAAACCAAAGTCAAACCCGATCGGGGACATTACTCGTTCTGCAAGTTCAAATTCACCATGTGCGTGTGTGTTTTGCCGGGAGGGTTATTAGTGCGAGTGTAAAGAAGTATACGCGTACGTCTGAGAGCGGGTGCATGCCTGAGTGAGGGACAGTATATGTGAGCGTATGAGAGAGGGTTCTCCGTGAGTGCCTGTGTGTGTAGAAGTGTCTGTGTACTTCGATCAAACGCTGTATAAATCCAAGTAAAACTCTGCAAATCAATTTTTTTAAAAGATTAGAATCAGTCTGACCATTGTGGCACAGATCTGGGCCAACGTGTTGTTGTGCACGTTCCTGACAACAGTTGTTCACTTAAGAATGTAATTTGTAAAAACTGAAACCATCATGGTCTTTATGAATATGATTTGAGTTACATCACACTGTAAACTTTTGAGAAAAATTGTGCCTTACGATCTTAATATTCTACAATCGTGATGGAAGATCCGAAAGCTAATACTTAGAAATTAAAGTGTTGGGTTAGAAGCTGGTGTTGCGTGATTTTTAACTTTATACACCATAGTCCAACATCAATATCCCGATTCACAAGTATTTAATAATAAGGCGCGAGTAATTGACTGATCTCAGGTTCAAAGTTCAAGCTTCTCGATATTAAAAGTAAAATAAATCCGGCAGAGATGACGGTGTAGCTCCTTTCACAGATGCTGTGAGTGGCTCTTAAAAGAGCCTTTGGGTTGTCAGATTCAAGAATACTCTCTTCACTTTTTAGCGGCTCCCCCAGCGGCCGTTTTCTTGGGTAGCAGGACAGCCTGGATATTAGGCAGCACCCCGCCCTGAGCGATGGTCACCCCTCCCAGCAGCTTGTTGAGCTCCTCGTCGTTGCGCACGGCCAGCTGTAGGTGCCTGGGGATGATACGGGTCTTCTTGTTGTCCCGGGCCGCGTTGCCGGCCAGCTCCAGGATTTCAGCCGTCAGATACTCCATCACCGCAGCCAGATAGACCGGCGCTCCGGCACCCACACGCTCAGCATAGTTACCCTTTCTCAGGAGCCTGTGAACACGGCCCACCGGGAACTGCAGGCCAGCCCGGGACGACCGAGACTTCGCCTTGGCGCGACCTTTCCCACTGCCCTTTCCTCTTCCAGACATGGTCACAATCTCACAGACACTTTCAGAGAGAATACTACACTCTGCCCACATTGCGGCCTCTTATACCTTCGGGAGGGATGGTGGGGCGGCCGTTTCTGATTGGTCCGATTGTTCAGCCCCTCCTAATGTTGTTTCAATTCCCAATCAGATATCTGCCTCATTCCCCAATCCGGAGAGGGCACGGGGAGGGGGGCGGAAAGTACCGGCGCTAAATCATCAACCGCTTTCATTACAGTTTGAAAAGCCCGTCAATATACAAACAAAGGAGTGTGTTTTATATTGAAAAATGAAGTGCAAAATACAGAGGAAGTTTTTATAAATTACTCATATCTTAATTTACTTTTAGTTTATAAATGTATACTTCTCTCGACCTGTATATCCGTCCATTTCTGATCTCGAGTGGGTAATTTTCTAAACCTAAAAAAGCTGAATGGAAACAGGCCAAACACTGCAGTCTGCACTTGACTTCTCACTTCACATTTCAATAGCACCCCGGCATGCTGATAAAGCAGCACACACCATTCTTCCGGCTCGGAATCGATGGCGAACACGGTGTTTAAATGATATTTTAAAGCTGTCCTCCCTTATTGTTCTCGCTCTCAGATTCACATTCCAATCCGCCTGCTGTTTTGGTGTCCTTTCGGTTCCCTTTGAAAACCTCTCACCGACAGCAGAAAGTGCTTTGCTCTTTGCGTTCTGAAAAATCGGATTAAACCCGCGCATTCCAATTTTTTAAAAATCAGACGAAAGATGCAGACAAATATATATTGCTTGCCAAGTTAAAAATCACGCACCACCAGGTCATAGTCCAACAAGCTAATTTGGAAGCACTAGCTTTCGGAGTGCTACTCCTTCATTAGGTGGTTGTTTGCAAGGTGTGAGTATAAGTATTAAAATTTTACCAGGGATTTAGCAACTTTAAACAAACAAGATGAAAAATAATTCACCGACGTTTAATCTGCCCATTCTGCATGGAGTTGGAGAGAGATATTTTTAAAAAGTCCCTATTTAAAACTTTTCTTGAGTCACGGGTTGAAAATGTCTGTCTTGACTGTGGGATTGCATATTTCTGAGAACTTGATTGCTAACTGTGGGCCCAGAGACCGATTTGTAACTGTTTGCTTTGCAAGTAACTACAGCGTATCAGAACCACGTTGCTGCAGTTTTTATTTAAGAGTATTGAACTTTCACGCAGGGATTTAGAGCATTTCTCCTTCTCATACGAATGTCTGTTAACCACCAACCGTTCGCATACTATATATGTCTCACTTTAACTTTACATCTATCTTAGACATTGAGCATGAATTCAACACCTGTTGAATTCAACACCTGAGACTCTGGTCCTTTGTGTAATAGTCAATTAGTGTTACTTCAAGACAGGTTTTATTCTGTATCCACCAAACACTGATGGAAGCGGTAACACTTTACACCATTTGCCTGCCACTTGGAAATGTTCCTCCAATCTGTGTCTATCCATTTCTGGGAGGTTTTGGTTTACTCTATTTCACAGTCCTTACATGTCAGTATGTTACTGGACTGTAACTCAAACCTTCTGAAGTGTAAGCTGTTGTTTCTTATTCTGTAGGTGTCAGTCATTAACATAAGAATGTGCCTCATTTAGTATCTACAATTTTGAGTGTGACCAAACACCACTTTAGACAGTCTCAGCTAGGACTAACTCCCCTCCACAGCAAATCCTTACAATCAACTTCTGCGATGTGACCGTAAGTTTGTATTTATAACTGCAGCATTTGGCAAGAGGCAATATCTAGTACATTGCAGAAAGTGGCAATAACAATTTTACTGCTGATGTGACACTGTTTATGTCAGTTTCTCGCCAATGGATAGTTGCATTGTATCCTAACAATTTTATACTTTGCAATTGACTCCATATTTCATTTTGTAACTGCCAGTTTGTTGTTTCTAAACTTGTTTTTACTCAGTTTCTGACAATCACTGGCATGTAAGAGAGCAAATATCTCAACATTTCTAACTTTCAGATGAAATGAATGTTTTTTTTAACGCCATCCCTGTTATGTCACGGTGACTTGTAATTGAATCTGTCAGTGAGCACACAGTAAGTTAGTGATAAAGTGAAAGATGCCTCTCATTTCTGTCATGCAATTGTGGAGGAAACACTGCAGTTATTAATTTATTTCAGGATTTTGTCAGTTTAAATGTCTCAAAGCAGAAGATAAAAAGAAAAATGAGAATTCTGTGACATTTTTATCTGCCTGTGTGTACTCAGCTCTGAGAATATGTGAGTGCTATCAAAGTGTACCTACAATTTTTTTTTAATGAATGAGAACATTGCAGAAAGTGACAGGTATAGATTTAAAACAATGTGAATGTTTATGTGCAGTTTTCATTCTGCATCTGAGTTTCAACTACATGAATGAATAAGTGCATTTGAAAGTATCTGTACCTTTCAGTGTCTGCTCTCTGAATAAATGAGTGTACTTACAATATTTGTCTCTGTTTAACATGACAATTGCCAGAAACTGCAGGAGCTCATTTTACTTCAAATCTCTGTTGCTCAACATGCAAAAGGTTTTATCATTTGCCATCCATGTCAGGGTAGCATGGTGGCACAGGGGCCCAGTTTCAATTCCAGCCTTGGTTCATTGTGCAAACTGCACACAGATATGCTCCCATGTCTGCATTGATTTTGTTACAACAAACCTCTTTATGAATTTAAATCCAGCAACACAGAAAAGATTTATCCCATGCAGTAATCTGTGAAAATTCAATAGGCGAAGAACTAGTTAAAGATTAACAGCTTTATTTATTAAAGTATAACAGAGAGTGATTAACTAACAACTATTTACAACTCCAGAGCTTCGGACTGTGTCATTGGCTTATAAGATTGTCAATATACTCAATTCAAACTGGATTGGAATTTGGTATTTTTGGGATATAATTTAAACCAATTGGTTGAATTCACTTTGTTTTTGTCTCCAGGCAAGCAGCTACTTGAGTTGTTTCACCAAATATTACTTTTCTTTTCAGAACACTTGGTGCTGTCCAGACGTTCAAGTGGCTTAAAGGTAGTTATACTCATGTCTTCATAACAGTTTCCTCTGGGTATTCCAGTATCCTTCCACAGTCCAAACAAGCAGGTTAGCTGGATTAGCCATGGTAAATTGCCCTGTAATATTCAGCAATGTTCAGACTAGGTGGGTTAACTATGTTAAAGATGTGGTTCTGGGGGTCGGGGTCTATATCTGGGGGCGATGTGCTTTGGCAAGTTGTTGCAGGCCTGTGGGCCGAATGACCTCTACCTGTACTGGAGGAACTCTGTACTGTAAATTAAAGTGAGACTTTTTATACCATTGTCAGTCTCTGGCACCCTAAAGCAGGTTGGATAATTTCCACAACTTACAATCATAAACAGTACCTTTGAATAGAAGCTATTTTCTGGATTGGTCAGTCTCTGGTCTGAATGTGTATATTGAATTTATTGTTTACATGTGTATAACAAGACCAGTATGAGAGTTTCTTCATTCTCTGCCCAATAATCTCTGGGTATCTGTCTGAATGTGTACCTTTTCATGTCAATGTTTGATTTTCCTTTGGACTACTTAAAAACAAAGTATTTATTCGATCATTTTGTCTGAAATTGTTTCTACTTTCTTTTTGTGGAAACAAATTAAATTGCAATATTTGTTTCAATCTGATGCTTGGCTGCTATTTAATTCCTCCAGTCTGGATAAAAAGATACATGAATTACATACAGTCAGAGAGTCAGACAGCAAGTTTAAGCCATGGTGAGATAATTGGATGAATAATTAGTCTGAATTATTATTTCTTTCTTTCCCTACTAAAGTGGAATACATTGTGAACATGCAGTAGGTTCAGTATTTTCTAATAAACAAGTAGAATTTACTTTTCGACTAAGGTGACACCAGGCATTTAAAAGCTATAGGAAGTTCACTTGTAAACTGGGATGGATGTACTTCATTCTCACACTGTCCTGGATAACTTGTTTAATGAAATGCTAGTTCTCCCAACTGTGACATCTTTAAGGTCATGACTTTTCTATTTTTGCCTGTAGACCTACTAACCTGACAGTATTTCTGTACGTTGCAAGTTATTTTGCACCCGTTGTGTATTGGAACCAGCTCACTCTTTGTTGCGTCCAGAAATTATCTCAGTTTCCTTCAAGTCCTTCATTACACAAATAAGGATAATAACTGGTGCAGTCTGCAACTGTTTGTTCTTCTGTGAGTACAGAACTAATCTTGTTTCTTCCATTCACTTGTACGGTTTGTGTACTCAGAAAGTACTTTCTACCTGTCAGTCTGTGCTATTCAATGGGACTTTGGATATAGCTCATTGTCCTTCAAAACTCTACTCGGATATGACAAACGGTCAACAGATTAGAGCCATGTTGTCCAGTGAAAGTCTTGGCAACTAAAATTTAATGTTGACTACTCAGGCTATTGTGTACATGCACTGATTTTATGTATAAATAACATTTTTGAACGGAATACTTGTTATGGTACAGGAAGGATGCCGACACTGACTTGATCGTACTTCAATCCTTCTGTGTTGTGTTACTGAGCAGTTTAAATGTTTGCTGTAAAGTGGACAGCCAGTTAGCAAAGGAGAGCGTTTTCAGTTCATGTTTCCTGAAGTGAATGGGAAAGACCTTATTTTCTTTGACTGTTTGAGTCTGTAAGATTCACTGGTAAGTGAAACCACAACGTATTGTCTCAGAAAGGATCTGTGCTGTTCTTCAGAGTCAAAGAGGGAAAAGCAATGGACCTTTGCAACTCCAATAGTGCAGTGTCTAACTGGGAGTAATGATATTCAGGTGTGGCCTTCAGAGAGTCATACAGTTATACAGCACAGAAATAGATCCTTTGGATCAAGCTGTTATTGTTGGCCAGAGATCCGAACCTGACCTCATCCCATTTAAGTTAGAGATCTCACAACACCAGATTAATATACAACAGGTTCATGTTGAAGCAATAGCTTTCAGAGCAATGAAGGAGCAGTACTCTGAAAAGCTATTGGTTCCAAATAAACTGAGAAACTGGTATTGTGTGATTCTTAACTTTGTCCACCCCAGTCCAACACTAGCACCTCCACATCATGTTTCATCCCACTTGCCAGCATTTGATGCATATCCCTCTAAACTGTTCCTATTCTTGTATAAATCCAGATGCATATAAAGGGTTGTAATTGTACCCACCACCTCCACTCCCTCTGGTAGCTCATTCCATCCAACCACCACCCTCTATGTGATAAAGTAACCCCATAGGTCCTTAATAAATCTTTTTTCCACAATTCAAACCTGTGCCGTCTATTTTTGCACTCACCCACTTTCGGTACAAGACCTTGGATATCACCCTATCATGCCCCTCGTGATTTTCTCAACCTGTACAAAGGTCACACCTCATTCTCCGACAGTCCAGGGAACAAAGCAACAGCCTGTTCAGCCTCTCCCCCTAAATCAAAACCTCCAGTCCTGGCAATGGAACATCCTGATGAGAGTAGTGCAGTTGACGTGGTTTACATGGACTGCTGTAAGGCCTTTGTCGAAGCATAACCCCTGACCGGGGAGGAAAGACTCAGCAGACAGGCAGGCAGCATTCAGGCAAGTGGTAGGTGTTTATTCAAGCAGAAACGGGTTAGTGCAGGGAGAGGGCCAAATGATCTTCCCCAGGGACTAGCCTCAGAAGAGAGGTCCATGACACACTTTGTTTTACAATAAAAAGCAATTTTGCTTATAAACGTTCTGATAACAATCACATACAACTTGATTATGATGTTCCTCCCTCTTACTTTACATACCCTAGTCAATGAGACACCTAATCAATGATGGGAATTTCTATGGACAGCCCCAGGATCCTCTGACCTGTCAGAGTTTAGAGGACACTGTAATCTCTAGGCCTTGCAATCTTTCTGTGCAACCTATTCATTCACATTCCAAAGTTATTTTCTAAATACCCTCGGGTTTCTCTCAGTCTAGTTTATCTCTCTCAGGACAGCTTGAATGTGGTTATTCATTGCATTCCATTTTATCAACGTCAATTGCTCCTCTGATATAATTCGGACAGTGGGGAAATATATGAAGAAAAATAAAAGGAGAGTTTGTTTTGACTTACTTGCCACAGACTTGTAATTTTAATTTCTGTTATAAAAACTCAGTTACAAAATGTAAAGTAATTTAGATATTCCAACTATTAGCACTTTGCGATTAATGGGCTGTGAGCTGGGTTCTGGGTGTAAGAGAATTCATTACCTAAAGCTAACTAACCTTCACATCCAGGTTTAAATGCTTCTTTTCCCCTTTATACTTTCGTATTATGCACCTATTTTTAGGCTGGAAACTACTGAGATGATGCTCCATCTCTATACGAGAACCTAATTCTTAATATTCCAACTTATTTCAAGAAACTACATAAAATAGCTTGAGCTGTTTTAGGGCATTAATGGGCTGTAACTAGGACCTGGTGTCTGTTCATTAACTGGGACAATTACCCTTTCATTTAATGTGGCTGGAGATCCTCATTTATTGGACCTTTGGTCTGCTGGTCAGGACTGTTTCAAATGGGAACAGGCTGGGTCCTTTTACTGTCCTCACAGTGGTTTATTGAATGGTATTATTCTGCCTTACTGTGTAAGTAGGCTGCTTGGTGTAGTTTCTGCCTGCCATTGTGTTTCACATCCTGCTGTTTCATTCTTAAAAGGTCAGTTTGTGTTAACAGACATGGGCCACTCTATTCTGGCCAGGTACAGACCACCCCTACAGCCTTTGACAAAGTCCCATATAAAAGACTGGTTCAAACTCGGCTCTTGGAGTCTTAAGCAAGCTGGAGCTGAAATGAGCTTGCAGCCAGGATGCAAACTATAATGGTGGAGGGTTGTGTTTGTGATTGGAAGCCTGTGACCAGTGGTGTACCAGTGGGACCCTTGCTGCTTGTTATGTACATATTAACAATTGGATGTGAATGTAGAAAGTATAATTACTTAGATTACTTACAGTGTGGAAACAGGCCCTTCGGCCCAACAAGTCCACACCGCCCCGCCGAAGCGTAACCCACCCATACCCCTACATCTACATCTACATTTACCCCTTACCTAACACTATGGGCAATTTAGCATGGCCAATTCACCTGGCCTGCACATCTTTGGACTGTGGGAGGAAACCGGAGCACCCGGAGGAAACCCATGCAGACACGGGGAGAACGTGCAAACTCCACACAGTCAGTCGCCTGAGGCGGGAATTGAACCCGGGTCTCAGGCGCTGTGAGGCAGCAGTGCTAACCACTGTGCCACCGTGCCGCCCACTGGTCTTAGATACATCTGCCAAGGGGAGAAAGATTCTCACAATCTACTCCATCTACATGAGATTAGATTAGATTAGATTACAGTGTGGAACCAGTCTTTTATATGGGACTTTGTCAAAGGCTGTAGGGGTGGTCTGTACCTGGCCAGAATAGAGTGGCCCATGTCTGTTAACACAAACTGACCTTTTAAGAATTAGTAAGCCTGCAGATGAATTTTTCATGTGGAAATATTATGTGTTTCAGTGCAGCCTTGGAGTGCAATGGGCCTGTTCCTGTACTGTATTGTTCATTGCTCTATGACATGAAAGTCGGTGGCGTTGTTGACAGTGAGGGGGATGGTCCCCGTCTACAGTATGAGGACATTGGGCACTGCAATGACAGATGGAATTTAATCCTGATAAATGTGAGGTAATGCATTTTGGGCGGTCTAATAAGGGAAAGAATTATACAATGAAGGATTGGTCCCGAGGGAGTACTGAGGAACAAAGGGACCTTGGTGTACAAGTCTATAGATCCCAGAAGGTGTCAGCACAGGCAGACAGGCTGCTGAAGGAGGCATACAGAATACTTTCCTTCAGTACCGGAGCTGTTGAATATAAGAGCGAGGAAGTCTTATTACAACTTTATAAAACAGATCAAATACTGTGTACAGTTCTGACTGCCACACAATTAGAAGGATGGGATTGGCTGGAGAGGATGCAGTGGGTTGGAAAGTTTCCTGAAAAGGGGAGACCGTATGAGCTGGGTTTGGTTTCCTTGGAGCAGAGGAGGTTGAGGGAGGATCTGACTGAGATATACTAAATTGTGAAAGATGCAGCATGGTGGGTCAGTGGTTAGCACTGCTGCCTCCCAGCACCAGGGTCCCAGGTTCGATTCTAGCCTCGGGTGACTGTCTGTGTGGAGTTTGCACATTCTCCCCGTGTCTGTGTGGGTTTCCTCCCACATGTGCAGATCACGTGAATTGGCCGAGTTAAATTGCCCATAGCGTTAAGGCAATGGGTCTGGGTAGGTTACTCTTCAGAGGGTTGGTGTGGAGTTGTTGGACCGAAGGGCTTGTTTCCACACTGTAGGGAATCAAATATTTATTTTAGGCGGCACAGTGGCACAGTGCTTAGCCAGAGACCCGGGTTCAATTCCCGCCTCAGGCGACTGACTGTGTGGAGTTTGCACATTCTCCCCGTGTCTGCGTGGGTTTCCTCCGGGTGCTCCGGTTTCCTCCCACAGTCCAAAGATGTGCAGGTCAGGTGAATTGGCCATGCTAAATTGGCTGTAGTGTTAGGAAAGGGGTAAATGTAGGGGTATGGGTGGGTTGCGCTTCGGCGGGGCGGTGTGGACTTGTTGGGCGGAAGGGCCTGTTTCCACACTGTAATCTAATCTAATCTAATCTCATGCAGATGGAGTAGATTGTGAGAATCTTTCTCCCCTTGGCAGATGTATCTAAGACCAGAGGGCAAAAGTTGAAGTGGAGGGGAAAACAATTTAAAGGATATCTGAGGAAAATATTTTGACGTAAAGTTTGTAATATGCTGCCCGAGATTGTGATGGAATAGTTTCACAGCATTTAAGCAGCATCTGGATATGCCCTTAAAAAACCAGGGCATAGTTGGCGATGGGCCAAGTGCCGGTAAATGGGATGAATGCAGTTTGGTGTTTGTTGGACATCATGGACACGGTGGACTGAAGGGTCTGTTTCTATCCTGTTTGACTCTATAACTATAAAATCCTTGTAAATGTTTTCTGCACCATCTCAAGTTTAACAACATCCTTCCTGGAGAAGGGTGATGAGCATTGTACGCAATCTTGCAAAAGTGGCATCACTGACGTCTTGCACAGCCACCACATGACATCCCAACTCCTACACTCACTGTCCTGACCAATGAAGGCAAGCATGCCCAATGCCTTCTTCACCGCCCTGTCTACCTGTGACTCTACTTTCATGGAAATATGCAGCTGCGCCCACCCCCACCCCCCCCCCCCCCCCCCACCTTCCCGAGGTCTCTTTGTTCAGCAACACTCACCAAGGCCCCACCATTAAGTGCAAAGATCCACTCCTGGTTTGTCTCATCAAAATCTAACACTTCACATGTATCCAAACTAAATTGAATTCTTCTCGCAAAAAGATAAAATGAGCAGCTCGGGGGTGGGGGTACACTTACCAGCGGTAAGCCACAGGGTACAGGTCTCTGGCACAGAATCTGTCCCTGCTGCTCAAATGTAAAGCGGGGAGAGGAACATCACATTAGTCATTGGGTTCTCCATAGTTAAAGGGACAGATAGGATGGTCTGTGGGAAAGAGACAGACTCATGGTTGGAGTGTTGCCTCCCCGATGCCAGGGTTCATGATGTCTCAGATCATGTTTTTGGGATCCTTGAAGAGGAGAGGGAGCTGCCCCAAGTCATGATCCACATAGACACTAACAACATAGGTAGGACAAGAGATGTGGATTTAAGGCAGAAAGTCAGGGAGCTAGGATGGAAGCTTGGAGCTAGAACAAACAGAGTTGTTATCACTGGTTTGTTGCCTGTGCCACATGCTACCGAGGTGAAGAATAGGGAGAGGGAGGAGTTGAACACGTGACTAAAGGGATGGAGTGGGAGGGAGAGTTTTGGATACCTGGTTAATTGTGGCTCACTCTAGGGTAGGTGGGACTTCTACAAACATGATGGTCTACACCTGAAGCAGAGGGGTACCAATATCCTGGGGGAAGTTTGCTAATGCTCTTTGGGAGGGTTTAAACAAATTCAGTAGGAGAATGGGAACCTAAATTGTAGTTGAGAGTAGGGAGGTCAGAAATATGGTTTCAGTGTCACAGGAGTGCACCGGCAAACAGGAAGGTGGTTTGAAGTGTGTCTACTGCAACGCCAGGAGCATCCGGAATAAGTTGGGTGAACTTGCAGCATGGGCTGGTACCTGGGACTTTGATGTTGTGGCCATTTCAGACACATGGATCAAGCAGGGACAGGAATGGTTGTCGTAGGTTCCGGGATTTAGATGTTTCAGTATGAACAGAGAAGATGGTAAAAGAGGGGGAAGGTATGGCAAGGACAATATTACAGTGGTGGTAAGGATGTATGAGGACTCTTCTAATGAGGTAGTATGGGCTGAGGTTAGAAACAGGAAAGTGAGGTCACTCTGTTGGAGGTTTTCTATAGGCCTCAGAATAGTTCCAGAGATGCAGAGGAAAGGATTGTAAAGATGATTCTGGATAAGAGTGAGTGTAACAGGGTAGGTGTTATGGGAGACTTCAACTTTTCAAAATATTGACTGGAAATATTATACTTTAAATACTTCAGATTCAATGTCCAATGTGTGCAGAAGGGTTTCCTGGCACAGTATGTAGACAGGCCAACCAGGGGCGAGGCAACAATGGATTTGGTACTGGGTAATGAACCCAGCCAGGTGTTAGATTTGGAGGTAGGTGAGCACTTCGGTGAGAGCGACCACAATTCGGTTATGTTTACTTTAGCGAAGGAAAGGGAGATCGGTATACATCGCAGGGCAAGATTTATAACTGGAGGAAACGGCAATTATGGTGTGAGTAGGCAAGATTTATGACACATAGGATGGGAAAGGAAATTGCAGGGGATGTCACAATTAAAATGTGGAGCTTATTCAAGGAACAGTTACTGCATGTCATCGATTAGCATTTATGTGTCAGCCGTGGAGGAAGTGGACAAGTGAGGGAGCCATGGTTTACGAAGGAAGTTGATCGCTTGTCAAGAGGAAGAAGACGGCTTATGTTACAATGAGACGTGAAGGCGCAGCTAAGGCGCTTGAGAGTTACAAGCTAGCCAGGAAAGATCTAGAGAGAAATAAGAAGAGCCAGGAGGAGACAAGAGAAGTCTTTGGCAGATAGGATCAAGGAAAACCCTAAATCTTTCTATAGCTATATCAGGAATAAAAGAATGACTAGAATAACTTCCTGTCCAATCCAGGACAGGAGTGGAAAGTTGTGTGTGCAGTCCAAAGAGATGGGAGAAGTGGTAAATGAATATTTTTCATTGGTATTCACACAGGAAAAAAGACAATGTTGTTGTGGAGAATACGGAGTTACAGGCTACTAAACTAGATGGAATATCGGTTCACAAAGAGGTGGTGTTAGCAATTCTGGGTAGTGTGATAATAGATAATCCTCTGGGCCAGATGGGATTTATCCTAGGATTCTCTGGGAAGCCAGGGAGGAGATTGAAGAGCCTTTGGCTTTGATCTTTGTTGTCATTGTCTACAGGAATAGTTCCAAAAGACTGGAAGATAGCAAATGTTGTCCCCTTGTTCAAGAAGGGGAATAGAGACCACCCTGGTAATTATAAATCAGTGAGCCTTACTTCGGCTGTGAGTAAAGTGTTGGAAAAGTCTAGAAGAGACAGGATTTATTATCATCTCGATAGGAATAAGTTGATTCGGAATAGTCAATATGATTTTGTGAAATGTAGGTGATGCCTCACAAACTGTATTGAGTTCTTTGAGAAGGTGACCAAACAGATGGAAGAGGGGAAAGCAGTTGATGCGATGTATATGGATTTCAGTAAAGTGTTTCATAAGGTGTTTTCAGTCAGGTTCCTAATGGCAGGCTATTGCACAAAATATGGAGGCATGGGAGGGTGATTTAGCGGTTTGGTTCAGAAATTGGCGAGCTGAAAGAAGACAGAAGGTGGTAGTTGATGGGAAATGTTCATCCTGGAGTTCAGTTACTAGTGATGTACCGCAACGATCTGTTTTGGGTCCACTGCTGACGTGGGTGAGGGCGCAGAAGGATAGGTTAGTAAATTTGTGGATGACACTAAGGTCAGTGGAGTTGTGGACGGTGCCAAAGGACATTGCAGATTACAGAGGGACAGGGATAAGCTGCAGAACTGGGCTGAGAAGTGGCAAATGGAGTTTAACGTGGAAAAGTGTGAGATGATTCACTTTGGAAGGAACAAGAGGAATAAAGAGTACTGGGCTAATGGTAAGGTTCTTGGCAATGTAGATGAGCAGAGAGACATCTGTGTACATGTGCGAAGATCCCTGAAAGTTGCCACCCAGATTGAGAGGGTTGTTAAGAAGGCATACAATGTGTTAGCTTTTATTGGGAGAGGGATTGAGTTTTGGAACCATGAGGTCATGCTGTAGCTCTACAAAACTCTGGTGTGGCCACACTTGGAAAATTGCATCCACTTCTAGTCATCGCATCACAGGAAGGATGTGGAAGCTTTGGAAAGGGTTCAGAGGTGATTTACTGGGATGTCGCCTGGTCTGGAGGGAATGTCTTATGAGGAAAGGCTGAAGGACGTCTGGCTCCATTAGAGAGAAGAAGGTTGAGAGGTGACTTAATAGAGACACATAAAATAATCAGAGGGTTAGATAGTGTGGACAGTGAGAGCCTTATTCCTCCGATGGTGATGGCTGGCAAAAGGGGACATCACTTTAAATTGAGGGATGATAAATATAAGACAAATGTCAGAGTAGTTTCTTTCCTCAGAGTAGTAGTAGAGGCATGGTATGTTCTGCCTGCAACTGTAGTGGACTCACTAACTTTACGGGCATTTAAATGGTCATTGGATAAACATATGGATGAAAATGGAATAGTATACTGTGCTGTCATGTTTATGTTCTATTATCTCACTAAATCTTTCCTACTCCATCGTTTCAAATTACGATTATGTGATCACATTGATTATTTGAGAAAATGGTATTGAGTTGATGTTGTGCTAAACGTGGGGATGGCAGCTCCTCGACCACCGTGATACATTGATGGAAATGGGATGCTGTCTGAATGTGAGTAGAATTGTTAGCTGGATGAGAGTGGATTAGATTACTTCACAGTGTGGAAACAGGCCCTTCGGCCCAACAAGTCCACACCGACCCACCGAAGCACAACCCACCCATACCCCTACATTTACCCCTTAACACTACGGGCAATTTAGCATGGCCAATTCACCCTAACCTGCACATCTTTGTGACTGTGGGAGGAAACCGGAGCACCCGGAGGAAACCCACGCAGACACGGGGAGAACGTGCAAACTCCACACAGTCAGTCGCCTGAGTCGGGAATTGAACCCAGGTCTCTGGCACTGTGAGGCAGCCGTGCTAACCACTGTGCCACCGTGCCGCCCACCGTGTTTCTGACTGCTGCAGACCACAATGATTGTATGTGAGAGTGATATTCATCTCGATTGGATCATTTCCTGTTGCCTGCAGGAACTCCATAACTGTTAGTCCTGCTCTGCAGTTATGATGTTTGTATTTTGAACGAATTCGGAATCAGTCAGTTGCTGTGTGCGTGTGCAGTAATTATTTTCCACTGTCAGGAACACTGTCCTGGAGAAACTCAGTTCTGAATAATAGTCACTGGCCCCAATACATTAACTCTACTTTCTATCAACAGATGCTGCCAGATGTGCTGAATGTTTCTAGCAGTTTCTACATTTGTTTCCAGCCCATAACATGTTCAGCTTTACTTGTCAGGCTTTGGCACACAATGGGTGCTTGGAATTCACATTATTTAATTGCCATGTCTCTGTATGTGACAAGAATTCATTAAAGGTTTAATTGTCCTGTCCAATCACTAATAAACTTAATAACACTGTTTCATCCTGTAAATTGGTGACTTTTGTCTGGTTTCCTTCTATCTCTGTATTTAACATCTATGTTGTATATGGTTTTTGAAATGATGTTACGGTCTGATTTTCTTTTCCATCTTGATTTTAACTTTAAAATGTCATATTAAATGTAGATTTAAAATCTCTCCCAGGCATCTATTTCAGTCTAAACCCCTTGAAAAATCTTGTAAAATATCAATGGGCTTGACAATATTAGACAAGAACTTTCAAAAGCTGATTGGCAGCTTGCTGGTAAACTGAAGGCTGGAAAATAGGAAACCTTCAAAAATGAGATAACGAGTCCAGAGACATTCTGTTCCTGTTAGGGTGACCGGCAAGTCTGGAATTGTAGGGAATGATAGATGATGGAGGAAATTGAGGTTTTGGTTAAGAGAAAGAAGGAAACATATGTCAGATATAGACAGCAGAGATCGAGTGAATCCTTAGAAGAGGAAAAGACAGTAGAAGTATAATTAAGAGGGAAATCAGGAGGGCAAAAAAGGGGGCATGAGAGTTTTGGCAAATAGTTTTAAGGAGATTCCCAAGGAATTTTATGAATACATTAAGGACAAAAGGGTAACTAGGGAGAGATTAGGGCCCCTCAAAGATCAGCAAGACGGCCTTTGTGTGGAGCCGCAGAAGATGGGGGAAGATACCAAATGAGTTTTGGATCAGTGTATACTGTGGAGAAGGACACGGAAGATATTCAATGGGGGGAAATAGATGGTGACATCTTAAATTGTCCATATTACAAAAGTAGTATTACTGGATGTCTTGAAACGCATACAGGTGAATAATTCCCCAGGAAGTGATCAGGCATACTGTAGAACTCTGAGGGAGGTTATGGAAGTGTTTGGCAGGATCCTTGTCAAGATATTTGTATCATCGATAGTCATAGGTGAAGTGCCGGAAGACTAGAGGTTGGCTAACGTGGTGCTACTATTTAAGAAAGGTGATAAGGAAAAGCCAGGGAACTACAGGCTGGTGAGCCTGCCATTGGTGTTGGGCAAAATATTGGAGGGACGGAACTTACACGTATTTCGACAGTCAAGGTCTGATTCGGGACAGTGAACATGGTTTTGTGCAAGGGAAACCAGGATACACAAACTTGATTAGGTTTTTTGAAGAAGTAACGAAGAGGATTTCCCCATGGGAGACTGGTTAGCAAAGTTAGATCTCATGGAATACAGGGAGAACTAGCCATTTGGAAACAGAACTGGCTCGAAGGTAGAAGACAGAGGGTGGTAGTGGAGGACTGTGACCAGTGGACTCTCACAAGGATCGGCGCTGTATCCACTACTTTTTGTCATTTATATAAATGATTTGGACGTGAGCACAGGAGGTATAGTAAGTAATTATGGAGATGACACCAAAATTGGAAGAGGAGTGGACAACAAAGGAGGTTACCTCAGATTACAATGAGATCTTGATCAGATGGGTCAATGGACTGAGGAGTGGCAGATGGAGTTTAACTCAGATAAATGCAAGGTGCTGCATTTTGGGAAAACACATCTTAGCAGGACTTATACACTTAATGGCTTAATGGTAAGGTGCGAGGGAGTTTTGCTGAACAAAGAGACCTTGGAGTGCAGGTGCATAGTTTTCTTCAAAGTAGAGTCGCAGCTGGATCGGATAGTGAAGGCAGCGTTTGTTATGCTTTCCTTTATTGATCAGAATATTGAGTGCATGTTGAGGCCATACTGGACATTGGTTAGATCACTTTTGGAATATTTCATACAATTTTGGTCTCCTTCCTATCAGGACGATGTTGTGAAATTTGAAAGGATTCAGAAAAGATTTACAAGGATGTTGCCAGGGTTGGAGGATTTGAGCTAGAAGGAAAGATTGAATAGGCTGGGGCTGTTTTCCCTGCAGCATCGGAGGCTGAGGGATGAACTTATCGAAGGTTATAAAATCTTGAGGGGCATGGATAGGATAAATACACAAGGTATGTTCTCTGGGATGAGGGAGTCCAGAACTAGAGGGCATAGGTTTACGGTGAGATGGAAAAGAAATACAAAGACCCAAATGGCAAGTTTTTCATGTCGAGGGTGGTACGTAAATGGAATGAACTGCCAGAAGTGGTGGTGGAGGTTGGTACAATTGCAACTTTGAAAAAGCATCTGAATGCATCAATGAATAGGAAGGGTTTGGAGGGATATGGGCCGGGTGCTGGCAGGTGGAACTAGATTGGATTGGTGTATCTGGTCTGCATGGACAAATTGGACCGAAGGGTCTGTTTCTGTGCTGTACATCTCTTTGACTCTATCATTGATGAGGGTAGAGCGGTGGACGTGATCTATAAGGACTTCAGTAAGACGCTTGACAGGTTTCCTCATTGTAGACTGGTTAACAAGGTTAGATCACATGAAAATCACAGAACGAGCAATTTGGACACAGAATTGACTTGAACCTGGAAGACAAAGGGTGATGGCGGAGGGTTACCTTTCAGACTGGAGACCTGTGATCAGTCGTGAGCCACAAGGATCGGTGCTTGGTTCACTGCTTTTCGTCATTTATATCAATGATTTGAATGTGAACATTAAAGGTTTGCAGGTGACACCAAAATTGGCGGTGTAGTGGACAGCAAAGAAGGTTCCCACCGAGTACAAAAGGATTATGATCAGAGGGGCCAATGGGCTGAGCAGCGGCAGATGGAGTTTAATTCAGATAAATTTGAGGTGCTGCATTTTGGAAAGGCAAATCAAGGCAGGAGTTATATACTTAATGGTAAGCTCCTGGGCAGTATTAATAAACAAAGAGACCATGGAGTGCAGGTTCATCGTTCCTTGAAAGTGGAGTCGCTGGTCGATAGGATAATGAAGAAGACATTGAGTATGCTGTTCTTTATTGGTCCGAGCATAGAGTTTCAGGGTTCAGATGTCATGTTGCAGCTGTACAGGTAATTGGTTCAGCCACTTTTGGAATATTGTGTGCAATTCTGGTCTCCTTCCTATCGGAAGGATGTTGTGAAACATGAAACATTCAGAAAAGATTTACAAGATTGTTTCCAGGGTGGGAGTGTTTGAGCGAAAGAGACAAGCTGAAAAGGCTGGAGCTGTTTTCTCTGGAGTGTTAGAGGCTGAGGGGCGACCTTATAGAATTTTATAACCTTTATAAAATTCTGACCTTTATAAAATCAGGAGGATCATGGATAGGCTAAATAGACAAGGCATTTTCTCTGAGGTGGGAGAGTCCAGATCTCGAGGACACGGGTTTCAGGTGAGAGGGGAAAGTTTTAAAAGGGACCTAAGAGGCAACGTTTTCATGCAGAAAGTGGTGTGTGTGTGTGTGGAATGCGTAGCTAGATGAAGTCGTGGAGGCTGGAACAATTCCAACATTTAAAAGGCATGTGGATGCGACATGAAAAGGAACAACTTAGAGGGATATGGGCCAAGTGCTAGCAAAAGGCACTAGTGTTGGCTAATGGGACGTGATTAGATTTGAATATCTGATTGGCATAGATGGGTCAGACTGAATGGTCTGTTTCTGTGCTGTACATCTCTATAACTCTATGGCTGTGATTTATAACACTTATTGGCAAATGGGATGATGTACATAAAGAATGGAGAGAGAGAAAAACAATTGTAATTCCTCCGAGGTAGTTGACTCTTGCTTTGAAAATTTCCCTCTGGAAATTGAGTCAATGTGTGTCTAATTCAATCTGCTCTGTAACTGTGGAAAGGATGTTCTTCAGTCTGACTGCAGTAACATACCTGCTGTTTGTTAGAAGGAACTGATCACACTTGGCTTTGTACCGAGGACATATTACACTGTCTTGGTCCTTCAAGTAATTGTCTGGAGGGAGACAGAAGAGCCATCGTCTGTAAATCAACATTAAGTCAATGGAATAATTTAATAATTATTTGGCTGTTCTTCCTTCAAGACAGCAATTCCAACAGGACCACAGGGCTGATTGTATTCTTGGCCTGAGCTGCTCTGTGGTGACTGTATCAAAAAAAATCTTTCCCAATTCACTGAGAACCAGATACTAACCAACTCCGCTACAAATGGGATAATCTAATGCAAGTGCGTGTCTGGATATGAAAGTTTCCTTATCTATCCAGAGCTGTCAGTTCCTGCTCAGTGAATGTGTGGAGACAATTATCAAGATGTACCTGTTAAATGCTGTTCTGTGAATATCTGAGTGTAATTATCAAACTGTAATTATCAATCCATATAATCTGTGCAAATATGCGAATGAATAGTTATCAATCTGTTCCTGTCACTCTCTGGTAAATATATTTACATTTACTCACCCAGAGACAAATAGGGACAGACTGATAACTACACTCATACATTCACATAGCATAAACCGACAGGTCCAGATTGGTAACTGAACTTGTGTATCCACATAGAGGAAACTGCCAGGGGCTGGTTCATAAATACATTTCATACATTTTAAATAAATACGATCAGTCCCTGTGTGTTTGCCTGATGTGGATATGTGAGTTTAGTTATCTATATGTACCTGTCAGTTTCTGTCCTGCGAATATGTGTGTTTGCTTTATCAATCTGTCCCTAATAGTTTCTCCTGTGTCTCTGAGAATGTAGATATCAACCTGAACTTGTAAGTTTCAGCTCTGAGAACATGAGTTTCGATATTAGTCTCTACCTGTCAGTTTCTGCTTTATGAATATTAAATGCAGTCATCAATTTGAACCAATCAGTTTAATCTGTGAAAATGCTGATATTCACCTCTACCTGTTAGTTGAAGCGATATCAGTAAGTGAGTGCAATTATCAAACAGTCCCGGTCAGGCTTTGCTATTTGGCCCCAAAGTGTCATTGTCAATCTGTTACTACTATGTCAATATGACAGTGTAGATACTAATGGGTCCCTGTCAGTTTCTTTCCTGTCAATATGTGAATACAGTTATTGAGCAGTACCCATCAGCTACTCCTCTGTGAATGTGGGTGTATTAATCAAACTGTAGCTGTCAGTTTCAATGATGTGAATGTGGGAGTACAGTTATCATTCTCTACCTGTCATTTTCCTCTTTGTCAAAGTGAGTGTAACTGTCAATCTGTATCTTTCAGACTCTGCTGTGTAAATACATAAATATAGTTGTCAATTTGTAGCTGTCAGTTTCTGCTTGGTGAATATGTTTGTGTAATTGTCAATCCTTCCAGTTTCTACGATGTGAACGTGTGAACTGAGTTTTCATCTGTCACTATCAGTCTCTGCTTTGTGAATGTGAGAGTTTAATTATCAATCTTTCCCCGTCAGGCTCTAATGTCAGTGTTTGAGTGTGTTTATTCATCTTTTCCTGTCAGTTTGTGTGACTGTAGTTATCAACCTGTACCTCTCAGATTCTGCGATATGAATATGTGAGTGTCGTTAGCAATTTGATTTGATCTGATTTATTATTGTCACACGCACTGAGATACAATGGAAAGTATTGTTGTGTGTGCTTTACAGGCAGATAATATCATACAAAATTCATCAGGGTAATAGAACAGATTCCACAACATAGTTTTAAAGCTGCAAAGAGAGAGAGATTAATGTTAAAACTTGAGTGTGATTAGAGTGGTTTTGGAAAAGAACAGCAGGTCAGGCAGCATCTGAGGAGCAGGAAAATCTACATTTTGGCCAAAAGCCATTCATCAGGAATGTGTGAAAAGTCAATTTTCCTGCTCCTCGGATGCTACCTGACCTGCTGTGCTTTTCCAGCACCACTCTAATCTGGACACTAATCTCCAGCATCTGCAGTACCCACTTTCGCCTTAAAATTTGAGCAGTCCATTCAAAAGTCTGATGACAGCAGAGAAGCTGTTCTTGAGTTTGTTGGGTGATGTATTCAAACTTCTGTATTTTCTGGTGGTAGGTAGGAAAACATTAGTTATTATACAGAAGATAGGCTGGGTGGAAGGGTGACGAGTAAAAGATAGATGGAGATAGAGTCCAAAGAAAGAGAAGAACAGTCGGACAGACAAAGGAGTGGGGTGACATGGTGGTACAGTGGTTAGCACTACTGCCTCACAGAATCAGGGACCCGGGTTCAATTCTCACCTCAGGCAATTGTCTGTGTGGAGTTTGCACATTCTCCCTATGTCTACGTGGGTTTCCTCCGGGTGCTTCGGTTTCCTCCCACAGTCCAAAAATGTGCAGGTTAGGTGAATTGGCCATGCTAAATTGCCCATAATATTATGTGAAAGTGTAAATGTAGGGAAATGGGCCTGGGTGGGTTACTCTTCGGAGGGTCAGTGTGGACTTGTTGGGCCGAAGGGCCTGCTTCCACAATGCAAGTAATCTAATCTAACTGTCAGACTAAGTGGGTGAGTAGCCTATTAATAGGGCCTGTTAGTGGCTAACAACTGGTAGTGTATAAGAGCAGACTAAATGTTAACAAGGCCGGATATGTGGGTTTTTGGGTAATGACATGGGAGAGCTCAAGCCCTGTAGTTATTGAACTCAATATTGAGTCCAGAAGGCTGTTGAGATCCCAAGCAGAAAATGAGGTGCTATTCTTCCAGCTTGTACTGAGCTTCGCTGCAGCACTGCAGCAAGTCTGAGGCAGAGATCTTGGCCAGGGAACAGGGTGGGGTGTTGAAGTGGCAGGCAACTGGAAGCTCAGGGTCTTTTTGTCTGGACAGAATGTAGGTGCTCTGCACTGTGGACACCCAATCTACTCTCAGTTTCCTTAACATAGAGGAGACCACATTGTGCGCATTTTCCTGGCCACCATCAGTTCTGAGGACTGGTCACTAGACCTGAAACACTGCCAGACCTGTGAATTTTCCACTAATTTTTGTTTTGTTATCAATCTCTGCCTGTCAGTTTCTTCTCTGTGAATATGAGAGTGGTGTTATCAAAGTGTACACGTCAATTTATGTGGTTTGAAATTGGGAGCATAATCAATCTATTCCTGTCAGTTTCTGCTTTATGAATATGAGAGTGTAGCTATCAATCTTTCTCTGAAATTTACCAACCTGTCCCTGTCAGATTCTGCTGTGTGCATCTGAGAGTGCAGTTATTAATCTGTATCAATCAGCTTCTTGTTTATAAATGTGCAAATTCATTTATCATACTGTACCTTTCAGGTTTTGCTGTGCGAATGTGTTAGTTTAGTTATCTACCTGTCCCTGTCATATGTGTGTGCGCGTGATTATTGTTCTCTCCCTTTTAGTTGCCGCAACGTGAATATTGTGAGAGCAGATATCAATCAATGTCTGTCAGCTTTGGTTGTGTCCATATGAGAGTTTAGGACTTGATGTATACATGTCAATTTCTGCTGTGTCCATGTAAGAATTTAGGAACTGATCTATACATGCCAGTTTCTGCTGTGTGACTGGGGGAGTGAAGTTCTCAATGAGTTCCAGTCACGTTCAACTCTTATATATCAAAGTTGCTCAATTCTCTGGCAGCCAATAATATTCTAAGAGTCTACAGATGTCCATGAATCTATTGTTGATTACCAGAAAAACTCATCTGGTTCAGTAATGTCCTTGAATGAAGGAAACTGCCATCCTTCCCTTGTCTGTCCTGCATGTGACTCCAGACCCACATCAATGAGGCTGCATGGGTAGTTAGGGATGGTCAATAAAGGCTGGCCGAGTCAGTGATGCCCCCATCCCATGAATGAATTAGAAAAAAAAATATATGACTGAGATTCAATCTGATAATAATGTTTAGGGTGTTGAGATTGGGCCTGAATCTCTCATACATTTTGTGATTTATGACTCAATCACAGAATTGGTACAACCATTCAGCCTGTTGTCTCTGCACTGGGACATTCTATGCTTTATCTGTTCTCCATACTAGTTTCCACTAATTGTTGGGATTCTGAACTTCATTCACTCACTGCCAGTGTCTCGGTGTAAATGCCAATTTGAAATTAGTTCTGCAGTTATTAGCCTAGGGTTATTAGTTATTACCTGTAGTGCCAGTTTTGCTCGGTGTGCAACAGTGACAAGTCGAGTATATGGATGCCATTCTCTACGTTCAGTTGTGTTTTTTCAGCAGGGTGTAGGATAAACCCATTCAATATTTGATAAACCTGTGTGATTGAGGGATTAAAGTTGGTTCAATACTTATCTTTGCCAAGAATCTGAAATTTTATTGTATTCAATCTCAGCTTTCTTTTTACATTTTGCGTGTGCAGTAGTCTTTGGCAGCTGCTGCTGGGCACTGCAATAATGTAACATCGAATATGAACTTCTTCTGAAGCGATTACTAATGTGGTCAGTCAATTTATAACTGTCCATATCTGGAAGTAGTTGTGGGACTAAATTGCATTTTTTTCTCCCTTTTACTGTCACTCAGCCAGTTAATAGTGAGTTTTCTGTTGTGCTGCCAATCTGTATCACTTTAAAGAGTGGTACTGGTCGAGATCACACCAACATTGTCTGTATGTCTCTGTGTGATTCCAGTTCTGATACACTTTATGATGTAGTTTTAAGGTCTTATCAGTGTTTCATACACTAAAAAAGAATGGAAGTGCTTCTGCATTACTGAGGCCCTCAACCAGAATGGGAGTATGCATAAAGTGTGTTTACATCAACACTAGGCTGAGTGTGAGAATGAGAGAGATGGAGACAGACACAGATGTGTATATACCAATGTGAATGAGCATTAAGCATCCTCTCCAGAAGCATCCTCTTTAGATAAGGCTAGACCAAGAGGTTCATTTGAAATTTACATTGTTTGATTATTGTCTTTGTACAGGACAACTGTTTATCAAAAGAATAATTTTGTCCTGCTCAGTTACTCATAAATGCCCAACATTGCTTCTATATCTGCACTCAAATATACACTTCATATATATATTTGTGATAACCATGTAATGCCATGATCGGTTTGTTCTAATTGATTGTAACTTTTAAAAAATGCTAAATCTACATATTAATTTAATGTAGCTCATAAATGTATATTTATTATAAGCATACAGTCTAACCTGCTTCTAATCTTATGACTGGTAATTGGCTTTTAATAATGGAATTTACTGTCACTGAGGTGGCAAGCTCTGAGAAAAGGGTGAAATAATATAGACTTATACATCATCAGTTGTGTTTAACTCTTGGATTGAATGTGTACTTCTGGAAATGGAGTTGAATGTGTGTCTGACTCAATCCACTCTGACTGTGAAAAGGACCTTCTCCTCTCTGACAGTGGTAACATACCTGCTGGGTGTGAGAAGCAGTTGGTTCCCCTTGGATTGGTCCATCAAATATTTGCCTGGAGAAAAACAAAAGAGAGAGCTCCTGTACATCACTAGCAGCTGAGTAGGAAAACATCAAATTATAAATACAATATTCAGGTCATGATCATTATAATTCTTTGTTTTTGAACAGGGCAAGATAAACAGTGAGGATCCTGGTTCCACTCGAGCCCTGGGCTTCTTCCAGTCTTTTTCTGTTTCCCAAATTCTAAAACATTTCACTTAGATAAAATAAACTCACCAACTTCTGGACATCTCCACAAATGGAATGATTACACAGTTCAATGTCCAGCTCCCAATACATTAACTGTTGAAAAACAAATACTTGGCACGATTTCACATACTTGGGGACGTTTATCCAGCGCCGGCTATATTTATCCTAGACAGGATTATCACATTTGTTTCTACTGTCCTTTATTTCAATGTCTCTTCGCAACAAACAGCGTGAAACAGAGGCCAAACAATGAATTCCCATCAGTGTTTAGGGGATTATAAACCCCAAGACCATCCCACAGCAGCTTCTTCCCGCTCTGTCCCCCTCAGCAGGCCCACACACAGCCCGAGAAAGGCCTCTCTCTTCCCCCCAGCCCGCTCACTCCAAGTTCCGGGACCAGTTCCTGCTCCGCTCGGCCTCTTACAAACAGCCCCCGGTTCTCCCAGAACTCACCCCGAATCAATCCCGGTCTCGGAGCCCCCTCTGTGTCCCAGGCTCCCATCCCGATGTGCTGCTGGAAGGAGCCTGCTGTTCCCTCCCTTCCCTGGGCGCTGATCTCTCCATTGCGGTCTGTTTCAAACAAACCTCTTGTACTCACTGAGTAAATGCTCCTCAATGGCAGCGCTGGGGGAGGGCCTCACGCATGCGCTCCTCTACCCAGGAACAATCAGCGTTGGGGGAGGGACTGCATCACGCATGCGCTGCCTTTCCCAATGATTCCCAGATACAAACATGAATTGGTCATTTCCCCAATTCCCTTTTCTCCCAGATTGACCAAAGGAACTGGGGCTGTGGGGGAAAGGGCAGAGAAGGTTTCAAGCTGGGACATTGTCCCTTTATGAAGCTCCAATGGAGCTCATTCCCGGGTCATGTTAATAACTCCTCCCTCCGGCTCTCTCACAATCTGATCAGGGGGCGGAGAAACTGGCGGCCACTCGGCCCATCCCCTTTGCTTCCCCCATTCAATAACATCACGTCTGATCTTATGTTAACTGTGGTATGTAATCCTGCTGACCCTCATCCACAAATATTAATTCCTTTAAGAAAGTAACATAAGTGGAAAATAGTAACACAAATGAAATAAGTGGAACGCTCTTACTAAGGCAGAGTGTAACTGTAGGAGAGAGTCTTGCATCACATTGTTAGTCCCTGTTTCTGGTTCAGGAGGCGTGTGCAAAAATCAGACCTGGAGCAGGGGTGCGCAATAATCTCTCTAGGCCTCGATTGAGTGTATCGTGGACAACAGATGTCAGTGTGAGGCACGCTGCAGACAGAAACCTTGTGATGTATTGTATACTTTTGTTTATTCACTCTGGGGATGTGGACGTCGCTGGCTGAGCCTCACATTTATTCCCCTTTGAGAAGGCGGTGGTGATCCACCTTCTGGAACAGCTTTTGTCCATGTCTTGCCCAGAATGCCATGAACAGGTGATTCCAGCACCTTGATCCGGTGACAGTGTAGGAAAGGGTGTTATTATGGTGTGTGGCTCAGAGAGAAACTTGCCCTCTATCAAGCTGATGTCTCCCTACATCAACTACATTTAACTTTTCAGATGGAGGTTGCCCTGAGTTTGGAAAGGTTTACAATTTACACAACTTTAGTATTACATTTGTAAACTTAACAAAACTTTAGGGTTCTGTGAGATATTATTTGATGCCAAGAACAGGCAAATTGGGAAGAAAATAAACAGACAGACCTAAAGCCTGGGAATAGTTCAGAATTCAGGGCAGAGGAGATGACCTGGGGGTTGCAGTCAGAGAGAAACTCACTGAGATCTTTGTGGAGAGAGGAGGAGAACTTCTTCAAGGTGGGCATCCTTACAATAGGATTCGCAGTAAGGTTAAAATCAACTTTGTAGACTTCACCAGCTTCCTCATTCCCTCCCCCCACCTTACACCAGTTCCAACCTGCCAACTCAGCAGCATCCTCATGACCTGTCCTACCTGCCAATCTTCCTTCACATCTATCCACTCCACCTTCCTCTGACTTATCACCTTCACCCCCACCTCCATCCACCTATTACACTCTTAGCTACCTTCTCCCCAGCCCCACCTCGCTCCCATTTATCACTCCACCATGAAGGCTCCCAACCTCATTCCTGATGAAGGGCTTTTGCCCAAAACGTCGATTTTCCTGTTTCTCAGATGCTGCCTGACCTGCTGTGCTTTTCCAGCACCACTCTAATCTTGACTCAGATCTCCACCATCTGCAGTCCTCACTTTTGCCACAATTTAAAATTCAGCAAACGATGCGATAAAGGGAATTGATTAAGTAAGAGAAAATGAGGACTGGATTAAGATTGCAGTTTTGAAAAAGAAACTAACTGGTAAAGTATTGCTAAATGTGTAAAGAAGAAATGGAAGAAAACATGGGTTGGTGAACACAAAGATGGGTCACTTACGATCAAAAAGAGGCAATCCATAATAGGGAGCAAAAATGGCTATCCAGCCAAATACATAACTGTTGTTCTCTCACCACAAAGGATGACACAGATGATGCCCCAGGAATTTTGGGGAACACAGAGTTCAGTGAGAGGGAAAAACTGAAACAAATCAGTATTGTTTGGAAAATTGTGTTGGGACAATGGATATGATTGAAGCTGAGAAACGGCAGGGCCTGGTCATCCACATTCCAGTATACTCAACATAGTGGTCACAGAAATAGAGAATGGTTATGTTCCAAGATTCCATAGACATTGCAATATTTCCACAGATTGTGGGTTAGCTAATGTAACCAATCTATTTGAAAAGCGAGTTAGAGATAATCAGGGAATTATAGGCCACTCAGCCTGTAGGAAATAAATACTTGCATAGTGTCTGCAAAAAAAAAAAGATTGGGACCAAACAAAATCAGCATGGATTTGAAATGCCTGTTCCTGTATCATAATGTTCTATGTTCTCAGTTTAGCAAATCTGCTGGAGTAGAGGTGATAACCAGATGGTGTCATGTGGATGTTTCTTTTGACAAAATCTCACATAAAACAAAATAAAGAACATGGTGTTGAGATGGATTTTAAAAACTGGTTGGCTGAAAGAAAACACGTAGAGGGAATAAATGGATCATTTTTTCAATGGCAGGCAGTGACTAGGAGTCATGGCAAGAATCATGATTAGAATCCTACTCTTCACAATATAGTCACAATGATTTAGAAGGAGAAACTAAATGTAATATCTCCAGATTGACAAATGGCATAAAACTGGGTTGGATGGTGAGCTGTGAAAGATTAGATTAGATTACAGTGTGGAAACAGGCCCTTCAGCCCAACAAGTCCACACCGATGCGCAACCCACCCATACCCCTACATTTACCCCTTACCTAACACTACGGGCAATTTAGCATGGCCAATTCACCTGACCTGCACATCTTTGGATTGTGGGAGGAAACCGGAGCACCCGGAGGAAACCCACGCAGACACGGGGAGAATGTACAAACTCCACACAGTCAGTCGCCTGAGGTGGGAATTGAACCCGGGTGTCTGGCGCTGTGAGGCAGCAGTGCTACCCACTGTGCCACCGTGCCACCCACTAGATGCATTGTGATTGTGTTGAGGAGAAGTCAATGGGCAAAAGCAATATAATGTGGATAAATGAAACAGGCCCTTCAGTGTTGTTTGGGAAATTGTGTTGGGACAATGGATACGATTGAAGCTGAGAAACAGCAGGGCCTGGTCATCCACATCCCTGAGTACTTAACATCGTGGTCACAGAAATAGTAAATGGTCATGTTCCAAGATACCATAGACATTGCAATATTTCCACAGATTGGGTGTTAGCCAATCTATTTGAAAAGCAAGTTAGAGATACTCTGGGTATTATAGGCCACAAAGCTTGCAAGAAAAAAACTTGCAGAATGTCTGCAAAAAGAAAAGATTGGGACCAAAGTCAGCATGGATTTGAAATGCCTGTTCCTGTGTCATAATGTTCTATGTCCTCAGCTTGCAAATCAGCTGGAGTTCAGCCCAACTAGTCCACGCCAACCCTCTGAAGAGTAATCCATCCAGATCAGTTTCCCTCTGACTAATGCATCTAACACTATGGGCAATTTACCATGTCCAATTCACCTGACCTGCACATCTTTGGAATGTGGGCGGAAACCAGAGCACCGACAGTTGCCCAAGGCTGGGATTGAACCTCGGACCCTGGTGCTGTGAGGCACCAGTGCTAACCACTGAGCGACTGTGCTGCCCTATAGTGAGCTGTGAAAGAAGATGCATTGTGATTGGGTTGAGGAGAAGTTAATGGGCAAAAGCAATATAACATGGATAAATGTTATATTGTGTTGACTGTGTTTTAGTAAGCACAGTCAGTCAGAGTTGATAAAAATGAAACTGGAAAAGCACAACATCAGAGGAGCAGCAAAGTCAAGGTTTAGAACATAGAACAATACAGCACAGAACAGGCCCTTCGGCCCACGATGTTGTGCCGAACTTTGCAAGTACAAATAAATCATATATTTGACATAGACAACTGGGGTGAAATGCATCTCTTGAACAGTATGCAAAAAGTAAGGGCATTCTTGAGAGGGAGATTAGGAAATCAAAGAGGGGGATATGAGATAGTCTTGGCAGATAAGGTTACATAATTCAAAGAAATTCTACAAGTTCATTCAAAGCAAGTTAACCATGAGGGAGAGAAAGAGAGTAGCATACCTTAAAGATCAAAGAGGTAGTTGATGTTGTTGTTGGAGCCTTTTCCCCTGAAAAGGAATACAAACTCAGGGGGCAGGCAGAACTCAGGCAAATGGAGGTTTATTCATGCAAAACCCAGTTAAAGCAGGGACAAAGGATCCTCCCCAGAGACCAGCCCTGAAAGGGAGATCATGACACACACTGAATTTATAACATAAAGCAGTACTTTCATAAATTTGCTGATAACAATCGCATACAACGTGATCACTATGATCCTCCCTCATACTTCGTAAGCTCAATCTTATAAAACACCGAATCAATGACAGGCATTCCTTTAACAGGCCTCAGCTTCCCATGACCTCATGGTATTGAACAGACACTATAATCACTCATCTGTGCCATCTTTCTATGCGTCCTCCTCATTCACATTCCAAAGTTAATTGCTAGACTCCTTCAGGCCTCTCGGGTTGGCTTTATCTGTGATTCAGTTTGAGTTCTGTTATTCATTGTATCTCATGTGCTTTCTTTATGAAATTCTGTTTTTCCTCTCATATTCCCCATTGTTCTAATTATGTGTGTTAAAAATACCAAAGACATTTAGTTGCTATAAGATTTGTAAGAATGCTTTCTGTTCTGGTTAGTTAGGTTTAGGTCTGTTTTCAAAGACTTCCAGCAAAGATACATGGAACCAAAACATTTATGCCTATGTGTGAAAGTTAGTAAGTTTTCAGAAGTACCCTCATTTGCCCTGGACAAAATAGATTACTCACAGCCATTAATGACAACGTACTAAGGGTAGACATTTGTCAGCCATTTTGTGGGAGCAGACATGGGCCATTTTGTTACCAGCAGATCCAGTTCACTTCTGCAGTTCTGTTTGAATTTCAGAAGATGAGAGGGGCAAAAAAATGAATTTTCACATCAGTTTTTACTGGGAAGCAGGTAAACTCAGGAAAATGAATATTGATGTTTTGAAAAGAGTTCACATTACAGAAGAGGAAATGCTGGAGGTCTTTGAACACAAAGTTGGATAATCTCAGAGACCTGATCTAGTGTATCCCAGGACATTGTTGGAAGTTAAGGAGGATATTGTGGTGCCCCTTGCAGAAATATTTGTATCATCTGTAACTATGGTGAGGTGCTGGATGATTGGATATTGGGTAATATTTTGCCATTACTTTAAGAAGGGATGTAAGGAGAAGCCTGGGAAGTATAGACCCGTGAGTCTGACTTGTGTGATGGGTACATTGTTAGAGGTGATTCCGAAAGATAGGATTCAAATGTATGGTTTGGGGAGGAGTGGTAGGAGAGGGCAAGGAATAATTAGGAATTGTCAGGATTGTTTTGTAGAAGGAAATTATGTTTCCCAAAGTTGATTTAGATTGTTGAGGGAGTATCCAAGAAGATTGAGGGCACTGTGGTAAACATTATTGACTTGAGGTCTGGTAAAGCCTTTTACAAGATTCTGCGTGGTGGACTAAATAGCAAGGTTAGATTACATAGGATTCAGGTTGAGTGTGCCAATTGAATATAAAATTGGCATAACAGCAGGAGATGGACAGTTGCTTATTAGAGTAGATGCAAGTTATCAATGATGTTCCACCCCAATCGGTGCTGGGTCCACTTTTGTTTGTTTTTTATGTAAATAATTTAGCTGAGAATACAGAAGGTATGGTTAGTAATTTTCCAGCTGTCATCAAAATTGGTGGTATAGTGGACAGTGAAGGCTATCTCAGATTAGAAACAAATCTTGATTAAATCAGTCAATGGTGTGAGGAATGGCAGATGGAGTTATTGAGGCATTGCATACTTATAAAACAAACAAGGGTAGGACTTATACAAATAGGGCCTTGGGTAATGCTGTTGAACAGAGAGCCCTAGTTGGCCAGCTGCATATTTTTGAAGTTTGCTTCACATGTCGACAATGTGGTGAAGAAAACATCTAGCATGCTTGGCTTCATTGCTCAGACCTTGGAGTACAGGAATTGGAAGGTCATATTGAGGTTGGACAAAGATGTTGATGAGTCCTCTTCTGGATTACCATATTAAGTTCTGGTCACCCTGTTATCAAAAGTATACTATTGAGCTGGAATGGGTTCAGAAAAGATTTGCTAAGATGTTGATGGGAATGAAAGATTCCGTTTTAAGAATAGGCTGGGACTTCTGTTCTCTGGAGCCTAAGATCTTGATGGGTGATAGAGTTTTGACAATCATGGGGGCTAAAGGAAAAGGTAACGGTAGGTATCTTTTTCTATGGTAAGAGACTGCAAGACTAAGAGACAAATTGTTAAGGTAATAGGAAAAATATTTTAAAATAATTTTTTTTAAAAAACAGTATAGATTGTGTGGAAAGTTAAAAATCACACAACACCAGGTTATAATCCAACAGATTTAGTGTGCTTCCAATTAAACCTGTTGGACTATAACCTGGTGTTGTGTGATTTTTAACTTTGTACACCCCAGTCCAACACCGGCATCTCCAAATCATAGATTGTGTGGAATTAACTTTGAAAGGGGGTAATGCATGTGGGCAAAGTCACAATGTTGAAAAGACATTTGGATAAGTATATCATTGTTGTGATTTTGGAGGGTAATGGGCCAAGAACAGGCAAGTGGGACTCATCTAGTTTGAGATTATATTGGGTATGGACTGGTTGGACAGAAGGATCTGTTTCTGTGGTATTTGACTGACCCTTGCAGTGAGGCAACTGTTCTGGTTTGATCTCAGTTCATTTTGAAACCTTCTAAACGACAGCAGAAAGTCCCATTCAGAGCACTGTGCAGTCAAACAACACCCTCGGTGTATGGGAAATTTAACTGTAAAATGAATCTATCCGTGGAATTCAAAGATAGGGCACTTCTGTTTGACAGAGGTGGGTATTACAGATGCTGGAGATTGGAGTGGTGCTTCAAAGGTACAGCAGTTCAGGCAGCATCCGAGAAGCAGAAAAATCGATGTTTCGGGCAAAAGCCTTTCCTGATGAAGGGCTTTTACCCAAAATCTCGATTCTCCTGCTCCTCGGATGCTGCCTGACCTGCTGCGCTTTTCCAGCACCACTCTAATGTTGACTCACTTCTTCTGTTTGCCAGAGATCAAAATCAGGGTCATACCTCACAAGGGCGGGTAGCTCCCGAAAATGGTCCCGTATTAAACAGCAACTTGACCAACTCGAAAAAGCTGAAAAATGACTGTTGCCTCCATTATCATCCCTGTCTCCTGCCAGGGAAAGGACCCTACACAGGAACTCATCCAAGAATAAGACACGGAGGAATAAGACGATAATTAAAGAGACGAGACCATCGACATCTACAAGCAATAAAAATAATGTACTCCGAGCACTCTTAAAATTGCGTTGTATCAATATTCCATGATAAACTTTTCACGCTCCTTGTCCTACGGCTCAAACAGTGAACGGCCATGAGGAAAGGTTTCATATTTAGATTAGATTACATTACATTACATTACAGTGTGGAAACAGGCCCTTCGGGCCAACAAGTCCACACCGACCCGCCGAATCGCAACCCACCCATACCCCTACATTTACCCCTTCACCTAACGCTACGGGCAATTTAGCATGGGCAATTCACTTGACCTGCACATTTTTGGACTGTGGGAGGAAACCGGAGCACCCGGAGGAAACCCACGCAGACACGGGGAGAATGTGCAAACTCCACACAGTCAGTCGCCTGAGGCAGGAATTGAACCCGGATCTCTGTCGCTGTGAGGCAGCAGTGCTAACCATTGTGCCACCCCATATTAGATCACACACAGTGACAGTACAGTATCGAATAAGGCAGTTAAAGGATATCGATATCAGTTAAAGGAAGGTAATTCAATCCGACAGACGGGGGGTGTTCAGCTCCTTTCACAGATGCTGTGACTGGCTCTTAAAAGAGCCTTTGGGTTGTCAGATTCAAGAATACTTTCTTCACTTTTTAGCGGCTCCCCCAGCGGCCGTTTTCTTGGGCAGCAGCACGGCCTGGATATTAGGCAGCACCCCGCCCTGAGCGATGGTCACCCCTCCCAGCAGCTTGTTGAGCTCCTCGTCGTTGCGCACGGCCAGCTGTAGGTGCCTGGGGATGATGCGGGTCTTCTTGTTGTCCCGGGCCGCGTTACCAGCCAGCTCCAGGATTTCAGCCGTCAGATACTCCATCACCGCAGCCATATAGACCGGCGCTCCGGCACCCACACGCTCAGCATAGTGACCCTTTCTCAGCAGCCTGTGAACACGGCCCACCGGGAACTGCAGGCCAGCCCGGGACGACCGAGACTTCGCCTTGGCGCGACCTTTCCCACTGCCCTTTCCTCTTCCAGACATGGTCACAATCTCACAGACACTTTCAGAGAGAATACTACACTCCGCCCACATTGCGGCCTCTTATACCTTCGGGAGGGATGGTGGGGCGGCCGTTTCTGATTGGTCCCATTGTTCAGCCCCTCCTAATGTTGTTCCAATTCCCAATCAGATATCTGCCTCATTCCCCAATCCGGAGAGGGCACGGGGAGGGGGGCGGAAAGTACCGGCGCTAAATCATCAACCGCCTTCTTTCCAATTTGAAAAGCCCGCCAATATATACCGAAAAGTCAGCATTTTAAACACAGAACAATACACGAATACTGGAGATAATTTACTTCTACATGAAAAGTGGGCCCTTTACATTAACTCTCTACCTCATTCCCTAACCTACTGGAACTTGTCCATTTCTGATCTTGAATTGGGATTTTCCAAACGTTAAACATATGCGGACCCCAAAAAAGGCGCCAAACCCTGCAACTAATCATTTCCTTCACATTTCAACAGCGCCCCGATATACTGATACAACATGAGAATACGTTCTCCCGAGTCAGTGCATTCGTAGTGAACACGATCGTTCGAGAATTTTTTTAAAGTTACCCTCCCTATTGCACACCATCATAGATCGGTACAAAAAATAACCTCCACATTCCCTCCACCACTTTTGCAGCTGTTCTAGTTTTATTGGCAAGGCTCTGCATCCGGACAACACCCGTGCGGAAATTTGGAAATTAAAAATAAATAAAGTAAAATCGGACTCAGAGGGAAACTTTTTTTTCTGTTTGCCGGTCGGTGCTAGGGGGTACTTGGTTTGATGGGGATGAAACTCAGGGTTCATGCCCCACCGGGGTTTGTAGCTCCAGAACTGATCGATTAACAGAGTAACGAGGACACATACAATCAGCTGAAAAATGACAGTGACGTTTAACATGATCTCTCTCCCCAGGCAGGGACTACAGGAGAGAGACATGAACGTATCAGAGAATAAGGCGCGGACCGGGTCAGCGATCACTCAATACTTGACCGAACGTTTATAAAACACAAATCTCGTAGAAACATTAATTTAAAAAACACAAACAATGATTCAGCTGTTTCAGTGAAGTTGTGGGTGGCTCTTAAAAGAGCCTTTGGGTTGTGGATGTGTGTGTTTCAGTGCAGTGCGGTCCTTCACTTGGAGCTGGTGTACTTGGTCACCGCCTTTGTACCCTCCGACACGGCGTGCTTGGCCAGCTCCCCGGGCAGCAGCAGCCGCACGGCGGTCTGGATCTCCCGGGAGCTGATTGTGCTGCGCTTGTTGTAATGGGCCAGGCGGGAAGCCTCCCCCGCGATACGCTCGAAAATATCTTTGACGAACGAGTTCATGATGCTCATGGCCTTGGAGGAGATGCCGGTGTCGGGGTGAACCTGCTTCATCACTTTGTAGATGTAGATGCAATAACTTTCTTTCCTGGTCCGCTTCCTCCTCTTGCCGCCTTTCGCTGGCGCCCTCTTCACCGCTTTCTTCGCGCCCTTCTTGGCAACTTGACTCTTCTTTTCCTCAGCCATAGTGACACTCACTGTCAGACACAGAATAAGGGAAAGAGGGCTCGGAGCTCGCTCTTTATAGACTGACGGCGTCATCAATGCTAATGAGGGATTGGGGATATCCTGATTGCTGATAGGCTACTTTGTAGGCTTTATATCTTCTCTCTGATTGGTTAATTTGGACTGATCCTGACAGATCCACAATAGCATCAAAAACACAAACTGAAATTTTGTGAAGGAATCAAATTCCGAGCTCACTCTAAAATGTGAAATTCTAATTGTAATGTATTCTGCATCTTTAGATAATGGTTTTCTTTTCTCTTCCATTTTAAAATGCATCACATTTGTTGTCAAGTGAGAAAATGCACTGCAATCTGACAGGGAGTGTGTTTTACTCTGGAAATAATGGAACTACTTGACAATTGCATTGTGTCGGAGGAAAATGGGAGTTAAGGAATGTTCTCTTTTGCTTTTGATTCTTGCTCCACATTCTCTGAAAATGAAGGACATCCTACCATCATCTACTCTGTAAACTCCCTTCAATTATCTATTCGCCAATTCTTCAAATCTCCAATGGGTATCAGCCAGGGTATTCATACATTACTCAGAATAGCTGCCAGCGTGTGTATCATTGTCAGTTCTACTCTGATTACCTCAATGACTAAAGGGAACTGATGTACTGTGACCTGTGTCTTTTGCTTTCTGCTGACAACATGAATTTTATTCTCTGTCTGTTCAGCTCCTCAATCAGTGTCAGCAGTGTCCTGCCAATATTTCAGTTCCTAAAATCTTACTTTGCACTACATTAGAATAGATATTTCAGTTTCTAGCAGGATTTTTTTTCATTATGAACTTTGCTATGGGGATTTTCTCTGAAATTTATTTGGTCACAAGTCATTTGTTCTCATTCTGAACTGGTCACTTATAGAAGGATTATTTTGAACATGGTACTTGTGCGAATTTTACAATCTCATGTTATTTGTTTTATCACTATTACACTGTGAATGATATTTTGTTCAGAATTTCAGATTGGTTAAGGGTTAGTTTACCTCTCGTTCGTGGCTGTGTAAAACGGGAATGCGGTTTTTGATCTGCCCATGTGAGCTTTCAGGAGGTGAATGATTAGTACTCTCTCACAATCTGTCCCTGTCAGTTTCTGATATCTCAACGTGTGAGTGTAGTCATCAGTCTGTATCTGTCAGTGATTACGTTCGTACAATTATCGCTCAATCCCAAAAGGCCGCTGTTGTGAGAATGTGTAAGTCATTACCACTGCAGTGCCTATCAGTCTTTCCTATGAGAATGTTTGCTGTACATCTCTATGACTCTATGCTCAATTAGTTTGCCTGTAATTATCAGTCTAGCCATATCAGTCTCTGCTATGTGAATGTAGGACTGCTTTTATCAGTACTACCTTGTCAGTTTCTGTGTTGGGAATATGTCAACGTAGTTATCAACCTGTTCCTGTCAGCTTCTGCTTTGTGAGTATATCAGTTTATTTAAACTATTCCACAGAGGTTGTGATGTGCCAATATTGCAGGATGGTTATCAATCTGTACCTCTGTCCTTCCACAGTCATTTTGTTTGTGTAATTATCAGTCTATCCTCAAGGTCTCTGCTGTAAGAATGTGTAATTGTAGTTATCAATTTGTCCCTGTCAGCGTTTGCTCTGTGAATGTGAATTTTTCTGTGAATTTACTAATTGGTCCCTGACAGTTTCTGCCATGTAAATGAGCGTTTTGCTGTTTAATTCTGCTATGTTAATGTTTGACTAGCATAACCAATCTGCACCTGTCAGTTTCTGCTCAATGAATATGTCTGTGTAATTATCAGTCTCCCCTATCAGTGGCAGTCCACTTTTTCCTGCTAAGAAATGCTTCCATCTTTTTTCATCAAAGTCGTGATGACAACTTGGCAATGAGGTTCTGTCATCCCGCCATATATGTAATTTACCAAGTAGATGGCTGCAATAATAAGCTTCATCTAAACAGTCTGTAATTTTTGTTCTTAAAATTTATCCAAAAACAATAGACGCAAGGTCGCCTTCTCAAACATGAAGTATTTCTGTGAATGAGTCTTCAGGTTTCTGTAAAGATACCCAATAGGCCTCAAACTGTTTGTCTAGTGGCTCGGTGTTTCTGCCTTAAAATTGCTCTTCAAGAACAAAAGGACAAAATAAACCTCTTCAAGCCACAATATCATCACACAGTGTCCATCTCTCACTTCCTGCATTGTGAATATGAAAATTCCTTTATCGACCTGTACCTGTCCATTCTTGCCAAATGAACATGTAAATGTTGTCATTAATTGTCCTTGTCAGTTATTGCAATTTATGCATGTGACTGTCATTATAAATCTACCCCCTCAGTTTCTGCTGTGTGAATGAGAGTTTAGTTATCAACCTGTATCTTTCAGTTTCTGCAAGGTGTAAAAGTGTGAGTGTCAATATATGGCTGACAGATTTTGTTCTGTGAATAATTATCAAAGAATACCTGTCAGTTCATGTTCTGTGAAATGGGAGCGTTATCAAAGGAAGGACAGAAAGGGAGGCAAGAGAGGAGGGGGAGTGGCATTTTTGAAAAGGGATAGCATTACAGCGGTGCTGAGGGAGGATATTTCTGGAAATACTTCCAGGGAAGTTATTTGGGTGGAACTGAGAAATAAGAAAGGGATGTTCACCTTATTGGGATTGTATTATACACCACCTAATAGTCAGAGGGAAATTGAGAAATATCTCAATATCTCAGCTATCTGTAAGAATAATAGGGTGGTTATGGTCGGGGATTTTAACTTTCCAAACATAGACTGGGACTGCCATAGTGTTAAGGGTTTAGATGGAGAGGAATTTGTGAAGTGTGCACAAGAAAATTTTCTGATTCAGTATGTGGATGTACCTACTGGAGAAGGTGCAAAGCTTGACCTATTCTTGGGAAATAAGGCAGGGCAGGTGACTGAGGTGTCACTGAGAGAGCACTTTGGGGCCAGCAACCATAATTCCATTAGATTTAAAATAGTGATGGAAAAGGATAGACCAGATCTAAAAGTTGAAGTTCTCAATTAGAGAAAGGCCAACATTGACGGTACTAGGCAAGAACTTTCAAAAGCTGATTGGGGACAGATGTTTGCAGGTAAGGGGACAGCTGGAAAATGGGAACCCTTCAGAAATGAGATAACGAGATTCCAGAGAAAGTATATTCCTGTTAGGGTGAAAGGAAAGGCAGGTAGGTATAGGGAATGCTGGATGACAAAAGAAATTGAGGGTTTGGTTAAGAAAAAGGAGGAAGCATATGTAAGGTAACACACGATAGATCAAGTGAATCCTTAGAAGAGTATAAAGGCAGTAGGAGTATACTTATGAGGGAAATCAGGAGGGCCAAAAGGGGACATGAGATAGCTTTGTGAAATAGGAGTAAGGAGAATCCAAAGGGTTTTTAGGACAAACATTAAGAACATTAAGGACAAAAGGGTAAGTAGGGAGAGAATAGGGACCCTCAAAGATCTGCAAGGCGGCCTTTGTGTGGAGCCGCAGAAAATGGAGGAGGATACTAAATGAGTATTTTGCAGCAGTATTTACTGTGGAAAAGGACATGGAAGATATAGAATGTAGGGAAATAAATGGTAACATCTTGAAAAATGTCCACATTATAGAGGAGGAAGTGCTGGATATCTTGAAATGCATAAAGGTGGATAAATACCCAGAACCTGATCAGGTGTACCCTAGAAATCCGTGGGAAGTTAGAGAAGTAATTGTTGGGCCTCTTGCTGAGATATTTGTATCATTGATAGTCACAGGTGTGGTGTTAGAAGACTAGAGGTTGGCTAACGTGGTGCCACTGTTTAAGAAGGCTGGTAAGGACAAGCCAGGGAACTATGTACCAGTAAGCCTGACGTTGGTGGTGGGCAAGTTGTTGAAGGGAATCCTGAGGGAACAGAGGTAAATGTATTTTGAAAGGCAAGGACTGATTAGGGATACTCAACATGGCTTTGTGCATGGGAAATCATGTCTCACAAACTTGATTGAGTTTTTTAAAGAAGTAACAAAGAGGATTGATGAGGGCAATGCGGTAGATGTGATCTATATGGACTTCAGTAAGGCATTCAACAAGGTTCCCCATGGGACACTGGTTAGCAGGGTGAGATCTCATGGAATACAGGGAGAACTAGCCATTTGGATACAGAACTGGCTCAAAGTAGAAGAGGGAAGGTGGTGGTGGAAGGTTGTTTTTCAGACTGGAGGCCTGTGACCAGTGGAGTGCCACAACGATCGGTGCTGGGTCTAACAGTTTTTGTCATTTACTTTCATGCGGAAAGTCAGGAGGCATGGGATAGAGGGAAATTTGGCCAATTGGATAGAAAACTGGCTAACCGGTCGAAGTCAGAGAGTGGTGGTAGATGGTAAATATTCAGCCTGGAGCCCAGTTACAAGTGGAGTTCTGCAGGGATCAGTTCTGGGTCCTCTGCTGTTTGTAATTTTTATTAATGACTTGGATGAGGGAGTCGAAGGGTGGTCTGTAAATTTGCAGATGATACGAAGATTGGTGGAGTTGTGGACAGTGAGGAGGGCATTTGTCATTTGCAAAGGGACTTAGATATGATGCAGAGCTGGGCTGAGGAGTGGCAGATGGAGTTCAACCCTGCCAAGTGTGAGGTTGTCCATTTTGGAAGAACAAATAAGAATGCGGAATACAGGGTGAATGGTAGGGTTCTTAGTCAGGTGGAGGAACAGAGGGATCTTGGGGTCTATGTACATAGATCTTTGAAGGTTGCCACTCAGGTGGATAGAGTTTGTAAGAAGGCCTATGGAGTATTATCGTTCATTAGCAGAGGGATTGAATTCAAGAGTTGTGAAGTGATGTTGCAGCTGTACAGGACTTTGGTTAGGCCACAGTTGGAGTACTGTGTGCAATTCTGGTCGCCTCACTTTAGGAAAGATGTGGAAGCTTTTGAGAGAGTGCAGAGAAGATTTACCAGGATGTTGCTTGGAATGGAGAATAGGTTGTACGAGGATAGGTTGAGAGTTCTCAGCCTTTTCTCATTGGAACGGCGAAGGATGAGGGGTGACTTGATAGAGGTTTATAAGATGATTAGAGGAATAGATAGAGTAGAGAGTCAGAAACTTTTTCCCCGGGTACAACAGAGTGTTACAAGGGGACATAAATTTAAGGTGAAGGGTGGAAGGTATAGGGGAGATGTCAGAGGTGGGTTCTTTACCCAGAGAGTGGTGGGGGCATGGAATGCGCTGCCCATGGGAGTGGTAGAGTCAGAATCATTGGCGACCTTTAAGCGGCATTTGGATAGGTACATGGATGGGTGCTTAATCTAGGATAGAAGTTCAGCACAACATCGTGGGCTGAAGGGCCTGTTCTGTGCTGTATTGTTCTATGTTCTATGTTCTATGTTCTATCTACATCCTGGAGTTTACCGTCACTGACCCCACCCCCCACGCGACTCTCAACATCCTGGAGGGTACCATCACTGTCCCCACCTCACCACACTACTCACATCCTGGGACTTAACGTCACTGTCCCCACCCCCACCTCAGTATCAACATCATGGAGGTTAACGTCACCCTCCCCACCCCCACCCCCTATTAACATCCTGGGGTTTACTGTCACTGTCCCCACACCCATCCCACCATCAACATCCTGGGAGTTATGGTCACTGTCCTCATCAGCAACCCTCCATCAACATGCTGGCGGTTACTGTAAAAATCCTGGGACATACCATCACTGACCCCACATCCACCCCACTATCAACATCGTAGGGGTTACTGTCATGTTCCCACCCATACCCGACTACCAACTGTGGGTCACCATGATCTACCCACCCTCACTCAACTATCAAGATCCTGGGGGTTATCGTTGCTGTCCCCAGCCCCCCCGCACTATTTACTTCCTTGTGTTGACCATCAGCCTTATCCAACTCTTATTGTCAAAGCTTCTAACATTTTTTGATGAATTGATTAACATGGAATCGTGGAGTCAGAGGTCTACAGTGTAGAAAAAAGTCCCTTCAGCCGACTGAATCCATATCGTTCAAAAGCAAACGTATCCCTACTCTCTAATTTTATTTTCCCAGTGCTTGGATTCAAAGAATCATGTAGCACCGAAACAGGCCCTTCAGCCCACCTTGTCAATTCAGACCAGATCTTACAAACTGAACTAGTCCACTTGCCTGCGTTTGGCCCATATCCCTCTAAACCATTCCTATCCACGCATCTGCTCAAATATCTTTTAATGTTGCAATTGTTCCCTTTTCGACCAGTTCCGCTGGTAGGTCATTCCGTATACACACCACCTTTTTGTGTGAAACATTTGCCCATTAAGTCTCCTTTAAAACTTACCCTTCTCACCTTAAGCCAATGTCACGTAATTTTGGGCTACCTGCCCTGCGGAAAAGACCTTAGCCCTATTTCTGCAGAAAATACAAGTAAAATGTCGACGGCCATTTAATCTGTCTATAGCCTTGGCATCAGAAGTGCACATGTAAAGCGGTTTCTGACTCTCCTATTCTTACACGCAGTGAATTCCAGATTCCCACCGCCCTCTGGATGAAAATCTTCCAGATTCCCACTGCCCTCTGGATGATTAACCCTTACATTTCCAAAGTTTTGAATAACAGGGAAAAAAATAAAAGAAAAGGAAATGTAGCTTATGCTTGATTGAACTGGGAACCATGTCGCTCTTTTTAATCGGTTTACTGTCGCGAGTGGTAACTTTACATTGGTAAGTCCTGGAATGGGGTGGATTATTTCCTCTGTTGTATAAATGCTCTTCTCTGAAGGCAAATTGAGAGATTCTCTTTTTGTTTTGTAAAATATGCAAAACAGGGGTGATCATCGTGAAAGAGTTCAGCCAAACAGAAAGTGTTAAAGTGTTCACCAATGAATACTTCCACGTCGGGGTCAGCTTGCAGCTTTGGGTCAGAGCAGAGATCTATAACAGAGCAAATTGCATAGAAACCGAAACACAACGAATGCTGGAGATCTGAGACAAAGCACAGGAAGTGATGGAGAAACTCAGTAAGTCTGGCAGCATCCATGGAGAAGGACACAGAGAGAAAAACAATTAATGTCACAGGTTATAAACACTTAAAGTGCTGGAGAAACTCAGCAGATCTGGCATCATCTGGGGAGACAGAAACAGAATTAACGTCCGTGGTCCCAACCTTCAGAATAGCCATGCTGCCAAATCATAAAAATAAGGGGACTGTATCTATTTTTACACATCACACTGTGATACATTTGTGAAATTTCTAGTGCACGATCACAAAATTCCTGGGAAAACTGATGACAATGTTCTTTGAAGCAACATTGACATCTTTGCCTTTGAGCCATCTAACACAAGATGCGTACGTTGTGTGATTTGGAGACTGATGTTGGACGGGGGTGCACACTGTTAAAAATCATACAACACCAGATTATAGACCAAGAGGTTTATTTGGAAGCATGGTCTGATGAAGGAGTAGCCTCTGAAAGCCAGTGCTTCCAAATAAACCTGTTGGGTTATAACCTTGATTTGTGTGATTTGTAACTTTGTACGTTGTGTGAGGTCTATTGCGTGAAATACAGATTTTGTTCACATTGATAATTTGCTCCATCTGAAAGTCTCACCCTTGCTATCGTGTAGTCCAGTTCTTGTTCTTCTTCAATTAAGGAATTGTTTAGATACCAAAGGAAAGTGTAATCTCTTTCAGATCCCCAGGAGCATTTCAGAACAAAGGTTTCACTAAGCATCAGGGGTCTGTCACTTCCGATGCTGCAAGAAGAAAACATAACTTGAAAGATCTGCCAAGCCTTATTAACCCTGATTGCAGCAGAAGGGTAGGGGAGTCTTAGTGCATTTGTATGATTTAATTGGAGGTCGTTGACATCACGTTCACCGGGATTATCCTCGTGATTGAGGGGCCATCTTCTCAGCAAACAGAAGTTGGGATTCTACTCACTGGAGTTTAGAAGAATGAGAGGTGATCTACTTGAAACATGTTAGGACTTGACAGGGTCAATGCTATGAGGTCAAATCCAACCATGGCAGGGAGTGGAGTTTGAGATCAGTGAACATACAGCCCAAAAACACCTAAAAATGTAATGGGTTGGAATGTCAAGGCAACAAGTTAATCATCCATTTTAATAAAATGCAAACGATAATGCACAAGGTATGAAGACTGGCCAGGTGGTTGACTGTGAGAGGGAAGTGTTAGATTAGAGGTGAATCGGTCAGATGGGCACATCAGTGACACATGGAGTTGAAATCTGGTTAATGGGAGCTGATGCATTTTGGAAAAAGGGTGTACTCAATGAATGGAAGGTCATTAGGAAGCTCATGAGCAAAAGAGAGATCTTGGGGTGTTTGTCCATGGATCGCTGAAGGTTTCAGGACAGGTTGATAGGGCAGTTAAGAAGGCATTAGGGACACTTGCCTTTATCAGTGAATGTGGAGGTTATAGAAGTGGTGAGGTAATGGTGGAGCAAGACAGGACTTTGTTCAGGCCACAGCTGGAAGCACTGTGTGCAGTTACATTCTTCGCTCTATAGGAAGGATGTGATTATACTAAAGGGAATGCAGAGGAGATTTACCAGGCTGCTGTCTCGGTTAGCACATTTCAGCGATGAAGAGAGGCTGCATAAGCTCAGGTTGTTTACTTTGGAGCGGAGAAGCCTGAGGAGCAATCTGATAGAAATGTGTAAGATTAAGAAGGACATGTATGGGGGGAATAGGAAGCATCTGTTTCCTTTAGTCGCAGGGTCAGTAATAAGGAGGGGAGGCATAACCTTAAAGTTAAAGGCAGGAGGTTCAGGGAGGGATCTGAGGATAGTTTCATCCAGAGCGTGGGAGGGTCTGGAATGCACTACCAGTGAGGATATTGGAGGCGGGATACTGCCTAACCCCGATAAAATGTACGCAGTCACCCATTTGTAAAGTCATAACATTCAAGGCTGTGAGCTTAGTGCAGGAAAGTGTGAGTAGTATAGGCAGATCAGTGCAGAGACGATGGGCTGAAGGATCCCTTCTGTACTTTACGTGGCCAGGACTCGATGACTCACTCACGAAAGCAAATAATAGCTAAATTAACTTGGAAGTGAAAAGCGTTGATTGATTCAGTTCAATAGGAATTCCCTCTCTGTATTGTAACTGGGAACCGTCATCAAACCGTGGGAGATGGTGAAACAGGTTTGACACTGCTTCCAGAATCAACTGGGCCCTCAGCAACATTTAGGATGAGACAGAGTGTACGATGTAGCCCTGTAAATGACAGAATGTGACACAGTGTAATATGGAAAGGACATGCTCCAATTCAGGATGAGGCCCAGTGTAGGGTGAGGGACAGGGTACGTTGAGGCCCAGTGTAGGGTGAGATACAGTATAGCAGTGTATGATGCTCCAGTGTATGATGAATAATAGTTTCTTATGACACTCAGTTTGTACTGTGGCCCACTGTAGGATCTCTCCTGATTTGGCATGTGGATCAGTGTCGGATGTTTCCCAGTGTAGAATCTTGTCCAGTTTTGGATGAGGGCCAACTTAGGACGTGACCCAGTTTATAATGCGGCCCAGTTGAGGATGAGGCCTAGTTTGAATATTTCAAAATTTAGGTTATATCACAGTTTAGAATCAGTTTAGGGTGAGGCCTAATTTATAAGAAGGCCCAGTTTACGATGAGGCCCAGGTCAGGATGTGGGCAATTTAGGACGAGAACCTGTTTTGGATGTAGCAACGTTTACTATTTGTCCCAGTTTAGGGTGGATTCCACTCTAGGACGTTGCCCAGTTTAGGACAAGGGCCAGTTTGGGATGAGGGCCAATTTAGGATGTGGCACAATTTAGGGATGTAGCCCAGTGCAGGATGTGGCCCAGTTTGGGGTGTGTTTCAGTTTGGGACGTAGCCCAGTTTCAAAAGTGGCCAATTTGGATCGTGGAAAGCTTAATGGTGAATCCTAACTTTGGATGGGGCCCAATTTAGTGTGAGGCCCAGTTTAGGATCAGGCCCAGTTTGCGATGGGGCTGAGTTTACAATGGGGCCCAGCAATTGGTAAAAGCTCTGAGGAACAGCTTGGTTCCAAAACCAGTCCCCGGATCTGAATGAAGGGTAGAGCAGGGTCGAATGGCCGAGCTGCCAATCTGTTTTGATTTCTTCTGGTCCTGACGGTCAACATTCAAATCTGGGAGCACTAGAATTTAGTCCCTTGGGAAAGAGGAATGGAAAGCCTCCATGTATCGCATTGGGACTCAGTAAATGGAACAGCATGCAGAACGATACATTCTGGGTTCTCTCTACAAAAAGGAATTTTGTTCGACACAGAGTTCATGCATCAACACTCAATGTTTACATAGCAATAGTCACCACTTGCAAAGGTTCACTGTATGAAAGTATGTTCCCAATTTGACACTGGTAAGAGCCTCCATTTTTATTGTCAGCGCTTCTTCAAAAGTAGTTAACATCAACCTTGTAATAGTTATTCTTGTATCAGCCAACCTTGAGAAATCTGCTGTCGTCCCGACACTTCAGAGTGAATTACACTCTTTTTGGATGACACCATCCCTGGGATTAGATATGAGAATCTCTGGGGATTGGCCTGTAGAACAACAATATCAGTCATTTCTAATAAGTAAAACTTCTGGTGAAATCTTTCACTCTTCACCGCAGTGCATGAAGTTGCTGTTTCTGCCCAATGCAAAAACTGCTCTTGGCAAATTAATCAGTTTTTCTCCTCGCCAACGACTGTCCGCCATTGACAAGGCACAAGTAAGGAGTGTGAGAGAATATTCCTCATTTGTCTGGATGGGTGTAGCTGCAATGAGATTCCAGAAGCTCGGCGCCTTCCAGGGATTAAAACTACATTCACAAAACTCGACTCCCTTACCACCAATGATCGTTAGCAGCAGTGTCACCATCTACAAGATGCTTTGCAGAATTTCACAAAAGATCCTCAAGCAGCATCTTCCAAACCTACAACCACTTCCATCTGTTATGACACGGTAGGCAAATATATGGGAACACCACCTATTCCAAACCACTTACCATCCTGACTTGCAATATATTGGCCATTCCTTCAATGTTACGAAATCTTAGAGTTCCCTCCCAAATGGCATTGAGAATATACCTATAGCATGTGGACTGCAGTGATTCATGAGGGCAGCTCAACATCACCTTTACAACGGGGCAACTAAGGACAGGAACAATAAATGATTGGCCCAGCCAATGACGCCCATGTCCAACAGGCAGAAATGAACTTTAATGGGTGTCTATCTCCAGCAGGACTGTGCAGGGGTCCATCTTACAGATGCGGTCATGGGCAGATGCATCTGCAGCTGGCAGGTTGGTAAGGATGATGTCAGATCATCAGGAGGTTTTCCCTCTTATTGGTGCTAACTCCACATGGAACAGGCCCACGCTAACAGCAATGTCGTGTAGGACCCGACCAGCTCGATTAGGAGTGCTGCCGCTGAGCCACTCTTGGTGGTGGACAATGAAATCCCCCACCCAGATGAGATCTTGTGCCTTGGCCATCCTCAGTTCTCCCCCAAAGTGTTGTTTGAAATGGAGGATGAGTGATCTATTAGCTGAGGAGGGATGGTATGTGGCAATCAGCAGGAGGTTTCCTTGCCCGTGTTTAACCTGAAGCCATAAGACCGCAAAGCTGTCTGGAGATAATGTTAAAGACTCGCAGGGGAACTCCCTCTGGAGTGTATCCCACTGTACAACCACCTCTGCTGTTTCTGTCCTGCTGTGTAACAAGACATATCCAGCGATGGTGATAATGGTGTCTGGGACATTGTCTGTGCGCATGATGATGACCTCCCAATTTTGGCACCAGCTCCCAGATGTTAGTGAGGAGGTGTTTTCAGTGTTGACAGGGCTATTTCCGCATTTGTCTTTTTTGGTTCCTTCGTTGATACCAGGTGATCCATCCAGTTTAATTTCTTTGTTGAGATTTCATAGCAATAGATACAACTGACTGACTTGTCGGCCATTTCAATGGACAGTTAAGTGTCAACCATGATACAGGGTCACTGGATTCGACATGTTAACGCTGTTCCTCTCTTCCATAGATGCTGCTAGACTGGTTGAATATCTCCAATAACTTATGTGTTTATAACCAGCAATGTTAACTCTGTTCAGCACTCTCTCTCTCTCTCTCCCCCTTTCTCTACCCCCACCCCTCACCACCACCTTCCTACGCAGACTGACTAAGATGTTGAATTTTTGCATTCTTGTTTTCCTGTCCTGATTGGTATGAGACGAGAAACCTCTAACACAGTCAGTTTATTTTTTCAGATGCAGCACTGCCAAATGAATATTGGCAAAGATTCCCCACTTCCCAAAGTGGCCGGGATCGCATCAGGACAGGGCGGGGTGTCAACAACAATGATATTCACGTTCACAATAACGGCTGGTAGACATTACAGTATTCTATGGTTTTGAACGTTTAAAAAGTAACATGTCATTGTAAAATTGGTGTCACTTACAGGTCACATTAAATTCACCACAGTTTTACCAGACCTTTAGGCTGCTCTCTCTTTACAGAGAGATGATTAGGGGGTCGTTTAACCTGAGGGTCACCACTCCTCAGGCGAGGGGAGAAGTTGAGAAGGAGAGTCCTTTAAGGTGACCTCAGCCGGTGTGGGAACTGAAACTAGCGTCTTACAAAGCAGATGTCCAAGCTACACCTCCCCATCACAACCCTCCATCTGAGGCAAGAATGAGAGCCTACTTGGAGCAGGGGTAATTATGATTCAAATTGCCTTAACATACACCCCAACCCAAGATGATTGAAGTCAAGGACACTGATTGTTTCCAAAGATTTATCTTAGGAAGAGTGATTGTGCAGTTTAGACCGATACTCTCTGAAGTTAAGAAGGATGAGAAATCATCTAACTCAGGCATATAGGACGCTAAAGGGGGAATTGACAACGGAAAAAGAGAAAGGTTGTTGCCTCATGTAGGACAATCTAAAACCAGAGGTCATCGTTTCAGGAGCGGGCGTAGGACAGAGTGAGAACAGAGATGGGGAGGAATGGATTCTCTCAAAGGCGGAGTGTGAATCTGTGGTAATATCACCACCCCCTTCCAAGAGTGTATGGGGGATACTGGGACACTGACTAAATTGTAGGAGGAGAATGAGTTTTAATCAGTGACAGGTTAAAGGAAGCGAGGGGAGGAAAGTGGAGTTGAGGTCGAGATGGGATCATCTGCGATTGTATGGAATGAGAGAACAGTCTCCCAAGAGGCTTAATGCCTCCTGTTTCTAGCCTTTATGTATTTATGACGTACCTTGGAAAACAGCAGAGAATTTCCACACGGTGTGAGTACTGAGGGACAATGAAAGTAGCAAACACAATCAATCCTCAACACTGATGATCCATAGGAACACACAATCCCAGCAGTCTAGAAGCAAGCCATTCGGGCCATCCCACTGAATTGCATCCTACACAGAACAAATTCCCTTCACTATCCCTGTGACCCTGCATTTCCAATGGCTAATCCACCTGATCTGCACACCTTTGGATTATGTGATGAAACCCACTCAGGCACAGGGAAAATGTGCAAATTCCACACAGCCAAGTCTGGGATTGAACTTGGGTCCTTGGAGATGGGAAACAGCAGTGCTAATGACTGAGCCAATGTGCCACCCTCAAACCTGACCTGTCTTTCAATGGCTGACTTGCGGCCTAACTCCACAGACTCGCCTTTAGCCCCATCCCATTAATACCTTAGCAAACGCAATCTCTCTCAGTTTGAAAATTAACATCTGATCCAGCCTCCACTGTGGTTTGTGGGCCAGAGTTCCAAACCTCTCCCTCTCTTTGTGTGTAAGTCATTCAACGTACCGTGTCCCTCCAGATGTGAAACCTTTCTTACTGTTAAAAGAAATGAGAGAGAATTCGCGGTCACGTCTACAAAAGTCCTCATTTTCAGTTGTAAACTCTGTGAGGAGATACCACACTGGTGCGATCATGTGTCATTTGCTAAAAGAGGAATCTGCTGTTTGAAATCTTACAGCCACAAGATTTGGGGCAGGATTTCTATTTGTCAAAGGGATACACCGTTTGTTTTTACCCTGAGTTTGTACGTTTGCGTTAGAAGCACCTCAGCAAGTCTGAAAATGATGCATTCTATTTCTGGACCTCCACAGACTGATGTCCAAATGGAAAGCTGAGACCAGAACTTCAGAATGGAGCTGGTGAGTACTTTACAATGGAGAGTAGAAGAGGAAGTGGGAGAGTATAACTGAGATGTGATAGGGAAGGGTCCTGGGGACACTGCTTCTTTGAATGGAGATGTCTGTTCAATCTGCTCAGATGGATAGCTCAGGGCATCACACAATAGACACTTAGGGTCATCCAGTACAGAAACAGACCATTCAGCCCAACTTGTCCATGCCAACCAGGTTTCCCAAATTAAAGTAGCACCACTTGCCTGTAGTTTGTCCCTATCCCTCTAAATCTTTCCAATCCAAGTCCCTGTCCAAATATCTTTTAAATTGTAATTGTACCCATCTCTACCAATTCCCCTGGCAGTTTGTTCCTTATACGTACCAACATCTGTTTTAAAAAGTAACCTTTCAGGGACCTTGATCTTTTTACCATAAACGGATGCCCTCTAGTTATTGACAAAGATAATATAGAAATATGGGTGGCAGTACATGATAAGGAATGTAGATTTTAATATGATAGACTCTGACAGGAAAGAGGGGCCGTTTGAACCATCCAGACTGTACCTACCAACACTAAAGGATGTTGCCAATCACCGGGTAGTGGTAACCAGAACCAGGAGGGTCACAGTCTAAAGGAGACAGGGTAGCACTGAGATGTGGAGAGATGTCTTCACCATGGAAGTTGAGAGCCTGTAGCATTCTCTGCCTCAGAAAGCAGTCAGGTCAGAACTTGGAAGTGCTCCCTTTTCTCTCTCTGTCTCTGTCTCTCTCTCTCTCTCTCTCTCTCTCTGTTCTGTCACCATCCCTTTCTTTCTCTCAATTTTGCTCCCACAATCTTTCTCTCCCTCAATTCTACACTCATCTATCTCCTCCTCAGTCCTGCCCCATCTCTCCCCCTCTCTAAATCCTGCCCCAATCTCTCTCCCCCTCTCCCTCAATCCAGACCCTCTCTCTCTCTTTATATCCGTCTCACTCCACAATCCCCCTCACAAACATTTTAACTGCAAGCTCCAACACACATACCAATTTCAATAATTTAGCTCCTCCTGAAAGCATGATGCTCACATCTCATTAACCCTAGAGATAAACACACAATGTTTCATTTAGCTATAAACCTGTAGCAACCACTTATAGAAAACAAGCATACAAAATACCTTCCCATGTACGATCTAATGGAATCCAAACATAAAGTCAACCTGTCCCCCCCTCTCTCTCTCTCTGTCTCTCTCTCTCCATCTATCTATCTACCTCGGAGGGCAAGTCCTTCAGGCAGGTAAATAATTTCTCCTTCTGCCTTTCTGAAAAAGGAAATGAATTCGTGTGTGGCTCCATTGAAGAGAGAATGAGGCCACTCAGTCCATCGACCAAGTGGTGATACTTGTAATCAGTGAATATCTTTCCCCCTGAGTGGATTACGATCAGATTTCTCCCCACCTCCCCCTTTTTCCCTAATTTTCTCCCTTTTACTGCGGTGAGTAAATGGAGCTCAGCAAATGTAGAGTCATAGAGCACGGAAACATGCTCTTTGGCTCAACCCGTCCATGCTGACCAGGTTTCCCAAACTGAACTAGCCCCATTTGCCTGCGATTGGGCCCTATCCTGCTCAACCTGTCTAATCGAATCCAATACAACCTTGTACCAATATCTTTTAAATGTTGCAATTTTAGCTATCGCTATCACTTTATCTGGCAGCTCATTCCAAAAATGCATCATCATGTTTGAGAAAAAGTTACCCCTCAGATTCCTCTTAAATCTGTCCCAGCTCACCTTAACCCTGTGCCCTCTGGCTTTGGACTCCCCTCCCCTGGGGAAAAGACTTTGGCTATTCACCCGATCCATATCCCTCATGATCTTAGAAACATTTATACATTTATAAGGTTACCCTTGAGCCTCCTACACTCCAGTGTTAGAAAGTCCCAGCCTATCCAGCCTCTACCTACAACTCAAATCATCTAGTCCTTGTTAATCTTTTCTGCACATTTTACAGTTTAATAACATCTTTCCTGTCGCATCTCAGGCATTGTTATTTCATTAATTGGAGGACTTCTCACCAGGATCAACCTCTCCAATTGATTCTTCAAAGAGAGTGAATTGCCCCCAGTTTTCCCTCTCCTTTCTCTCACATTAGGAAGCTGGACAAACATGTCTGACGTGTGCACAACTTTTCCAATGGGTACATGACCCTGAAGGGATTGAGTGCCACATCTCCCACCCCAGGAACCAGGGAGACAATCTAAAGGGGGAGATCAGGATCTGGCTTCTGCAGATCGGTCTGCAGCTCTGAATCATCAGCTGTGGGGTTAAAGGAAAATTCTAGCGGTGTCTGTGGAATGACCTTGGGCTAGAGAGAACAGGAAGTGATATTAACCACACAGTTACAAGTCTAATGGACTGCCTGCAACTGATACACAAAGAAAAGGGAAGTAAGCCTCAGCAGTTGATACAGCGAGCTCCTATCTGACAGAAACACATGGCAACAAGGCAAGCGGATTGATGTGGATCAACAGACTCAAAATAAAATTCTCTCTCTCTGCACAAATGTGGCCAGACCTTTTATAAACTATGATATAAGTCTATTTTCTCGCTCCCTCTTTCTCTCCCCCTCTCTCCTCAGAGATGTCACCAGAGCTGCTGAGTTTCTCCAGTGCTCTCTGTGTTGGTTTCAGATCTCGAGAATCCAGCAATATGTTGCTTTTGGAACCTGAAAAAAATGTGTATTCTTTGTATCAGACGCCAATGGCCCCACTCCTGGTGAAAGTCTGTCCGCTGCTGTTCAAGCAAAGAAGAAAGACGGGGGTGACACATTTCAAAATAACTTTGCGTTCCTCTGTCAGAATGGAAACACAGAATTACGTAACTACACCTTATGGGAATAGGGTCCATGCAACTATAGGACTAGGAATAGGCCATTCAGCCCATCGAGTCTGTTCTGCCATTCAAAGAGATTGTGACTGATCTGATCAACCTCAACTCCACTTTGCCACCTTTCCCCTATAACCCTCGATTCCCTTTTTGATTAAAACCTCTCTATCTCAGCTTTGAATATCCTGAAAGACCCAGCCTTGACATCCCTCTGTGGTAAAGAATTTCACAGATTCAATCCCTAGAAACGAACAAATTCCTCTTTATCTCTGTCTTCAATGGGCGACCACTTCCTTATTCTTCGATGATATCCCTCTGGTCCCATGCACTCCCCCACAAGGGGAAACAACCTCTCTCCACATCTCCACTGTCAAATCCCTCTAAGAACTTTCAATAAGGTCACCTCTCATTTTTCTAAACGCCAGTGAGGACTGGCCCAATCTACCCAACATCTCCTCGTCAGACAGGCCCTCCATACCCCGGATCAACTGAGTGAAACTTCTCTGGACTGCTTCCAATGCCCAGGTCTATCTTTCAGACAGGAATCCCCAAAACAATTCACAGTCTCCTCGCTATGGTCTGACGAGTGCCTTGTATAGTTTTTAAACAAAACGTCTGAATCTTTATCCACCTTCCCCTCTGAAATAAAGACTGCTTGGCCTCCCTATGACCAGCTGAACAGTGGTGCTCTTGTTTGTTGATCACTGACAATGCCTTCCCGATCCCTCTGATAAGGACATTCTCAATGGGAGTGTGTCTCAACTTATTTTATATAAGATTACTTAAAGTATGGAAACAGGCCCTTCGACCCAACACGTCCACACCGCCCCTCTAAAGAGCTACCCACCCAGACGCATTCCCCTACACCGAACACCACGGGCAATTTAGCATGGCCAATCCACCTAACCTGCACATCTTTGGACTGTGGGAGGAAACCGCAGAGAATGTGTAAACTCCACACAGGCAGTCTGAGGCGGGAATTGAACCTCAGTTCCTGGTGCTCTAAGGCTGCACTGCTAACCTCTGTGTCACTGTGAAGCTGCTCCAGCCTCTGGAATCCAGCCAACACCTGGATCATAAGAACTCGTCTTCTCAACTGCTTGAGGACCTCAAAGAATCTCTAACTTTGCAAAGTGCAGTTGGTGTTTTTGAAGGTGTTCCTCATGTACCACAACATCAGACAGCGTTGCAGATTGTCACGGTATGATTTGGGATCTCCAGTAGGCAGATCATATGTTAATTCTACGCAGTGGGCGATATCTTCTCCCTGAGGAACAAGATAATCTAGTTCCCTCCCCTCTGTAAAATCATCATTCACCACAAATCTGCATTCGCTGTCCCCTCTTTCTGTCCCTCATCTGTCCCTGCCTCGATTCAATTCTCCTTTTCTATTTATGTTTAAAACAAACATTTGCTCTTCCCTTTTCTGTTGACTTGTTAAAAGCTTTGCTGAGCTGTTCATCACACTCTCTTTGCAACTTATCCATTTGGCTGTTACTTTCGCCCTCTGTTTTCTGTCCTTGGGCAGTTTAACTGTTGACTGTACAACAAGTCAATTTTCACCCTCATTTCCAGTGTTTGTATCTCCAGCTGGCTTGTTTCTGATAAAAGGTGATAAAAGGCATGGGATGCCTTTGTGAATGAATAGGACATGTGTGAGGGAAGGTGTGTGAGAAAGAGTGGAGTAAGAAACACCACAGACTTCTGAGAGAGGGTGTGTGTGTGTGTGTGTGTGTGTGTGTGTGTGTGTGTGTGTGTGTGTGTGTGTGTGTGTGTGTGTGTGTGTGTGAGAGAGAGAGAGAGAGAGAGAGAGAGAGAGAGAGAGATTGTGTGGCAGAGTGTGTATGTGTGTGAGTGAGTGTGTGTGAGACAGAGTGTCTGTGTGAGAGTGTACGTGAGACAGAAAGAGAGAGTTGATAAGAGTAAGTGTGTGCGTGTGTGCGTGTGAGGGTGAGAGGGAGACTGTGGGTGGGAGGAAAGATTGTGTGAGAGTATGTGTGTGAGTGAGAGAGCGTGTGTGTGGGTGAGAAAGAGTCTGTGTGTGTGTGACAGAGAGAGAGACTGTGTGTGTGATGCAGAGAGATAGTGGATGAGAGAGAGTCTGTATGAGTGTGAGAGAATGTGGGTGAAAGACAGTGTGCGTGTGAGAGAACGAGTGTGTAAGAGAATGTGTGAGAGAGTGTGTGAGGGAGTGTGTGCGTGAGAGAGTGTATCTGTGTGAAAGTCAGAGTGTGTGTGAGTGTTTGTGTGAGACATAGTATGTGTGAGACACAGTGTGTGTCTGTGTGAGAGTGTGTGTGTGAGACAGAAAGAGAGAGAGACAGAGTTTGTGAGAGAGAGAGAGAGAGTGCGAGAATAGTGACAAAGTGTCATGCATTTCTTCAGCATGGAAACAGTCCATCTGGGCCAACATATCAGTGGTGCCCAGTTTTCACAATTAAAATTAGTCCCATGTGTTTGTGTTTGATCCGTATCCTTCCATACCAATCCTATCCATGTACCTGCTTAAACGTTTCTGAAATTACAAAACTGTACTACCTCGGGCAGCCTGTCTCAGACAGTCAACACCCTTTATGTGAAAAATTGCACCACTGGACTCTTTCATTTATCTCCCCTCCCACCTTGCTGAAACCCTCATAAACCTGAAGAAGGTTGTAGGTGTGCACTGTGATGGCAAGGCTATGTGCCAAGTGCTGGTGAAATGGGATTAGACAATAGTGAGGTCGTTACTTTTGACCAGCACAGACGCGATGTGCTGATGGACTTTTATTCTGTGCAGTAGACGAGTACAACTCCCCGCCATTGACTCTTATCTGTCCTCTGGGGCAATTAGGAATTGGGGCAACAAATCCTAACCCATTCAGTGATGCCCACATCACATGAGCAAATGTAAAAAGTTGTGATTTTTTTAAACATGAATTGAACTGAGTTGATGACCACAATCTCGTGGTTACAAAGGATTTGGCCTTTGGAGTGATGGAGAAGGGAAAGCATAGAAGGAGGACCTTCAGCCCAATGCCTCTGTGCTGGACAGTTTGAGTGACAGTTCAATCTTGACTGATAGGTCTCTGCTTTGATTCATTTGGGTCAGCTCCTCCCCTTACAGTAACCGGCGTGCTGTGAAATATGTGAGCGACAGCCGGGTTAGGCTGAACTCTAAAGGCAGCGTGTGATGTGAGGCAGCTTAGTGTGGAAATGACGGTGGGTAATGTCACCAAATTGCTTCCGAGTCACGGGTTTACCTGGTGGGTGTTGTGGGTGCGTGCACGCCAACCAGTCTGTGGTGTGTGAGGCTACACATCGGAATTCCCATATTCTCTCCATCACAGCCACAACGCCAAGGTGATGGGGAAGAGGAATGTTGTTTCCGTGTAAAGTTGCTTCACCTGACCGCAACAAATTATCGACACATCACAAATAGGTACAGGAATAGCCCCTTTCATCCTGCTCCCCTCCCGTCCCACATTCAACAGTTTCGAATCTGGGTCCCTGAGACTGTAAGGCAGCAGTGCTAACCATTGAGCCACGGTTCTGCCCACAAATAGAGGATAGAGGGGGGTGTAGGGGAAACGGGAGTGGGTAGAGCGGGGCTTAACAGTAATGGGAAAGTGATAGAGATGGGGAGAAGAGGAAATGGGAGAGTGAAATAGAGTTGGGGGGTCAAGGTTCAAATGATGGTTATTGAGGAGAAATGGCGAGGGGAATACAGTTGTAGGAGATTGAGGGGACATGGAGTGGAGAGCGATGGAGTGGGGGGGTTAGATTGTCCCCCTTCCCTGTTTCCTGTGCACCCCACTCTAGCCCCCTCTCATGTATTCCCTGCCCCGCCATATCTCCGCCCCCTGTTAACCTGGTCCCCACTTTATTTCCCTCCATTGCTCCCCCTGTCCCGCAGCTCTATCTCCATGTCCGCATATCAGTCATTCTGTACATCTCCCCCTTTTCCCTGCTGCCCACTTTATTCTGCTTCACTGTTTCCCCTGCCCCCTCACTCTATCCACCTTCAATGTTTGCCCTGCCTCCCCTGTTTCCACTGCCCCACTCTATACCCCTCTCGTTTCCCCAAACACTCCCACTCTATCCTCCTTCGCATTCCTCCAGCCCCGACTCTATTCCCCCTCCCCGTTTCCTCTGCCCGCCCAACTCTATGCCAGTTTTGTGTTTTCCATGCACCTCTCTAACCCCTCCCCTCATTTCCTCTCTCCCCAAACTCTCCATATTCTATCCCCCTTAAGCCCATACAGTTTTGCAGATAGGTCATTTGACCTGAAACATTAACTCTGGTTTCTCTCCACGGATGCAACCGGACCTGCGGAGCTTTTCAAACAATTGCAGTTTTTATTTCTGATTGACACATTCACAATTCTTTTGGCTTCCATTCTCTGCTAATCACCTCCATCTCAACAAGAGGGTTTCACCAGCTTATCTCTACTTAATAAAGAAAATCTCGCAATATGTTATGTACAGGAATTTTGCTCATGACTGAATACAGAATTATTGTGTACAAAAGCAAAGACCACTAAGGCAGATGCAGTTTAAAATGGATCGACGTGAGGTTAGCCAATTTGGGAGCAAGAACAGGAAGGTGGATCATTAATCGAATGGCGATGGATTGGGAAAAGAGAATTGAGGACTGGAGTTGGGATGTCATGTTTCGGCTGTTCAAGACATTGGCCAGGCCACGTTTACAATTCCGCTTGCCCTGCTGTTATTAAATTGGGAAGAATCCAGGAAAGTTTCACAAGGATGTTATCAAAGCTCTTGGGTTTTAATAATAAGAGGAGTCTGGAGAGCCTGGGACGATTTTTTTCCCTGGAAGGTCACCATCAGAGGGGTGGACACTATAGAGGTTTATACAATCATAAGGGGCATACATAAGGTGAATAGTCAAGGTCTTATCCCAGGGTAGGAAAGTGGAAATGAGGGCATAGATTTTTGATGATAGTAGAGAGATTTAAAAGAGACCTGAGCGGCATTTTTTCATGCAGTAGTTGTTGCATATATGGACCCAGCATGTACAGGACAGGTACATGTATAGGAAAAGTTTCGAGAGATATTGGTCAAGTTCAAGAAAATGAGGCTGGTGCAGTTTAGGAAGCCTGGTCAGCATGGATGAGTTAGGCTGAAGTGTCTGTTCCCCTGCTATATGACTGTATGACTCCATGATTAGAGGCCTGCATGCTGTCCTTGCCAGCAATGCCCTACATCCTTTCCCTGAATGAGGGACTGCAGTGTTTAAAACGTGTAACTCAGTCACTGTCTTTGCTCGCTCTAATGCATAAAAATTCATCAATACAGTCCTGCTGTTCCATTGAAAGACAAATGATATCTATTGACCAGAACCTTCCGCCCTCACACTGTCGTTGTCCCTGATGGTGTTTATCAGTTTGTAATCAGGCCTGCACAGCTCCTTTCTTGATGGACAGCAGTTATCAGATCAGTACGAGGGCGGTGTTAAAATATTAACATCTTCAACAAAGCCTGTATTTACATCAGTCAGAGCCCTTATGTGGTGCCGTGGCATTGTCCCTAACTCCGGACTGAGAGGCCAACTTTTCCTTTATTCCTGGGAAGAGGGCATCACTGGAGAGGTCAGTATTTACTGTCTATCCCGAATAGCCCAGAGGGCAGTTACAAATCAATCACATTGCTGTCTGTCAAGAGTCACATGTAGGTCTGACCAGGTAAGGATGGCAGTTTCCTTCCCTAAAGGACATTAGTGAGCCAGATGGGGTTTTACTGACAATTGATTCGCAGTCTCAATCAGTCTTTAAAGTCAAGAATTTTGTTGAACTTAAGATCCAACATCTTTCGTGGTAGGATTGAAACCCGGGTCCCCAGAACATTACTGGGGTCTCTATATGAGCAGTCCACCGATAACACCACCAGGCCATCGCTTCCCCATTCAAAGTTCAAGTCTGCAGCTCTGGATGTGTCTGATACCCCCACCCCCATCATCGTGGCGTTTCCAAAACAACTGCAGCGTGAGACATCCCATACACTCCCACAATGGTTCCAGAATCTCACAAAGCCGGGCTGATGTATCGGTCAGGGGTTTCTGATTGAAGAGAGTTGTCTTCTCTGTGGAGACTCCCTATCAGCCATGCTCCCTCCATCCGGATCTTTAGTGGCTTGCAGCTCAGTGTCCATTCTGTCTATGGGGCCAGAAGGTTCGAGTTCAAGCTGCACACTCCAGGACACGTTCACCCTGAAAAGTAACCAGTAAAACTGCCTGCTTTCTGGCTGAGTGTCTCCCACCTCTCAGAACCGTCTGATGATTTCTGTTCTAAATTATTCAGAATGGGACATTCACGTGATCGTCCTTTCAGAGAATGAGACAGATGATGCATTCCTCCCGTTAAACGTGGACGAACTGGAAAGCTTAATCCTCAGATATGCACATCACAGCGAAAGAGAGGCAGGTATTAAATATCCAAAGAAAGCAAGCAGCCAAAATAGTTTGATAAATTCAAAGCCCAGCGAGGTCCAGAACAGATTGATTGTCACACTGACGTGAAAGTAGCTTCCCCGGAAGAAAACGAGTGGAGTCAAATTGTGAAACACAGTTTATAACATAAAGTTAAGAAGTTTGTTATCTGTACACAGGAGGTACATTGTATCGCTTCACCAGTCGTTGCATTGAATCAAACGAACACCCCCCCCCCCCCCCCCCCAACCAATCTATCTTCTTTACCTCCGCTGAATATTCATATAAACGTTTCCGTCCCCTCCGTCTTCTTCCTGCGAGGGCTTGCTAAGGTTCAGTGTGGCGTATGTGATACAATAATCATCGGGGTCAGTCTTCGAATCCTGCAATGGAATGATATTGGAAGGAAATTGGAATCGAGTGGGAGCAAGAAGCTGAAGGGAATGGAGAGGTCCGTTGGAGTACAGGTAACAATGAGACTCAGAGGAAAATGGGAATCACCAGCAGGCAGTTCAAGGCCTGCAAGTTAGAAATCTGGCGGCAAAGTGATTTGGTCCCTATCTCTGAGACAGGAGGGCAGGGTTCAAGTCCCGCCTGCTCCTGTGGTCTGCGATATGGACATAGAAGCAGGAAGGTGATGTTGGAGTGTGACAGGGCTTTGGTGAGACCATTGTGTGCTGTTCCAATTTTTGCACTATTGCAAGGATGTGATATACTGGAGAGGGTGCAGAGGAGATTCATCAAGATGTTGTCTGGCACGGAGCATTTCAGTGATGAAGTGAGGCGGGATAGGCGTGGCTTGCTTTCGTTGGAGCAGAGTAGATGGAGGTGGTTTTGCTTTTGTTTTAATTTACTTATGAGACGGCAGCATCGTGGTTGGGCCCAGCGTTTGTTGCCCTGTCTCCAGTTGCTCTCCTGAGCCACTGTGCTCACAACTTCTGAAGGTTAACTGACAATTCACTTAGGGAGGGAATTCCAGCATTTTAAAGCAGCGACACTGAAGGAACGGCTGATGTATTTCCAAAGGACGTTAAGTGGCTCAGAGTGGAGCACACAAGGGTTGGTCTTCCCGTCTGCTGCCCCTGTCCTTCCAGGTGGAATTGGCTGTGGATTTGGAAGGTGATGTCTCAGGATGTTTTGGTGACTTTCTACAGTACATCTTGTAGAAAGTACACACTGCTGCTACCAATTGAGTGCAAATGACAACGGGCTGACAAGTATTTAACGTCAATATCAGTGATGTTTTAATTAGGTACGAAAGGGAACTGGAACATCAACACTAATACTGCCCCAATTTTGAAACTCATTTGTCTCTGAGCATTGGAAGTGGAATGCGAAACAGCGAGTAATCTCCTCCATTGATCAAGTGTTGCCTGTTATTGTTCATTGTGTTTAAAGGCAGACACAAAGCTGGGAGGGAGGAGGGCTGAGAAAGAGGAGGCAGAGATGCATCAGTGTGATTTGGACAAGTTGAATGAGTGGACCAATACACGACAGATGCAGTTTATTGTGGATCAGCGTGAGATTCCCCAACTGAGAGCAAAAACAGGGTGGTGAATTATTATCAGATAGTGATGGATTGGGAAAGGGTGAGGTGTAATAAGACTGGGTGCCCCTCATACACTAGTCACTGCAAGTGAACATTGCAGAAGCAGCAGGCTGTGAAGTAGGTAAGTGAATGTTGGCCTTCATAGTGAGAGGATTCGAGTCCAGGAGCAGGGATGTCTTGCTGCACTTGCACAGGATGAGACCATATCCTGGAGTACTGTGTGCGCAGTTTGGGTCTCCTTATCTGAGGAAGAATGTTCTGGCTATGGAGGGACTGCAGGGAAAATTTTCCAATATGATGCCTGGGATGGCAAGACAGACGGATGGAGATAGACTGTATTAATTAGGATAATATTCACAGCAGTTTCGAAGAATGACGGGGAAAGTCGTAGAATTGTAAGAGGACTAAACAGGATAAACACAGGAAGGAGGTTCCTGATAAACAGGAGGGAGTACAGAACCAGGACGTCACAGTCTGAAGGAGATGGAGTAGGACGGAGATGGGGCTTAATGCGTTCACATCGAGAGAGTGGGAGCCTGTGGACTTCTCTGCCACAGAAAGCAGTCTGGGTCAGAACACGGAATGTTGTTCAGGAAGGAGTTGGATAGAGTTCTTAGGGGCTAAAGGGAGAAAATGGGGAAGAGGAGACTGAGGTGGATGATGCTGTTGAACGGGGAGAGTAGGTTGGAAGGACTGAATGATGTACTCATGCCTCTACATTTCATGACATATTCCTCAATTAGTCTGATAATAATCCACAGTTCATGTTTTACACTGTGGATGCAAGGTATAAATCTACCTGCACATTCTGTGGCAATAGCCGTGGTCTATTTAGACATAAAATGTGGCATACCTTCTTCACATCGGAGCAGAAAGCAATACTGTTGCCTGAAAATAAAACAGAAAAAGATGAGAAGGAACTCGTTGTAGGCATTAGCGATTCGATCTGGACCCATTGAGGGCTGATCAACACTAAAGACGGAGCTGCATCTTGTGAAAGTGTAGCTGTACCTTTGTCAATTAAAAAAAACACAGTGCAACAATTTCTGAATTGTGCCCCTCTCAATCAATCCAGACATTTCAGAACATGACATTTGGAAAAATCGGCTCTGTTGAAATCCAGCAATTGGTTTTTTGACCAATAAGAAGGTGTATCAGTTTTTACGATGCTTGTCAGTGCAACGTCTTTGACAGGCCGCCTTAATCTCGTCATCCTTTGCATCACTTGCTCAGTACTTGTTCATAAAAGACAGGAATGAACTATTCAGGTTCCATATCTTTGGGTTTTCACTGCAGTATGCTAATAGTTCAGTGTGATGCAGCTGGCTGCAGGGTTAGTTTTTGCAATGCATTAAATGCCAACCTTTGCCATAAACATGGTTCCAATTGCCACACCAGCTGAAGTTGCCCTGAGGCATTCTCTCCTTCTGAACCTCTCCTCTCTCATGACGCACAATGACCGGCAAATTAAGTTCGATGATCCTCCCACTTCTCTCTCCCCCTCTCTCTCTCGCTCTCTGTCTCTCTGTCTCTCTCTCTCTCTCTCTCTGTGAGTGTGTGTGTGTGTGTGTGTGTGTGTGTCTGTCTGTCTGTCTGTCTCTCGCTGTCGAATGAGAAGACAGGATAATGGCTTGGAAGAACATGGCTTTTACAGCTCATCCCCTGACATGGTGACTAGAATGTGTTCTGAGAGACAGATTTCATTGTAGATAAGGCTAATTTCGATTCAAATGTCCCTTATAGGTGTTGAGAAGCATCTGCATGATAATTGTAAGCTCAACTTTCTGAACAACAATATGATTGGTGATGCTTTTAGTTTCGCGACTATCTCAAAACATTGAGTGGCAGTGTTTGGCAAGTTGGCCTTGAGTATAATGTCAAAAAAACGGGACTTGCTTTCTCTCTCTCCACAGATGCTGCCAGACCTGCTGAGTTTCTCCAGAATTGTCCGAATTTGTTTCAGATCTGCATCATCTGCAATTCTTAGATTTATGTGAAAATAATCTGCATCTGCCTCAGAGAAGAATAATGTACGTGTCGCACTGCCATTCTCACCCACAGAATCCCTCTCCAGTTGTTCTGTGAGTTTGTTCTGGATCACTGACAACATGTAAATCATCTCCGAATTCGTTGTCTTTGCCCGATCCGTCGGAGAAAAGGCGAGAGCTGATCAGATTAGAAGTTGTTTCTGATTGGCTGTTTTACTGCTCAATCTTGGTAAATGCTGGAGATTTTTTGGTGCATGCTCCAATCCCTCACAATCCTTTCACTGCAAGCACCAAACTACTGCATTTCCCTGTTTGGAACTGGTCTCTCTCTCTTTCAGTCTTTCTCTCTCTCTCTCTCTCACACACACAAACACACACACACACATCCCCAGCAGCTGGGATCGTGCTATTGTTGGAGTTCCTATGATTCCACCCTCCCCCACCACCAACACCCACCCCTCCCATCCCATCTCACACGATCGTCGTATTGAAGCTAAGAGATCTTTACCGGGCTCTTTTCTCTTCTTGATGGTGACCTCTGAATAAACCAGATCCGCGGTGGTGTTTTCTACAAAGGAATAAAGTGCCACAAGAAACACACATCAATCCGACAGCTTCACTCTAAAGGGCTAAATAATTCATAGATTTAATGGATAGAGCGATAACAGAGATTGATAGACAAATATACTTAGACTGAGATAGATAGGAGTTTGATTAAGAATGGGGTATGAAGGTTAAAGGGAAGAAAGGAAGAGAGTGAGGTTGAGGCACACATTAGCTCCAATTGAGGGGGAGAGGTGTCTCGATAGGCTGAATTGCCGAAATTTGCTCCTATATCTTATGGTCTCGTGATCTTATCTTGATAGGTAGATAGATAATTACGCATAAGAGACATTTCATTCGGAATCATTAAGTTAGCCCAGACATCTCGAAAGACTACTGTAAGGGAAAGGTGCTCCTCTTCATTATCAATTGCTTGGGTGCTCGTGTGTCTGAGGAAACGGATCTTTGCACAAATCGCTCGTTGTGAACAACCTCTGTTGGATTTTTCAACACCAGAGAACTCCGGCCTCAGTTTCCAATCTTACTTGAGATAAAATAAGCGTTAGTAAGTCGAGCAAAACACCCTAATGGAGTTCCAATCACAGAATATTAACAGCAGTAGCCGTTTGGAGAAGAGATTGGTGGAAGATAAAGATCTACAACACAGATCAAAGGCCCATTGAGTGTGTGTCAGACAAAAACAAGCACCTCACTATTTTCTGATCCCAACTCCCTTGCGCTGGAAATGTAGGTTTAGCATCGCAAGTGCACATTTAAATTCTTCTTCAATGAGAATTTATGCCTCTCCCACCCTTACAGGCAGTACCTTCCAGACTTCTCACCACACTCTGGTATTTCCTCGTATCCCCCTCTGAATGTCCTGCTCCTTACTTCAATCTGTGATGGCCAAGGTGATGAAGAAGGCATTTGACATGCATGACTTCATCGGACAGGACATGGAGTACAAGAGTTGCCAATTTATCTTGCAGCTACTTAAAATCCTTGTTAGGCCATAATTGGAGCATTGTGTACTGCTTTGGTCGCCACACTCCCAGTGGACGTGGAAGCTTTAGAGAGAGTGCAGAGAAGGTTCACTAAGACGTTGCCAACTCTCAAGTACATTGGCCAGGAGGAAAGGTGAACACTATGATTGTGTTCACTGGAAAGACGGCTGCTGAGAGGAAACCTGATCGAGGTCCCCCAAAACTTATGAGAGGCAGATAGGGTATTGTCAGAGGCTTTTTTCTCAGGATTGATGTTTTAATTTACAAAGGGGCACAGATTCAAGGTGGTGGTGGTGTTGGGGTGGGGTGGGTGGGGGTAATTTAAGGGAGATGTGCAAGGGAAGCTTTTCATGCAGTGAGTGGTTGGAACCTGAAGAGCATTGCCAGAAGTAATGGTGGAAGCAGGCACGTTTAACAGGTATCTGGGAGGTCACATGAACAGTGAGGGAACAGGGGGATAGGGACCAAATAAAGGCATGAGGTGCATTTTTTTTTTAGTTTGGTTGAGGCATGATGATTGGCACAGGCATGGTGGGCCGAAGGGCCTGTTCCTGTCCTGTGTTTTTCTTTTGTTCATTTTTGTCTGTTCATGGGCCCCATTGATCACTCTGTCGAGAGGGAAGGGTTTCTTCCTGTTTACCTTTTCTAAGTTTTTCATCATGTTATACATCTTAAACGAGAAGCAGTTGGCAACTTTGGGGGTTAAAGCGATTGATGGGTGTACGGCGGAGAAAGTGGGGAACCAGGGACTCGGTTGGATGTTCAGCCGTGATCTTATCATACAGGTCAGAGCAGGTTAGCAGAGCCAAGTGGCCTTTTTCTAGTTTCTATGGAAACTGGAGGTTGAGTTGGATGGTCAGCCACGATCATAATGAACGGCGGGGCAGGCGAGAAGAGTTGGTTGGTCTACTCCTGTCCACTACTTTCTGCGTTCCCCTTCAGCCACCGCAGCTCCAAGAAAATCTGTCCCACTCGAGCCCATCTGACGGTTTGGATGTTTATCCAGAATTTCTATCAGGTTACAGTGCACTCTGACTGTGTGGGACTTTTTAATCACACCGATACAATGGCACTCACCAGCAGTGTGTGCTGCTCCAACTACCGCATACTCCAGATTGCTGTCTGCTGCCCCTTCACCAGAAGGTTGGGATCTAGTTCCAGTAGAAAGGGGAAGGAAAGGAAGTCATCATTTAGAACAAAAAGCTTTCAACACCATGTTCAACTTCAACAAAACGGCAAATCTATCACACAAAATACAAAACCCAACGAGATCTGGTATTCCCTGGTCCCGCGTTTCTGGTTTCTATCCGAACATGGCGTTTTCTGAACCCTCAAGAAGCTGCCAATTTCTCCAAGTTGTTTTCACTAATGTCCTTTGGGGAAGGTAATCTGCCATCCTTATTTGGTCAGGGCCTACATGTGACTCCACACCCTGGTTAAATATAACTGCCCTAAGGGGCATTTAGGGATGGACAACAAATGCTGTCCTAGCCGGTGACAGTGTCATCCCCGTGAATAAATAAAAGCTGTCTGGGACCCTTAAGGATCTAAAAATGTGTTGCTGGAAAAGCGCAGTAGGTCAGGCAGCATCCAAGGAACACGAGAATCGACGTTTTGGGCATCTTTCCTGAAGAAGGGCTGATGCCCGAAACATCGATTCTCCTGCTCCTTGGATGCTGCCTGACCTGCTGCGCTTTTCCAGCAACACATTTTCAGCTCTGATCTCCAGCATCTGCAGTCCTCACTTTCTCCTCTGGGACCCTTAAGGAGTATGCTTTCCTGGTTTGTCGATAAGATGCATGTTAACAGCATGCAGTCATATCCAAGCTCCCTCTATGACATCTTCACTTCTATCGTCTCTCCCTGATTGAGAGGAATCGGGATAAACAATGGAAAATATAGAAACTGTCGTTTCAGTCACTTACATCCTGGGTTGTGACGCAGTTGACGAATTGTCTGCAGGGAAAGAGAGAATATTCTCAGCATAATTTATAGTAGCTCTGCACTGTCACAGAAAAGGAGCTGCCAAAGTGTTATCTCAGTCATAAACAGGGAATGTGCACATGAATAGATGATAATTGTCAAATCTGTCTTAATGCATTAAACAGCGTAATATTAAACAGCTGCATAGCGTTAGGGTGAGAGCAGGCATAGGGTGAGGGCTAGGACTATGATAACGTTTAAGGTTAGTGCGAGGTTGAGGGCCACGGTTAGAGTTAAGCTAAGAGTTACGTTTAAGGTTAGAGTTACAGTTATTTTATGGTTTGGATTAAGGTTAAGGTTAGAGTCAGGGTTAGGTTGAGAGTTTGGACTGGGGCGAGAGTTAGGGTTACGATCAGTATTACCTGTATTGTTAGGGTCAATGTTAAGGTTATGATTGAGTTACGTTTAAGTTTAAGTTTAATATCAGAGTTTGCGTTAAGGATAGGTTTGAGTTTATGGTTAGGTTTAGTGTGAGGGTAAGGGTTAAGGTTGAGCTAGGTTTGAGTTTAGGGTCTCGCTGCTGGCTAGGCTTCAGTTTATGTATCGGGTTAGGTCAGTCTGCCCAGTGGATACTGAATAAATTTAAGGAAGAAAGAAACATTGTTTTAACGAGTCATAGTTTAAAGAGCGTGAAGCAGGAAAGTGAATTGCATTAAATAACAGAGCAAGATCCTGAGGTGCTGAATGGGCTCTTCCTGTTCCCGGCAGTCATGGTCTTACTTCTCTCCTCCTCTCTTAGGTGCTCTGACACAGTGTGGTGGGTTACATTTACCGATCCAGCAGGCTAACTGTGTGAGTGCTCTCCCTCCATACTGTCAGGAACACTGTCTACTCCAGTTCCCGACCCACCACTTCCTTCCCTCGGCTCCCCCCGTTCAGCTGTAAGGTTACATTGTGGCGGGGCTGGCCGTATCATGGTGTGAGGATGTGGAACAAGTCCCATTCCCATGAGATGTTACAGACCTGAGGCCCTCCGGTGGATGTAGCAACCCAACACAAGCAGGCCAGCCATCAGCAGAACTGGGAGGAGCGATGCCATGATTTCCTTGGAATAGCTTCGAGCTGGAACCCAAAAACAATATTCAGCTCACGTTCACAAATTCACCAGGAAATTTTATCAATTAGCCCTGCGTGAGGTACACAGTTAACAGCAGACTGACCAACCATCACATATATGTAACTCCCTGCCACTATGGAGGTTTCAAGAGTCTCACTGTGTGGGACAATCCGGCCCATTGAACTACCTAACCAATTCCACTTTCCCCTACAACACCCCGCCCACACAGCTTTCAATGTTCTGACATTTCAAGTGCTGATCCAAGTATTTTGTAAATGTTGGGGGTTACCCTGCCAAGCAGCACATTCCAACCCCCACCACCCTTTGGGTGAAACAATCCTCAACCCCCCCCCCCCCCTTTAAACCTCCCGTCCTTCACTTTAAAATGACCTCCCCAACCCAGCCCTTGTTACTGACCCTTTAACTATGGGGAACAGCTGCTTCCTATTCCCCAGACCCTTCCCCTCACAATCATACATGTCTCTATTCGGTTCCCCTCTCAGCATTTACTGTTCCATAGAAAATATCCCAAGATTATCCAGCATCCCTCTCTTCCTGGCTAAAATCCTCTATCCCAGTAACATTCTGATAAGTCTCCTCTGCCCACTGCCCTCTCCATGAGCCGTAAAATTCCAAATTGTTATTGCATTCAAATTCCACTATCTGATCCCAGGCGGGATCCCAGGAATACCACGCATCATCACTTTGGATCAATAGCCTATTATAATACCACCAGCTATCACTTCCCCAAAAGAGATAGTTAACAGTGTCCAATTGCCACAGATTGAATGGAGCGAATGGCCTTTCCCTGTGCTCTGTCCATGTTCGATCCGAGTGTCACTGTTACCTCGCAGCGTGAATTCGATGTAGTCGCTGGTCACATTAAAAATGGTGTTGTTGGTTCCTTTGTTGATTGCTGCACAATGATACCTTCCGACATGGTCTCCCTGGAATGAATGAATGACCAGCTCACCACCATCAGCAGTCACATGGTAGTGTGCACTGCCGTTTCGTAACAGCACATTGTCACGGTACCAAAGGAACTGGGGCTCGGTGCCTTCCCTCACCCGACACCAGAGAACAAGGTGATCCCCAGACTGTATTTCAGTTCCGTTAATGAAGGAAATCAGCACAGCATCTGTGACAGGAACTGAGGAGAAAACACACCGTGATCAAAAAGCATGGAGTTTACCCATTGATTCAGATGGTCAGTGGGAATCAGTTTGACACAATGATTTTAAAAGAGAGTTAGGGGATTAGTTTTTTTCAAAAACTAATGTAAAGGATGGATATTATTAAATTGGAGTGAATATCGAAGAAATTTACAAGGATGTTGCAAGGATTCAACACTCTTGAGTTTTAGGGAGAGACTGGATAAGCTAAGACCTTTTCCTTTCAAGTGTAGGAGACTGAGGGGAGATCTCAAAAAAGTGTATCAGATTATGAGAGGCATAATTGGGGTGAATGCACTCAGTCTGTTTCCCAGCGCTTTGGTGTCGAGGAATGAGGGCATCAGTTTAAGGTTCGATGGGAAAGAATACAAGGGAAACCTGAAGGACAACTCTTTTACACACGGGGTGGTACGCATATGGAATGAGCTGCCAGTGCAAGTCGCTGAAGAGGGGACATCAACAACATTTAAAAGTCACTTGGACAAGTGGGATAGATACTGGAACAAGGAGAAGGATATTGGACCACGTGCAGGAACTTTGGGTTGCGCTGCTTTTGTTTCCAAAACTGTGCTGCTGGAAAAGCATAGTTGATGTTTCGAACATAAGCTCTTAAAAACATTCCTGATGAAGAGCTTATGCCCGAAACGACGACTTCCCTCCTGCACTAATGCTGCATAACCAGCTGTGCTTTACCTGCACCATCTTTTGACTCTGATCTCCAGCATCTGCAGCTCTCTCTCTCTCACTCACTTTCTCTCTCTCTGTTGCTTTAGTCTAAGGTGCGGTGTTCAAGGAGGAAGCACCAGCTTTGAGTAGGTCTCAGCAACATTATTCCCTGAGCTGATGGTTCCGTTACTCTTTGGGAGAGAATCCTTGTTAACTCACCTATCACTGTGATCTCTATGTCTTCACTGTGCTGTGGGCCGGTCACCTCATTTCTCACTGAGCAATGGTAAAACCCTTCATCTCTTCTGCTGATAGGCCCAATGTTGTAAACAAGCTCAGTGCTGTTGGAAAGCTCCCAGTACAGTTCCACACTTGAGCTGTTGTAGAATTGGTAATAAATCGGCAGAGAACCTTTGGAGACTGAACAGATTAAGGATCCTGTGTCTCCTTTGATTAGATCCTTTCTGGGTTGAATTGTCAGTTCTGGTTTTGACACTGGAATTCCTGTAATCGTAGACAAATGATAGATCATTGTATTTGGCGGAGTTAATTGCAAAATCAGTTATGAACATCATCACAGTTACGCAAAAACGCATATCCTTTTGTTTTTGTTCATTGGTTGGATGTGGGTGTCACTGGGTATCCAGTATTTCTTCTTCATCCCTCATGACACAGAGGGCAGTAGACGGTTGTCCGGCTGCAATCAACCTTTGGAATTGAATTCAGATTCTCCCATCTGTTAAGGTGGGTTTTGAGCCCAGAATATGAGTCGATTCACTGAATTCTTAGGATATAGAACAGTACACATAGGGACTAGTCCTTCAACCCACCGTGTCTGCGCATGACTGTGATGTCATTCTATATGAACTCCATCTGAATACATGTGGCCTGTATCCATCTACTCCTTAAATAATCAAGTGTCTGTCTCTGTGCCTAGTAAACATTGATTCGTATTTATTTCTACCAACTGCTCTGGCAGTGTGTGCCAGGCACCTCCAACTCTCTGTGTAGAATCATAGAGTCATAGAGATGTAGCGCAGCTTCAGTCCAACTCGTCCGTGCCGACCAGGTATCCTAAATTAATCTAGGCCCATTTGCCAGCACTTGACACTTATGTCTCTAAACCCTTCCAATTCATATACCCAACAATTGTCTTTTAAATATTGTAATCTTACCAGCTTCCACCACTTCCTCTGGCAGCTCATTCCATAGAAGCACCACCCTTTGTTTGAAACGGTTATTCCTTAGGTCCCTATTAAATTATCCCCCTCTTACTCTAAACGTATGCCCTCTAGTTTTGCACGTCCCACCCCCTGCCCGTAGAATAAGACTTTGTCTATTTTCCCTCGCCATGCCCCTCTTGATTTTATAAACCACAATAAGGTCACCTTGCAGCCTCCAATGCTCCAAAGAAATCAAACCCAGTTTATTCAGCCTTTCCAGACAGTTCAAATCCTCCAACCCTGGCAACATTCTTGTATTTTTTTTCCTAAACCTTTTCAAATTTCACAATATTCTTCCTTTCGGAGGGAAACCAGATTTGCACACATTATTCCAGAAGTGGTCTTACCTTTGTTCTGTGCAGCCGCCACATGACCTCCCAACTCCTATACAAAATGCTCCAACGAATAAAGGAAAGCATACTAATCACCTTCTTCACTATCTTATCTATGTGCAAATCCACTTTAAGGGAACTGTAAATCTGCACTCCAAGGTCACTTTGTTCAGCAACAGTCCCCAGGACCTTACAATTAAGTGCATAAGTTCTGCCTTGTATTGCCTTTTTAAAATGCAGCACCTCATTTTTATCTAAATTACACTCCAGCAGCCGTCCTCCGCCCATTGCCCCATCTAATCAAGATCCTGTTGTACTCCTCGATAATGTTTACTAGCATATCCCCTTCAAACGGTCCTCCTCTCACACTAAAGCTGTGCGCCCCATCCTAATATTTGACTTTTCCAACCTGGGAGAGAGACACTGACTATCCACTCTGTCCACGACTCTCATAATTTCGTGTACGTTAATCAGGTCCCCCTACAACCTCCAGCACCTTCGTGAAAACAATCCAAGTTTGTCCAATCTCTCCTCATAGCTCACATACTCCAATCCAGGCAATATCCAGATAAACCTGCTTTGCACGGCTCGAAAGCCTCCTCATCTTTGCTATAGTGTGGGCAACAGATCTACATATATCCTCCAAACATGGTAGAACTAAAATCTTATACAGCTACAATATGACTTGCCAACTTTTATAGTCATTGCCCTGACTGATGATAGCAAGCATGCCATATGACTTCTTTACCACCTTATCCACTTGTGTTGTCACTTTCAGAGAACTATGGACTTGCACCCCAAGATCCCTCTGTTTCTCAATGCTCCAAAGGTTCCTGCCATTTACTGCATATTTTCCTCTTGCATTTTACCTCCCAAAAATGCATCATCTCAAATTAGTCTGGATTAAAATCCAGATATGATTTCTCTGACTAATTTTCAGGCTGATCTAAATTATTTGACAACCTTTCTCAGTGTCCACAGGAACATCAAATTTCATGTCATTTGCAAACTTATTAATTAGACATGGTAAGCGTAGGAAACATGTTATTGATAATCGAGAGACATCCAGGGATTACAGTCTAAAGGAGATGGAGCAGGACTGAGATGGGGATGAATGCCTTCACCAAGAGTGTGGGGAGACTGTGAAATTCTCTGCCACAGAATATGGTCGGAGCCAGAACATTGAATGTGGTTCAAGCAGGAGGTGGATAGAATGCTTAGGGTCTAAAGGAAGAGAGCAAGAGGACAGGGGCCTGAGATGGAAGATCAGCCACAATCCTAGTGAATGGGCACATCAAACAGGAAGGCCCGAATGGCCTGTTGCAATTTACATGTTTCCATGATTTTCTGGGTAGTGAATCCCACAGGCTCTTCTTTTTTTTTTTATTTCAAAAATATACTTTATTCATAAATGATCTGATGGTCTGTACATTGGATCATGCCATACATATGTCCATATTTACAAACACAGATTCGACTTTATTCTTGTCCTTTACAATCCTGTGCATTTTTTCAATCTTGTATATATACATATATTTGGCTGAGGCATCAGCAGAGCCCAAAAAAACGTCTGTATGGGCCCCCTGTTCTTCTTTCGGCAGGCCGATCTTACACAGTGGTCTTTCCCCACCGCGCCTTGGCGGCAGCTGCCCCAAGCTTCAGCGCGTCCCTCAACACGTAGTCTTGGACCTTGGAATGTGCCAGTCTGCAACACTCGGTCGGGGTCAACTCCTTCAGCTGGAAGATCAACAGGTTTCGGACCGCCCAGAGAGCGTCCTTCACCGAGTTGATGATCCTCCAGGCGCAGTTAATGTTCGTCTCGGTGTGAGTCCCGGGGAACAGGCCGTAGAGCACGGAGTCCCGCGTCACGGCGCTGCTCGGGACGAACCTCGACAAGCACCACTGCATTCCTCTCCAGACTTCCTCTGCATAGGCACATTCCAGAAGGAGGTGTGTGACAGTCTCGTCCCCCCCGCAGCCCCTTCGAGGGCAGCGTGCGGTGCGGCAGAGAGTCCGGGCGTGCATAAAGGATCTCACAGGCAGAGCCCTTCTCACCACCAGCCAAGCCACGTCTTGGTGCTTGTTGGAAAGTTCTGGCGATGAGGCATTCTGCCAAATGGCTTTGACAGTCTGCTCAGGGAACCGCTCGACAGGATCCGCCCTCTCCTTTTCCCGAAGGGTCTCAAGGATGCTACGTGCTGACCACTTCCTGATGGACTTGTGGTCAAAGGTGTTTTTCCTCATAAATATCTCCACGAAGGACAGGTGATACGGAACGGTCCAACTACTCGGAGCGAGTAGCGAGGCCAGGCCCATCCTTCGCAACACCGGGGACAGGTAGAACCTCAGTACGTAGTGACACTTGGTGTTTGCGTACCGGGGATCCACGCACAGCTTGATGCAGCCACACACAAAGGTGGCCATCAGGGTGAGGGTGGCATTGGGCGTGTTTTTTCCCCCATTGCACCGGTCTTTGTACATTGAGTCTCTTCGGACCCGGTCCATCTTTGATCTCCAAATGAATTGGAAGATGGCCCGGGTGACTGCGGCGGCACAGGTCCTGGGGATAGGCCAGACCTGTGCCACATATAGCAATACTGAGAGTACCTCTTTCTGGGTAGTGAATCCCACAGGCTCTTCACTCTGTGTGAAGACATTTCTCCCCATTTCAGTCCTAAATGCCAATACCATGTGCTGTTTGCCTCTAGCTCAGTAATATACGCCTTTGAGATGTGGGGAGTGATGACAAATTGTCTCTATTCTGAACCTTTAACATTAAAGAAACGGACGATGATAAATGATACTTACGCATGATGGACAAATGGAGCTGGTTACTGCATTTCCACACCTTCCCGTCTGTGACTTCACAATGATAAATACCTGAGTCTGTCGGACGAGCTGACTCAGATATGTAATCACTGTGGTGCGATGGAGACTGGAGAACAATTCCATTTCTGTAAAAACTGTACTGTAAGGAAGCTTGGGAGGGATTCGCTTCAACCCAGCACACCAGTTTGACCCGTTGTCCATCAAAAAGCTGTTCCTCAGGACGCACGGTCAACACAGGGACGGTGTAGACCTCTGGAAAGCAGAAGGACATGTTTCTGTTTCAGCCTGTAGAGTGTCTGGCCTTAGGTACCCTCAGCGATCAGAACGAGAGCAAGAAAATCCCGAGACGGTGTTAGTGCAGGACATTCCTAACAATCCTTCAAGGCCTATCAAGGCTGTTAACATCGAGTCAGCTCGAGGTCAGATTTGGTGACGATCGTGATTGCATTTGGAATGAATAAATACAGCCGCAGCAAGAGGCATTGTACCCGATTCTGGAATCCACATTCTCGGAGGGACAGGATGGCGCTGGGAGATGGTGCAGAGGGAGATTTACGGTGATGTTGCCTTGGAGCTGCAGAGCTTCAGTAATGAAGAGAGATTGGATAGAATGGGATTGTTCTCCTTCGAGCAGAGGAAATTGAGACAAGGGTGAAGGTGATGATGGAGATGTATAAAATGATGAGGGGTGTAGATAGGAGGAAACCTTAACCATTTAGTGCAGGGAGGGGGACATCGATTGAAGGTCATGAGCAGAAGGTTTAGAAGGGATGAGAGGAAACACATTTTCACTCAGATTATCTGGAACTCACTGCCTGTTAGGGTAGGAGAGGTAGAAACCCCCATTGCATTGAAGAGTGTTTCGAAGTGCACTCGTGAGGCCAAGGCTATAGTGCCACATGTTCGGAAAATAGTGATTATAGAATAGCGAGATGGCTGTTTCTGACTCTATGGGTCGAAGGACCTTTCATTTGAGCTGGGAATAATGACAGATAGTTACGTTTAATGGAAATATGAATGCTGCTGCTCCTCTTCCTCAGATTGTAAACTTTGTTGACCGCTTCACAGGTGTAATTCCCAGAAATGTTGACAGCCGCTGCGTTGATGGCGTACACGCTGTCATGACCAGGCACGTCCTCCAGGGCGGCGCTGTCTCTGTAAAATGAGTAGTGAAGCAGGTCGAAGGGCTGTGCCACCGGGACAGTGCACGTCAGCGTGACCGGGAGGCCCTCGAACACTTCCGACGCCGGTTCCACCCTCAGCACCGGCTTGGCGAAGCGTTCTGGAATGTAACACACAATTGGGACTCATTAATCTACTGCTATTATCACAGAGCGAAAGGCACAATGGCGATACGGGATGAAGGGTGTGAGCATTTACTGACAAAGGACAGGGGAGAGGGAGAAATTTTATCTTTCTCTTGCTTTCCAAATTTAAAATTCTTTTTGATGGCACTACAGTCAGAGAATCATACAGGACAGAAACAGAGATTTTGGCCTTTCTCGTCCATGCTAACCAGGTTTGCCAAACTGATTTAATGCTATTTGTCTGTATTTGGCCTATGTCCCTCTAAAGCTTTGCTATTCACAAATTTATCCAAACGCCTTTTAAATGCTGTCATTGTATCTGACTCCCCCAGTACTTCCTCTGGCGGCTCAGTCCACACATGCACCACCCTCATGGCCCTCAGGTCCTTTTCAAATTTTTCCCTTCATCTTAAAGTTATGCCTTCTTGTTTTGGACCCCCCTACTCCTTGCTTTAATCACCTTTTCTCTGCCCTCATGACTTTATTGACCTCATTGAGGTTACCGCTCAGTCTCCAATAACCCAGCCTATTCTGCCTCTCCCCATGACTCACAACCCTTTCACTTTCGATTATCCTGGGATGGGTACAACGCAAATACCAACTGTCTGTCCTCTTCGTGTCTCTGTGTGAGCCCGCAATCTCATTCTCTCTCTGTGTGAGCCCGCAATCATCTCAAAGAATGTGCCAGTCCAAGTCGTGATGTTGTCAAATGTGATCAATCACTGCCAGGATTATCAAAAGAATGGGGACGGTATGGTTTACACTTCAATTGCACATGGCATATTGGGTCAGCATTGGATGTACTGTGCATTGTATTGGTGTCCTTACTTAAGGAATGATATAAGTTCATCACGAGACGTTCAGGTGGTTTGTAATAGACTGTAAGACTACAAGATATAGGAATAAAAGAAGATCGTTGGCTCATTGAGACTGCTCCAACATTCAATGAATTCATGTCTGATGCGATCATTCTCCAATCCCCTTTCCTGCTTTTTATTCCACATAATCTCTCTTCTTAAAAATCTTCTTTCTCTCTCTCCGCCTTGAATGCACTCTACACCCCAGCCAGATCAGGCCTCTGCGGCAAAGAATTTCACAGATTCACTCCCTTCAGAGAGAAGTTCCACCTCATCTCTATCTTCAATGGGCGATCACCAACCCTGCCCCCTAATATTCTGAGAGTTCCCAGACTCTCCCAAACAAGAGGAAAACATTTCTCTCTGCATTTCCCCTGTCAACTTCCTAGAAGAACCTTCAACAAATCTCTCATTCTTCTAGACAGACCCAACCCACTCCACCTTTCCACCATCAAACAGTACCTCCAGAAGAACAGCCTCCAATGCCCAATCTACAGTCTTTCAGATATGGCGCACAAAATATTCACACTATTCCCCTGTAGTCTTTCTAGTATGTTGTAGAATATGAGCAAACGTCCCCCTCCTCACCCCACCCCGGGTTCATGTTCCATGAGCTCCTCTGTTCTTCCTGCCAAATCGCAAAATCGAACGTTTCCCCACATTGTCTTGTATCGGCCAGGTTTGTGCCCATTTCCTTACAATCAATCTGTATGCCATTGCAGACCCTCTGTGTCATACTCGTCACTTGCCTTGTGAACTATTTCCATATCTTCCACAAACTTGGTGGAAGTCCAATCCATTGACCGGCTCAGACCCGGGGGCGGGGGGGGGGGGGGGGGGGGGGGGGGGGAGTGGTTGGATTGGCGTTTGAAAAAAAAAGATGGAAAGGCTGTAGACCGTGAAGAACGTAACCTTAGAGAATAAAGTAATCTTCATCAATTGGGCAAACAGTCACATGGAGTGTAATGTGGTTAAGTGACAGGTTAATATGTCTTTTGCATGGAACAAACAAGAGCAGGACTAATAGAGTGAATGGTAGGACCCTGGATATTCTTGTTGAACAGACAGACTGAGTGTTGGCGGTGCATAGTTCCTTGAAGCTTCTGTTGCAAATAGACAGTGGGAAAGAAGGTTTTTGGCAAGCTTGCCTGCATTGTTCAGGCCATTGAGTACATGACTTGGAACATCATTTTCCGAATGTACGGAGTGTGTTTGACGTCAACTCTGGAGGGCCGCGTGCAATTCTGGTCACCTTATTACTAGGAAGATGTTCCTAAACTGGAAGGTTGACAGAAACAAAATGTGCAACAATGTTACTGAGACCCAAAAGTGAGGCTGGGACTGCTTTCGCTGGAGTGTTGGCGATTCAAAGTTTATAAAATCATGTAATACATAGCTATGATGAATAGCCGTGGTCTTTTCCACAGTATCGGTGAGTCTGAAACTTGGAGGGGTTAGGGTTTGATATGCGAGGGGAATGATTGAAAAGGGATATGAAGAGCAACGTTTTCACACACACAGTGCCGTGTGGATGGAAAGAGCTGCCAGTGAAACAGGTAGGGATAGATACAACTATAATATTTTTTAAAATGGACAGGTATATGACTGGAAAAGCTTTCGAGGGATTTGCACCCAATGCAATTGGGACTCATTCAGCTTAGGAAAACTGGTTGGCATGGACAAATTGGGCGGAAAGGCCTGTTTCCATGTTGCATGATTCCATGACTCTATTTAACAATGATATACTAAGTCCATAGACATGAGTCATGTCAACATATTAAAACTTCCCCCAGATTTCACCAGAGACACAGGGTTGTCTTCTGAGGAGAGATTGAGCAGGTCAGAGCTTACAGTATGTGATGTTGTTTGGTGTCAAGCTCAGTCGGCTGGATGACTGGTCTGAGTTGCAGATGGCGTCTATGGTGTGGGTTCAATTCCAACACCAGCTGAGGTGACCACGAAAGATTCTACATCTCCACCTCTCCCCTCTACTGAGGCGTGGTACCCCTCAGATTCGTCCACCACCCAGTCCCCTCTCTCACTGATTAAAGAGTCGGACCATGGTGACTTTACTCATCCGATGTTAAAGGGACGATTAACAAAGGCGATGGGGACAAAATGTTCCCTCATATGGGACAATCTGGTCCGAGACGTCGTTGCTTCAGTAGAAGATCTGGGGACAGATTCCAAACAGAGATAAGGACGAATGGCTTCTCTCAAAGGTAGGTGAGCAGGTTGGAAGGTAATGAGTGTAGAGCGAATGAGCTCGAGTTATTTTCTCTGGAACAGACAAAGTTGAAGGGGGTACCTGACAGAGTTGTGTAGGATTATGGACAGGATGAATTGGAAACAGCTTTTCCCCTCAGCTGAAGGGTCAGTAACAAGGAACACATCAGTTCCATGTGAAAGGCAGGAAGTTGAAAGGGGGATTGAGGATTGATTCACCTCCAGGATGGTGGGGGTCTGGTGTTCACTGCCTGGAAAGTTAGTGGAGGCAGGAAAACACAAGCTTTAAAAGGTAAATGGGTGAGCAATTCAAGGGACATAATGTTCAAGACAATGCGGAAAAGTGGGTTTGAACAAAGGCCCACCTTTATTATGGATAATTCCGAATGTTTCCTGGTGTTTAAAGTAACAACTGAGACTGGTATGCACATTGTCTATCACAGATTGCAAAATCAAGTACGTACCTATTACCTGAACTTTAACATTTCGTGATTCAGACCAATCAATTTTACAACTGTACCATCCACTGTCATCGGTGCTGTTTACTTTAATGCTATAAGATGATTCACGTCCAGGAAGCGACATGGAATGGAACTTCTTGCCATTTCTATAAAAGGCAAATTCCTTGCTCCACCAATGATCGTATTTGTACCGACAATTCAGTTTTAGTGTTTCTCCTTCCAAAGGTGAAACTGGGACAACATGGAAAGCCACATTTCTATCTAAATCAAAGGTAAAGTTGCATCATTACAGCTCACCATAGGCATTTGTTACATTGGAAACTGCTATAAAAAAAACCGTGATCACTGATAATTTATTGCCCAAGCACATTTTCAAGTATCGGCCAGCCAATCCCCAATATTAAATACAATCCAGTCCAGAGAACTACTATCAGTTTGTTTTCAACTTCCCTGGAGTGTTAAATACAGTCTTGGACCCCTAACCTGAGGAGAGGTCATAAGACCATGATAGACAGAAACAGGAGTATGCAATTTGGCTATCACGTCCCCTCCAGTTAAAGCGATCAGGCCATAAGAATATGAACAGAATTAGCTCGCTCATCCAATCGAATCTGCTCCACTATTCATGCGATCATGATTGATCTGATCTCCACTTTCCTGCCTTTTTGTTCCGTAAACCTCGATTCCCCTCCCAGCTTTAAAATCTGTCTATTTTACCCTCAAATATTTTCAATGAACCAGCCTTGACAGCCCTCCGGAATAAAGAACGCCAAAGACTCACTCCCCTCCGAGAGAAGAAATTCCTCTTCATCTCCATCTTTAATGGGCAATTCCAAACGCCCCGCCCACCACCACGCCCCGCCCCTGCCGAGCCCCTATTCTAAGATGATGGCCCTGTGATCGATGCCTCACCCACACAAGAGTAAACAACCTCTCTCCAAATATACCCTGTCATGTACCTCTAACAATCTTCAAAGAGGCAGCTTTTAATTCTACTAAACTTCAGTGAGTGCGGGCCCAACCTCGTCAAACGCTCCTCGTGAGAAATTACTGACTCCCATGTGAGGTACCAAACTTAACATAAGTAACTGACTGAGCAAAACTAAAGTTTCAGCATTAAATCATGTTGAAACATTTGCATTTGGTTGAAAATTGGTTTGGAGGTCAAGGAAATGGTACAGTTTTGGTCGCCACACTACCAGAAGGGTGTGGAGGCTTTGGAGAGGCAATTGAACTTGTTTATCAAGGTAGTGCCTGGTTCGGAGGGTATTAGCTAAGAGGAGATATTGCACAAATTCAGTTTGTTCTTGCTTGAATGTCAGAAGGAAAAGGATGACCTGATTGAAGTTTATAAAATTATGAGCTGTATGGATTGAAATGAATGCCAGAGCCTTTTTCCCAGGGTAGGAACGTCAATTACTCAGAGACATAGGTTTATGAAAAAAAAAGATGATTCTAAGAAGATGTAAGGAGTACCTTCTTTTCCAAAGAGGGTGGTAAATACCTGAAATTTACTGCCAGAGGATGTGGTGGAAGCAGATACAATCGCAATATTTAAGGGGCGTTTGGCAGATAAATGACCAGGCAGAAAATAGAGGGACATGGACAGCCGAGAGGGAAAGGGTTTCAGTTTAGATAGGCATCATGTTGCATCACAGTCTTGTTAGGCTGAAAGGACTGTCCTGTGCTGTATATTCTTTGAAAAATGTGCAGTCCATTTCCATGCAATCTTTAAAAAATGCAAATGAAAGTCAAATTTCACTTACCCGTGACGACAACTTCAACAGTTTCACTCTCTTTCCATGAGTTGTATATCGCACAGTGATAAGACCCACCAGTTTCATTGTTCGCGACTGTTTCATAAATATTACCCCATCGAGAAGTGAAAGACCGTCCGTTTTTGGACCAAATAACAGCCCGTTCTCTTTCTGTCCCACATTGAAATTTTAAAGTCTCTCCTTCTTTTACAAATCCATTTGTGGGATATACATTAAGCACGGGCCTTCTGAAAGCTGAAGAGAGAGAGAGAGAGAAGCAGAAAGGTTCAGGATCAAATCATTGCATCATGTTGACCTCTCACTACTATAAACACAGTGTGCAGTTCAGCCTCAGTTTCCCAGGATAGAGAGTTCAAGTTGAAGTTGTCTATTGACCAAAGGGTAAAGTCCAGACAAAAAATTCTGAACTCGATGAATTTTGTTGGCACCTAACCATTGATTGCTTGACGCATCATCTCTGCAGCGCCAACCATTTAGTCAACATCTTTATTTTTCAAAGGGCCAATTGTTGACAGGCAATAGTTGATTTACTGTTCGGAAGAGTTAACTGCACAGATTATGTTTAGCTTTATTAGAACCAGTTGATTACAATGTAAAAACAGTTTTGCAATGTTCAATGCTTAGATCAAATCTCAACTCAACCTGTGGAGTGCAAATGAGAAAGTTCACAATATTATCTTCCTGAATTTTCCAGAAAAAAAAACCCTATCCGCTGCAAAGCTTTACTTAATTAACAAGGCAATGGTTATCTCCAATAAGAGATAATGTTTTCCCCTTGATAGTTAATGGTGCTACCCTCACTGAATAATCTTCACAATAAATATCCTGCAAGTTACCATTGAGAAAAATCTAACAATCGTGCTTTGTTTTTCAACTGTGTTACGATCCCTGAACCGCCTCACGATCAACATGCTGGGGGTTACTCTTTTTAAAATTCATTTTCTTTTAATTCATTCACTAGATTAGGGAGTCGCCGGCTAGGCCTGCATTTATTACCAACTCCTAATTGCCCATAGGGCAGTTAAGAGTCAACCATATTGCTGTGGGTCTGCAGTGACATATAGACTAGACCAGGCAATGATGGCAGTTTCCTTCCCTTAAGGACATTAGTGAGTCAAATGGGTTTTTCCAAGATTTGTTGGAGATGCCGATGTTGGACTGGGGCGTACAAAGTTAAAAATCACACAATAACAGGTTATAGTCCGACAGGTTTCATTGGAAGCACACTAGCTTTCAGATTGTCACCTGATGAAGGAGCGTCGCTCGGAAAGCTAGAGTGCTTCCAATTAAACCTGTTGGACTATAACCTGGTGCTGTGGGGTTTTTCCAACAAATGACCGACATTTATTGAATTCAAATTCCACCACCTGCTGTGGGGGATTTGAACCCGGGCCCCCAGTACATTGTCTGACACTTTGATTTAAGAGTCCGGTGATAACGACTCTGGGTCATTGCCACCCCTTCTGAGAGAAAGCAATGTCCTCTACAGAGAGGCAATTTAACTATCGCCTCTTCATATTCAGTGACACCACCACTGAATCTCCTCACTATCAACACCTTGGGGGTTACTATTAACAAGAAACTCAGCTGGACTCACCATGCCAATATCATAGTGACAAGAGAAGGTAAGCGGCTGGGAATACTGCAGCAACTAACTTACCTCCTGACTTTGCCAAGGTCTGTCCACTATCGACAAGGCACAAGTCAGGAGTGTTATGGAATGCTCCCCACTTGGCTGAATGAGTGCAGCTCCAAAAAACAGCACAACTCCATCCAGCTACAATGCAGCCCCCACTTAATTGGTACCACATCCTCAAACATTTACTTCCTCAAATATCGATGCTCAGTACCAGCAGTGTGTACCTTCTACAAGTAGCACAACAGAAATTCACTAGAGATGCTCAGACAACACCTCCAAAACTCAGTAGTACCTCTATCAGAAGGATAAGAGCAGTCAATCATTAGGAACACGGCCACCCTCACGTTACCCTCAAAGGCGCTCAGCATCCCAACTTGGAAATGTAACGGCCATTCTTCAGTGTCGCTGGTTCAGAATCCTGGAATTCCCTCCCCAAGGGTATTGTGGCTGTTTCTACAGCACTTGACGAAATGGCTCAAGAAGACAGCTCAAGCCCCACATTCTCAAAGAGAGCAACTGGGAATTTTGTCAACAAATACTGGGTTCCGCCAGTGATGCCTATATCCCACCATGAATTAAATTTCACGTTCCATGTGCCTGCCCATTTCGCCTGCCCGTATCCTTCTGTTTTCCTCCCTCACTTTCCTCCTTGTTTTGTTACCTTTCCACACGTCCGACCACCTATTATGGAACTGAGGAGCAGAACTGAAGTTAATGTCCATTTATATTTATCATAACAGTTATCACAGCTAGTTCTGATCTGTACGAGGCACCATTTAATGCTGATTCCTGTCAAAAAGAGACAGAATTGTACATTTGGCATATTGTTGTTTACAAATATATTGTTTCGATGCTTACTGCCATTAACTGCCAGTGTCATTATCTTGAATTTTGCTGGCAAATTTGTAATGTGCCTTTAATCTTTAGCTTCCCAAACCTTTTTAAAAGGAAACGAATGTATCAATTTCATTAAAACGCTCACTTTACTCTCTCGCTTATCTTATCCATCAGTTTGTCCATCATTGAAACTGCCTTCCTAGTCGTATTTAAGACCTGAAGAGCAGAAGAATAGGATTAGGCCATTCAGACCCTTGATACTGCTCTGAAATCCAATTGGATCGTGGCTGATCTGACCTCCCTCACATACAGTTTATTGCCTGAACCCTATAATCGTTGATTCCCTTCCCCTCCCTCCACCCCGCCCCGCCAACTAATCAAGAATCTATGTCATCCTTAAATATACACAAGGACTGTACAACTCAAAGCAGTTGCCTGTGGCAAGAATTTCCAAAGACTTCCACACCTGTGAGAGAGGATATTCCTCCTGATCTCAGTCTTCAATTATTGCCCCTTTACTCTGAGACTTCTCTTTTCCTTGACAGTCCCATGAGGGGGGAACATCCTCTCAGCATTGACCCTGCCAAGCTCTATAGGTTTCAATGAGATCACCTCATTCTTTAAACGTCAGTGAGTAGAGCCCTAACCTGTTTAGACATTGCTCAAAAAGACAATCTCTCCTTCCCAGAGATCATCCTAGTGAACCTTCTCTAAATTGCCTCCAATGAAAATGGTGCACTTCCTTAAATGAGGCAGTAAAAGTTCTCAGTGCTCAAGGTGTGGTCTCCCCAGCAACATGTACGTTTGCAGAAAGACTTCCCTACTCTTTAGTAATAATAGCCAAATTTCCCTCCCCACTGTGTGCTAGTTTTCTGTGTTTCATACAGAGCTTCCCCACCCCCAAGTCCCTTTATGCTGCAGCTTTGTGCATTTTTTCTCCATTTAAGTAGTACTCTGTTCTGTTCTCCCTTCTAAATTGAATGGAAACTTATGTTTCCCAAACAACCTGTTCTAAATCTCATGCTCATTTGAAAGGTTGTGGTGGAGTTAAACTTTGATGCAGATTTACTGAATAGACTCTGTCCAATGTGACTAAGTCATTGGCCCTCTTTTTATCTATTGGTACATCCACGCGGTATAAGAGTTGAACATGATTCCAGTGTCTGGCTGTACAGAGGATATCCCTAACTCTGGACAGAAAAACAGGGATTAAATCACAATTGGTTCATATTTAAAAGGTCACTGAAAAGATGTGCACAGCACGACTTCAGATTTCCAAATGATTATCCAAAAAAAAACTTGCAGTTCCCTTACCTTGGGTGATCTGACAGAGAGCAAGATTCACTGGAAAACATAAGGGAATTGAAATGCAAATGTAATTATTTCTGTAAGTGCCCTGGAAACGACAAAGCACAGACAATGTCAAAGCAATTTAAGTGGAGAAGCAGCAGAGAAACAACACCAGTCCTGTCTGTAACTCAATAGTAACTGTTAAATGTTCACTCCCATTGAAGTGGACACAGAAATATGAATTTATATCAACTGTATGAGCACCCATTGGTTTCTTCATCCTTGTCGCATTCGAATTGCAAATGTTGATTTGTATCTTCTGACTTTTATTTATACCCTCGTTTTCTCTTCCTGCTTTCTGTCTGCTTAGTTTCCCACTTCATTTGCAATTTTTTACACAATTCAGGGTCTCTGGAAATTTAAATTTCTTGTAAAATAAAGTACGTTTGCGAAGATGATTGCAAAAGGAATAAAGTCACATGATTGCGCGTTTCTTGCCTCTGTGTGATTCTTAGAAACCCCGAAAGTCAGCCAAGTCTCACCAATGATCACACTGAGACTTCTAGCTCAGCGACGAAAGGCTACTGTTACAATGAAGCATCTCTGCATCTAAAATTACTTCACAAGAGAGCAAGAATCATCTGCAATCTAAATTCAGAGCCAGAGAGGTCTACAGCACAGAAAAAAAGCTTATCAGCTCATCGAGTCTGTGCCAGTCTAAAACAAACACCTCGCAATTCTCGAATTCCATTTAAACACCATTTGGCCCCGAGCCTTGGTATCTCAAATTGACATCTAAATGCTTCGACAATGTAAAGAGAGTTTCTGCCTCTCCACCCTTTACAGGCAAGGACTTCCAGATTCCCTACCACACTCTGGGTGAAAATGTTTACCCTCACATCCCCTTCTAAACCTCCAGGCATTTGTTTCCATCTGTCTCATCCATGTCATTAATCCCTCCATCAAGGGGGACATTTACCTCATGTCTATTCTATCTAGGCAACTTCATCATTTTATACATCAACAACCACAGTCTCTTGAAGTTCCCTACATCTTTGAAATTCTCCAGTCCCCAAAGCAACATCCTCGTTAATCTCCTAATTTGGATGAAAGGTTTTGACATACCCATTCACTGCTCAGTGATATATCTCACCTCTATATTGTTGCTGATTGCCCTTCCCTTTGCTGGATTCTGAAATTCTACTGATCCGCCCATGACTTAACATTTTTAGGTCGATTGCACGTGTGGCGTGGACAATTTGGACCGAAGGGTCTCTTTCTGTGCTGTACATCTCTATGACTCTATGCGTGTAACTTGTATTCTTTCCGAGAAGATCAAATAATATTGTCCGAAGCGGGAACAAAGGATACGATGAAACGATTTTTCTTCTCTCTCTTTCCCAAAACGTTATCGTTCATGTTGCCAACTTGTTTCATTCCCGAATTTAGCCAAGTTTGATTTTTTTTTAATGTTGGCCACAGTTATTAGATCTGAGAAGGAAGTTTAGGGTTATCGACTGTAGAATTCAATCTCACGTGACCGGGGCACCGCGCAGGTTTGTCATGGTTAAGGTCCATTAGTAACACACACTTACAGAGGATCAGAAGCACGGAGGTCAGCGTCATTTTCAACGCGGTTTTCTAGCACAGCAGTTTCCAACTCAGTGTGACCTGATGCTCGCTACATCTATGCATTCTCTCTCTCACATTTACCTGTAACAGAAGACGATGCATTTAGAAACAGCAAAAGTGGCTGCTCTCTCCATACGCTGCTCGCACATGATTAGTTCTACGCACAGTGGGACAAAGCTGCTCCTTCAGCAAGGTTATGCTGTGAATTCCAAGAGGCATGGCACTCCATCACTAAACACATCGAAATAGATCCCATCTACCTTTCCTTGGAAAAAAAAGAACTGGAAACGACATCAATACCTTAAGAAAGCAAAACCTATAAAGAGAGATGCGGGACATGCCACCAGCTCTTTACCAGGGACTCACACTGAGGATGTTACCTCGTCATGGTGACAAAACTATTGAAAACAAACCTTCCAGCTCCGCGAGCTAACGTACATACTTAAAGTTATGCTGTCCTTAGTTGGTTTTTATATCCGAGGGGTTATAAAAAACACAGGTTTCGAAAAGTCTGTGTTTTGAAGGGTTTTAGGACCAATTTGATAATAGCTAACAGATACTGTCACAGGCAGAGGATTTTCAAACTTAAAACATACTTGTACAGTCAAAGGTGAGTGTCCGGATCTCCCAGTTCATCTCTCCTCTGGTTTGGTTTGGGTTTTAGCAGAAATGTAGCAAAAAAGATGCTGGTCCCAAAGAAGCAGGTCAGGACTGCGACTCTCTCTCTATGACTTCTCTCCTGTAAGGCCCTGTGTTTGTTTGTAACTTTTGTGCCAAGGGGTGTTCGTGGGGATAGCTGCAAGTGTTGGCACAGTATCATTAAGTTGCGATAATCAGTTGGGTTTTCGGGTGGGTTAGGTTATTCTGTATTCTGTTCATGTTTTGGTTGTGTTTCATTCAGTAATCTTGTCATTTGTTTTAAACAAAGTGGGTTTGTTTAAAATAAACAATACTGCTGGAAATTCCACGTGACACCTGCTTAAAACAGCTAGCAACGTTCGGGTCTTGGCTACTCTCTTGAAATGTTTTGAGGGGTCTGGCCTGGTTCATAATAACAGGAACAGCAGTAGGCCATTTAGCCCATCGAGCCTATTCCACCAGTCAATAATTGATCTGCAACCTAACTCCAAATACCTGACTTTGGCCACTATCTTCTTCATAACGTTGCTGAACAAACATGGATCCATCTCGGACTGAAAACCACCAACTGATTCAGCATCCACTGCAGTTTGTGGAAGAGAGTTCCATACCTCTCCCACGCTTTGTGGGTGGATGTTCTTCCGAACATCTCTCTTGAACGGTCCGGTCCTAATCCTCAGACAATGCCCTCACCCTTTCTGGAATCCCCAACCAGTGGAAATAGCTTCTCTTCTTCCACCCTGTCTTTTCCTGTCAATATCTTCGATCAGACCACCACCTAATTGTCCAAATTCTGGGGAAAACAGGCTTCATTTGTGCAATCTCTCCGCGCAATTTAACCCCTAAAGTCCAGGTTCCACTCTTGCTAACTCACGTTGTACTCCCTCCGAGGCCAATCTGTCCTTCCTAGCACGGGGTTCGGGAGAGTACTGTTCACGTTAGAAAAGAAGAACAAAAATCGCTGGGGAAACACAGCAGATCTGACAGCATCTATTGGGAGGGAGACAAAGAGACAGAGTTAATATTCCACTTTATAAACACAGGGAGTATTGTAGAAGCTCAGCAGGTTTGGCAGCATCTGTGTAGAGAGAGAGAGAAACCGCTATGGGCCAAATGGATTCAGTTTGGGAAATTTAGTTGGGATGGACGAGTTGGGACGAGTCCGCTCTGGAGGACTCTAAAAGTCCAGTCTATAAGTAGCTGTTCATGATCAGACTCTGATGTGATCACTGGGAATTTTGAAGCAGATTGAGGCACAATGTGAAGGTGTCCTGAACCCGTTCTTTTGCCCAAAGTCTTTGCTGCTTACAGAACCAGAGAGAAACTGCAGCCTAGTTCGGTCTGACCACCGTCTCCGAGCCAGAGAGAGAAAGAGAGAGAGAAGGGTGGGGGGGTTGGGAAGAGAGATACAGGAGACTTCCCCGATTCATGCTGATCATATGCACCCCCATCCTAACCCAATCCCTCCATGAACAGGGAACACCACAACAACCACATCAGTCTTTGGAATGAGCTTTATCAGAGTTGAACAGCCAGCACAGAGGCTGAATACACTCTGCAGCTGTCATGACGACGACGATGCATTGTCAGAGCACCTTCTACCGTTAAACCAGCAACAGCTATGACTAAAATAGAAATCACTGGAGAACGTGCAAGCAAAAACGTCGTGCAGCCTACTAAGACTGAGTGACTCTCTATTCCCTCATCGTAATATCCACCATTTTATATCTCTATTTCGCTTTCACCACAATTAACAGTCCCTTTATCCTTTGCAGCAGCAGTGATCTTTTCCATTCACCCCTCCCTTTCAAGTTGTGAAGAAGGGTCACTGGATTCGAAATGTTAACTCTGTTTCGCTCTGAGTTTCTCCAGCACTTTCTATATTTATAACGAGTGACATAGAACATACAACAGTACAGCACAGGAAAAGGCCCTATTGCCCTCGATGTTGTGTTAAACGGAACACCAAACGAAACTGGTCCCTTCGCCTTGTTCTTGGTCTGTTTCCTTCCATTCCTTTACTAAAACCTATGAAAATAATACCCACAGCTCTACCCTCATTGATCACCTTCGTCACCTCCTTGTAAAATTCAATCAAGTTGGTAAGGCATTAGCTGCCCTGCACAAAGCCATGCTTTTCCAAATGTGCACAAATCCTATCCCGAGGAATTCCCAACGACTGAGGTGAGAGTCACTAGTCTATGGTTTCCTGCATTATCCCTATTTTCCTTCTTGAACAAAGGAACAACATTAGCTACTTGCCAGTCTTCCAGGACCTCTCCATTGGCGAGTGCGGCTACATAGATCGAAGCCAAGGCCCCAGAAAATTCCCTCTCTTGCCTCTCTCAATAACCTGGGTAGATAACATCGGGCCTTGGGGTAGATACCATAGAGCCCTTCGGACTTATCCACCTTAATGCTCTTTAAGAGACCCACTTCCTTCTTGATCTCAACATGCTGTAGCATATTTTGTATGCGCCATGCAAATCTCACTATCCTCCATATCCTTTTCCTGGGTGAATACCAATGCTCATTTAGGATCTCACCCACATCTTCTACCTCTAAACACAAGTTCCCTCCTTTTTCCTTGACTGGTCTTACCTTCTCCCTCCTTATCCTGTGTTCACACTGAGACCTGTTGAGTTTCCCCAGCACTTTCTTTGTTAATAATCTGTCACTTGAACACTGTTTTCCCTTTTTCTCTCCCTCACTTCTGTTTTTGTTTATTATATTGCTCATTCTCTCACTCGCAATTCAGAAAATAACATTGTGACAACAACAATTTGCATTCAGCTATTTTTGGACATATAGTCAAAAAGTATTGATCTGATTTTTCCAAATCTATACTGTGCCACTGACCCATCTGATTTTATTGCACAGCACAGAGCATTTTCAATTATAAGTGGTCAGACAATCAGTGCTGACACGGCACCAGGAATGCGACACTTGGAATTGAAGTATTCATTAACACAAAAACTGTGAGGGATGCTGGAGATCTGAAACAAAAACAGAAAGTGCTGGAAAAACTCAGCAAGTCTGGCAGCAGCTATGGAGAGAGAAAAGGAGAGTTAACGTTCCAGGTTATAAGCACAGACAGTGCGAGAAAAAACTCAGCAGGTCTGGCAGCATTTGTTAGTAGAGACAGAACAGAATTAATGTTCCAGATTATGAACACAGAAAGTACTGGAGAAACTCAGCAAGTCTGGTAGCATTTGTGAATAAAGAGCTAACATGACAGATTGTGGACACAAAAAGTACTGGAGAACCTCAATAGGTCTGTCTGCTTGTGTGAATAGAGACAGAACAGAGTTAACATTCCAGGTTACAAACACAGAAATCATAGCTCTTGTGTGTGACCAACCTTCTGCATCCAATTTAATTACGGTGAACAGTTCTGTATAGTTCTGCAGATGCAGAAACACTGATCCCCTGGGTACCTGAAGCATACCTTCCTCACTCTTACATTCAAATCCCGTCACACGGAACCAGAAATTCCTACCAGCTTTTCTGATTGCTTGCTGCAGCTTCACACCAACCTTCCATCCTTACAAAACCAACTGCCTGAAATGTGCTGATTTCCCGACTGGCTGTCTCTCTGAGAGTTAAGTGTTTTTGTTGTTTGATTCTGAAAGAGAAAAAGGAACTACAGTGACAGAAGGAACAGCTGCGTCGTTTTTTTTATACTGTTTCCACTCAATGTTCCAGTCAGTCCCCGCTCCCTGGGGGCCACTGAAAACAGCACGGGCGGTGGAACCAATTTGAGCAGAGGTCTATTTGGGGCAAGAGGTTTCCATTCTGAAATGTCATGTTCAGTGGAGCTCAGCGAGTGAGAGGGGGATTGTTGAAGTGAAATTGTGTGTCTGAACGAAACGGTAACTGAAAGTGCCGACTGATGGATACTCATGTACAGGATACATAACAGACTGGAGGCTTGGCTGCTTCTCATATCTGGTGTAAGAGTGGAAGGTAAGGCAGGAAAACAGGTCTGCTGTAGTTCCTTGTTCAGGAGATTAGACAAAAACATCCTCAATGGATATTGGCAAAAAAGTGCAATAGCATTAACAACACCTGCTTAGAATAGAAAGAAACTTATTAAATTAATGGAGGGAAACTTCAGAGTGATTCAGTGCAGAGGGATTTGGATGTCCTTGTGCATAAATAGCGTAAAGATAGTGAAATTACTCCATGAGACTACTCTCCCATCACCAAGTCCCCCTTCATTTACATGTATATAGTACATCACACTGACCAATCTGGCTCAGAACCCGTTCCGACAATGAACAGAAACACTGCCACCCCTGTTTATATCTGTCAGTCAAGGCTCCCAGATCGGACAAGGTTAGAAGCACCAATCAGGGAACTTAGGTTCTATGAGGTTCGCCTGGCTGACCTCATTCCAAACACTACATCCCACTTTCCCTCAGTGCTGGTACACAGATCTGTTCTTTTTCCCATAGTATATCCTTGGGCGTTTTTGCATCAGGTCCAGTCGTTCCAACTCTGCCTTGAATACTGGTGGCTTTTACAGGACCGTAGCCTGCCTCTTGCTCGCGGTGTTGGAAGAAAGTCATCATCTTCCTCAGTCAGTAATGGTGTTGAGGCTGTGACGTGTGCCGTGTCCATCTCATTCTGAGAGGTTTCTGCGAGGGTAGCAGAGGGGGAGAACACACAGGTTCTGACAGCCTTGCTGGATGGTCTGAGGTGGTGGGGTATGTTCTGCTCCTGCCCAGTTTGTGAGATTGTAGCTTTCATGTGGTCCATGTGTTTGTTCAGAATTGCATCTTCTACCGAAAATTTGTATGCCATTGGACGGACTTCATGCCGTCAGGTCTCTTACCCATGTAGAGTCATCCCCATGGTTTCAAGACTCAACTTCGTCCATTGAAGTAAACTGTCTCTCCAACTTGGAGGAGCCTTCGGTCCAGCACTGAGTGTACCTCATGTCGTTTCACCCTCTCTCTTAGGTCTGGGGAGATCAGGTTTTACCTGGTGTGGAGACTTCTCCCCATTAGCAACTTAGCATTAGAGCTGTCCCTGTAGTTGTGTGAGGAATAGTCCTATAACGGAGCATGAACCGGGACAGGTTAGTATCGAGTGAAGCTGTAAGCTGTTTCTTTAAGGAGAAAGTGAGGACTTCAAATGCTGGAGATCAAAGTAAAAAAAAACACGTGGCTCTTGAAAAGCACAGCAGATCAGGCAGCGTCTGAGAAGCAGAGGAGTCAATGTTTCAGTCATTCATCATTAAGGGCATATGCCCTAAGCTTCAACTCTCCTGCTTTGCTTTTCCAGCACCACACTTTTTGATGATGTTTCTTTCAGCCTTCCTTCCTTTGCTCCTTCTGCCAGACTACTGGATGATGGACGGTATGGAGCTATACTTCCATGCCAAATGCTTTGTGTCTTTAGGAAATTGTAGTGACTGAACAAAGAGCCAGGTGATATCCCAGATTGGGAGCCTTAACTTTGACCAATTAGGGTGCTCTGGCTGACAGATCCACGCAGGAGTCTCAGATGATACCCCAGAGAACAGTCTCCTACATTGATACAAACCCCCGTGGACTCTCATTTCAGCATACTTCTGGGAATCCTTATCCAATTACAATTGCAGATATGCATAGCTCATGTCCTGATTCGTGAAGAACAGCATCCCGCCAGACTTGAGTATTGCTTGTCTATTTGAGGGATTGGGTAGTTATCCCCAGCTGCCAAAAGTAGTTAGTTATCTGAAAATCCCACGAAGGTAAACTAATTCCCATTCCACAAACTGGACAGGTTTGATGACTCCTTCACTTTCCAGCCTCCAGAAATCTACCTCTATTTTTTGTGCATAAGACTAATGGCATTGGCAGAATTATGGAATTGCTTCTTGGCCTCTTTGATCGTCCCTGCAGCCTGGAGCAGTGACTCACAGCACCAGGGAGCAGGGTTTGGTTCCACCCTCAGCCAACTGTTTGCATATTCGCCCCATGGCTCCATGGGTTTCCTCCTGATGTTCCGATTTCCTCCCACAGTCCAAGGGTATACAGGTTAGATTGAATGGCCAAGCCTAATTGCCTTGTACGAGGATTAACCCTGGGGAATGCAGGGTTACAGCATGGATCTGGATGGGATACTCTTCAGAAGGTCGGTGTGTACTCGACGGGCCAAATGGCCTTTATTCTTACAGTGGGGATTCTATCCTCTAAGCTTGCTGAAACACTTGCCAATATTTAATTAGGACTTTACCCCGGCAGTCGTTTTCCAGTCGGAAAATGTTGAGCTAATCAATGTCAATGTTTCTCAAACAATTTCACCGTCAAGCTTGAGTCCGAGGCTTTTAATACAGTCAGTGCGGAATGAATCAGCTGCTTCTCATAAGAGACCAGAACCTAACTTGCACCCTTAATTGGTAGGAAGTAAAAGCAACTTAACTGTTCCAAATCAGCTCTAGGTGCACTTTCCTGGATGGGCACCATCCTGGATACCAACCAATGTGCTCTCTTACTGGGCAAGACGGCTGTCTTTTGTCCACATACAAACAGAAACTACAATCACCTGTTGGTCTGCATGAGTACAATTTTTAAACACGAACCATTCACTATCCACCAGCAACCACATTAGTATGGCTGCAAAATCCATCCTTGCCAATTCATGTGCCTCTTAAATTATATATTCCTTTATTTAGATTCGGGATCCTACCCTCTAGTTCAACTACGTGGCTCTTCATCTTCATGGCGAATGGTGTCACATTATGGTCACTCTTCTCCAAAGGATCTTTGAACAACAAGACTTAATGTTTCATTGCAAAGTATCCCGTCCAGATGAGGCTGTTGTCCAGTTGGTTCTTCAAGGTTAAAGAACTATCCCTTTTCACTCTTCAAGACAGTGGCTTACCAACACTTTCTCAAGGGCAACTGGGAACAGGCAATAAATACTGGCCAGCCAGTCACACCCACATCCCTCAAATCAATTTTGAAAATACACATATACATACTCACGAAAACACTCCATCATTTTGTTTTGTCAATGTCTATGTCACTTAAAGTCACCCAAGATTGCAGTTGCACGGTTATTACAAGAATCTCTGATGCCTTGCTGCATATCTGATTACGCTTGTAGGAAGGGTAATGGAACGGTAATCCACTATTACAAGCGGATTTAAGTACAGAACAGTTTAGTTTTGTTTCAAATGCATCGGACTTTGGTTAGGTTGTATCTGCAGGTGTGTGTGCAGTTTGGGTCTCCTTATGTCAGGAAAGATGCTATTTCCATGTAGAGAGAGAGAGCCATGAAGATTCACCAGCCTTGCTCCTGGGATGGGGCCAACATCCGATGAAGAGCCAGTGGGCAAACCTGGGCCTGCATTATCTTGGCATTCCACGGATGAGCGATGAAATCATTGGAAATAAAGTAACACAATTCTTAAAGAGGCATGTTACCTTTGGTTTGAATATTCGCTGGTTGGGGGAGACGAGAACTGGGCAGGATTTTAAAGTAAGGGTGACTTCAAAGATGAGGGTTTATTTTGTTTTGCTCATTAGATTGTAATCTTTTAGAATTCTCTACCTGCAGGGTCCTCGGGTCACTCCATCACTGTGTATGTTTAAGGTAGATGCTGATAAATTTATCATCACCAATCTTCAAGTAGGTTATGGGATGGAGTGTGTAAAATGCATTGTAGTGCTCGATCAGCCATTTTCGTATTCAATGGGACAGCAGGTTGATGGGGGTGAATCTCCCACTCCTGTTATTACATTCCTCTGTTGCGAAAGCAATGGATCTGGTTGCTTTTCTCTTAGGAATACACTCAAGTATTTGCCTTCCCCAACAATGAAATGCTGCTCGGAAATGCACAATTTATACACTTGTTGACTCAAAAACGTATTCTCTGATTAATGCAGTGGATATGAAAATGTATTTGTAGTGTTATACAGATAGACAGCATGGAAACAGACCCTGAAGTCGAATTTGCCTCTGCCAACAGATACCCTAAATCAACCTAGTCCCCTTTGCCCGTACTTGGCCCATATTGCTGTCACCATTCTTATTCACATTCCCATGTAGATGCCTTTTAAATGTTGAAAATGTAACAGCCTCCACCACTTTCTCTGGCAGCTTATTCTTTACATTGCACCATCCTTTTTATGAAAAAAGTTGCCCCTTAAGTCCCTTTTAAATTTTGCTTCTCTTACCCTAAACCTATGCCTTCTAGTTTTGATCAACTATCCTTCCCCCCCAAACTACCACCATCCCGGGTAAAAGATTTTGTCTATTTACCATATCCATGCCACTGATGATCTTATAACCTCCATAAGATCACCCCTCAGGCACTGACGTTTCAGAACAAACAGCCCCAGCCTACTCAGCCTCTTCCTAAGGCTCAAACCCTCTAATCCTGGCAATATCCTTGTAAATCCTTTCTGAACCCTTTCAAACTTCACAATATCCTTTCTATAGGAGGGAGAGCAGATTGCATGCAATATTGCGAAAGTATGAGATTCTACTACATCTGTACTTTCTCTCAGGGAAGGCTTGAAGATTATCAACAATTGAATCAAGCTTCATCAAAGAAAGTATTTCCAGTAAATAAATCTGACAAATATGTGTTTCTGTAAATGACAGCTTCACCCCATTTTAATTTAACTTTAGGACTGGAAAAGCAGCGTTAGCAACTTTGCTTATTTCTCATATATTACAAGTAAGCTGGAGTCTAACGGTAGAAATATGAAGAAAGGTAGATAGATAGGTAGATAGATAGATATGACATTTGATGCATAAACTTTTAACATCGTTTTTCATAATAGAATACATATCTATCAAAATTGCACGATTTCATTCGGACTGTTACTGCTGAGCCCGGTTTAACGTGCATGTCTTCCTTTCTTACTTTCATATAACTACCCATCGTTGAAAAAAAAATGAAATGAAAGGATTTATTGTCGAACATCATGCTGCAAATAGAATTAACCCAGTGATGTTAAAGAAGTTAGAAACAAGATTAAATCACAAACGCTAAATCTTCACCCTTGGTGAAAAATTAATGCACTAATTCGACAACTCAATTGAAATAACTTTCAAGTAATACACTAAAATTCTGCACCATCTGACAATGCTTCCCGCTAAATTTGAGTCAGAATTCAGACACATATAAATCATTTTCCGAGTTACTTACACCCATTGTTTTCATGGAAGGGAAAATCGGGCTTCTGCTTGCATATAACTCCTTGTGTGAAGAAGGGAAAGGTGTGAATTCTTCCCAGAAACGAAACAGTCCTGAAGCTAGCAGTATCGCCAAGTGTCTCTCTCACCCTAGTACGTGAACCACTCTGACAAACTCTGCAAGAATCTGTATACTACTTCCTATCTAATTATCTATTCATCTAATTACGCAGCCAGTGGCGTTTGTTTTTCAAGATGTGTGAAAGCAGTGTTGCAATTGCAACAAAATAAAGACTGAAAACATGCACCCGAACAAAACTCTATTGCTGTTTAAGATGGATGGAAATCAATTCTTCTTGGAATTGTATCTCATTCCGGAGTGTGCAGTAGACAGAACCGTGTCTGGAAACATTTCTTTATATAAAAAAAGTGGTGGACACCGTGCAACATTGCGCATCCGTCATCCCTGACAGAGGAAATGTCGCACTGGAGGCAACATCTCAGCATCTATGGAATACCAACGATTAAGCGATAGCCTTGTTGCAATTGTCTCTTGCCTTTAGCTGAGAGAAAACAGATAAGATTCCAATCCACCAGCACGTGTTCCAAGGTTTAAGCTCATGCGTACTACTGAGAGATAAAGACGTTAGCTTTGTCTGACAGTGAGAATCAGTAGACATGCACACACATCAGCAATGCCTACTGTCACCGCCCCTAGCGTTCACAGCGCAGAATCACAGATTGGAACAGTGCTATCAGATCAAAAAGCAGGGAAAAATTATTTTATGGTCAAATAGGTGATGCCCTCAATCCTGCACCTTGGATAATGGTTCGTTTATTTCCTCTCTTGAATTTATCTACATTCATGTGCCGATGAATTAAATAATCTGGGCCAAATACCCGCTAGTAGATGGTATGAAGTTCTGGAAATGGTTGAGGCGGGTACATTGACAACATTTAGAAGGCATTTGGACAATTACATGGATTGTAAAGGTTTGGAAGGATACGGGCCTAGTGCAGGGAAATGGGGTTAGAGTGGCTGGACATCTTGGTCAGCATGGAGCACATTGAACTGAAGGGTTTGTCTCCATGCTGTAGGAACCTATGGCCGAAACAATCTTTCAGGTGAAGCAGCATTTCAACTGCACCTCCTCCAATATTATGTATTGAACTCGCTGCACCCAATGTGGACTACTCCACATTGGCGAAACCAAACATAGACAAGATGGACACTTTACAGAACACCTCCAGTGTGTGCACAGACAGGACCCCAACATTTTTGGCAGCCAGTCATTTTAACACAGGTCACATGTCCATGTGTTCTTCCTCGGCATGTTGCAGTGTTCCAGGGAATCACAGTGCAAACTGAAGGAATAACGTCTAATCTTCAGACTAAGCACTTTACAATGGTTTGGAATTAATGTTGAATTGTGAACCCATTCCCTCCCGTTCTCTTAGCTAGTTACATTCTGTTATAATGCCATCTCTCCCCTCCCACCCCCTCAAGCTGCCTCCCCACCCCCACCCACCCCCCCTCACCCCACCCCGCCATTTCAATGAGGATTTTCTGTCCTTTCAAGACTGGCAGGAGTGTTATGGACCAGTCCGGTCTCCTAAACATATTAGAAAAAGTAGCCCAGACTCTTACTTAGCTAAATGTTTTAAGCAGGTGTATGGCAGATACTCCAAGAGTGTTTGAGCTGATCAAACCTCGTAGTTTTAAACAAAACAGAATTTATTAACAAGATTATTGAATGAAACACAAGGTTTCCCAACTTAATGATATTGTTCCAAATAGTTGCAACAAATTGCATAAATACCCCTTGGCACAAATGGTAAAATCAAACACAGGTTCTCCGAGGAGAGATGTCAGACCGAGGGAGGTTCAGCATGGTCCTGTTTTTTTGGATGCAGCAGCTTCACAATGACTACTTGCTAAAACCAAACCAAACCAGAGCTAAACTGAGCTGGGAGAACTGACCACTCTCCTTTCATTGTACAAGTATTCTTATTTAAAATCTTGAAAGTCTTTTTCCTGCGACAGTATCTGTTAGCTTGAATCAAATTGACCCTAAAACCCTTCAAACCTAGACTTACCTGGAATCGCTGCTTTTGAAACATCTCTGGAAAAAAAATGCCAAGAACAGCATCGTCAAATGAGACATACCATTCCTGATGAAGAGCTTATGCTCAAAACGTTGACTCTCCTGCTCGTCAGATGCTGCCTGAACTGCTGTGTGTCTCTACCATCACACTCTTCAACATACCATTGTTCAGCCATTTTCACATTTGAATCACTTAATCTGAACTACGAATGTATATTCTCCAATAGGACTCTATACCCCCATAGTGTCCCCTTCCAAACCATAACATAAATGCTGACCCCGCCACACATCTCTAGCTCTGATGAACAGTCATCTTGACTCCAAGCATTAGCTTTCTCTCTCTCTCCATGGACGCTGCCTGACCCATTGTGATTTCCAGCATCGGCTGTTTTCAGTAAGAAATATTGTGCTAACATTCTTTCTCTCTCTCTCTGTGTGTATGTGGAAGAGAGAGAGAGAGAATGACAGAGAAAGAAGATGATCAACCTCAATTCAGATACTTTAGCATTCCCTGCACACTCCCACATATACACACACATACATGCACACCCAAACATACACGCACATGCGTGCACACACACACACATATGTGTACACACACACACGTGCTCACATAGACACATGCTCACACACAAAAAGTTGATCGAGTTCATTTTGGAATGCCATACTTCTAGGAATTCTCGTGCATGTCTCTGGCCTGGCCTAGGATGGATGAGTTGTCCCAGTCGAAGTGGTGTCCTTCCTCATTCGTATGTTAGGATACGAGTGAGAGTGGATCATGTCGTTTTGTAGCTAGTTGATGTTCATATATCCAATCAACAAACACATTGACTTGGATCCCATTGACCACCCACTGAGAGAAAGAATAGGAAATGACATCACCAGAGTAAATGATGTCTCCACAGGAAATTACAGCACCAACCCAAGGAAACTCAGACGTATAAATTGAAAATGGGCTACACCACCAGTGCTTCATCCAGAGGCTCAGTGAAGATGTTACCTAGTATGGTGACGAACTGTCTGAAAACAAACCTTCAAGCTCAGCGAGCCAACCTACATCCAAAACCTCAACCTGAGGTATGAATCTTCTCAAAACCAGTTAAATTTTAAGTTCACAATTATATTAATTCAAAACTTTTTAAAATGGATTTTGTTCATTTTTGTTGTAGGGACGGCAGGGTGCCGCACTGGTTTCACTGCTGCCTCACAGCGCCAGAGACGCGGGCTCAATTCCCGCCTCAGGCAACTGTCTGTGTGGAGTTTCCACATTCTCCCCGTGTCTGCGTGGGTTTCCTTCGGGTGCTCCGGTTTCCTCCCACAGTCCAAAGATGTGCAGGTTAGGTGAATTGGACATGCTAAATTGCCCGTAGTGTTAGGTGCATTAGTCAGGGGTGAGTGTAGTGGAATGGGTCTGGGTGGGTTGCTCTTCAGAGGGCCGGTGTGGACTTGTTGGGCCGAAGGGCCTGATTCCACACTGTAGGGAATCTAATCTAATCTCAGAAGGAGTCGATAGGTAGAGAGAGGGCAAACACTGAGATTTTCCGAAATTACCAGATTCACAACAGGATGGTCCAATTTCCTTCCATTCCAGTTGATCGTTTTTCTCCCATTGTAAGCTTCACAGACCCGAACGGAAGTAGTTGAAAACATAACGGCAATTTACTCCTGTCCTACATCGCAGTTGTTAACTGAACTTGATTGTTGTCACAGAGTCCTATAGCAGAGACAAGCCCTTTGGCTCAAACTAGTCCATGCCGTCCACAATGTCCGGCCACGCTAACTCATTTCCCTGCACTTCGCCCATATCCTTCTGTGCTTTCCTATCCTTATCTTGTGTTGACAATGCGGCATCGACTGTCCTCTGTCTGAAACGGTAAATCAGATATGTAAGACAAATTTCTGAGAGAAACAGATATAATGTGAATTAGAACCATAATTTTCAATCGTCAGGTCGATAAACTGGAGAGAAGATATGTGTGTGTGTCTGTGTGTGCGTGAGAGAGAGAGAGAGAGAAAGAGGAGAGATTCAGCGAGAGAGAGAGTCTGTGAGAGAGAGACAGGGAGCGAGGGAGAGAGTTAAACAAACAGGGAAAGGCAGAGAAAGGGGAATGAGACAGTGTGAGATGGGCCATCGTACGAACCATAGCATGAATTTACTGAGTAACAGGAGATGGTGCAATATCTGTGATGGTCAGACTGAATTTCGAAATGTAAGATGTTTTTATTGCTTATGAGTTTGAAGCAATCTTGAATTTCACAGGCTGAATATTTTTAGAAACAAATCAAACCTGATACAAATGAACCACAAAACAGACCGGGTGGGCTTAATGGCACTGACATTTGTTGTCTGATACTACATTTCAATGGATATCAACAAAAAAACGCATGACTCTAATGTATCAGGTCCCCACACAGCACTAAAGGTAGAGAATCAGACCACTGAGATGATGCATGAGCAAGTTCTATTAAGGAGAGAGTATATTCTGTTGTTTTCTGAAGTTTACTGTCAGGCTCTTTAGATATTTGAGGGCACTATTCAACTCTGCCCTGAATTTACTCTGAGTTCCAGTATAAATAAATGGCTTGATACAAGAACTCAAGAGCTGAAGCATGATCCCGATTTCTTCCAGAATAAAGTTTGATTCGCTGGAATTGTTTCCGGAAAAGTAACTGACTCTAGCAAACCTGACGTACAGGAAAGTTATGAGAACCCAAACCCATAAGAGTATGAAGTTCCCTGAGATGGCGAAGAGTAAAACAATAGACTTTCTGCGGTTCTCCATCTCAGGGTCACAATTACCTCCATTGCTCTGGATCCAGAGTCTCCTTCGAGCTTTACTGGCCGCGAGAATGTGTCTGACAGTCCGAGCATTGAGCAGCAGAATCAGCGTGAATGCGAGACAAGGCGTTAAAATACGAAGAGCCCTGACATATGCTACCCGAGCTGATGACGTATAAAATATTATTTTAACGCTGCAAAACCAGGGTGTATTGTTAATTATGTACAAAGGCTCATTAATGAGATACAGGAAAGAACATATAAAACAGCACACTATGAAAACCACTCCAATTACATATGCCGCCGTTTTCTCTGTGCAATACGCCTCTTTCATCTTCTGGCAACAAATAGCTATAAATCGATCAAAAGTGAAAGCCACTGTTAGCCAGGCGGAGCTGCCTAATGCTACAATGTTCAAGACAGCACGGAAACTGCATAACGGTGTAATAGAAAGGAAACTGACCGGGAAGTAAATATCACAAATCCTGTTTAATATCACGGCGGCAAAAATGACAAGAAGATCGGATACTGGCATCGATATCAGGTACCATCGAGAGAGACCGCATCTTTTTTGGGACAGAACCGTAATGACCATCATGTTAGCTGTAACATACACACATGGGTGATTAGATTAGATTAGATTATTTACAGTGTGGAAACAGGCCCTTCGGCCCAACAAGTCCACACCGCCCCGCCGAAGCGTAACCCACCCATACCCCTACACCTACATTTACCCCTTACCTAACACTATGGGCAATTTAGCATGGCCAATTCACCTGGCCTGCACATCTTTGGACTGTGGGAGGAAGCCGGAGCACACGGACATACACGCCGACATACGTTGAACGCTACTTATTTGGTAGAAGTATATACAATATTGGATGAACCGCATCAAGTCTTTTTGCTAAAATGTTTGAAATGGTGAAGAGATTGTTTGGAATATCTTACACGAATAGTGCTTAACTATCAAATGAACTAAAATTTCATTGTTTAAAATTAAATGGAAAAACGCTACCACCAATATTCAAAATATACGACTTATTTGCTGGTGAATCATCTTCAGTGGCCAATGGGCGGTGGCTAAGCGTCATTGGTGGTCAAAGGGCAGTGGCTAATCTTCGGCGGCGAATCTGCTTTGGCGAATGGTCCCATCCGGAAGTTTGTTAACATGAAACTTAATAAGAATGGTGAACATACCGTATTTATTTAAAAAAATGAAGACTCCAATTCCTTTTCCATTGCATTCTGCAAAGGGGCTGAAACACCCTGCTCCCTGTCCGGAAGGCAAAATGATTAGCTTATGAACATGTGGCAATGAACCTGTTCTAAAATATATTCAGAGGTTAAAAAAAAGCTGCAGATGTTGCAATGCAAGGTAGACAAGCAGGAGGCTGGAAGAACACTGCAGGCCAGACAGCATCAGACGGTGGAGAAGTCGACGTTCGGTTGAAACCTTTCTTCAGAACCATCCTGAAGAAGGGTTTCACCCGAAACCTTGACTTCTTCACACGGAAATGTATTCAAACAGACAAAGAAGAATGGGTTGTTAGCCTTCTGTAAAAGTTGGTTGTCACGAGTGATAACTCTCCATGATTATTCGTGGAGCAGACTTGAGAAGTCACATACTCAGTGCAGAGTTGAACCACGGGAGGTGGCAGAATTTGAAGTCTGAATCGTAGAAGGTAATTTCCTCATCTACGGACTAGCAGCAGAAACACTGCCACGAAACATGATTATATCGCTTTAAAAAGGTTATACTTTAAATTTAATGAAATATAAATGAAATAATTTCAAATAGGGAGATACTTTCAAAACAACCGTTGATACATAACTAACAGTGGATCTTCACTGTGACAAATTCCTCATTCTAAATGGGCAATAAACAATTAAACAATTAAAAAAAAGATATTCTGGCAATTCACAAGCATATATACAATTTGTGGAATTCAATGTAGATCGAAAAGACTAGCTGATACCATTAATGTGAACACCTTAGTTTTGTGAACAAACCGTGCACAGAAGAGTTGACGTCACACTTTTAAAGTGAGAACATGGAACACTAAGAAGAAAAAAAAATAAACTGGAAACTTACACATTTGAAGCAGTAAAAAACTGATACAGTAAAAATAGGAAGTATGTCAACTCAAAGACGAGTACGTGGCTGGTTTTCTTTTAACAGATAAGCTGTCGCTTTAAAATGAAACAAACATATGTAGCAGTGAGTCAGTAAAAGCGTGGTTAACTCAAACAGCGCCCAACTTCTTTGATTTACCTGGAACTCCAATCGCTGCAAACATAGGATAGTAAATAGCAGACACAAGGCCCTTTGGTATTCCATGTATTTCTTCAGAAATGTGAGCTCCGCAGTTCATGGAAATAATCCAACATATATAGTTAATGCCAAACACAAGGATTCTAACTGAAACAAACATATTTATGAAGTTGCTGACAACCTCATGTTTATTGTTTTGAAAAATTGTATTTGGCTTTTAAAAAGTCGCACATGCATTTACGACGGAGGCCCATAGACATCACATAGGCTTCATTAATATTTCTGATACAAGAACACAAAAATGAAGTAGCCCCATTGGTTCAACTGGTATTTGTTCAATAGAAATTATTGACATTAGGGCCTTCCTGCCGAGTTAAATGGTGTGAGAATATTGCACAACTGACCAGAGATATCTGGTTGCTCAATGAAAGACGGTCTTTGCTGACATCCGAAACGCTGTGTGCGCACTCATTCAGGGATGTCCATGAACAGAGCTCTATTCCCGCAATGTGACGTTAAATGTCGATGAAGACACACAAGGAGAGGCACAACACAGCTGCCGAGAAGTTGTGATGTCCCTGAGCAAGTAATCCAAACCCTTGACTTGATGATACTGTACTGGTATGTGTCTAAACACCAGCATGAGAAGGAGTGAAATTTGAATTCAATAAAAATCCAAAGTTGAAAGCCAGCAGAATGTTGATTTTTAAAATTAATCTCATTCACTCATGTATTTCCAGGAAAGATTTTTTTTTGCTCTGAACATTGATTTTTACACGCAATAAGATGTAACCGAGGTTTGCTTCCGTAACTCCCACGGCTTCATCGACCATCAGATGAAATGTTAATTCATAACCTATACTTCTTGTTCACCTCCAAGGAAACGTCCGTCTGATACAATGTTGATACTGATCCTCAATGAATAGCGTCAAATCAGAATATCCAATCAACAACATGGGTTTTGTCTTCTTTGTTTGAAAACTGTTTCTCACAGTTCCCAGCACTATAACATAGAACATAGAACAATACAGCACAGAACAGGCCCTTCGGCCCACGATGTTGTGCCGAACTTCTATCCTAGATTAAGCACCCATCCATGTACCTATCCAAATGCCGCTTAAAGGTCGCCAATGAATCTGACTCTACCACTCCCACGGGCAGCGCATTCCATGCCCCCACCACTCTCTGGGTGAAGAACCCACCCCTGACATCTCCCCTATACCTTCCACCGTTCACCTTAAATTTATGTCCCCTTGTAACACTCTGTTGTACCCGGGGAAAAAGTTTCTGACTGTCTACTCTATCTATTCCTCTGATCATCTTATAAACCTCTATCAAGTCACCCCTCATCCTTCGCCGTTCCAACGAGAAAAGGCCGAGAACTCTCAACCTATCCTCGTACGACCTACTCTCCATTCCAGGCAACATCCTGGTAAATCTTCTCTGCACCCTCTCCAAAGCTTCCACATCTTTCCTAAAGTGAGGCGACCAGAACTGCACACAGTACTCCAAATGTGGCCTAACCAAAGTCCTGTACAGCTGCAACATCACCTCACGACTCTTGAATTCAATCCCTCTGCTAATGAACGATAATACTCCATAGGCCTTCTTACAAACTCTATCCACCTGAGTGGCAACCTTCAAAGATCTATGTACATAGACCCCAAGATCCCTCTGTTCCTCCACCTGACCAAGAACCCTACCATTAACCCTGTATTCCGCATTCTTATTTGTTCTTCCAAAATGGACAACTTCACACTTGGCAGGGTTGAACTCCATCTGCCACTCCTCAGCCCAGCTCTGCATCATATCTAAGTCCCTCTGCAGCCGACAACAGCCCTCCTCACTGTCCACAACTCCACCTATCTTTGTATCATCTGCAAATTTACTGACCCACCCTTCGACTCCCTCATCTAAGTCATTAATAAAAATTACAAACAGCAGAGGACCCAGAACTGATCCCTGCGGAACTCCACTTGTAACTGGACTCCATGCTGAATATTTACCATCTACTACCACTCTCTGACTTCGACCGGTTAGCCAGTTTTCTATCCAATTGGCCAAATTTCCCTCTATCCCATGCCTCCTGACTTTCCGCATAAGCCTACCATGGGGAACCTTATCAAATGCCTTACTAAAATCCATGTACACTACATCCACTGCTCTACCCTCATCCACATGCTTGGTCACCTCCTCGAAGAATTCAATAAGACTTGTAAGGCAAGACCTACCCTTCACAAATCCGTGCTGGCTGTCCCTAATCAAGCAGTGCCGTTCCAGATACTCGTAAATCCTATCCCTCAGTACCCTTTCCATTACTTTGCCTGCCACAGAAGTAAGACTAACTGGCCTGTAATTCCCGGGGTTATCCCTATTCCCTTTTTTGAACAGGGGCACAACATTCGCTACTCTCCAGTCCCCTGGTACCACCCCCGTTGCCAGTGAAGACGAGAAGATCATTGCCAACGGTACTGCAATTTCCTCTCTTGCTTCCCACATAATCCTAGGATAACATAATTTCAAGACTGTCTCATTAATAGCAAAGATCTATGTAGCACCGATAGCTGTGAAAGGTGCAATGCCCTCGTGCCAACTTCTTGTTCTTTCTTCCTCGATTATCATTGCTTACAAAGTAATAGTGTAATACCAGTTTGTCAGCGAGTGGTACACCCTTCCCTGCCACCATCTCCACCAATATTCAAATCATTCATTCCACAAATGCTAATCGAAATGCTATTCTTTCAAAAAATTGTTGGAAAGCAAATACTTGCATAACATTGCACTGCGTTAATGTCAACTACATTCGATAAGAGTTTGTTGAATTTGCAGAGAAAAATGATGGGCTTTGAGTTTAATTGCTTTCAAAGAAATACCTTTTGGGAGGCAACATGAAAATCCGGAATCTGTATGCTACCATCAGTGCTTTTTGGCACTGACGGTAAGAACGAATTCAGATTATTAAACTAGTTGTTTTCTTGGTTCAGTTATTGTTTTTTTCCTCCATTGTTGAATGAAATTGTGGGTTCTCAATTTAATTACTGATCAAGACGTCACATAGCCCTGTTGTAAATTGTTGTGACAGAAATGCTCAGTTGGAATAGAAGCCTGTTCAGAAAAAGGTATGAGCCATATCATTCACTTATGTTATGGGTCAGACCAGAACTCGCCAAAACATTTCAAGAAAGTAGCTTAGGCCCTAACTTTGCTCGTTGTTTTAAGTCGGTGTAGAGTGGGTGTTCCAGGAATGATGCAGCTGGCCAAACCACTTAGTTTTAAATGAATCAGAATTTATTTGGACACTTATGGAAAGAAATACATATACAAGAAAACAGAATATAGACTAACTCAATTATTTAAAAACTCAACAGACTATCCCAATTCATTGAAGCTGTTCCAAATTCCTGCAACAATCCCATATGCACAATTTCACAAGAACGTTTAAAACATGCACAGGGTATTACAGGGAAGTGAAATGTCAAAGCAATTCAGCATGGAACACCTTCTTCCATGTAGCAGTTTCTTTTGGATTCAAAGCTAACAAGTTACCAACAGTTCTGAACAGATTGCTAATGAAAAATCAAAGCAATCCAAATCAGGGAAAAGCTGAGCTAGAAGAACTGGCGACTCAACATTCAGTGTTTGTTTTGAAGAAGTAACAAAGAAGATTGATGAGGGCATAGCAGGAGATGTGATCTATATGGACTTCAGTAAGGCGTTCGACAAGGTTCCCCATGGGAGACTGAATACAGGGAGAACTAACCATTTGGATACAGAAATGGCTCCAAGGTAGAAGACGGTGGTGGTGGAGGGTTGTTTTTCAGACTGGAAGCCTGTGACCAGTGGAGTGCCACAAGGATCGGTGCTGGGCCCTCTACTTTTTGTCAATTACATAAATGATTTGGATGTGAGCATAAGAGGTACAGTTAGTAAGTTTGCAGCTGACACCAAATTGGAGGTGTAGTGGATAGCGAAGAGGGTTACCTCAGATTACAACAAGATGAAAGATTAGATTACTTACAGTGTGGAAACAGGCCCTTCAGCCCAACAGGTCCACACCACCCCGCCGAAGCGCAACCCACCCATACCCCTACATTTACCCCTTACCAAACACTACGGACAATTTAGCATGGCCAATCCACCAGACCTGCACATCTTTGGACTGTGGGAGGAAACCGGAGCACCCGGAGGAAACCCACACAACCACGGGGAGAACGTGCAAACTCCACACAGTCAGTCGCCTGAGGCGGGAATTGAACCCGGGTCTCTGGCGCTGTGAGGCAGCAGTGCTAACCACTGTGCCACCCACAAGATCCTGACCAGATGAGCCAGTGGGCTGAGAAGTGGCAGATGGAATTTAATTCAGATAAATGTGAGGTGCTGCATTTTGGGAAAGCAAATCTTAGCAGGATTTATACACTTAATGGTAAGGTCCTAGGGAATGTTGCTGAACAAAGAGACCTTGGAGTGCAGGTTCATAGCTCCTTGAAAGTGGAGTCGCAGGTAGATAGGATAGTGAAGAAGGCGTTTGGTATGCTTTCCTTTATTGGTCAGAGAATTGAGTATAGGAATTGGGAGGTCATGTTGCGGCTGTACAGGACATTGGTTAGGCCACTGTTGGAATATTGCATGCAATTCTGGTCTCCTTCCTATCGGAAAGATGTTGTGAAACTTGAAAGGGTTCAGAAAAGATTTACAAGGATGTTGCCAGGGTTGGAGGATCTGAGCTACAGGGAGAGGCTGAACAGGCTGGGCTGTTTACCCTGGAGCGTTGGAGGCTGAGGGGTGACCTTATATAGGTTTATAAAATTATGAGGGGCATGGATATGATAAATAGACAAAGTCTTTTCCCTGGGGTCGGGGAGTCCAGAACTAGAGGGCATAGGTTTAGGGTGAGAGGGGAAAGATATAAACGAGACCTCAGAAGCAACTTTTTCACGCAGAGGGTGGTACATGTATGGAATGAGCTGCCAGAGGATGTGGTGGGGGCTGGAACAATTGCAACATTTAAGAGGCATTTGGATGGGTATATGAATAGTAAGGGTTTGGAGGGATATGGGCCGGGTGCTGGCAGGTGGGACGAGATTGGGTTGGGATATCTGGTCTGCATGGACGGGTTGAACTGAAGGGTGTGTTTCCATGCTGTACATCTCTATGATTCTATAACTCAAAGTCGACAATCCCAGACATTTCAGAATTTATGCATTTACGATCCCTCTTAAAAAAAAGGACAACGTAAAATTGTTAACAAAGCAGCATGGTCACACTGAGAACATAGAGCATTGAACATGCCCGATAAAAGAGTAATTGCTCCAACTCGTCATCAAAGCCGAGCAACTTTAGTTTTGAAAACAAAAACAGATTTCCAGAAGAAGACGACTTTCCAAACATTTCATAAAATGAGCGTACAAAGAATGGTACAAAAGTGTAACATAATGGATTATGGCTGATGTCTGTTCCAATTAAAGAATTTCTCTATATTATAAAGAAAAAGCTTATGTATGCTCCTGGTCGGATAGGGCGGTCCACGTCATTGGATATTATCACACAGTTTCCAGGGGAAATAAAAGTTCAACTGGCTCGAGAAAGTGAACATTACGCATCAAGAGAAAGGAAAATGTGTGCGCATTAGAATAACTTACAGACGTGGAGTCCACATGAACAAACAAATAAGGATCAGTTGTCATTTTATTTGACATGATAGGTGCCCTGTTGTCATCTTACTGTAATTCGTTATAAAGATTTTCCTGCTACCAATACACAGAACAAGCGTTCAAAACGTTACATAGTGGGCATGGGGATTTACACATAAGTATTAAAATTTGTTCTTCCCCTCTGAAATACGAACATGAATGCTCTATAATCAAGGCAACCTGCCATCCTTATGTCTTCTGTGTACAAGTGATTGCTGACTAACGTCTATCCTTGGAAGGTAAATATTCGCATGAAAAGGCTTAGGATGGCATTGAGTCAATGGGCTAAATTTAACAGCGACGCCGATATACCCGGGAGGGGAAGTGAGGATAAACAGTTAGAGGGAAAGGTAATAAGAAAATGTCCATCGTCACAGAAATCGTGCTTTGTGTTTTATTTTAATCAGAAACAGCTCATTCGGAGGTAGTGACGTAAATTATTTAACAGCCATTTCAATACTTAATTAATTGTGGATTAGAAACAATAAATGTAAAATATCCGACTAAAATGTGCTAAGGATACTAATTTTGTTGAATGTTCAGAAGCAATTAGTCCCTTCCATGACGGTATTCCCGTGAATCCAGTTTACATCATTTTACGTCCCACTTCAATGAAGTTAGATGACACACTATTACCTTGTCCACTTTTTTTTTCCAAATGGGTAATCTGAATGGGTAACTGAAACCACCTTTAACACTTCGCAATATATCCTGCAAGATTGTTATGTTTCCTAACCTAAGGACAAGATTGTGTATTGGGTTGAAAATCTGGAGTGAGCCCAAGGGCATATGTCCGTGCGTTTTTCTCTCTGAAAGAGACAGATGAGATGGGAGATTGCGACTTGGTCTTGGATTGCGTCAGTGTGGTGAGACATTGGATTTAATTATCGTGGGAGAGACTGCATGTTGATCTGGAGTGCACTGCTTCTGTCTCCAATAGATACATTAAAAAAAACTGTTAATTTGTGGGCTGTGGGTCTCGCTGGTCTGCAGTTCCCACTTTCACGGTAATGACTAACAGTCATTGGATGTCAATCCATCAGGATCGCAACAATTTTCTGCTCTGATTCTGTGAGACGGAGCAAAGCATGTTGCTTCCTGTTTCAATACGTTTGCAGCATCATAGGACTGGATGAGAGAGCCTAATGTTGCAGGGCACTGAGAGTGGAGCCTGAAACAGTTATATGGCCTGGAAACAGGAATTCACGCCGGGCAGGGTCTGTACACGCGTCTGTGCGTGGCTGAAGCTACTGCCATGGAGAAACCCGAGGAATCCCAGCCCATGGACAAACCGTGGAAGTGTGGTAACTTGCTTGTCCAGTCTGCACTGGAGACTTATGGGTGCAATCACACTAGGGAAACGCAGTTCTCCTGCACCAAATGTGGGAAGGGCTTTACCCAAGCCCCCAAGCCTCCCACTTGCTTTCCCACGAGCAGGTCCACACTGGGACTGGTGGTCCATCTGCCCCGTGAGCGGGAAGGGCTTTACCCAAGCCTGCTACCCGCTGTCACACCAGCAGGTCCACACTGGGACTGGGTTTGCCTGCCTTGCAACTTGTAGAGGTACCAACAGGGGCACCAGGCCTCCCAGCAATCAGATTCCACCGGTGTCACTGCTGTGGGTCTCTCCAAGAACTGAAACCCCTGCCCATTCACACAGTGGCTGCAGTGCGAGAGTTGGTGGGCATTTCTTTTTGTTTTCTGCAGGACCCCACAGTGCGCAGGGGTGGCACAGTGACTCAGTGGTTGGCACTGCTGTCTCACAGCGCCAGGGACTTGGGCTCGATTCCACCCTCGGGCCGGATGTCTGTGTGTAGTTAGCATGTTCTCCCTTTGTGTCTGTGAGGCCTTTGTTTGAGTGCTCTGGTTTTCTCCCATAGTCCAAAAATATACCGGTTAGGGTGAATTGGTCAAGCGAAGTTGCCCACAGTGTTCAGGGATGTGCACATGTGGTGCATCATTCAGGAGTAAATGTAGGGTAATAGGATAGGAGAATTGGTCTGGGTGGGTTAATCTTCAGACAGATAGTGTGGACTTGTTGGTCTGAAGGGCCTATTTTCACAATTATTCTGTGCACTTTGCTTCCATTTGGCGCTGCTGCTCAGGACTGCATGTTCCAACTGAAACGATCTGCAGAAACTTGAGACCACAAGACCATAAGAGCAGAAGTTAGGACATTTGGCCCATTGAATCTGCTAGGCCACAATTGGAGACAAAAAGAGAACTGCAGATGTAGGAATCCAAAGTAGGCAGGTGGGAGGCTGAGAGAACACAGCAAGCCAGGCAGCACCAGCAGCTGGAGAAGTCAGAGTTTGCAGTATTAACCCTTTTTCAGCACTGAAGAAGGGTTCTACCCGAAACATTGACTTCTCCATCAGCAAAGCTTTCCCACGATGATGCTGGGGATTGCAGTGTTTGAGCTAGAGGGAGAGGTTGAATAGGTTGGGACTTTTTTTTCACTGGAATGTCAGATGCTGAGGGTTGACCTTGTGGAGGTTTATAAATTCATGAGGGGCATGGATAGAGTAAATAGACAAGGGGAGGAGGTGACCAGAACTAGAGAGCATAGGCTTCTGGTGAGAGGGATGAGATTTTAAAGAGACTTAGGGTGCAACATTTTCACACAAAGGGTGGTGCATGTATGGAATAAGCTGCCAGAGGAAGTGGTGGACACTGGTGTAATTACAACGCTTAAAAGACATCTGGATGGGTTTATGAATAGGAAGAGTTGGTAGGGATATGGCCAATTGCTGGCAAATGGAACTAAATTAGGTTAAAATGTCTGGTTGGGATTGTGAGTTGGACCAACTCTGTTTCATTGCTGTTCATCTCCCTGACTCTATGACCCTATCACCATTCAATCATAGCTGATAAATCTCTCCACACCACTCTCCTGCTTTTTCCTTGTAACCTTTGATCAGCAATCAAGAACCTATCCACCTCCATCTTCAATATACTCAATGTGTCTTGCCTTGTCCAGAGCTGGCAGCTGGTTGATTGTTGGCCTTTTGCCCAAAACGTTGATTTTCCTGCACCTCAGATGCTGCCTGACCTGTTGTGTGTTTCCAGTACCACTCTAACCTTGACTCTAATCTCTGGCATCTGCAGTACCCAGCTCCACTTGTTGATTTAGTAAGTCGAGAGAAAAGTATTTTTAAGCAGAAAGCCACAGAGAATGTTAATTCTCTTTCTAAACAAAGAGAGGAAAACCACTGCTGACCGCTGCAGACTTTGGAAGCTTTGAAAACCAGCTGTTTGACTCCAGTATTTTTCTATCCAGTTAAAGAATTCTTGTCACTTTCTGGGAATGAGTCCCAGGCTGTAAGAAATAGGTGAATACTTCATGGCGTCCATTCACATTCTGCAATGACTACGGGGTTTGTTATAGATCTATGTGCCTGCAAATAACTCACCATCCAAGGATTGCCCAAAGGCATGGCAATCCACTGTTAGAAACTGTTTCATTGAATGGGTAATTCTTTGTTTTTATTTTTTCTTTTAACTTGCCCCTGAAGTTTCTGTCTATGAGACAATGGGGGACATGATCAAAAGGCTGAGATCATTGCTGTGAATTCGGTTATCTTGGTTAACCTTGCCCTAGTAAAGTTACAGTATTTACAATTGTTAGTTTTTGTTCAAATTGCAATTTTTGCGTGCGCTATCTGTTCTTCATCAAGTCTGGTTCGGAATAGTAGAGGAATTTTGAGGGATATTGTATATTTTAATTTCACTGTGTTGTGAATCCGGTGATAGTGACACTCGTTCGTGTTGGCTTGCTTCCCCTTGGTTGTAATGCCTTTCACCCCAACCACTCACTGTGGTAGTGACACTCAGCACATGCTGAGGTTTTCTCATGAAATTCTCAGTACAGACTTGGAAGGGAAAATGTTGACCAGGTCAGAATATACGGTGCTAGCAGCAAAACGCCAAGGAGACATGTGACAAAGCAAAAGTTTGACAATGTGAGACAAATAAGGAACTTCGACAGTAATGAGGAGGTCACAAGTCAGTGTTCAAGATCGTAACAAAGTATGTTACTGCCCCTGTAACAGTGTTATGTTGTCCTTGTTTTGTTTTTTTTCCAAAAGGATTTGTAAAGGCAGTGGTGCCGAAGTAGTGAATAGACACAGCCTGACTCAACAACCAGGGGAAGCCTTGCTTTTTTTTAAAGTAGTTGTACAATGAAAGGCGAGTGGCAAGTTCTCTCAGCTCAGGTTTTATTTCAGTTTGATTTAATATTACTAGAATAAAAAAAATGCTGAGGACCTAGAGAAGCAGCTACAACGAAACAAAGTTCTATACTCTAACAGACGTTTTCTTGATTGACTACTCTCTGAAACTATCAATACTGACCAGAATGTGCAGGTTCGGGTGAATTGGCCATGCTAAATTACCCATAGTGCCCAAGGATGTATTGGTTGTACTAAAGAATACACGTGCAGGTTATTGTGGTTTGCCATGCTAAATTACTGATAGTCTCCAGGGCTGTGTAGGTTAGGTGCATGAGTCAGGGATAAATGCAGAGGGGTAGGGGAATGCATTTGGGTGGGTTACCCTCCGGAGGGTCAGTGGGCACTCGTTAGGCTGCTTCCATATTGTAGGATTTCTCTGAAAGGAAGGGATGTTTTTCAAACTGTGCTCTCCTCCTGTAACACTGCAGGGCAACGCAGGCGCAGTGCGGACCAGCCAGCCAGCCGTCCAGAACATGCACAGTGTGGGTTCTGCCGTTGACCTCCCCTGACCCTCGCCCCATTTTAACGTCAAAACGCGGAAGTGGTTTTGTCAAATTCAGAATGAATCTCCCTCCTCTGGGCAAATCCTTGACCTGGGAGGCAGAGAGAGAGAAGGGGTCAATCTCTTCAGTTGCAGCAACTGGAGTGAACCCAGGGCGAGAGCAGACGTTGCAAACTCAGGAATGTGTGTTAATTACCCGGATGAGGAGAGCCAGAAAGACAGAAATTGGGTAGGGGGAGGGGGAAGAGATCTTTTCTGTTTTTACTTTTAAAATGTACACGGTCCCCGTAACTAAATACAACAAGTGCATGCAATGTCCCTCATTGCATCTCCAAGCTGGCTGCAACGGTTTTACATAGAACATAGAACAGTACAGCACAGAACAGGCCCTTCAGCCCACGATGTTGTGCCGACCACTGTTCCTCATGTATGCATCCTTAAATTTCTGTGACCATATGCATGTCCAGGAGTCTCTTAAATGTCCCCAATGACCCTGCCTCCACAACTGCTGCTGGCAACGCATTCCATGCTCTCACAACTCTCTGTGTAAAGAACCCGCCTCTGACATCCCCTCTATACTTTCCTCCAACCAGCTTAAAACTAGGGTTAGTCATTTCTGCCCTGGGAAATAGTCTCGGGCTATCGACTCTATCTATGCCTCTCATTATCTTGCATACCTCAATTAGGTCTCCTCTTCTCCTCCTTTTCTCCAATGAAAAAAGTTCGAGCTCAGTCAACCTCTCTTCATAAGATAAGCTCTCTATATGTGTGAAAATAGATAATTCCCTGGGCCAGATGGGATTTATCCTAGGATTCACTGGGAAGCCAGGGAGGAGATTGAAGAGCCTTTGGCTTTGATCTCTGTCGTCATTGTCTACAGGAATAGTGCCAGAAGACTGGAAGATAGCAAATGTTGTCCCCTTGTTCAAGAAGGGCAGTAGAGACCACCCTGGTAATTATAAATCAGTGAGCCTGACTTTGGCTGTGAGTAAAGTGTTCGAAAAGTCTAGAAGAGACAGGATTTCTAATCATCTCAATAGGAATAAGTTGATTAGGAATAGTCAATATGGTTTTGTGAAGTGCAGGTCATGCCTCAAAAACCTTATTGAGTTCTTTGTGAAGGTGACCAAACAATGAGGGTAAAGCAGTTGATGTGGTGTATATGGATTTCAGTAAAGTGCTTGATTAGGTGTTTTCAGTAAGGTTCCCAATGGCAGGCTATTGCACAAAATATGGAGGCATGGGATTGAGGGTGATTTAGTGATTTGGTTCAGAAATTGGCTAGCTGAAAGAAGACAGAGGGTGGTGGTTGATGGGAAATGTTCATCCTGGAGTTCAGTTACTAGTGGTGTATCGCAAGGATCTGTTTTGGGTCCACTGCTGACGTGGGTGAGGGCACAGAAGGATAGGTTAGTAAATTTGTGGATGACACTAAGGTCAGTGGAGTTGTGGACGGTGCCAAAGGACATTGCAGATTACAGAGGGACATGGATAAGCTGCAGAACTGGGCTGAGAAGTGGCAAATGGAGTTTAATGTGGAAAAGTGTGAGATGATTCACTTTGGAAGGAGCAACAGGAATAAAGAGTACTGGGCTAATGGTAAGGTTCTTGGCAATGTAGATGAGCAGAGAGACATCTGTGTACATGTGCATAGATCCCTGAAAGTTGCCACCCAGATTGAGAGGGTTGTTAAGAAGGCATACGACGTGTTAGCTTTTATTGGGAGAGGGATTGAGTTTTGGAACCATGAGGTCATGCTGTAGCTCTACAAAACTCTGGTGTGGCCACACTTGGAAAATTGCATCCACTTCTAGTCACCGCATCACAGGAAGGATGTGGAAGTTTTGGAAAGGGTTCAGAGATGATTTACTGGGATGTCGCCTGGTCTGGAGGGAATGTCTTATGAGGAAAGGCTGAAGGACATCTGGCTCCATTAGAGAGAAGAAGGTTGAGAGGTGACTTAATAGAGACACATAAAATAATCAGAGGGTTAGATAGTGTGGACAGTGAGAGCCTTATTCCTCTGATGGTGATAGCTGGCAAAAGGGGACATCACTTTAAATTGAGGGATGATAAATATAAGACAAATGTCAGAGTAGTTTCTTTACTCAGAGTAGTAGTAGAGGCATGGTATGTTCTGCCTGCAACTGTAGTGGACTCACCAACTTTACAGGCATTTAAATGGTCATTGGATAAACATATGGATGAAAATGGAACAGTATACTGTGCTGTCATGTTCTGTGTTCTATTATCTCACTAAATCCTTCCTACTCCATCATTTCAAATTACGATTATGTGATCGCATTGATTATTTGAGAAAATGGTATTGAGTTTTCTTGTATTTAATATCAGACTTCATAGGAATGCAGGGCTACTTGTAGAAAATGTAAGTTAATTTGAAACAATGGCACAAGAAGCCTTTGTGATGAAGATAGAGTCATAAAGAAAATCTGTTCCTGCAAGTTGGAGAAATGGAGAATAACGTTGTGCTAAAGGTGGGGATGGCAGCTCCTCTGCCACCATGATCCCTTGATGGAAATGGGATGCTGTCTGAGTGGGAGTAGAATTGTTAGCTGGATGTCTCTGACTGCTGCAGACCACAATGACTCCATGGGAGAGTGATATTCATCTCGATTGGATCATTTCCTGTTGCCTGCAGTGTATATGGAACTCCATAACTGTTAGTCCCTGCTCTGCAGTTATGATGTTTGTATTTTGAACAAATTCGGAATCAGTCAGTGGCTGTGTGCGTGTGCAGTAATTATTTTCCACCATCAGGAACACTGTCCTGGAGAAACTCAGTTCTGAATAATAGTCACTGGCCCCAATACATTAACGCTACTTTCTATCAACAGGTGCTACCAGACGTGCTGAATTTTTCCAGCAATTTCTACATTTGTTTCCAGCCCATAACATGTTCAGTTTTACTTGTCAGGCTTTGGCACACAATGGGTGTTTGGAATTCACATTATTTAATTGCCATGTCTCTGTATGTGACAAGAATTCATTAAAGGTTTAACTCTGTCCTGCCCAATCACTAATAAACTTAATAACACTGTTTCATCCTGTAAATTAGTGACTTTTGTCTGGTTTCCTTCTATCTCTGTGTTTAACATCTATGTTATATATGGTTTTTGAAATGATGTTAAGGTCTGATTTTCTTTTCCATCTTGATTTTAACTTTAAAAATGTCATATTAAATGTAGATTTAACACCTTTCCCAGGCATCTAGTTCAGATAAGAATTCAGTCTAAACCCCTTGAAAAATGGTGTAAAATATCAATGGGCTTGACAATATTAGACAAGAACTTTCAAAAGCTGATTGGCAGCAGATACTCGCAGGTAGAGTGATGGCTGGAAAACAGGAAACCTTCAAAAATGAGATAACAAGGGTCCAGAGACAGTCTGTTCCTGTTAGGGTGACCGGCAAGTCTGGAAGTGTAGGGAATGCTGGATGATGGAGAAATTGAGGTTTTGGTGAAGAGAAAGAAGGAAACATATGTCAGATACAGACAGCAAAGATCGAGTGAATCCTTAGAAGAGGAAAAGTTAGTAGGAGTATACTTGAGAGGGAAATCAGGAGGGCAAAAAGGGGGCATGTGATAGTTTTTGCAAATAGTTTTTAGGAGATTCCCAAGGGATGTTATGAATACATTAAGGACAAAAGGGTAACTAGGGAGAGATTAGGGCCCCTCAAAGATCAGCAAGGTGGCCTTTGTGTGGAGACACAGAAGATGGGGGAAGATACCAAATGAGAATTTTGAATCAGTGTTTACTGTGGAGAAAGACGCAGAAGATATACAATGGGGGGAATAGATGGTGAAATCTTAAAATGTCCATATTACAAAAGTAGTATTACTGGATGTCTTGAAAGACATAAAGGTGGATAATTCCCCAGGACCTGATCAGGCATACTGTCGAACTCTGTGGGAGGTTACGGAAGTGTTTGGCATGTCCCTTGTCGAGATATTTGTATCATCGATAGTCACAGGTGAGACGTCGGAAGACTAGAGGTTGGCTAACGTGGTGCTACTATTTAAGAAAGGTGATAAGGAAAAGCCAGGGAACTACAGGCTGGTGAGCCTGCCATTGGTGTTGGGCAAAATATTGGAGGGACGGAACTTACACGTATTTCGACAGTCAAGGTCTGATTCGGGACAGTGAACATGGTTTTGTGCAAGGGAAACCAGGATACACAAACTTGATTGGGTTTTTTGAAGAAGTAACGAAGAGGATTTCCCCATGGGAGACTGGTTAGCAAAGTTAGATCTCATGGAATACAGGGAGAACTAGCCATTTGGAAACAGAACTGGCTCGAAGGTAGAAGACAGAGGGTGGTAGTGGAGGAATGTGACCAGTGGACTGTCACAAGGATTGGTGCTGTATCCAATACTTTTTGTCATTTATATAAATGATTTGGACGTGAGCAGAGGAGGTATAATAAGTAAGTGTGCAGATGACACCAAAACTGGAAGTGTAGTGGACAACAAAGGAGGTTACCTCAGATTACAATGGGATCTTGATCAGATTGGCCAATGGGCTGAGGAGTGGCAGATGGAGTTTAATTCAGATAAATGTGAGGTGCTGTATTTTGGGAAAGCACACCTCAGCAGGACTTATACACTTAACGGTAAGATGCGAGGGAGTTTTGCTGAACATAGTGACCTTGGAGTGCAGGTACATAGTTCCTTCAAAGTAGAGTTGCAGGTAGATAGGATAGTAAAGTCGGCGTTTGGTATGCTTTCCTTTATCGATCAGAATTCTGGAGTGCATGTTGAGGCCATACTGGACATTGGTTAGACCACTTTTGGAATATTTCATACAATTCTGGTCTCCTTCCTATCAGGAGGATGTTGTGAAACTTGAAAGGATTCAGAAAAGATTTACAAGGATGTTGCCAGGGTTGGAGGATTTGAGCTAGAAGGAAAGAGACAATAGGCTGGGGCTGTTTTCCCTGCAGTATCGGCTGAGGGATGAATTTATCGAGGGTTATAAAATCTTGAGGGGCATGGATAGGATAAATAGATAAGGTATGTTCTCTGGGATGGGGGAGTCCAGAACTAGAGGTTTACGGTGAGATGGAAAAGAAATAAAAAGACCCAAGTGGCAAGTTTTTCATGTAGAGGGTGATACGTAAATGGAATGAACTGACAGAAGAAGTTGTGGAGGCTGGTACAATTGCAACTTTTAAAAAGCATCTGAATGCATATATAAATAGGAAGGGTTTGGAGGGATATGGGCCGGGTGCTGGCAGGTGGAACTAGATTGGTTTGGTTCATCGGGTCTGCATGGACCAATTGGACCGAAGGGTCTGCTTCCCTGCTGTACATCTCTTTGACTCTATAATTGATGAGGGTAGAGTGGTGGACGTGATCTATAAGGACATCAGTAAGACACTTGGCAGGTTTCCTCATTGTGGCCTGGTTAACAAGGTTAGATCACATGAAAATCACAGAGAACTAGCAATTTGGACACAGAATTGACTTGAACGTGGAAGACAGAGCGTGACGGCGGAGGGTTACCTTTCAGACTGGAGACCTGTGATCAGTCGTGAGCCACAAGGATCGGTGCTGGGTTCACTGCTTTTCGTCATTTATATCAATGATTTGAATGTGAACATAAAAGGTTTGCAGATTACACCAAAATTGGCGGTGTAGTGGACAGCAAAGAAGGTTCCCACCGAGTACAAAAGGCTCATAATCAGATGGGCCAATGGGCTGAGCAGCGGCAGGTAGAGTTTAATTCAGATAAAGGCTAAGTGCTGCAGTTTGGAAAGGCAAATCAAGGCAGGTGTTATATACTTAATAGAACATAGAACAATACAGCACAGAACAGGCCCTTCGGCCCACGATGTTGTGCCGAACTTCTAACCTAGATTAAGCACCCATCCATGTACCTATCCAAATGCCGCTTAAAGGTCGCCAATGATTCTGACTCTACCACTCCCACGGGCAGCGCATTCCATGCCCCCACCACTCTCTGGGTAAAGAACCCACCCCTGACATCTCCTCTATACCTTCCACCCTTCACCTTAAATTTATGTCCCCTTGTAACACTCTGTTGTACCCGGGGAAAAAGTTTCTGACTCTCTACTCTATCTATTCCTCTGATCATCTTATAAACCTCTATCAAGTCACCCCTCATCCTTCGCTGTTCCAACAGGAAAAGGCCGAGAACTCTCAACCTATCCTCGTACGACCTACTCTCCATTCCAGGCAACATCCTGGTAAATCTTCTCTGCACCTTCTCCAAAGCTTCCACATCTTTCCTAAAGTGAGGCGACCAGAACTGCACACAGTACTCCAACTGTGGCCTAACCAAAGTCCTGTACAGCTGCAACATCAAATGGTAAGCTCCTGGGCAGTATTAATAAACAAAGAGACCATAGAGTGCAGGTTCATTGTTCCTTGAAAGTGGAGTCGCTGGTCGATAGGATAATGAAGAAGACATTGAGTATGCTGTTTTTTATTGGTCTGAGCATAGAGTTTCAGGGTTCAGATGTCATGTTGAAGCTGTACAGGTAATTGGTTCAGCCACTTTTGGAATATTGTTTGCAATTCTGGTCTCCTTCCTATTGGAAGGACGTTGTGAAACATGAAACATTCAGAAAAGATTTAGAAGATTGTTTCCAGGGTGGGAGTGTTTGAGCAAAAGGGACAGGCTGAAGATGCTGGAGCTGTTTTCTCTGGAGTGTTAGAGGCTGAGGGGCGACCTTATAGAATTTTATAACCTTTATAAAATCAGGAGGATTACGGATAGACTAAATAGACAAGGCATTTTCCCTGAGGTGGGAGAGTCCAGATCTAGAGGACACAGGTTTCAGGTGAGAGGGGAAAGCTTTAAAAGGGACCTAAGGGGCAACGTTTTCATGCAGAAAGTGGTGTGTGTGCGTGTGGAATGCGTAGCTAGAGGAAGTGGTGGAGGCTGGAACAATTCCAACATTTAAAAGGCATGTGGATGCGACATGAATAGGAACAACTTAGAGGGATATGGGCCAAGTGCTGGCAAACGGCACTCGTGTTGGCCGATGGGACGTGATTAGTTTCGAATATCTGGTTGGCATAGATGGGTCAGACCGAATGGTCTGTTTCTATGCTCTACATCTCTATAACTCTATGGCTGCGATTTATAACAATTATTGGCAAATGGGATGATGTACATAAAGAATGGAGAGAGAAAGAAAAAAATTAATTCCTCTGAGGGAGTTGACTCTTGATTTGAAAATTTCTCTCTGGAAATTGAGTCAATGTGTGTCTAATTCAATCTGCTCTGTAACTATGGAAAAGATGCTCTTCAGTCTGACTGTGGTAACATACCTGCTGTTTGTTAGAAGGAACTGATCACACTTGGCTTTGTACCGAGGACATATTACACTGTCTTGGTCCTTCAAGTAATTGTCTGGAGGGAGACAGAAGAGACATCGTCTGTAAATCAACATTACGTCAATGGAATAATTTAATAATCATTTGGCTGTTCTTCCTTCAAGACAGCAATTCCAACAGGACCACAGGCTGATTCTATTGTTGGCCTGAGCTGCTCTTTGGCGACTGTATCAAAAAAATCTGTACTAATTTGCTGAGAATCAGATACTAAGCAACTCCTCTACAAATGGGATAATCTAATACAAGTGAGTGTTTGGATATGAACATTTCCTTATCTATCCATAGCTGTCAGTTCCTGCTCAGCGAATGTGTGAAGACGGTGGCACAGTGGTTAGCACTGCTGCCTCACAGCACCAGAGACCCGGGTTCAATTCCCACCTCAGGCGACTGACTGTGTGGAGTTTGCACGTTCTCCCCGTGTCTGCGTGGGTTTCCTCCAGGTGCTCCGGTTTCCTCCCACAGTCCAAAGATGTGCAGGTCAGGTGAATTGGCCATGCTAAATTGCCCGTAGTGTTAGGTAAGGGGTAGATGTGGGGGTATGGGTGGGTTGCGCTTCGGCGGGGCGGCGTGCACTTGTTGGGCCGAAGGGCCTGTTTCCACACTGTAAGTAATCTAATCTAATCTAAAAAGACAATTATCAAGATGAACCTGTTAAATGCTGCTCTATGAATATCTGAGTGTAATTATCAATCCATATAATCTGTGCAAATATGCGAGTGAATACAGTTATCAATCTGTCGCTGTCACTCTCTGGTAAATATATTTACATTTTCTCACCACAGAGACACATAGAGACAGACTGATAACTACACTCATACATTCACATAGCATAAACCAACAGGTCCAGATTGGTAACTGAACTGATAGGATCAAGGATAACCCCAAGGCATTCTATGCATATGTGAGAAACCTGAGAATGACGAGAACGAGGGTAGGTCCGATCAAGGACAGTGGTGGGAGACTGTGTATTGAGTCGGAAGAGATAGGAGAGGTCTTGAACAAGTACTTCTCTTCAGTATTTACGAACGAGAGGGACCGTATTGTTGAAGAGGAGAGTGTGAAACGGACTGATAAGCTAGAAGAGATACCTGTTAGGAAGGAAGATGTGTTGGACATTTTGAACAACTTGAGGATAGACAAGTCCCCCGGGCCTGACGGGATATATCCTAGGATTATGTGGGAAGCAAGAGAGGAAATTGCAGTACCGTTGGCAATGATCTTCTCGTCTTCACTGGCAACTGGGGTGGTACCAGGGGACTGGAGAGTAGCGAATGTTGTGCCCCTGTTCAAAAAAGGGAATAGGGATAACCCCGGGAATTACAGGCCAGTTAGTCTTACTTCTGTGGCAGGCAAAGTAATGGAAAGGGTACTGAGGGATAGGATTTACGAGTATCTGGAAAGACACTGCCATGATTAGGGACAGCCAGCACGGATTTGTGAAGGGTAGGTCTTGCCTTACAAGTCTTATTGAATTCTTCGAGGAGGTGACCAAGCATGTGGATGAGGGTAGAGCAGTGGATGTAGTGTACATGGATTTTAGTAAGGCATTTGATAAGGTTCCCCATGGTAGGCTTATGCGGAAAGTCAGGAGGCATGGGATAGAGGGAAATTTGGCCAATTGGATAGAAAACTGGCTAACCGGTCGAAGTCAGAGAGTGGTGGTAGATGGTAAATATTCAGCATGGAGTCCAGTTACAAGTGGAGTTCCGCAGGGATCAGTTCTGGGTCCTCTGCTGTTTGTAATTTTTATTAATGACTTAGAGGAGGGAGTCGAAGGGTGGGTCAGTAAATTTGCAGATGATACAAAGATAGGTGGAGTTGTGGACAGTGAGGAGGGCTGTTGTCGGCTGCAGAGGGACTTAGATAGGATGCAGAGCTGGGCTGAGGAGTGGCAGATGGAGTTCAACCCTGCCAAGTGTGAGGTTGTCCATTTTGGAAGAACAAATAAGAATGCGGAATACAGGGTTAATGGTAGGGTTCTTGGTCAGGTGGAGGAACAGAGGGATCTTGGGGTCTATGTACATAGATCTTTGAAGGTTGCCACTCAGGTGGATAGAGTTTGTAAGAAGGCCTATGGAGTATTATCGTTCATTAGCAGAGGGATTGAATTCAAGAGTCGTGAGGTGATGTTGCAGCTGTACAGGACTTTGGTTAGGCCACATTTGGAGTACTGTGTGCAGTTCTGGTCGCCTCACTTTAGGAAAGATGTGGAAGCTTTGGAGAGGGTGCAGAGAAGATTTACCAGGATGTTGCCTGGAATGGAGAGTAGGTCGTACGAGGATAGGTTGAGAGTTCTCGGCCTTTTCTCGTTGGAACGGCGAAGGATGAGGGGTGACTTGATAGAGGTTTATAAGATGATCAGCGGAATAGATAGAGTAGACAGTCAGAAACTTTTTCCCCGGGTACAACAGAGTGTTACAAGGGGACATAAATTTAAGGTGAAGGGTGGAAGGTATAGGGGAGATGTCAGGGGTGGGTTCTTTACCCAGAGAGTGGTGGGGGCATGGAATGCGCTGCCCGAGGGAGTGGTAGAGTCAGATTCATTGACGACCTTTAAGCGGCATTTGGATAGGTACATGGATGGGTGCTTAATCTAGGATAGAAGTTCGACACAACATCGTGGGCCGAAGGGCCTGTTCTGTGCTGTATTGTTCTATGTTCTATGTTCTATGTTCTAACTCGTGTATCCACATAGAGGAAACTGCCAGGGGCTTGTTCATAAATACATTTCATACATTTTAAATAAATATGATCAGTCCCTGTGTGTTCGTCTAATGCGGATATGTGAGTTTAGTTATCTATATGTACCTGTCAGTTTCTGTCCTGCTAACGTGTGTGTTTGCTTGACCAATCTGTCCCTAATAGTTTCTGCTGTGTGTCTGAGAATGTAGTTATCAACCTGAACGTGTATGTTTCAGCTATGAGAATGTGTCAGTTTCTGCTGTATGAATATTAAATGCAGTCATCAATTTGAACCAATCAGTTTAATCTGTGAAAATGCAGATATTCACCTCTACCTGTCAGTTGAAGCGATATCAGTATGTGAGTGCAATTATCAAACAGTCCCGGTCAGGCTTTGCTATTTGGCCCCAAAGTGTCATTGTCAATCTGTTACTACTATGTCAATATGACAGTGTAGATACTAATGGGTCCCTGTCAGTTTCTTTCCTGTCAATATGTGAAGACAGTTATTGAGCAGTACCCATCAGCTTCTGGTCTGTGAATGTGGGTGTATTAATCAAACGGTAGCTGTCAGTTTCCGTGATGTGAATGTGGGAGTACAGTTATCATTCTCTACGTGTCAGTTTCTTCTTTGTCAAAGTGAGTGCAACTGTCAATCTGTATCTTTCAGACTCTGCTGTGTAAATACATAAATATAGTTGTCAATTTGTAGCTGTCAGTTTCTGCTTGGTGAATATGTTTGTGAAATTGTCAATCCTTCCAGTTTCTACGATGTGAACGTGTGAACTGAGTTTTCATCTGTCACTATCAGTCTCTGCTTTGTGAATGTGAGAGTTTAATTATCAATCTTTCCCCGTCAGGCTCTAATGTCAATGTTTGAGTGTGTTTATTCATCTTTTCCTGTCAGTTTGTGTGACTGTAGTTATCAACCTGTACCTCTCAGATTCTGCTATATGAATATGCGAGTGTAGTTATCCATTTGATTTGATCTGATTTATTATTGTCACATGCACTGAGATACAATGGAAAGTATTGTTGTGTGTGCTTTACAGGCAGATAATATCATACAAAATCATCAGGGTAATAGAACAGAATCCACAATATAGTTTTAAAGCTGCAAAGAGAGAGGGAATAATGTTAAAATTTGAGCCAGGTTAGAGTGGTGTTGGAAAAGAACAGCAGGTCAGGCAGCATCTGAGGAGCAGGAAAATCGACGTTTCAGGCAAAAGCCTTTCATCAGGAATGTCCGAAACGTCAATTTTCCTGCTCCTCGAATGCTGCCTGACCTGCTGTGCTTTTCCAGCACCACTCTAATCTGGATACTAATCTCCAGCATCTGCAGTACCCACTTTCGCCTTAAAATTTGAGCAGTACATTCAAAAGTCTGATGTCAGCAGAGAAGCTGTTCTTGAGTTTGTTGGGTGATGTATTCAAACTTCTGTATTTTCTGGTGGTCGGTAGGAAAACATTAGTTTTTATACAGACGTTAGGCTGGGTGGAAGGGTGAAGAGAAAAAGATAGATGGAAATAGAGTCAACAGAAAGAGAAGAACAGTCGGACAGACAAAGGAGTGGAGTGACATGGTGACAGTGGTTAGCACGACTGTCTCACAGTATTGGGGACCCGGGTTCAATTCCCACCCCGGGCAATTGTCTGTGTGGAGTTTGCACATTCTCCCCGTGTCTGTGTGGGTTTCGTCCGGGTGCTCCAGTTTCCCCCCCACAGTCCAAAAATGTGGTTAGATGAATTAGCCATGCTAAATTGCCCTTGGTGTTAGGTGAAAGGGTAAATGTAGGGGAATGGGCCTGGGTGGGTTGCTCTTCGGAGGGTCAGTGTGGGCTTGTTGGGCCGAAGGGCCTGTTTCCACAATGCAACTGATCCAATCTGCCAGACTCAGTGGGTGAAAAGCTTATTAATAGGGCCTGTTAGTGGCTAACAATTGGTGGTGTATAACAGCAGATTAAATGTTAACAAGGCCGGATATGTGGGTTTTTGGGTAATGATATGGGAGAGCTCAAGCCCTGCAGTTACCAGAAGGCTGTCGAGATCCCAAGGAGAAAATGAGGTGCTGTTCTTCCAGCTTGTACTGAGCTTCGCTGCAGCACTGCAGCAAGCCTGAGACAGAGATCTTGGCCAGGGAACTGGGTGGGGTGTTGAAGTGGCAGGCAACTGGAAGCTCAGGGTCTTTTTGTCTGGACAGAATGTCGGTGCTCTGCACTGTGGACACCCAATCTACAGTCAGTTTCCTTAACATAGAGGAGACCACATTGTGTGCATTTTCCTGGCCACCATCAGTTCTGAGGACTGGTCACTCGACCTGAAACACTGCCAGACCTGTGAATTTTCCACTAATTTTTGTTTTGTTATCAATCTCTGCCTGTTAGTTTCTTCTCTGTGAATATGAGAGTGGTGTTATCAAAGTGTACACGTCAATTTATGTGGTTTGAAATTGGGAGCATAATCAATCTATTCCTGTCAGTTTCTGCATTATGAATATGAGAGTATAGTTATCAATTTTTCTCTGAAATTTACTGCCAACTACATGTGAGTTGTTTACCAACCTGTCCGTCACATTCTGCTCTGTGCAAATGAGAGTGCAGTTATTAATCTGTATCTATCAGCTTCTTGTTTATAAATATGCAAATTCATTTATCATACTGTCAGGTACCTGTACCTGTCAGGTTTTGCTGTGCGAATGTGTTAGTCTCGTTATCAACCTGTACCTGTCATATGTGTGTGCGCGTGATTATTGTTCTCTTCCTTTTAGTTGCCGCAATGTGAATATTGTGAGAGCAGATATCAATCAATGTCTGTCAGCTTTGGTTGTGTCCATACGAGAGTTTAGGACTTAATGTATACATGTCAATTTCTGCTGTGTCCATGTGTGAATTTAGGAACTGATCTATATATGCCAGTTTCTGCTGTGTGACTGGGAGAGTGAAGTTCTCAATGAGTTCCAGTCACGTTCAACTCTTATATATCAAAGTTGCTCAATTCTCTGGCAGCCAATAATATTCTAAGAGTCTACAGATGTCCATGAATCTATTGTTGATTGCCAGAAAAACTCATCTGGTTCAGTAATGTCCTTGAATGAAGGAAACTGCCATCCTTCCCTTGTCTGGCCTGCATGTGACTCCAGACCCACATCAATGAGGCTGCAGGGGTAGTTAGGGATGGTCAATAAAGGCTGGCCGAGTCAGTGATGCCCCCATCCCATGAATGAATGAGAAAAAAAAATATATGACTGAGACTCAATCTGATAATAGTGTTTAGGGTGTTGAGATTGGGCCTGAATCTCTTATACATTTTGTAATTTATGACTCAATCACAGAATTGGTACAACCATTCAGCCTGTTGTCTCTGCACTGGGACATTCTATTCTTTATCTGTTCTCCATACTAGTTTCCACTAATTATTGGGATTCTAATCTTCACTCACTCACTGTCAGTGTCTCGGTGTAAATGCCAATTTGAAATTAGTTCTGCAGTTATTAGCCTAGGGTTATTAGTTATTACCTGTAGTGCCAGTTTTGCTCGGTGTGCAACAGTGACAAGTTGAGTATATGGATGCCATTCTCTACGTTCAGTTGTGTTTTTTCAGCAGGGTGTAGGATAAACCCATTCAATATCTGATAAACCTGTGTGATTGAGGGATTAACGTTGGTTCAATACTTATCTTTGCCAAGAATCTGTGTATTCAATCTCAGCTTTGTTTTTACATTTTATGTGTGCAGTAGTCTTTGGCAGCTGCTGCTGGGCACTGCAATAATGTAACATCGAATATGAACATCTTCTGAAGCGATTACTAATGTGGTCAGTCAATTTATAACTGTCCATATCTGGAAGTAGTTGTGGGCCTAAATTGCATTTTTATTTCCCTTTTACCATTAACTGGCTGAGTGAGAGTGAGTTTTCTGTTGTGCTGCCAATCTGTATCACTTTAAAGAGTGGTACTGGTCGAGATCACACCAACATTGTCTGTATGTCTCTGTGTGATTCCAGTTCTGATACACTTTATGATGTAGTTTTAAGGTCTTATCAGTGTTTCATACACTAAAAAAATATGGAAATGCTTCTGCATTACTGAGGCCCTCAACCAGAATGTGAGTATGCATAAAGTGTGTTTACATCAACACTAGGCTGAGAGTGAGAATGAGAGAGACAGAGACAGACACAGATGTGTATATACAAATGTGAATGAGCATTAAGCATCCTCTCGAGAAGCATCCTCTTTAGATAAGGCTAGACCAAGAGGTTCATTTGAAATTTACATTGTTTGATTATTGTCTTTGCACAGGACAACTGTTTATCAAAAGAATAATTTTGTCCTGCTTAGTTACTCATAAATGTCCAACATTGCTTCTATATCTGCACTCAAATATACACTTCATATATATATTTGTTATAGCCATGTAACGCCATGATCGGTTTGTTCTAATGATTGTAACTTTCAAAATGCCAAATCTACAAATGAATTTAATGTAGCTCATAAATGTATATTTACTATAAGCATACAGTCTAACCTACTTCTAATCTTGTGAATGATAATTGGCTTTGAGTAATGGAATTTACTGTCACTGAGGTGGTAAACACTGAGAATAGGGCAAAATAATATAGATTTATATATCGTCAGTTGTTTTTAACTCTTGGATTGAATGTGTACTTCTGGAAATGGAATTCAATGTGTGTCTGACTCAATCCACTCTAACTGTGAAAAGGACCTTCTCCTCTCTGACAGTGGTAACATACCTGCTGGGTGTGAGAAGCAGTTGGTTCCCCTTGGATTGATCCATCAAATATTTGCCTGGAGAAAGACAAAAGAGAGAGCTCCTGTACATCACTAGCAGCTGAGTAGGAAGATATCAAATGATCAAAACAATATTCAGGTCATGATCGTTATAATTCTTTGTTTTTGAACAGGGCAAGATAAACAGTAAGGATCCTGGTTCCACTCGAGCCCTGGGCTTCTTCCAGTCTTTTTCTGTTTCCCAAATTCTAAAACATTTCACTTAGATAAAATAAACTCACCAACTTATGGACATCTCCACAAATGGAATGATTACACAGTTCAATGTCCAGCTCCCAATACATTAACTGTTGAAAAACAAATATTGGGCACGATTTCACATACTTGGGGACGTTTCCCGGTGCCTGCTATATTTATCCTAGACAGGATTATCACATTTGTTTTTACTGTCCTTCATTTCAATGTCTATTCGCAATAAACAGCGTGAAACAGAAGCCAAACAATGAATTCCCATCAGTGTTTAGGGGATTATAAACCCCAAGACCATCTCACAGCAGCTTCTTCCCGCTCTCCCTCCCTCAGCAGGCCCACACACAGCCCGAGAAAGGCCTCTCTCTTCCCCCCAGCCCGCTCACTCCAAAGTTCCGGGACCAGTTCCTGCTCCGCTCGGCCTCTTACAAACAGCCCCCGGTTCTCCCTGAACTCACCCCGAATCAATCCCGGTCTCGGAGCCCCCTCTGTGTCCCAGGCTCCCATCCCGATGTGCTGCTGGAAGGAGCCTGCTGTTCCCTCCCTTCCCTGGGCGCTGATCTCTCCATTGCGGTCTGTTTCAAACAAACCTCTTGTACTCACTGAGTAAATGCTCCTCAATGGCAGCGCTGGGGGAGGGCCTCACGCATGCGCTCCTCGACCCAGGAACAATCAGCGTTGGGGGAGGGACTGCATCGAACACTGCTTTTCCCAATGATTCCCCGAAACAAACATCAATTGGTCATTTTCCCCAATTCCCTTTTGTCCCAGTTTGACCAAAGGAACTGAGGCTGTGGGGGAAAGGGCAGAGAAGGTTTCAAGCTGGGACATTGTCCCTTTATGAAGCTCCAATGGAGCTCATTCCCGGGTCATGTTAATAACTCCTCCCTCCGGCTCTCTCACAATCTGATCAGGGAGCGGAGAAACTGGCGGCCACTCGGCCCATCCCCTGTGCTCCCCCATTCAAGAACATCACGTCTGATCTTATGTTAACTGTGGTATGTAATCCTGCTGACTCCTCATCCACAAATATTAACTCCTTGCCAAAAGTAACATACAGAGAGATGGAATAAGTGGAACATTCCTACGCAGGCAGAAAATAACTGATGGAGAGAGTCTTGCATCACAGTGTCAGTGCTTCTTTCTGGGTCAGGAGGGCCGTGCAAAAGTCAGACCAGGTGTGCAACAACACCCCTGGGACTCGACTTAGTTTGTCGTGGATGACAGATTTCAGTGTCAGGTATGCTGCAGACAGAAACTTTGTGATGTATGCCACAACGAGAGACCCCAGCTGTTTTTGTTTATTCACTCCTGGAACGTGGACGTCGCTGGCTGAGAAATCCTTTATTCTCCATCCCTTTGAGAAGGCGGTGGTGAGCTACCTTCAGGAACAGCTGTTGTCCATGTGCTGCCCACAATGTCATGAACAGGGAGTTCCAGGGTCTTGATCCAGTGACAGTGAAAGAAATCGGTTTTATTTCCAAGTCAGCAGGGTGAGTGCCCGAGAGGGGAACTTGTCCGACATGAAGGCGGTGTTCCCTGACATCAGCTGCCTTTATCGTTTTAGATGGAAGTAGTCGCGATTTCGAAGGTCCTTCTTTTACAACTTACAAAACTCGAATCTCTTTGTCAGCGGCACAGACAGACGTCTCTCTGGCCGACAGCGTGAAATCAGATTAGTGTGTTGTCTCCCTGGTGTCAGGATCAAGGATATCACGGCGAGAGTGCAGGATATTCACATTGGACCGAACTACACAGGAAGGGAAAGGGATGAGATTCCGAAGGAAGAATAAGGAAGAGAGGCAAGAATTTAGAAAGGAGGTCCTCTCCGGTAGTAATATCTAGATTACTCCCGCTGCGACAAGCGACCAAGGGTAGGAATAGGATGATAGAGCAGAGGACTGCCCGACTCAGGAGCTGGTGCAGGGGAGAAGTGTTCAAATTTTTGGATTTTGGAATCTCTTCTGGGGAAGACGTGACTTGTAGAAAAAGGATGGAATCCACCTGAATTGAAAGGGATCTACTATATTGGCAGGGTCACTTCCTTGAGCTACTGGGGAGGGGTTAAACTAGTAAGGTGTGGGGGTGGGGTGAGGTCAGTGGGAACCGGGGAGATAGTGAACAAAGATATCAATCTGATGCTGGTAGTCGGTAAGTCAAACACCCAGGACAGACAGGAACATAGAAGAGAATGAGGTTGGATTGATAACTGCATTTCTTTCAATGCAAGAGGCCTAACAGGGAAGGAGGGTGAACTCAGGACATGGTTAGGAAAATGGGATTGGAATTGGGATATCATAGCAATTACAGAGACATGGTTTGGGGATGACACAACTGGCAGCTTAATGTTTGAGGAATTAAATGTTATAGGAAGGATGGAGGGAGGGGTCAGCAAGAGGAAATGGGGAGTGACATGTTTGGTAAGAGATAAGATCACACCTTTACAGGGGAGGATAATCCTGGGCTTATGTCCATGGAAATTATTTGGATGGGGAAATGAGAAATAAGAAAGGGTTTGATCACCTTATTGGGATTGGACTGTAGACATCCCAACAGTCAGCAGGAAATTGAGAAACAAATTTGTCAGGAGATCTTAGATCTGCAGGAATAATGGTGTGGTTATGGTGAGGGATTTTAACATTCCAAACATAGATTATGGCTGCCATATTGTTCATGGTTTAGACAGAAAGGAATTTCTTAAGTGTGTACAAGAAAAGTTTCTGATTCAGTATGTGAAATGCATCTTCTAGACAAGGTGCAAATCTTGACCTTCTCTTGTGATATAATGATGTGTCAGTTGGGGAGCACTTTGGGGCCAACGATCATAATTTAATTAGTTTTAAAACTCTGATGGAAAAGGATAGACCAGATCTAAAAGTTAAATTTCTAATTTGGAGGAAGGCCAATTTTGAGAGTATTGTGCAAAAACTTTCAAAAGTTGACTGAGGGCAGATGTTCACAGGCAAAGTGATGGCTGAAAAATGGAAAGCCTTCAAAAATGAGAAAATGAGGATACAGAGACAGTATGTTCCTGTTCGGGTGAAAGGCATGACTGGTAGGTGTAGGAAGTGCTGCATGAGAAAATAAGTTGAGGTTTTGGTCCAAATAAGAAGGAAGTATATATTAGTTAAATACAGGAGAGGTTGAGTGAATCCTTCGAAGAGTATAAAGGCAGTTGGGATATACTTAAGGAGGAAAGGAGGAGGGCAAAAAAGGGACATAACATAGCTTTGGCAAATAGTGTTAAGGAGAATTCAAATAGATTTTATAAATACATGAAGGTCAAAACGGTAACCAGGGAAAGAAGAGGGCCCAGCAAAGATGAGCAAGGCAGCCTATGTGTGGAAGAAAAGGAAAAGTGGGAGATACTAAGCGAGTACTTACTGAGGAGAATGAAATGGAAGATATAGAACATGGGAAAACAGTTAGTGACATCTTTAAAAATGTCCATAATACAGAGGAGGTGCTGCTGAATGATTTTATACAGAAAAGGTGGATAAAGCACAGCACCCGATCAGGTGGACTTGGAACATGGTGATAAGCTAGGGAAGTGATTGTTGGGCCCCTTGCTGAGATATTTGTATCACCCATAGTCACAGGTGAAGTGCAAAAAGACTGGAGGCTGGCTAATGTGGTGCCACTATTTAAGAAAGTTGGCAAGGAAATGTCAGGGGAACTATTGAACAGTGAGCAAAGCATCAACAGTAGGCAAACAGTTTAGGGGATTGTGAGAGACAGGATTACATCCTTTTGAAAGGCCAGGATTGATTAGGGATAGTCAACATGGCTTTCTGTGTGGGAGAATCATGTATCACTAACTCAACTGAGTTTTTTTGAATTGGTAAGGAAGAGGACTGATGGGGGCAAAGTGGTGGATGTGATCTAAATGGCCTTCAGTAAGGCGTTTGACAAAGGTTCCCATGGGAAATTGATTAGCAAGATTGGATCACATGGAATCTAGGGAGAACTAGCTGGTTGGATACAGAACTTGTTTGAAGGTAGAAGACAGAGGGTGGTGATGGAGGGATGCTTTTCAGACTGGAGGCCTGTGACAAGTGATGTGCTACAAGGATCACTGCTGAATCCACTGCCTTTCATCATTTATATAAATGATTTTAGTTAATAAATGACAGAACACCAGGTTATATTCCAACAGGTTCATTTAGAAATACAAACTTTCAGACTGCTGCTCCTCCATCAGGTGTCTGTATTTAGAAAGCTTGTACTTCCAAATAAACCTGTTGGACTATAACCTGGTGTTGTCATTTTTAACTTTGCACGCCCCAGTCAGGCACCAACACCTTCACATTATGATGAATGATTTGGATGTGAGGTTCCAGTTATTGTTAGTAAGTTTGCAGATTACACAAAAATTGTAGATGGACTAAACACCAAAGAAGGCTACATCAGAATACAGCAGGATCTCAAACAGATGGGCCACTGGACCAAGGAGTGGCATATTGAGTTCAATTTAAATTAATATGAGGTGCTGCAATTTGGAAAGGCAAATCAGGGCAGGACCTACACAGTTAATATTAAGGTCCTGTGGAGTGTTGCTGAACAAAAAGACCTTTGAATGCAGGTTCATTATTCCTTAAAAGTGGAGTTATAGTTAGATAGAACAGCAAAGAAGGCATTTGATATGTTTTCCTTTACTGGTCAGAGCTTTGAGTATGCGACTTAGAAGAACATGTTATGGGTGTACAGAACATTGATAATGCCACTTTTGGAATATTATGTGCAATTCTGGTCTCTCTCCTATAAAAAGAATGTTGTGAAACTTGAAATGACTACTTAAGATAGTTTTTGGTCCACAGAAAAGGCCTACAATTTGGGAATATAGTGAGACGGGAAGGCTGAAAACAGATGCAAATTCAGCAAATGACTGCTAAAAGGGATTTAACTAACAAAGAACAAATGAAGAAAAGAGTAATGTTGTGGAAACCATTTAAAAAAACTGTTAAAACACCAATAAATGTGTAAAGAGAGAAATCAACATAAATAGGTTGGCAAAGAGGACCACATGCCACTTACAAAATTAAAGAGGGGAGTTCAAAATGGGGAACGAAAATGTCTCAAAAATCGCAAACACACTATTGTTCTCTGTTCACAAATGTTCACACAACTAACACAGCAGTGGTATTGGTGAGTTTAGGGAGAGGGAAGAACTGAACCAAATCAGTATTATTGGATGTTGGGACAGTGGATAGGATTGAAGGTTGGGAAACACCAGGCCTTGAACATCTACGTCCCAGAGTATTTAATGTAGTGGGCTGAGTAATACTGGGTGCAGGGATGGACATGTTCCAAGATTCTATAAGCTCTGCAATAATTTACACAGATCGGGGGCTAGCTCGTGTAAGCAATCCCATCGAAAAGGGAGGTAGATATAAAATTGTGAACTATAGGCCAGTCAGCCTCAGGGAAAAAAAAATCAAAATCAATTGTGAAGCATTTGACAAAACAGTATTCAGGATCTGCTAGAATCAGCATGGACATGAAGGGCCTGTTCCAGTGCACACTGTTCTGTCTTCTAAGCTTGACAAACCGACTGGCCGTCTTTGAGGATGTAAACAGTGGAGCTGATGAGAGTGTAACAGTTACTGAGGAGAAAAAACTACAACTAACTCCCTGGACCCCGCAGCAAAGGCTGAAAGGAGGAGAAAGTCTATCTTTCCACACTTACATTTGGTGATATTTCTGGCGTGTGACTGTGTGAATGTGAATACTGTGTCAGAGAGACTGTAGGGAAAGGGCGGACGGTTAGTCGAACGTAACTGTGTTTGTGTGTCCGCGAATATTATGATATTTCTGGGTTTCTCTTCTGAAAATCAAAAGCATTTTCAATTCAACTTATTCCTCGGCTCCCCCAATAGACCCCAAAGGTAGAATTTAAGACAATGTATTTGTTGATTTCAAGATTTTAGTCTAAAAGTACCGACAATGTCAGCGCTCAGCTCAAAAAGCTCGATCTGTGCGGCAGCAAAATGCGTTTAACTCGACAACGGAGTCATCTATTCGAGTGAAAACTGTTCAGTCGCAAACCTTACCGTGTCAGGGTGAGGAGCGATCGAGCCTGGCTCTCTGGAGATGCGGAATTTCAGAGGAATCGGAGAGTTTAGGCCGTTAGAGAAACACAGAGAGGCAGCAGGAACAGGGAGCTGACGGCAGGTTGTCCCTGCGCCGTCCGCTCGCTGCCTTGAAGTTGCTCAGTGCCGCCACCAGCAGCTTCATTGCTGACCCAGTTCAGACTGACTCAGAGAGAGATTCAGCGCAGAGTTCTCAACATGAGCGACAGTGCAACCGCCGAAACGGCTCCTCCAGCCTCCGCTCCCACCAAAGTCAAGGCTCCCAAGAAGAAGGCGGCGGCTCCCAGGAAAAAAACACCCGGTCCCGGGTTGGGAGAGCTGGTTCTGAAGGTTGTCGGGGATATCAAGGATCGCAAAGGGACGTCTCTATCCGCTATAAAGAAGGGGCTGGAGAGAAGCGGGATCGATGTGGGAAAGCGAAATGCACAGATCAAGATGAGTATCAGGAGGTGCCTGGCGAACGGCTCCCTTGTTCTGGTCAAGGGCCAGGGCGTCTCCGGCTCCTTCAAACTCCCAAAGAATCCAGTCAAGGCAAAAGTGGGAAAGAAGGCGGGAACATCAGCGGCCGCCAAGAAACCGGCCGTGAAGAAATCTGCGGCCAAGAAGGTGACAGCAAAGAAATCCCAGGCCAAGAAAGCGACAGGCAAGAAATCCCAGGCCAAGAAAGTGGTAGCCAAGAAATCCCCAGCCAAGAAAGCGAGCGGTAAGAAGACGGCACCGCCAAAGAAAGCGGTGAGCAAAGCAGCGCCAAAGAAACGGACTCCCGTGAAGAAGGTGAAAAAGGCCAAGGGCCCTAAAGCCCCCAAACCCCTCAGCAAACCGGCTAAAGGCAAGGCCAAGCCCAAAGCGAAAGTGACCAAGACAGCAGCAAAGAAATGAACCAGTCGGTGTAATATATAACCATCTGAACCCAAAGGCTCTTATCAGAGCCACCCACATCTCTCAGGAAAGAGCTGAGATCCAATGTTCCCCGTCCCCTCCCTTCGATATTAATTGATCTGAATCACTCAAATACACACACGCGCCATGGTTCACGAAAGCGGAGACCTGTGAATGGGGAAGGTATCATAAAGGGAGGGTTTATTGATCCTCCATCTGGTTATTTCACTTCGCGACTTAGAACCCTACCGAGTGACGAATGGGACGCATTGTGATATTTTTATTTCATTGACACGTTCAGGAATGTTACTTTGTTCAGTTTTGATTCTGAGACCCTGCGGATGTTTTCATGTCGTGTTCCTTCCACCTGCCAGTTACAGACAGTTCAGGCAGCAATTCCACACTGTGTTCAGTCTAATTACAATCTGGGGGTAATAAAAAATGTCCCGGGGCGGCACGGTGGCTCAGTGGTTAGCACTGCTGCCTCACAGCGCCAAGGACGTCTGTGTGGAGTTTGCACATTCTCCCCTTGCCTGCGTGGGTTTCCTCTGGGTGCTCCGGTTTCCTCCCACAGTCCAAAGATGTGCAGGTTAGGTGAATTGGATTTGCTAAATTGCCCATAGTGTTAGGTGGATTAGTCAGGGGTAAATGTAGGGGAATGGATCTATGTGGACTTATTGGGCCGAAGGGCCTGTCTCCACGCTGTGGGTAATTTAATCATAAAGTGAGATTCTGCCCTTTTATCGGTGTACACTGCATTAGCTTTTAAGATGTTTAAATTGGCGGGGTTGTTTCGATTGATTCACGGCGGGTAAACGTTCGGTTGTTCAGTTTGTCTGGGCTGTTTTAAACCCCGCCTTTCCTCCTGCCTGTAACGGACAGATCAGACAATGATCCCGCCTCCTGTCCCCGCTGACTGCTAACGAGGTTTTAAAAAGTTGCTATAAAATAGTAAATTTTATCTTAGTTGCAGACGGATGGTGTTTTTGAGTTTTAATGGTTACTTTAATCTCAAGGTTTGTGAGGGTGAATTCGGCGGGCATTTTCAAACTGACCAACTGTCATTTCACGTTACCCAATCAGACTCCAACAATTCTTTTCCTGTCTTTTCAGTCCCTTCCGGAGCTGTTTCTCTGTGGGTTGAGGGACAGGGCTGTATCCAATCCCAGCTCTAGGGCGGGCTCTCCATTCCCTTAAACAGGCAGCACCGCAGCAGCCTCAGCATTGACAGCAGCAGCCTGTGTGTGTGTTACAGAGAGTTGGAGAGAATGGCCCGAACCAAGCAGACAGCGCGCAAATCCACCGGAGGGAAAGCTCCCCGCAAGCAGCTGGCGACCAAAGCGGCCCGCAAGAGCGCTCCGGCCACGGGCGGAGTGAAGAAGCCTCATCGCTACAGGCCCGGCACGGTGGCTCTGCGGGAGATCCGCCGCTACCAGAAATCCACCGAGCTGCTGATCCGCAAACTGCCCTTCCAGCGGCTGGTGCGAGAGATCGCTCAGGACTTCAAGACCGACCTGCGCTTCCAGAGCTCGGCGGTGATGGCCCTGCAGGAGGCCAGCGAGGCTTACCTGGTGGGACTGTTTGAGGACACCAACCTGTGCGCCATCCACGCCAAGCGGGTCACCATCATGCCCAAAGACATCCAGCTGGCCCGCCGGATCCGCGGGGAGCGCGCCTAAACGGAGCCTGGCCGGCCCGGCACACTCACCCCGAGAGAGAGAGAGAAACACAACGGCTCTTTTCAGAGCCACTAAACCATCCAGAGAGAGCGGGAAACGATCGCAGTCGTTGAAACGTCGCTTTGAATAATATTAAACAGTGATACATTTCAGGGGAGTTGGTTGAAGGCACAGATCGCACAAGCGGCAGTGATTAGAATATACGATGCTGTGAATGTTATGTAACTTTCACATGCTTCATTATAGTAGTTCAGTATTAATTCCGGATTAAATCCTCTGTTTCCCTTGGTGTTCCCACCAGCTGTAACTATCTGATCATTGCTGAGGAAGCTGGCGGGAAAACATAGCGCCAAATCATCAACCGTTTTCTTTCAAATGTGAAAATCCTGCCGAAATGTAGATCAGAGAAGGGAAAACAATGCATTCGTATTTAGTCATTAATTTACAATTTTTCTTTCGGGTAATGAGTCTAGAAGGTATTTGAAGGGTTCGAGATTGTCTTCAGAGGGAATGAACACTCTCATTCAGCCCTGTCAGGATTTCATCACCGTTCTTCGGTTATTCTAGCAATGAACTGTTAACTAATGCCACTCTCCTCCCGGAGTAACAGTCTACGGTTCCATTCCCAGTTTGGCAACCTACCAACTCCATCCCCACTCTGTATCCTGCGAAACTGCCTGTGACCTCATTCTGAATCTGTTTCCCGAACAGCGACCTGAGACTCCAACCATAATCTGTTCCCCGAGCAACGGTCTCGGAACCCATCACCCCTCTGATCTCCTATCAACCTTCAATTACTCCAAACCCACCCTGTTCTCCGTAAAAACCCATCTCATCTCTGTTCCAGAAACAACACCTGTGAATCCATCCATACATTGTTTTCTATATTCAGCCTCTGATCAAATACCCACTGTATTATCCTAGGAATGGTTTGTAACAACATACTCGGTGTTTTTCCACAGCAACAGCGTATGAACCATTCTCATTCTCTTCCCAGAGCAGTGGCCTGTAAACTCATTCCCACACTTTTCCAAAAAAGGTCCTTTCAACGCATCCTCCGTCTGTTTCACAGGCAATTGCCTTTAATCTCATCCACAAATCTGTTCTCCTCCTTGCGCCATTTTCAACCACTGTTCCCTTTGCAATGCCCTGTGAGCCCAACCGCACTCCGTTGTCCCGCATATATCCTATGCTCACAGCCCTGTTCTGTTCCCCTGGCAAAACCAATCACTGCTCTGTTCTCCGAGCTACGATTTGTGACCTCATGCTCAGCCCATGAATAGCCCATTCTATTCGACTCACAAGGGCCTACGAGTAGATTAGATTAGATTACTTACAGTGTGGAAACAGGCCCTTCGGCCCAACAAGTCCACACTGCCCCGCCGAAGCGTAACCCACCCATACCCCTACATCTACATTTACCCCTTACCTAACACTATGGGCAATTTAGCATGGCCAATTCACCTGGCCTGCACATCTTTGGACTGTGGGAGGAAACCGGAGCACCCGGAGGAAACCCACGCAGACACGGGGAGAACGTGCAAACTCCACACAGTCAGTCGCCTGAGGCGGGAATTGAACCCGGGTCTCAGGCGCTGTGAGGCAACAGTGCTAACCACCGTGCCGCCCACTTCCCTAATCTGGTCTTCTGGCAACCGTCGGCCGAGTTGAGCTTTGTTCTCTTGGCACCAGACTGTGAACACACGACAGTTTCCGTAGCAAAGACATTTGAACCCATTCCCATTCTGGTCTGCTTGCAATGGCCTGTGATACCAGCCCCACTGTGTTCTGCTAGCAACGTCCTGTGAAAGCATCCTGCGTTTGCTACCCTAAAAACTGACACCACTTTCTCACTCTGCCTTCCTAGCAATGGCCTGTGAAATCATTTCCTCTCTTGTCCTCGCAACTGCCTGTAAACCCATCAGCACAGAAGTCTCACTCCACGTACAGTGACTACATCCCCATAACGTTCTTCTAGTAATGGCCTGTGAACCCATCTGCAATCTGGTCTCTGAGCAACGACTGAGAACCCATCCCCAAAATGCTGTCCTAGTGTTAAGACTGGATGGAAAAATTTGGCTGTTTTCACAATTCGAATTTAACCATTCGGTTTAAATTATGCCCCAGGACATTAAAACTATCGAATTCAAATTTAATCTTTTGTCAACCTGGAACCAATGAGATGTTATCTAACGTCTGGGGTAGAAAGAAGCCCGCATTTTGAGAGCAATCGAAAGCGGCCAACTCTCATCGTCAGAGTAACTTCCAAAGATCACTCTCTATCACTCACCTTTTGCATATATAACATCTCTGCTGCAAAAGACCGAAGACAGCCCAGAGTCATCTCCCGATGAATGAAGTAAGAACCAAAGACGACAGCCGTTGGGTGGTTTTGAAGTTAAGTTGATGTAATTTCAATAGCTTTTTTGCCTCTTGAAAATAGTACATTGTTAAGCTGTTGGAGGTAGATAACAAACGTTTAAGACAAAAGAGGCTTAGAGTTGTAAGTAGTTGTTGTTTAATGTTCACTTTCGAATTAAATAATAAATTGATTTTTTCCCCCTAAAATAATGGAATTTGGGGAGTTCTCTGTCACTTATGTGTTAACAGTCACGAGAGGAGGTAAGTTTTTCTGTGTGTTTGTTTTAATTATCAGAAGCAATTCTATGTTGCTACAATCAGAATTCTATGTTGCAACACTAGCAACTGTGTGTGAAGCCATTTCCACTCTGTTAACCCAGCAAAAGTCTGTCAACCCATTCACTACTCTGTTTCCCTGGCAACAGCCTGTGAACCCATTCTACATAGAACATAGAACATAGAAAAATACAGCGCAGTACAGGCCCTTCGGCCCTCGATGTTGCGCCGACCGAAGCCTACCTAACCTACACTAGCCCAATAACCTCTATATACTTATCCAATGCCCGCTTAAATGACCATAAAGAGGGAGAGTCCACCACTGCTACTGGCAGGGCATTGCATGAACTCACAACCCGCTGAGTAAAAAATCTACCCCTAACATCTGTTCTCTACCTACCACCCCTTAATTTAAAGCTGTGTCCCCTAGTAACAGCTGACTCCATACGCGGAAAAAGGTTCTCACTGTCAACCCTATCGAAACCCCTAATCATCTTGTACACCTCTATCAAATCTCCCCTAAACCTTCTTTTCTCCAATGAGAAAAGTCCAAAGTGCCTCAGCCTTTCCTCATACGATCTTCCTACCATACCAGGCAACATCCTGGTAAACCTCCTCTGCACTCGTTCCATTGTCTCCACATCCTTTCTATAGTATGGCGACCAAAACTGTACACAATACTCCAGATGAGGCCGCACCAGAGTCTTATACAACTGCAGCATGACCTCAGGACTCCGGAACTCAATTCCTCTACCAATAAAGCCCAGTACACCATATGCCTTCTTCACAGCACTATTTACCTGGGTGGCAACTTTCAAAGGTTTGTGTACATGGACACCAAGATCCCTCTGCTCATCCACACTACCAAGTAGTCTACCATTAGCCCAGTAATCCATCTTCTTGTAACTCCTACCAAAGTGAATGACTTCACACTTAGCTACACTTCTTACTCTGTTTTCCTTGCCATAGTCTGTGAACCCATCCCCACTCAGTTCTCTGGGAGTCAGTTGTGACCCGATTCCGACTCCGTTCTCCTGGGAACGGCCCGTGAACCCATCCCCATTCCATTTCCTGACAAATAGCCACTGAACCCATTCCCATCCTGTTACCGTACCAACGGGCTTTGTACACACTCTCACTCATTTCTCCTTGTAACACTCTGTGAATCTCTCCATGTTCCGTTACCCAGCAATAACCTGTGATTCCATTCTTGCTCTCTTTTACTCTCAACTAACCGTGAACGCATCCCCACTCTTGAAACTTTCAAAGGCTTGCGAACATATTCTCATTCTTTTCCACACGCAACAGTGTGTGAAGCTGTCCCTGCTTTGGTAACGGAGCGGCAGCCTGTGACTCCAATCCTACTGTACTTTTGTAGCAACTGCCTGTGATCTAAATCCCATCTAATTCCACTAGCAACACCTCGTAAACCCACGCCCACCTTTCTCCCCGAGCAATAGCCTGTGAATCCATTCACACACTGTTCCTCCAGCGATTGTCTGTCAATCAATCCTCACAATGTTCTGTTAACAATGTCCTGTGAACATAATCTCACCCATACCCCCCGAGGTATGCCCTGTTGCCCATTTATCACTGTCTGCTCCTCACAAATGCTTGTGAACTCATATCACAGTGTTCTGCTAACCATATCAAGTGAACATTTCCCCACTCTATTCTCGGAGCACCGGCCTGCGAATGCATCCCATCTGCAACAGCTTGTGAACCCACAACACTGTAATACCTAGCAAAACCTGCGAAACTGTGCAAACATTCCTGTCCTCGCAGCTACCGGCTGAACCATTCTCACCTTTGTTTCCCTAGCAATGTCCCGACAATCCATCCCCAATATGGCTCCCCCAACAACGGTTGATGATTCCATTCCCCGTCTATTGTCCTGGAAACGGCCTGTTAACCTGTCACAGGCAACAGCCTGTGAAGCCAAAGCCAAATGTTTCCCCAGCAAATGACCCCTATTCTGTTCGCTTAGCAACGACCTGTGAATCCATCGCCATAATTTTCTTCGAGCAACAGCGCGCAACACAATTCCTGCTCTGTTTCCCCAGCAACAGCTTATGAACCAATTATCACCCTTTCTCACTAACAGTGACATTTGAATCCATTTATAGCCTGCTCCTGTAACAACAGGCTGTGGATCCATTCCCAATCTATACTTTGAGCTATAAGGTGTACCTCTTGCAATAACAGAACACTGGGACCACAAACGTGCTCCTTTCAACTCGCAACCGCTTCTTAACCCCTCCCCGCACTGCTATGCTGTCAAAAGCCTGGACACCATTCTTATCCTTTTACCCAGCGACAGCCTTGAATTTACTCCCAAACTATTATCCTCGCGACCTTCTGTACTCGCAGCTCCTCCCTGATTCCTGAGGAACAGCCTGTGACTACATCCGCACTCCGTGTTCCCAGGCACGGCTTGTGAACTAATCCTCTGTTTCACTCACAACTGCTTGTGAACGCATCGCCATTCTGTTTTCCAGGCATTGGCCTGTGACCTCGTCACCATTCTTTTCTCCTCGCAACAGACTAAGACAACATCTCCCAGCAAATGTCTGTAAACTTATCTCAACTCTCCTGACAACAGCCTGTGAATCCATTCCTCTGCTGTTTCTCCAGCAACGGCATATGAATCCATTCCTATCAATTCCCATTCTGATGTCCAAGCAATCGCGTATGACATTACGCCCACGCTCTTCCTTGACTAAATCTTGCGAATCCATCCTTACCCTGTTAACTGAACAATGGCCTGCAAATTTATCCATACTCTCCTTCCCTGCCAACGACCTGTGATCCCATTTCTACTCTTTCCTGAACAACACCTGCGAATTTTGCCATGTACTGCTTTCCTATTAACTGCCTGTGAAACCATTCTGACTCTGATCCCCTAGCAACAGTATGTAACCGATTTTCTACTCTGTTCCCCAGGCTGCAGCCGGTGAACTCCTCCTCAAACCGTCGCAAATGACTCCATGGAATTCTGATCACAGAATCATCGAGACCAGTTGGAAAAATACAACATTAATCATTTTGAGTTTGCTCGACCATTCAATATGATAAGTGGTGATCCTCTATGGAAACATCGCCCCATTTTCTTTTATCAATTCACATATTTATATAAATAACACTATTTCATGTTTTATATTTGGTGTCTCGGCGTGGTTTATCTCTATCACAAAGACTTTTCCCATCTCACAAACATTGGAAGCATTTTCTGGAATCTAATACGGAAAATATTTATTTGCATATAGTCTCTCTTGTCCTGGAACATCTTATCTCTTCTGTCGATATATGTTGTTTTCCTGGAGAGATGGTGAGATTATGTATCCGTACAAGTAACCCAGAGCTCAAGGCTCATACTGTGGGGACGTGGACTCAGATTCGCCTGCACTCCTTTGCTGCTGCTGTAATATACAAAAAGTCTGTGATCGCCCTGGCTGAGAGTAGATATTATTGAATTGATTTTGCCAATGTTAGTTTATTCATGACCATTACAAAAAAGGATATTGCATTCGTTGTTCAGTCTATGCAATCTACAACTACAGCCAAACATAAATGTCATTCCAGAATTGTCCTCTGGCGTGGATGTACAAACCACTCAATTCAAGTAAACTTAGGATAAACAACAGAAGCTGGTCTTTCTCGTATTGCCCATATTAAAGAGAGTTTACATATTAATGAAATGAAACTTGCAACCCATTCTAAAAGACGAAAGGTGTAACAGTCCAGGTTTGTTCAATATATCATTTCAGTTTCGTGACACTGCAATCTTTTGCCATAAATTCTGTGTCTTATGATCATATTCTCCACAACCACCTAATGAAGGAGCTGTGTTCCAAAAGCTAGTGCTTCAAAATCAACCTGTTGGACTACAACCTGATGTTGTGTGATTCTTAACTTTGTCCAGCCCAGTCCAACATTGGCCTCTCCACATCAAACTAAGCAAAGAATGCAGAGAAGAGAAGCTCTGGATAGAGGGAGGAGGACGGGAGAGGTCGGGGAGGTCAGGCAATGTGGCTCCACCCGACAAATCCTGAATTTTCTTGAAATATTTTCTTAACATATAGTAAATCAGGAGCACAGTGTGAGACAAGTCTGGTTCAAAGAGGAGGCACTGTCAAAGCTGCATAACCCCATTCAACAAAGCATGGAGGTTCAAAAAGCACGTGGATTGGGCTCACATTAGCCGTGGAGGTCATGGTTTCATTGAATTTGTATGAACTGCAACTTCTCATCCAGGAGTCGTTGTGATTTCCATCATCTCCCATGATGCTGTCGATCAGTGCATTCATTATGTGATGGAGGCAACCTACTCCAGGCAAAGGGCACACATTTAGGGTGGCACGGTGGCACAGTGGTTAGCACTGCTGCCTCACAGCGCCAGAGACCCGGGTTCAATTCCCACCTCACTGTGTGGAGTTTGCACGTTCTCCCTGTGTCTGCGTGGGTTTGCTCCGGTTTCCTCCCACAGTCCAAAGATGTGCAGGTCAGGTGAAGTGGCCATGCTAAATTGCCCGTAGTGTTAGGTAAATGTAGGGGTATGGGTGGGTTGCACTTCGGTGGATCGGTGTGGACTTGTTGGGCTGAAGGACCTGTTTCCACACTGTCATCTGATCTAAATTATTCCTGTCATCATGGACCAGATGCACTCCCAGAAATATCGGTGAACTGAGTAACTTGTATTGAGATGAGTATTCGTGATGGATAATATTATTGAGATCAGCATTTGTTGTCCTTTCCAACTTGGAAAATGTGGGAAACAGCTATTTTGTTGATTTTCTGCAGAAGAATTGTTGTGGGGAGAACCACAATGTCATTTGGAGGAAATTGCAGCAAGTGACGTGGAGGGAAATTGCAAGTGCCAGTGATCACACATATCTGTTGCACTTGTCCTTCTGGATGGATGTGGTTGTAGGTTTAGATAGTGCTGTCTAAGGAGCCATGACCGTTTCCTACAATGGGCATCATACGCTCCTAAACAACAATTTTGAGGAACTGCTTAATTTTAACGTTGATGTGAAGGAGGTGGTTCAGATAGCAGCTGTACAGGAATACATATAGAGACCAAGAACTGAAATGGATCATTTGGTCTCTCCAGTTCTGACATTCAACAAAATCGTAACTGATATGTTTCTGACTTGTGTTCAATATTCGTCTCTACCTTCAAAGGTAGTAGCTTATAATTATCACACTAACCATATACACGTTTCTAAGAAGACCTCACCTGCACTAATATGATCGCTTCGCGTCTCGTTATTTCAGGAAATATGCTAGGAGATGGCAGATAGATTGAAAGCACATCAGAGAAGGTACACAAAATTAATTCCAGAATTGAGGTATTTTCATAAGAGGTGAGATTAAGTAGTTCAGTCCTGCATTCATTCCAGTATGGAAAAATGAGAGGAGATCTTAAGGAAAAAAATAGAACATTCTTACTGTACTTGAGACGTTAAGAACATAAGAATATGGAACAGGAGCGGACTATTAGACACGTTGACAATGTTTCCACCATCAAGAAAACCGAGATTGATCTGGCTGCGATCTCGGCCGCACTTTTATGCAAGTACGCGATTTCCCTAATGCTCGCATATGTCATAAATACACCTATTTGAGCCCCAATATAAAGTCCCTGCTTACATGAATTTATTTTGGAGAGATTTTCATTTTGAAATATCCATTAGAGAATTGTTCCTCAGCCCTATTCAGACCGAAGGTGCAAGCTGTCAAGGGGTCAATGCTTTATATTATAGGCAAACTCTTGCACTGGTCAAAAAATATTTGTTTGATATAAATTTGGCGTTATGACCAGTGATATATATCTCAGACTGGGTCATAGAGTCATCGAGTCATGAAGATATACAGCAGGGAAACAGACCCTTCACTCCAACTTGTCCATGGGCAAACACATCTCCCAACCAAATCTAGTCCCACCTGCCAGCACTCGGCCCATATCTCTCCAAATCCTTCCAATTCATTTACCCACCTAGATGCCTTTGCTGCAGTTGCACCACTTCCTCTGGCAAGTCATTCCATATACGTACCATCCTCTGCATGAAAATGTTGACCCTGAGGTTTATGTTATTTCTTTCCCCTTTCACCCTAAATCCATGCCCTGTAGTTCTGGAGTCCCCTATCCAGAGAAGAGACTTTCTCTTTTTATTCTGTTCATGCCCCTCATGATCTTATAAACTTCTATAAGGTCACCCCTCAGCCTCGTCGCTCCAGAGAAAACAGCCCGAGCATATTCAAACTCTCCCTATTGTTCAAATGTTCCAACCATGGCTACATCCTTGTAAATCTTTTCTGAAACCTTTCAAGTTTCATAACATCTTTACGATAGGAAGGAGACCAGAATTGCATGCAATATTCCAACAATGGCCTAACAAATGCCTTGTACAGCCGCAACATGACCTCCCAACCACTGTACTCAACACTCTGACCAATAAAGGAAAGCATTCCAAACGTCTTCTTCACTATTCTATCCATCTGCGACTCCACTTTCAAGGAGCAATGAAACTGCACTCCAAGATTTCTTTGTTCAGTAACATTCCCTAGGATGTTAACATTAAGTGCATAAGTTCTGCTTAGATTTGCTTTCCCAAAATGCAGCACCTCGCATTTATCTGAATTAAACTCCATCTGCCACTTCTCGGCTCATTGGCCTGTTGTAACCTGAGGTAACCTTCTTCGCTGTCCACTACACCTCAAATTTTGGTGTCATCTGCAAACTTAATAACTGTACCTCTTATGTTCACATTGAAATCATTTATACAAATGACGAGAAGTAGTAGACCCCACACCAATCCTGGTGGCACCCTACTGGTCAAGGTCCTCCAATCTGAAAAAAAAACGACCACACTCTTTTACCTTTGAGCCATTACTGTATCCAAATGGCTAGATCTCTCTGTTTTCAATGAGGTCTCACCTTGCTAACCAGTCTCACATAGGGGACGTTGCTGAACACCTTACTGAGGTCCACGAAGATCACATCTACCACTCTGTTTTCATCAATTATCTTTGTTACTTCTTCAAAAAATCTCAATCAAGTTTGTGAGACATAATTTCCCACGCACAAAGCCGTGTTGACTCTCCCTAATCAGTCCTTGCCTTTCCAAACATCTGTATATCCTATCCGTCAGGATTCTCTCCAAGAACGTGCTCTCCATCGACATCAGGTTCACTGGTCTATAGTTCCCTAGCTTGTCCTTACCAAATTTCTTCCGGCAGTTTGCTGGCACCTCACCTGTGATTCACAATGATACAAATATTTCAGTAAGAGGCCCAGCAATTGCATTCCTAGCTTCCCACAGAGTTCAAGATTGCACCTGTGGAATGATCCACTTTTATGCGTTTCAAGGCATACAGCACTTCTGCTTTATTAAAACTGACATTTTTTTTCAAGATACAGTTTCAATGTTCGCAAGAGTTTATTTAAATAACAAAAAATAACTGATTTATAATGAAAGTCAACTTCCTCAAGGCAGTACATGGCAAGGGAGAAACATTTTGCAGAATGAAAACATGTACAGATATGTTTACCTCTACTAAAAAAAAATCTTTCTCTCTCTTTCTCTCTCTCTCTCTCTCTCTGTTTGTTTCTCTATCTGTCTCTCTCTCTCATACACACACACACGCATGCACGCGCGTGCACACACATGCAAACACCAACACACACACACACACACACAGGCACATACAGGTAGAGACACAAACACAGAGAAGTAACAACACACAGAAGCAACAACAAGCAGACACACACACTCACCGACACACACGCAGAAGCAGACCCACAGAGCCACACATACACCCAGACACAAACAAACAAATAATAGACACAGATACCTAGGCAGACAGATACACAGTCATACATATATACAGGCAGACACGCACACAAGCATAAGCGCACACACACAGACAGAAACTCACACAGCAATGAAACATTGAAAGGAACACACAGAAATGTGCACAAACAGACGCACTCTCACTGAAGTACACACACAGAAGCATCCATAGTCACAGAAATATGCAGACAGACACACAGACACACACACACAGAGCCATCCACAAATAAAGACAGACAGAAACACACACACAGACAGACAGAAACACACACGCAGATTCACGCACAAATCCACACAGACAGAAGCATACCTATACAGACAGAAACGCACACAAAACAAACACAAAAATCCTGAGAAACACACAATGTGCACAAACGCATACACATGCACACATAGAAACACACACAGACACAAATACACACAATCACAGAAACATGCACACATACATAGAAAGGCACACACAGAGTGACACACACACACAAAGATACAGACACAAATAGAAACACAAATATATATGCACACACACCGAAACACACACGCAAACACACACAGATACATGCATGCACGTGCTCACAGAAATTCACACAAATGTACACACATAGAAACACACACAGACATACACACAAATCGAAACACATAGACATAAACACACAAACAAAAAAAAACACACACACGCGCAGATACATGCAGACACTCACACGGACACATACACGCAGATATACTCAAGCAAGCATACACAAAAATACATACAAAAGCACATACACAGACACGCACAAAAATGGTACGCATACAAACACACTCGCACAGGCAGAAACACACACAGAAACACGCACACACACAGATAGGAAAACACAGATACAAACACAGAGAGAGAGAAACACTTACACAACTGCTCTCAAACAGGAACTCACATGCACAAACACACAGAGACAGAAGCAACACACAGACAGCAATGCAAAAACAAAGACAGAAATACACACTGAAATACACAGACACGCACAGAAACAACATTATCATACTCATACATACAAACATGCATAAACAGAAACACACCAACACCCACAGAAACACACAAACTGACAGTAACACATACTCAGTAACACAAACTGACAGAAGTACACACACAAAAACACAAGCAATAGCATTCACACAGAAGCACACAGACACGAACACATAGAAAGAGACACACAGAGAAAGACAAACAGACAAACACAAATCCACACACACAAAATCACGTACATAGATGCCCATACACACAAACGCACAGGCAGGAACACACACTCTGAAAGGCATACAAAAAAGACAGAATAATGCACGCACACACCGTCAGCCACTAAAACACACTCGCAGACAGAAACACAAATACACACATATATGCACACAGAAACACACACAGTCAGGAACATACAAATGCAAACGCACACATAAGCACAGAAACACGTACAGAGACGCAGAGATAAAGAAACACAGGCACATGTAGACACGCACACAAAAACAGACACATGCACTAACACAGAGACACACGCACAGAGACGCACACACACAGACACATACAGAAACACACAAACACTCAAACAGAGGTATACAAAGAAATGCATACATAGAAACACTTGCGCAGAGTCACACACTCTGACACAGACACACACAGATAGGCACATACAGACATAAACACAGATAATATAACACAGAACCTTTAACATTCTAATGCACACACACACAAACACATAGCACAAAGCCACTTCCGATGAAAAATGGACAAAATAAAAATCTACAAAATAAAAACTTTAAATTATGTTTTTTCAACACAATACATGAACTCACGAGAAATGAGAACTAAGATTTTCCCAACGTTTTTCCTTACTCTGAAGGTATTCCAGTCTCAAAAGCTGCTATCACTAGGTTATCTGGGTGACCTGGACAGGTTAGGTGAGTGGTCAGATGCGTGGCAGATGCAGTTTAATGTTGATAAATGTATGGTTATCCACTTTGGTGGCAAGAACAGGAAGGCAGATTACTACCTAAATGGAATCAATTTAGGTAAAGGGGCAGTACAGAGAGATCTGGGGGTTCTTGTACACCAGTCAATGAAGGTAAGCAGGTAGGTACATCAGGTAGTGAAGAAGGCTAAGAGCAATCTGGCCTTCATAACAAGAGGGATTGAGAATAGAAGCAAAGAGATTCTTCTGCAGATGTACAAGGCCCTGGTGAGACCACACCTGGAGTATTTTGTGCAGTTCTGGTCTTCAAATTTGAGGAAAGACATTCTGGCTATTGAGGGAGTGCAGCAGAGGTTCACGAGGTCAATTCCTGGAATGGTGGGACTACCTTACAGTGAAAGACTGGAGCAACTGGGCTTGTATACCCTTGAGTTTAGAAGACTGAGAGGGGATCTGATTGAGACATATAAGATTATTAAAGGATTGGACACTCTGGAGGCAGGGAACATATTTCCACTGATGGGTGAGTGCCGAACCAGAGGACACAGCTTAAAAATACGGGGTAGACCATTTAGGACAGAGATGAGGAGAATTATCTTCACCCTGAGAGTGGTGGCTGTGTGGAATGCTCTTCCCAGAGGGCAGTGGAGGCCCAGTCTCTGGATTCATTTAAGAAATAATTGAATAGAGCTCTCAAGGATAGTGGAATCGAGGATTATGGAGATAAGGCAGGAACAGGATACTGATTAAGAATGATCGGCCATGATCATATTGAATGGTGGTGCAGGCTTGAGGGGCAGAATGGCCTACTCCTGCACCTATTGTCGATTATCTTCCAATGTGTTGTTTCAGATATTGGGGGAAATCAAATGCATCTTCAGTCCTCCACGAGTGGTAAAGATGAGTGAGGGCTTTTCAGGTCTCACACTTTACTGTGAGGAGAAACAATGCAAAAGATTTAGCATTAGCTCATTCCTTCTTAGGCAAGTTGCATTTTCTCCCTCTCTGAATTGACAAGGTCGGAAGTTACATGACACCAGGTTATAGTGTAATAGGTTTATTTGAAATCATGAGCTTTTTGGAGTGCAGCGTCTTCGTCTGAGGAAATCACCTGATGAAGGGGCAGTGCTCAGAAAGCATATGATTTCAAAATAAATCTGCTCGACTATAATCTGGTTTTGTGGGACTTCTGAACTTGTCCATCCCAGTCCAACACTGGCATCTCTACAAGTCTGAGTTAAAACATACAATTGTTACAACATGGCGTAAACCCATATGCTTATATAACCAAATACCCAGAAAAGTTCACATCGCCTCGTAATTTGTTGAAGAATGAGTGACAGAGAACGGCCCAAATTCCACGATTTAGCAATATATGTCAATTTTATTATTTAACCCTCAATGAATATTAAATAACAACTATTTACGACTCTAAACCTTGTTTCCCTGAAAGGCTTGTTAGCTACCTTGCACTCTTTAACAATATACTGCTTATCAAATTACAACAATACAATTTTCAATACCAGACAGTGGCCTATGTCTCCGGTGTCAATTTTTCTGTAGCTGTGGATCTCCCTGGGTCATCTTTGGTCTTCTGCTGCACAGATATTCATATGATAAAACTACCTTTTATACAGAGTGTTTTCGGGCAGTGTGTCTGACAAAGGCAAGTGGTGCTCTTTCTGGCTAACTGTCCAAAACATCATATTGTCTCATTGGTTTGAAGTTGTCAAAACAGTAAAATTCAAAATCAGTTGGTTTGACTTTATTAATATCTCGCTTTAACCACCCCCTTCAGAAAAAAAATCATAATGAAAACATTTCTTTTCCGAATTCTTAACCTTATTAAGTACTGAGTAGCTGAAAGAAGGCAGAGGTTGGTGGTTAAAGCGAGATATTAATCCTGGCGTTCAGATGTCAATGGTGTATCACAAGTATCTGTCTTGAGTCCACTGTTGTTTGTCAGTTTTATAAATAGCCTGGATGAGGGCATAGGAGGATGGGTTTGCAAATTTGCGGATGACACTATGTGAATAAATGTGTGGATAATGGCAAAGCATGCCGTAGGCTATGGAGGAACTTAGGTAAACTTCAGAGCGTACTGAGAAGTGGGAAGTGGAATTTAATGTGGAAAAGTGTGAGGTGATTCACTTTGGAAGGAATACCAGGAATACAGAGTACAGGGCTAATGGTAAGATTCTTGGTAGTATGGAGGGGGGAAGAGAGATCCCAGTGTCCATGCACATAGTTCCCTGAAAGTTGGCACCCAGGTTGATAGAGTTGTTAAGAAGATGCACGGTGTGTTAGCATCTATTGGCAGAGGGATTGAGTTTCGGAATCATGAGGTCATGTTTGCAGCTGTACAAAACTGTAATGTGGTCGCACTTGGAATATTGCACACAGTTCTAGCCAGCACATTATAGGATGGATGTGAATGTTTTGGAAAGGGTTCAGAGGCGACTTACTAGGATGTTGCCTGGTATGGATCGAAGTTCATACGAGGAAAGTCTGAAGGAATTGAGGCTGTTTTCTTTGGAGAAAAGATAGAGAAGTGAATTAATTGAGACATATAAGATAATCAGAGGGTTGGATAGGGTGGACAGTGTAGGGCCTTTTTCTTCGGATGGGATTGGCTAGCACGAGGAGACATAGCTTTAAATTGAGAGGTGATCGGCATAAGACCGATGTCAAACTTAGTTTCTTTACTCAGAGATTAGTAGGGGCATAGAAAGCATTGCCTGCAGCAGTAGTAGACTCGTCAACTTCAAGGGCATTTAAATGTTCATTAAACAGGCATATGGACGAGAATGGAATAGTGTAGGTTGAATTGGCTTCAGTTTGGTTTTACAGATCAGTGCAACATAGAAGAACTGAAGGTCTTTTACTGCGCTGTAATGTTCTATGTTCAATATGCCACGAAATACATAGGGTATTAATCTAAATTCACATTAACTTCAAACATTAGTATCTGTTCAATCTTATCTATACATTGTCCATTATATCTGAGATAACGCATCTGCTATCACACTCTGACGATCCACAACATGTACGATTTTATAAATTAAAACTTCAACATAAGACTTCACTGAAATAGGTTCATATTTTTGCCTTTAAGTCGTTGCAAGATTGTAACTGGATTGTGAATTATATACACAACGACCTGTCACGTAAACATGAAAATGTTGTGTGGTCAGTACCAAACTCAATAATTCCCTTTCGATTGTAGAGTATTTTCTCTGGTGTGTGTTATGTTTCTTTGAAAAGTAACCAATTGGCAGTTCAATACCATCATCATCTTCCTGTGGCAGTACAGTTCCAACTCCTATGTTGCTCGCATCGATTGCAACTTTGCACGGTATCAAAATGTATCGTGTGGCAAAAACTGGTGTGGTGATTCATATTTGTTTCAAGTTATTAAATTCCTCCAGGATTTGTTTTGTTAATCGAAACGTTCTGTTCTTCTTCAGCAACTCTGTTATTGGTACAATCGCACTGCTGAAATTTGAAAAAAAATATTTCAGATGAATCCACTTAGTCCCAAAAATCAAAGCACCTCTTTCTTCGAGTTTGTCGAAATTCCTCGATGGCCTTCGTTTTTGCATACGTTAGGGTCAACCTTTCATGTCCGATGTTATTTCAAAGGGAATGAAGAATTAAATAAATGAAGCATTGCAAAAAAGAAGGCACAAATCAGACCACACTGAGAATGCTATAAGGTTTTGTCCTTTATCAATGGTAAATAAATATTCTTGCATTGGAGGCAGTCCAGACAAGATTTATTAAAGTTGTTATAGAATCATAGAGCACAGAAATGGATCCTTGGTCCAATCATTCCATGCCAAACTGAACTAGTCCCAGCTGCCTGCTCCCAGCCCGTATCTCTCCAAACCTTTCCTATTCATGCACTTGTCCAATTATTTCCAAACATTGTAATTGTACAGACTTCCACCACTTTTGCAGGAATTTCACTCCACGTCTGAACAAAGCCTCTGTGGAAAACATTACCCATCACGTCTTTATTGTAAATATAAAATCAGATAAAAACCAGTTATTTTAATAATATACCAGTTTATTGTAATATTACAGTACCAGACAGTGTTGAAGCATTTATGTAACTCTACACGGGGCATTGTTTTGTGAATAAGAAATATTATTTCTCTCAAGACGAGCAATATATTGTACTGTGCGTTAAAATATGATGTTGGATGATATCATTAGAGTTAGTCATTTTTTATGACATTATAAAAAGTTTGTCCTGACAATTGTTTCCTCCAGCACCTTTCTCCTTTCAAATATTTTGCATGTTTTGCGTGTGAATGTTTTGTAAAATGTTTTATTTTAAACTGATGTGAGAGACCAACTCTCCAAACCGACGATTAAAGTACTGTCAGATTCTGGTACCAATTATGCGATTCGCCCAAAAGAAAGAATATTCTACTCGTCCATCGTTTGGAGTGAAGGTTTTAGAAAGGGCATGTCATGAAGATACTGCGGCCTTTACCATCAATGACCATACATCTTCTTCCATGGGAAAATACAGTTGTTGATATAAAACCGAGGTTAACGGATATCCAATCCTTTCCCAGTCCAACCAATCTGCTTCAGTTGGAGAGAATAGAAAGGAGAATCACATAACTAAAGGTAAGCATGTGTTCTTCTATCTCAAAGTCTTTGTATGAATGCATTTAGGATAAAGAATTATTTTTTTATCTGATTTTATATTTACAATAAGACTGTTGCATAATTAATGATGCTTCAGGTTTTAAGCTTACCTTATGCCCTTGTTTCAACATGTTGCAATTTGATCAAAGATCTGAGCAAGTTATGAAATCATGCAGAGAAACAGACCATTTAGTCCAACTCATTCATACCAACTATATATCATAAACTAATGGAGTATGATTTGCCAATATTTGGTCCATCTCCCTCTAAACCTTTCCGACTGATGTCAATATAAATACCTTGTAAATGTTGTAATTGTAATTTCTTCTGGCAGCTCATTCTAAATATGCACCACCCTTTGTGAGGAACGGCTGCTCCTTAGCTCCTTTTTAAATATTAATTTTGGACTGCTGTAGCCTGGGATAAAGACATTGGATAATCACACTGTTCATGCCCCTCATAATTTTATAAACCTCAAAAGGTCACCCCTCCACTTCCATTATTCTGAGGAAAATAGGTCCTGTCTAATCAGCTTCTCCCTCTAATCAAGCCCTCCAAACCTGACAACATCCTTGTAAATCTTTTTCTGGATGCTTTCAAGTTTAGCAACATTTTTCCTATAACTGAGTTTCCAGATTATGGAATTCTAAAAGTATTCACAGCATTCCAGAAATGGTTTAACTAATGTCTTGTACATCTGCAACATGATCTCCAAAAAGTATACTCAGTGCACTGACCAATATAGCAAGCATGCCAAACACCACCTTCACTGTCTGTCTACCTGTGTCTCCACCTTCATGGAACTATGAACCAGCAGCCCCAAAGTCTCATCGTTCGCCAACGCTCCCCAAACTCCTACCCTTACATATCTAAGTCCTGCATGAGTTTTCTTACACCTCACATATATCTAAATTGAACTCCATGTGCCGCTACTCAGTTCGTCAGCCCATCTGAGAAACGTCCCATTGTAGTGCGAGGTAAAGTTCTTCGCTGTGCAGTACAGATCCAATTTTGCTGTGGCATCAGCAAATTAAAGCGTGGCACGGTGGTTCAGTGGTTAGCACTACTACCTCACTGCACCAGGGTGCCAGCCTCGATTCCAGCCTCGGGTGACTGTCTGTGTGGAGTTTGAACATTCTCCCCATATCTGCGTAGGTTTCCTCCTGGCGCTCCGGTTTCATCCAACAATCCAAAGACGTGCAGGTCAGACGAAATGGCCTTGCAAAATTGCCCATAATGTCAGCTGCATTAGTCAGAGGGGAATGGGTCCTGGTGGGTTACTCTTTGGAGGGTCGTTATGGACTTGTTGGGCTGAAGGCCCTGTTTCCACACTGTAGGTGATCTAATTTTTAAAATACCACCTATAAAGTTCCTTGTCCTGGCAGGTGCCTACCTGTTTCTGAATTTGCTGAATTCATCTTGGTTCACAAGCAATGACAAATCATGCTGCCATCGTTCAATCTGATATAATATCTAGGCCTTTACAGCAAACTGTCCATACATTGTCAAACATGTTCAACTCTCCAGGTCTTCAATTTGCCACAAACGTTCTACTGTTGTTTTTGAATTGGACAGAAAGATGCATATTCCTGAATTCGTCAGAGCAGCCGAAAACCCGACAAGATTATCCCCCAGAGGCGCAGAAGTAATAAAAATAACAAACAGTGGACATGCCCAGGGAATCCTTTCTGGCAAATACTAATAGAAATTCACCTGTACTCCCACAAATGTCACCGACGGTATCCGTTGCACACAGTATAGTATCCTCTATATCAGGGAGGCAGGATGCCAACTTGCGGATCATTTCAGAGATCATCTTTGGGACACCCGCACCAAGAAATCCCAATGCCCTGTGGCTGAACACTTCAACTCCCCCTCTCACTCCACCAAGGACATGCAGGTCCTGGGTTTCCTCCATCACCGAAACCTAACCACCGATGCCTGGAGGAAGAATGCCTAATCTTCCACCTTGGGAACCAGCAACCACATGGGATCAATGTGGAGTCACGAGTTTCCTCATTTCCCCTCACACCACCTTATCCCAGTCGCACACCTCCAACTGAACACCACCCCCTTGACCTGCCCATCATCTTTTCCACCTATCCACTCCATCATCATCTACGACCTTCTGCCCCTTTTTTATCTAGCTATTGCATTCCCAGCTACCTTCAACCGAGAGTCACGCCCTCCTGTTTATCGCTCAGCTCCACCGGCCCTTAAGCCATATTCCTAATTAAGTGCTTGTACCTGAAACATTAATTCCCCTGCTCCTCGGATGCTGCCTGACCTCCTGTGCTTTTCCAGCACCACATTCTCGACAGTGAGTGGGAGTTGTAAACTTGCATGATATAGAGTCTTAGAGAGCTAATGGACAGTTGCAGACCCTTGCATGCATTGAATATGGGCTGAAGAAAAACAACCACTTTAGTAGTCTCCCATCCTATTTGCTAGCTGAAAGTCTTGTCTACCTTGGCATTGCATGTTCACATCCACATTCGTCTTCAATATAATGACGGTTTGCAACTCTCCAATTCTTACAGCTGTAGATTTGCTACCACCCTCTTGGTGTTCACAGAAAACATCGAAACCTCCAGCCCCTTATCTTCAGTCATTCCCACCCCCCCCCCCCCCATTCCTCGTCATTGCTCCCTTATCAAGGGATAAAAGTTTGGTTGCTGTCTGCCCTACTTATGACCGTCATCATTTTATGCATCTCAACCATGTTCCCCCTTCCCCACCCGCCACATTCCACACCTTATCTTTTCTGCTATGAGGAAATCCACCCCAATCTGTCCAATCTCTCCTGCCTCCCAAGCCAACATCCTAGTGAACTTCCCTCCACAACTCCACATGATGACTATTATTGGACATTCCCGATATTTGCTGCTTGTCAAACTTTCAGGACCGTAAGCTGTGAAATCCCTTTAAATGCCCACTAATTATTTTTATTAGATACGTCAGTAGGTGTGCCCAAATATCATCTGATGTGTTAAGTACATCATTCACAGACGGACATGTTGATGATTCTGTATTGTTCATTAATGTGAATTTCATTCTTTTGCATTGTATGGATGCCAAGATGTATGTCAGACTAGGACACAAATTAGAAAACTACAGTACAGTATAGGCTCTTCAAGTTGATGAGTCTACTGCTGTTGCAGGCAGTTTGTTCTTTGCTCCTAGCATTCTTTGTGTGTAGAAAACCACACCCAACATTGCTTGAAAACACTCCTTGCATATGTCCACTGTTCGTTATTTTTATATTTCTGATCCTCTGGGCTTAAGCTTGTATAGGCCTGGGCTGCTCTGAAATCTGTCTTGTATCTATCACCCCTCAGTTTAAAGCTATATCCTGTCGAGCTAGCCGACACCATCCGAGGAAAATGGTTGTCACTGTCCACTCTAGCTAAATCTCTGATTATATTGTATGTCTCAATTAAGTCATCTCTCAACTTCCTTCTTTCTAACGAAAGCAGCCTCAAGCCCCTCAGCCTTTCCTCATAAGACCTTCCCGCCATACCAGGCAACATCCTAGTAAATCTCCTCTGAACCCTGTCCAAAGATTCTCCATCCTTACTATAATGCGATGGCCAGACCTGTACGCCTTACTGCAAGTGCAGTTACACCAGTATTTTATACAGCTGCAGCATGACCTGATGGCTCCGAAACATAATGCCTCTATCAATAAAGGTAACACACCATATGCCTTCTTAACAACCCTATCAACATGGGTGGCAACTTTGAGGGATCTATGCACATGGACACCGAGATCTCTCTGCTTATCTACACTACTAAGAACCTTAACATTAGCTCAGTACTCTTTATTCCTATTGCTCCTTCCAAAGTGAATTACCTTACACTTTTCCGCGTTAAACTCCATTTGCAGCCTCTCAGCCAATCTCTGCAGCCTATCTATGTCCCTCTGTAACCTGCAACGTCTTTCAGACCTCACATGATCTTAATGTCATCTGCAAATTTACTATCTCTTATCCCGGTCATTTACAAAAATGACAAACAGATCCTTTCCGAACACCACTAGTAACTGAACACCAGGGTGAAAATTTCCCATCAACCGGCACCATCTGTCTTCTTCCAGCCTGTCAACTTCCGATCCAAGCCACTAAACTACCCTCAACAGATCTGTTGCTGTGATCATTGTTTTACTTGTGGTGTTGTGCCTTACAATTATAAATAAAGATAACTTAATGAAAAAGTTTAATGTAACTGGTTATGAGGGATATGATAGCACTAGGAGAATCTACAGAAGGAGATGTACTAGCATGATGCCTTCAGGGCTGGAGAGTTTCAGTGATGATGAGAGATTGCACTAACTGAAGGTGATTGGTGTAAACTCATGGGAACGGGGAATTATTACATGGGATGTGGGGGGAAACATTTTTGCCCAGAGGATGTTGGGGAATCTGCAACTCACTGCCTGTCAGGGTGAGAGAGGCAGAAACCCTCATCCTATTCAAGAAGGATTTAGGTGTGCACTGGCAATGCCAAGGATCTGAGCCATGTGCTGCGGAAATGGGATTAGAATGTTTTTGACCAGCACAGACGTGATTAAGAAAGGTGGTGAAGACAAGCCAGGGAACTATAAACCAGTGAACCTGACGTTGGTGGTGGGCAAGTTGTTGGTGGGAACAAGTGGGTCGGAAGGATCTGCTTCCGTGCTGAACATCTCTGTGATTCTATGATCCAGTTGCTTAGAATGAGTTGTGTGTGCTATGGTTTCCTCTGTGTAAAGGAGGAGACAAATTTGTTATGTTGCTTTTCAGTCTCCACTTAGGCCTGATTCACACCCACTGAACAAAGATGCAACTTACAGAACACGTTTGAAATCGTCACGGAAATCCCATGATTGGAAGTTGCCCATAAGAAATGACAAGAAAAAGTCGTTCAGCGCCTCGAGACTGCTCCACAATCCAATAGGATCATAGCTGATTGAACATAAGTCACGTTGAATGTCCTGTCCTTTTTCTTGATTCCTCACTGAACAAGCATCTTGCCCTCTCAGTGTTTGCATACGGAAGGACTCTGCTCCCCACACAACTCTCTGTGGTGAGATTTTCCAGATGCATTCAACTCTCAGAAAAAAGTCGTGTTATCCCATTGGTGCTCCTTTTTCCTAAGACTGTACCGTTTCATCCTAGACTCTTCCATGAGGGCAAAACAACCTTTCATCGTTGTCCCTGTCAAGCCACTGTGTGTTTCAATGAGATCACCTCTCACTCTTCAAAGTTCAGCGAGTAGAGCTCCACCCTGTTTAGCTTATAAAATAATCCCTCCATACTGGATATCATCCGATTGGATTCAGTATAGTTCTAATGAATATTATTTGTCTCCATATATTAGAGTTTAGGTTAGGCAATGGTGACTTGGAATAGCGTCTGGGTAATGACAAAAGTGTGAGTTCAATTCTACACCGGCTGAGGTTACCTCCATCTCAACCTTCCGTTCCTGTAAGGAGAGACCCACAGTTAAACCTACTACTAGGAGTGGGACCTAATGAAGGAGCAGGGCTTTGATGTTCCCTTTTTTAAAAATCTGGGCCTATGTTTCAGTGATAGTAGCGTACAGTAATAAATTGACAACATAAACTAATGAGTCTTATTGCTGGACAATCAAAGAAAATTTAAATTTCTATACTAGTTTTTATCCCAAGTGACAATGCCAAAACAATCCACCATAACATTACGGTAAAGCACGCAATTCATAGTCAAACTCAAATGGTCTACTTTCATGCAATGCAAAGTCTGATTCGATTCTCATGTAGAGGGATAGTCCAGGGACAGAGAATATACTTTGAGGGTTAGGATGATTAGGACAGAATGAACTGATTGACAAAGAGAGAGAGAAAGACCATAGTAGAGAGTGAGAGACAGAGCCAGGTGGACAGTAATGACAGATGGAAACTGAATTCAATGATCACCTAGAATTAAGAATTTAATGATGACCATGAAACCATTAAGAATTTAATGATGACCATGCTTATTGTCATGAAAAAAAAAAGTCGATTTGGTTCACTAATGTCCTTTTGGAAAGGAAATCTTGAGTTCTTACTTGCATGGTTTACATGTGACTCCAGACCCACAGTGATGTGATTCATCCTGAGCTTCTCCTTGTTTAATTAGGGTAGGATAAATGTTGCTCCAACCAGCAGCACTCACATTCCATTAACAATTTTAAAAAATGCTGCCCAGAACCTCTCCTGAAAAGTCTGGCCCTATTTTTTAGACTTTGACCCCTCGTGTGAAAATCTGTGGAATTAATAAGCATGAAATTAGCGACCTCTCCTGTCTGTCTTTATCGGAGAGGACAGTAAAATAACAAAATCCTGAGAATGAATGTAGAGGAATGATCAAAAGGGAAAGAGATAGAGATAGAGAGTGTGCGGGGTGGGGGTGGGGGGGTGGGGGGGGGGGGGAGAAGCTTTCGATATCAATTGAAGTAACGCAAATACGGTTCATAATGGAGAAGTTGGGGTTACCCTTGAGAAACTCAGCCGGTCTGGCAGCAGCTGTAGAGAGACAGAAAAAGCGTTAAAGTTTCAAATCCAATGACCCTTCCTCTGACTTGGAAGTATCTAGAAAACGATAGTATGGAGGAGTGTAGAGTGTGAAAAATGCATGGAGACAGTGCCCAGAGAGAGAGAGAGAGAGCGGAAAGGGCAAAGGCGAACAAAGGGCTGGTTAGTATGAAACCAGCGATGAAGTAAGGTTGGATAATAGAGATAAGGAGGAATTAGGTTGGCTGTGCTGAAAATAATCAAGATCGGTTTTAGGTGTGAGATTAACATACTCTGTCAACAACTATCAACAATTCCTTTATCTGCTTTCCCCTTGCTTCTTTCTGGGCGTTGTCTTCATCTGTTCTGTTCTGGACTGAACTCTGCTTTCTCTCTCCACAGATGCTGCCAGACCTGCTGAGCTTCCCCAGCATTTTCTGTTCTTGGTTCAGATCTCCAGCGTCCACAGCACTTTGTGTTATTTTAGCGTCTCTACCTGTCTGTCTCTCTCTCTCCCAGCGCTGAAACCATTATTTAGGAATCAGGAAGGTAAGAGTATGCCATTCAGCCACGAGAACGTGTTTACTATTCAATGAGATAATGGATGATCTATGACCAAGCTCCATATGGGAACACTGTCGAACAAAAATGTAATTGAAAATTAACAACTGACCCAGAACCCTGTTTGTGGAAGAGAATTCTCAGAAGTGCTTCCGAACATCTCTCTTGAATGAGCCAGACTTCATTCTCAGACAATGCTCTCCCTCGTTCTGGAATCCCCCACCAATGGAAATAAATTCTATTTATCTACCCTGTCTTTCCCTGTTAACACCTTGAAGACTTCAATCGGGTCATCTCTTAACCTTCCATATTCTAGAGGTAACAGCCCCAATTTGTCTCATCTCTTTTCATACCGTAATCACTGAAGTGCAGGTATCATTCTTGCCTAACTACGTTGTACTCCCTCCCAGGCCAATCTATCCATCCTAACTGATGGGGCCCAGATCTGCTCCAAGTGTGGCCGAACCAGGGCTTTATATAACTGCAGCATTACTTCTGCATCATTGCACTCTAGCCCTCTCGATATAAAGGCCAGCATTCCATTACCTGTATTGATTATTTTCTTAAGTTTCAATGAGGATTGGTTAACCAGGCTATTATCAGATTGAGAAGCTGTAAATAAAAGTGATCTGTCACAAGGATCAGTAATAATTATAATTAATGTCATGATCTGGATGAATGGACTTAATGCATTGTAGCGAAAAGCTTCATTATTTACAGATTTAGTTGGAGATAATAAGGTGTGGCGGTTCACAACGTTGGTTAAATAGTTTAGAGATAGACCGTACGAATAAATATGAATAGGACAGAGAATAATGCGTGAAAAATGGGATATTAAATTAGATATTACGAATTGCCTATCAGGTATGATTTAGTTGGGGAGGGGACTGAGAACCTTTTTTTTATTCGTTCATAGTATGTGGGTGTCCCTGGTTTGACCAACATTTATTGCCTATCCCCAAATGCACAGAAGGCAGTTAAGAGTCAACTGCATTGCAGTGGGTCTGGAATCGCATGTAGGGCCAAACCAGGTGAGGATGGCAGCTTCGCACCCTAAAGGACATTAGTGAACCAGATGGGTTTTTGCAACATATGGCAATGGATTCATGGCCATTATCTTTGATTTCCAGATTATCATTGAATTCAAATTTCGCATCTGCCACGGAGGGATTTTATTATGGATTCCCCAGGAAATTATTTAGTTTTCTGTATTAACAGTCTAGTGATTAAGGCTAGCAGCCTGCATACAAAGGAACACTTTCTTTTTAAAAAATCCTAGAGGGGCAGAAAGTTTTGTAAGAGACAAATAGAAGGGTGGATTATGTTGCCAGCTCAAGTGAAACATCACATTTTGAAATTTACCGTAGCACACTGGTCAGGCTATACCCAATGACTAAGTAGATTTTGTCCCTTATTTAACAAGAGATCTATTTGCATTGTAGGAGATTAATCTGATAGCTTCCAGGACTAAAAGAGTGTGCCGTATGGCCAATGATTGTGTAGGTTGAGACTATTCAAAATGCAGTGAAGATATGTGAAAGGTGACCGTATCAGATGCGTGAGAGTTGACTTTTTTTTTAAAAATAAAGAATACTGAGTTGTTGAGGCACTTAAGGTTTGGGAGAAATTTGAAGGTGTTGAGCAGGAATGTGTTCAATTCTGATGATTGGCTGCATAGGTAGTAGGAGTATGAAGTTTAATTTTGAAATAGTAGTTGTGGGAAGGAGTAGGATTGCTTAACTTTGGAAACGTTAACCTCAAAAAACAGTGCAAACTGTGTTATTGATTGGCATGCATAGTTGAGGTTTTCAGAAACTAGTTTTCATAACATAAGAAGTGGAACAAGACTGGGCCGTTCAGCCGTTTCCTCTGCCATTCAATGGTGTCATGGATGACTCCACATTTTTTGTAGAGTCATAGAAATGAGCAGTACGGAAACAGTCTCTTCAGTCCAACTCATTCACGCAGACCAAATGTCCTAAATTAAGACCATTTGCCAGCACTTGACCCTTATTTCTCCAACCTCTCCTATTCATGCACATCTAGATGCCGTTTAAATACTGTAGTTGTGGCAGCCTTCACCACTTCCTCTGGCAGGCCATTCCATACATGCTATGAGTTAAAAAAAGGTGCCTTTTGGGGCCGTTTTTAATTTTCCCCTCTCCCCTTAAACTTGTGTACTCTACATTTGGACTCCCCTATCCTTGAAAATAATCTTGGCTATTCACCCTATCTATGCCCGTTAGAATTTTATAAATGTGTAAAAAAGGCCACCACTGAGGCTCCATCATTCCACAGAAGATAGCCCCATTCAATTGGGATCCCCAATTAATATATTTGAAGGACAACACTCGTCATCTACCTAAAATAATATCTGGACATAACCCTTGCACAGGGGTGGTTTTGGAAGGCCAATGGTAAAGGATTTATTCTGTTCAAACTCACATTTGCAAATGGAGCGTAGAAAATAATATTGACAATGATATCTGGACAATGTGAATGTCATAGTGAATCTTGTGCTATTAATTGAACAACAAATCATGCCGGCCTCTGAGGAGTGTCAAGTCTCTGAGGATATTTTGGGGTCTGCCTGACGCACAATCCGGCAGAGAATTCTTTTGCCAAAAGCAGCTTTCAAAAACATATATTAATGCTACTTACACCTACCCTTTCCTGCGCCAACCTCATTAGCTACAGAGTGACAAGACTAAACCAATACAAGAAATGCGAACCAACTGTGCACATTGTGTTACTGTTTAGGCCACGGAAGGAAACAAACCGCAATTTTCTGTGGTTTAATGTTTCTTTGAAAATTGCTGTTTTTAAGCACATTGAACTGAGCTATAACTCTAAAGCAATGTTGCAGTCATTTCCCACTTAAAGTGTCACAATCAATCGGCAGGACAGCGGTGTGATGCCAAGACTGTGGATTCAATGCCAGCACAAGTTGAGGCTTTCTGTGAAAGACTCTTCTTCTCAACGTCTCCCCTTGTCTGAGGCGTGGTGATGCTCAAATTAAATCACCAGTCATCTAAATCTGTTATGAAAGAACTGCCCCTATCGTCCACTAAGCTTTGGTGACGTCACTTTTTTGCATTGAACTCTAAAAGGGGAAGCAAGAACTGATCTTACACAATGTCTGGACCGTTGGAAACTTGCATCATCCGGATTGTCAATGGGATATCGAGTAGTGGAAGCTGTGAACTGCTAATTTTCCACTTGTACACTTATTCATTGAATCGTGGCATGCAATACATTAAAACTGAATGGAGGGAGCCCTACAAGAAATCTGCCTTTACATATTCCCTGGCCACACCTCAAAGTAATTCCATGTTGTTGATGTTCAGCTCCCTCTATCGTCGTCCTCCATCAGCACTGCCCCTTGCCGTTGATGTCTGACTCCATCACTCAGTTTCCTCCTCTCATCACCCCCTATTGTGGAGGTCCCGTTGGAATACACTACTCCCTCATTCGATGCTTGCCATCGCCACTATCCCCATTTGTGGAGATCCAGCTCCTTTGCTCACTGTCTTCTCTCATCATCGACATCTGTTTTGACTGTCCCGTTCCCTCACTCAGTGACGTGACCATCAGCAATCCCATGGCTTGGAGGTCCATTTGATTCCTGAAGAAGGGCTCATGCCCGAAACGTTGATTCTCCTGCTCCTTAGATGCTGTCTGACCTGCTGTACTTTTCCAGCAACACATTTTCAGGTCCATCTGTGTTGCCAAGCTCCCTCCCTCACTGCTCTCCCCCACTATCATTCCCTGTTGTGGTGGACCATATAGTTTGGCCACTCCTTTGATGAGTGCAAAATGCACCTTCCAATAAACTGTGCAGTAAACCTATTTTCAAACGTATAATGCACGTGGTTGTAAGATACTCTAATTAATTGGCATCTGAATTTTACACTCAGTTATATAAGGAGAATGTTAATACGTAAATTAAACTTTTTATGGATGCACTTTGGAACGTTGGTGTAAGAAAGTTCTGTTCAATTGTTTAATAAACTTATTTTCAATTGTATGATTAAAAACCTATGTCCATTTGTACAATAAGCTTATGTGACAGAATTTATGTATTAAATTTGTAAACAATTTAGCGAAAAACGTGATGTTTTGCTCTTTCACTCTAAGAAAGCAACTGTTGTGTTCTGCATGCTGTAGGTCCTGTGAAGACAGAGAGGGAGCTAGAGAGAAAGAGGCATTCTGCGTTAAACTGTTGTCTACTGGTTTCTCGAAAGCACCCACTTTCCAACTGCGCAAAGGATGACACTTTGTTTAATTTTTGTATTTGAAAAAAATATGTTTAACGTGAAGGAAATATCTTGCCGAGTTGTGATTTTGGGAGAGATGGAGATTGGACTTCGTGAACTGGAGATAAATTCATGGTGAGTCTGGAAACTATGAAACCTTCCTGTTGTGTGAAGCTTCAAGCATGAAAAATATTTTAGGACAAAATTACTGCAGTTGCTGGAATCTGTACTGAAAACAGCCAATAATGGAGCCCAGAGGAGGGCAGACAGCATCGAAGAAGATGCAACATCTCTCCTTCATATCCTCTCTGCTTACCATACAAGGAGTGTAGTGGTAGAAAGGGACCTTGGAGATCAGGCGCACAGTTCACTGAAAGTAGAGTCACAGATAGACAGGACAGTGAAGAATGCTCTTGGCATACTGGCCTTCATCGATCAGTGCATAGACGTTGAGAAGTTTTGTTGCAGTTGTGGACAACGTTGGTGAGGCGGCACTTGAATTATTGTATTCAGCTTTGGGTACCTTGATATAGGAAGGATGTTTTTAAACTGGAAAGATCCAGACGAAATTTAAAAGTATGTTACCAGGACACAAAGGTCTGAGTTATTGGGAAGACTTTGGTTAAGCTAGGACGTTTTTTCCTTCATAAAGTTGGAGAATGAGGGGTGAGCTTACAGAATTGTATAAGATCTTGAGAGGAATGGACATGGTGAATGCATTCAGTCTTTTTTCCAGGGTTGGGGAATCGATGACTACAGGGTATTTGTTTAAGTCTAGAGGGGAAAGAATATAAAAGAAACTGAGGAGCAACTTTTATACATAGAGGGTGTTACGCACATGGAATGAACTGCCACGAGAAATGGTTGAAGCGGGTACCTTAGCAACACATAAAAGACAGTTGGACAAATACATGGATAGGAAAGGTTTTGGAGCATGTGGGCCATGTGCAGGGAAATGGGGTTAGCACGGATGGACGTTTTGATCGGCATGGACCAGTTTGGGCCAAAGGGTTTCTCTTTGTGTTGCATGCATCATTTCCAAACTTGTGTGTTCCATTCCCTGCACTCAACGTGACCTACTCTACAGTGGCATAACCAATTACTGACAGGGTAACCACTTTGCAGACCGCCTCCACAAACTTTCTGCAGCTGGTTTAACACAACATCCTGCTTGCATGGCCATGTGTCTGTCATTGGCATGTTTCTGTGTTCCAGTGAACCACAGCGCACGGTGCAGGTACAACATCTCACCTTTAGTCTAAGCAAATTACACTCTTCTGGACTTCATACTGAATTCAACATCTTCAAATTATGAACGATTCCTTTCAGTGCTTTTGGCGTGTTACAGCCTGTTATCATGACCTTCTCCCATCCATCTCTCCACCCAAGCTCCTAATCCAGTGGGGACTCTATGGCGTTTTATGTCTTGCATGACTCTTCATCAGAATTGGTGAAATGTGGAGGTAACAGCATTTATATTATTGTATGGAAGGAGGGTTGTGGGGATAGTGGGTGTAGAGCCCTGGGGGAGAAAAGATGGTTTTAGTTCAGATTAAGAGATTTGAAAGGGAGAATGGCAAAGCAATTGCATGTCTTATGTGACAATGCTGACATTTTTTTTAGAGAGTTCGTAAAAACAGCGATTACAACAGGTCTAGGTTTGAAGAGTTATAGGGTCAATTAGATTGTCGATAGGCCAGACTCCCTCAAAACATATCGAGAACGTAGACCAGACGCGAACTTTGCTGGTTATTTTAATCAGGGGCACTTGTCATTTCAGGAGTGATGCAGCTGGTCAAACCACATGGAGAATTTATTTACAGGGTTACTGAAGGAAACTCAAATAAACGAGAACATAACATAGTATTACTTAACCTATGCGAAGATCCATCAGATTATTCCACCTTAACGATGCTGTTCCAAACACTTGAAACAGTTCTCATAAACACCCCTTGGCATAAAGCGTAAAATCAAACACAGGTTTTCACAGGAGAGATGTCAGAGAGAGGGAGGATCAAAAACATGGACCTGCGTCTTTGGATCCAGCAGCTTCAAAACGACTGGTTGCTAATATCAAAACAAACCAGAGAAAAACTCAGCTGGGAGAAGGGAACTCACCCCGCCTCCCCACCTCCCCGCCCCAACACACACACACCTTCATTGTACAAGTGATTTATAACTTTAAACTTGAAATCTTGTTGACTAAGGCAGTGTCTGTTAGCTACAACCAAATTGGCCCTAACACCCTTCAAACCTTGACATTTTGTAATCGCTACTTTGACGATGTCTCTGAAAAACGCCAAGGACAGCACCGTCCAAAGATATAATCCATTGTCATGCCATTCTCACATTCCAATCACTTAACCTAAACTACAAGGCATTTTCTCCACTAGCACTCTTCTCCCACTACCCCCAGAAACCCTTTCCAAAATCTAACATAAATGCGGTTCCCTCCACACTTCATTACTTCTGATGAACACTCATCTCGACTCTAAATATTAACTTGTTCTCTCTCCATGCCTGACCTGCTGTAATTTCCAACATTGGCTGTTTTGAGTAAGAAAAATAGTGGTCAGTTTCTGGGTGTGTGAGACTGTGTGAGGAATTTTGAATTCCGGTTCTGATAATCAAGGATGCCCCTCAATCTCTATCTCTCTCTCTCTCTCTGTCACACGCGCACACACACACGCACACACACACGTGTACACGCACAGGCACGCAAACATATACACAGTCACAGGCATTCACACACAATCAATCAGCCTGAAGCAGTCAGCACAGGGTCATGACCCCAGAGAGACAGAGAAACTGTGAAAGTTCATCGAGAGATGTGGAATAGTGAGTCTGAGCTCTTTATTCCACAAGTCCATCTCTCTTTGCGTGTCTCTTTTAGTTTCTGTCTCTCACCGTCCCTTTCTCCAATTATCTGTCTTTCTGTCTGCTTCTCATTCACTTTGCAAACGTTTTGTGTTCCTCACTGCCTGTTTGTTTAGTCAGCCAGACAGATGGATTGATTTTACTTCCAAAATTTGAAAAGCTAAATAAGATGCTAGGAATTGGAAACAATATCCAAAGTACTGGCGAAACACAGCAGGTCAGGCCGCATCTGTGGAGGGGAAGCAGTGTTAAACTTTCGGGCCCAATAACATCTGCTTCAGATCATAATCTGGGTGACTGGTATAAGAATACAGGAAGAAGGTTTTCAGGACCCAACATTATTGAATTCCATAATGAGTCCAGAACGTTGCAGGGTCCTCAAGCAGAAACTGAGATGCTGTTCTTCAAGATTGCGCTGAACCATTGCAGCAACTTTATGAGATCGAAATGTTGGTTAGTTTGGAACACGGTGTTGTGTTGAAATGGCAAGAAACAAGAAGCTCAGTCACGTTTGCACACAGAATGTATGCGTTCCTTACATCAATATATTCAATCAAGCCCACACACCTGACCATGTCATCTCATGGGCTACTACCACAAACAACCTATTGTTAGCCACTGACAGCCCCATGCTGCAGCTGTCCAAAACTCTGGTGCAGCCGCACTTGAAGTATTGCATACAGTGGTGGTCACCGCAATATGGATAGAAATTGGAAGCTTTGGAAAGGGTTCAGGGGAGATTTACTGGGATATTGCCTGTTATGGAGCATGGTCTTGTGAGGAAAGACTGCCTGTTTTTGCGAGTTTGAAGAAGTCTAAGAGGTGACTTTATTGAGACATATATGAAAGTCAGAGGGTTAAATTGCATGGGCAGTGAAAGCCTTTTTCTTCCAATGGAGTTTGCTAGCACGAGGGGACGTAGCTTTAAGTTGAGAGGTGATCGATAGAGTACAGATGGCAGAATTAGTTTTTGGTTTTACTCAGAGCGTAATAGGGGCGTGGAACGCGCTGCCTGCAACAGTACTAGACTCACCAACTTTGAGGACATTTAAATCGTTTTTGAATAAACATAGGGACGAAAATGGAATAATGTAGGTTAGATGGACTTCAGATTGGTTCCACAGAATGGCGCAACATCTTGTGCTGAACAGCCTGTACTGCTCTGTAATGTTCTATATTCTATTTTCTATCCTTCAGTCAGTAAACTTTCACAACTGAACATGCTACTCCAAATATAGTCTCAACAATTACTTGTAAAGTTGTAGCGTCAGTTCCTTCTTTTATACTCTATACCTCTATTGATAAACCCGAGGATCCACTACGCCTTTTCCGCAATTATTACACCTTATCTGCCCACCAATAAATTCCTGTCTTCTGCTTCTCTCTCTCCTCAGTCGGTGTGTTACCTTTTCCAGTCCTCTGGGATCTTCCCCGACTCTAGTGAATCATAAAATTCACCAACAGTGCCTTCGCAATCTTGGCAGCTGTCCCCTTAGAAATGCTTGGTGTCGTCCATCTGATCTAGTAATTTTTTGACTTCCAAATCTTTCAGTTTCCCCAGCTACTTCTCCTGAGTGAAGTACACTACTCTCATCTCTGCCCACTGATGCTCTTCAACCTCTGGCATACTGCTGGTACCTTCCACGCTGAGGACTGATGCAAAGTACTTATACAATTTCTCTGCTTTTGCCCCCATAACTATTGCTCTCACCTCATATTCAAGAAGTCTCACGTTTGCTCCTGCCTCCCTCTATTACGTGCTTACATATCCAGTAAACATCTTGCAATCTTCTTTATAATATTCAAGATCTGGCCATCAGATTTCATCTTCTCCTCCCTATTAGATTTTCTTCAGTTAACCTTTGCTGGCTTTTAAAGACATCTAAGTCCTTTGCATTAGCAAGAATCTTCACCACACTGCATGCTTTCTCTTTTGGCTTTATGCTGCCCATGACTTCCCTTATCAGCCACGTTGTCTTGTCCTCTCCTGTGTATGTTTCTTCTTTTTTGGGATGAATTCAGCTGTGCCTCTGAATTATCCCGAGAAACCCTTACTATTTCTGCGCCACTGTCTTCATTGCTCAGCTTCCCTTACAATTCTCTGTGCCCAGTTCCTCCCTCATGTCTTTGTAGTTACGTTATTCAATTGTAATGGTGTTACATACAAAAGTGAGCAATAGCTCAAACCTGGAAGAGGGAGTTTTGAGAGATGGGACACGGGTTTTGGTGACGCTAAGCGCTGATAGAAATAAGAGATCCACTGTCTGTTATTAAGTTCTTTTTCTCTACCAGTAACACATGCATTCAATCTCCGACCATCTAATATAGGACTTCAACAAAGAAGTTGATTGTAAATCGACCATTTATTTTTTGGAAAAGCCCAAACAATCAGAAAAGTTATGGCTTCAGGGCATATAAACTGTGAAAAATATGTTTGCAGCTTTAGAAACAAAATTGTTGAAGTGCACTGCTAAAAATAATATGTTGCCTTGTTAGAGCAGTGAGAGGAAACTCCAGAGAAATTCATATTTCCTGTACATGTTTAGGTCAGTTTGATGAGAGACAATTTATAAATTGGTCGTTGTGGTGTTACTGGAGACTTCAGTGTAGTAACAACCTCTCAATTTGCTCTTCGGAATGTTGTTACATAGAACATTGTATGAGAATTACACAGCAGCATCATTGATCTAGAGAACGCATCACCTTTCTCCTTTACTTCCAAAATTGTCAGAATAATTGGCAATGCGTGTTAAAACCAATAGCAGGCGATGTCAACATCTAAAAGAGACCATGTATTGTTGTTACATATAAAGCGTTGTAGTGAAAGTGGTTACCTGGAGCTGTTTGTTCAGTGACTGTGACTGATGTCAGTCCCCTTGGATCCCAACTGTCACTGGAGGTTTTCCCTCTCTTATGAATAAGGGGGTTCTTTCAATGTGTTATTCCATTGTAGCGGTGGTGTATCATCTTCAACACGATTTGGATAGGCAGCTCCAGAGAGAGGGAACGATCAGCACCTGGGAAACATAGACTGGAAAGTTCCAATTCAATGGATCAGAATCTGAGAGCATTTGACTGGAATGTTCCAATGAAGGATCAGAATCTCAGAGTCATGGATCAGAATATTACAACAATGGGCAAGCGTTTGTCCTTTGGTCTTTTCTGGCTTTCTGTCGATTGGATATGGTTAACATGGCGGATAAAATGTGTACTGATGATCATTCAGGCTGGTTACTATCCAATCCTCGCTATTTTGGGTGTTCCTAGTAAGTCTATCTCTGTCATTTTGTTAATACTCTGAGCCATTATCAAAACCATTTTTCTTTCTGTAATCCATATTTGTCAGTGGAAAACTCCATCCCTATTCCCTCAATTTCAAACCCTTCACTTACAGACCTCTGAGGAGGAACAAAAATGTTTATAACCACGATTGCCCCATTTTGTCATGAGTTGATTTATATCTCAATATTCAGTCCTGAGCTGATATATATCTCAATATTCTCTCTCACCAAACCACCTCCATAATATCCCCAGTCCTCACTTCTGCCTTAGTGCTGTTTCTGTATAAATCATCATCTACACATTTACAGTTGCAGTTCTCTTCTGAGTAATCTTCCAGTTACAAATAGTTTCATCGTAAACTTATTATTGTCTCTACCTGGACATATACCAGGGCAAAGCGTGTAGCCAGTTTGACTCTAACATGCGATGGTCACAACTTTATATCACGTTTTTCAGGTCACACAAATGAGAGGGCTGTGCTTTCAGTGACCATGATGTGACAGTTTAACTGAACTGTTTTGATTTTAGAGCTTTCCAAACTGGCGTGGGTGCCATGGCTATCATTTGCCAAGTCCATTGCTTTAATGTATTCACTCGGTGAGGGTGGTTATCACTGCCGTCCGCTGAGGGGAATGCGTAGGTTTTGTCTCCATAGAGGAAGGTACAAAAAATCCTCCAAAAAAACTACGGGACAGAGTGACTGGTGTAAATGAGAAACTGGGAGATTAGAATTATTCGAGGAATTACTCAAAATAAACGAATTCAATTGAAAGTTGTTATGTTGACGCACCAGATGAGCTCCAACCCAGAGTATTCAGATAGGTGGAAATAGAACTGGTGAAGAGTTATTGAGTCAGACAGAACGGAAAAACACTCCTCTGTCCAACCAATCCATGCTTATCATAATCCCAAACCAACGTAGTCCCATCTGCCTGTGGTTGGCTCATAACCCAGCAAACCTTTTCAGTTCATGTACGTTTCGGAATATATTTTAAACGTAGAAAATACAAGAAAGAATTGTTTGAATATCCTTCAAAATTCTTTGGACTCGGAAAATTCTGTTTCCTGCAAAATGGAAAGTAACTAGTGTATCCATAAATATTTGAAGCAGGAGCGTGAGGGGAACAAAAAAAAAGAAAATCCAAATACTGGATAACGTGTGAGTGCAGAGGAAAATACTAGAGTCGTTGATAAAGAATGTGATAACTAGACACTTGGGGAATCATGGTATGACTTGTAGAGTCATCATAGTTTCAGGAAAGGGAAATTACCTTTGACAAATCTGTAGAGTTGTGATAATTTAGGCATCCACAAATGAGAATCAGTGGGAGTGGTGATATTGAATTTGTAGAATATATTTGACACACTTGTTGGCAGGTGAACGAAAGTCCGTGTGTAAGGGATGAATATACGGCACAGATTGAGAATTATTTGATGGAGACAATGCCCTTTTCTGGATTGAAGGCTGTACTCATGGGGTGTCGGTGTTTGGATTCTTGCAATTTGCAAGGCAGAAAAGTAATTTGAATATGGAATTGGAAAGAAATTGTTGTCCAAAAGGACTGGCATGTCCTTGATCAACGTAAAATCCCTACATTGTAGCAACAGGCAATTCAGCACAACAAAATCGCAGCGACCCTCCAAAGAGAATCCCTCCTAGACCCATTCCCCTAATTAAAGCACCAAACATCCACATTCCAGGATAACATGGTCAATTCACCTAACCTGCACATAGAGTCATAGAGATGTACAGGATGGAAACAGACCCTTCAGTCCAACCTGTCCATGCCGACCAGATATCCCAATCCAATCAAGTCCCCCCTGCCAGCACCCGGCCCATATCCCTCCAAGCCCTCCTATTCATATATCCATCCAATGCCTCTTAAATGTTGCAATTTTACCAGCCTCCACCACATCCTCTGGCAGCTCATTCCATACATGTACCACGAGGAGAATGTACAAATTCCAGACAGAGTGTCGCCCCAGGTAGGAATCAAATGTGATGTGATGCATATAAGCAAGACTAATTCTAGAGCGAATTATACAATGAACGGAAGAGCCTTCGGGAAATTTGATGGGCAGAGAGATCTGGGAGTACACGTCCATTTAACCGTGAAGGTGGCTGCACAGGTGGATAAATACAGGATGCTTGCCTTCATTGGACGGGGTGTTGAGTATAAAAACTGCCAAGTCATGTTAAAGTTGTGCAAGACATTGGTTCGGCCTCCTTTAGAATACTGTGTACAGTTCTGGTCGCCACATTACCAAAAGGATGTGGACGTTTTGGAGAGGGTTCAGAGAAGGTTGACGAGGATTTTGCCTAGTATGGAGCTATGAAGAGCTAGCTATGAAGAGACGTTGAGTAGGTTAGGTTTATTTTCGTTAGAAAAAAGGAGATTGAGGGGGGACCTGATTGAGGTTCACAAAATCATGAAGGGTATAGAAAGGGTGTATAGAGACAAGCTATTTCCCAGGGTGAAGGATTCAATAACGAAAGGTCAAACTTTCAAATTGAAAGGTGGAATGTTTCAGGGGGATACACGCGGGAAGCACTTCACACAGAGGTTGGTGGGCGTTTGGAACGCGATACCAGCAAAGGTGTTAGAGGGAGACACATTAGATTCATTTAAGATGCATCTGGACAGATGCATGAGCAGGTGGGGAGCAGAGGGATACAGATGCTTCGGAATAGGGTGACAGGTTTAGACAGTAGTTTTGGAACAGCTCAGGCTTGGAGGGCCGATGCAAATTTTCTTTGTTCTTTGTTCAAACCCAGGACCCTGGTGGAATGAGGAAGCAATGCTAACTATGGAGCCACCATGCTGCGTATGAATCATAACTCACCAAATATATTACATATATGGGTGTCATTCATTCCAACACTATATGATTTGGTATCATTCATTGCAGATGATACAAGTACATAAGTAAAGCCATCTTCCTGCAATTTTGAAGCCTTGAGAACCTTGACCAGATGGGCCAATGGGCAGAGAAGTGGCAGGTGGAGCTTAATTCGGATAAATGTGAGGTGCTGCATTTTGGGAAAATAAGTCTTAGCAGGAGTTATACACATAATGGTAAGGTCCTAAGGAGTGTTTCTGAAGGAAAAGATCTTGGAGTGCAGGTCCATAGCTTCTTGTAAGTGGAGTCGGAGGGAGATAGGATAGTGAAGAAGGTGTTTCGTATGTTTTCTTTTATTGGTCAGAGTATTGAGTTCAGATGTTGGGAGGTCATGTTACGGATGTTCAGGACATTGGTTAGGCCACTGTTGAAATATTGTGTGCGATTTTGGTTTCCTTCCTATCGGAAAGATGTTGTGAAACTTGAAAGAGTTCAATAAAGATTTACAAGGATGTCGCCAGGGTTGGAGGATTTGAGCTATAGGGAGAGGCTGAACGGGCTGGGGCTGTTTTCTCTGGAGCATCAGACGCTGAGGGTTGAACTTATCGAGGTTTACAAAATTATGAGGGGCATACGAGGGGTAAGAGGGGAATATTTAAAAGAGTACTAAGGGACAACGTTTTCACGCAGAGGGTGGTACGTGTACATAATGAGCTGTCAGAGGACGTGGTAGAAGCTGGTACAATTACAACATTTAAAAGGCATTTGTTTGGGTATATGAATAGGAAGGGTTTGGAGGTATATGGGCCGGGTGCTGGCAGGTTGGGCTAGATTGTGTTGGGATATCTGGGCGATGTGGACGGATTGGACAGAAGTGTCTGTTTCCATGCTGTACATCTCTATAACTCTATGACTCTCTATGATTAATGCTTACATGTACCTACATACGGCTAAAAACCTTGTTTGTTAGCTGTGCTAACAATATAGTAAGCAAAGATGTCCACGTTATGAGATAAAAACAAGACTTGAACAGATTAACACATGTAATGTACACCACACAAAACGTACGCTGAAGAAAATCAGCATAACAAGATCAGAATTCCTTGAAGTTAGAGAGTCCATTTATCAGTCAAGTAGGGCATTCCTAATATTCATATGCCTCTAGGAGCCCCATGGCGTCTGACAGAGAGAGAGAGAGGTACAGGCTCTGAATGAACTCTCTCCACATCAATGCACAGTCAGTGTATGAACCTGCACTGAATGTGAAGTTCACAATCATGGTAGCAACCACAATAACTTCCTTCTGAAACAATTATCCATTCACACTGGCTTCTGATCTTCATAGAGAACACCAGTCTGTCATCTCAGAGAAGAAAGTTGACCACTGAGTTTTCACCCAACGCATTTGACTTCCCGTCTCACTGCTGGAAAACCATGTGTGTTTCCCAAACAATGGAGGGCAGAAGGAACAAGAAGGGCCAGTCTATTTATGTAGCTATGCTTCATTTGTTTATGTTGGATCACAAATTACCTCTTTCTATCCATATACAAGTGAATCGTAGGGGTGAATTATCTTCCCCTGCTCCTGTGTGAGTGATTGAAATCGTGAATGGATTTTTCTTCGTCCGATTGGTCAGGGCCAAGGGCCTGATTGGGCTATCCTGGATTCCTTATTAACAGCTCGGTGTGTTAACTCGTGTGACAATGTTTTAAGAGGGTACTTTTTCCTTGTTTATTTTAAGAAAGAGGTATTAAACTGGCTCGTTAAGACCATTTGAGTAAATAGCTTGGGAAGATTTAGGTTAATTGCACCTTGTGACAACACTGACAGGCTTGGATTTCTGGGTTTGTGTTTTTCAATAACATCAGGAGAAACTGGATCTTATCAGAGTAACCTTCGTAAATTTATTCTGGCTGCTACTATATGAATTTTCTCTTGATGCTTATTTCCCTCTGCGACTGGAGAATTGCATGTTCGAATCTGTGTCTGAATTTGAAGTTTGCCAAAGGGCGTGTCTATGAGATGTTACTCTGTTGGAACAGTTAATTAGTTATAGATTGTGCATTCATTATTCAGTTGTTTTACAATAGAGTTAAATTATTCGGACCTCCTGTTTCTTTGGTTATACGTTCGCGAAAGTGTTGAAATACATTGTTTTGCCTCACCTCGTGTAGTTTGAACAGTTGCAATGCATCTGAAACAGCAACCTTATGCTTGCTTTTACGAGAAGAAGAAGATAGGGTCAAGCCAGACTTCTTAAAATATTTTCGAGGGGTATGGTCTGCTCCAAAGCATTAGCCTCCTCTTCCTTCTTTGTAATAGGGCTGGAGCGCCTGAGTGGACTATCTCTCTTCTTGTCAAATAGTTTCGTTGTGCTGAAAGGCTTCATAGTTCTATGAAGTGAGCTTGACGGGTGAATGAGCTCCTCTTTCTTTCACTGTGGCAACGTGTAGTGTCCAGCAGTACTCCTACATGAATATTATCCACACTTTAGCAGTACAAGCTTGAATGTAGCCCAGGTCATCTCGCACAAGGACGCAGGCCTTGTGGCTGAGATGTGACAGTTTGATCTGAACATTGTGTGACCATGAGAGATCATCCCCATTCGGATCGTGTGATGGGCGAAACACATTTATGAATCAGATGAGGATGACTGTGCCGCAATGCCCTGGTACTGAGAAGGTGGATGTCTCCCAAACAGAAATATCGTCCCTTGGGCTATACATGATTCTAACCAATGAAGAGTTTGCAACTCATTTCCATTAAGTACCATTTTCGTCAGGTTCCTTGATACCATCCTCGGGCAAATAATGCCTGGCTATCAAACAAGTTACTCTTACTGAGTCCTTGTGTTCACCTGCTTTGTTCATACCAATATGCCATTGTGTAGGAGCAGGGAATATTTTCTTCCAAAAGAAGTTAGCAAACGTCATCAAGTCTCTATTGGTGCGTTAGGGGAGCTGGATCACCGAAGGTATTAAAAGAAGATTGATATTGAGCTGTCAGAGAGTTGAGGGCCGTGAAGAATTGAGCATTAAAATGGATATGAGACCGACAGCCAATCAGCCATGATTTTATTGAAGGGAAAAACACGCTGGGGGTTTGGTGGAATGGTGCTGATTGGGGGAGGTGAGCGCCACGTTGCTGTTCCTGACCTTCTCATTCTATTATTGGAAAGTTAGTGATTGTTATTTTCCTAAAGTTCTGTTATTGAATGATGCAGTCAGGAAAACCACGGGATTTTTTGAGTCGTCCCTGGGTGAGCAGTTGGGGCTGTATTCACAGTGATTCTGGGTCTATAACATGACCAACAACTGAAGCACAAGTTCCTGAGAGGGGAAACTCTGTAAAGAGAGAAGAGCATTTCTCTCTGTAAAGAGACAATCTGTATTTCGTAACCTGGTGGGTTTTCAAATTATATTTTGCAATTCACCCCAATCCGTGTGTGACCGTCTTGATGGACTGAATAATATCCTCTGTTTCTGTGCATTAGGTGATAGGAGTAAGAGGCCTCCAACTGCTCCGGTCCAGCAGATTTGAGGGGCTGAATGGAACATAAAAACATTTGACAGAGGAGCAGGTGTGGGTAATGAGGCACTTTGACCCTTTTCCAACCAGCACCCGCGTTTTCACCATAACTCTTAATGTCTTCATGTTTCAAAAATGTAGCTACCTTAGCTTTAAAAGTGATTACTGAAGTAGCATCAACTACTTCCCTGGGCAAGGAATTCCATAGATTAATAACCTTCTGGGTGAAGAGATTAGATTAGATTACTTACAGTGTGGAAACAGGCCGTTCGGCCCAACAAGTCCACACCGACCCTAAGAAGAGCATCCCACAAAGACCCATTCCCCTACATTTACCCCTGCCCCTAACAGTACAAGCAACTTAGCATGGCCAATTCACCCAAACTGCAGATTTTTGGACTGTGGGAGGAAACCAGAGCATCCAGAGGAAACTCACACAAACACAGGGAGAATGTGCAAACTCCAAACAGTCAGTCGCCTGAGGCGGGAATTGTACCAGGGTCTCTGGCGCTGTGAGGCAGCAGTGCTAACCACTGTGCCACCGTTCCGCCCACTGTGCCACCGTGCCGCCCAACAGCGGTTCCTTCTCAGTTCAGTTCTCCTCTCATCGTGAGGTCATGCCCTCTTGTCCTAGTTTCACGTACCAGTGGAAGCATCTTATCTAGTTCTATTTCATAGATTCCCTTCAGAATTTTATGTTTCTACAAGATCCCCCATCATTCTTCTGAATTCCAATGAAGACAATTCCAATGTACTCAACCTCTCCCGCAACTCTCTCAACTCTGGAATCAGCCTAGTTAAACTCCTCTGCATCCCATGCAGTGCCATTAAATTCTTTTATTGAGTAAGGAGATCAAATCTGTACACAATACTCCAGATGTGGCATCACCAGCGTGTCCAACTGTAACATTAACTCTCTGCTTTTAAATTCAACCCCATTAACAATGAAGGACAAAATTCCATTTGACTTGCTGGTCAGCTCACAGCAAGTCATCTCTTCATTTAAGAAATAAGGGTACAACAAAGTTGGAACTGATGTAGGCAATTTAATCCCTCAAACCTATCTCATTTTCCTACTACACTGTTCAATAAAGTATTATCAAACTTAGCTTTCACTGCTCTCTTTGGCAGTTATTTCCTGATACCCGAAGATCACAGAGCATAAAAATTGGAACAGAATTAATCCATTTGGCCCATCGAGTCTGCTCTGCTGTTTGATAGTGTCTGACATGTTTATCACCATAACCCTTGATCCCTTTATTAATCTAAACTTTTATATCTCTATCTTAAAGACACGAATGTACCTGTGCTCTCTGTATACCTTTATGCGAGCACGTCTGTGTGCGTGTGTGTTCCTGCTCAATAGCAGCAGACAGGATTATGGTGGGTAGTTGTTTATTTTTCAGATTGGAGGCCTGTGACCAGCGGTATTCCACGGGGATCAGTGCTGAATCCACTTTTGTTTGTCATTTATAATAAATGATTTGGATGAGAATTATAGAAGGCAATATTAAGAAGTTTGCATATGACACCAAGATTGTTATCCATGATTACAAAGAGGTCTTGATCAAATTAATCATAAAGATATACAACATGGAAACATCCCCTTCAGTTCAGATCGTCCATGGCTCAACAGATATACGAATATCCGAATAATCTAGTGTCATTTGCCAGCATTTGGCATATTCTTCTGAACCCTTCATATTCTTCTATCCATCCAGATGACGTTTAAATGTTGGAATTGTACCAGCCTCCACCACTTACTCGGGCAGTTAATTTCATGCACGCATCACGCTCTCCATTGATTCTTTCCCCACTCACCTTAACCCTTTGCGTTTTAATCTTGGATTCCCCTACCCTGGGGAAAAGATCATTACTCTCCATGCCCCTCATGATTTTACAAACGTTAATAAATTTTAAATTTTACTCCAATCATCATTGATGACGATGTTTTACTCATCCTGAATTATGAAATTCAATACTGATGCCTCTTCCTTCTCTATCAATTTATAACTCAAAAATAATTTTATACAACTTTATCAGAAATATTATGAAACACCTTTGTGGGATTTCAGTGTAGTCCTTTGGGCCAGAGGTATAGATGCTACCATCAGAATGCAATAGTCCCTGAAGCTGCAATATTACTCTCCTGTGTGCTTGTTTGCCAACCTGTTCTGACATGATTCTGGGACTTCTGGTCCAGACCTAAGAATAGTAACACAGGATCACGAATTGAAATCGCATCCAGAACTCTGGCTCAGATGAATGGGTGCTGCCCATTAAATAAAACCTAAACCATGGGAAATATTTTGAATCACATTTTTAAGTGCGAGCTTTTAGCTCTGTGTGGATTTCTAAAATTCTGCTTAACTTTATTGAACACTCAGAAAATATTTTTCATTGTAAACAAATGCAAGATATTTGCCTCTCATATAGAATGTTGAGTGCATTGTCTCTGCCATTGACATTAACTATTAACATCTTTAGTTTATAGGCTATGATTTCCATTTAAATGGCTATTATCTGTAGACTGCAATATTAGGGAAAGAAATCGTGTAAGCACACTTTGCTCTATGAAAGACCACAAATAGATATTATTCCAGAACACCAGAGGCAATGAGAGAGCATGTCTTCCAGCCCCAACAGGCTGGATTGCAGATCATTATTTCGCATCTCCAACGTGTCACTGCCCACTTCGAGAAAACATTAAATGATGCTAGTCAGCTCATTATATTCCAACTTCTCCTCACCACTGGCTGGGTCTGCAATCCAACGCCACCACCTCCTGCCTGTTAAACCAAGCTCAGGGTGTCTGTGAAAATCAAGGCCTGAGTTTGTAGGTTTCCTGGAGGGAAGAGGATCTTCCAAAAGGAAAAGGTAGTGTGGAGTGTAGGAATATCAGTCACTGCGCTGAAATCTTGCAGACGGAATTTAATTTGGATAAATGTGAGATGTATTTTGGTAAAACAAGTCAGGTCAGAGCTTACACAATTGAAAGTAGGGGTTTCCTTGTGTTGGAGAGCAGAGGCTAGGCCGTCAGGTATAAGTCATTGAAGTTTGTTTCACATGTAGACAGGGTGATGATGATATCGTTTAGTATGCTGCCTTCATTGTTCAGAGCCTTGATATTAGAAGTTTGGACGTCATATTGAGATTGTACAGAGCGATGTTGAAGCATCTTCTGGAATATTGTGTCCAGTTATCGTAGTTATAGGAAGGATATCATTAAGCTGGAGAGAGTTCAGAAGAGATATGACAGGATGTTGATGGGAACGAATTATTTGAGCTTTAAGTAGAGGCTGAATATGCGTGGACGTTTTTCACCGTAGCCCTGGAGGTTGAGGGCTGACTTTATAGAGCTTTTTTAAAAATCATGATAGTTATAGATAACGTGAATGGCAGGTGTATTTATTTTCCCTCAGGTGGGGGATCTCAAGACTAGGGGAATATTTTAAGGTAACAGGAGTAAAGAATTCAAAAAGGCACGAGGGGCAATTAATTGAATTAGTTTCCCCACGGTATGGAAGCAGGACCTTCAGCTCAACCAGTGCAGAAGAAGGGGGTATGTTCAGGAAAAATGAGAGGCACTCCACCCGGCTCGTCCTTTCTATCCTATTACAGGCTGTTTCCCCTGAAATGATAGAAAGAGAGGGAGTAAGTGACGGTTGCGCTGGTGGACCTGCTATTTGAGCTGGTCGTGCTACGTAGGGGAAAGTAGTGAGGTGTTCGGATTGGATCAGTCGAGAGTGTTTCATCCATGCGTTGTTTTCAGTGCATAAAAATCGTGGAGGCGAGACAGAGAGAGAGGGAAGTTGATGCATGCAGTAATGAGAGTGTTGAAACATGAGCCTTGTTCGGGGCTGCGTGCAATAACAGATATACAGTGAGTGTGAGGGAGCAGAGAGGATACAGGGGCACTTATCCTGGCAGAGTGTGGAAGGCTATTGATGCTTGCCCTGTATTCCTGGACAGTTTTTTCAGAATGCAGATACCACAATGAGCTGGGTGGTGAGTTCAGTTCTGGAGGTGTGGCTACCACTCAGCATTAGTCAATCTGTCAGGATGTCCGTGCCCCAATCAATGAATCGTGGTCTAATTATGTGCTATGCTCAGGGAAAGTTGTAAAAAGCAGCTCCCCACAGAGTCGGCCAAATATCATAAACCCAGATATCTTTATGCTCTCTCTGGGTGGGATAGTGTGCTCACAATCCATCTTCGATAAGTATAGCACTGGAAGAGCCGAGAAGACCAGGCAGCATCCGAGGAACAGGAAAGTCGATGTTTCGGGCACAGGCCCTTCATCGGGAATATATAGCTGGCGGAGGGGGGAGTGCAAAGAAGACTGGGAGATAAATAGGAGCAAGTGGTTTGGGGGAAGGTGGGTAGGAAGACGATACATAGATGTAGGTTGGCGTGATAATGATAGCTTAGAAGGGAGTGGATATGTCGGAAGGAAAATGGACAGCTCAGGCACTTCAAGATAGTAATGCCGACTTTGAGGGTGGACCTGTGATGAGGCAGGCGGAGGAGAGATGAGGAAACTGGTGAAGTCGACGTACATGCCTTGTGGTTGCAGGGTCCAAAAGTGGAAGATGAGGCGTTCTCTCTTCAGTCGCCGGGTGGCTTGGATTTGAAGGTGAAAGAGGCCCAGGACTAACATGTCATTGGGAGAGAGGAAGGGGGAGATGAAGTGGTCGAAAACAGGGCGGTGAGATTGTTTGGTGCGTGTGTCCTAGAGATGTGTGCCTATTGGCTTCTTAAGGATGGCACCAGTGCCAGGGATTACGGAAACTCTAGGGATATGTGGTCGATGGTGAATATCATCAGCCACGATAGATGGGAGAATCGGGCTGGCATTGAATACAAGGATGTCATGGGGTGGAGTAGGTAGTTAATGAGGTGAGTTGAATAAGGTAGCGCCAAAGAGTAGTTCGGCCTCATACAAACGATTCCTCTCTCATAATCAATGAAAATAATACTGAGGCAAAGTCTTCAGGTGGAGCAAATGCTCATCCAATACGCTCCATCATAAAATCTCACCAATCACCCATTCACCCACCATTCCTGGAAATGTTGGCCTATGTTCGAAGATGCTGTAGAAACGTGTTTATTTCAGCATTCGGAATTCTGTGAACACATCTTTCCATGACATTTTGTCTCTATCCTACTCTCAGTCTGTATCAGCCACACGCCCATCTCTTGTTGTTATTAATATTGATCTCCTCACATCTCTCTTGATCAGTGATTCACACATCCCCAACATCCATTGACAGGGCAGAATTACGTCATGGAGCTGCACATCCTGTCACTTACAGCATGGGCTGCAAGTTTCCCCACGCTGGGCAACGATCTCATACATTGTAACCGAGCAATGTACTGTTGTGATCTGCGCAGCTCTACAGGAGAGGCTAATTTCAACAGGTTTGCAGATAAATTCAACGCTGTTCGCAGTGCAGGTCTCCGTGGTAGATAGATATCCCGCCTGGGTTTACACAGCAATGTACTGGTGAGGTCTGTGCAACTGCTGTGCTGGACAACTTTATAGTCTACGTTTGTAGACCAATGCACTGGCCCGAGTTGGACAGCTACGTCGTCTCAGTTCATAGATTAATGTACTGATGTGGTCTGCGCAGTGTTCCACTCTGGACTGATTCCTGGGTTTTATTGTGCAGGACACTAGCCTAGTGTACGGAGTGCTCTTTGTTGCACAGATATCTGGGTTTATGATATTTGGGCCAACTCTTTGAGGTGGATCGAGAATATGAGATAATTAATTGTTTCTGCTGATCGGGGAATGTCTTTATTTTATGTTCTCATTGATGTGATTGGAACCTCCAGAATGCGACACCTCTGGATGTTCCCTTCCCTCTAGGCATTCCCATATTTCTGTAAGGTGTTGTCCATTGGTATTTGACCAGATTTAACATGAATAATTGTCCCCTACCTTCCACTGGCTTTTGATGTTGTTCACCCTCGATCACCGGGATAAGCTCATAAACATGTTTTTTAAAAGTGTGGCTTGCAATTTCTTTCCTCTTGGTGTCCTGTGCGCTGTTTTGTGCTGGACAGGGGGTTTCAACAGCTTTGTGGTATGTCTTTGTGAATAGTTCTGTGCCCGCCTACTGAACATCTTTGTTAGTCCCTGTCTGCTGATCACGTTCAGTAACATGAGGAATCTCCTCGACTGTTAATGACTTAGACTAGGCTACTACACTGGAGTAGAGTGGTGCTTGACTTTATTCTTGTATTGGAACATTAGTGAAAATGCTATGCAAGGCTTCCTGGAGGTTGTGTTTTATGCTGTTGTGGATCTTTAGGAAAACAGAGGTTTTGGTGGCCAAATCTGGCTAAATCAGATTGACTGTTGTGACAGCATCTGGGTGTGTAACACTACCAACAAATGGAGCAAGGCAGCAGAGGGGGGATTCTCTGTATAATGGAACGAGGGTTACTTTATATTTCTGTTTGTAACAAGCCAATCCTCCTTCAATCCTCCTACTATATTAGCGGAGAGGCCTCCAGATTTTCCTGTGGACCAGAGTTGAACAGGCGCATAACCGTCCCCTGTCCCTGAGCACCAGCTTTTTGAGATTTTGCGTCCTCCTCCTGCGGCTGGGTAACAGACTCGAATAGCTAGGTGGTCTCCAGCTACTCCAGAGCAATGGAATTGTGGGACTGATTGGTCTCTTCACATTCCGTACAACTTCTATTGATTGAAAGCCTTTCTGCTGTTTCTATAAAACATGCTTAAAATCTGAACAATCAATTCATGTTTTTTTTTTTCTCTCTCTCTGTAATTCAGCAATCAAGCTGACTGGTTGTGCTTTCGCAAGACAGATTTGAGAAGCTGAATGCCCACTTCTTGTTCCTTTGTAACACGTGAGAATGGCTGAATGCTGGACTCCTCTCCCTCTGTGACAAGGCGAGATATTAAAAGCACAGCAAACTGTGGATAATGAGTAGCAGGTAAACTGCATCTGATGGAATTTCCTCCCTTCTCAGTTGTGGGAATGCAAACAACACAATGTACTTCAAGCGACCTCTCAATAAGACCTCGGACAGCTGCAGTGACACTTCTTTATGCTTTGAATGATTCCCCTTGCTTAATGTGATAACATTTCAATTTTGTACCTTTTTCAAGTTGGTACAGGCTAGAGGGGACTGGAAGGCCTTCTCCTATCCATCTGTAACAGGCTTATAGGGACAGAATTGCTTCTCATGTTCATGTTCAAGAGTCTCAATCCTCTGAATGATGTCTCAAGATTGCGGGAGATACTAAATGAAAATGTTGCATCAGTATTTACTGTGGAAAAGCATATGGAAGATATAGACTGTAGGGAAACGGATGGTGACATCTTGCAAAATATCCAGATTACAGGGGAGGAAGTGCTGCATGTCTTGAAACGTTTAAAGCTGGATAAATCCCCAGGACCTGATCAGGTGAACCCGAGAACTCTGTGGGAAGCCAGAGAAGTGACTGCTGGACCTCTTGCTGAGATATTTGTATCATCGATAGTCACAGGTGAGGTGCCCGAATTCTGGAGGTTGGCAAACGTGGTGCCACTGTTTAAGAAGGGTGGTAAGGACAAGCCAGGGAACTATAGACCAGTGGGCCTGACTTCGGTGGTGGGCAAGTTGTTGGAGGGAATCCTGAGGGACAGGATGTACATGTATTTTGAAAGGCAAGGACTGATTCGGGATAGTCAACATGGCTTTGTTCGTGGGAAATCATGTCTCACAAACTTGATTGAGGTTTTTGATGAAGTAACAAAGAAGATTTTGAGGGCAGAGTAGTAGATGGGCTCTATACGGACTTCAGTAAAGCGTTCGACAAGGTTTCCCATGGGAGACTGATTAGCAAGGTTAGATCTCATGAAAACAGGGAGAACTAGCCATTTGGACACAGAACTGCCTCAAAGCTGGAAGACAGAGGGTGGTGGTGGTGGACGGTTGTTTTTCAGACTGGAGGCCTGTGACCAGTGGAGTGCCACAAGGATCGGTGCTGGGCGCTCTCCTTTTTTGTAATTTACATCAGTGATTTGGATGTGAGCGTTAGAGGTACAGTTAGTAAGTTTGCCGATGACACCAAAATTGGAGGTGTAGTGGACAGCGAAGAGGGTTACCTCAGATTACAACAGGATATGGACCAGATGGGCCAATGGGCTGAGAAGTGGCAGATGGAGTTTAATTCAGATAAATGCGAGGTGCTGCATTTTGGGAAAGCAAATCTTAGCAGGACATATACACTTAATGGTAAGGTGCTAAGGAGTGTTGCTGAACAAAGAGACCTTGGAGTGCAGGTTCATAGCTCCTTGAAAGTGAAGTTCAAGGTAGATAGGATAATGAAGAAGGCGTTTGGTATGCTTTCCTTTATTGGTCAGAGTATTGAGTACAGGAGTTGGGAGGTCGTATTGCGGAGGACATTAGGTTATGCCACTGTTGGAATATTGCGTGCAATTGTGGTCTCCTTCCTATCGGAAAGATGTTGTGCAACTTGAAATTGTTCAGAAAAGATTTATATGGATGTTGCCAGGGTTGGAGGATCTGAGCGACAGGAGAGGCTGAACAGGCTGGGGCTGTTTTCCCTGGAGAGTCGGAGGCTGAAGGGTGACCTTACAGAGGTTTACAAAATTATGAGGGGCATGGATGGGATAAATAGGCAAAGTCGTTTCCCTGGGGTTGGAGTCCAGAACTAGAGTGACTTTAGGGTGAGAGGGGAAAGATATAAAAGAGACCTAAGAGGCAACATTTTCACGCAGAGGGTTGTACGTGTACGGAATGAGCTGCCAGAGGATGTGGTGGAGGCTGGTACAATTGCTACATTTAAGAGGCATTTGGATGGGTATATGAATCGGAAGGGTTTGGAGGGATATGGGCCGGGCGCTGGCAGGTGGGACTAGATTGGGTTGGGATATCTGCTCGGCATGATCGGGTTAGAACGGAGGGTCTGGTTCCATGCTGTACATCTCTATGACTCTGTTTTGAAAGGATTTAATGACAGAGCCCTTACAATTAGAAGCAGCAATTAACCAGTCAATAATTTACTCTAAGCTGTCTGCCACTGCTATGGTTCCTGTTAAGAATCTTTCTCCAGACATTTACTCTATAACGAACTGTTAATTGCTTCAGTGATATTCTTCATTCACTTTTATTGCTTCTGGCAGTGTTCCTCGTGGGTCTCGATATTGACCTAAGCAATTTCAGCTGTGAGTCACGATTAATTGTATCACTGCTTTTTCTATTCAATTGGTTGCACCATTAAGGTCTTCTGCTTTGGTTACAAATCCTATTTCCTTCCTCTGACTCTGTCCCTTCCCTTGCCAATATCTTTGAGACTAATCCAGATGAGTCATAACTGTGGTGATTTCTTTGTCCATGAGCTTAAACCCTGACCATTCTTAATTTTAACTGCTAATACCTCCAGCACATACATCCCTGGCTCATCCCACTTACTATTTTAACCTTCCGCTATGAAATGCAATCTAATGATGCCAATAATCTGCTGATGACAGTTCCAGTGTAAAACCTGCAAAAGCAAATCTTAGTCGATAATCCATGGTTTGTATCCGAACTCACGTGAAAATCCCTTCCACACATCATTCCTGTATGCACTGATCTATGTTGATATTTGGTCTGGCAATTTATTTTAAAATTCTCAAGCACATCAGCACATCTGTCCATGATACGTCCGTCAGTCTCTCTCTGTCGATCTCACAAATCCTTACGAGTTGGTCATGTTTAAACTGATTGCTTCCATGTGTGCCCGCAAGGAAATATCTCTCTCTCTCTCTCTCACACACACACACACACACACACTCACACACACACACACATACACACACACACACACAGACACTTGTCTTGTGCTCGTGCAATAAAAATATCGAGACATAAATTAATGAGAGTTGCATTCAATGTCTCACACAAGATAAGCTGCACAAATTTCCGTGCAATGAAATCACCTATTGCAGTCATGGCATCAGTATACAGGCAAGGGTTTGCCTTGCACTCCATAATGGGCAAACAGTCCAGTTTCCTGAGCAGGACACTTGCATACTCTGCACAGTTCTCCATGCTGCGCTGTAATCTTGGCCCAGCTAATGTTATGTGGTTTGGTTCTGTGAGGCAGATTCAGAATTATATTCAACAAGCCTTTTATTTAAGGAAACTAGTAAAAAATTTAAACAAGGACATAGAAGAGCTAAAAGGGGTCATGAAAAGTCGTGAGCAATCAGGATTAAGGAGACCCCAAAAGCTTTATACACAAATATGAAAACTAAGAGATCACCAGGAAAGGGTTGGCTCACTTAAGGAAAAAGCAAGGAATCTATACGTAGAAGTAGGTGATGTCCTAAGTAAATATTCTTGTCAGTATTGACCAAAGAGAAATAATTGGTGGAGGATGATCAGAGGAAAGGCAGGTTCGCAATTCTAAGCCATGTTGCTATGAAAGACCAAGGTATCTTATATGTGTTAAGAAACGTATCAACTTAGTTAAGTCCCAGGTCCTGATGAGATGTATCCTAAACTTTTAAGGGAGGCAAGGGAACAAATTGCTGGAACATTGACAAACTTAGTTTTACCGTTTTAGGCCACAAGCGAGGTCCCAAAGGAAAATAGCCAGTGCTGTCCTATTGTTCAAGCAGGGGAGAATGGATAATCCAGGAAATAAGCGGCTTGTGAGCCTTATGTCAGTGGTAGGTAAATTATTGGAAAAGACTCTCAAGGCTAGATCTGTGCGAATTTCGAAGAAAATGGACACATTAGGGATAGAAAACAGAGTATTGCGTGGGGAAGGTCGTGCGTCATTAACTTGATCGAGTCTTTTTTTGGAGGAGGCAACTATAATTTATGAGGGGGAAGTCGTTGATGTGGTCTACATGGACTTCAGTAAAACGCTTGACACGGTCCAGCATTGCAAACTGGACAAAAGGAAAGGTTGCATGGTATCTGGTGAGCTGGCAAGATGGATACATAATTGCTTAATCTTAGAAGACATAAGGTAGGATTTTTTCGTAATGGAGTGTTGTGCCTAGTGGTGTTCCACATGAATCAGTGCTGAGACCTCTATTCATAATCAATACAAATATCTTTTGGAGGAAAACGTGGTGGGTGTACTTTGGAAGTTTGCAGATGATCCAAAATTTGGTGGAGTTGTGGATAATTTGGGGAATTGTCAGAGGATAAAGCAGTTGGACATGTCGGCAGAAAATTAGCAAATGGACTTTAATCCAGGTAAATGTGAGTTGATGCACTTTGGAAGGTCAATTATCTTTGGAAATTATGCAGTGAATGGCAGAATCCGGAAGTGCATCACGCTTTGGTGACATGCAGAGGGATTCGGGTCTGCAGGTCCACAAACCACTGCCCGTGGCAGTGCAGGAAGATAAGGTAGTGAGAAACGCCAAAGGCATGCCTGCCTTCATTGGAAGCTGCATCGAGCACCAAGATAGACAAGTTACGTTGCAGCTTTAGAACTTATTTAAGTCACACTTGGAATATTGCATACACTGCAGGTCACCGCATCATAATGAAGTTATGGATGCTTTGGAGACGGTACAGGAAAGCTTTACAAGAATGTTGCCTAGTTTGGGGGTGTGCTTCAGTAATTAAAGAAGTTTGGATAGATCAGGTTCGTTATCACTGGAAGGCAGGAGGTTGAGAGGCAGCCTGCTAGAAGTTTAAAACAATTATGGATGGCATGTTCGAGTTAAAAATGTAAGGTTTTTACCCAGGGTGGAGGGATGAATTTCTAGGGGACACAGTTTCAAGCTGCAGGATGGTGATGGGGTGGAAACAGGGTGGGAATGGTAGTTTCAAAAAAGATATGCGAGTCAGCTTTTTCACACAAAGAGGTGGTGGATGCCTGGGAGATGCATTTGCAGGAGGTGGTAGAAGCAGGCACAATAGCAGCATTCAAGAAACACTTGGATGAATGCATGCATACGAATGGAATAGAGTGATACAGAACCGGTAAGAAAGTTTTAGTAAGAATGTGCAAAATGGGTCGGCACAGGCTTGGAGCACCAAAAGGTTTGTTCCTGTGCTGAATCGTTCGTTGTTCTTTCTCTTCGAGCCATTTTAACTGACCTAGCAATACCTTTATTCGATGTTCTAATTTTTGTGATTTGGACACCCCGCAATCTCACCCCTCGAATTAGTCAGACTCGTGAATTTTCTATCCCTCATGTTTCCACAACATGTTCTCAGTTAATCAAATGTCTGTTTCTATCTTAAATGTGAAACTTCCCTCTGTGCCTTTCCCTTGCCTTGGTTTTTGGCTCTCTCGTGTATCAAGTGCTAACATTGTGAAAATCAGCAAAGCTGAAATGATGTCTGTCAGTGTTGTCTTCCCAGTGTTGTCCCATGTGGGGCTCTCTATTGAAGGGGGTTTCAGCAGCTTTGACTCACGTCTTTGAAGCATGACCTGTGCCTGCCCACTGAACACCTCTGTTTGTCCCTCTTAGCTGATCATGCAGTCATTTACACGAGGAAGCCCCTCAAATGCTATTGTAAAGGATAAGGCTTAACCTGCACTTGAGGTGCTTCTGAATAAATTCTGGTTTTGAAACGTTAGAGGAAGTGTTGGGGAATGGCTTTGCTGGAGGTTGTCTTGCACTCCCGGAAGGTTAACCATCCAGGACGTTTAATCTGAACAGGAGGCCTTTGGGATCACCAGTATGAGGCATTTTGTCAGCAGCCGTTGTGTAGAGATTAGACATAACATCCCTTTTCATGATCCACCCTAAACGTTGGGTCTGCGACATGGTGACACTTTTGTCATCATGAAACTCGACAAATTAGAGGAAAATCATAAACAAATAAACAATATCCTCTCAAGTGAAAGTTATACCGCAGAGGGAGAGCACAATATCCGGCTCTCCTTCCTGTACGTTACAGTAGGTCGAAAAGAAAATGGAGAATTGCAGGCAAATGTTTGAAGGAATGGCACACACAGACCACAATACTCAACTACAGAAGCAACTATCGCAACACTTACAAAGGGAACAGCAACAGGACACTAGTTAAAAGAGCCGTGACACACTGCAGCACCCCGTAACGACTACAAGCCGATTCGAAACACCAGTACAACGTATTCAGCGACAATGGTTATACAATAATCACATCTCTCGATTCCTGCACCACCGTCCTAAATATGAAGAACCAACACGCCCAGAAACTCTAATCACTCTTTTAGACATCAACAGATTTGCTTGAAAGACCACCAGACTACCCCGGAACCCAGGCATCATCGTAGCTGACAACCCCACTACCAGGCGAAAATAACTACTGATTATGTTAAAGGACACACTACCTTAAAAACACAGAACGAATTTGATATACAAAATACACAGGAAGGTCTGCAACAAACATTACATTGGACAAACAGGCAAGAAAAGACCATCAGGATGCCTGAGCACCAACTAGCCACCAAAAGACACAATCAGCAATCACTGTGATCCTTACACAGTCAAAGAAGCACTCCAGTTAGACTGGGACAATTCATCATCCTGGGACAAACCAAACAGTGACGCACATGGGAATTCCGAGTAACTTGGCACTCATTTACAAATATATAGATTTGGATCCGATTTACTAATATCTGGGAGGTTTCTTTTGAATTCTAGGGAAGAGATAGCAAAGCCTTTGGCTGTGATCGTTATGTCATTCATGTAATCAGGACTAGTGCTAGTATACTGGTGGAAACCAGATTTTGGCCCCTTGTTCAAGAAGTGAAGTGGAGACAATCCTGATAATTATAGACCACTGACCCTTACTTCTGTTGTGGGCAAAGTTTTGGAAAGGATTATAAGAGATAGGATTTATAATTATCTGGAAAGGAATAACCTGATTTGAGATAGTAAACAAGATTTTGTGAAGGATAGGGTCGTGCCTCACAAACCTTATTGAGTTCCCTGAGAAGGTGACCAAACATCTGGATGAGAGCAAAGCAATTGATGAGGTATTTAAGGATTTCAGTAAACCATTTGATAACATTTCCCGCAGTAGGCTATAGGAGAAAATACCTATTGAATGTGATGTGGTGGTTTGGATCAGAAAATGTGTAGCTGCAAGAAGACAGATGGTGGTGGTTGATGCGAAAAGTTCATCCTGGAATTCAGTCACTAGTGGTGTACAGCAAGGATCTGTTTTGGGACCATTGCTGTTTGTCACTTTAAAAAAAATGACCTGAATGAGGTCGTAAAAGGATGGATTAGTAAATGTACAGATGACACTAAATTTGATGGAGCAATGGATAGTGTGGGATGGATGTTGCGGATCACAGACTGACATAGATAGGCTGACGATCTAAGCTGAGAGATGGAAAATGACGTTGAAAGTGGAAAAGTGTGAGGTGAGTGACTTTGTATCCAAGTTACTCATTCCAGTGTAATGAGCTAATAGTAAGATACTTGGTAGTGTGGAAAAGCAAAGTAATCTCGGAGTCTATGTGCATAGATCCCAGGAGAGTTGCCATTCAGGTTGATAGATAAGTTAAGAAGGAATACAGTGTGATAGCCTTTATTGAGGGAGGGATTGGGTTTCAGAGCCATGAGATCATGTTGCAGCTGGTAAAAAAAACTCTAGTACAGCTGGACCTGGGAGTATTGTGTACTGTTCTGTCACCACATTATAGGAAGGATGTGGAAGTGTTGGAGGAAAGGCTGAGGAACTTCAGGCTGTTTTCGTCAGAGAGCAGGAGGTTAAGAGGTGACTTGATAGAGGCATAAAAGTTGATCAGAGGATTGGATAGGATGGACAATGAGAGCCTTTTTGTCTGCAAATGCTGATGGCCAGCATAGGGGACATCGTTTTGAACTGAAATGCAATAAATATAGGACAGATGTCAGAGGCAGTTTCTTTACTCAGGGTTTTGTATGGGTGTGGAATGCCCGCCTGCAAAACTTGTAGACTCCCCAACATTAAGAGCGTTTAAGTAGTCATTGGATAATCATATGGCTGGAAATGGTATAGTGTTGGTTAAATTGGCTTCAGATTGGGTTTAATAGGTCAGGCAACATCAAGGGCCGAAGAGCCTGTACTACACTGAAATGTTTCATCTTCTGTGTTTTCAAAAACAGAACCTGAAATGATATCACCTTCGACAACATGTCAAGGCATATAAATAGCAAGCAGGGCAAGACACCAATGTTTCTTCGGAGGATTACTGATAATGTTACTTAGCATTGTGATGATACACCTGAGAACAAACCCACTGCTCAATGAGAAAACGTACAACCTGATCCAAAGCTTGAGCTACAAATCTTCTGCAATCTCTTAATATAGTCCTATTTGCCAGCATTTCGCCCATATTCTTTTGAACCCTTAATGTTTGTGTACCCAAATAGATGCCTTTGATTATTGTAAATAAACCAGCCTCCACTTCATCTCCTGGTAGTTCAATCCATACGTGCATCACTCTCTACGTAAAAAAACATTCGCATCTGAGGTGCCTTTTATATCTTTTACCTCTTAACTTAAAGCGATGCCCTCTAGTTTTGGACTCCCCTGCTCTATATACTTTTATAAGGCTAGCCCTCAAGTCTATGATTCTCCAGGGAAAACAGTCCCAGCCTATTCAGCCTCTCCCTATCGCTCAATCGTTCCAACCCTAGCAACATCCTTGTCAATGTTTTCAGAACCATTACAAGTTTCATAACATGTTTCCTGTAGCAGGTAGACTGGAATTTTACAATTCCAAATCTGGCTTAAATAATGTCCTATACATAACCTCCCAACTCCGATAGTGATGCACTGACCAATAAAGGTTAATGTACCAAGCACCTTCTTAAATAGCTTGTCTATTTGTGACTCCATTTTCAAGAAATATGTGTCTGCATTTCAATATCGTTTTGTTTGGCGACATTTCGCAGGGCCTTACCACTAACTGTATAAGTCCTGCCATGGTTTGCCTTTCCAAAATGTAGCACTTCACATTTATGCAAATTAAACTCCATTTGCCACTGCTTGACCTACTGGCCCATCTGACCAACATCCCATTGTACTAAAGGTATGATGCCCTCCAGTGCACTTCCTCCATTTCACCCACCTCTGCCCTTGAGCCGACTTCTCCCAACGCAGCAACGACAGGACCACCCTCTCGGTGCTCACGTTCCCCCACCCCCCACCAACCTCCATTTACCTTGCATCATCCTCCACCATTTCCACCACCGCCAAACAGACTCTGCCATGAGAGGAATATTCCTTCTCCACCACGCCACCAATTCTGGTGTCATCTGCAATTTTACTAACTGTACTTCATATATTCGCCTTCAAATTACTTATATAAATGACAGAAAGCAGTGGATCATTGTGGAACACAGCTAGTCACAGAGCTCCAGTCCAAAAAGCTGGGTAAGGGGAAAGGAGGACGATAATGAGGTAAGATCCACATTAATCCCGTCTGGTTGCAGGGTTCCAAGGCGGAAGGTGAGTTGTTCTTCCTCCAAGCATCAGATGGCTAGAGTTTGGCGAAGGAGGCTGATGAGGATATGCCTGTTCTGGGCGGAATGGGATGGCGAGTTGAAGTGTTCAGCCACAGGGCGATAGGGTTGGTTGCTCCAGGTGAGCCAGAAATGTTCACTGACCAAGATCTGCACGTTGGCATCCTATTTCCCTGATGGCTTTGCGGTGGCAGGGGGAAATTGCCAGGAGTGGGGTGTGGGCTTTTGGGAGGGGGGATCGTGGATCTGACTAGGAGATCGTGAAGGGAATGGTCTCTTCAGAATACTGCTGGGGTGAGGAGGGAAATATTCCTCTCAGGGCAGAGTCTGTTTGGCAGTGGTGGAAATGGTGGAGGATGATGCAAGGTAAATGGAGGTTGGTGGGGAGTGGGGGAACGTGAGTACCGAGAGGGTGGTCCTGTCGTTGCTGCGTTGGGAGAAGTGGGCTCAAGGGCAGAGGTGGGTGAAATGGAGGAAGTGCACTGGAGGGCATCATAGACCACAGGGTATGGGAAATTGCGTCCTTTGAAAAAGGAGACCAACTGGTATATTCTGTGATGGAATTGGTCAACAGATGCAGCGAAGGCAGAGGAATTGGAAATAAGGAATGCCGTTTTTACAGACTGCCTGGTGGGTGGATTTGTCGCCCAGGTTTGTAATAGATGTCTGTGGTTAGTCGGTCGCTGGAGATGGAGATGGAGAATTTGAGGAAAGGGGAAGGAGCTGTCTGAGATGATCCAGGTGAATTTTAGGTCGGGGTGAAAGGTGTTAGTGAACTTGATGTTGTGAGTACGAGATATCGCTGACACAATCATCGATGTAACGGAGGAAAAGGTGGGGGATGGCGCCAGTGTAGCTGCCGAAGATGGACAGTTACCGAAAAAAGAGGCAGGCATAGCTGGGGCCCATTTGGGTACCCATAGCTATCCATTTCGTTTGGAGGAAGTGGGAGGATTTAAAGGAGAATTTGTTAAAATTGAGGACCAGTTCACTCAGGCAGATGAGGGTATTAGTGGAAGGGTACTCGATGGGGTGTGAAATGAAGAAATAGAGGGCTTGGAGGTCTTCGTCGTGGCGGATAGTCGTGCACTAGTACTTGCAAATTTGCAGGCTCGATTTCGTAACTTTATATGCTATCCTTTTAAAAATTAGCAATTTACCTTTTTCCTCACGTGCTGTATCTGCATGCGAGTTTTCTGTGATATGTATCAGGACAGCCAGGTCCTTCTGCATTTAAACACTCTGATGTTTCCCTCCATTTAGATAGTAAGATGTAGTTATCTTCCTCTGGCCACCATGGATAACCCCATATTTGCCCATAGAACATAGAACATAGAACATTACAGCGCAGTACAGGCCCTTCGGCCCTCGATGTTGCGCCGATCAAAGCCCACCTAACCTACACTAACCCACTATCCTCCATATACCTATCCAATGCCCGCTTAAATACCCATACAGAGGGAGAGTCCACTACTGCTACTGGCAGGGCATTCCATGAACTTACGACTCGCTGAGTGAAGAACCTACCCCTAACATCAGTCCTATATCTACCCCCCCTTAATAATAGCCCCCTTGTAATAGCTGACTCCATACGTGGAAAAAGGTTCTCACTGTCAACCCTATCTAACCCCCTAATAAATTATGCTGTGTAATTTTGGCCTATTCACCTAACCTAACTTCATCCATTGTACTTTTTGAAGTATTTTTTTGTCAACGGAATTTTGGCTATATAATTTTCTAGCCCCTCATCCAAGTAATAAAATGCATTGCAAAGAATTGGGGTGAAGTCAGTACGCATTGGAACACCAGCATTTATCAAAGAATAAAATCCAAAGTCCAAAGATGTGCAGGTCAGGTGAATTGGCTATGCTAAATTGCCCGTAGTTTTAGGTAAGGGGTAAATGTAGGGATATGGGTGGGTTGCGCTTCGGCGGGGCGGTGTGGACTTGTTGGGCCGAAGGGCCTGTTTCCACATTGTAAGTAATCTAATCTAATCTAAAAATGACACAACTATTGCATTTCACTGCATTTTGTTGATCAACCAATTTTCTATCCAAGCCAATTAATTACTCCTAACCCTGTGTGCTCTTATTTTAAGGATTTATCATTATTCATTGCCTTCTGGAAACCCAAATGTATTACCACTCCACCTTGCTTGTCACAGCTTTAAAGGATTCGAGAAAATATTTCCAACATGATTCATCCTTAAAAAAAACATACAGAGTCTGATGGATTGTGGTTGGACTTTGCAAATCTCCAGTTATTAATTCCTTGATAATAGATTCTAACAATTTCCCCAAAACGACAAATTATTTTTGCAATTGTTTAAAGATGCATCTTGAAGGTAAAGGCAACAGGGAACCAGTGGATCTGGTGCAGTTGTATATTCAGGTTGATTTTTATACATTCACGCTGTGAGTTCGTAAATAAAATTAGAGTGAAGGCTATTGGGAGGGACATATTCAAATTATTAGAAAAGTGAAGTTTAGCTTCAGTTAAACGGAAGCAGAAAACAGCAGTAACTTTCTCCTGCATCGATTGCATAGAGTGCTGGTGAGACTGTACTTAAAGTTTTGTGTGCATTTTTTGTGTTTCAATCTAACAAAAATATATAGTGACCACCTAGGAAGTGTAAAGAACATTATCCAGACTAATTCCTCAGATGGCAAGATTGTCTGATGGGGAAACCGTGGGTTAAGGGAAAATTCTCTAGAATTTCAAAGATGTAGAGGTAATCAGAGTGAAACTTAAAGGACTGATGAACACAGGGACATGTAAAAGTTATTTACAAGATATTCTACAAGCATATCAAGCAGAACAGAATAACTAGTGAACAATTAGGTCCATTAGAAACCAAGGGGACACTCTATGCCTGAAGCAGGTAAACATTCATAGATTGTCACATGAGCGCTTCACATCTGTTTTATTTGGGAGAAGGTGGATGCAAGAGAATTCGAGAAGATGGACTATGATGCTCTTGAGTTGACGATGTAAGATATGAGGAGGTAATGATGGTTTTGGCTGGCATAAAATTATGCAAAGCCCCAGGTCAGGATGAGTTGAATCCCACGCTGCTGTGGGAGACAAGAGCAGGAAGACACTGATCCAAAGGTTTATGTAAAATCTGGCCACAGGGGAGGTGCCTGAAGACTAGCGATAAGCTAATGTGGTTCCACTTTACAGAGAGGATACTGGAAGGACCAAGAAGCAAACACGTGTGAGTATCAGATCAGTATTAAGGGAACCATTGGAAAAATTAGGAAGGCGAAAATCGATATTCGTTTAGACAAGCAAGGTTCGATCAAGGAGAATCAGCATTTCTTGATCTGAGAAAGGGCATGCCTAACAAATTTTATTGATTTGTTTTGTAGGTGGGCGTTTACATACTTTTTCAGGAAGGGCTTTGACAAGTCCCCGCATGGGAAACTGATAAAGGCAGTTACATCTCATGGTATCAATGGTAACTTGGAAATTTACATCAAAATTTCTCTTAGTGGCAGGAGAAAGAAGGTGGTGGTAGAAGGCTGTCTGTGCGACTGGAAACCACTGTCCTGTGGTGTACCATCAGGATCAGTGCCGTGTGCCCTTATTATTTGTGGTATTCGTAAATGGCGTAGATATGATTGTAGTGGGGAATGGGGGGCATATGACAAGTAATCTTGTGTTCGACATAATGATTGGCCAAGTAGATGGCGGTGAGGAGGCAGGTGTTACGCTTCAGGAACATATGGATGAAATAGGCAGATGAATGGCAGATGGATTCTAACTCTGATAAACATGACGTGATGCCCTTTCGAAGAAGGAAACAGACAGAGGAACACTCAATAGTGGTAGCAAACTAGGATGTTCGGAGGTTCCTTCTACACAGATCTCTGAATGTGACTGGACAGGTTAGTAGGCTAGTTAAGAATGACGCTGGAAAAAATAGCCACAGCTTTTATTCATTGCGGCAAAGATGTTAAGAACTGTTCAGCACGTTGCTTCAGCCAAGATGGAATTCTGGTAGCCACATTTTAGTAAGGATGTGATTGCATTGGAGGGGGTGCAGGGGAGATTCACCAGGAAGTTGCCCGGGATAAGATGGATGAGCTATGAAGAGAGGTGGGATAAGCTCGAGTTCTTTTCTTTACAGCGGAGAAGGCTGAGGGGAATGGGAGTCAAAATATGAGATTACGAAAAGCATGGACAGGACGGGTAGACAGCAATTCCTCCGTTTGGACAAAGGGCCAAGAACAAGGGAGCATGCATTTAAAGTGAAAGGCTTGAGGTTTAAAGAGGATTTGAGGATTGCATTCCACAATGATGATGTTGGAGTCTGGAGCGAACATCCTGAGACTGTAGTTTCCACGGGTAACCTCACAAACACGAGGTATTTGGACGAGCATTTAATGTGTAATAACATTTACGACTACCGACCACATGTAGGATAGTAGAAGTAACATAGAGTTTGCTGTATGCCTGACAGTACAGAGTCGATGCTTTGCAATTGTGCAACTGCAGAAGATTAAGTATTGAGCGGCTTAAGACAGGAATTGCTGGATTTCTGAACAGTATATTAACAAGGGTTATAAGAGTGAACTATTATAGTTCTTGAAAGTATGCCAATGGGAAAGATAAGAGAATAGAAGTGCGGCTTCCTTACAATCTAAAGGCAGACTGGAGAACAGGGAAATGGCAGAACCATTAATCAACCGCTTAGTTGCGTTTTCACTGAAGAAATCAAAACAAAAGAAATCTTCCCAGTAATACTAGGAATCCTAAATCTGGTGACCAAAAGAAAGAACAGATTGAGATTAGGAGGGAAACCTAGAATAAAATCCAAACAGTGGGGAAACAGGCCCTTCGTCCCAATAGGTCCAAACCGCCCTCCAAAGCGTAATCCAACCAGACCCATTTCCCTGTTTTTAGCCCTGACTAATGCACCAACCTACATAACCCTGAACACTATGGGTAATTTAGCGTGGTCAATTCACCTAAACTGAAATCATTGGATTGTGTGAGGAAACCGGAGCACGCAGAGAAAAACCGTGCAGACGCAGTGAGAATGTGAAAACTCCATGCAGTCAAAGAAAATAACGAAGAAAAAAGAAAATTTCAGTGCACGAACAGGCCCTTCGGCACTCCAAGCCTGCACTGATCCGCCTGTAGATCTATCTAATCCTGTCACTAATTTTCTAAGGATCTGTATCCCTCTGCTCCCTCCCCATTCATGTATCTGCCCAGATACATCTTAAATAACGCTATTGTGGCCGCTTCTACTACCTCCACTGGCAACGCATTCCAGAAACCCACCACCCTCTGTGTAAAGAACTTCCCCCGCATGTCTCTTTTATACTTTTGCCTCTCACTTTGAACTCGTGGTAAAAGCTTCTTCCTAGAGTGGGGAACTCAATTACACCCTCTCTGTACCTCTCATGATTTCTATACCTCAATCAGGTCCGCCCTTAACCTCAATCTTTCTAATGGAAAAAATTTGAATATACTCAACCTCTCTTCATAGCTAGCACCCTGAGACCAGGCAACACCCTGGAGAACTACTCTGCGCCCTCTCCAAATCGTCCGCTTCCCTTTAGTAATGTGGCGACCAGAAGTGCAACACAGAACTCCAAATGTGGTGAAAACAAAGCCTTGTACAACTGTAACATGACTTGCCAACTCTTGTACTCAGTACACCGTCCGATGAAGGGGAGCATGCAAGATGCCATCTTGACGGCATTATTGACTTGCATTGTGGCCATTAATGTACAAAGAACCGGAACACCTAAATCAATCTGTACATTAGTATTCGCTAGGACTTTTCCATTTACTGTATAGTTCTCTCTTGAATTGGATCTTCCAAAATGCACCAACTTACACTTGACCGCATTGAACTCCAGCTGCCATTTCTCAGCTCAACTCTCCATTCTATATGAATTGTCCTGTAGTCTTTGAGAGTCCCCTTCATTATTTGCTATTCCAATACTCATAGTGTCATCTGCAAACTTGCTAATCAGACCACCTATGCCTTCATCCAATCATCTATATCTATCACAAACAAAAGTGGCTCCAGTACGAATTTCTGTGGAGCACGACTTCTCAGAATTCTCCCTTTTGAGAAACTCTCTTGCACTAATACACGCTGTCTCCTGTTGCACAGCCAGTTCTTTATCCATCCAGCTAGTACACCCTGGAACACATGCGACATCAATTTCACCATCAGCCTCCCATGGAGATCTTTATCAAACGCCTTACTGTAGTCTGTGTATATGAATATGAATCTACAGTTCTTCCCTCATTAATCAACTTTGTCAAAGATTTTTTCCTCAAAGATTTCTATTAATATTGCAAAATTAAAAATCACATAACATCAGGTTATAGTCCAATAGGTTTACTTGGATGTGCTAGCTTTTGAAACGCTGTTTCTTTATCAGGTCTTTTTAGAGCTGTCGGTAAGAACTTAACTTGCCCACATAACTCCATGTTGCCTATCATTGATAAGCCGATTTTCTTCCAAATTGGAATAGATGCTCAGTATCTTCTCCAGTCGCCTCCCTACCACTGACGTCAGTCTCACTGGTCTATAGTTGACTGGATTATCCCTGCTACCCTTATTAAATAAGTGGACAACATAATCAATTCTCCAGTCATCCGGGAACTCACCCGTGTTGAAAGATGCTGCAAAGATATCTGTTAAGGCCCCAGCTATTTCCTCTCTCGCTTCCCTCAATAACCTGGGATTGATCAGGATCGGGGGACTTGCCCACCTTGATGCTTTTTAGAATACCCAACACTTCCTCCCTCCTTATGCCGATTTGGCCTGGAGTAATCAAACATCTATCCCGAACCTACACATCAGTCATGTCCCTCTCCTTGGTGAATACCGACGCAAAATACTCCTAAGATCTCACCCATTTTCTCCTTGAGTGGGCAAACCCTTTGTCCTTGTATATGAATAAAAGGCTATGGGATTTTCCTTAACCCAGTTTGTGAAAGTTATTTCATAACATCTTTTAGCCCTCTGAATCCCTTGTTTCAGATAGGTCTTACATTCCCGATATTCTTCCAAAGCTCCATCTAATTTCATTGCCTAGTCCTTATGATTGCTTCATTTTCCCTCTTAACAAGTCTCACAATTTCAGCCGTCATCCATAGTTCCCTCATCTTGCCATTCCTATCGCTCATGTTCACAGTGACATGTCTCTCCTACACTCTAATCAACCTCTCTTTAAAGACCGCCCACATGTCAAATGTCGATTTATTCTCAAATAGCTGCTCCTGATCTACATTCCCCAGCTCCTGCCAAATTTTAGTTAGTTGGCCTTCAATTCGGACAAGACCTGGTCTGGACTGGGGTAGACGAAGTTAGACATCACACAACAAAAAATTACTTTCCAGCTCCTACTAAATTTTAGTATAGTTGGCCTTCCCCAATTTGGAAAAGAGCTGGTGTTGGACTGGGGTACACAAAGTTAGAAATCGCACAACAAAAGTTTACATTCCAAATTCTTTGAAGTCAAATTCTCAATATAAGTTAAGGCAACAACGCAAAGTGGTCAAGCAGTGGCTGATAGCCACGTTCAGTACCCTTGAGGATGGCTTCAACTGGGATCTTTGATTCATATCACACAGGCGACTCCTCTCTACAAAATACTGCCACTCTCTCATATACACACACATAAACCCGCATGCACACACACACTGACATACTCACGCATTCAGGCACACCCTCTGTTATTCAAATACTCTCTCTCATACACGTATACATTTACCCCCACATTCACACCCACGCACCAACCCTCTCATAGTCTTATACCCCATCACACTCTCACACACACACTTGCACACATACAAATATACAATCTCTCACATGCACTCGCAAGCACACACTCACAAACACGCACTCACATGCACACACTCTCTCTGTCCTCTCTGTCTCCTACACATGCACATACACATGAATCTATGGGGTGAATGTACATTTGAGGAATCATGTTTATAGATACATTCTATTTTGCTCAAAAATATACAATCGTTCGGCAGTCAATGCAGATAGTTAATCCATATAATATGTTCAAAAGTCCACTTTGGAATTAGAACTAGTCTGAGTGAACATTGGGATACAGACAGACCCTGACCTCATACCTTCAAGGCATTGTCTGAGCTGAGATGTCACTATTTCTTATAGATTTTTCACCTTAACTCATATTGAGAATGAGAGTTAAAATAGTTTCCTGTATTTACATATTAATGAACCGAATCTGTAATCCATTCTAAAAGTTGGAATACTTAACATCAATTAAGATTTGTTGAATATGTCATTTTACTTGTATGACACTGTATTTTTTTTGCTATTTGTTATGTGTCTTATAGTCCGACTCCACAACCACCTGAGGAAGGAGCAGTGCTCCGAAATCCAGTGCTTCCAAATAAACCCGTTGGAATATAGCCTGATGTGATGTGATGTGATGTGATTTTAAAACGTGTTTTCCCCAGTTTAGGGCGCTTCCTTTGTGACCACTCTCCTCTTTGTCCATGACTATTCTAAAACTTATAGAGTTGTGATCACTATTCCCAAGTAATCCCCTACTGAATCTTCAATGTCCTGGCTAGGCTCATTCCCGAAAACCTGGTCCATGGGCCCCTTCCTGAGTTGGACTATTTACATACTGCTGCAAATCCTCGTGGTTATTTCTTACAAATTCTGTCCATGTAGGTAAATCCCAATCAATGTCGAGAAAATTAAAAACGCCTGTCACCACCACCGTGTTGCTCCACATCTTTTCATAATCTGTTTGCATATTTGTACATCTATCTCATTCTTGCTGTTGGGAGGCCTGTAGTTCAGCCCTAACATTGTTACCGCTCCATTCCTGTTTCTGAGCTCTGCACACATTGCTTCACTGCTGGAGTCTTCCATAGATCGCTCTTTGACCATTAATGCAACTCCTTCAACACTTTCTCCTCTCCCACTCTCTCCCGTCTGAAGCATCAATATCCTGGGATATTTAGTTACCAATTATGTCCCTCCCTCAACCAAGTGTCTGTAATAGAAATAACAGCATACTACCAGGAACTAACCCAAGCCCTAAGTTCATCTTCCTTATTTACGATAATTCTTGATTATAACAAATACACCTCTGAGCAGTCGTACCTTCATGTTAATCAGCTGGACTCTGCCTACCCTTACCATTAGTCACACTTACTTCATTATCTAGTTCATTACTGGCTTTAATGATTACTTCCTTTCTCTCCATGAACCTCCTCATTTGGTTCCCACCCACCTGCCAAATTAGTCCCAACAGCGTTAGCAAAAGCACGTGCAAGCACTTTGGTTCCAGTGCAGCCCAGGTGAAGAACATCCAGTTTTTAAGAATCCCACCTCCTCCAGAACCGGTCACTTTCTTCCAAAAATGTGAACTCTTCCTCAGGCACTATCTCTCAAGCCACACATTCATCCTGCCTATTCTTTCATTTCTACTCTGACAACCATGTGGCATTGGTAACAATTCTGAGACTGCTACCTCTGAGGTCCAACTTTTTATCTTGGCTCCTAACTCCCTAAATTCTGCTTTCAGTACCACATCACGTTTTTTTTAAATGTACAATTGATGTCTATAATAATTATGACCACTGGCAGTTCGCCCTCCCTATTTAGAGTCCCCTGCAACCGATCTGAGACATCCCTGACCCGTGCACCTGGGAGTCAACATATCGTTTGTAATTCTCATTTTCCACCATAGAACCACCTATCTACTCCCTTAGAATTAACTCCCCTATGACGATAGCCGTTCTACTCGTTTTCCCGCCCTTCTGGACAGCAGAGCCAGTCACGATGCCATGAATCTGGCTGCAGGTACCTTCCCCAGCTGAGCCATCTTCCCCAACATTATCCAAAACGGTGCACATATTTTGGAGAGTGATGATCGCAGGGAACACCTGCATTGCCTTCCAGTCACCCGAGACTGAAATCGAACCTGGGTCCCTGGCGTAGTAAGGCAGCAGTGCTAACCAGTGAGCTACCAGAAATGATAAAATGGCTGTAGATAAACTATTGGAACGAAAAACGATGCGTATAGACAAAGCCAGCATAGATTTGTAAAATGGACATTAATGTTTGAAAATCTGATTGTTCAATACATTGTGGAGAAGCAATGAATGCAATGCAATTGGATTTTCAGAGAGAGAATTAATAAAGTTCCAATCCTCGTTGGAAAATCAAATCTTCTGGGATTGGAAATAATAAAATATATAGAAAAGGCTTTCGAACTGTCGAGCGGACAGGAATGATTGAGTTGCAATGTAACAACTTTGTTTGAAGTGAAAGGCTCGTGGGGCGTCACAGGGATCAACTCTTGCCCCAGCTATTCACAATACATAGCAAAAATTTGATTATGGGATTCAAATGCAATATTTCCAGTGGCTGCTGGCAGAACTAAATGATGTCGTTTTGTGAGTGGGTGAGAAGGATGTAAAAAAACCTTCATGGTGATTAACACATGTGGAATTAATTGGCAAATACTTGGTGGATAAAGAGCAGAGTGGAGAGATGCAACGTTGAGCACTTTGGGTGGGAATAACAGAACAGCATACTACGATTTGAAAAGGGATTGGTGGAAAAATGTTGGTATTTATAGAGATTTATGCTCCTTTTATTATATTTTCTTCTCTGCAAACCTCCCAGGTCCATGCAGGGCGGAGAATTCTGAAGCCAGAAGTCAATACTGGGAATGATTAGATTAGATTCCCTGTAGTATGGAAACAGGCCAATCAAGTCCACACCAACGCCCTGAAGAGTAATCCACCCAGCCCCATTCCCCTACTTTTACCCCTGACTAACGCACCATACATCTAATCTGAACATGTTTGGATTGTGGGAGGAAACCCGAGCAAACCAAGGTAGACACGGGGAGAATGTGAAAACTCCATACAGATAGTCGCCCGAAGTGTGACTTGAACCAGGGTTCCTGGCGCTGTGAGGCAGCAGTGCTAACCACTGGGACACCATGCAATATATGCCCACTAAGTGGATAGCTGTAACATTGAAAATGATCTGGATCTCTTGTACACTCGTCACTGAAAGCAATGTTGCAGGAGCAGAATGTTGTTAGGAAGACAAATGGCGTGTTGAACTTCATCTCAAAGAGATTTGAGTGGAGGGGTAAGGATGTTTTACCACGTTGTACAACGCCTTGGTGAAACCTCATCTCGAACATTGTGCACCATTTTGGGCAGTTATTGTTTCCTTATTTAATAACGAACAAACCTGACATTGAGGCATTGCAACGCAGGATGACCAGACTGACCTGTGAGATGATAGACTCATTGCAGGAGCAGGGTTTGGTTTGAGACAGCCGGTATTCCATGAGCTTTAGGAAAATGAGTGGGGATCGCAGTAAATTGAAAAAAAAACAATCTGACTGGGCGAGATAGATTGGAAGCAGGGGCAATCATTCCCTTGGCAGGGATGTCAAAAGCAAGGGATAACCGTATTATGTACAGCCAGGCCACTCAGTATTGAGATGGGAATAACTGTCTGCACTCAGACTGGTGATCCTGGGGAGTTCTCCGATGTAAGGTTGTGGAAGCTGAAACACTGAAAATAAATAAGCATTTATAGACGCCACAGGGATAGAGATAGAGCAGGAGTCCAGTGTGGATTTAAAGGATCAGGCATCATTAATTATATCGAATGAGGTAACAAAATGATGAACCAAAGGGACTACTGCAGCGGCTATTTTATATCTTTCCAATGGTTAATCATAGTAGGGAATATGTACATTCTATAGGACAAGTGCATTCAGGATATGCACGGCCTTGATCTAGAAAGAGTTGCAGGTTAGTGGGTTGGATGGCCTACTCCTTTCCTAATGTTTCTATACAGTCGCTAAGGACTCGCTGTAAATGTTGTAATAAGCTGTTATAAAGGTGGCCCTGAAAATGTCAACAGGACTGAGTACCCCGTTCCCCTTCCAGATATTTATGCTGAAGCTCGGTGTTCTGTCTGGTTTTATCATTTAAGACCTTGGAGTGGTTTGGAACAAAAGAGTGTTTTGCTTGACAGTTTTGAGAGAACATTGACGTGTTTATCACATGTCTGCGTGTCTGAAGTCACTTTTAGGCTATACTAGGAAAGCACGGGAGATTTACCTCCGGAAAGGAAATTGATGAAGAAACTGGTGTTTACAATTAACATTGGCTTTATGGCCACTATCAGACACAGAAAGTTTTCGGTCTTGGCATTTTCTTAATTGTTGTTAAATCCCATCAGCTAACAAAGCATTACTCTCTTTCTTTAGATTAGCAATCCAGTAACATTTACACAACAGCAACATCTACACACAAGGACCTGTCAGACACCACAATGATCAGGTTATGTCTATGCTGTTTGACACCTCTACGAAAAGAATAACTTCCACCAATTTGACTATCATGATGATACTGAGTGAGTAGCAATTGTTCAGACTGTAATTATTTTCCTCTTAGTTGAGCAATTGTCAAATTTTCAGGTAGATATCAGAGTTGGAGCTAGAATGAGACAACTTCCCAAGGGACACGGCTAATCATGCAGTTCAAGCCTTGAGTCCTATTACAGGAATGGTGTCAGGGGTGATTTCATTTTATTGTATCCTCTCTGCTCGGCTGTTTCTTGATGTCACATGCAGCGATTTGAATTAGTTGAAGACTGGAATCTGTGATTCTGGGGACATAATGATGACAGCCAGGTTTGTCATCCACTCAACACTTCCAGCTGAGGATGGTGCAGATCTTTGTATTTTGCACTCGTGCAGTGCTGTGTCATGACCTCAGAGGAGGATATTTGTGATGCCCTATTCCCTAGTGAGTTATTTAATTGTCCATCACCATTTATACCTGGATGTAGGAGGACTGTTGGTCTATTGGCCTTGCAATAATTTTGTACCCTCTATCAGATATTTGTCCTTCTGTTTGGAATGCAAGCAGTTAAGTTTGGTGGCTTTAACGAGTTGTCATCAGTTTTACTTAGACATAGTTCCAACCCTAGCATGTTCAACCGTACTTGTTACTGAATCATAGATCAGCTTGATGATAATGGTAGACCGAAGGATTATTCCAGGCAAACAGTCATATATTGTGGTTGAATATAATTCTTCAACTGCAGCATAACCATGTGAATACCCAGTTTAAGCTGCAATGTTTCCACAGCCATTCTGCTCCCTATCCCTCAGCAAACACTGAGGCCCAGTCACCGATCATCCATGTACTCAATGACCTACTCAGGTTTCTCATGCGACAACACTGTTTGTTTAATATTATCATTCTTCTGAGTGTCCCTCCGTGGTGACATGCTTGCAATTCGTCACGTTCCACTAATCCCGTGAACATATTCATCTGAATCTTTGCATTTTTCAGTCGTGCCATCTTTGGTATTTAAAGTGAATGTATTTTCCTCTGTTTCTCTCCATGATCATGATTAAGAACTCTATAGTGACAGTGTTGGCAGCCTTGTGTCGATTCCGACCCAATGAATTTGTGCACCTTGTGTTATTGTTCTCTCTCCGGTGTTTGGTGCTCCATCTTGGACAGGGCGTTTGAGCAGTTTTTACCCAAGTCATTAGAACCTGTTCAAGAACAGAATTTTTTGGATCAACTAAACAGGTCTAGCCGCATCTGTTGTTTGGTAGTAGAGATTATCTTTCGAGTGCAATGCCCCTTCTTCGAAGCTCCTAGTTTCTCCAGCAATTCATTTTTTTGTTTGTTATAGAGTTCCAATATGCACAGCTCCTTGTTTTATTGGAAATGTGTTCTATGTCTATTCATTTCTGGAGAAACTCAGCAAGTCTGGCAGCATCCGGAGAAACAGAAAAACTGAATGAGCATTTCAAGTTCAGCATACCCTTCTTCAGAACTGACAAAGATTGGAAAATGTGTTTTTTAAATCCCTTGACAGACGTAGAGGAACAATGGCTGGAGAAAAGACGGTGTGGAAGTGCAGTCCAAAAGACAAATGGGTTTTTAATTGTGGTGAAAGAGAAACAGATGTAACGTGGGTGCCAGTTACGGTGTCAATACGAAAAATGAGTTCGCTGCATTGAGTGCAGGATAAAATCTTCTAGGAGAAAGTGAGGACTGCAGATGCTGGAGATCAGAGCTGAAAATGTATTGCTGGAAAAGCGCAGCAGGTCAGGCAGCATCCAATGAACAGGAGAATCGACGTTTCGGGCATAACCCATTCTTCAGGAAGAAGATTCCTGATTCCTGAAGAAGGGCTCATGCCCGAAACGTCGATTCTCCTTCTCCTTGGATGATGCCTGACCTGCTGCGCTTTTCCAGCAACACATTTTCAGCTGAGTGCAGGATAAGCAAGACAGAATCATGGCACCGTCATAGACAGGGAGGGGGGAATGTATGTCACAATGGGGTCAGTCTGTGAAGTTATGCAATTGAACATTACATGCTGCAGCCTTGAAAGAACCAACACATCAAGTGAGGCGTTACTCCAGCTTGGCTTGTGCTTCATTGCAACATTGTAACAGTGAGGACCGAAATGTTACCTGAGAGCAAGGCAGGTTATGAAATAGGAAGTAATGAGAGGGTCAGGGCTATTCCTACAGACAGAGTGGAAGTGTTCCTCAAAGCAGTCTCTGTTTGGTCTCGCCGATATAAAGGAGATGCATTGTGACCAGCAATGACTGGAGACAGGTTTTAAAGAGTGCAAGTGAAATGTATCTTCACCTGAAACGTGTGTTGCAGACCTTGGACAATTTGAAGAGAATATGTGAATGAGCAAGTTTCGCAGCTCTTGTAATTGCACGGGAAGGAACAATAGGGGAGTGAGGCAGTGTTTGGGGTGATGCAGAGGGAGCAGTCCCTTTTAAAATGCCGACAGTGGATGAAAGGGATGATTTATGGAGCTGTTCTGCTGTCGGTGGTAGAAGTGGCTGGGGATGACTCTTTGGATGTGGAGTCTCGTGCAGTGGAAAGTGAGGACAAGAAGATTTTCTAACACTCTTCTCGAGAAGACAAGAAGGGGTGAGGGCAGAAGCACGGGAGATGGGCCAGTAACAGCTGAAGGCCCTATTCACCAGAAAAAAGGGAAATTTCTCGTGCCGGGTGGCGGGGGATCGGGGGGGGGGAGGGGGGAGGGGCGGGGGGATGAAAGGGTGGTAGGAAGGAGGTAAAGGAGGTCATGCAGGACGCTTCCCTGGAATGTGGTGTCATTAAGCAGAAATAACAGAAATGGAGAAACTGATAGAATGCAATCACAGTCAGCTGTTTAGCCACATAGAACATAGAACATAGAACAATACAGCACAGAAGAGGCCCTTCTGCCCACGATGTTGTGCCGAACTTCTAACCTAGATTAAGCACCCATCCATGTACCTATCCAAATGCCGCTTAAAGGTCGCCAATGATTCTGACGTTTCCACTGAATGATTGAAACCAACCAAGCATTTAAACTGCAGAGTTGTGTGTTATATCTGGTATTAAGCGGGATATAATAATCGGTCCATAAGAAGGTCAGTGGATGTAGAGTGCCAGACATAAAGCAATTATTTCGTAACATTCAGCATGATTGTTTCATTTCGAATGCATGGGCTCTGCAAGAAGAAGAACTGCCCACGGATCACAAAGGTTGACAAAAAAAAACTATACAATCAAAAACGACATAACTGAAATTGTTGAGAACGAATGCAGAACAGATTTGAAATGCTTATTTTAGGAATGGGAAGCAGATGATATAAAGTGAGAAAATGAAGAGTAATATTGTGAACGTAAATTAGCAGGAAATGTAGAAACAAACAGCAAGAGCTTTTCTGTATTTACTTTAAAAATTCAAGCTGAGTATGTGACTCTTGGAAGAAAGAAGGGTGCAAAAGTATATGTGGGACACGAGGTGGATGTGACTGGGGAATTGGTTGCAAGGGACAGGCAGATCATATTAACCAGCATTTTGCATTATTCCTCATATGGGAATACAGTGTAAGTATTTCAGTGGTATAAGCAAGATGGTAATATGAGAAAAGTTGAATCGTTTAACAAAAGGAACAACCGTTTTTAGAAACAAATAAGGCTAAGGGTAGACAAGTCATTAGGAACTGACACACAGCTTTTGAAGAAGTAGTTGAAGACACACTGGTGGAATTGTTTGAAATATCCCATGATTCTCTGCACTGCAACTGTATTCCAACCAAATTGAAGAAACGTCAATGTGGAACCTGCCTTCAAGAAGGAAGTGAGACAGAAAGCAAGACCCTGTAGCCCATTTAACAGAGCGGTTATTACTGGAAATCGGCTAGTGTCCGTTCTTTGGAGGGAATTGCAAGACATTTAGAAATGCTTAATGCAATCAGAGTCGGCATGGTGTTGTGAAAAGGAAATTTTATTTTGCACTGTAAAATCATGCAAATCTTTGCTGGAGTTTGCTAAGAATATATCATGCAGACGTGGCAAAGCGGAAATGGTAGACAATGTATGAACCTTTCCAGAGGTTTTCTAAATGATTCTTAATATTTAAACAAAATGTTTTTACACAAGACATGAACTTATAGTATGACGGATAATGTATTAGCGTGGAATGAAGATTAGTTAAAACAATGAAGATGGAGAGTCGAGACTAATGGGTCTTTATCAGATTAAAAATATGGATCTCTAGAATACCACAAGTATCAGTCCGATGGCACCGGTGATTTACAATCTATACTGTAGGGGCTGGGTGCAAAATGTATCCGAGTTTGCAGATGATGCAAACATATGTGGCAGGGCATGTTGTAATAAGGAAGGAAGAAATCTGAAGTGGGACATAGATGACGTCAGTAATTGTGCAAATAATTGGCCGACGACTTCTATTGCAAACGATACTGAGGTTGGGCACTTTGGCATGGGGATGCCAAAGGCAGGTATTATTTAATGGAGAGGATACCAATCAGAAGTGCAGTACTAAAGGATTGTGTTGTTCCTGTGTATGAAACATAAAGTTAGCATGCTGGTGCAGCAAGTAACTAGGGTGTTTAATTAGGCTGATTCCTGGGGTTAACGTGTTGGCTTATCAACGGAGTCTAAAATAGTTAGGCGATTATTCATTGTAATTGAAAAGAATTAGAGATGATTTTACTCAAAAAAATAGAGAGAGGAATTGACCAGGTCGATGTTGGGAAGGTGTTTTCACTTATGGACAGAACCTCGAAGTTGGGAACAAAGACACAGAAGAAGGGTTGCGACTTAAAAATGAGAAGTAAAGAAATGCATTCTCTCAGAATTTAATTAACACATTGAATTCCCTAACCTAGAGACTTGTAGAGGTCAGATCTCTGAAAATGCTTACAGGAGAGGTGAATCAACTGTTGACATATTGGCAAGTTGAGAGATATAAGGAGTTCGCAGGAAATGTATTTTGAGCTCTGGAGCAGATCAGTCATGATCATATTAAATAACAGGCAGACTTGAATGGGCCGAATACACGGCTCTTGTTCCTAGTCCTTGTGTTCTTGTGTTCTGTTATCAGAATACAACTGGCGACTTCTCCTGGAAGTTGTTTTGCGCGATGGGAGACCATTCAGGGAGACCAGTGCTAATCCTGGTTGGGCTAACCCTGGATGAGCTCTCCTTGGGTAAAATATGGGGGACCCATTCACAATGAATCTGGGTTTGCAGCATGACTCATATCTGGAGCAGACATTACAGAGAGGAAACCTGTAAAGAGGGATGGTGGTACGGGGAGCTTCCTGATCCAACTTCATTTTCTAACCTAACATTGAAGTGGCCTCGATGTGCTCCTATCTAGCAGGTCTGAAGGGCTGAATGGAACATCTGAACAAAGGACTGAGGAGGACGATTGACCCATTCGAAACGTTGACACTACTCTCCGAGTATATAAGATTAGGTCTTATCTCCTTATGATGCCAGCTGCCCTATTCTGACAATACCCCATTATCACTGATTCATCAGTCTATCTAAAATCAAACTAAATCATTCTCGATTTTATTTAAAGATCCAGTCAACAGAAAGTACAGAGAAAGAGAATTCCCACTTGAATGAAATCTCATTTTGTGAATTTAACCTGTTCCCTATTCTGATCAATGTTGGGAGGGTCACTGTTTCCTTTTCCAGTCCCACTCCTCTTTCGGTCACAACAAAGTTTATGTGTAACCAAATTAGTGACATAGCCAATGATATAGGTCACAGACTGCGACAGATTCAGATAGGAACAACTCAGTTAGATTTCTTTAGTCATTCACAAATGACTTTTTAAAAATGCAATAAGCTTACTCCAAAAATTTGGTAAGCCTAAAGACAAGTTTGGACGATTCAGACACCCATCGGATATCCAACTGATCCACTCTCCTTAAGATCTTTTCTGATTCAAAACGATCATGTCTCATTCAAATAATAACCTATCAAACGTCATGATATGGACCCTTCCTCCCAAGAAAAAATGAAGTGAAACATCTCTGAACTGCTGACATTCCTTCTCGGGTAGGGAATCAAAAATACACCTTCACAGACAGCCTTCTAGATATGTTCTCCGTCACATTGGAGACAGCTTCAGCAACACAACCTTCACACAAAGTTGATTGAAACTAGTGGGAACATAGAATGTCTTTTCAAAAAATTATCATCTTCAATTTATTACAGATGTGAGGAGATTTATTTTGTTTGTGTCTTTGAAAATCTCTTCACTAGAGAGCATTGGAGACAGAGATATTCAATATTTCTGAAGAACAGGCAGATGGATTCATGACGAACATCAGAGTCAAGGATTATCTGGCTTTGGGCAGGAATGTGCAGTCCTGGGGGAAAATGCTGACAGCGGCTCAAAATAAAACTGTGGATGACCAGAACACCCAAGAATATCATGGAAGATGGAATGATAATGCAGATAAAATTTAAAGAGTGCTAACACTGAGGGAATAAGGGGCTGCTTCCTCATTAGAGAGAGAAAGAGGTCACCCGTTTTAACCTAATTTAATATGAAGGTCACCACAACATGTATGCAGCATGATGTTGAGAAAGCGGGACATTCATGGCTATGTATGTCAGTGCAGGGAATTGAACCAGCGCTATTGGCTTCCCTGTGCATTACAAACCATCCGCCCAGCCAACTGAGTGGGAGATTACAAAATGGCTCTCGACAGAAATCGTCAAATGCAAATTATTAGAGAAACTTTGATACCAATGAAGAAGCTACAAGTCAGATAATGGTCAAGGTAACTGCTGAGGACAAAATGTTATCTGGTAGAAGTTGTATTCTATATTGAGACACATGTTTATAGATGGTATCATTGGCTGAACACAATAAGTTGAGACAAGTGAAATTATCAGAAATACTAATTATGATTAGATATTGGGAAACATAAAGTAAGTGTCAATTATTGATTAGTCTTTGTCAAGTGTGCTTTTGATGACACAGAAGTATAAAGCTAAAGAAATATATTGTTTGGAGAGTCTGTCCTCATGGAACTGACTCCGGAAAGACACCAATGCTTGTAAGACACAAATGTAAAAAAACGTTTGAGTGTCGTCTGGTCAGTGACAGCAACCTGGCAGTTCAATGACTGAAAGTTCTTGTAACATGGAGCTCACGACACAATGACATCAACCTCGATCTTCTTGAATGGTGAAGCAGGTTTAAAGGGATGATTGACCTCATGATGGACGTTCATCATGCAGTATGTGGAAACATTTCAACTCAGATTGTCCAACCAGAGGGGAGGCCATATTGGATTTGGTGCTCGGCAATGAGCCGGGACAAGTGATGGGCTTGTTAGTAGGTGAACATTTTGGCGATGGTGACCACAATTCTGTGACTTTCACCTTGGTTATGGAGAGAGATAGGTGCGCACAACAAGGTAGATTTTACAATTGGGGGAAGGGAAATTACGATGCTGTAAGACAGGATTTGAGGAGCATACATTGGGAGAATAGGCTGTCAGGGAAGGATGTGGTGGAAATGTGGAACTTTTTCAAGAAGCAGATACGATGTGTCCTTGATATGTATGTACCTATCAGGCAGGAAAGAAATGGTCGTGTGAGGGAGCCTTGGTTGACGAGGGAGGTTGAATGTCTAGTAATGAGGAAGAAGGAGGCTTACATAAGGTTGAGGAAACAGGGTTCAGACAGAGCAGTGGAGGGATACAGGATAACCAGAAGGGACCTGAAGAAAGGGATTAGGAGAGATAAGAGAGGGCTTGAAAAATCCTTGGCGGATAGGATCAAGGATAACCCCAAGGCATTTTATGCATGTGTGAGAAACCTGAGAATGACGAGAACGAGGGTAGGTCCGATCAAGGACAGTAGTGAGAGATTGTGTATTGAGTCGGAAGAGATAGGAGAGGTCTTGAACAAGTACTTCTCTTCAGTATTTACGAACGAGAGGGACCGTATTGTTGAAGAGGAGAGTGTGAAACGGACTGGTAAGCTAGAAGAGATACTTGTTAGGAAGGAAGATGTGTTGGACATTTTGAACAACTTGGGGATAGACAAGTCCCCCGGGCCTGACGGGATATATCCTAGGATTATGTGGGAAGCAAGAGAGGAAATTGCAGTACCGTTGGCAATGATCTTCTCGTCTTCACTGTCAACGGGGGTGGTACCAGGGGACTGGAAAGTAGCGAATGTTGTGCCCCTGTTCAAAAAAGGGAATAGGGATAACCCCGGGAATTACAGGCCAGTTAGTCTTACATCTGTGGTAGGCAAAGTAATGGAAAGGGTACTGAGGGATAGGATTTATGAGTATCTGGAAAGACACTGCCTGATTAGGGACAGCCAGCATGGATTTGTGAAGGGTAGGTCTTGCCTTACAAGTCTTATTGAATTCCTTGAGGAGGTGACCAAGCATGTGGATGAGGGTAGAGCAGTGGCTGTAGTGTACATGGATTTTAGTAAGGCATTTGATAAGGTTCCCCATGGTAGGCTTATGCGGAAAGTTAGGAGGCATGGGATAGAGGGAAATTTGGCCAATTGGATAGAAAACTGGCTAACCGGTCGAAGTCAGAGAGTGGTGGTAGATGGTAAATATTCAGCCTGGAGCCCAGTTACAAGTGGAGTTCCGCAGGGATCAGTTCTGGGTCCTCTGCTGTTTGTAATTTTTATTAATGACTTAGATGAAGGAGTCGAAGGGTGGGTCAGTAAATTCGCAGATGATACGAAGATAGGTGGAGTTGTGGACAGTGAGGAGGGCATTTGTCGTTTGCAAAGGGACTTAGATATGATGCAGAGCTGGGCTGAGGAGTGGCAAATGGAGTTCAACCCTGCCAAGTGTGAGGTTGTCCATTTTGGAAGAGCAAATAAGAATCGGAATACAGGTTTAATGGTAGGGTTCTTAGTCAGGTGGAGGAACAGAGGGATCTTGGGGTCTATGTAAATAGATCTTTGAAAGTTGCCACTCAAGTGGATAGAGTTTGTAAGAAGGCCTATGGAGTATTATCGTTCATTAGCAGAGGGATTGAATTCAAGAGTCGTGAAGTGATGTTGCAACTGTACAGGACTTTGGTTAGGCCACATTTGGAGTACTGTGTGCAGTTCTGGTCGCCTCACTTCAGGAAAGATGTGGAAGCTTTGGAGAGGGTGCAGAGAAGATTTACCAGGATGTTGCCTGGAATGGAGAATAGGTCATACGAGGATAGGTTGAGAGTTCTTGGCCTTTTCTCGTTGGAACGGCGAAGGATGAGGGGTGACTTGATAGAGGTTTATAAGATGGTCAGAGGAATAGATAGAGTAGACAGTCAGAAACTTTTCCCCCGGGTACAACAGAGTGTTACAAGGGGACATAAATTTAAGGTGAAGGGTGGAAGGTATAGGGGAGATATCAGGGGTGGGTTCTTTACCCAGAGAGTGGTGGGGGCATGGAATGCGCTGCCCGTGGGAGTGGTAGAGTCAGAATCATTGGCGACCTTCAAGCGGCATTTGGATAGGTACATGGATGGGTGCTTAATCTAGGATAGAAGTTAAGCACAACATCGTGGGCCGAAGGGCCTGTTCTGGGCTGTATTGTTCTATGTTCTATGTTCTATGTTCAGCTCCTTCTTCTTACATGTTGCCGACTGGGAAAGTGACATTTTCTTGAACCTTGAAATGTTTGAATATGATCTGGAACATTCTACAAATAACATCATCCACAAATCTCGAGAAGAGGCATTCTCCGTAACGTTCTACAACTGTGTATTAAATTGATGAGAAAGAAGCTGCTGCATGCGGTAGAATGGTGGAGCATGTCCTTTGATCAGAGGTAGGTGCTGTAACAGAGAGACAATGAGTGTAAAGGAGCAGTGAAAAAAGGTTATTGATGCTAATCCTGTATTGCGGGACATCTTTTCAGACCTTCGATATTGCACTAAGCTAATTGATGAACTCACATTATGCTCAGCAGATCAACTGATGGGGTCTCCTCTGGCAAGAGAATGTCCTCTTCTGTACTTGCACTTCCACCAGGGCATTCATGTCCCTGGCGCTAAATCGTGGTGCAATTGCCCCTTATCTGCCATACTCAAAGTAAACCGTGCTAATCGGCTCCAAACTGAGAAAGCTCAACGGTGCGTCCATTGGCTTTTTAAAGATTGCACCAATTCCAGGGGTCATTGAATATCCAATGACATCCAGGAGATGGTGAGTACAAATACCACGAAGGGTGGGAGAATCGGGCTCGCATTGAATGAGTGGGATGCCATGGGGTGGGTTAGTTAGTTAGTGAGGTGAGTTCGATAAGATAACATCAGGGAAGGAACTCGGTCTTGTCACACTCAATGGAAATGACATAAATTATTGTTAGATTCATCTCAATGGTACGAAGACCCTACTCACCTCACTCCCAGTTGCAAAGCTGCCAAAAAAAATGCTCCGCCAAAACAGCCCATCATCTGAACTCATACCAATATCCAGTTTATCCGTCATTCCAGGAAATACTGGCCGGTCTTGCAGGATGCTAGGGAAATGTTTTCGTTTCGGCATTCTGAAAGCTGTGAACACATCACTCAATGGCATGGTCTCTTAATCTCCCCCTTTCTTTCTAAATCCCAAACCCCTCCCATTTGTTGTTGTATAAACTCATTCAAATGTCTCTCTCTGGCAGTGATTTTCACACCCAGAGCACCCCTTGTCATGACACAATGGAGATATGCAGCTGCAAATGGGTCGGAGTTGCACATCTTGCACATCATGAGTTGCATGTTTCTCCATGTTGGGCAGCAACCGAAAATGGTGTAAGTGACCAATACAGTTGGATGGTCTACAAAGCTCTGCGTATGGGGAGGATAACATTCAAGTTTTACAGATCAATTCACTGGTGTTCGCTGGAAAACCACCTATGCTAGACAGATGCCTCGTCCTGAATTATAAGTTAATGTAATTGTGCACTGTTGTTCACTGTACAGCTCCCCATGTTCAGCAGATACCTCATCCAGACATAAAGATTAATGCAGTGGATTGGTCTGACAACTCCCTATGCTGAACAGATATTTGTTCGGGTGCCCAGGGCAGTGCACTTGAGTAGTCTCTACAATTTGGACTCTGGTCAGATTTCCATTTTGCATTGAGCAGTATGTGGGCCAGCTGTGCGCAGTGCTCCATGATGAACAGATATTGCATATGGATTTATGGTGTCTGAGTGGAATTGGGAGGTGGACTGAAAATGTGATAAAACTAAAATGTCATCTTCCCTGGCAACGCAATTAATTTATTTTCTCATTCGTGTGATTGGACCATCCAAACTGTAATTCCAATAATGATACAGTGTGACCATGCATGGTACATCATGTTGGTTAATACCACCTGTGCTGGCAGCAACCACAGTCTCTTCATTCAGATGCAGTCAACTATTCCCATCGTCTTTGAGTCTCCACATGGAAAGAAAGAATGGCCTCTGGGATAAAGGCTGTCCTGTTGTTACAAGTCTCAAAACATCCTCCCTTTCACAGCTCCCACCCATCAACCAGTCAGTTCAAAATATCCCGTGTGTACTGAGAGCAGTGGGGTCACTGAGGATATCAGGAAGATTGAGAAGCACGTTCAATAGCTGAACAGGTCAGAGCGAACACACAAGTACAAACTCTATCACTAAGTGCTGTAATCCCTCTCCATTTATATACTATCCAGACATTTATTTTTCTTGAAAATTCACAGGTTCTCAGTTACCCACGTTGTCGTCCATCTGTCAAATTGTTGTCCATTGGTTTCCCATTTGCAGCCTCTCTACCACCACTTGATAACTTAGTTTCCTCCCTATCTCGTTGTCATTGACAAAGTTAGAACTTAGACCATGGAACATTACAGCGCAGTAGAGGTCCTACGACCCTTGATGCTTCACCGACTTGTGAAAGCTATCTGAAGCACAATTAACCAACGCTTGACAAGGTTCCTCATGGGAGACTGATCAGCAAGGTTACATCTCCTGGAATACAGGGAGAACAAACCATTTGGATACAGAACTGGCTCAAAGGTAGAAGACAGAGGGTGGTGGTGGAGGGTTGTTTTTCAGACTGGAGGCTTGTGACCAGTGGAATGTCACAAGGATCGGTGCTGTATCCCCTGTTTTTTTGTCTTTTACCTAAATGGTTTGGATGCGAGCATAAGAGGTACAGTTAGTAAGTTTGCAGATGACACCAAAATTGTAGGTGCAGTGGACAGCGAAGTGGATTACCTCAGATTACAACAGGATCTGGGCCAGATGGTTCAATGGGCTGGGAAGTGGCAGATGCCGGGAAATTCAGATAAATGTGAGGTGCTGCATTTTGGGAAAACTAATCTTAGCAGGGCTTATACACTTACTGGTAAGATCCCAGGGACTGATGCTGAACAAAGAGACCTTGGAATGCAGGTTCATAGCTCCTTGAAAGTGGAGTCGCAGGTAGATGGGATAGTGAAGAAGGTGTTTGTATGCTTTCCTTTATTGGTCAGAGTAAGGAGTATAGGAGTTCAGAGGTCATGTTGCGGCTGTTTAGGACATAGGTTAGGCCACTATTGGATTATTGCGTGCAATTCTGGTCTCCTTCCTATCGGAAAGATGTTGTGAAACTTGAAAGTATTCAGAAAAGATTTACAAGGATGTTGCCAGGGTTGGAGGATTTGAGCTATAGGGAGAGGCTGAACAGGCTGGGGCTGTTTTCCCTGGAGCGTCGGAGGCTGACAGGTGACCTTATAGAGGTTTACAAAATTATGAGCGGCATGGATAGGATAAATAGACAAAGTCTTTTCCCTGGGATCGGGGAGTCCAGAACTCGAGAGCATAGGTTTATTGTGAGAGGAGAAAGATATAAAAGAGACCTAAGGCGTTACTTTTTCACGCAGAGGGTAGTACGTGTATGGAATGTGCTGCCAGAGGATGTGGTGGAGGTTGGTACAATTGCAACATTTAAGAGGCATTTGGATGAGTATATGAATAGGAAGGGTTTGGAGGGATATGGGTCGGGGCTGGCATGTGGGACTAGATTGGGTTGGGATATCTGGTGGCATGGACGGTTGGACCAAAGGGTCTGTTTCCATGCTGTACATCTCTATAACTCTTTGACTCAGTGTTAACTGAATTAACATTTAAATGCCCTTAAGGGTGGCAAGTCTACCACTGTTATAGGCAGGGCATTCCACGCCCTTACTTATCCCTCAGTAAAGAATCTACCTCTGAAATCCATACTGTATCTATCACCCTTCAACTGTACCCTCGTGCTAGCTATCACCATTCAAGGAAAATATGTTCTCACTGTTCACCCTATATAATCCTCAGATCATCTATTACGCCTCTTATAAGTCATCACTTAACCTTCTTGTCTCGAACGAAAAAAGCTTCAAGTCACACAGCCTTTTCTCATATTTTTCCCTCCATACCATGTAAGTTCCTGGTTAATCTCTTCTGCACCCTTTCCAATGCTTCCACATCTTTCCTATAATGTGGTAACCAGAACTGTGCACAATACTCCAAGTGCGGCCGCACCAGAGTTTTGTACAGCTGCAACATGACCTCATGGTTCCAAAACTGAATTCCTCTCCCAAACAAATCCCAACACACCGTGCGCCTTCTTAACAATCCTAACCACCTAGGTGGCAGGTGGTTATCAGGGATCTATACCCATGGACACCGAGATCTCTCTGCTAATCCATACTACCATTAGCCCTGTACTCTGTATTCCCGTTACTCCTACAAAAGTGAATCACCTCACACTTTTCCGCATTAAACTCTATTTACGTATTGAACTCTCAGCCCAGCTTTGCAGACTTATCTATGTCCCTCTGTAACCTGCAACATCCTTCCCCACTCTCTGTAACTCCACTGACTTTAGTGACATCTGCAAATTTACTAACCCACCCTTCTACGACCTCATCCAGTTCATTTATAAAAATGACAAACGACAGTGGCCAGAAAACAGTTCCTTGCTGTACACCACCAGTATCTGAACTCCAGGATGAATGTTTCCCATCAACCACCACTCTCTGTCTTCTTACTGCTAATTTCTGATCCAAACGTCCAAATGACCCTCAATCCCATGCCTCCGCATTTTCTGCAATTGCCTACAATGGGGGACCTCAATAAATGCTTTGCTGAAACCTTTATGCAACACGTCAACTGCTTTACCCTGGTGCACCTGTGTGGTCACTTTCTCAAAGAACTCAATAAGGTTTGTGAGGCAAAACCTACACTTCACAAAACCGTGTTCACTGTCCCAAAACAAATTATCCCTTTCTATATGATTATAACTCCTATTTCTTATAATCATATCAACACTTTACCCACAGCCGAAATAAGGCTCACTAGTCTGTAACTACCAGCGTTGTCTCTACTCCCCTTCTTGAACAAGGGGAAAACACCTGCTATCCTCCAGTCTTCTGGCACTTTTCCTGTAGACAATAACAAGAAACACATCAAAGCCAAAGGCTCTGCAGTCTTCTCCCTATGTTCTCAGAGAAACCTAGGATAAATTCTTCCCGGACCAGGGGATTTATCTATTTTCACACTTTCCAGAATTGCTAACACCTCCAACTTATGGAACTCAATTCCTTCTATTCAAATAGCATGCATCTCTGTGGTCTCCTCGACAACACTGTATTTTTTCTATATGATTATAGATGAAAAATTTTCAATTAATGGCACTCTTATCTCTTCAGACTCCACATACAACTTCCTAGTACTGTCCTTGAATGGCCCCAATCATACTCTTGTCATTCTTTTATTTCTCACATATCTTTAGAAAGCTTCAGGATTTTCCTTGATCCTACCTGCTTCTGATGGCTCCGCCTGGCTATTCTTATCTCTGTCTTTAGATCCTTCCTGGCGAACTTACATTTCTCAAGCTCCCTACTTGTGCCTTCACACCTCATCTTTAGATAAGCCTCATTCTTCCTTTTGACAAACGATTCGGCTTCTTTTGTAAACCACGGTTCCCTCGTTCGACCACTTCCTCCCTACCTGACAGGTACATGATTATCAAGGGCATGCAGTCGCTGTTCCTTGAATAAGCTCCACTTTCCTATGTGAGCAAACCCTGTAGCTTCCTTCCACATCCTATGCATCCCAAATCTTGCCAAAATGCCTCACAATTGCCTTTCGCAGAGCGATAACCCCTGTACTGCGCTACATACACATCCTTTTCTATCGCTAACGTAAATGCAAATGAATTGTGGTCACTATCACCAAAGTGCTCACCTACCTCTAAAAGTAACAGCTGACCTGGTTCATTACCCAGTACCAAATCCAATCTGGCCTTGCCGCTTGTTGGCCTGACTACATACTGTGTCAGGGTACCTTCCTGTATACATTAGGCAAAAATTTACCAACCTAAATACTCGAACTATGGCGTTTTAAGTCAATATTTAGGAAGTTTAAGGCCCCTATAACAACTTCCCTGTTACTTTCGCTCCTATCCAGAATCATCTTTGCTATCCTTTCTTCTACATCTCTGGACCTTTTCAGAGGCCTATAGAAAACTCCCAACAAGGTGACATTTCCTGTTTCTAACACGAGCCCATACGACCTCAGATGACGAGTCTTCAAACGTCCTTTCTGCTGTCGTAATACTGTCCTTAACTAGCAATGCCACACCTTCCCCTCTTTCATCACTTTCCCTGATCTTACTGAATCATGTAAAGCCCGGAATGTGCAACAACCAGAATACAACCAGAAACCTGTCCCTGCTCTTTCCACATCACTGAAATGGCTGCAACATCGAAGTCCCAGGTTCCAACCCATGCTGCAAGTTCACTTACTGTACTCCGCATGCCGTGGCGTTAAAGTAGACACACTTCAAACCTTATGGCCTGTCAGTACAATGCTGCGACTTTGAAACCTTATTCATGACGTCACTACGCAAAAGCTCCCTTACACAAGAGCTACAATTCAGGGTCCCATTCCCCTGCTGAATTAATTTAAACCCTGCTTAAGAACATTAGCAAATCCCGTTCCCTCATCCCAGGCTACTCAGAATACATTTTGTTCCATTCATCTAAGTCATTGATACATCTCGCAAATAGTTGAGAAACCAGCAATGGTCATTATGTACCTGTCAAGGTTATTTTATGTTAAACAGATATAGACTAATTTATTCCTATTGTTTTCTCGCCTCAGTAAAAGGAGCCAGTCTGCCCAATATTCCTGTATAGCAGCTTTGAAAGGCTGGATGTTCCATTCCATTTCCGGTAAAACAGACATGAGATATTAGAAGATCTGCTCCAAATGCTGAGTGACAAGGTCGAATGGCCGGATGGCCGAATAGTCTCATTCTGTTCAATTTTAAAAGTCTTGATGGGCTGAGTCGACTGCATCAGTATAGATGTAGTTGTGAATAGTGTTGAAAATTTTGGAAACAGCCCACTTTTGTTTTATGATGGAGGGAAGGTCATTGATGCTGCAGTTCCTGATGGCCCACTGTGCCCATGGATGCCCAGTTTCGATTTGTTCAGTTATTTAAAAGCATGTCCTGCTTCGCAGAAGTTAATGTCACATAGCAAAGTGGGCAGTATCTTAATATGAGGTTGAAACTTTCCTTCCGACAGCACTGTGTGTTGTGTGCGCCTACAGATATTGTTATGGGCAGATACGTCTTTGACAAGTCGTTTGATAAGTATTCTTCCCTCTTGTTTCACTCATGACTTTCCACTCTCTGGTTGCAGTGTATTTGAGGCTTCGCCCTGCTCAGAAAGTGGTGGGTTTGTGCACTCTATTTCCTTGTCACTCTCTGATATTCCATCAATTTGTTTTCAAAACTGAGGAAAGTTGATATATCATTAAAGGGCGGTGTAGACGGCAAGAGATGTCCATCTTGAGGCGATTTCCTTGACTGTCTTTGACCTGTTAGGATGAGATTCCTCGGATTCTGGAATCAATGATGGGAATGCCTTTCCTGAAGGTATACTATGGTGTCGCCACCACTAGTCGATCGGTCCTGCTGAAGGCACTGGATAAACACAGGGATGGTGATGCTCCTTCGTGGTATATTACCCATCAGGTCTAAAACAAATGATCAAGGCATTGGCTTCATCCTAATCTTTTAATAAAAAGTGCAATTTGATGCGACTTTGAGGGGGGAGATTTTAGCGCAAGGCTGACTGGATCTCGACAAACATATTGCGTTAATTGATGATTGAATGCTCGCAGTGAGTATCACATCGAGATTCTCCCACTTCTTACGAACCACCATTCCCAAAGCAACTCGCACTCAACGGAACCCCTGCAATGAATCAGTGTCCCTGACGCCGACTGCAAATCTTGAAAGCCCATAGTGCATTGGAAGAAGCACAGTCTATGCAGAGCTACACTGATGCCACGATATTTGCCCGTCATTGGCACTCTGGTCGAAATTTTGCCATCCCCAAATCCGCTTGTATGCATGTCCTCCTTAATCTGTCAGCGTAAGGACAGTTACAGTGAGAATTTCACCACTCCCCCTGAGGAAAACAACCAAGAGGTCACGAGATGATCTCAACCTTGTAGTGGGCCTCATGAAATATCACATTAATGTCACCACAGCCCACATCGCTCAGATGGTGCACAAACAACTTCGCTGGAGTTTAGAAATAGCAAGGAGAAGCAAATATTAAACTACAGTACAAGGTCACCAGACCTGAAACGGTATCTCTGATTTCTCAGCAGGTCAGATGCTGCCAGACCTGCTGAGCTTTTCCAGCAACTTCTGTTCTTGTACCCATGTTGGGCATGTTATAAACAGGACAGGTGATTTGCAAGTACCGACATTGCTGGTGAAATTCAGCCAGTTTGTCAGTATCTGGAGGAAGAAAGCAGAGTAAACATTTCATATCTGGGAACACTCCACTCGAATAGCTTTTGTTCTAGTGTCTGCAGGTTTTTTTTCTTTCATGTGAGGTATGCAAGTATTTTGCACACTGCAGCATTAAGATGAAGGAGGGAAGGCGTGATGATAGAAATTCAGTCGACGAATCAGCTACCGCTGAAGATCTTGTCCACCAGAGTTTGAGGTGGGCGTGAGCGGGTGGAATTCATGGGTGAGGGAATAAGAGGTCATGTCGGAGGCACCCAATTGGAGTTCAGCATCATCTGCTCAGGAGTCTATATGAGGCAGGGAAAGTGAGATGATGGAGTCACTCTCAGTTGCTCATGTGGTCACCACAAAATGAAGCCCAGACTGAAGGATTGCAAAGAACCAGCATCAAAATTGCAGCTATCGACTTACATCTTCTCTAAAGTGGGATGTGAAAATACACTCAGGAGAAGATCATCGTGTAAACAGGGAGAAAGCAAAGGAATGAGGTATTAAAACAAATCATTCCTGTGATCGGATGGTAGGATAGTCTCGGGTCTTTTGCCCGAAACGTCGATTTTGCTACTCCTTGGATGCTGCCTGAACTGCTGTGCTCTTCCAGCACCACTAATCCAGTAAATGGTTTTTATCATCAATTAACGCAACCAGTTTGTCGAGATCCAGTCAGCCTTGCTCGGAAAATCTCTGCCCCAAATATCGTATCAATTTGCACTTTGCATTAAAACGATAGGATGAAGCCAATGCGTTGATCATTTATTTTAGACCTGATGCTACATTTCATCAGCTAAAGAACCGAGATGGATACTTCGACGTATGACAGGAATAGGAAGACATGTCTTATTTTCTCAGATTGTTATGAGTCATTGAAACTCTCTTGCCCACAGTGCTTTGGAGACAGAGACATTGAATATTCTGCAGATATTGACAGATTCAAGAATGACAACGGCATCACTGGTTATCTGTGAGTGGGTGGGAAGGACACAATCAGATAGGCAATAATCATATTGAAAGTTCTATTAGGTTTGAAAGGTTGACTATCTAACCTTATTGGCATCTCACTGTGATTGTAACAAACCATCTCTGCTCCTGCTCTTATAGGAGCTTCCTGAAATTGTTTTTTTTTATCTCGAAATGCGACTAGACGGTTGTTTTGGGCTAGGGAGGATATGCTGGGCAGAAGGGTCATTGACTGTCGATCTTTATCATCCTTCCAAGTTCTGGAACTGACATCATCTGGAACATTCTATAACTGACATTATTTGTGTACGGCCAGACAGCTGTTTATTGAATAAAAGATAAGATCTTCAGTAAAGAGGTCCTGTTCCAGGAAGGAGAAGACATTATTTCAAAGTCCCCTCAGGCCTTTGAAGAGGTGAATGCGTTTTCCCTGCATTTACATTTCTTCACTGCAGATCGAACACAATTTAGCCTGAAAGACAGAAATTTCCAAACTACGTTTGTCTTCAAGGAACTGGGAGATAATTCTTCAGCACAGCAACGTTTTGCCTCTTCATTTTAAAACTGGAAAGACTTGATCTGTGTCTGTTCTCGAGTGATCAAATGTGTGGGAATGTTCCAGAAATATTTTGTACTTATGTATTTGTGTCTGTGTGTGTGGCGAGGGAGGATTTTCTTATGTTTTATGTCACATTTTTGTAAGCAATTCAGAGCTTCCTATTTGTTTCTCCTGCTCCAATTGTTTACATAAATCTGAACATGGTGACACATTTGAAAATCTCACTGGGCCCTTAACCAAACTGCTAACTTTGCCTCCAGGCTGAGGTCTAACTTGTCTGATTTCCTTCCTCACAGTTAACGTAGTGACGATCTATATCCTGCTTTATAAAGATTGTGGATTGTCTCCATGTGTCAATCGTTACCTGGGGGCCATGGCAATGGCGGATCTACTGGTCATTATCCTCGACCTGATACTGAGACATATACCCATTGTTTTTGCGGAAAGGTTTTATTTCCTGGAGTACATCCACGTGTGTAATATCCACGCCGTCCTGCTTTATGCAGCCACTGACTGCTCTGTCTGGTTCACAGTCACTTTCACCTTTGATCGATTTGTGGCAATTTGTTTTCAGAAGCTGAAACGTAAATATTGCAGTGAGAAAATGGCGGCTGTGATTCTGGGAACAGTGACTGTGCTGAGCTGTTTAAAGAACATTTTCTGGTATTTTATGCTCACACCTTGGTATCAGCTATGGAACTTTCCCTGGTTTTGCATGGTAACAGTTCGTATTGAAGTATCTCGTGTCTGGGCCACAATCGAGTTCCTCCACTACATTCTAAACCCGGCTGTCCCATTTCTTCTGATTCTGCTGCTCAATGTTTTCACCATCAGGCACATTTTAGTGACCAGCAGAGCCCGAAGGAGACTCCGCACTCATACTAATGGGGGCGGTCAGTGTGATACAGAAATGCAAAAACGAAAAAAATCGATAACTTTACTCTTTGTGATCTCGGCCAATTTCATCCTGCTGTGGTCAACTTTAATGGTGTATTATATATGGTACCGAATGTATTATAGTGGGTATCAGACTATGTTTCTTGATGACTTTGTCCAAGAATTGGGCTTCATGCTGCAGCTCCTCAGTTGCTGCACAAACACCATGATTTATGCCGTGACCCAGCGTAAGTTCAGACGGCAGGTAAAGAATATGCTGAAATATCCCTTTCACCAAATTCAACAATCAGTCAAATTGACTCATTGATCAATCCATCCTGGATTTTCTCATTTTAGTTCAATGTTTCAGTAATGAAGTAGCATGTATCTATGATAGCAGTCTGAAGGTAGTGCTGGTATGTCTAATATTGTCCCACAGTGGGTTACAGGCCCCACTTCACTGTTTCTATTAACTCTGGAGGCAGTGACAAAAGGCAACATTCCACTGGCTGTACCTGTATCTTTAATTTGTAAATAATAAAAATATTAATTAAAGAGTGCCAAGCAGCGGAGTGAACCATATTGTTGTTTGCTGATGTGTTGAAGATGCTGAGCTGGAGACAGACAGACTCGGGTCCAAGTCATGGTCCTGAGGGAAGGAGAGGGGACTGATACGGTGCTCAGGAGTTGGGTTTAAGTCACTCTGTCCTTATTTTGCCCTTGGGTCAAGCAGCCTGACCAGGCCTTGTCAGAGTTCATCTCTTCCGTTTCTCCCCTCTACCCCTGCATCACCGTTGGCTTCTCAGACTGTGTCTTTCTGTCTTAGCCCCTTTTATTTTTTCGCTCTATTTCATGGTCCCTCTCTGTCCATTCGCCTTCATTCTGTTGCCCACTTGCACACTGTCCTCGAATCCTCTCCTACCTTCTGTGGCCAGCGGAAGAGGTAGCTGTGGGCCGACAGGATATTACTCGAGAGGTGGGTGAGGTAAAAGCCTATTGTTAACGGTGGGAAAGAGAGGGTAAGGGGAGACCGGGAAAGGGAAAAAGACAGAGAGAAAGCCTGCCTGTCTCACTCCCGATTGATACCGTACGTTTAAAGTGGTATAATTCCACCCTCACACTTGCACAAGGATTGTGGAGGGTGAAAACCATCAGCAGATCAGTCAGAGAGAAAGGAAGAGAGGAGCGCACAGCAGCATCAATATCCCACCCCATACATAATTTGGAGATGCCGGTGTTGGACTGGGGTGCACAAAGTTAAAAATCACACAACATCAGGTTATAGTCCAACAGGTTTAATTGGAAGCACACTAGCTTTCGGAGCGACGCTCCTTCATCAGGTGATAGTGGAGGGCTCAATCTTAACACAGAATTTATAGCAAAAAATTACAGTGTGATGGAACTGAAATTATACATTGAAAAATTGATTCTCTGTTAAGTCTTTCATTTGTCAGAATATAGTAAGAGTTTCACTTCTTTCATGTCTAAATCACAAAACCTTTCTTTTTAAAAGTTGCATTCTCGGGTTAGCTGTTAACAATGGTGATGGCTAGATAATATGTTGGAAGTATTGCCCCCGCCCCCCCCACCCCCGTGCTCTCTGTCTATGTCATGATGTTTAGATTGATTCTAATATAAAAAGTGAGATAACTGGAGATTTACAAAAATTCATACAGTTTTGGAGCTCAGAGTTCTACATGAATGCATGCGTTTTTTGAGTAAAGTACAATGTAACCCTGCAAGTACAAATTCACGCCAAAATGTATATGTGTGCATGTGGGTCTTTGTCTATGTGTGTCTGTCTGTCCGGGGTGGCGGCTGTGAGTGTAAGAAAGTGTATATGTGTGTGTGTGTAGTGAGTGCAGAGTGTGAGGGGGTGCATGTGTGTGTGTGGGAGTGTGTGCATCTGTAAGGGTGTGTGTGGGTGTCTATGTGCGCGTCTGTGTGTATGTGTGTATAGGAGTGCCTGTGTGCGTGTGTGAGTGTGTGTGTGTAGGAGTATCTGTGTGTGTGTATAGCGCAATGGTGCTCACCTGTAATGTAACATGAACCCAAGGCCCCTTTTGAGACCCTCCCTATGGGTATTGAACTTAATTATCAGCCTCTGCTCGGCCACTGTTCTTTGCTGCCTGTCCCGAAATCCACCTTGGAGGATGGTCACCCAAAGGTCTGAGGCTGAATATCCTGGACCACTGAAGTGTTCCCCAACTCCTGTCTGTTGATTGTTGTGCATTGCCCATTCATTCGCTGTCATAGCCTTTGCTCGGTTTCCCCAATGTACCATGCCTTGGGGCATCATTGTCTGCAACGTATAAGATGGACAAAGTTGTCTGAGTCACATGAGTACCTGCCATGTACAAGGTGGGAGGTGTCCCCAAGCGTAATGATGGTATCTATGTCCACACTCTGACACGTCTTGCAGCGTCTACCGTAACAGGGTTGTATGGAGTTGTCCTGAGAGCCTGGCATTTTGCTACAAACAATGATCTCTTTGAGGTTTGGTGGTTGTATAAAAGCAAGTAGTGGAGGTGTGGGGAAGGTTTTGGTGAGGTGCTCATCCTCATTGATATTATGTTGCAGGTCACGAAGAAAATGGCGTAATATTTCGGCTCCTGGGAAATACTAAACACCGAAGTGGGATAGTGCTTTGATGTCCCTGGCTCTATTGTCAAGGAGGAATTGAATGTGTTTAAGAAACTCATGATCTTTTGTACAATGAACATTCGACCCCTTGGAAAACATGTCCATATAATCCCTGTTGACCAGTGGTGAAATAAATTGATGTTCATTCTCAGAAAATCACGAAAAGTAAATTCACTATCTTTACTGGTTAATTTCAGTCCAACACACAACTTGTGTTGAGCTCTGTGAAGATATAGTCTTTCCTATGAGATAAATTTGTGTTCGCCGACTCCAGAAGACTCTATTCTCTTGTATGAACAAAATTGACATTGCAGCTTTGTCTCTGTGTCACATGTCTGCTGTGTGTGTGTGTGTGTGTGTGTGTCTGTCTGTCTGTCTGTCTGTCTGTCCGTGTCTGTGTGTGCTTGTGCGTGAGTGTGCATGTCAACGAGTATGAGAGAGGAAGTTTGAGTATGTGAGGGGGAACCCAAGGACGGGCAAGAGCCATTGGAAACAACAGTTAAGTTGCTGCTTTATCTCAACCCTCCTCCTTCCTCTACACATCCCCCTCCCCTCACAAGGAAGCCTCTTTGTTTGCTCCGTATCTGGGGGAGGTGTGTTAAAAATAGCGAGAACTGGAAATGCACTGGATGAACTGGGATTTTGGAAGGTGAGTGACAGATCTGCGAGTTTATAAACCAGGTATTGGCAGACATCCTTCCTTTTGCTCGGGGGTGGAGCCAGGACATAAGTATGAGAGGTTTTTGGCTGTCTCTGTGTCTGTGTGTGAAAGAAAAAGCGTCTGGGTACTGCTGGACTCTCAATCGCAGTTTTCAACCTTCACCACCACTTACCTGAAGTACCCCCTGACTGAAGCAAAGCCCAGATGCAGGGAATGTTCCTCATGGGAAACACGGTGTGTGGTAAACCATGAAGATAGAGAGAGCTGAGGCCCACAGACTAGGTGAGTATCACCTCTTCAGTCTCTGTGTCTTTTCAGAACTCTTATCTGTCTGTGACTGACTTCTCTAATCTTTCTGTCTTTCTCTTTGTCCTTTGCTCGCTTATCCTCTGAATTTCATTTTCTAGCTTTGTGCCCCTGTCGCTTTCTTTCAAAGTCTCTCCTGTTCTCTCTCCTTTGTTCCTTTGCCACTTTCCGTTTCCCTCTCTCTCTTTGTATCTTTTCCACTCTTAATCTCTTTCTTGCTCTTCCTTCATTCCCTCCTGTGACGCAGTCGACTTTTGTTTTTATTTCATGCTCGCTCTCGTTTCTCACTTTGTGTATCCGTCTATTTCTGTCAAAACCTGTCCTTTTGACTCCCTTTTGACCCTTTTCTCTCGCTTTCTCTCTCGTTTTCACTATTTGTCTCTTTCTATGGCCTGTGTCTCTGTCTCACGCACAGTCAACTTTTGTGTCTATTTATTTCATTCTCCCTCTCTCTGTCAATGGCGACCTGTCCCTTTCGCTCCCTTCCTCTCTATTTGACTCCGTCCCTCTCCCTTTGTCCCCCTCCCTCACCCTTTGTCCTTCCCACCATATTTATCCCTCTGTTTCATGTATACATCTTTCTCTGTCTTTTTATCTCCGTCTTGTTACAAAGCTGGTCCTTTTTCTTAAAGCTGTTGCTTTTCTCAAGAATACTGTGACCTTGTTTTTTTTCAGAGGGTTTATGAAACGGTCAATTAACGAATCAGTTAATGTAGTGGAGAGATGAAAGAGTATTGGAAGGCCTTTTTGTTTATATATTAACAGGCGAGACCTTAGGCCGCAGCGAACATATTTTAGAAGTGTCCTGTATAATGAAAGTGGAGTGATCAGTCTGTACGGCTGATTTCTTGTTGTTAGTCAGTTCAGTTCAACAGTGAGCTGTATGGTAACAGGTTTCGAAACTGTCTCTCTCCTTCTGCTCTTCTACTTCGACCTAAAGGTCTCTATTTCATTTTTATGGTGTTTAAGGTGTTTCTTTATTGGGACTATTGTTTAATTTCGTAGCAGCATAATTAAGTCTAGTTTGGATAGACTCAATTCTGCAGGCTTCCTTTATTCTGTTCTTTGTGATTCAATCCGTAATTTTTTGAATATTTTTTCGGCTGTTTTGAAATCTGGTCGTCAACCTCGCTAACTTACTCAGGATAATTTTCACTGTACACTGACCGAAACAAACTGCAAAGTTACGGTCTGGGTTGCCTGCTTCAGAATGTTTTGAGTGATCTAGTCTATTCCATGACACTCGCCATTTGCATTTGTCCTATTTGCCTGTTTTCTTTTCCACCCCTCACCCTCAAACCTCTGTCTCCATCCAAAATTTCCACAAGTGCTACCTCCTTATTTATGCCTTCCCCATTATACTCACTTCAAATATGCCCCCGCTTTAATTATGTGTCCACTCAGATATGTTCCGAGAATTTTGTACTTTCAAATTTTGACCCTGCAATGTTCTTCCTTCCTCCATTTTCTGCACACCCATTATACACACCCCAAGCACGTTTTGCAAATATCTTTAGCCCCTGAGGAGTGTTCCTAATTTTGGCTGACGTACAGTAATTGTAACCAATCCCCCAATCTGGTGTCCTTCAAGGCAATATTGCCTCCCCTCAAATCTTGTGTCCCTCAAGACAATGTTGCCTCCCCCCAGATCTTGCACTCCCCGGGACAAATATTTTGCCTCCCCACTTGTGAAATATTGTTCCCCAAATATTTGCATTTCCAACATTTCACTTCTCCCAAATAGTGCCCCGAGATTGCCCTGCATCCCAATTTTGCAACTCCCAATTTGTGTCTCATCAAATATGGCTCCCTACAAAATTTTGTACCCCGTTAAAATATTCGCCTCCGAGCTTTACCCCCGAAATAACAAAATGTTTCAGCCTCTCAGTTTCTAATTGCACCTCCTGTAGTGCAGCTTTAACCCCGTACCTCCGTGACAATGCCCACCGTATATGAATGCCCCCTGTATCTCCCTCTGTGTACACTAACACCGATACCCCCTGCACCTCCCTGAGGCCCCGCCCCTGCAGTGCACAGGGAGTACGGCCAGAGACTCACTGGCCTTCTCAGTGACTTCCTTGCTGCACAGCAAGTCCCCACTCTCCAGACAGAGCCACACCCCACTGAGAAAGGTGTTTTATCTAACAACACTGTCCTATTTCAATTTAGAGCGAGGGGGGTGGTGTTTCAACTCAAATGGGACCGAAATAAAGAGGATCCCACTGCATTAATGGAGAGAAATATTGAAAGAAAGAGAAGGAGATGGAAAATGAGAGAGAGTGTGTGTGCGAGAGAGAGAGAGAGAATGCAAGAAGGTGAAAAGAGGGATAGACAGACAAAAGCAGAGAAAAGCTAAAGGAAGAGAAAGGAATGAACAGATCGGGGAACAGAGAATAAGACAGACAGGCAGACAGTGTAAGAAACCCCCTGGGGAAGATCGTAATCCAGAGAGAGAGAGAGAGAGAGATAAAGAGAAAGATCCCAAGGAGATAAACAGTGTCGAACAGAGACACAAAAAAAACAGAGTGAAAGAAACGGATCGAGGGTGATGGAAAGAATCCAGAGACAGAAGGAAGACAGACAAGAGAGAAAGAAACAAGGAGAGAGAGCGAGTGAAACCCAGGGCAAAGAGAGAGGACAGAAAGTGACATAAAGACATAAAAGTGAGAGAAAATAGCTTGGGAGGACGAAGAGACGGGGGACAGGGTTTGGGGTGAAGCGTAGAGAGATAAAGGTCCCAAGGAGATAGACAGAAAGAGAAAACACGTGGCAGAGATGGAGAGAGTGAACAATAAAGTTATGGGGAGAGCCAAAAGGCCAGACAGAGAGGAAGAGAGATAATTTCCATTCAGAACGAGAGAGAGAGAGATAAAGAGGGACAGAGACAAATACATTCACGGAGAGAAACAGAAGGACAGAGAGAGAAAACCCATGAAGTGAACAGGAAATGGCAGAGAGAGAGAGAGAGAGAGAGAGAGAGAGAGAGAGAGAGAGAGAGAGAAAGAGCGAGAAAACCTAGGGAGAGAACGGGAAAGAACAGATAGAGAAGGGGAGAGACAGAAGGACAGAAGAAACCAACGGGAAGAACAACAGACAGAGAGGTGTCATCGAGAGCGAGTGCTGGATACACAAAGAGAAGGGGATGCAGATAGAATGAATTGAATCGGGAAAAGCAAGTTCCAACAGGGCAGACAGAGAGACAGAGGAGGAGAAATGTATCGAGAGAGGTGAGCAGGGAAGCTCGGAAGCCAGAAAGACTGAATGAAGGAACAGTTGCTGAAAACCCAGTAAGGGAGCGAAGGAGTTGGGAGATGGATCAGAGGAGGGGTGGATTGAGTGAACGGGGGGAGATATGAAGGATGTGGGGGACACGGGGATTTGTGGAAAGCTGTGGGAGCGACAGACAGCTAGGAATACGGAGGCAGAAAAAATGAGGCAGTGCAATCTGTAGAATCAGATGGTGCAGCAGTCGCCTTTTTGCCCCTGTTAATGATGAACCTTGAGTTGAACAGGATGGTATCTCAAACTGCACCAATGCTTCTGTTTGACAGGAGGGGCGGCAGAAATATTGAGTCCAGTGGCGGCGATTCAGCATTCCCCTCCCCCAACCCCAACACCCACCACCCCACTCCCAGAATCTGTGCCTCTCCCTCTGTTTCTAGGCTTCAGTCTCTCAGAAATCCTCCCAGGAGAGAGCACCGGAAAATGATCAGATCAAATTAAAATATTTTAACAAAAATAAAGATAAACAAACGAGATGCCATCAGTGACTGACTTCCAAAACATACCCAGTTTATCAGGGCTTTCTCCTGATTTTAAACTCAGACAATAGGTGCAGATGTCAACTGGAATCAAGCGGCAACTGCTTTCTGACTGGCCCTGGGGTTTATTTTCTGCGAGGTTAGACAATGATTCAGTGGTGGGGAGTCACTCCCAGAGTCTCTGTCTCTCTCTCTCTCTCTCTCTAACTCTCCCTCCGTCCTTGTGTTACCTCCCACCAATACCTGATTTTCTGACCCTCCGGCTGAGCAAAAAAGGACAACAAAATAACTGACTCTCCCCGTCCACCTCCTGTTCATCGGGCATATCCCTGTGCCCACTCCATCCCGGATTGAGGCTATTTCGACATCAAATGTTAATGATGAACCTCGCACTGGTATAGTCACCTCTCTGCCTATAGTAAACTCTGCCTATCTCTTTAAATCTCAGTATCTGTGTAATGTCTCATGTCCCCCCAACATTCGTTGTCTGGAACCGAAGCCATCTCTATATATGGAAACTCGTTCAGTCCTGTATTACCTCTCTCTCATGAATGTTCTCCAGCTTCCACAATCCAAACCTTATAATATACTCCAGATGCAACAACAATCCTTCTATATGTAGCAATCTCGGTTTTTCTGTGAACGTCTGTCTGCACACCGCTCAACACCCCTTTTCTACTTCTAATTGTCTCTATCACAAATACTGATCCCTATCTTTGTTGCTCGCTCCAGTCCCTCAATACCCCTCATCTCTGTAAACTCTACCATTCCTTGCACCCCAGTCTCACTGAAACATAACCTGCATATGCAACAAGGCAGATGGAATGACATTACAAACTGAAGTGAACAGATGCAGAGATGTGTTGACAGAATGACGTTTACTGGGAATTGAGCTTTGTGGGCAGCGAACCATAATAGAATGGAATCTATTGTTGAGTTTGACACTGATATATTTAAAGGAATGAGATGCAGTGGTTGAAGAAGACCATCTGGCCCATTGCAGAGGAACTGTGGACTGCAGATGCTGGAGATCAGAGTTATTGTGTCAACTTCACCATCGACCTGATAAGCCTCAATTTAACTTGCTTGCCTTTTCAAAATAACCGTGATTGTTTTGCTGATTAATAATCGGATCATCCCTGCAGTAAATACACACTACAATCTAGCCTCAAGAGCCCTCTACAGTGAGGAATTTGTAGGTTGTCTACCATCTGACTGAAGAAATTCCTCTGAAATTTCTTTGAATGAGTGAAAACGTACTGTGATTTTGTACCCTCCACTTCTAGATTGTCGCGCAAGGGGAATTAACTGCTCAGTAAGCACCACATAAAACCCCCGAAGAATCTTTGTATCAATAACTTCGCCTATTTGTTCTAAATTCTAATCAGTAAATTGTCAATATTCTCCAACTCTTTGCATGAAAATTCCTCCGTCGAAGGTTTGAGTTATAAAGTAAGTCTGGATAGATTGGGACTTTTCTCACTGGTGGGGAGGAGGTTGAGAAGTGACTTAATCAAAGTTAATAAAATTAATGACACGTATAGCTGATTTAATGTTAGTTGTCTTTTTCTGAGCATGAGAGATTTGAAGACTAATGGTCATTTTTTAAATAGATATTTTTATTAGAAATTTAACATTTTTACAAGTTTACAAAAATAAACAAAACTCTCATATACAAACATTGATTTTCAATTAAATCAAATATATAATAGCCAAAATTTAACAAAAGAAAGAAAACACCGAAAAAGAAAGAGAAAAAAAAACAAAAATCAACTTTCTACTCCTCTAACCTACAACTAACCAGAGTGTATATTTAAGTCTCTTACATGCTCGGAATGTGTTAACATCAGATGTAATAAACCCCGTATTCGTGCGGGATTCCTCTCCTAAGGGACCCCGGACCAGCCAGGTTTGTAATCTCAATTAAATAAAAGCCCTTGTTAGGATAGCCGAAATATCTATATTTATGTAATTCAAGAAGGGCTGCCATATTTTATAAAATAATTCGGTCTTTTGGTGCACCATATTTGTAAGGAAGTCAAGGGGAATACATTCCATAATTAACCTGTACCAATTTGAAAGTCCAGGGGGGCCCTCAGCCACCCAGTTCACCAAAATATTTTTCCTTGCACAGAAAGAGAGAATAGAAAATAGTCTCTTCCCGTACATGTCCAGGGAGGGAAAGTTCGAAAAGCCCAAAAGGAGAGATACAGGGTCCACTTTAATTTCCATTCCTAAAATTTCTGTCAGGGTACTTGCTACTTTAGTCCAATATCTACGGACCCTATTACAGGTCCATAGGCAATCTACAAGAGTGCCCACCTCTATGTTGCATTTGGGACACATTGGAGATGCTCCTGCCTTAAATTTTGCCAATCGAACCGGTGCTATATGGGCCCTATGAAATATCTTCAGCTGGATAGCCTGGGTTCTGTTACAGATAGTAATTCTTCTAGCATTTTCCCAAATATCATTCCACGTTTCTATAGAGAGTTCGAGTCCCAAATCCTGATCCCATGTTTTAAGCAGATTGTCCATATCTCCCGATACTTCATCATGTAGTAGATGATAAATAGTGCTGACGGAAGATGCCCCCACTGGTCGTAAAACATTACATTCTCTCTCTGATTTATAAAGACTATCTAATAACGTAGTCTTCTTCTGTATATAATCTCGAATTTGAAGTATCGAAAGAGGTCTCCATTAGTTAATCCAAATTTCTGACGCAGCTGTTCAAAAGACATCAGGACCCCATCTTTAAATAGGTCCCCTAGACATGAGATACCCCTGGATCTCCAGAGTTTAAAAGTGGCATCTGTAAACCCCGGTTGGAATCCCCATGCTCCCACTATCGGTGCATAGGGGGATGTTTTATGTGAATTACCCTCATTTTGCCACATTATATTCCAAGCCTTAATTGTGTTTAGAATTATAGGGTTTTTTACAGTGATCTGTAATGATTTTCCTCTTGTCTGAAAATAAGAGGTTAATAAGTGGATATTTTACTTGAGAAGCCTCGATGTCCAACCAGATTGTTTGTGGATCAGACAAGACCCAATCAGCTATGCAACGTAATAGGGAATTTAACTGATATTTCCTAAAATCTGGGAAGTCCAGTCCTCCCCTTGTCTGTGGAAGATGTAGCTTCTTCAGCTTAATGAGGGGCCGTCTATGATTCCAGATAAAGGAACCCAACCAGCCATATAATTTACGTAGAGCCATCCTCAGCAGCATCACTGGAAGCATTCTCATAGGATATGGGAGACGGGGCAGAACATTGATTTTAATTAGGGCTATTCTACCCAACCAGGAAATTGGAAGGTCGCCCCATTGCTGGAGGTCCTGCCTTATCCTTTGCAGTAAATGCATAAAGTTAGCCTTATACAACTGACCAAATACTGAAGTAATAAAAATACCTAAATATAAGAAGCCCTCCAGGGACCAACGAAAGGGAAAAAGGGATCTGTCCACAAAGGGGGGTGTCATAGCAAGGCCACCCATTGGCATAGCCTCCCATTTTGAAAAATTAATTTTATAACCTGAGAATGTACTAAATGTATTAATAACTTGGATTAGGCGACGTACGGACATCAGAGGATTACTGAGGAATAAAAGAACATCATCTGCATAAAGGGTAATTTTATGTTTACCTGTACCAATCCTCGGGGCCGTTATATTAGGATCAGTTCGTATAGCTTCTGGTAGTGGTTCAATTATTAGCGTAATTAACAATGGCGAGAGAAGACATCCCTGACGGCAGCCCCTACCCACACTGAAGCTATCCGAACCTAATCCATTGGTAACCACAACTGCTTTGGGATCATTATACAATGTTGAGACCCATTTGGTAAACATCTGTCTAACGCCAAACCTTTCCAATGTGTAAAACAAATATGACCATTCAACCCTATCGAATGCCTTTTCCACATCTAATGAAACTACTACTCCTGGTATCTTTCCCTGATGACAGACTTGAATCATATTTAAAACCCTTCTAATATTATTGGATGATCCACGGCTCTTAATAAACCCCGTCTGATCCTCCTTTATAATATGTGGCAGTACCCTTTCTAGTCTCAGTGCTAACGTTTTAGAAAGGATTTTAAAATCTACATTTAGCAAGGATATTGGTCTATATGACGTGCAATCTTCTGGGTTCTTTCCTTTTTTAAGGATAAGAGAGATATTTGCTTCTTTCAGCGAAGGCGGGAGACAGCCCTGACTATATGCATAGTTATACATGTCCATAAGTGGACCAGCCAATATTTCTGTAAATTCTTTATAGAATTCAGCTTGAAAACCATCTGGGCCCGGTGCCTTACCGCTCTGAAGTTGCCTAATTGTATCAAGTATTTCTTGGACTGTTACAGGAGCATTTAGGACCGATACCTATTCCGGAGTTAGGCGTGGAAAGGTCAAATTTTTTAAAAATGACTGCATCCTCCTAGTCCTATCTTCACAATCCTGCAATTTATATAACTCAGAATAAAATTCTCTAAAGATCGCATTAATCTTTTTATGATCATGAGTCAAAATACCCGTACTTTCCTTGATAGACGTAATAGTCTGAGGAGCCTTCTTTTTATGTGCAAGAAATGCTTAGTATCTACCTGGTTTGTCGCCATATTCATATAACCTTTGTTTTGCAAATAATATTTCCCTCTTAGCCGTTTGAGTAAGCGTAGTGTTTAGAGCTGTCCTAAGAGCCGTAATCCTTTGCAATTTAATAATAGAAGGTCTATCAGCGTATCCTGTTTCAGCTGCTTTTAAGCGAGCTTCAAGCAGACGCTGTTGTTCTCCCTTCAATTTTTTCTGCGTCGCTGAATAGGAGATGATCAAATCTCGCGTGTAAGCTTTGATGGTCTCCCACATCATCGATGGGTTGCTAGCCATACCTGAATTAATTTCTAAAAAAGTTTTAAATTCGTGAGTGAAGTACTTTACAAATTTACTGTCTTTCATTAGGAAGGGGCCCATAAGCCAATACCGAGGGGATGTCCCATTGTTCCTCGCCTTAGTTTCCATATATACAGCAGCGTGGTCGGAAATTGCTATACTACATATTTTACAGGATGATATGGAATTTTAAAAAATCGAGGGGGCAAAAAACATACCAATTCTGGTATAGCATTTATGTGGATTGGAATAAAAAGAAAAATCTCTGCCCTGTGGATGAAGACATCTCCATACATCTACTAGTCCTAATTCTTTGTTCAGATCCACCAATTGTCTAGATTTGGGAGATACCCCTACAATACTCTTCGGAAACCTATCTATTTCCGGATCCATAATACAATTAAAGACTCCCCCTATAATTGTATGACGGGCACGAAAAGCCATCAATTTTGAAAAAGCTTCCATTATTAATTTAAAGGGGTGTGCCGGGGGGCAGTACAAATTTAAAATCCCGTATTCCTCTTTGCTCAAAATATATCGTCCAGATTCGTCTTTTATCTGATTTAGGATTTTGAAAGGGAAATTCTTCCGAACAAGAATAACAACTCCCCTGCTTTTTGAGCTAAAAGAAGAAAAAAAAGTCCTGATGAAATCCACCCTGTCGTAATTTCAAGTGTTCTTTATCCGACAGGTGTGTCTCCTGTAGGAGAGCTATATCGACTCTTTCTTTCTTAAGATTTGATAATATTTTCTTCCTTTTGACTGGCGAATTACTCCCCTTGACATTCCAGGTGCACCACTTAACCGACAGAGTATAGGGCTAATGGTAAGATTCTTGGTAGTATGGAGGGGGGAAGAGAGATCCCAGTGTCCATGCACATCGTTCCCTGAAAGTTGCCACCCAGGTTGATAGGGTTGTTAAGAAGATGCACGGTGTATTAGCATCTATTGGCAGAGGGATTGAGTTTCGGAACCATGAGGTCATGTTTGCAGCTGTACAAAACTGTACTACCAAGAATCTTACCATTAGCCCTGTACTCTGTATTCCTGGTATTCTTTCCAAAGTGAATCATCTCACAATTTTCCACATTAAATTCCACTTCCCACTTCTCAGTACGCTCTGAAGCTTAGCTAAGTTCCTTCGTAGCCTACGGCATACTTTGCCATTATCCACACATTTATTCACATAGTGTCATCCGCAAATTTGCAAGCCATCCTCCTATGCCCTCATCCAGGCTACTTATGAAACTGACAAACAACAGTGGACTCAAGACAGATCCTTGTGGTACACCATTGACAACTGAACGCCGGATTAATATATCGCTTTAACCACCAACCTCTGCCTTCTTTCAGCTACTCAGTACTTAATAAGGTTAAGAATTCGGAAAAAAATCTTTTCATTATGATGTTTTTTTTCTGAAGGGGGTGGTGTCATAAAGTCAAAGCAACTGAGTTTAAATTTTACTGTTTTGACAACTTCAAACCAATGAGACAATATGATGTTTTGGACAGTTAGCCAGAAAGAGCACCACTTGCCTTTGTCAGACAGACTGCCCGAAAACACTCTGTATAAAAGGTAGCTTTATCATATGAATATCTGTGCAGCAGAAGACCAAAGATGACCCAGGGAGATCTACAGCTACAGAAAAATTGACACCGGAGACGACGGCCACTGTCTGGTATTGAAAATTGTATTGTTGTAACTTAATAAGCAGTATATTGTTAAAGAGTGCAAGGTAGCTAACAAACCTTTCAGAGAAACAAGGCTTAGAGTCATAAATAGTTGCTATTTAATATTCATTGAGGGTTAAAGAATAAAATTGACACATATTCTAAATCGTGGAATTTGGGCCGTTCTCTGTCACTCATTCTTTAACAAATTATGAGGTGATGTGAGCTTTTCTGGGTATTTGGTTATATAAGCAGATGGGTTTACGCCATTTTGTAACAATTATATGTTTTAACTCAGAGTTATAAAGATGCCAGTGTTGGAATGAGGTGGACAAGTTCAGAAGTCCCACAACACAAGATTATTGTCTAGCAGATTTATTTTGAAATTACATGCTTTCTGATCACTGCCCCTTCATCAGGTGATTTCCTCAGACGAAGACGCAGCACACCAAAAAACTCATGATTTCAAATAAACCTATTACACTATAACCTGGTGTCATGTAACTTCTGACCTTGTCAATTCAGAGAGGGAGAAAATGCAACTTGCCTAAGAAGGAATGAGCTAATGCTAACTCTCTTGCATTTCAGGTCAATAAATAGGTTTTGGTACTTTAGCGTGAGTATTTCATACCTCTAGGTGACCTCCTACTGGTAGTTCATGTGCTATCGGTAACATCTCTTGTCTGTATGCTACCAGCAACACAATCTGGTACGCCTCGGTCCATTTCTCCTCTGCACTAACCTGCCGTATTCTCCATTTCCGACTTATGAGGTAATATCCCTCTGGAGTATTCTCTGCCCCCTTTACAGAGTACGCATCCACATATATATCATTTATTGCCTTTTCGTGCTGTTGCAAGTCCCTTCTGACCCTCTGCCTGTTCAGGTTTTCCCTACACCATTACGTCAAACAGGGCATCCAAATTCTCTTTACTTTTCTCTATGTGCTGTGACTTGTGATATTGGGATTTGGTCCCCACAAAGTCTGGGAAAATACCATGACATTTCTGTCTTAACTCCTCAGTTTCTTGATCTTCTTTGTGCTTCTCCACAAAAGGGCTGTCACTCTAACCTTAGATCCTGCCAGATTATTGCCAAGAACAAACTGTATTTTTGGAATTGCCACTCTGTCAATCACTTCCACGGTAACTTCCCCAGTCTTGAGTTGGCAGTACAACCTGATCTTACATAGGGTAACGCTAAATGTCTGTCCATTTATCCCGCAACTTATTACATTCTCGAGTAACAGGTCAGAAAGTGCACATATTCGTCAATTACTTACTATCAGCGAATGGTTAGATCCTGTAACTCTCAAAATGATAACTTCTTGTCCTTATCGCCCTGTTTTTTTTTTCCTGAGTAAACTTTACCCACAGAGGTGAATTGTTTGCAGAGATCAGCTATTAACTCCACACCTAACCCCTGCCTAGGATGTGCACTCTCCTGCAGCTCCTCAGCTCTTCTTGGGTTTCCTGTCTTACCTTCACGAGTGCCAATGGCTTTACTACTTTTACCACAACTTTTCCCATAGCGTCTTTCTTTAACGATGAGCACTGTGATTTTATGTGTCCCATTTTACCACAGTTTGAACATCTGAGACCTTTCACTTCTTTTCCACCCCATTGGCTTCTTTTTTATCCTGTGGCAAATTCTTATCAGTCCTCTCTACTCTTGGATTCGTAGTGTCGTATCTCCCCTTCTCCCAACTTCCATCCCTCACAGGACTAAATTCTAGCTGGAAGTTTATCTTAAGCACCAAAATATACTCATGTTCTAACTCTGCTGTCTTTCTCCTTTCCTGAACGTTGTGTTCCTCCACGTGAATTCTTACTATCCCTGGAAGTGAGTTTTTAACCTCCGCCAGCAGAACAATCTCTCTTAGTGTCTCAGATGTCCTATCTATTTTCAAAGTGTGCATCCTTCTATCAAAATGACTATGTTTAATCATTTCGAACTCAACATAGGTCTGACCTGGTTCCTTCTTTGTGCTTCTGAACCGCTGATAATATGTTTCTGGTGCTAATTCATAAGCCCTTAAAGTAGCCTGTTTAACCTTTACATAATATCTTGACAGCTTATCTGAGAGCGTGGTGAATATCTCACTAGCTCTGCCTATCAATTGAGTCTGAACTAGCATTGCCATTAAATTCTTGGACCACTCCATCTGCCTAGCTAATTTTTCGAATTTAATAAAGACAGCTTCAACGTCTTTTTCATCAAAATGTGGCAGAGTTTTGTCAATATACTCAATTTTCTTTAAGCAAATGTTACTTTATAAATTCTCCAGCACTCGGTGTACTTGCCAAGTACTTCACTCTCTTACAGGTGCACTACATTTTTATAACAGGAGACATTGTCGACATGGATTTCAGCAAGGCCTTCAATGAGTTTCCTTTGGCAAATTGACTATTAAAGTTAGAGCATATGGGATCCAGGGAGAGCTCGCCAATTCAATACAAAAGCGGCTTCTCAGTAGGAGACAGAGAATCGTGGAAAAGCTTTGTTGTTCTGACTGGAGGCATGAGGTCAATGGTGTGACACATAGATCAGTGCTGTGTCCACATTTGTTCAACATGTATATAAACGATTTGGATGAGAATAAAGGAGACATGGCTAGTACGTTTTCGCTTGACACTAAAATTGGTGGAATAGTGGACAGTGAAGAATGTCATCTAAGAATCCAATGAACTGGGCCAGTGGGCTGAGGAAGAACAGGTGGATTTTAATTGAGGCAAATTCGAGGGCGTTGCATTCTTGTCAGAAAAAAAAACATAGTGGAAATTAAATCCTTGATACTACGCCCCTTTTCGATTGTTGTCAGACAGAGTCTCAGCATTGCAGGTAGATGTTTCTTGAAAGTGTTGTTATCTGTAGACAGGACAGTGATGAAGGTATTTGGCATGCTTGCCTTTGTTGGTCACAGCACTGAGAATAAAAGTTGGGATGTCATGTTGTGGCTGTACAGGACATTGGTGAGGCCACAATAAATGAATTGTTGTTTATTTTGAAAAACACAACTTGTTCTCTTATGTTCTTTATGGAAGAACACCTGACAGTCTTACCTGGTCTAGCCTACATGTTCCACGTAACCCATAAGAATATGGTAATTAGAGGTAAGCAATGTTTGCTGGCCCATCAATTAATAGGCCAACCCTGTGAATGAATATGTACAAGTACATATGTCCCTCCCTACCTCTGTGAAGACTTCCAGCTGCAGCAATTCGTACTGTGTTCATAGCATTATTCATTACCACTATTTGTAACATTCTCACCACCTGCAGCACCTTCAACTCTCCCTGATCCTATCATCTTATTATGTCCGACAATGTTTTCTGTTCCTACTGAACACCCCTCCCCTCCCCCCTCCCCCCCCTCCCACCCGCTAGGAGACTCCGTTTCAAGACATTTAAAACCTACTAACTTCTTTTGTCTGTTAAGAAAACCGTCTCTCTCATTAAATTTTTTCGGGTTTTTTTGTCAAGAAGTCATCTGAGCCTCTCCGAAACGAATTTGATGCTTTTTGTCCGGAGTGATGGTCGAGTAGGAATTTCTTGGTGAAGTCTTATCTGTTTCAGTAGAATGTCCTTTTGTAGAATATTTCAGTTTTGATTCAAATATTTTCCATTGTTCACTTCGACAGATACATATTTCAGTCTGTTTACCCTGAATATCTTGGTCAGTTCTCCTCTCAAACTGAAGTCGTTGGCTTTGTTTCTGTTCCCAAATTCAGATTGTACTTTCTCTCATCACTTTAAAACTTCATAATTCCTTTGAATGTCACGTTATCACAATTCACCGTAGGATCTCTCACTCATTCCCTCAGCTTCATCACTGAACGGTCGATTTGAGATAGTTACATCACTAGCCATTTGCACAAAATGTTGTTCAAAGAGATACTGACAAAAACATTCGCTGAACTTCTCTTTGAATATCATTCTTGACAGTGTGATTATTGCAGATTATACGAAGATTGAAGGTATTACAGAAACACAGCTGAGATTGAGGAGATTATCCCAAAATTATCTCTCTGGCTTTGTAAAAAATTCCAATGAATTCCTGTGATTCAGTGATGAGCAATGAAATGCTGTTAAGCAGTGCAAAAAACTGTACTCCCATTGACTTGCTCAATAACAGAAACATGCTGACCGTTAACGCTAATTTTTGTCTAACTTTTAAAATATTCGCACATGCTAGACTTCCCTTTCCTTACAAAGAGACTCTCCAGTCAATATTTGAAAGTTCCTCTCTAATGCTATCGAGATTGGTTTTGCCATATTTTAGAAATTTAACTTGTGGACCAGGCCTGTTCTTTTACATGGCTCTTTTCACACTCAAAGAATTGTGGACACTTTGCTAAAGGTCTCCCACACTAACACCCTTAGTCCCTTGCCTTATCTTGATTTCCAAGCGGAAGTCAGATTTTGCCAATTCTCCAGTTAGGCATTTACTTGTTTGAGAATACTTTCTTGAATATAATCAACACATTCTTCCCATCCAAGGTAGGTTAAGTTTGTAAATTGTAAAGGTAAAAACAATGACTGCAGATACTGAAAATCAAATACTGGATTAGTGGTACTGGAAGAGCACAGCAGTTCAGGCAGCATCCAACGAGCAGCGAAATCTCGTTAGATGCTGCCTGAACTGCTGTGCTCTTCCAGCACCACTAATCCAGTATTGTAAATTATAATCCCTACCATTACAAACCTATTATTCAAGTAGGCATCTCAGATCTCCTGACACATTTGCTCCGCAATCTCATGCTGATTAATGGGAGCCTGTTGTACAATCGTATCAAAGTGATGACCAATTCTTATTTCTCCGTTCCACTAATTTTGCTTCACTTAGCAATCCCACAAGAATATCCTGCTTAAATACTGCTGTGAAGTTTCACCCAAACAGAACCACCAGCACGCCTCCTCACATGCCTTACTTTCTTCCTTTCCTTTAGCATCTCTACCCTGGAGCATTGAGCTGCCACTCCTGTCCCTCGCTCAGCTGTGTATCTGTAATACCTGCGATATCCCAGTGATATGCTCCCATCCATGTCCTGAGTTTATCTGCCTTACCTGTCAGGCCCCTAACATTGAAACAAATGCAGTTTAATTAATCAGTTTTTTTTTAATCCTTGACTGCTGTGCTTTTGTTTGCCTTGCCTATTGAAACTGTTGTCTTCAAGTTCTGGACTAGCCACAAACTTCTTTCTGGCCCTACAACTGGTTAGAGTCCCACAGCACTGGTGGAACAGTTTAAATCCTCTGGAGAAGCTCTAGCGATTCTCCCCACCAAGATAAGGGTCCCCCTCCAGCCCCAGTTCAGATGTCTGCCCAGTCCGGCCCAATGCTGACGTATTTGTCCACGAAGGTCTCTGTGTTCCTCTCCATTCTACAAGAACCTAATATTCATAATGTGTGTTCTTAACTTATTGGACTTCCCACAGTGTATTACTTCTCACTGGTCAGAACTTATACCCAGCTGCAATTTCTTTACTCATTTAATCATCCAATGGCTTTTATAGTGTAGCCATAGAGCAACCCCCTCACTGTGGACAACACCCTCACCTTTCATGTCTTCTGCAAACCTACTAATGATATCTTCTGCTTTCACATCTGAGTTATTATTGTCCAAATAGCAATCGTTACTGTGGTATACCCGCAGATGAAAGGCTTCCAATCACAAAAAAAAAAGCACCACCAATTTTGTGTCCAATTGCTAACTTGCCTTGGATCTCAAGGGCTCTTCACTTTTGGACGAGCCTTTCATGTATGACCTTCTCAAAGACCTTACTGAACCCCATTAAACCACATCATCTGCACTGCCGTCGTCAAAACTTTAGGCTTATTTCAAATAACGCAGCTGATTTCATCAAACAGGATCTTCCTCTACCAAATCCGTGATGACTAACCCAAATTGATGCTTGACTTTCCAAGTGTTGATTCATGCTATCCCTCAGAATTGTTTCCAATAACTTCCTTTCCACTGATGTCAGGCCAACTGCTCTGTAATTATCTTGTCTATTCCTGATGCCCTTCTTCAACAACGGAACCATATCAACTATCTTCCAGTTGTTTGGCACTTCAACTGTGGCCAGCAAAGTATTAACTATATCTTCCAGGACCCCTTAATTCTCCTCCCTTAGCTCCCAAAGCAGCCTGGAGCATATTTCCTTGAGCATTTTACGATGTTCTACAAGCTCACCATCCCAGCTGAAATCCCCAGCTAAAATGTTTTCTGCTGTGCAAATACAGATGGGAAGTATTCATTGAAGATCTCACCTTCTTCCTTTGGCTCTCAGCACAGATTATCGCTTTGGTTCCTAACAGGCTCCACTCTTTAGCGGAGAATCCTCTTACTCAATTTGTAATCATAAGGTTTCTTGGTTTTTTTGACTTTACAGTAACTGCCAAAGATATTTCATGGCGATTTTTTGCCTTTTAGTTCGAAGGACTCCATTGTACTCTGTACTTTTGAAAGATTTCACCTATTTTATTACACTGTATTGTCTTTATCAAAGTCACAACATCACTTCATCAGTATTCATTAGAATGTTGCTTTCGTCATTCAGTCTTCTGGGAACGTACTGGCCTTGAACTCTCACGGTATCTCTTTAAAATATTCCCACTTGCAGAATATAGACCCAACTGTAAGATTTCTTCCTTGCCAGAGACTGACCAATGATAGTGGTAATGCCACGTGGCAATGATAATCTAATGCTACGTGGTCTTTCCAAAACTTAGACGATAAACGTCTTCACAATCATTATCTTTTCTGTCATGACTTTGAAACTTTCAGAAAGTTGGACAGTATCTCTAAAAAAAACTGCAAACTTCATTATCTCTGACATCGTTTCCAGGACCTACAGCCCACCCTAACTCTGTGACATCGTCTAGCCATAAGCAAAGTCCCCATCTGTGCACATTCCTTAAGCCAGTAGAGAACATGCCATCATTGCAACCTTCTCCAGTTACTACAACATCCATCCATCCTGTGTTACAGCTCCTCTCTCCCTCTTAACGTCTACCATCCCGACTTACCTCCCTATCCGTATGAAGCCCTCCAGTTCCTGCAGCCTTCGTGCCAGCCCCCACTTTGTGTAACATTCTGAAGCCAGCTGAACCCTCCTTGAACCAGTCTCTGCAATCTTCTCTATGTCTGTGACGTCCTCCCATCACTAAAATGCTCCCTACCTATAACCTCTTCCTTTCACTTCTAGCAATCCTAACCCTGTAAACTGTTGCAACCACTAACACCATCTAAGAATGTGTAACTTCCTCTTGGTGCAGGAACGACTTCCAGTGTCAACAGCTGTTTCTGTAACCTCCATCTGTCTGAGAAACCTTTGTTTACTCGATAACCTCTCAGTATTCCTGTCTTCTTTCATTCGTGAAGATCGTGCCTACCTGTGTATTCGTCTCCAGCTCCTATAGCTAATCTTATTGCTATAATCTTCTCCATTCACTCTATTTTAACAGTACTGGAGGAAGATACGATTAAATAGAATGTTGCAGCAAATGGATGAGGTCACTAACTTCATGAAGGTTATACGACAAAGACTCAGTCAGCGTGCAGCGCAGGGACAGGACAGAGATCCGTTTGACTGTCACTTCTTCACTGTTATTGTTTACAACCACTAGAACCATTTATATCTCTCTAAATTCATTCATATTGCATACACCTCACTTTGACTATGTCCTCGTCAACCCCCTCAGCAATATCAAAGAACTAAGTTTCGACAAACCTCACGATCATTATGAACTCCCTCCATTCCTCCAGCACTATCTCAAGACCGTCTTCCTAACGCAACAGCTCTCTCCACCTTTGTAGTCTTCTCTACTCCCCCTACTATCCTTCTTACGTTTGGAGCCCACACCGTCCATAAAACATTCTCTAAATCTGTCAGCTTCTCCAATACAGCGGATTACTGTCAGTTCCAGTGTATCCATCGCCAGAAAATGCAACCTTCCCTAGCTGGGGGAATCTCTAAAGCAGTCACTATTCCTGCTCTGTGTATTCGCTTTCACTTCCTACATTGCTGCCCATCAGTGTAACCTTCACCATGAAAATGCTCCAGTCTTTAGAGCTGTCCGTACCAGTGTAATCTCTTCCAGAACTGAAAATTTCCCCATACCAAACTTTTTCAGGCCAACGACTCTCACTATCTGCAAACGTCTCCTATCCTAAAAAAAACTCTGTCTGCCCCTGTAAAGTGCTCCAACTCCTGAAAACCTCCTTATCTCCACGAATTCCAGCAACTTCTGATTACATTCCCAAAAGCATCATCTATCTGTGGACACCCTACAATTCACCCTATCTGTCATTCTTTCATTTCCCTGTAACCCTCCTGATCTGTAAAACACACTGTAATGCGTATACTCACTCAGTTCATCCAAAAACCACTATCTCTGTAAAATTCTACCTTCACTATCACCCACCCTATCAATGCAAGCTCCTCCAGTCCCTCCATGCATCTACTCATAATTTTCCCCTACTCGTACGTGTAAACGTCATGCTCCTCTACAACCCTCCCTAACGCAGGAACCTCGTTCAGTTTGGACAATGCTGCCTTATCTGTCAAACTATCTCCAACTCCAATTGCTGTCTCTATCTTCGAAAAAATCTGCCGCACGCCAAATCATTCATGTCAAAATAATCTGCAGAATCTGAAGCTTTCCTGTATGTATAAAACTAAGGTAGTTTTTTTCTTGAACAATAAAGGACTTAAGGGATATTTTATGAGCATGGTAAGTGCATCTGAGTTCACAAAAATATCAGCTATGATCTTATTGAATTGTGGAACAGTGTCGAAGGGCCTGACGGTCAACTCCTGTTTCCTGTTCATACATTCTGATAATCATTTGTGGTCAATAAAGTTATCCATACCATTGTACGTGCAGCCTATATGTCCGTAATATGCTCCATTCTCTAAACACTCCCTGTTTGTATAAATTGCCTCCATCCAACCAACATCCTCATCCCTGTAACCTGCTCCATCCCTCTGAACCTCTCCATCTCCACGAGCTTCTGCAGCCCCTACAATTCTCCATATCTCCGAATGTGCTGTGAATCGATGATACTCCCTCCCTGTGAAATTGCCTCTCGTCCCAACCTTGCTCTGTGCATGCTCCTGTCCCCTGCTTGCTCTGTACACTCGCCTGTCCTTCACTCCCTGTATTAATCCTGATCTCTGGAATCTAGTCCATTCCCCTCTATCTCTGTATCTTCCTTCAAACCGTAAAATCTTTTCTCTCCCTATCATTCTCGTGAACTTTCAAATATCCGCATCTGTGTACCACACATGAGCCCCTGAAATCATCCATAAATCTATCTCTACCCATTCCTTGAATTGCATCTCTCTTCATAACGTTTAACAGTCAATTATGTACGTCACTATCTGTGGGACGTCTATCCATCCCTGAAAACCCCACTATCATGAAACACTCCCTGCATTTCCAACAAGGCAGATGGAATGAGAGCATTAGTTAAAGTGATTCACCTGTTATTATGGAGATGTGGCTGCAGACTGACTATCAATAGGAAGTGAATATTGAAGAATTGTCGGGATTTCAGCATGATTAGCAAAGCGACAAAGAAGTTCCAGTTGTATTGTTTAGAAAGGAGGCGGTTCGTGCATGATTGAAATAGCCAATTAAATCTGGCAAAGAAAAGTTAGAGTCATTTTGAGTGGAGCCGAGAGATAGCAAGGGCAGCAGCCCTTAGCAGGAGTTCTTTTACAGGCGCCAAACCGTAATGGTGTAGTAAATATGATTACAATCAGAAAAGTTAATGAACTTCTTGCAAGGGCAGTACTTTGTGTCACAGTAGTGTCCAACCCGACTGTTAAGGTTTTTTTTTGCATTCTGAGCATCTCTTAACCGAACCTGATCCTATATGTCCTATGTGAGGGGCAGGTGGGAATTTCTTGCTCAGTATTTGTCTGTTTTAGTGGGATGTAATTTTGTTGAAATGTCCCTCAGTCTCTTCTTCACCTCTTCAAAGGACTTCCTTTCGCAGATCACAGTTGCAGAAAAGTCCAGAAAAAACAGTCTCTGTGAATCCTTTCCCAATGATCTGGAGCTTCAATTACCTTTTATTTGTCCCTGTAGGACCGGAATCACACGAGGACCGGACGGGGGCGTTGGTCCGAACTGGTCCTGCGCACCGCCAGCTGGTGAGCTCCATCAATCCTGGCCTGGCTGCCCTCGACCTCCCAGAAGTCACGGCAATATTTATTTGAAAAAACCGGCTGGCTGCTCACCTTCATCTCGCTCCAACAGCTCGACCACCTTGATGTTTCTTTGACAACGATTCTCGAGGTTCAACGAAGCCCTGGATATGTTCTGCCAAGGACAATCTTCGATCCCCACTCCTTTTTATTTTTGATTGAGGTCACAATTTCTCTTGTCATCAAATGTACCCAAAACTTGCCATCCTTACAACCCTATCTCAATGATCAAATCTTATATTCCTAAATGCAGTAGCACTGAGAAGGATCTGACGTGTTTCTTAAACAACTCTCCCAGATTCACCACTATAGCTCACATTAGTGAGGTTCCTTTAAGCTTCAATTCAAACCTTTTTACATCTACGTTTTGTTTCGATTGTTTACCTTTTAAGTTCCTTACATATTTTCGTACTCTGTATTGAATAGAAATTTGCTAAAGATTGCTTGGTTTCTTACCAGCGTTACTTCACATCCGTTGTTTGCTTTCTACTTTATTTTTGGATCTCACCCATCCACATTCCATACTCCTCCCAGGTTTCTGTCGTATTCCGTTCCCACTGTCTGATATAAGCTTTCCTGAACTGTCTCTGTGTTGCTAGCCTTCCAGGGAGCTCTGGATTTAGCATCCTAACTCTTTTACATTGTGAGAACGCATTTTCTTCGAAACAATTTAATCTCCCCTCAGAATACCTGACCCTCAGACAGAAATAGAGTCATCGAGATTTACATCACAGAAACACACCCTTCGATTCAACTCATCCGTGCCAACCAGTTATCCTAACCCAATCTAGTCCCACATGCCAGCACCCAGTCCATATCCCTCAAAACCCTTCCTATTCTTCTGCACATCCAGATGCCTTTTTAATGTTGCAAGTAGCCTCCAGCACTTCTGCTGACAGCTCATTCCATATATGTACCACTCTCTGCATGAAACATTTGCCCCTTAGGTATCTTTCATATCTTTCCCTCTCACCCTAAGCCAATGTCCTCTAGTTCTGGTCTCCCCCATCCCAGGTAAAAGACTTGAAATGTTTATCCTTACAATGTTCCTCATGATTTTATAAGCCTATTTAAGGTCACCCCTCAATCTCCGATGCTCTAGGGAAAACAGCCCCGGACTATTTAACCTCTCCCTATAGTTCAAATCCTCCAACTCTGGCAACATCCTTGTAAATCGTCTCTGAATCCTTTCAAGTTTCACAATATCCTTCCGATAAGAAGGAGACTAGAATTGCGCCTTATTTTTCAGAAGTGGCCTCACCAATCTCTTATACAGCGGCAACATGACCTCCCAACTCCAGTACTCAACACTCTGACCATTAAAGGAAAGCATTAAAGGAAAGGCATGTCTTCTTCGCTATCATATCTATCTGGAACTCTACCTGTAAGGAGCGATGAACCTGCTGTCCAACGTCTCTTTGTCCAGCAACACTGCCAAAGATCTTACCATTAGATGTGTATGTCCTGCTCTGATTTGCTGTCCCAAAATGCAGCAACTCGTATTGATCTAAATTAAACTGCATCGACCATTCGTCAGCCCATTGGCCTTTCTGATCAAGATCCCGTTGCAATCTGAGATAACCTTCTGACCTGATTCTGATTTATCTTCTCGTAATTATTTCCTTTTCACTTGAAATTTCTTTTCTGTTTAATGAAATGAGACCGGGTCATACTAAGTCTCCAGCTCTTAGTTTAGCTGTGTGCCTTATAATACTTATCTTTGAATCAAATGAATTGTGATCACAATTCCCTAAATGTTGCACTTTTCCTTATAGATTGCAATAGTACTGAGAGTGAAAGGTGATGTCTATGTAGTGCCATGCTACTCACACGTGCTGCTGAGTGTCGGTGGTGGAAATGGGGGGGGGTTGTGGATGGGAACCACTAAAGTGGGTTGCTCAGTCTTTATTTGCAGCAGACTGTTTGAGCACTGCTAGAGCTGCACTCATTCAGAGAAATGGACATTATTCCATCATATTCCTGACTTAAACCTTAGAAATATTGGACAGGCTTTCACAAGATAGGAGAAATTGATTAGCGGCAGAATTCCAAACTTCTGATCTGAATTTCCAACCATAGCAGCTATGTAGTCTTGGAGAATGTTGGAGCTGAAAATGTGTTGCTGGAAAAGCGCAGCAGGTCAGGCAGCATCCAAGGAACAGGAGAATCGACGTTTCGGGCATAAGCCCTTCTTCAGGAATGAGGGGAACGGTGCTACAAATTGATTCAACAATGTAACGACTTTGGATGTTGAATGGCAATGATGAGATTGTTTATGATGGTCATTGTCTGACGTTTGTGTGGCACGAATGCGAACTGATTTTTGTCGATCCAAACCTGGATGTTGTTCAAGTGCTGTTTCATTGGACGGATTTTGTGATCTGAAGAATAGAGAATTATAAAATCACGAGCAAACCTCATTACATCTGAGCTTAGCAGTTAGCTGGCTTTCCAAAGTATCTTTTGTCTTTGTTCTTCTAGATGGTAGTGGGTTTAGAAGGTACTGGCTAATAACCTTTAGCGCAATGAATACTGTAGAAAGTATACGCTGTGATACTATTGAGCATCAGTTGTGGAGGGAATGGATGTTCATGAAAGTGGTTGTGTCCTGGGTTATTTCTGGGATTTAATCCATCACAGTCTTTGGGGAATCAGCAGGTGAGTTACTCACTGCGGAATTCCTCCCCCTGACCTGCTTTTGAAGATAGTGCTATCTATGTGGCTAGTCCAGTGTAACTTCTGTTTAATGATAGCACCCAGGATACTGATAAACAGCATGTTGGCGACTCAGTGACAGTAACGGTATTGAAAATCAAAGAAGATTGGTTTGATTCTTAATTGTCATGTTTGTCGAATATTTGTGTGGTGTGAACATTATTCGCTATTTATCAGAGTAAATCTGGACGTTTTCCAGGTCTTTTGCATTTGAACATGGACTGTTTCAGAACTGGTATAGTCAGTGAACATTTTCACGTCTGACCTTCTGATGGAGAGAACGTCATTGCAGCAGCTAAAGATGGTTGAGCCTCGGACAGTCTCTTTCCTGAGAAATGGCTGCAGAGATGTCCTGGAGTTGGATTTGATGAGACTAACAACAACTTTATTTTTGTGAGTGATAAAACAACCAGCAGAGAGTTTCCTCCAGATTCCTATTAGCTATAATTTTACTCAAAAATTGTTGCATGGTGCTTTGGTATTAACAATTATTATTCTCACTGCCATTTTGGAATTCCACTCTTTTGAAATAAGCTTACAATAGGGTCAGGAGCTGAGTGAACCTGACGGGACATTAACTGAATATCATTGAGCAGGTTATTGTGCATTGGTCACATTAGTGCTGGCACCGTCCTTCAAATTTACATGGTAGATTGGACACAGATTGGTCTGTGACTGGCTGCAATGCAAATACAGGACGTAATTCGGCAATTTCTCACATTGTTGGCAGATGTCAGCATTTTTACTGCAATGGAAAAACTTGGCTAGAACATTAATGCTGGGGTTAAATCGCAGTTTCCAATATCTCCAGCCATTTCTTCACTTTGCGTGGAGTAAATTGAATTGTCTGAAGATTGGGGTCTGTGTTGCTAGGGCCGAATGAAGGAGGCCAAAATGGAACATCTGCTTAGCCCTTCTGGCTGAAGAGTGTTACAAATACATCAGGTTAACATTTCCCCTGATGTGCTGTGCCAAACATCCCCCCCCCTCAAAAATAAGTGGGGATATCATTGTTGGAGAGCAGCCGCCACCTCCAATGGTCTCTTTAATTTTCCAATTTCTTCTCGAATTGCATGTGGCGAAATCGTACAGATAGATCGTAATCATTGATTGTGGGATCACTGACTTCAGCACAACACTTTCTGCTTATGCTATTTAGCATGCAACTCGCCCTGTTTTGTAGTAGATGATAACTTCTCGAGGTTGTCGCCTCATATCTAGTTCTGGCTGGTGCTCCTCTTGGCATGTTCTACTGTACTCTATATTGTACCAGGGTAGATCCCTGTCGTGGTAGTTACTGCAGAGTGGGAGCTATGTCAAGCCGTGAGGTTGCAGACTGTATGATTTGTGCAGAGTCTATTTATCCTGCTGTCGATGGCCCATTGCATCACATGGGCACGTCGTCATTCCTGGCTCGATCTGTTTACATTCTGTCCCATTCAGCACGCTGGTTGTTCCATATAACATGTGGGATATATACGGGAGGTGACATTTAAATTCTGTATAATGAAGAGTTAATATCACGTTACATCTTACGTATTTTAAAATAAAGCAAATATTCTTGTTTTTGAGTTGAGAACAATTGAAGTAAACTGTAACTAAATAACCAGAGTACACACCTAAAAGTTACAGAATTCATTGACTGTCATAAACAGCACATTCATGTTTAGATCAGTGAACACACCATCTTACAGTCTGCAAAGGTATTGATAATGATTTTGGAAAATAAAACGAATTCATACAGAGTACTATTGGGCCTCACCACTGCCTGCAAAACACTGTCCATCTCCAAAATCTGTCCAGAGAGCTTCCAAACTGAAGCTGGACATTTATTCTCGCTCTCCGTTACAACACACCAGTTAGACTTAATAATGAACAACAGAAAAAGGCGCGGTCACTTGACTGGACAGGGCTCTGTGCTGGTCCAAAATTAGTTCAACATTTGTAAGAATGACCTGTCTTGCAATTCTACCTCTTCTGGTGTATCCCTTAAACTCTGCAATTCTGCACCTTAGACCCGATCCTGAATGAAGATACTATAAAGGTGATGGACTCCTGCAGCACATGGGGTCTTACATTGACACCCTTATAAACCTCATGCAGTGTATGTCAGTTCCACAATGACTTTATCGAAACAGAATTTTGCAGCTACATTGATGGTCAGCATCATCCGAGCACAACGTCCTTGTGTGTGACTTGAACTGAAAATGTCTATGTAAATCTTTTCGGCATTGTTCGAACTAATAACAGTAAAGTATTTTTTTATTGAATGTCCGACATCGTTGGATGATATCTATTTTTTCGATTGTCCAATTCGCGAAAAATCCATCCATTTATTCAGTTCACTGTCATGATAACAATATAATGAAACAAGTAAACAAATCACTGCAAGGGGCTTTGAAATGATTAGTCTTCTTACCTCACCCAAAAGCAAATCATTATTGATTGCAAGTACTGTGAAAATATGCAACTATTTTAGCTTCTAATAATTTCGTGTGCTAATAGTCAACTCTCCTGTTCCTTACACGCTGACCGGCTGGCTGTGAAGAAAACTGAATTGTTTAGTAATAATATATCTACACTAAGGAGCTGAATGAGGACTTCATTAGCTCAATCAGTTGAATGGCTGATTTGTAAATCAGATTAATGATAACACTGCGAGTTGAATTTCTGCACAAATTGAGGTTGCTGTAAAAGACTGTCCTACTCAACCACTCCCTTACTTCAGATATGATGACTGTCTGGTTAAACCTCCACCGGTCTTATCTGTCTAAAGAAACCACAACCCAATCATCACATAGGAGTATTGTGCCTCACCTTTCCACTTCTGAACTATAGGCCTACACAGAAACACCTCCCATGTGGAATTGCTAAAGAGCTGTCCTGGTGCTAAGATGGCTGCTCTCCACCAACTGCAATAATCTTTCTTTGTACCAAGTACAACTTCAAACTGTGCAGAGATTTCCCTGATTCCCATTTTCTCCAGTTTTGCTACTAATCCTTGATACCATTCTTGGTCAAATGAAGCTATGATGATGTTAAGTACTATCGCTTTCACTTCACCTCTCGGATTCAGCTGTGTGTTTTCTTTTTGCCTTTAAACCAATGTTTTGATGTGCTCAGGGGATAAGTGGCACTCGCAGATCCCAAACTGAGCTTCAGTTTGTAGGTTGGTGCTGAGGAACTACTGCTTGATGTCACTTTAGATGGCCTCTTTCAACGCATAATTAATGAGAGAGATTGGACTGATGTGCAGTCGTTGTCTGTTTGTTTTATTGCCTGTGCGTGTACAAAACACGCCCGGATAATTCACCACATTGGCAGGTGAGTGCCGGTGTTTTATCCCAGCAGGAACAGTCTGAATGGAATGTTATCAGGGCCCACAGCCTTTGCATTATCTAATCCCTCCAGCCACATATAGATACCACAGAAAATGAATCTAATTAGGTTAAAAATCACACAACACCAGGTTATAGTCCAACAGATTTATTTGGAGGCACTAAATTTCGACCTGAAGAAGCAGCGCATTGAAAGCTAGTGCTTCCAAGCAAACCTGTTGAAGTATAATCTGGTGTTGTGTAATTTTTAACTTTGTCCACCCCAGTCTAACACCAGCTGCTCCAACTCAAGAATTGAATTAATTGAAAACTGCCATCTGGAGAAGACTGCAATAGATAATACGATCCAGACTTCTGTCTGAACATTGTTTTGCATGGTTCAGCCTTATATTTTCTATTTTTGTATTGGGTTCTTCTATCATTGAGGAAGGTGATATTTTTCTATCGTCCTCCTCCAGTAAATTGTTTGATTAACCACCAAAACTTACCCTGAGTGAATATGGCAGGATTGCAGAGATTAAGCGCAATTTGTTAGTTATGGTCTCAATTTGGTCTGTCAATCACTTGCTGTTTATGCTATTTGGTGAGTAAGTGGACCTGTTTGGTAACTTCACCTCATTTGTAGGTGAACCTGGTGCTGCTCTTGCCAGGCCATACCATAATCTGTATTGAACAAGGGTTTATCCCCTGGCATGGTGGTCAAGGTAATGTGGAGCATATGCCAGGCATACTATTCTGCTGCTGTTAGTAATGGTCCCCATCACTTCAGTGTTGAGTTTCTAGGTCTATTGGAAATCTGTTCCTTTTAGCACAGTAATAGTCTCTCTCTGTCACACACATGCATGCACTATTCACAATGTAAAAGTAGGACTTTACCCCCAGAAATATTGTATGCGTCAGTCACTGTTACTAATATGGTCATTGATCACCAGAAGAGGTAAAATTGCAGCCAGTAGATTGGTGAGGATGAGTCAAGTATCTTTCTACCTCTTAGTCGTGCCCTCCCCACCCGTTGCAGACCCAGTCGAGCAGCTATGTCCTTTTGGACCCGACCGTCTCGATCAGCAATGCTACTGCTGAGCCCCTCTTTGTGGTGGTTTTGAAGTGGTCCACTCAGGATACATTCTTCAGCTCTGTCACTCTCTCAGTGCTTCCTCCAAGTCTTGTTCAAAGTGGGGGAACACTGATGCATCAGCTGAGGAAGGGCAGGGAGCAGGAGATTTCAGTGACAATGTTTGACCTGACACGATGAGAATGCTAGAAGGGAGTCAGCAGAATGTTTCCTTGTCAATGTTTGATCTAACACCATGAGGTTTCGTTATCTCAATTTGTTGCTTGAGCAGTCGGCAGAACACCCCTCACAATTCTGACACTAGCCACCAGACGTTAGGAAGGAAGGCTTTGCAGGGTCTAGAGGGTTTTTTTTCTTGCATTTTTTGTCGCTGTCCACCGAAGGCTTTCTCCTGTGCTGTATGACACTGATATTATTCTTGAGATTGGACGCTACCAGATCTTACTTCTTCAGTTACTCCCAGTGCTTTGTCTATACCATAGATGTCTACCATTTTTCTCCACTAAGTCATTGTACAATTCTGTTATTAAACTGCCCACCTGTCTCTCTGTATCTTTCTTTGTTATCTCCTCCAGACATTACATCCATCTGTATCTCAGTAACCAACCTTATCGCCATAACTTTCATCCACTGGCCTACGACTGTAAATTTCTTCAGAACCTTTACTACTCACTATTTGTCTAACCTCCTCCAAATCCTACATCCTTCCTTAATTCTCTAATCTCCTCCAAACTCTTCACCCCCCTCCCTATTTCTTTAACCTCCTCGTGGCGCTTCCCCCTCCCTATCACTCTTACCTCCTCCAGCATTTACATTTCTCCTTTTATCTACGACTTCTTCCAGCTCCTACACCACTTCCCATTCCCCAACAACGACAATCCATGCATATCTCTCTAACCTGCTCTCGAATGTACAATTCACCCTAACAGTTAAACATATTCCAGCATCTACACTCCTCCCTGTCTTGTTAAGCTTAACCAGCATTAACATCCCTGACATTCCTGCAACCTTCTCCAGCACCTTCACATCTTACAATTTCTATAATATTTTCCAGCCACTCCAACCCCCGACCTTTGAAAACCTCATTGAATCCTTCACTCCTCGTGATCTCTGTAACTTCCTCCAGCCTCCATATAATCCCTATATATCTGACATCCTCCAGCACCTAAACCCATTCTTAGCTCCAAAACGTCCACCAGCACTTGCATCGTTCTCCATCCCCATAGTCACAGGCAGATGTACAGCCCTCCCTATCTCTGTAACCTTCTTGAGCTACTACACCCTTCCCTATCTCTGTAGCCTCTTACAGCTATTAAACCCCATCCTATCTCTTTAATCTGCACCAGCTGTTCCAGCCCTCTTTATCGCTGTGAAGTTCACCAAAACACCTACTTCTCGCAATCTCTATAACCTCCTCCAGGCAATACTCCTTTCGATATCTGCCTTGTCCTCGAAAATCTACACACTTTCTTATCTCAGTAGCTACCTCCACACAATACTCACTTCTTCAACACTGTAATCATCTCCAAGATCTGCAGTCCTCTTTATTCCTGAAACTGATTCTAACGTCTACCACCTTCCGTAACTTTGCAGCATCCTCCAGCCCAGACACATCTTCCTATTTCTGTAACGCCTCCAACCCCTTGGCCCCCTCCTAAACACTGTAACTTCCATCACCTGTTGCAGATCTTCCTTTCGTTGTACCCACCACCATCATATATATCCTATACTACCTCTGTAACCTCTAAACACTACACTCCTCCATATCACCGTTATCTGCGCCAGTTCCTGATCTCTGTACCCTTCTACAACCCCTCACAAACTCTTTATTCCTTGAAGTCTCCTCAAGCAGGTACATCCCTTCATATTTATATAAGTTCCACCAAGCTTTCACACGCACACCCATTTCTAAACTCATTCCTGTTACTGTAACTTTCTCCATGCCTGACATCTCTTCTTATCTCTTGAACTTGCTCCTTAACCAACAATCTTTCTTATCACTGGAACATCTACTAGCTTTTCCAGTCCTCTCTACCACTGTAATCTCCAGCTGTATGTATCACTTTATACCTCTGTAATCTCCGCCAGCGCCAACACTCCTACCAGAACCTACGTTCCTCCGAATTGTTGAGGGCACACCCCCCCACCCCACCCCCAGCCTGTGAATCTCACCATCCCAAAATACTTATCTTGTGAAACAGAGGAGTGAAAACTGAACAGGAGAGGAAGCAGACACGGAAATTGTAGGGTAAATGAACTAACATATTTGTTGAAGCCCAAACACTATCCATATCTCTAACCAATCCTTCTCCTTTAACCATAAACAAAAGACTGTTGTGGTGATTTTAACATTAGTAGTTTTAAAATATCTTTTGTCAACGTAGAACAGAGGGGATGGAAGCCATGGTAGTTGCATGATCCTCTTGCAGGATGTGGGAGTGAAAGGTTACCACGAGTGTTCCTGCTGACTTCACCTGCGAGAACTGCACCTAATTCCAGCCCCTCATATTCCACGTTAGGGAAATGGAGCTAGAGCTGGATTGAATTCAAATCCTTCTGGAGGCTGATTGGGTGTTAGAAACGAATTATAGGGAGGTAGTCACACCTACATTACATTATAAATGACCGCCAGGAGAGGGAAGGAAATTAGGCAGACCATACAGGGAGCCTCTTTGCCGGTTCCCTCAGGTCCAAGTATACCATCTTGGATATTGTAGGGGGGGGGATTAGCTACCAAAGGAAAGCCACAGCGGCCAGGTATCTGGCACTGAGCTTATCTCTGTGGCTCCCAAGGGAAGGGGAAGAATGGTAGACTGATAATGATATGAAATGCACTGGTTGGAGGAGCATACAGGAGATTCTATGGTTGCGATAGAGACCCACAGATGGTATGTTGCCTCCCGTATGCCAGGGTCATGGATGTTTTGGATTGATACGACAAGATTCTTAACGGGGAGGGAAAGCAACCAGGATTCGTGGTGCACATTGACAATGACATCATAAATGACTTGAACATATTCCACTGGCAGCTCATTCTATATGCATACCACCCCCTGAGTAAAAACGAAAACACACCCCCGGTTCCCTTTCATTCTTTCCTCTCCAACCTTAAACTGATGTCCTCTACTCATCGATTCCCCAATACTGGGATAAAAAAAGATTGAATAAATTCAACCTATCCATATCTTAATTGATCTTATACATTTTTATCAGGTCCCTCATCAGTCTCCTACATTCTAAAGAAGAAAAGTCCGAACTTGTCCAAATTCTTCCGCGAACTCAACTGATTTACTCCATGTATCATTCCTGTAAACTTATTCTGCATTCTTTCCAGTTTAAGGACATCTTTCCTATAGCTCCTGATGAAGGGCGTTTTGCCCGAAACGTCGATTTTCCTGCTCCTCGGATGCTGCCTGAACTGCTTTGCGTTTCCAGCACCACTCTAATCCTGAACAAAACTGATCATCATACTCCAAGTGTGGCCGTACCTACGTTCCATATAACTGCAACATAACTTCTCAACTTCTATATTCCATGCCCTGATTGATGAAGTCCAGTGTGATGAAAGCCTTCTCCACTGTCCTGTCTACTGTGACTCACAGAAAACTATGCATCTGAACTCCAAGATCCCTCTATTCCACTACATCCATTAAACCCCAACATTCGTCATGAATCTCCGACCTTGAATTCACTTTCCAAAACGCAAGGTCTCACATTTATTTATATTAAACTATATTTGACATGTTTCAGCCCACTTCCCCAGCTGACCCAAGTTTTGCTGCAATTTCCTCACTGTTCATGATACCGCCTATTTTTGCAACATCTTGCAAACTTACCAATCATGCCTTGTAAATTCTCATCCAAATCATTGATGTAGATAACAACAACAATGGGCCCAACACCAATCCCTGAGGCAATCCTCTCATCAAAAGACTCTAGTCAGACAAACATCTTTCCACTTATACCCTTTTCCTCTGACCATCAAGCAATTTGCCAGCTACCCCGGGTTCCATGCGAACTGAACTTCAAAAGCAGGCTACCACATGGAATTTTATCAAAGGTTGGCTGAAATCCATGCAAACTTCATCAAACGCCTTGGGATAAAGTGAGTACTGCAGATGATGGAGGTCAGAGTCGAAAGGTGTGGCGTTGGAAAAGCACAGCAGGTCAATCGGAATCAGAGGTGCAAGACAGTCAACTTTTTGGGCATAAGCCCTTCATCTGGAATGTCCTGATGACGGAATTATGCCCGAATAGTCGATTCTCATATTCCTTGACTTGTTGTGCTTTACAGCGCCAGATATTTCGAAGTCTACCGCCCTGCCATCGTCAACCGTCTTGGTCACTTCATCAAAGAGCTTTAACAAATTTGTCAGGCATTATCTCCCACTCTCAAAGTCATGTTTACTGCTCATAAACAAACTTTGTCTTTCCAAATGCATGCATATCGTATCAATCAGAATGTTCGCAAGTAACTTACTTACACAGATGTTAAGCTTACTGTCTATAGTGCCCAAACGTCCCGTTGCAGCCCTTGAATAATGACAGAATATTTGCTTCGAGGACCTCATCATGGCTAATAAAGATGCAAAAGTATCATCCTGGGGCTCCACAATTTCTTCTCTAGCTTTTTGCCGTGTTTTTGGATACATCTGGGAAGGACCAAGCGATTTATTAAACTTCATGCATTCTAATAGGTCCAACAACTCCGCTACTGTTTTGGACGGTCCCCAACATGTGACGACTAATTTACACAAGTTCTAAAGTCCTCATGTATTTCCACCCGATAAGCACAGAGGAGAAATATTCATTGAGGATCTCATCCAGCTCCTGTGGTTCCACACATACATGTCCACATTGGTCCTTGTAGGGTCCTATTCCCTCTCTAGTTATTTCTCTTTCCTTTAATATATCTGAAGAACTTCTTTGGAGTCATCTTAATCTTCTCAGCCAAGGCTATCTCGTGTCTTCTTTACTCCATCCTATTTTCCTTCTTCAGTAACTCCTGTCGCCCCTATACAACTCCAGGGATTCCCTTGATCCCGGCTACCTGTACCTGAGCCATGGATCCTCCTTTTTTCGTATCAAATCCTTAATATCTCTTATCAGCCAGTTTTCGTCTTCCTGCCAACCTTGCCCTTTACCCTCACAGGAACATATAGACCTTGAATCATAAAAATGTTCTTTTTCAGAAAGGCATCTGGTGACAAGTGGTGTCCCTCAGGTTTCAGTGTTGGGGCCGTAGCTGTTCACTTTATTATCTAAGTGATCTGGATGAAGAGACTGGGGCCATTCTGGCGAAGATCGCCAATGATACGACGTTAGGTGGACAGGCAGAGGTGCAGAGACTACAGAAAGATTTATGCAGTTTTGGAGAAAGGTCCAAAAAATGGCTGATGCAATTTAATGCGAGGTCTTGCACTTTGGAAAAAAACAACATAGGCATGGGCTATTTTATAAACGGTGAGAACATTCATAAAGCCAAAGTTCAAAAAAATCTGGGAGTGCTTGTACTCTAAAGGTTGACTTGCAGTTTGAGTTCGTGGCTAAGAAAGCAAATGCAACGTTGTCATTTATCTCAAGACAGTTGGAATGTAAATGCAGTGTTGTGTAACTGAGACATTATAAAACTCTGGTTAGGCCCTATTTAAAATACTATGTCCAGTTTTGGGCCACCGTACCTCAGCATGTCCAGTAGAGATTCGTACGGATGAGACTTGGAATAGTAGGCCTAATATACGATAAATGTCTGGTGATCCAGGGATTGTATTCATTAGAGTCTAGAAGGTTGAGGGGAGATCTGATAGAAACTTACAAGATAATGCATGGCTTAGAAATGGTTGACGCTGGGATATTGTTTCGTCAATACTATGACTCGTAGGCACAACTTTTGAGTTTGAGGGGATCAATTTAGAACGGAAATGATGAGACATTTCTTCAGCCAGTCGAATTCACTGCCACGGAGCGCAGTGGGGCCATGATGTTAAATGGCTTCAAGTCAGAGATTGATAAATTCTTAATCTCAGAAGGATTTAAGGATACAGGGAGAATGTGGGTAAGTGGCGTTGAAATGCCCATCAGCCATTTTTAAATGGCGAAATGGACTCGACGAGCCGAACGGCCTTACTTTCACTCCTATTTCTTATTTTGTTATAGAACTCTAGCTATCTTATTTTTAAATGCCTCCCATTTTCTGGACCTCCCTTTGACGGGAAACAAACTACTCCAATCAACTACTCAAAGCTCCCAATTCCATCAAAATTTGTTTTGGGCCAATTAAGAGCTTGAACCTGTCGATCAGTTTTTTTCCCTCTCTATAACTATTTTAAAATTAGTAGAACTATGGTCATTAGACCCAAGATGTTCCCCCACTATCACCTCCGTCACCGGCCTGCCCTATTTCCCAAGAGAAGGTCAAGTTTTTCCCCTTCCCAATAAGGACCCTCTATGTATTGCTTGAGGAAATGTTCATGAACACAGTTAACAGGTTCCACACCATCTAATCCCTTAACGCTCTGTCAGCCCCACTCTATATTAGGAAAATTAAAATCCCTTACTTTAACAAACGTATCGCTCCTGCAGGTCTCCCCATTCTCTCTGCATATTTGTTCATATATTTCCAGTGGACTCGTTGGGGTCTTATTGTTCATCCCCAATGACGTCACCATCCCCTTATTTCCTAGCTCTGCCAACAAAGCTTCATGGATGATCCTTCCGTTATTTCATCTCTGATTATGGCTGCGATACATGCCTTAATCAGAAATGCAACAACCCCTCCCCTCCTTACACCAGGCCTCTTTCCTGCCTCGAGCACCTGTACTCTGGCACATTAAGTTGTCAAAACTGACCCTCCCTTAGCAATGCTTCTGTAATATCTCAGTCCCAGATACCTATCCACCCCCTAAGTTCATCGTACTTACCTGTCAGCCCTCTTGCTTTGAAGTAATTGCAAGTTAATCCAACAGTCTTCCCTTGCACCCTGTCATGTTTTAGCCTGACCTGCCTTCGATTACTGTATCTCGTTCCAGCCACACATTTACCACCCTGTTCTTGCAGTTTCCACTCCCTTGCCTCAAATTTGTGACTGGCATAATTCCCCACAACATTGCTCAGCACTGGACTGTCCCTTATTGTATCTTTTACATTTTGATATAAGAAGCTCACTGGAATAAATTTCAAACCACCTGTCCCCTCGTTCAAAACGTTACCGTTCTCCCAATCTAGTTGGAATTGAAATTCCTGGATATAATTATCATATTTTTGTTTTTGCACACCTTAGTGGACTGGATATGTATCTGTTGCTGTATTTTCATTTATCTGGAAGTCTACAATATATCCCTAACAGTGGCTCTGTCATCGTTTTGATCCTAAGCTCGATCCACAAAGCCTTTTTAGAAGTTTCTTCCAACATATTGTCCCTCCGTACTGCAGTAACGTATTCCATAATTAATAGTGTAATATCAACTCTTCTTTTACACCCTCTCCAATAATGCCTATAGTTCCTGAACCCAGAATATTGAGTTGTCAGCCCTGATCTCCCTCAAACACGTCTCTATGATGGCAAAAATGTCACACTTACATATGTCAACTCATTTCCTTATCACATCTCTCGGTCCTATGATAAAGCTAGCATGAAGGCGAAGGACATCCGGCCTGGAATATAACACCTTGAATGGATTTTAAAAGTAAAGAAGTTTTGTTATAATTACATAAGTTACCACATCGGGGATATTGTGCCAGTTTCGGTTTCCACATGAAGACACATGTGGTGACACTGGAGGTAGTTCAGAGGAGGTTCAATTTCATTTCGGGCATTCAAGGGCTGTCGTCCGAGGAGCACTTGAATTGTTTGGGCTTGTACTCGGTGAAGTTCAGAAGAATGGAGGCAAGGGAAGGAGAGAGATATGTTGAGAAATATACAATGCCAAACGAGAACGATAAATTGGACGTTAGAAATACGTGTCCCATTATAGAACCGGCTCGAACGTGTTGTCAAAAACAGAGTTAGAGGAGTTAGGTTCAAAACTAAGATGAAGATAAATTACTTCTCGCAGAGGATTGTGAATGTATGAAACTCACTGTCGCAACGTGTCGTGGAGACAGAATCAATCCACAGATCGAAGAAAGAAAAAGATGTTTCAGATGAAAAACAGGATATTGGGCAATCAGGATCAGGCAGAAAAATGGAGTTGAGACCGGAATAGAACATAGAACATAGAACATAGAAGAATACAGCGCAGTACAGGCCCTTCAGCCCTCGATGTTGCGCCGATAAAAGCCCACCAAACCTACACTAACCCACTATCCTCCATATACCTATCCAATGCCCGCTTAAATACCCATAAAGAGGGAGAGTCCACTACTGCTACTGGCAGGGCATTCCATGAACTTACGACTCGCTGAGTGAAGAACCTACCCCTAACATCAGTCCTATACCTACCCCCCCTTAATTTAAAGCTATGCCCCCTTGTGATAGCTGACTCCATACGTGGAAAAAGGTTCTCACTGTCAACCCTATCTAACCCCCTAATCATCTTGTACACCTCTATCAAGTCACCCCTAAACCTTCTTTTCTCCAATGAAAACAACCCCAAGTGCCTCAGCCTTTCCTCATAGGATCTTCCTACCATACCAGGCAACATCCTGGTAAACTTCGTCTGCACCCGTTCCAGTGCCTCCACATCCTTCCTATAGTATGGCGACCAAAACTGCACACAATATTCCAGATGCGGATGCACCAGAGTCTTATACAACTGCAGCATGACCTCAGGACTCCGGAACTCAATTCCTCTACCAATAAAAGCCAGTACGCCATATGCCTTCTTCACAGCACTATTTACCTGGGTGGCAACTTTCAGAGATCTGTGTACATGGACACCAAGATCCCTCTGCTCTTCCACACTACCAAGTATCCGACCATTAGCCCAGTACCCCATCTTTCTATTACTCTTACCAAAGTGAATCACCTCACACTTAGCTACATTGAACTCCATTTGCCACCTTTCTGCCCAGCTCTGCAGCTTCTCTATATCCCGCTGTAACCTGCCATATCCTTCCTCACTGTCTACAACTCCTCTGACTTTCGTATCATCCGCAAACTTGCTCACCCAACCTTCTAACCCTTCCTCCAGGTCATTTATAAAAATGACAAACAGCAATGGTCCCAAAACAGATCCTTGCGGAACACCGTTAGTGACGGCACTCCAAGATGAACCTTTGCCATCAACTACTACCCTCTGTCTTCTTCCAGCCAGCCAATTCCTAATCCAAACCGCCAACTCACCCTCAATGCCATATCTCTGTATTTTCTGCAGTAGCCTACCATGGGGGACCTTATCAAATGCCTTACTAAAATCCATATATACCACATCTACCGCTTTCCCCTCATCTACCTCCTTAGTCACCTTCTCAAAGAATTCAATAAGGTTTGTGAGGCACGACCTGCCCTTCACAAAACCATGCTGACTATCCTTGATCACATTATTCTTATCCAGATGTGCATAAATCCTATCCCTTACAATTCTCTCTAAGACTTTGCCCACAACAGAAGTGAGACTCACTGGCCTATAGTTACTAGGATTATCCCTACTCCCCTTCTTGAACAAGGGAACCACGTTTGCTAGCCTCTAGTCCTCTGGAACTACTCCTGTAGACAAAGAGGACACAAAAATCAAGGCGAATGGCTCTGCAATCCCCTCCCTTGCTTCCCAGAGAATCCTAGGATAAATGCCATCAGGCCAAGGGGACTTATCTATTTTCACCCTCGCCAGAATTTCCAACACCTCTTCTCTACATATCTCAAAGCCATCCATTCTACTTATTCGTGCCTCAGTATTCATATCGACAACAATGTCCTGTTCCTGAGTGAATACTGACGAAAAGTATTCATTCATTGCCTCCCCAATCTCTTCAGCCTCCACACGCAACTTCCCATTACTATCCTTGATTGGACCTATTCCTTCCCTAGTCATTCTTTTATTCCTAACATACCTATAGAAAGCCGTAGGCTTTTCCCTAATACTACCAACTAAGGACCTTTCATGTCCCCTCCTTGCTGCTCTTAGCTCTCTCTTCAGGTCCTTCTGGGCTACCTTATAACTCTCAATCGCCCCTATTGAACCTTCACGCCTCATCTTTACAAAGGCCGCCCTCTTCCATTTAACAAGGGATTCCAACTCCTTATTAAACCACGGCTCCCTCACACGACCCTTTCCTCCCTGCCTGATAGGTACGTACTTATCAAGGACACTCAATAGTTGCTCCTTGAACAAGTTCCACATATCAATTACGCTCTTGCCTTGGAATCTACTTTTCCAATCCACACATCCTAAGTCATGCCTCAACGCATCATAATTTCCCTGCCCCCAGCTATAACTCTTGCCCTGTAGTACACACTTATCCCTCTCCATCACTAGAGTAAAAATCACCGAATTGTGGTCACTGTCCCCAAAGTGCTCACCTACCTCTAGTTCTAATACCTGGCCTAATCGGAATTGCCATGATCATATTAAGTGATGCAGTAGACACGAAGGGCTGAATTGCCTACTCCCACTCCTAACTCCGATGTTCCTTTATTGTTCTATCAGCTGTTCTTTGGCTCTTTTAGTTATCGTTGATGGTTGGTCTGGCGGGAGCCGGTGGGTGTGGTTGCGGGACATGCAGGCTTGCTCGGCAGATGGCGATTAAGACAGTAACATGGAGATAAGGCCACAATCAGGTCGTGTTCGCTGCCAGAGAAGGCCTGGAATCAGATGGCCCATTCATAATCCTGATGTTTCATTGTCTGGCGGAAACAAAATCAAAATGTCATATAGACAGTCCTTAATTGACATGTTCATTTCGTAATAAAAGAGAAAATCGCTATTTTGATCGAAAGGAAAATGTGTTGACCATTGTTTTGCAATTTAAAGGTTAATTTCTGCAATTGCAGGCTTGGAACTGGGTGACGAGACTGCAAAACTAGTTAGCATTGTCTCAGATTGCTAGTTTGGACACGGAATAAAAATTTACATTGTTGTCATTTCCATTGGAATATCGCCACATTGCATGTGTTTGGCAAAAACTTCTGACTGTTATAGAAGAAGATTGAAAAGCGGCTAAACAGTAGACATGAAGTGGACATATGTGTATTCTCCGGAAATTGATGTGTAAAAATGGTAAATTTGTAAAATGTCGGAAAGCATTGCGATGTCCTTTGAAGAGGTAAAATGTTTTTCAATGCATTAAACAAAAATAAAAGCTGTGGGTATGCAGATTGTAGGTGCCCAAATTGAGACAATGTATCAAAACCATCCAGTTATAGTGCCTAAGCAGCATTTTTACCCAGATAATAATTTAAAATCTTCTTCAGGACTGAGAGAGGGTTTAGAGGGGAGCTGCAGATAAAGCGGGTGGCGAAGGTAGTGAAGTGAAGTGGGTATAGTTGAAGATAGATAGAGAGTACGACCTGGTTGGTCAATGGGAGGAATGAATCTGGTAGGTGGCAGGGAGGGGAAGGGCTGGGAAGGGAGTCGCAGGATGAGAATGAAGTTATGTGAAATTGGAGAACTCTATGTTGAGTCCTCCGGGCTGTAGGCTCACTCGGCGGAATATGAGGTATTGTCCTCCAACTTTGTGGTTTGGTTCGTGTGGCAATGGATGAGACCGAAAATGATTTTGTTGTAAAGGGAGTGGAAGTGGAATTATAATGGGCGGTGACTAGGAAGTCTGCTCAGCCCCTGCAGACCTGGCTGTGATGCTTAGTAAACCATTTCCTAACTTTACATTCGGTCTTCCTGATGTAGAGAAGACCTCATTGGGAGCACCTGATGCAGTTAACTGGGTTTAAAGAGGGGCACACTTGGAAGGGCTGTTTGGAGCTCTGAATGGAGGGGAGGGTGTGGTGTGCCAGCAGGTTTTGCTGGGGGTTCCTGGGGGTTCACAGGGGTTGGTGGATAGAGAGGTGCAAACCATGTAGGCGGCACGGTGGCACAGTGGTTAGCACTGCTGCCTCACAGCGCCTGAGACCCGGGTTCAATTCCCGCCTCAGGCGACTGACTGTGTGGAGTTTGCACGTTCTCCCCGTGTCTGCGTGGGTTTCCTCCGGGTGCTCCGGTTTCCTCCCACAGTCCAAAGATGTGCAGGCCAGGTGAATTGGCCATGCTAAATTGCCCATAGTGTTAGGTAAGGGGTAAATGTAGATGTAGGGGTATGGGTGGGTTACGCTTCGGCGGGGTGGTGTGGACTTGTTGGGCCTAAGGGCCTGTTTCCACACTGTAAGTAATCTAATCTAATGTAGTGTCGAAAGGAAAGGCACTTGCAGAAGGTGGAGAGAGGTTGGGAGGGGGCTTTTTATTTCGGTGGTGGGGTTAGTTGGAGTTGGCAGACATGGTCAAGATATTCTATTGCAAGGGGAGTAGATAGGCGGTTGTGTGGCCGAAAACTGGACTAACGGATGGTATGTTGCCTCACAAATGCTCGGGTTAGGGATGTCACCGATTGGCTGCATAACATTCTAAAAGGGGAGCGTTAACAGCCAGTTGTGTTGTTGCATACAGCCACCAACGATATAAGTAAAAAACCGGCATGAGGTCCTGAAAGCAGAATTCAGGGAGCTAGGAGATAAGTTAAAGAGAACCTCAAAGGTAGAGATCTAGGGATTACTACAAGTGCTAGCCAGCGTAGGAATGATAAAAGAATAGGTAGGATAAACACTTGGTTTGAAGCATGGTGTAGGAGGGAGAGGTTCAGATTTGTTGGATGTTGGGACCGGTTGTGGGGAAGGTGGGGCTATTACAAAATGGACGGTCTAGATCTGAACCAGACTGGCACCAATGTCCTTGGGGAAGTTTTTGCAACTACTGTTGGGGAGGTTTTAAACTAATGTGGCAGGGGGCAGGGAACCAGAAGAGAAGACAAGTCGACAGCGAAGTGGAAACTGGAGACTGCAAGAATCATGAAGTTAGTATTAATAAGGGGAAGAGTAGGCAGTGAGCAGATGAACGCAAAAGAACTGATGGCCTGACGTGCGTATACTTTAATGTAAGGAGTATAGTGTGTAAGGCAGATGAACTTAGGGCTTGGATTGATGCCTAGGAGCATGGCGTTATTACAGTCACAGAGACTTGGTAGAAAGAAGGACATGATTGGCAACGAAATTTTCAGGATCCTGGGCAAGTGACAGAGAATGGACAATGATATAGATTCAAGTCAGGATGCTGTGTAACCTTGGAGATTGCATTCCTCACCATGTGATGCTCAGAGTGATATAAATACTGAGACTAAATTATCAGTTTTTCAAAAATAAAAGTCATAGGGTCATACAGCATACAGTCTCTTCAGCCCAATATTTCTAGCCAGCCAAAAATCAACAAACTACATTAACCCCTCTTACCTTGGTATCTATAGAATACTATGCCCTGACATTTAAAGTGCTCGTGCTCGTTCATCTGCTTCTTAAATGCTGTGTTGTCTTGTATTATCTGTGATTTGAACTGTAACTTAGCATTTACTTTTAATTTATGCACGAAATAATTTCTGCAAATAGATCACAAAACTTTAGAGACAGTGACAGGCTCATCTTCCCCAGAACCGGTCCCAGCATTAAAAAAAATCTGCATTGTTCAATAATTGTTAGAAAATTGAGCCTTCATTTTGATTCATTTGGGAGTTTAACTGAGCTAGAACAACATTAGTTATCCTCGAGAAGTTCCATTCAGTTTGGTATTTGTAATCCACAGTGCTGTTGGGACGGAGTCACAGCAGTTGTATCTTGTGTGTCATTGTTGCAGGGAGCAAGTGTTCCTCGTGATGGACAAAGTGTTAAACAAGCCTCGTGCTTTCTCTTTGATAACCGTTGCTGGAGCTGTATTCATCCGGGTACCAGGCGGTCATCCTTCAGCCTCCCTGAATTGTGCCATGTCGATAATGGATGAATTTTGCCGAGATTTAGGAAGTGAGTCACCCACTACAGAATTACCAGCATCTGAAAAATGCTGTCTTTGTATGGCTGGTCTTGTTGACTTTCTGATCAATACCACTGATTGCAATCGAAGGCTAATGGATTCTCTCCCATTGGAGATATTTACTGCATGACCAAATTAAAGAATTATTTTGTTTGCTGCTCATCAGCTAAACCTAAACGTTGTCCACATATCTCAGAATAGGGACTCCGACTGCTGCAATACCTGAAGATTGTGAAATAGTGCTGAAGATTGGATTGAGTTCAATTAGGACACTGATCTTTTCCTCCTCTCTCAATGTGGTATGTCTCAAATACCAACATTCTAATTGGAATCACACTTTCAAGTCACAGAAACATGGAACTGGATCAAGGAATCAGTTAGAAAAATGATTGGGACTTCGAGGTTGGAGTGAGGTGGCGAGGTGAATGCTGTGATGAGCAACCGGCAGGAAAGTACAGGGAACCGTGCTCTTTATCAAAGCAAATGCCTGGGAAGAATTTAATATGCTCCAGCTAAATACCACCTCTATGGCTAGAAGTCTAAATTGTACGAAATGAAAAGCTATATCCACATTATCGAAATACTTAAAATAATGTTAGCAAACAACTGGAAGAGCGTTAGTGCTGTTGTTGGACAATACTTGCGCTAGGCATGTGAATAATCCTGGATGTTCCCAGAGATGGCTGGACTGCCTTAAGTAAGTATCATTGTCCATTGAATCTATATCATTGTCCATTGACCATGGCTTGTCTAGTTGACTTTCTGATCAATATTTACACATAGAATATTTGTCTTTCGGTATTGAGTATACTACTGATATGGATGCGTTTAGTAAGTGTTGAGACTCCATTAGATTATGCTGGTTTTCAATATAGCCACTTATTGAGTACAATCAACCTAACAGATCAACAACTGCCATTGGCTGTTGCTTCATATTATATCAGAGCATTCATGACTGCCAACACATAGAATCATGCAATGAAAAACTAGCCTATCGAGTCTGCACCACCAAGTGCATATCCAAAGGATTTTTTTTTTCAAAACGTTATATGGTTACCTTCCTGTCCCACCCTCCGAGGCAGTGCATTCCAAGCACATACCACCCTCTCAGTTCCAAACCGATTCCATAAATCCCGTCTCATTCTCTCGCCTTCCACTTTAAAAGTGTGTCCCTTTGTTGACCCTCCGACTAAGGGAAACTGATTCTGTCTGTTCATCGTGTCCTTACCTCTTATGCTCTTGTACACTGTGTCGGGTCCTCTCCTCAACCTTCCCTGCTGCAAAGAAAAAACGAGCAAATTTAACCCGTCTTCATTGCTTGAGCACTCACTTCTGACGTGCATCATCTCACATTTGTCAGTGTCAACTTTCATCGGCCATGCATCTGGCCACCTGAATAATCTACATATTGTCCTGTAACCTGACACTTTCTTCCTCACTGTGAGCCACCCCATTAATCTTTGTGTAATCCATAATATTATTTATCACTCCAATACTCCCATATTTCATTTTCTCACAATCATCGTTTGTGAACACCACAAAGAGACCGTGATTTCCTGCCTTTCTTCAGATGTTTTTCACAAAGGAAGAATTTTAAAAAATCCAATTTATTCCTGATCTTATTTGGTGATTTTACAAATGTGGTTATGGTCGTTCATGTGGCAGTCACAAGTAGCGTTTTCAACACGGAGCTGAACTCTCCTTTTGCAATCTGCCCTTCTGCAAGTTGTATTCACAAAACTTGTAAATAATATAGCATGAACTAGGGTTTGGCCCCTTGCACTGTAACATTTATATTTTGCGTGGCAATAGTGTATGTTCTTTGCAACATTCCCTGCAACAGTCAGCGCTGAAGTAATTTTTCATCTGCAGGATGGACAGACCCATTTGTTTGAAAGAGCGAGTGTGATGAGGATAAAGACTCAATTAAATTTTTCATTATGTGCAAACTGCAGAACATCAAATCATATTTTCATGTTTATCTTTAATTGGGAACAAATTATTAGAACAAATGCCCACTGTTTTACATAAAGTAAAAAAAAAGTGTTTTAAAATATTGAGACACCACACTAGGGGAGAAACACATGTCACCTGCACTTGATGAAGATATAGAAATACAGAGTAAATCTACAATCCAAACATGAACCAAGTGATAGAAATAAAGTATTAGGAATCTCTTCTTAATTTCAATGGAAACCAGATCCCAATTTTCCTTTCAGTGGTCTTTCCTCGACCAATTTCACTTCTCCAAAAACAACGTTTCTCTGTCACTAAAACATATCTGTCACTTGCCCTCCTCCGTCTTAGTCTTTCCTTGCACTCCTACTTCACTTCCACGAGCCCTTCTGTGGTTACAGACTCTTCCACTGTCGATCTTCCATCGCACCCTTCTGCTGCTCCCACTGCAATTTAAACCACTTCCCAAGTTACTCCCATTTCCCCTGGCCATGCTTTCGCTTTTTGGCATTTCAAATGGGATGAAGAATCTGCTGCTTTCTGCGTTGCCACTGATCATCAATAAATGATGAAATTGAAATGATCAATGTCCAATAGGACCAGACATTACTGTGTGACTGCCACTGTCTGATGTTCGTGAACGAAGTGGTTTTGCTCCCCATGATAGAGAGTGGAGCTTCTTTCTGTCTCTCTGTAATAGTGCTTAACCGAACAGCATCATCACGAATACAACAAATGTCTCCTCTGAGTCAAAAGTCCATGCATCATTTTTTCTTTCAAGATTGTGAGGACGCTGTTAGAATAAACAATGTTCTGTTCTTTTGCTCTTTATATTATTATAATTGATGTCCCAATGTCATTTAATGTGAGGTCAGAGCGACTTCCCTTGCCATCAAAGTAATATTTGTCGCATGTGGCATCAAGGACCCTGAGAAAATTGTGATCAATCGGAATCAGAGGAAATTTTGCACTGGTAATTTCCTTATTGTACAATGGTAAAAACCAATCGCTGAAAGTTGTCTTGCAAGCAACATGCCATTCTGACTGGTGATTCATACATTGTTATTTCACTGTCATTTGCTAAGTATCTTGGAAACCCCTTAATTTTTTGTAGGTATCTGCACCACATAAACAGAGGCGGTTCAAGAAGTCAGCTCCATATCATCTTCCCCAGATCTATTGGGGATATTAAATAAACTCTGCCCTTGCCTGTGCCTTCCAAAGCAATGGATGAATTTGTCTTGTCAGAAAGATCATCATATGTTTTCACGGTTTGGTCTAAAATCTTACGAAAGTAAGATATTGCTGGTTGAATGCCACCACAGTGAAATCAGTACGTTACAATAATTTACCGATCCCGATTGTTTTCAATCAGAGCTGCTTTCTGAGATTTGATCATGCGATGTCAGCATCACTAACTTCAATGTTTTCTCTGTCCAATAACATCGAATCAAATTGGACCAAAGGTGCAACACTCCTCAATTCTATTCCATCCTCCAGCTCATTTACTATGCGAACCAGAAGTTTTTTTTTGTTTTTCTTTCAGGGAATAAGGGCTACAAAGTGCAACAACTAGGAGGTGCTCATGACCCTCTGGAACATTCCTCCCCAGCACTGCCCTCTGCCTCCCGCCCGTCGACCAACCCCACCTTCTGTCGTATATTCATCATCCTCCATTCCTTCCACTCTATGATGCTGAACGTTCTGGACATGGTAACGGTCTCAGCTTTATCCCTCTGTGCCCCCACCTGAATCAAATTCGGACACAACAAAACGTTGAACACTTCTTTCATCATCTTTGCCTTCATGCAAATTTCTTTGGACAAGTATCCTTTCCACGTCTCTCAGACCCCTTCGCCCAGCTCCAACACTATCCGTCAGCCTGAATCACTCCCTCTAGTCTTTTACCTGCACTCGATCTGTTCATTGAGAACATTGGTTACTTCAATTTATCTGCATCCTCCTCGCCCAATCGAATCTATTTCTCTCCATACAGACTGCATTGTGTGTGCTGAGAGCCAAACCTGACTTTGTTACGAAACCAGTGCCAATTGCAGCAGTTTTACATTAGATTAGATTACTTACAGTGTGGAAACTGGCCCTTCGGCCCAACAAGTCCACACCAACCCGCCGAAGCGCAACCCACCCAGACCCATTGCCCTACATTTACCCCTTTACCTAACACTACAGGCAATTTAGCATGGCCAATTCACCTAATCTGCACATTTTTGGACTGTGGGAGGAAACCTGAGCACCCAGAGGAAACCCACGCAGACACAGGGAGAATGTGCAAACTCCACACAGTCAGTCGGCCGAGGCGGGAATTGAACCCGGGACTCTGGTGCTGTGAGGCAGCAGTGCTAACCACTGTGCCACCGTGTTGGACTGGTCATTATATTGCAGAGGCTGTGGGTCAGCTCTGAGATACCTCCTCCTATCTCCTCCTGGACCACATCAAGTCATTATATCAACTACAATAACTGACCTAATTTCATCTCGTGATCTGCCCTCTTACTAAACAACTCCCAAGCTATTGTTTCACTGATAGCACAGATTGCTTTCATCACCTCGTAAAAATCCACAAACAGAACAGTCAAGGACAGACCTATTGCTTCAGCCTGCTTCTACCAAACAGAAGTCATCTCTTCTTAACTTGACTCAGTCTTTTGACCCCGGTCCAACCTCTGCTCACGTACATCCGTGATTCCCGAAGACCTTGTGCCGGTTTTGAAATTTCTACTTTGCAGGCTCCACCCGGTGCTTTTTTTTTAACATGGACATGCAATTCCTTTACAAGTGCATCCCCCATCAGGATGGTCTCAGGCCTCTTTGCTTTTTCATGGACAAAAGACCTGAACTGCCCTCAGCCACCAACATGCTCTTCCACTTGGCTGACGTCATCCTCACCCTCAATAACTTCGCTTATTTTCTTCAAGTTGGGGGGGGGGGCAGTGACGGGAGCATGGGTACGCACATGGGTCCCTGTTATTGCATAATTAGGGCTGTATTTAGGACTTTAAACTAAATGGTTCGGGTTTGGGGGAGGGGAGGTCGGTAACAGGGGAAGTTAGAAAATCCGAAATGAAGGAGGAGGCAAGAGTTCAGAACTCATGAGAGTTTATTAAAATCTCCAGTACTGACGCAAACTCGACAGAGTGTAAGGAAATGGTTAGCTATCAATCTTCAAATACACTGGACAAAAAAATTACAATGACAGGGAGGGAAGATTAATACAGGACTGAAGGTGTTATATCTGAATGCATGCAGCATAACGAATAAGGCAAATGATCAAAGTTTGTGAGAAGACTTGTAGCTCGGGTGCTCATTGTTGCGGTTCTGATCACTGAGTTGGGATTTGTGTTGCAGACGTTTTGTCCCCTGTCTAGGTGACATCCTCAGTGCTTGGGAGCCTCCTGTGAAGCGCTTATGTGATGTTTCCTCCGGCATTTGTAGTGGTTTGTCCCTGCCACTTCCGGTTGTCAGTTCCAGCTGTCCGCTGCAGTGGCCGGTATATTGGGTCCAGGTCGATGTATTTGTTGATAGAATCACAAAACAGTACATAGGACAAACAGGAAGACGGTTAACGATCTGTATCCATGAATACCAACTAGCCACGAAACGACACGAACAGCTATCCTTAGTAGCCACATATGCAGATGACAAGCAACATGAGTTCGACTGGGACAACACTACTATTATAGGACAAGCCAAACAGAGAACAGCCAGGGGATTCCTAGAGGCATGGCACTCATCCACCGATTCAATCAACAAACACATCGACCTGGACCCAATATACCGGCCACTGTAGTGGACAGCTGGAACTGACAACCGGAAGCGGCAGAGATAAACCATGATAAATGTCGGAGGAAACAGCACAGAAGCGCTTCACAGGAGGCTCCCAAGCACTGAGGATATCACCTAGACAGGGGACGAAACGTCTGCAGCACAAATTCCCAGCTCGGCGAACAGAACCACAATATAAGGTAAATGAGCTTGTGGCACTGGTCGAAATTGCAGGTATGACTTGGTGGGCATCACGGAGACATGGCTCTAATAAATTCAAGAGCAAACTTTTAGATCTATTAGAGGCGAAGAGGGGCTGAGGCTCCTGTAACTCTTCCTCCTGGATCCTCTACCTCCTCAGTCACAGCCACCTGAATCTGACCATTGGTTGAATTTGATTTAGTTGATCTGACTTCTCCCGAAACACAGCATCCAAGTAACTCTCCCTCTTTCTGACGTTTTGCAGTGTTTGAAGATCAGATTCCAGCTCATCGACTCTAAGCCGGAGTTCTTTCAGTAACAAACATTTACTACAGGAATGATCACTAGCGACCACAGTGAGGTCCACCAGCTCTCACATCATGCAGAAACAACACATCACCTGACCCTCAAGAAAGAATACTGCGTGATCTTTATTTCATTTAATTAGTTTTGATTGTTTAAAAATTCTTTAACTGTTTTTGTATGCCTGCTTATGGCAGTTGTAACCAATAAATTAACAGGATTTATTTTAATTCGTATTCAAATTTAGTCAAGTCGCTGTTAGCTAATCGTATCACAACCTTCCTTTGACAAACTTGCTCATTATTTTCACAAAGAATTCTTACAAAACTTTCACATGGGACCTCTCGTTGGCGAAGCCGTGCTGACCCCGCCCTATTTTCACCATGCACCTCGGAGCATTCTGTAATCTCATTCTTAATAATGGGCTCAAAAAACCTCGTAATGACATATGTCAGGCTAACTGGCCAATGAATTCCTGTCTTTTGTGATCCTTCCTTTTTACACCGAGATTTTACGTTATAAATATTCCAGTCCTCTGGGAGTCTCCCTGATGACAGTTATTCCTGAAAATTCATGACCAATGTCTCCAGGATCTCCTGTGCTATCTCCCTCAGAACATTGGGTTGTCATCCATCCAGGCGGTGTGATTCATCCACCTTTGACCATTTCAGCTTCTCCAGCAACATTTCCTCAGTGCAGATCACTCCTTTCATCTCTAGCCATGACTCTCTTCACTTTCTGGAGTGTTACTCGTGAGGACTGATGCAAAATATCCATTCATCCCCAACTCTTTGTTCTCCGTTTCACTGCAGCCAGCCACGTTTTTAATGGTTCAATGTCAATGATTGCCTCGCTTCCTTGTATACATATTAACAAAACTTCAGCGATCTCCTTTTCTATAGCAAGCTAGCTTATATGTTTCATGTTCTCCATCTCATTTTTTTTTTCTAACTGTCTGCTCCTCCTTTATAAAGGCTTCGCAATCCGAGACAGTTAAAAATCACACAACACCATTTTATAGTCCAACAGGTTTAATTGGAAGTACTAGCTTTCGGAGCACTACTCATTCGTCAAGTGGTTGATGAAGGAGCGTCGCTCAAAAAGCTAGTGCTTCCAATTAAACCTTTTGGACGATAACCTGATGCTGTGTGACTTTTAACTGTGTACACCAGAGTCCAAAATCAGCATCTCCAACTCAATCCTACACAAGCTGAGTGAGAGTATTCCAGTGACCTGACTGTCGAAAGTAAGCATGTAACTACACTAATCCTTTTCTTCCATCATTGGGCGTCCTGGTGGTACAGTCCTGCTGCCCTACAGGGCCAGGGACCCGGATTCAGTTCCAGTCTCAGGTGAGTGTGTGGAGTTTGTACATTCTCCATCTGTCTGCATTAGGAGCATTAACTCATTTTCTCTTTCCACGGTATGTTTCTGTGTTTGTTTTGGGTATCTGCAATTTACAGTATTTTTGCTTTTTTTTTTCAATGGAGTTACGCGGCAAATGTGACAAATTTGTTGTAGAAGCCGACGTGGTGCTCAGGCTGTCATGGGTATTTGGCAAACTTGCCTGACCACTTGTGTGAATACAGTGAGCCTGGTTACCCATTCTATCTCTCTCTGTCCGTCTGTCCATCCGTCACTGCATGCAAACTTTCTTCGTGGCACTCCCGAGACTCACCTCAATCCATCGTCTGACATTGGGTGCTCCTTATGCAGAGCTGTGTGCACAAAGACACTGGGCAATTTCTGACCAACTGGGAATGTTTGGTAAAGACTCTGCCCTTGAAAGAAACAGATAGCTAAAATCTAATTGAATAGTAAAGCACAGTAAATGGTCTGAATGACCTGCTATCTGCTCTGATATTTTCTGGTCTTATGGACTAACTTCTGTTTGTCCTTGTCCATCTGCAGATAGATGCTCCATATGTATCCCTTAACAAATAGGTTTTGTGGAGGTTTTCGATATTAAATCCTGTGGTCATTGTACTGCTTCAGTGGAGTTCTCTTTCCTGGTTGTTGAGCCCACACTTAATATTTTATGATCAAGTCCATCTACTTTAAAGGAAAGGTCTTTCTGGAGTGGTGCTGAAAGGATATTTGAATTTTAGAGAGATTAGAATATGCCACGTTCCCGTGAGGTGACGAACACGAAGGCAGTCTAGTTAAATACATCACCAAAGAGCTGGGAAAGGAGGCAAGCTTCTGATATGTGGATCATTGGTATTTCTGGATAGGTAGGACCTACACAAGAAGGACGGGATCCACCTGAACTAGCACTAATCTTCTGGCAGACAGATTTGCTACTGTGACTCAGACGGGTTTAAAGTATTGCAGTACAGAGTTGGCAGCAGAGCAATAGTTCCAAATATACAATAACTGAGGTGCATTTGGAGACAAATACCGGTACAGCTAATACTGGATTAGTGGTGCTGGAAGAGCACAGCAATTCAGGCAGCATCCAACGAGCAGCGAAATCGACGTTTCGGGCAAAAGCCCTTCATCAGGCCCAAAACGACTCCTCCACTGCTTTTGTCTTCTTCTCTATCTTGTCAAAAACAACAAAACCCTGGAACGGTGAGCAGCCAGTCCTGTCCGTCTCTCAACCAAGACCCTGCTATAGTCATGCCATCATCGTCACATCTACGGCTCCAAATTCATTTTCCTTACCATAATACTGCTTGCATTGAAATAAACATATTTCAGTGCAAAGATATCAGGTCCTGGAGCTTCAAGTCCCTTCTAAACACGTGACCATGAAAAAATATTTGCACTTGCGATGTTTACCTTGTTCTCTGCTCAGAATCTGTCAGACGGGAAGATAGTGTATGGTGGTCAAGTCATTGACTCATAATCTAGAGTCACATAAAAATAATCTATTGCTATCACATGAAAAATTGGTGGATTTAAAATGAAACCACTATCATTTGTCATAAAAATCTGGTTGCCTCATATGTGACTGCAAACACATAGCAGTGTGTTTTAGTATTTATTGCCCTTTGGAATAGCTGGACAAGCCACTCAGTTCAAGATAGACCTACCATGCTGTCCTGCATGGGGCTGCACATATCCCTTGAAAGAGTATCAAAAGGAAAGATAGCTCCCTTCGTCTGCCTGTTTCCTAAATGCCTTCAGCTCCTTTTCATTCAGGTAAGTGGTCGCTTCCTATTTTGGATGCGTTCTATCTCATTGAAAGTCTTTCTGAGAGTGATGTTCATCTCCTAGGCACCTTTGGTGCTAGTTTTATTAATAATGACATTCACATGCAAGGAACTTCCATGTCAGACGTAGGCTTAGAGAAGGATTGGCTTTTTATGCCATTGGAAAGAAACAGAAACCGTTAAGTGAGTGGAAAGAATTACTGTGGTCATGCCTGAGAGTGTTTTTGAGGCTGCATTTCAGGCACTCTGCACAGATTTTCTCTCCGTTATAAGGAAAGATCTCTGCCACAGTGAAAATGCAAAGGCGTTTCACCAGACTAACCCCTTCGGTGATGATACCACGAGGAGTAAGCGAAGAAATTTCTGTCGTGCTGTGAGAGAATAAGAGGTGATTACATTGAAACCTGAGGGAGATGGACAATCATTCATTATATTCTAAACGGATACTTAGACTGTGACAATTTCCAATTCTTATTTTTTTTCTTTGGGTTACATGATTCTCGATCATTTAAGTGCCCTCTAAGGACGTTCCCCCCCACTCCACCCTCACTCCAAATCGATTGAGATACAGGCGACTAGACTAGACGGATTGAAGTTCACAAAGAGGAGGTGTTAGCAATTCTGGAAAGTGTCAAATTATATAAGTTCCCCGCACCAAATGGGATTTAACCTTCGATTCTCTGGCAAGTCAAGGAGGAAATTGCTTACCCTTTGACTTTGATTAGAACATTAGAAAATTACAGCTCAGTACAGGCCCTTCGGCCCTCGATGTTGCGCCCACCTGTCATACCAATCTGAAGCTCATCTAACCTACACTATTCCTTGCACGTCCATATGCTTGTCCAATGACGACTTCAATGTACTTCAAGGTGGCGAATCTATTACCGTTGCAGGCAAGGTATTCCATACCCTCACTACTCGCTGAGTAAAGAAACTACCTCTGACATCTGTCCTATCTTTATGTCATCGTTGCCTACAGGAATCGTGCCTGAAGACTGGGGAAAATGTTGTTTTCTTGTTCAATAAGGGGAATAGTGCCGACACTGGCAATTATCGACCAGTGAGCTTTACTTTGGTTGATGTAGTGTTGGAAAAGGTTAGAACAAGTAGGATTTATATTCATCTAAATAGGAATAACTTCGTTAGGGATCGTCAGCACGGTTCTGTGAAGCATTGATCGTACCTCACAAGCCTTATTGAGTTCGTTGAGAATGTGACCAAACAGGTGGATGAGGGTAAAGTGGTTGGTGTGGTGCATATGGATTCCAGTAAGGCATTTCATAAGGTTCCCCAAGGTAGGCTATTGTACAAAACACAAAGGCATGAGATGATGGTGATTTAGTGATTTGGATCAGAAATTGGCTGGCTGAAAGAATACAGAGAATGGTGGTGGTTATTTGGAAATATTCATCTTGGAGTTCACTTACTATGCTGTATCACAGTGATCAATTTTGGGTCCGCTGCTGTTTGACATTTTTATAAATGATCTGGATGAAGGCATAGAAGGATGATTTACTAAATTTTCAAATGATGCGGAAGTCGATAGAGTTTATAGCGGCGAAGGATGTTTTAGATTACAGAGAGATAGAGATAAGCTGCAGAAATAGGCTGATGGGGCAAATGGAGTTAAATGCAGAAAAGTGTAGGGTGATTCACTTTGGAAGGAGTAACAGCAGTGCAACAGACTGGGCTAGTCGTAAGATTCTTGGTAGTGTAGATGAGCAGAGAGATTTCAGTGTCCACGTGCTTTGACATTTGAAAGTTGCCACGGCTGATATGGTTGTTAAGGAGGCATACGGTGTATTAGTTTTCATTCGTAGAGGGATTGTGTTTCGGAACAAGGATGTCATGCTGCAATAGTGCAAGCTCCTGTGCGGCTGCACTGGGAGTATTGCATCAGTTCTGTTCACCACATTAGAGGAAGAATGAGAAAGCTTTGGAAAATGTTAAGAGGGAATTTACAAGGGTGTTGCCTGATATGGAGGACAGGTCTTACCAGGAAAGGCTGAGGAACCTAAGGCTATTTTCGTTGGAGAGAAGAAGGATGAAATGTGACTTAATTTGGACATATACGATCATCAGCAAGTTAGGTAGGTTGGACAGTGACAGACTGTTTCATCAGATGGCGATGGTTAGTATGAGGGGACATAGCTTTAAATTGAGGGGTGATAGATATAGAACAGAAGTCCAAGGTAGTTTCTTTACTCAGAGTGTAGTAGCGACGTGGAATGAACTGCCCGAAACGGTAGTTGACTCGTCAAATTTAAGGGCATTTAAATGGCATTGGAGAGGCACATGGATGAGAATGGAATAGTGGGGGTTAGACGGGCTTCAGATTGGTTTCACAGGTGGCCACAACATTGAGGGCAGAAGTGCCTGTACTACGCTGTAATGTTGCATGTTCTATGTTCTAGGTTACCGTGTACGTTTGGGGAATGTTTTCTTGTCACAGAGGGTAGTGAATGTCAGGAATTCTCTTTTGTAGACATTTAATGGAGCTAGACCACTGAAAATATTCACCGAGCATATAGATGGATGTTGAACTGCCAGAGAGTTGAGAGACCTAAATATTTGGGCATTAAAGACGAATTGATGCCAACAGTAGATCAGTCATAATCTTATACAATGGCAAAGCTGGCATGACCGAATTATTTGCTCCTGTTCCTTATGTGTAAATACCTGGCAGATGAAGACTAACGTGGATAGATGTAATGTTGTGCCCTTTGACGGCAATATTACAACAGCAGCCTACCATTTGAAAGGGATTGGTTGAAAAGTGCTAATCTATAAAAGGACTTAAGCTCTGTTTTCTTCTGCGCAGATCTCCGAGGACCATAAGGGGCAGTGAGATCTGAAGCTAGAAATCAGTGCTGAGAATGGCATTGGCACACTGACCAGTGAATATACACCCGTCTAGTGTGTAGTTGTAACAATGGTAAGGATCTGGATCAACTTGTACACCAGTCACTGAAAGCAATATTGCAGGAACAGAAAGGCGTTAGGAAGATACATGTTAGGTTGACCTTGATTTCAAGGGGATGTGAGTACATGAGTAAGAATGTCTTACTAAGCTGTACAATGCCATGGTGATCATCTCGAACGCTGTGTCGTATTGTGCACAGTTTTCGTTTCCTTAACCAATAAAAGACAAACCTGACATTGAGGGAGTGCATTTAAGGATGACCAGGTTGGTCTCTGGGATGACACGCTTATGGTGTGAGCAGAGTTTGGGTAGAATGGGCCTGCATTCAATTAGGTTTAGGAAAATGAGTGGAGATCTCGGTGAAGTGTAAAACCTCTGACTGGATGAGACCGATTGGAAACAGGGATGTTAATTGCCCTGACTGGGACATCTAAAGCCAGGGACCACAGTATTAGGTACAGCATTGAAATGAGAATATGCAATCAGAGACTGGTGAACCTAGGGAATTCTGTCATACATAAGGATGTGAAAGCCAAGGCACTGAACATGAATGAGGATTGAAGACACGAAAGGGACTGGGGGAGAACAGGAGTATGGTATGGAGATAAAGCGTCAGCCATCATTTTTGGAATTGAGTGGAAAACTCGGTGAACCAAGGGGATTAATACAGTTCTAATTTTATATTTTGCGATAGTTAATAACGTTAAGGTATATGTACATTGTGTGGGTAAAGTGAACTGAAGAGATATTCTCACATTAACTGGAATGGGGGAGGCTCGATTTGTTGAATGAACTACTCGTTCCCAATGTTTCCGTGCAGTCTGTAGGAAAGCTCTGTAAATGTTATCACAAGCTCTCAAATGTTCGGAAGGAAGCATCTGCAGGGTCGACAGGGCTGTGAGTCCCACTCCCTTTTCCGATACCGAGTCTGGTGTCTAGTGTTCTGTCTGCTTTTATCCGTTGAGACCTCTGAGCAGTTTGATTCAATTGAGAGTCTTGCTTGGCTGTTTCAGTGACCTTTGAAGAATTTACCACATGTTCGTATGTCTGGAGTTGGTTTTCAGCCAGACCATAAAATCACGAGATAGTTACTTCCTGAAAATACATTGGTGAAGTAAATTGCTTTTCACAATCGAAAATGGCTTTACGATCACGATTACTGACACCAGATCTTAGAATTCGATATTTCATTAAATGTTATCGACTTCCACCAGATGCCAGAGCATTAGCCTGGTCTAGATTGGTAATCAAATGACATTTCGACAACAGCACCATATCCACATGAAGACCGATCGGAAACTACAATGAGTAGATTATTTCTGGGTGTTGCTTGTCAGCCGTGTCAAAAAGAATTTCCATCACTTTGACTATTGTGATGGGAGTGGGTGTGGGGGTGGTAAATCGTCAGATTGCAATTACATATTTGAGTAATTTTCCAAGTTGCTAAGTAGTTGTCAAAGTTGAAATTGGAATGAAAGGGCACAGTGGCTCAGTGGTTAGCACTGCTGCCTCATAGTACCAGGGTCCCAGGTTCGATTCCAGCTCAGGCAGCTGTCTGTGTGGACTTCTCCCTGTGTCACAGACCAAAGACGCGCAGATCAGGTGAATTGGCCATACTAAATTGCCCAGAGTGTTAGGTGCATTAGTCAGAGGGAAATGGGTCCAGTTGGTTATTCTTTGGAAGGTTGGTGTGGACTGGTTGGCCCAAAGGGCCTGTATCCATACTGTGGGGAATCTAATTCAATCTCAACTCAACATTCCTGCCTTTGCTCAATAATCTTCGGTGGCACAGTGGTTAGCACTGCTGCCTCAGTGTGCCAGAGACCTGGGTTCTAATTCCTGCCTCAGGCGACTGACTGTATGGAGTTTGCATTCTCCCCATGTCTGCGTGGGTTTTCTCCGGGTGCTTCGGTTTCCTCCCACAGTCCAAAAATGTGCATGTTAGGTGAATTGGCCATGCTAAATTGCCCGTAGTATTAGGTGAAGGGGTAAATGTAGGGGAATGGGTCTGTGTGCGTTGTGCTTCGGTGGGTCGTTGTGGACTGGTTGGGCCGCAGGGTCTGTTGCCACACTGTAAGTAATCAAATCATGGCTTGTTATGCAGCAGAAGTCTTCATTCCTATTGCAGGAATGGTGTCAGGGTCCAGTCCCTTTGCCGAATCTATTGTGTTCAGCTGTTTTTTTATGTCTCGTGCAGCGAATCGAATTGATTAAAGAGTGGCATCTATGATTCTGTAGGCATCATAACGAGGGTGAGATGGATAATAGACTCTGGCTGAGGATAATGCAGATATTACACCCTTGCATTTTTCACTGATGTGTAGGACTATTCCATTACTTAGGACGACAAGGTTCCCCGTGGGAGGCTGAGTAGCAAGGTTAGATCTCTTGAATACAAGGAGAACTAGCCATTTGTATACAGAACTGGCTCAAAGGTTGAAGACAGAGGGTGGTGCTGGAGGTTTGTTTTTCAGACTGGAGGTCTGTGACCAGTGGAGTGCCACAAGAATCGGTGCTGTGTCCGCTACTTTTTGTGATGTGCATAAATGATTTGGATGTGAGCATAAAAGGTACAGCTAGTAAGTTTGCAGATGACGCCAAAATTGGAGGTGCAGTTGACAGCGAAGAGGGTTACCTCAGATTACAACAGGATCTGGACAAGATGGGCCAATGGGCTGAGAAGTGGCAGATGGAGTTTAATTCATGTAAGTTCGAGGTGCTGCATTTTGTGAAAGCAAATCTTAGCAGGACTTATACACTTAATGGTAAGGTCCGAGGGAGTGTTGCTGCTCAAAGAGATCTTGGAGTGCAGGTTCATAGCTCCTTGAAAGTGGAGTCGCAGGTAGATAGGATAGCGAAGAAGGCGTTTGGTATGCCTTCTTTTATTGGTAAGTGTATTGAGTTGGGAGGTCATGTTGCGGCTGTACAGGACATTGTTGGAATATTGCGTGCAATTCTGGTCTCCTTCCTAATGGAAAGATGTTGTGGAACTTAAACGCGTTCAGAATCGATTTACAAGGATGTTGCCAGGGTTGGAGGATTTGAGCTATAGGGAAAGGCTGAACAGGCTTTTTTTCTATGGAGGGTCGGAGGCTAAGGGTGAACTTATAGAGATTACAAAATTATGAGGAGTATGGATAGGATAAATGGATAAAGTATTTTCTCTGGGATCGGGGAGTCCAGAACTAGAGGGCTTAGGTTTAGGGTGAGAGTGGAATGATATAAAAGAGACCTAAGGGGCAAGTTTTTTTTTCATGCAGAGGGTGGTACGTGTATGGAATGAGCTGCCAAGAGGAAGTGGTGGAGGCTGGTACAAATGCAACATTTCAGAGGCATTTGGATTGATATATGAATAGGAAGGGTTTGGAGGGACATGGGCCGGTACTGTCAAGTGGGACTAGATTGGGTTGGGATATCTTGTCAGCATGGACAGGTTGGACTGAAGGGTCTGTTTCCATGCTGTACATCTCTGTGACTCTATGACTCTCACCCTTTCCTCCACTGAGTTGTGTAATTATCCATCACAATTTTTGACAGGATGAGGGAAGGTTGCAACGATTAGATCTGATCTATTGGTCTTGGGATCATTTTGCCCTGACTGTAAGATGTTAGCTCTGCTCTTTGGGATGTAAGCATTGAACTGCGGTAGCTCTAATGAATTGCCATCAGTTTGAGGTAAACATGGTTCTGACCCTGGTATATTCGCTCACACTCGTCACTGAAACACAGATCGACTTGATGGTAATGGTAGACCGAGACATTATCCCAGACAAAAAAGTTACACATTGTGGTTGAATACAATTCTACTGCTGATTGGAAATGAATTGAGTACAATGAAGACTTGGTAATGAAAGTGGCGGTACAGAATCATGCAGTATGCAAACAGACCCTTCAACACTCCTTGTCCGTGCTCACCAAGATTTCCTAAACTGAACTCCTCCTATTTACCTTAATTTAGCGATTACACCTTCAAGCCTTTCCTATGCATTTACCCATCCAATTTTCTTTCAAAGGTTGTAATGTACCCGCCTCTATCACTTTCTCTGAGAGCTCAGTACATATGCACTTCACCCTCTTTGAGAAACAGCTGCCTCGTAGGTCTCTTTTAAATCTCTTCCCTCTCAACTTAATCATAAGACTTCTGCTTTTGAATATCTCTACTCTTGAGAAAGGAGCTTGGCTATTCATCTTATTTGTGCCCCTCATGGTATTATCAACTTCTATATTGTCACCCCTTAGCCTCCAATAGACAATAGACAATAAACAACAAGTGCAGGAGTAGGCCATTCGGCCCTTCGAGCCTTCACCACCATTCATTATGATCATGGCTGATCAATGCAAAGGGAACAAATCCCAGGCTATCATAGTATCTCAAAATCTCCAGTCTCCGTTGCATCATTTTAAATAGTTTTGCACCCTTTCCAGTTTATAATACCCTTCCTACACGAGGTGACAGGACTTGTATTCAGTACTCCAAATTTGATCTTTCCATTGTATTGTACAGCAACGGTATCATGACAAAACTCCTGTACTCAGTGCTCTGACTGATGAAGGTAAGCGTGCCTAGTGCCTTCTACACCACCCTGTCTACCTGTGACTCCACTTTCAAAGAACTAAATGCCTGCACATCTGGTTTCATCTGTTTGACAAAATTTTCCATGGTCCTAGCCTTAATTCTGTAAATCTGTCCTGATTTGTCTAAGCAGATATGTTGCAAAACAGGGTAAAACCCTTCAGCTAAATTAAACCAGCAACACAGAAAGGAGTCTGTTAAAATTCGAGAGGAAAAGCACTATCCCAAAAGTCACTATTTAAAGTAAAAAAATAACAACTTTTTAAAACTCCAGCAGAAAATATTAAGTAAAATCTATTTGCAACACTTTTCTCTTTACCATACCCTTTACCTCTCGCTCTACAATAAAAATCCCTATTACGAGTTACAAATAAAAATCACTTTTCAAAACCAGTCACCTTTGCGAGTGCCCTCTGCAGGTTTTCTTCTGTAGATTCTCTCTCCAGGTTGGTTTCGATGTTTTTTTTCCGTGAAAACTCCTTCTCCAGGTAGGTACCTCTCAGAGAACTGTTACTAGCAAACTGCTTCTTTGGTCTTTTGGCAGTTCTCTTCGCCGCTCTGGCTAACTGTTCAAAATGTCTGGCATTTATACCACCAAACATCCGATTGTTTCAATGGTTTTAATACTTGGAAAATACTAAATTCAAACTTGATTGGAGTCGAAGGGTATCTTGAGGCATAATTTAAACTGATTGGCCACATTTGAATTTATTCTCGTATCCTGGCAACACAGTCCTTAGCTGTTTCAAAACAAATGTTTCATTGTTACTTTGTTCCGGATTCTCGTTCCTTCTCTAAGTCATTGCTGTCTTTTCTACTGACTGAAAAAGTACCCATACAACTTCATAACAAATGTAACACCTCACGTTTATCTGCATGAAACTCGATCTGCCATTCTTTGGCCCACTGGCACAGTGGCTAAAGATCTCCTTCTCCTCTTAAATAACGTTCTTCACTGCCCATTATATCACCACTTTTGGTATCATTTATAAAATTATTTATATTCCCATCCAAGTCATTGATAAAAATAATTAACAACAGTGGACCAAGCATCGATGCTTGTGGCATCTTGCTGGCCACAGGCCTTCAGTTGATATAACAGATCTCTACCATCTTCCCCGTCTCCTACTGTCAAGCCAATTTTGAATCTAATTTCTATGCCTCCCTGATCACTTTGATTTAACCTTATAAAGTAGTCTACAATGTGGAAATTTGTTGGACTCATTAATGTGCACGTAGATAACGTATGCTGCTTTACCTTCGTCTATCTGCTTGGTCACCTCTTGGAAATTTTCAACCAAGTTTGTGAGATACATTTTACCAAGCACAAATCTATGCTGACTATTCCAAATCAATTCTTGCCTTTCAAATGCATGCAAATCCTCTCTCTCAGAATCTCCTCCAAACACTTACTCAGCCCTGACATTAGACTCTGAGGACTGCAATTCTCTGTTTTATTTTCTTGCAGCCTTTTAAAAATAACATCATAACGTTAGCTATCGTCCAGTCCTCCAGCACCTCACTCACGGCTGTCAATGATACAAATTAGAACCAAAAGTACTGCAGCTGCTGCAAATCAGAAACAAATAAAAATTAGAAGTCGTTAGGGAATCTCAGCATATGTGACAGCATCAGAGCAGAGACATGAAGTCAAAGTTTCGGATCCAGTGACGCTTCCTCAAACCTCCAATGAATGATACAATTATCTCAACTACAGACTCCGCACTTCCTTCCCCAGCTTCCCAAAATGGCCTGGAATAAACTTGAATATATAGTGGGTATTTATCTATGGATATGCATTTTAAGATCTCCTACACTTCCTCTTCTGTAAAATGGCCGTATTTTGAAATATCATTGCATGCATTTACTTCCTCCAGTTCCCCAGTTTCCATGCCTTTCCACATAGTAAATGCTGACATGGTATATTATTGTAGGATCTCACATATACAGCATGAACAGGCTGTAAGGCAATGAAGTGGGGGAGCTGCTCATTGGATGCTGCCTGAACTGCTGTGCTCTTCCAGCACCACTAATCCAGTATTTGGTTTTCAGCATCTGCAGTCATTGTTTTTACCTTGGGGGAGGCCGAGTCCTTATGAGGAGTTTGAACTCAGCAGGGCCAAGCGTTCATGCACTGTATTGTCGAACTATTAACTGTGTTTGTTTATATCCACACTTTCATCAGAATAACTAAAAGGTTTTACATTTTAACTTTCTTTTCTTTATGTTTCTGCTTCGTACTACTGTTTCCAGCATTAGCAGTCCTTGTTTTTATCTAGTTGATTTAAACTGTTTCAGTTCATTCAGCGTTATGAAAGCCGAAATTGCCTTTGCTCTTTCTGACAAAAGTACCTACCAGTATCCTCTGAGGAAATTCAACTTCCAAATTTAAATTGCTTGTCCCACTTTCTAAACATTGGCTTTCAAACGCGGGACCGGATGTGCAGCAAACTTTGTAACTGCATTGATTTTGCGATTGTCCTCACATAACAATTGGGTACGCTCTGACTTTGGCACCATGACTATGGCTGAATTCCAGTTAGTAACTCACTTCGATGATGTCGTCTTGGAGCATGCGCCGAAGGTCCTTTTGAACCTGTGCCAATTTTAGAGGGTTATGCCCATAAAATGACGTTGCTTAATCGGAACAGCATCTCCTATACCTATAACCTGCACAATTAGGTTAGAACTTCCCAACTGATTTCCATTCATCATTCCATGTGATAGTAATAACTTTTTCAGGTCTCTTAGATATTCTTAACTCAAATAATTTATCCCAATTTTTGACAACTTTCTCATTGGCAAATGTTATTTGTGGAATGTCAAATTCCAAATAATCTGACCTTAGTTCTTCCCCCATCTTATAATCAATATCACTTTCTCCTCTTGCTTTCCTTGCCTGTGAAGATGCCTTTTGAGCACATTCATATGACACACTCTTTGAAATTGCTTTCTGCCTGGAATCCTTATCAAATAGTTCACTCATTTCAGTTTTGTTTTCGACTTGATAAGGTGCATTAATCCTTACTTTTAAAGGTTCACCTATCACTGAATGTAACATTATCACCATATCCCCGAAAGCAAAATTGAGATTTTTTGATATCTTGTTTGCTTCCTCTTTCCTTGTATGCTGTGACACTTTCAAATGTTTTCTAGCCAACTCCTCCCTCTATTTAAATGTTACCGAAAATGTGACACATAGTGCAAATATGTGGTCTCTACATTCTGACTTATTACTTTCTCCTTAAGCAATTATAGCAATCTTCTCACTTCATGCCCAACACCTAATTCAAATGTACTTAATTTGGTGGATTTGTTTGCTGTATCGCTGATTGCAAAAAGCACAAACGTAACCCACTTATCTCAAACATCCGGATAGTCTTCATTATAAGCCCTCAACATGGTCTTTCATGTCTGATGCCACCTTTCTAGCACTCCCTGTGAATTGTACGCAATGGGTTTGAATTGTTTTATTATTAACTGTCCATTGAATAATTTCAATGTGAAGTTTGACTCTTGATCTGTTTGTACCTCTGTGGGAAGGCCTTATGAAGGGAAAGGTTCGAGTAATTCCTCTCCCATCTTTTTAGCTGTGAAAATGTGCAATTGAACAGCCTCTGGAAATCCAATGAACACATTCATTATTGTTAACAAATACTGATATCAGCTTTTTGTTTGAAATAGATCACCTATACAGGTTCCTCAAATGCAGGAATAGGTGATAAAGCTGAAGGTTTTATTACTGCCTGTGTTTTTACAATTTCCAGACATGTACAGCATATCTAGTAAAATAAATCTAAATTCTTGTGCAGTCTTGGCGAGGAAATATGTTTTTGTATTTTAGCTTGAGTTTATCTCACTCCGAAGTGACCCGTAGTGGTAGCTTTTCCACCACTCGCAAGACCTCCTGTTATGAACTAGGCCAGACCACTCAAAACATTCTTAAGCAGGCAGCCCAAGACCTAACTTTGCAATTTGTTTTTGTAAGCATACAGTGAAAATTACCCGAAGTTAGACAGCTAGGTTGACTACGAGGTTCGAAAACAGACAAAAAAAAGTCACAAAAACATGAAATGAAACACAAAGAACAGAATAAAAAACCCCGACAGGACTCAACATATCCAACCAAACTTAATTATGTTGTTCCAATTATACAGTCCTAATAAGCAAATTCCCTTTTATAAAAATCAGTATAAATGGAAGGCATGCTTACAGGTTAAAGTTGAAGGCAGAGAGAGAGAGAGAGAAAGAGAGAGAGAGAGAGAGAGAGAGAGAGAGTTTCCACACAGCTCCCGTTGAACTACCCAGTTCAAGATTCAATTAACAAATACTCAGTTCAGCTCAGCTAGTTATAGAGCCGACTACTCCACTTTCATTACACAGGTCACTTCCAATGCATGACCACTTTGGCCTCAAGACCGATCTGTTTACAGGTCAACAAAAGGCTTCTCAAACTCTTTTACATCTCTGTACAACACCAGACTGATTGGACAGTCAAGGACAGATTTAGGGGGAAAAAAGGACAAGCTTTGTGACACCTCTTTCTATAAAAACAGACAGATGAACGTCTGCCCATTTTTGGTTAGCCTGAATATGAGATGGTCCCCAATTCCTCACGAAAACATCAGTTTAAGATAATATTATTTCGTGATGTATTCAGATTTTTTATTTGTGTATGCCTTGTGATACATTTTCAGCTTTCTGCTGTAACGCAGTTAATTTGTCTGAGCTAAATGTCGTTGCTGTGTCATCTATTTGCTCCTGCTTTGACTCAAACGTCTGATCAAACACCGTCTCTGCGGATTCCATATCAACTTTCTTACCTGTACTCTTTGATTTCTTCTGTTTCAACTGGTGACTTTGTGACCTCATTACCAAACAATCCCGAAAAATCCCAGGACATGTGACTTGCAATAGTTCAGTTCCTTCTGATTTCGTTGGCTTTTCAACCACAGTAGGTAGCACTCATACGTTTGAACCAGCTTTAGCATTAGCAAATCAAATTGCATTCCTGGAGCTGAGCCTTTGTTTTTACTCCTTCCACAAATTCTCCACTCTTCGCTGGACGCTCTAAACTAATTTTACATAATTGAGCGCTTCTTGGCTTACCGTGAATTCCCGTTACTGGTACCATTTCTGGCTACACTCTTTAGTGGTACATATCTTCTCATTTTTCAGCATCACAGATTGAGAGGACCCTGTATCTCGGAATATTGTAACTTCATTACTGCTGCTTCTGTTCTACGTGAATGAACTTTACCTATGCAGGTGTATGGTTTAAGAAAATCTGACACTTCCTCCCGAACCAACCTTCGACCAGTTTTTCCATTCTGGTGAAACTTTCTAGCCTCCAATGTGTTTTCCATTACGACTCCCACAAATCTCACTGGCCTGTCCTGTTTCCTATATCTGGTTTCCCTATGCTTCTCCTAACACACCAACACTGTAATTTCATTTGGCTTACTTTATTGCAGGGAGAACAACGGAGCTTTTTACGTTTTCTTTCCTCTGCAAGGGTTTAATTTTTACTCTGTAGAAGTTATCTTTATGATCTTCACAAAGATTTACCTGTCCCTTTCCATTTGAAGATTGCTCATTTCCCCAATTTATATCCCTCACTGACGGAAATTGGTTTTGGAAGCCAAACTTTTATTCATGGAACAATTCATAATCATCAGCCATTTTAGTTGTCAATCTTGCCGTTTTAGCTCTCTGATCTTCCGCTTGAGTTACCACTGCTTCAGGAAGTGCCAATTTCTGAAGTTCAAACACCTTCTCTTTCTTCCTTTCTTCTCTCTCACTTTCTCTCACTTCGCGCTCTCCCTCTCTCTTTCTCTTCACTTTGCTTTTAATCAGAATTCTATGCCTTGTCCCTCGAACTCATGTTCAATTAAATTTTACCAATCTCTAACGGTTCTGACGGGGTTTCCAGCAAGTGTAAATGATAAGCTATTGCTGTATTTATTTCTCCTTTCCTCGTGGAATTAGACAACTCCAACTCCAGTGTGTCTGCTCATTACAGCAGCTTGGTCTTAATAACCTCTTGCAAAACACACAAGGCAATTTTCTTTACCCCTAGGAAACGCTCGAAGACTGAAAGAGTCATTGCTATCCCAACCAATTCAACACAGAGAACAAAAGACACTAACACCCACCACTCACTGCCTTCGAGTCCATCTACCCAAATCTCAATCTGCAACTATGGACCAAAGCACGCAAAGAGTCCCAATCTGTTATGGACAAGCCAGACCCCCTTAAAACATCCCAAGAAAGTAGCCTGGACCCTAACTTTGCTAGTTGATTTAAGCAGTTGTAGCGTAGATATTCCAGAAATGATGGACGACATAGTTTCAAACAAAACAGAAGTGATTTGCAAGATTAACAAACGAAACACAAACAAAAAGAGAACAGAATACAAAACAACTCAACCTATCTGACAGATTATTCCAACTTAATGATATTGATCCAAATACTTGCAACAGACCCATAAACACCCCTTAGCTGAAACGGAACTTGCAACTTCTTTTTTGGATCCAGCAGCTTTTACAACTCCACTGCTAAAAACCAAACCAAACCAGAGAGAAGCTGACCTGAGACAGTGGCCACTCCCATTTCGTTGCGCACATGTTTTTTTTTAACTTGATACCGCTGTGCCTGAGGCAGCGTTTGTTACCTGTAATAAAACTGTCACTAAATTCTTCAAAACCCAGACTTTTTGGAGTCTCTGTCTTTTACGACCACCTGAAAATAAAGTGAAAGACAACATAAGCGAGTTAAAGGAGCAGCAGCATCATCACATCCTTTTTTCCCTCCTGATTTCCCTCGTAAATGTACTCCCACATCCCCTATGACCCCACGTGATCCCATTTGCTTATACCTAATATAGACCTCCTATTTTTTTCTTGACCAGAACCACAATATAGCCTGTCATGCCTTGTTCCCTACTCCTGCCAATATTGCGTTTCACACTAACATGAACATGCTGTACCTGAACTCTCTATAACTTACTTTTGAAACCTCCCACTGGTCAAACGTCTATTTACATGTGAACAGTTTTCTGCAATCGTCTTTTGGAAGTTCCTGCTTAATACCATCAAAATTGTCCTTGATCTAATTTATAATGTTAACCTGTCGACCAGGTTGATGTCTTTCCAAAACTATTTTCACACCATTAGGATTACAGTCACTGGTCCAAAATTTATCTCCCTCGAACAGCTCAGTCTCTCGTCCTGCTGCTTTCTGAAGAGGAAATAAAGTTGAGGCCGAGATCAGGTAAGCTATGGTTTATTGAATGAGATTGCAGGCTTGAGGGGCTGAATGCTTGCATGTTTAGTTTTATTGCTGCGTGCATGTGCATTTGTATCTGTGTTTGTCTTTGTGTGTGTGTGTGTGTGTGTGCTTTAGAATGTTAATGTGTGTATCTCTGCATCTTCATCTCTGACCATTTGAGTTTCTAATCTTTTGGGAGTGAATCCATTGAAATGGAGATCAAAATGTTGTTTCTCACTCTTTCACTGTCTCTCTGTCTGTCTCTCCCTCTTCTGTTAAGAGTGATGTAATATCACACTCTGATGGCTGCTTTTGCCACTGCACAGCAGCAGCTTTGTTTGGAAAAGACATCAAAGACAGTGACTCACAATTGTGTTGACTTCGTTTGATTGTTGTGTGCACTATGATGAGTTCAGTGAAACGTTTGCAATGTTTCGCTCATTACGTCACGTTAGGTAAATGATTCAGGTGGCACAGTGGCTCAGTGATCAGTACTGCTACCTCACCGTGCCAGGGTCGCAGGTTCGATTGCTGCCTCGTGTGACAAACTGTGTGAAGTTTACACACTCTCCTAATGTCTGTGTTAGTTTTTTTCGGGCACTCCGGTTTCCTCCAACAATCAAGGTTAGGTGAATTGGTCATGCTATTTTTTTTTAAGTATTCAGGGATTTGTACTTTTGGTTCATTAATCGGGGTAAAGGAGTAATAAGATAAAAGAATGGGTCTGGGTGGGTTAATATTTAGATTATCAGTGTGGGACCATATGGCTTGTTTCCACACTGTAGGGATTCCACACCTAGGTACAGATGCTTAAGCATTTGGTACAAAATTGAAAAAATAATAAATGAAAGTGCTATACAAGGAAAAAAAGAAAAAGACTAGACTACAATCCTTACACCCTAGTCTGTGCCGGCACACAGTCTCCAGACTGCGTCAGGCCAAGCCTCAAGACCACGTGCGGCCCAAGCTGTGCAATCTCCAGATTGTATCGGGCCTCATCTCCAGACTACACCACAACCTCTCTCCAGCCGCACTGTGTTTCAATGCACAAGACTCATCCTCCATTCTGTGACTCTCCTCCTCCAGTCCCCTCCAAGTAAAAAGTTTAGAGAAAGGAAAATAGAAAGAAAAAAGACACAGAGAAAGTTTATTCAGAGCAAGGGGCTCTGGCTGGAATATTCTGACTCTGCTACCATATTCGGACAGCTCATAGTTGTTTCCTTCTTCAAAGAATTACTTTGGCGACACGGGGCTATTTTGTCCTGTTCCTTACAAATCTGACCCTGAGACATTAACAGAAGAGATGAGCATACCCATTGTGGACTGTACTCTGCCATTGGGTTTGTGTCAGGACTTTACAATATATTGTTACCAAAATTTGGAGGAGTACATGCAAAAACACCGAAAGTTAGAGAAAGTGCAATTGAATTCATCTCAACCTCACCAGAATGCTTCGCTCAGAGTGGCCTGAATACAGATGTACAGCTGTGATCTGCATAGCTACACGTAGTGGACAAATATCTCGTCCAATTTTACAGAACAATGAACTGCTGTGGTCTGCATAACTACCAGTGCTGGACAGATATCTATTCGGGCTTATACTCCAATGCACTACTGTGGTCTGCATATCCTCCGGTGCTGGACAGATATCTCGTCCAAGTTTAAGGATAATGCTTTACTGTGATGTACACAGCTCCCGGCGCTGGATGTATCTAATCCAGGCTTATAGATCAATGCACTGCTGTGGTCTGCACAATGTTCCACTGTGGTAGATTTTTGGGTTGGATCGGACAGAGCTTGGTCTACACAGTGATAAATGCTGAATGGATATCTCCTATGGATTTATGGTGTCTCGCCTGGTTCTGTGAGGTGGATTGAGAATGTGATATAGCTAACCATTTCATCTGATCTGACAATGTCTTTATTTTATCTTCTCATCGTTGTGATTGGACCGTCCATTTCTCACTCCATGAAAAGTTGCAGTGTGACTGTGCACAGTATATGGTCCACTGTCCTGGCAGCAGCCGCAGCTTCTTTATTCAGAAGCAGCTAGTTAATCCCATCCTCTACCATTCTCCACGTAGAAAAAAGCGTTGGTGTCTCAGATAAAGGCTTTCCCCTTGATACACGGCTCAAAACATCGCCCCCTCACCACTCTTCACCGGCACCCAATCATAACAACAAGTGGAGTGAGAGCAACGCGGCCACTGAGAGTATCTGGGAGCAGACCATTAGGGAAATGGAACAACATTTCAGTGTGAACCCTCCAGTATTAACTATCACCAACTCCATAATTTCTCCATTGATATAATATACAACCTTATAGTTTTCCTTAAACATTCACAGGTTCGCAGTAAGCTACGTTATACTCCATCTGCCAAATTGCTGTCCATTTCTTAACGATTTACAGACACTACCTTTTGTTGATAACTTCGTTTCCTGCGATTTTAGCATCATTGAGAAATTTCGTTAGAATACGTTTGTTCTGTTCATCCAATCCATTAAGAAAGATTGAAAATAGTCGTGGACCCAGCACTAATCACTGTGTCACTGTCGTTGTTCATTTCTGTTAAACTGGGAAATCCTAATTTGTCGCTAATTTATCCTTGCTTCCGGCTCAGTAACCAGTCGTCCAAGTATTCCTGTTTTGCAGCTTTCAAAGGCGGAATGTTTCCTTCCATTTTCTATGTAACAGACATGAGAGATTAAAAGATCTGCTCCAATTGCAGAGTAACCGCCTCGGATGGCTGAATGGACCACATTCTGTTCCTGTATAATACTCTTGAATGGCTGAAAAGTCTGCTTCAGTCTCGGCGGAGTTTCAAAGATGCTGAACATTTTGGCCGATTCCTGATTTTATGTTGGATCGAAGGCCAGGAATGCTGCAGCTGATGATTGCCCACAGTACCTCATGGATGCCCATTTTCTATTTGCTCAATCTTTAAGAAGTATGTCATACTTCGGAGGGATTAGTGCTTCATAACACTGTGGGCAGTATTTTCAATATGAGTCTGAAACTTTCCCACTGTCAGGTCTGTGTTTGGTGCTCCTACAGGTACGGTTAGGGACAGAACCATCTGTGATAAGTAGTTTGGTGGGAATGTTTGCAGCTTGTTAGTTCACTCATAAGTTCTCGCTGTCTGTTTGCTGTATATTTAAGGCCTCTCCCTGATCAGTCAGTGGTGGGCCTGGGGCGACACTCTTGGTGATGTACGTTGAAGTACTATACCCAGAGTACGTTCTGTGGCATTGTGATCCTTTATGCTTCCTTCGATTTGTTTTCAATGTGGAGGGGAACTGAATTAACACCGAGGGATAGTGTTGATGGCAGGATTTGTCCATTATCAGGAGATTTGCTTGACCTGTTACCATGAGATTTCCCGTGCTCTGGAATTAATACTGTGGAATTCCTGGATAACTCCTTTCCTGACTGTATCCGACGGTACCCCCACTATCGGACGATCTGCCCTGCCTGTGGGATAGGATATACCCAGGGATGGTGATGCGGAATCACGAAACATTGCCTATCAAGTCTGTTTATGTGAATATGACGACGTCAGACTGTTACCAGACAAGTCAATATGAGTAATGAAGGTGGAAATTGAGCAAGATTAATGGGTTGGAAAGCTGATTGAAAGGCACTTTATCTGAATGTCTATTGTGTTTTTGAAATAGACTGAGGGATTCTGTGCATACATTGACGGAGACGAATATGATTTAAGGGCATTAGTGAGAGACGGTTACAAGGTGATCAATATTTGGAATTGAACAACCAAAACATTTTATAGCTCGGAGTGTTAGGCAAAACTGAAAAGGAGGTGGGGGATTGGGGTGTATATCAGAATCAAGGATGACGTTTATATGATCGTGAAAAAGAAATTTAGATCAAATAACTGAGATATTGTCTCGACCATATTGTTTTTTTTTAAATATGGATGTTCATGATACTATCACATTCTCTAACCGGCATTCACTGCAATAATCTATAACCGACCTTGTTCAGAAAATTCTATACATTATATTATTTTTGTGAATTGCTGAATGTCAGTGAATTGAGCAAATAGGTAAGATTCCAAGGGAAGGACCCCGATTTAGGGAGAAGTCACTTCAGGCAGTTAAAATGGAGAATATACTTTTCCTGCCTTTACATTTTTTTCACGACAGAGGATCGACCACAATTTAGACCAAAGGACAGGAGTTTCCACCTCCCATTTGTTTTCAAGGAACTGGGAGAGAATCTTTCATGGCTGCAGCATGTTCACTCTCCCTATTAGGAACTGTAAAAAAATTGACCTGCATCTGCACACGGGTAATTGAGTGTATGGGAATGTTCCAGAAAGCATCTGGTCTTATGGATGTATCTCTGTATGTTAAGGGAGGGAGGGACTTTTTGTGTTTTATAACTCATTTCCGACATTAATTCAGATATTCGAATTTGTTATTTACGGTTCAATTATTTTACTAAATCTCTGAATAGAGTGACACATTTGAAAATCGCACTATATGGTCAATCAAACTGGTATCTTTGCCTCCAGCTTAATCTATGATCTCTTTGTTTTCCTTCCGTACAGTTAACGTTGCGACGATCTACGTCCTGCTTTATAAAGATTGTGGATTATCTCCATGTGTCAGACGTTACCTGGGGGCCATGGCAGCGGCGGATCTACTGGTCATTATCCTCGACCTGATCCTGAGACACATTCCCATTGTTTATGATGAACAGTTTTATTTCCTATTGGACATCCCCGTGTGTAATATCCACGCTGTCCTGCTTTATGCAGCCACGGACTGTTCTGTCTGGTTCACTGTCACTTTCACCCTTGACCGAGTTGTGGCCATCTGTTTTCAGAGGCTGAAAATAAAGTATTGCACTGAGAAAACGGCGGCTGTGGTTCTGGGAACAGTGACAGTGCTGAGCTGTTTAAAGAACATTTTCTGGTATTTTATGCTTTCAGCTCACTATTGGCTATATAATGCCCCCTGGTTTTGTTATGTAACAGCCACTGTTCTATCCTCCCGTGTCTGGATTACACTCGAGTTCCTGCACAACATTCTAAACCCGGCTCTGCCATTTCTCCTGATTCTGCTGCTCAATGTTTTCACCGTCAGGCACATCTTAGTGACCAGCAGAGCCCGCAGGAGACTTCGGGCTCACACCAATGGGGACACTCAGTCGGACGCAGAAATGAGAAATCGAAAGAAATCCATTGTTTTACTGTTTGTGATCTCGGCCAATTTCATCCTGTTATGGTCAACGTTCATGGCGTATTCTATATGGTACCGGATGTGGTGGATTTTTGATACCCCTGTGTATTTATATAAGTTTGTGCTGGAGTTGGGTTTTATGCTGCAGCTCCTCAGTTGCTGCACAAACACTGCGATTTATGCCGTTACCCAGACTAAGTTCAGACAGCAGTTGAAGAATGTGCTAAAATATCCCTTTACCCAAAGTGAACAATCAATCAAATTCACTCATTAATCAATCCATCCAGGATTTTCTTATTTCAGTTCACTGTTTCAGCAATGAAGTAACAGGTTGAAGGTAGTGCTGGTTTGTCCAACTTATCCTAAAGGGTGAAACAGGGACGCATTCCAAAGTATCTCTCAACTCAGGGGTCAGTGAGAAAAGGTACCAACACACTGACTGTACCTATCAGTTCAATTTGTAATTAACAAAAAAATGTTCATTAACAAGTGCCAAGCAGTCGGGAAAAGTATATTATTGTTTGGATTTTTGTTGACGAAGCTGAGTTGGAGAGAGACAGACTCAGCCCCAAGTCCTGGTCCTCAGGGAAGGGAGGGGACAAGGGTTGAGCTAGGGAGTTGAGTTTAAGTGTCTCCCTCCTTGAATTCCCTCTGGTTTTATAGACCTTGCTCTCTTCTCCTTCACTCTCCCTCCCTCTTGCACCTTCTCTAAGTTCCAATCTCCCTTTCACCATCTTCCCTGACGCTTGTGTTTCATCTGTTTTGATGGTTCACTGGCAATTGCTAGGGAAACGAAGTGTGCAAGGGATCATGGCTATTGCTAGGGAAACATACTGGAGATGGGTTCACAGGTCGTAAGTTGAAAAACATATTGCCAACGGGTTCATAGGCCGTTGCAAGGAGAACAGAATGAAGATAGCGTCAGAGGCTGGGGAAACAAAGTGGCAATGGGTTCACAGGCTATTGCCAGGGGAGCTGTGTTCATATGGGTTAATAAGTTGCTGTTTGGAGAACAATGTGGGGATGGGGTAATAGGCCGACGCTAGGAGATCACTGGCAGGATAGTTTCACAGCCTGTTGTAAGAAAACAGACTTGATGTTGGTTGTAAGGCTCTTGTTAGGAGAACAGAGTATGGATGGTTTCCCAGGCCTTTGCGAGGGGAACAGAATGGGGATGGCTTCACAGGTTGTTTCAAGGAGAACAGAGTGGGGCTGGGGTTGACAAGCCATTGCAAGGGACATACCATGGGGATGGGATGACAGGCTAATGCTGGTAGAACAGCATAGGGATGGGTTCACTGGCCATTGCTGGAGAACACTCTGGGGATGGGTTCACATGCAATTGTTAGAGGAAGAAAGTGGGGGTGGGTGCCAGGCTATTGTTGGTAGAACGGAGAGAGGATCAGTTCACAACCGTTGCTCGAGGAACGCCCTGGGGATGGGGTCACTATGCATTGCTAGGGCATAGATTATGGATGGGATCACAGCAACAGTTGTGAACTGATCCTCTCTCCGTTCTACCAACAATAGCCTGGCACCCATCCCCACTTTCTTCCGCTAACAATTGCATGTGACCCCATCCCCACAGTGTTGCTCGTAGAAACGTGTTGTGATGGGTTCATACGTCGTTGCTCCAAGAACGTATTAGGGCGAGATGTGTAGAAAGGAATGAGGATTCATTCACCGGCCATTGCCATGGGAACAGAGTGGGAACGTGTTCACAGGCCATTGCTAGGGGAAAAGAACGGGAATTGTTTCAAAGGCTATTGCTATGGAAACAGGCTGGCGATGGTTTCATGGGTTCTAGCTAGGTGAACAGTGCGGACACGGTTAAGCAGATCATTACTAGAGGAACAGAGCGGGAATGATTTCACAGGCCTTTGCTCGGAGAACACAGTGTGGCTGGGTTCACTGACCGTTTTCAGCAGAACACAGTGGGATGGAAACATATGCTGTTGCTGGGAGAGTAGAATGTGAATGGGTTCAAAGGCAGTTGCTGGGGGAACAGTGTAGGGATGAGTTGAGAGGCCGTTGCTAGATCAAGTTAGTGGGGTTGGATTCACAGGAGCTTGCTAGAAGTTCACAGTGGGATAGGATTACAGTTGTCTGCTAGCAGAACGGATTGGGAATACTTTCTCAGAATATTGCTCCAAGAACAGATTTGGGATGGATGCAAGGAGAAAGAAATGAGGATGCGTTCACAGGCCATTGCCATGAGAACAGAGGTGGGAAGTGTTCACAGGTCGTTGCTAGTGGAACAGAGTATGGATGCGTTTATGGGCCATTTCTAAGGGAATAGAGTGAAGATGCGCTCACAGGTTATTTCTAAGTGAACAGAGTGTGGATGCGTTCACAGGCCATTGCTCAGGGAACCGTTCACATTCTGTTGCCAGGTGAACAGACACGGTATCAGGCCATTGCTGAAAGAATAGGTTGTGGATTAGTTCATAAACCTTAGCTATGATAACTGAATGGCGATGGGGTCCATGCTGTTGTTAGAACAGAGTGGTGATGGCTTCATAGGCAGGTCCTAGCAGAAGAAAGTGCGGATGGGTTTGCAAGCCGTTACTAGGGGAACAGAGCGGCGATGCGTTCACAGGACGGTGTTAGGATATTGGAGTAGGGATGTCATTACAGGTCATTGCTCGGAAACCAGAGTGGAGATGGGCATGGAGGCAGTTGATCAGAAACAGAGCATGCATGAGGTCAAAGAGTGTTGATAAGGAAACAGAGTGGATGGGGAGACAGGCAGTTGTTGGCAGAACAGGTTTGGAGGGATTCAGACTGATGCTAGGAAGAAATACTGGAGATGGTTTTGCAGTCTGTGAGATCAGAGTGTGAATGAGGTCTTAGGCAATTGCTGGGTGAACAGTATGGAGCTGGTCACAGTAGAACAGATTGTGGACGGAATCACGGTGGTGATGGGTTCACAGACAGTTGCTAGGAGAGGAGAGTGGGAACAGGTTCACAGGCAGTTGCTGGAAGAATAGAGTGGGGTTGGGTTCACAAGCCGTTCCCAGAAGAACACAATGAGGATGGATTCACAGGGCAACAGACTGTGGATATGTTCACACGTCGTTGCTAGGAGAACAGTGTGGGGATGCATTCAGGTGCTGCTGCTAGGGGAAGAGATTTGGAATTGGCTCACAGTCCGTTGCTATGAGAAAAGAGTGGGGTTGCGATCACAGTCCGTTTCCAGGGGAACAGAGTGGCGATGGGATCATAGGCTGTTGCTATGAGAACAGATTCGGGATGGGTTCGCAGACCATTGGTTTGAAAGTAGAGTTGTGATGGGGTCTCAGGCAGTTGCTCGGAGAACAAAGCAGGGATGGGATCATCAGGCGTTTCTAAGTATATAGTGCGGGGGTGGGTTCAGGCTGTTGAGAGGAGAAAAGCGTGTGCATTTGTTTAGAGACCATTGATAGGAGATAGGTGAATGGGGTCAGAACCATTGCGGGGGAAACAGTGTGGGAATGAGTTCACCGGCCATTGCTAGCAAGACTGAGTTTGGATGGGCCCACAGGCTGTTGCTGGGAGAATGTGTTCACAGGCATTTGCTAGGAGAACACCAGGTATGCTCACAGCCGTTTCTGTGGAAGAAGGTATGGATGCAATCAAAGGCCGTCGCTAGCACAATAAAGTTGTGGTGGGTTCATGGGTCAGTGATAGGAGAACAGAGCCGGGATGGGGTCAAAGGCCGTTGTCAAAAGAATAGGGTACGGATGTGTTCGCAGAACTTTGCTAGGAGGTAACCATGGGACTGACAGGCAGTTGTGAGATGAATAGAATAGGAATTAATTCACAGGCCATTGCTATGAAAACAGAGTGGGGATGTGTATGCAAACCGTTGCTATCAAAACAGAGTTGTGATGGGGTCACATGCAGTCCATAGAGGAACAGAGAAGGAATTAGTTCACAGGACCTTTCTAGGGGATGAAGTGGGGTTGGAGTTATTAGCCTTTGCAGGAGAAGGGGATGGGGATGAGCTTAGACACTGTTGATAGGGAAATAGGGTGGGGATGTGTTCACAGGCCATTGCTAGCAGGACAGAGGTATGATGAGTTCATAGGGTGTGGCATCAGAAAGAGTTGAGGTAGGTGAAGAGGCCATTGCTAGGAGAACAGAGTGGTAATATGTTCACTGGATTGTTTAGACCACCTTGCTAGGAGAACAGAGTGGGGACGGGTTCACAGTTCATTTGAAGGAGAAAAGAGTGAAGATGGGGTCACAGGGCGTTGCTCAGGGAAATGTGGGAATGCGGTCACAGTCCATTGAGAAGGGAATGGAGTGGGAACGATTTCACAGGCTAATGCTGGTAGAACAGAGTGAAAATGTATTCACAGGTCGTTTCTGGGGAAACAGAGTCGGTATCGGTTCACAGGACGTTGCTAGGAGATCACTATGGAGATGAGTTGTCAGGGACGTGTCAGAGAATAGAGTGGGAATTGGTTCACAAGCCATTGCTAGGAGGATAGTGTGTCAATGGGTTCACAGACCATTTCTAGAACAACAGATTGAGGATGTGTTCGCAGATTATTGCTAGGAGAACAGTGTCGGGATCACAGTTCACAGGCGGTTTCTAGGGCTGATGAGGTCAAAGAATGTTGATAAGGAAACAGAGTGGATGGGGAGACAGGCAGTTGCTGGCAGAACAGGTTTGGAGGGATTCAGACTGAGGCTAGGAGGAAATACTAGAGATGGTTTTGCAGTCTGTTGCTGTGAGATCAGAGTGTGAATGAGTTCTTAGGCAATTCTTAGGCGGATTCAGCAGCCTTCTCTGGAGAAACATTGTGGGTATGAGTTTACAGGCTCTTTCAAGAGAACAATGGTGAAATATGCTAATAGGTTTGCAAGGAGAACAGAGTGGGTTGCGAGGCATAGGCCATTTCGAGGGGAGGAGAGTGAGGAGAGGTTCACAGGCTATTTCTAGGGGAACAGAGTGAGCATAGTTTCACAGGACATTGGAAGGATAACGACAGTGGCATTGGTTCAAGGGCTATTCCTACAGGAACATTTAGGATGGGTTCAAAGGCAATTGTCAGGGGAACAGTGTGGGAATGGGATCACAGGAGAATATAATGCAGCTGGGTTCACAGGTCATTGTTCGGGGCAAAGAGAGGGGAACGTTTCACAGGCAGTTGTTGGAATTATAGACTAAGGTTTGGGTCAAAGGCTGTTGATGACAGAACCGTGTGTGGATGGGTTCTCAGGCTGTTGCCATAGAGACAGAGTGGGGAGTGGGGTCACAGCCTGTTGCTAGAGGAACAGAGTGGAGACAAGATCAGAGGGCATTGCTGGGGAAAGAGACGGGATGAGTTCTAAGGCTGTTACTTTGAGAACTGATTTGGGATATACTCACAGGAAGTGGGTAGGAGAATACTGTGAGAAGAAAGTGAGAACAGGGTAACGGGCCACTGCCAGGGTAACAGAGTGAGGCTGGGATTATAGGCCGGTGTTAGGGGAGCTCAGTGAAGATCATTTTACAGTACTTGATAGTGAAGCAGCATGGATATGGGCTTGCAGGCTGTTGCGAGGGGAACAGTGTGGTAGAGATACAACAAGCAGTTCCTAAGAGAACAAGGTGGGGACAGGGTCATAGGCATTGTCTGGTGGAATAGAGCGGGAATGAGGTCACAGGTCGCTGCTAGACGATCGGTTTGAGAATGCTTTCACAGGCTGTGCTTAGTGGAAGACAGTAGGGATGGGTTCGCAGGCCTTTGCTAGGAAAACAGACTTCAGATGGTATCCCAGGCTGTTGCTAGGGAACCAGCGTTGAGATAGGTGAACGGGCCTTTGTTGGGAAAACAGGGTTGTGATTGGGTCACAAGTCGTATCTAGGAGAACAGAGTGAGGATAGCTTCACAGGCCGTTGATAGGCGAAACACATGGGAAAGGTGTCACAGTTTGTTGTAAGGATTCAAACGCCTATCCATGCCCTTACTTGGAAACTCAAATTTAACATTGACTATTCGGGCTGTTCTCTGCTGTATACATGCATTGACTTTATGTTTGAAAACAATTTTTGACAGGAACAGTTGTTATAATACAGGGAGGATGTCCACACTCGATCCTGCTTCAAGATTCCTGAATTGTGTAAGTGAGCAGTTTAAATGTTTGGTGTGAAGTGGACAGCCAATTAGTGAAGTGGGAGAAAAGGGAGTTTTCAGTTCATATTTCCTGAATAGGATGGGAAAGATTTTATTTTCTTTAATTGTTTTCGTCTGTAGGATTCACAACACATTGGCACAGAAGGAAGTCTGCGCTCTTCTTCAGACTCAAGGAGGGAAAAGCAATTGGCTGTTGCAACTCTGCTATTGCAGACTCTATCTGGGAGTAGGGATATCAAGTTCTGGCCTTCAGAAAGTCATACAGTTATACAGCACAGAAACAGATCCTTTGGTACAAGCTGTTAGTGCTGACCAGAGATCCTAATCTGACCAAGTCTCACTTGTCAGCATTTGGCTCATATCCCTCTAAAGCTTTCCTATTCATGTAGCTACCCAAGTGCCTACCAAAGATTGTTATTGTACCCACCTCCTCCACTTCCCCAGGAAGTTTATTCCATGTAAGCTCCTCGCTTTGCATGATAAAGTAACCCTCAGGTCCTTTTAAATCTTTTCCCTCTCACTATTAACCTGTGCCCACTATTTTTGGACTCCCCACGCCTGAACAAGAAACCTGGATATTTACCCTATACATACCCCTCATGATCTAATAAACCTCTACAAGTTCACACCTCAGCCTCTGACAGTACAGGGAAAAAGTCAAAAGCCCATTCAACCTCTCCTATAACTCAAAATCTCCAGACATGACAACTAAATATATTGATGAGAGTGGTGCAGTTAATGCAGTTTACACAGACTTCAGTAAGGCATTTGTTGGAACATAACTCCCGACCAGGGACGAAAGACTCAAAAAACAGGTAGGATTCAGGTAGATGTCAAGTGTTTATTCAAATAGAAGCCAGTTAATGCAGGGAGAAGGCCAAAACATCTTCACCTGAGACTAGCCTCAGAAGAGATATCTATGACACACTCTGATTTTACAATTAAAAAACAGTATTTTTATTAACAACGTTCTATTAACAATCACATCAAATCAGTTCACTATGTTCCTCCCTGTTGCTCCATGTATACCCTATCCTACGAGACAGCTAATCAATGATGGGCATTACTATCGACAACCACAAGTTCCCAGAATTTCGCAGTGTTTAGCAGACACTGTAATCTCTAGGCCTCTTTCCATACATCCTATCCATTCTCTTTGCAAAGTTATTTACAATATACTCTCAGGCGATCGTTTCTCTAGGGACAACTTAAATGTTGTTATTCATTGTATTCCATTTTATCAAATTCAATTACTCCACTTGCATTCCCCACTGTCCTAATGATACATGAAAAAAGAGAATTAATTTAGACTTAATTCATATAGCTTTGCATTAATTTCTGTTATAAAAATAGGTTTAAAATGGAAAGTCATACCCCAACTGTTAGCATTGTGTGATTATTGGGCTGTGAGTAATAAACTTTGTTCTGGGATTAAGATAAGTCATTGCCTACAGCTAACTAACCTTCATTTCCAGGTTTTAGTATTTATTTTTCTCTTTATGCTTTGGTATTATGCTTTTTTTTAATGCTGAAAACTACTGTGACAATGTTAAGATTCTTTGCGAATACCTATTACTTAATATTCGAAGTTATTCTCAAGAAACTGAGTACTATAAGATAACTTTAGCTGTTACACCCTCAGCTGTTTTCTGCATTATTGGGCTGTAACTAACACCTGGTGTCTGTTCATGAACTTGAACAATTACCGTTTCATTTAACGTAGCTGGAGTTACTCATTTATCAGACCTTTGGTCTTCTTGTCGAACTGTTTCGAATGGATTCTTTTTACTGTCCTTGGAGTGGCTTGTTTAATGATATCATTTTTCCTTACTGTGTGAGAACAGGCTGTTCTGCTTATTTTTGTCTGTCATTCTGTTTCACTGCTTGCTGTTTAATTCTACTTTCCACTTTTCGGACACTTTGTGTTATAAGATATGGGTCACTCAATTCTGGCCAGGTACAGGCCACCCTTACAGCCTTTGAAAATACGAGTTCAATTGGCACTCGGAGTCTCAAGCAGACTGGATCTGAAATTAACTTGCAAATGGCATACAAAGTGTGATGGTGACGAATTGTGTTTGTGACTGGAAGCCTGTGACCATCAGTTTGTCAGAGGGATCAGAGATGGGACCTTGCTGTTATCCTATGTATATTAACAATTGGATGTGAATGTAGACGGTCTAATTGGTAACTCTGTACAGGAGTTACTCGTGTGGAAATGTAAAATGTGCCAGTGCAGGCTTGGAGGGCAAAGGGCCTGTTTCTGTGCTGTATTCTTCTTTGCTCTCTGACATGAACATTGGAGGCGTTTGTTGACAGTGAGGGGGATGGTCCCAGGCTACGGTATGAGTACATTGAGCAGAACAATGACAAATGTAATTTAATCCTGATAAATGTGAGGTAATGCATTTTGGGAGGTCTAATAAGGGGAAGAATTCCACAATGAAAGATTTGTCCCGAGGGACTACTAAGAAACAAAGGAAACTTAGTGTATAAGTCTATAGATCTCATATGATGTCAACACGGGCAGACAGGATGCTGAAGAAGGCATGCAGAATGTTTTCCATCAGTAGCAGAGCTGTAGAAAATAAGAACAAGGAAGACTTTCACAACTTTATACAGCATTGTTTAGACCACAGATCAAACACTGTGTGACGTTCTGCTCGCCACGCTATCAGAAGAATGCGATTGACTGGAGAGGATGCAGTGGATTGAAAAGTCTCCGTCAACAGGGAAGACCGTTGAGGCTTGGTTTGGTTTCCTTGGAGCAAAAGAGACTGAGGGAGGATCTGACTGAGGTAACCAAAATCGTGAAAGATGCAGACAGAGTAGATTATAAGAATCTTTCTCCCCATGGCAGATGTGTCTAATAGCAGAGGACGCGAGTTGAAGGTGTGGAGAAAGTAGATCACAAGAGATTGGAGAAAATTATTTTGATCGAGAAGGTGGGTGAAGTTTATTATATGCTGCCAGAGAGTGTGATGGAATACTTTCACAGCATTTCAGCAGCATTAGGATGTACCCTTAAGAAGCCAGGGTATAGTCAGCTATGGCCAAGTGCAGATAAATGGTATGAATGCAATTTGGTGTTTGTTTGACATCATGGGACATAGTGGGCTGAAGGGCCTGATTCTATGCTGTATGATTCTATACCTCTATAACAACCTCGTAAATCTTTTCTGCACCATCTCAAATTTAAAACATCCTTCCAGTCGAAGATTGGTGAGAGTTGTATGCAATCACGTAAATGTGGCACCACCAATGTCCTGTACAGCCACTACTTCACATCCCAACTGCTGTATTGAATGCTGTGGCCAATGAAGGCAAGGATGCCAAATGCCTTCTTCACCGCTCTGTCTATTTGTGACTCTACTTTCAAGGGGATATGCACCTGCATCTGAGGTCACTTTGTTCAGTAACACATCCCAAAGGCCTCAAATTTAAGTGTATAAGTCCTGCCCTGGTTTGTCTTATCAAAATCTAATACTTCACATGTATCTAAACTAAACTCCATCTGCCACTCCTGGGCCCACTAATCCGCCTGATCAACGGCATAATTCGTTGTTTTTTTTTGTTCAATGTGTAGTGACATAATTATTTGAAGACTATTGCACTAAAGGAAGCTGTTAATTACCCTGCTCTATATTGTGATAGTGTTCACGTGTGTGGCCCTATGGAGGGAAGGAAGAAGGTAGAAGGACTTTGATTTTCACTCATACAGTGGAGGAAATTGCAACCGTCAATGTAATTTTTTTGAAGAATAAAACTTTTGAACTCTTCTCGCAAAAAGATAAACGAGCAACTTTAGTAATCTATGTTATCATGTGAGGAGTTACTGAGAGATAGTCACACCTCAGGGACAAGAAAAAGGCCAATAGGTTGGAGACAGGGGATGGAAGGGAACTAACAGACAGTGCAGGGATCCCCCATGCCCACTGCCTTCAATAACAAGTATATTATTTTGGATACAGTTAGGGGGGACGACTTACTGATGATGAGCCATGGGGTGCAGATGCCTGGCATAGAGTCTCTCCCCGTTGATCAGAGGGAAGGGGGGAGATGAATAGTGCATTAGTCTTTGGGGACTCCATAGTTAGAGGGATAGATAAGAGGTTCTGTGGGAATAACAGAGATTCAGAGTTGGTGTGTTGCCTCCCAGGTGCCAGGGTTCATGATGTCTCAGATCGTGTTTTGGATCTTTGAGGGGGAGGTCGAGCAACCAAAGTCCATATCGGCAGTAATAACATAGGTAGGAAAAAGGGATGGTGATTTAAGGTAGAAATTCAGGGAGCCAGGGTAGAAGCTTGGAGGTGTAACAAAGATTGTTATTATCGCTAGCGCTTGGCCTGTGCCACGTGCTAATGAGAAGAGGAATAGGGAGAGAGAGGGGTTGAACATGTGGCTAAAGGGATGGTATGGGATGGAGAGTTTCGGATACATGGATAATTAGGGCTTATTCTGGGATAGGTGGGACCTCTGCAAACACAATGGTCTACACCTGAACCAGAAGAGTAACAATGTCCTGAACGGGGTGGGGGGGGGAGGGGCGGGGGAAGGGGGTTGGTGGTGTGGGGCATTTTGTCATTGCTCTTCAGAAGGGTTCATACAAATTAAGTAGGGGAATGGGAACCTAAATTGCAGATCCAGTGTCCAGGAGTTGTGCTTAGTGAGGTCAGAAATACGGTTTCAAGGTCGCAAGAGTGTACTGGCAAGTAGGAAGGTGGTTTGAACTGTCTACTTCAATGCCAGGAGATTCCGGAATAAGCTGGGTGAACTTGCAGCATGGGTTGGTACCTGGGACTTCGATGTTGTAGCCCTTTTTGAGGACATGGGTAGAGCAAAGACTGGAATGGTTATTGAAGCTTTCGGGATTTAGCTGTTTTAGTATGAACAGAGAAGATTGTAAATGACGGGGAGGTATGTTATTGTTAGTCAAGGACAGTATTTCAGTGACAGAAAGGATGTTTGTGAACTTGTCTAATGAGATAATATTGGCTAAGGTGAGAAACCGGAAAGAAGAGGTCACCCTTTTGGGAGTTTTCTCCTGGCCTCTGAATAGTTCTAGAGATGTAGATTAAAGGATTACAAATATCATTCTGGATACAAGCGAGAATAAAAGGGTAAATGTTAAGAGGGACTTTGACTTTCCAAATAATGACTGGAAATGTGATCATTTGAGTAGAGTCATAGAATCACAGAGACGTACAGCATAGAAACAGACCTTTCAGTCGAATTTGTCCATGCTGAACAAAATTCCCAACCCCATCTCGTTCCACCTACCAGCATCCGGCTCATATCCCACCAAAACCTTCATTTTGAAATACCCATCCAAATGCCTTTTAAATGTTACAATTGTGCCAACCCCCAACTCTTCCTCTGGCAGCTCATTCAACACACATACTGTTTTACACACTCTGTGTAAAAAAGGTTGCGTTTAGTAGCTCCCCTTCTGCGGCTCCACACAAAGGCCACTTGCTAATCTTTGAGAGACCCTATTCTCTCTCTAGTTACCCTTTTTCTTTAATGTATTCGTAAAATCCCTTCGGATTCTCCTGATCTCTATTTGCCAAAGCTATCTCATGTCCCCGTTTTGCCCTCCTGATTTCTCTCTTAAGTATACTCCTACTGCCTTTATACGTTTCTAAGTTTCACTCGATTTATCCTGTCTATACCTGACATATACTTCCTTCTTTTTCTGAAACAAATCCTCAATTTCTTTAGTCATCCAGCATTCCCTATACCTACCAGTCTTTTCTTTCACCCTGACAGGAACATAGTTTCTCTGGATTCTTGTCACCTCATTTCTGAAGGCTTCCCATTTTCCAGCCGTCCCTTTACCTGCGAACATCTGCCTAATACCATCAAAATTGGCCTTTCTCCAATTTAGAACTTCAACTTTTAGATCAGGTCTATCTTTTTCCATCACTACTTTAACTCTAATAGAATTATCATCGCTGGTCCCAAAGTGCTCTCCCACTGACACCTCAGTCACCTGCCCTGCATTATTTTCCAAAAGTTGGTCAGGTTTTGCACCTTCTCGAGTAGGTACATCCACATTTGCAATACAAAACTCTCGTGTACACACTTAACAAATCCCTCTCCATCTTAACCCTTAACACTATGGCAGTACCCGTCTCTTTTATAACACGATCAATTTGGCTTGAACGCCCATCTGTTTATATATAAACAAAAAGGCACTCAATATTCTTTTCACCTCTGTACCAAATCAGACTGATTGGAGCATGGCCCAGTTTATTGCCGCTCTGAAAAACATCAAGTACAGAATCTCCTTGAGCAAAGGAACAGCTATTAGAAAATGAAATGGACTAGCTTTGTGACAGCAAACTTCAGTGAAGTTGTCCCCCTCTACCTGTTGGTGTCTACTATGCGAATATGTCAGTTTCTGCTCTGTGAATGCGATAGTTTACTTATCAATCTGTCCATGTCAGTTTCTGTTTTGTTAAAATGTGAACGTAATTATCAATATCTACCTGCTATCTTTTGCTAAGTGAACACGTGGGGGTCCGTACTGAAATGCATTCAAGTCACAGGAAGCGACAGGTACATGAGTTTATTTATAAGCCATTTCCTGTCAGTTTCTTCCATTGAAAGTATTGGTTGAGTTATCTATCTATACTGATGAGGGCTTTTGCCCGAAGCTATGATTCTCCTGCTCCTCGGTGCTGCCTGACCGGTTGTTCTTTTCCAGCACCACACTCTCGACTCTAATGTCCAGCATCCGCAGCCCTCAGTTTTGAACTGAAAAATGCATTGCTGGAAAAGCACAACCGGTCAGGCAGCATCAAGGAGCTGGAGAATCGACGTTTCCGGCATAAGCCCTTCTTCAGGAATCACTTTTGCCTGTCGATCTGAATCTGTCAGTTTCTATCTGTGAATATATTGATCTGTCCATCAGTCTCTCCAATTTGTATACGACAACTTATTTATCTATCTCTCCCTGTCAATTTCTGTGATGTGAAGATGATGGTCCAATCATCCACTCTGCCCCTGTCAGATTCTGCTCTGTGAATATGAGAGTGTCATTATCAGTCTCTATCTGTGAGCTGTTGGAACGTCAATGTTATTTTAATTATCAATCTGCCCCATTAGTTTCTAGGTGAATGAAATAATGTAGTGATCAAAATATACATGTGAGATTCTGCTCTCAGAATAAGTGAGTGTATTATCAAAATGTACCTATCCGTTTATTCAATGTGAATGTTTGAGTGCAGATTTCAATCTGTACCTGACAGTTTCTGCAATGCGAATGTTTTTGTGCAGTCATCAGTCTATCCCTGACAGCCTCAACTATATGAATGGATGAGTGCATCTTCCGCCTGAACGTATCTGCACCTGTGCTCTATTAATAAGTGAGTAATACATTTGTCTCTGTTTAACATGACGCCTGCAGAAACTGCAGCAGCTCTTTTTACTTCCAATCTCTGTTACTCAACAGGAATAATATTTTAGCTATTGCCATCCATGTCAGGGTGGCATGGTGACACAGTGGTCCCAGGGACCGAGATTCAATTCTACCCATCGTTCATTACCTGTGTGCAGTTTGCACGTCCTCCGCATGTCTGCATGTATTTCCCCTGGGCTAGTTCTCACTGTCGTCCATGAGATCTAACGGTGCTAATCAGTCTCCCATGGAGAACCTTATATAATGCTTTGCCGAATTCCATATAAATCTCATCTATCGCGCTGACCCCATCAATCCCCTTTCTTACTTCTTCAAAAAAAAACTCAACCCGCCCTCCTCCTCTAACCTAATAATAAGATCCGTTGTGGTAAGGAGGTAAGTGCCGAATTTTGCTTGTTGTATTCTTTAGACCCAGTTTTTTGTTTAAAATAAAGGTTAGCTTTAGAGGGATGGCAGTGAAGGCAGTGCAATGTTCCTCCTGCAACATGTATGAGGTGAGGGATGCCATGGACGTCCCTGCTGATTACGCTTGCAGGAAGTGCACCCATCTCCAGCTCCTCCAAGACCGTGTTAGGGAACTGGAGCTGGAGTTGGATGAACTTCGGATCATTCGGGAGGCAGAGGGGGTCATAGATCTGAGCTATAGGGAAGTAGTAACTCCAAAGATGGCAGATAGATGGGTGACAGTGAGGGGGACTGGGAGGAAGCAGCCAGTGCAGGGAACCCCTGTGGTCGTTCCCCTCAAGAACAAGTATACCGTTTTGGATACTTGTGGGGGGGACGACTTACCAGGGGTAAGTGACGGGGCTCAGGCCTCTGGCACGGAGCCTGTCCCCGCTACTCAGAAGGGAAGGGTGGAGAAGAGCAGAGCAATAATAATTGGGGACTCGATAGTTCGGGGCACAGATAGGCGGTTTTGTGGGAACGAGAGAGACTCACGTTTGGTATGTTGCCTCCCAGGTGCAAGGGTACATGATGTCTCTGATCGTGTTTTCCGGGTCCTTAAGGGGGAGGGGGAGCAGCCTGAAGTCGTGGTCCATATTGGCACCAATGACATAGGTAGGAGGAGGGCTGAGGATGTTAGACAGGCTTTTAGGGAGCTAGGTTGGAAGCTCAGAGTTATAACAAACAGAGTTGTTGTCTCTGGTTTGTAACCCGTGCCACGTGATAGAGAGTCGAGGAATAGGGAGAGAGAAGAGTTAAATGCGTGGCTACAGGGATGGTGCAGGAGGGAGGGATTTCGGTACTTGGATAACTGGGGTTCTTTCTGGGGAAGGTGGGACCTCTATAAACAGGATGGTCTGCACCTGAACCTGAGGGACACCAGTATCCTTGGGGGGAGGTTTGCTAGTGCTCTTGGGGGGGGTTTAAACTAACTCTGCAGGGGCATGGGAACCCAGACTGTAGCTTTAGGGTGCAGGACCTGGAGTGTAGGGAGGTTAGGAATATGGCATCAATCTTAAAGGAGGGTGCCTGTAAACAGAAGAGTGGCTTGAAGTGTGTGTACTTTAATGCCAGAAGTATACGAAATAAGGTAGGTGAACTCGCAGCGTGGGTTGGTACCTGGGACTTCGATGTTGTGGCTATTACGGAGACATGGCTAGATCAGGGACAGGATTGGCTGTTGCAGGTTCCAGGGTTTAAATGTTTTAGTAGGGTCAGAGGTGGGGGCAAAAGAGGGGGGGGTGTGTGGCTTTGCTTGTCAAAGATAGTATTACAGCGGTGGAAAGGAAGATGGACGAAAATTTGCCATCTGAGGTAGTTTGGGTGGAGGTTAGGAATAGGAGAGGTGAGGTCACCCTGTTAGGAGTCTTTTACAGGCCTCCTAATAGTCCTAGAATCGTTGAAGAAAGGATTGTGAAGATGATTCAGGAGAAGAGCGACAGTAATAGGGTGATTGTTATGGGAGACTTTAACTTTCCTGATATTGATTGGGAAAGCTATAGCTCAAGTTCGTTAGATGGGTCAGTGTTTGTGCAATGTGTGCAGGAGAGTTTCCTGACACAATATGTAGATAAGCCTACAAGAGGTGAGGCCATACTGGATTTGGTTCTGGGTAACGAACCAGGCCAGGTATTAGAACTAGAGGTAGGTGAGCACTTTGGGGACAGTGACCACAATTCGGTGATTTTTACTCTCGTGATGGAGAGGGATAAGTGTGTACTACAGGGCAAGAGTTATAGCTGGGGGCAGGGAAATTATGATGCGTTGAGGCATGACTTCGGATGTGTGGATTGGAAAAGTAGATTCCAAGGCAAGAGCGTAATTGATATGTGGAACTTGTTCAAGGAGCAACTATTGAGTGTCCTTGATAAGTACGTACCTATCAGGCAGGGAGGAAAGGGTCGTGTGAGGGAGCCGTGGTTTAATAAGGAGTTGGAATCCCTTGTTAAACGGAAGAGGGCGGCCTTTGTAAAGATGAGGCGTGAAGGTTCAATAGGGGCGATTGAGAGTTATAAGGTAGCCCGGAAGGACCTGAAGAGAGAGCTAAGAGCAGCAAGGAGGGGACATGAAAGGTCCTTAGTTGGTAGGATTAGGGAAAACCCTAAGGCTTTCTATAGGTATGTTAGGAATAAAAGAATGACTAGGGAAGGAATAGGTCCAATCAAGGATAGTAATGGGAAGTTGCGTGTGGAGGCTGAAGAGATTGGGGAGGCACTGAATGAATACTTTTCGTCAGTATTCACTCAGGAACAGGACATTGTTGTCGATATAAATACTGAGGCACGAATAAGTAGAATGGATGGCTTTGAGATATGTAGAGAAGAGGTGTTGGAAATTCTGGCAAGGGTGAAAATAGATAAGTCCCCTGGGCCTGATGGCATTTATCCTAGGATTCTCTGGGAAGCAAGGGAGGAGATTGCAGAGCCATTGGCCTTGATTTTTGTGTCCTCTTTGTCGACAGGAGTAGTGCCAGAGGACTGGAGGCTAGCAAACGTGGTTCCCTTGTTCAAGAAGGGGAGTAGGGATAATCCTAGTAACTATAGGCCAGTGAGTCTCACTTCTGTTGTGGGCAAAGTCTTAGAGAGAATTGTAAGGGATAGGATTTATGCACATCTGGATAAGAGTGATGTGATCAAGGATAGTCAGCATGGTTTTGTGAAGGGCAGGTCGTGCCTCACAAACCTTATTGAATTCTTTGAGAAGGTGACTAAGGAGGTAGATGAGGGGAAAGCGGTAGATGTGGTATATATGGATTTTAGTAAGGCGTTTGATAAGGTCCCCCATGGTAGGCTACTGCAGAAAATACAGAGATATGGCATTGAAGGTGAGTTGGAGGTTTGGATTAGGAATTGGCTCTCTGGAAGAAGACAGAGGGTAGTAGTTGATGGCAAAGGTTCATCTTGGAGTGCCGTCACTAGCGGTGTTCCGCAAGGATCTGTTTTGGGACCATTGCTGTTTGTCATTTTTATAAATGACCTGGAGGAAGGGTTAGAAGGTTGGGTGAGCAAGTTTGCGGATGATACGAAAGTCAGAGGAGTTGTAGACAGTGAGGAAGGATATGGCAGGTTACAGCGGGATATAGAGAAAGGTGGCAAATGGAGTTCAATGTAGCTAAGTGTGAAGTGATTCACTTTGGTAAGAGTAATAAAAAGATGGATTACTGGGCTAATGGTAGACTACTTGGTAGTGTGGAAGAGCAGAGGAATCTTGGTGTCCATGTACACAGATCTCTGAAAGTTGCCACCCAGGTAAATAGTGCAGTGAAGAAGGCATATGGCGTACTGGCTTTTATTGGTAGAGGAATTGAGTTCCGGAGTCCTGAGGTCATGCTGCAGTTGTATAAGACTCTGGTGCGGCCGCATCTGGAATATTGTGTGCAGTTTTGGTCGCCATACTATAGGAAGGATGTGGAGGAACTGGAACGGGTGCAGAGGAAGTTTACCAGGATGTTGCCTGGTATGGTAGGAAAATCCTATGAGGAAAGGCTGAGGCACTTGGGGTTGTTTTCATTGGAGAAAAGAAGGTTTAGGGGTGATTTGATAGAGGTGTACAAGATGATTAGGGGGTTAGATCGGGTTGACAGTGAGAACCTTTTTCCACGTATGGAGTCAGCTATTACAAGGGGGCATAGCTTTAAATTAAGGGGGGGTAGATATAGGACTGATGTTAGGGGTAGGTTCTTCACTCAGCGAGTCGTAAGTTCATGGAATGCCCTGCCAGTAGCAGTAGTGGACTCTCCCTCTTTATGAGTATTTAAGCGGGCATTGGATAGATATATGCAGGATAGTGGCTTAGTGTAGGTTAGGGGTGCTTTGATCGGCGCAACATCGAGGGCCGAAGGGCCTGTACTGCGCTGTAATGTTCTATGTTCTATGTTCTAAGTGTGTGAGACATGATTTCCACGTACAAAGCCACGTTGACTCTCCCTAGTCAGCCCTTGCCTTTCCAAATAAATGATCATCCTGTCCGTCAGGATTTCTTTCAACAACTTGCCCACCATCAGCGTCAGACTCACTGGTCTATTATTACCTGGCTTGTCCTTACCACCTTTCTTATACAGTGGCACCACCCTAGCCAACCTCCAGTCGTCTCGCACCTTATCTGTGACTGCCAATGATCAAACATCTCAACAAGAGGCCCAGCAATCACTTCACTAGCTTCCCACAGAGTTCTAGGGTACACCTGATCAGGTCCTGAAGATTAATCTACTTTTATGTGTTTCAAGACAGCCATAACTTCCATCTTTGCCTCTCTCTGTCTTCCTGCAGCACCTTCCTCCAACGGCTAGGTTGACCATTTGCATCAGCTTTATGTGCTTGCTGTTCCATCTTTAGTTTCTGTTTTTCCATCTTTTGGTTAAGCACTTTTTCAGCATGTATCGCATGTTGTTCTATCAAATTCAGCTTGCCTGTGTCCAAGGTAATACATGGGTCTTTTACCTTTTTTGCTGTTTTGTCCTTCATTCCATTGATGAAGCTGTTCCTCAGGTGTGCTTCATGCGCCCTGATTTTTGCCATCGCTATGTCGTTGGGTGGCCTCAATCCACTATGGGTATTATGGACTTCAGTGAGGCGCATAAGGTACTGGGACACTGACTCACCTTCCCTTTGTTTACACATTGCTATGTTGGTCATGTCCCTTCGCATTGGGAATGCCTCCATACAGGTGGTTTCCAGCACTGGAAAGTATAATGTCTCCATTCTGCTCCGCTTGCGGGTTGTCTACCCTGGCACGGATGTTTGTAGCTGGCCAGGTATACTTGATTTTGGTGACATCGGCACCTAACTTTCGTTCCAGGAGATGTCTCATCTCATGTGACGTGGGCCGGAACTCAGTACAGAACTTTGTCACTTCTTCAGCGAGCATATTACCTCCAAACTCGTGTGTGTCAGGCAACTGCCTATAGGAACTTTCCAGATAAATGGCCGGTGGACCAGCACTGGATACCCTTCTGGACCTACAACTTCATCCATTGGCGCTTGCAGAACTACCTGGTTAGATGATCATACGCCAGTACCCTCATGACGCCTGCAGTGACTCATCATCCATCGGGGGATGATCACGAACAGGGCCTGGATGCCTTTCCACCTTGGAGTGGTCGGCCTTCTTTTGGGTTTCTTGCTTCAATTGGTTGCGGGTGTGGCGTGCTATTGGTGATCCAGCAGGCCCTGAGGTGGCGGCCGCTGATGTGGAACTTTCGCCAGGCGGATCTCATGAGGGGGCGGCGGGGGGGGGGGGGTGCTTTAGGTCTCGGAGTGCAGTCATCAAGGTCAGAATCTGATACAGACCTAAAATACTGTACAGCTTCGTTAAGTTGTTTTCCGCACGGGTCTGCACGTGCGTTGGTGTTTGTACGTGCATTTGATCTTTCTTGAGATTTCCTTTCTCTGATATCAACCTCAGCTTTCCACATGTTACAAGGGCTCCAATTCACAGGTTCTATTTTTCCCTTCCTTTTCTTCTTCCCTCTCTCCTTCAACCTCGACCTCAATATTTCCAGCTGTTTTTTTGCTAAAACTTCCTCCCTCCGTAAAACCACTTTCCTGGATCTACAATTCTAACTGCTTTACAGACTCTGGGCCGTAATTATTTTGCATTTATTGTCTTTTAGGTTGGCCATTCCAAGTCCTGTGTGGACTTTCCTCTTGTTTGTTCTTGCCGGAGCCCATTTTTAGTGTAACTGGAAAAGTATTCAGCTCTCTCTCTCGCGTGCGCGCGTGGTACCATTATCTTTGACTTGCTTTTTACCTCTGGAGATCCTCTCCTGCATTGGGCGTGTCCCCCTCAATGCCTTGGTTTTCAAAAACCAAGAAACCATGTACCCGGTTCGTTTTTGGTGAGTCCAACTCAGCCAGTGGTTATTCCAAGTCTAAAACCACCCTTAAACTTGCTGTCTCCTAAGCGCTTAGAGGTGGCAATCCCCTACTCCTGGGTATTGCTCTAATACCATGCAAGAGTTTCCTGAACCCTTCTCCTGCTGTATTTGTTCTCTTAGAATGATTGTCTATATAGGAATACTTAAGCCACGACTCTTACCCCAATCCTATTCCATTCGAACCCCAGCACTAGGGCAATCCACAGATTCCCAACCCTCTTACGCAAAGGGGCCAATTCAGCACTCGAGATGAAGGGAAAGACTTTCAAGGTACTGGCGCCTGCGCCTGCGCCTGCGCCTACTGGGAATCTTCAGAATCCCACTCAGTCGCGGGGTCCCGGGACAAGCCCCCAAGTTTACTGTCGCGGAAGTTAAATCACCTTGATTCAACTATTAGCAAGAGCAAAGAAAGGAGCTTTATTTAAATTCTGCAGAATTGACCGCAGAGCATTCAGCTAGATGCCTCAATGTAAAGGAGTATCTGATCCTTGCCTTATACTGTTTCTTATCACACTCTCAAGGGCAAGGACTGGAAAAATTCAAGTTGTTATTCTCTCATCCCCTGGTCTTTGACATAATCGTTCTTCAGGTTTCGCTGAGTTTGAAAATCGCAAGGTCGAGTTTAATGTTTAAAGAAATTCAAACAGAGACAAGCTGACTGCAGACCTCATCAAGGTATTGTTTACAAAGCTCAGCACAGCATTAAACTTTTGAAAAACATTCACTTTGAAATTTCACAGTAAATGGACAATTCACCATTACAATCAACAAGCAATCTTTGTTGAACACATGATTTGGAGGTGCAGGTATTAGACTCGGGTGAACAAAGTTGAAAATCATGCAACACCAGGTTATAGTCCAACAGGCTTAATTGGAGGCACTAGCTTTTGGAACACTGCTCCTTCGTCTCAACCACCTGATGAAGGAACAGCGCTCCGAAAGCTAGTGCTTCCAAATAAACCGGTTGGATTAGAACCTGGTGTTGTGTGATTTTTCACTTTGCTGAACACAGCTGGTCTTTATTCAGAGAGAGTGACGGTTTCCCTTCCTGGCCGCCAGGTGCCACTGTGAGCTGATCTCTGGTCGTGGTCGTGTCACTCTTGGCTGTCCATTCCCTTGTCAGTCCGTTGTCCAAGGCCCCTAATGGCGGAAAGCATCACTATTATTTTACATTTTTATCAAAACTGCGGATCGCTGAAGAAGGGGCCCTTCCGCACAGAAAGGGGGTGGAGAGTACGAGAAGACCAGGAATGAACATCTAAAATCAAAAAGAAGCTGCGGAATGGCCGGGAAAATGCCAGACCCTTTACCAGCGAGATTTGCACTTTGCATCAAAGATCAAAGATGTGTACAGCCACCGGAAATTGTGGGAGTAATCTCTGTACATGGACACCAAGAACTCTCTACTCATCGAGACTAACAAGAATCTACCCATTAGCCCAGTAGTCGGCATTCCTGTTGCTCCTTCCAAAGTGAATCACTTCATACGTTTCTGCATTAAGCTCTATTTGACACCTCTCAGCCCAGCTCTGCAGCTTATCTATGTTCCTTTAAAACCTAAAATATCCTTCTGCACTGTGCACAACGTACGGATCTTAATGGTAGCTGGAAATTTTCATATGCATACTATTCCGCCATCACCCAGGTTGTTTATACAGATGACAAACAGCAGTGGACCCAGAACAGATCCTTGTGGTATACAACCAACGGCTGAACTCCAGGATGAACATTTTTTTTATCAACCACCATCCTCAGTCTTATTATAGCTAACCAATTTCTGATCCAAACCGCTAAAATTCCCACAATCCCATGCCTCCATATTTTCTGCAATAATCTGTAGCTGTGAACCTTATCAAACACCTCACTGAAATCCATATACACCACGTCAACCGCTTTATCCTCATCCACTTGTTTGATCACGTTCTCAAAGAACTCAATAAGGTGTGTGAGGCACGACCTACCCTTCACAGCTATGTTAATTGTCCCGAATCAACCTATTCCTTCCTAGATGACTCTAACTTGTATCTTTACAACTATTTTTGCACACTTTACCCACAACTGAAGTAAGGCTCACTGGTCTACAATTGGCAGGGTTGTCTCTACTCCCCTTCTTCAACAAAGGAACAACATTTGCTATCCTCCAGTCTCGTGACACTATTCCTGTAGACAATGACGAATTAAAGATCAAAGCCAAAGACTCGGGAATCTCCTCCCTGGCTTCCCATGGAATCCTAGGATAAATCCCATTCGGCTCAGTGGACTTATTTACTTTTACACTTTCCAGAAATGCTATCACATCCTGTTGTGAAACTCAATCCCATCTGGTCTACTAGCCGGTATCTGAGTATTCTCATCGACAACATTTTCTTTTTCTAGCGTGAATACTGACAAAAAATATTCATTTAGCACTTCCCATACCTGCTGTGACTCCTTGGGCAACTTCCCACGACTGTCCTTGATTGGCCCTAATCTTACTTTATTCATTATTTTATTCCTAATATGCTTAGAGAAAGCCTTAGTGTTTTCCATGATCCTGTCCAACAGCGAATCCTCCCATCCCCTCCTGGCTCTTCTTAACTCTCTCTTTCAGTCTTTCCTGGCTAACTTGTAACTCTGAAGTTCCCTAACTGAGCCTTCACATCTTATCCTAACGTAAACTGCCTTCCTTCTCTTGACAAGTGATTCAACATCCTTCGTAAACCATGCCTCCTGAGCTCAAACACTTCCTCCCCGCCTGTCAGGTACATAATTATCAAGGACCCACAGTAGCTGTTCCTTGAATAAGCTCCACGTTTCAATTGGATCCATCCCTTACAGTTTCCTTCCCCATCCTATGCATCTAAAATCTTGCCTAATCGCATCGTAATTACCTTTCCCTCAACGATAACTCTTGCCTGTTGTATATACCTATTCCTTTCCATGGATCATATAAACAGAACCGAATTGTGGTCGTGATAACTGAAGTGCTCACCTACTTACAAGTCTAACTCTGGTCATGTCTGTTACACAATACTTTTCCTCACGTGGCCTCGACCATTGTTGACGTCTCTCCTTATTGTATTAGGAAACCCCCATGTATACATTGGACAAAAAGCTGACTACTCTAAAGTGCTTTATCTATCGTATTCCCAGCGAATATTTGGAAAATTGAAGACCCCGACTAATTCCTCTTTCATTTCACTCTGCTAGGCACTGTCATAATGATACAAGACAACAAAGAAAATAATCACAATCACACGTGCATAAAAACTTTTATCACTTTTATCTTTCTGTATTGAACACAGTGAATATCATACACTTTGTCCCCCATATTGAGAACTCAGCACTGCGGAAAGTGTAGGAGTCTGTCTCTGTGAATTTCTCCTGCACAACCCACAATGACTGTCACACCTTCAGGCTCACAAGCCCCCTTTTCTCTCCAACCTCTGGACCCCTTGCCAGTTTAATACTATTCTCCTTTTGGAATACTTCTCCCATACTTTAATAGTGTCCTCAGCCCAATTATCTTCATTGCCTCATCAATGACCATCCATCCATCATAGGGTCAGAAATGAGGATGTTCGCTGATGCATGCACAATGTTCAGCAATATTCATAGCTTCTCAGATACTAAGGCGTTTTATGTGCAAAAGCAATAGGATCTGCACAATATCCAGGCTTGGGCAGGCAGGTACCAAGTACCCTTCACAACTGATAGATGCTCGTCTATGACAATGACCAGTAAGAGCTAATTGAACTGCCAGCACCACGCCAACCTCTCCGGTCCTACCTGGCAATCAACGATGTTAAAATCACTGAATCCCCACCATCAACATCCTAGGGGTTGCCATTAACTTGAAACTGAACTGGACTCATGTCATAAAATCAATGACTACAAAAGCAGGGCAGAGGCTAAGAATACTGCAGTGAGTAATTCACATCTTGATCCCAAAAGTTTGTCCACAATTTAAAAGGCACAAGTCAGAAGTGAGAGGCAATAGTCCCCATTTGATTGGATTGGTTCAACTGCAACAACACTCAAACAACTTGACACCATTCATGACAAATCAGGCCATTAGATTAGCACAACATCGACAAGCATACACTGCCTTTAGCATTGATGCTCAGTAGCAGTACGTACTACCTACGGGATGCAACGCAGAAATTCACGAAGGATCATCAGACAGGACCTCTCAATTTCACGACAACTTCTATCTAGAAGGGCAAGGGTAACAGATATATGAGAAAGCCACCTCCTGAAAGTGCCATTCCAAACATCTCACCGAATATGCCACAGTTCCTTCACTTACACTTTGTTAAAATCCTGGAATTCCCTCACTAATGACACTGTGGTCCATCCACAGCAGGTAGATTGCAGCGGATCAAGAAAGCAGATGATTGCCACGTTCTCAAGGGCAACCAGGAATGCGTGATACATTTTGGCCACACAGCGGTACTCATATCTGACAAAAGTGAATAAGAAAAAAGTACTTGTGAGATGTCAGCATTAGGAATTAATTAGCGATAAAGTGGGAGAGAAAGAGTAAGTGAAGAGAGAGAAAAAAACAATAAAGTTTGGAGGGAAATTAGGTCCTGTGACTGCAGAGAGACACAAAGAGAGATTGTGTGAGCGTCAATGCCACTGTTTTCTTACTAAGATCCTTGGACGTTGTTCAGTAAACATCAGCTGGAGAATGGTCTATTCCTCCCCCATCATCAGAATTCCTGTTTCTTCCATCCATGCCTGAACACTTGTATCAACCAAACAGTTTAACAGTCAGCTTTCGAGAGGGGAGCAGAGCACAAGGATGGAACATCCTTCAGAGGTGAGGGCGTGGGGCAGGAAACAACACAGGGAGGAGATTAGAGGCAGGAGAGGGGAAGACACAATGACATCCCGTAGATCAGCTGTCTGAAATCGCTGCTCTGCTGCCTTCACTAAGCCTTCGTTGCTTTTCATTCATGAGACGAGGGTTGTTGACAATTATTGCCATCGCTACTTAATGCCCTTGAAAACATGGAATGGAAAGGGGAAGTGAGTTCGGTCTTGAGCTGCTGCAGTCTGTATGTTGCAGAGAGACCCGCAATGGGAATTCCAGGACCTTGACCAGGCTTCAGTGAATAAACAGCCAATATATTTGCGAATCAGTATGGTGAGCAGCTTGGAGAGGGATTTGCAGGGAACTTGTGCAAATCTCTTTGTTTTTGTTCATTTTAGTAAGGAGAAATATAATGTTTAACGTTTCAACTCGTGAGTAAATGTGACAATAAACCTAATTCAATTCAATTCAATTCTTATATATCTTTACCTTTGTCATTCCTGATGGAAACGACCATGGTTTTTGTAAGGTGCTGCCTGTTATCCCACTGCTTATATTTCAGAGAGAGATGGTAGATGGACATGATGTGTTGGCTGCAAACTGTGATTCAGCGAAGCTTGCTAGTTTGAACCTGGTTGGGGTGACAGTGTATCTGCTAATTCTATCACTGTCCTCTGATAAAGAAACGGTACATACTGGTTGCAATCTGAAAACAGATTAAATAAGGTGGGATGTGAGCAATGTAGTGAAAAGCTATATTCTCAACTCAAAAGCAATCATTGGGATACATGAAGCCAAGATGGACCCAGAGTACAGAAACTGCAATTAGCTTCAGAAATAGCTTGAGATGTTCCTTGCTGTGGTGCACATTTATTACTTTACAGTTCATTGCGTGGAACACACACACCAATGGAAAATAAATAAGCAGCTCACAGCCAACACCACTTCACCAGCGTTACATCCTCCAGTTCAGCTCCCTGCACCGGATGTTACGCAGCCGAAAGCTATAACTGGAAAACAAAGAGATCATTGATGTCCACACATTGGTGCTGCAACATTCACCTAACCTCATGAGATTTATTCAAGAGCTGTAAAGGCAATTGTTACCTCACGTACTGATGACCATATGAAATGACCACAGTCACGTGAGTAACTGCGTCCACTGTGATCAAGCATTGGCCATTTGTGGGTATCAGTTGACGTGAGATAATTTAAAAGGACTATCTTTCAAATAAAGTTATATTTTTTTATTGCAAAGGCAGAAAAAAACAAGGTTTGCTTAGTTGTGGATAATGTCTGCAATCATTCGCCAAATGCTTAGTGACTGGATGGTGAGAATATCACTGGAATCGCCATCCAGGACCAACAAGCTTAGTTTCAGAAAAGCCACCAGCAATTTGAACCATGGAAGATGATGCAATTTGAATCATATTCAAATGATCTAATGAAGGGAAGGAATATCTACCTCGCCAATTCCTTTATGAGCAGATTTCTTTTGTCCTTACCTAGCTTGATTTACATGTAACTCTCGGGTCAAAATTATGTAGTTTGCAGCTCAATCACCTCTGGGATGACAAAAAAAATGTCTTTGCTGGTGACTCCTGTGTCCCATGAACGATTATTGTACATATCAATTGATATGTTTAGGCACATGTCAGCCTAAAGCTAATAGAATATAAGCCGGTCTTCAGGGGGAAGAATGACCTCAATCTGCCCTTCTGAAAGTTTTTAATGGCTGTTTGAGGAGAGATTAACTCACCTTGAGATGCAAAAATCGTGTTACTTCTTTATCAGCAGTGCCTGGCTGCATTATCACCAACATCCTGAGAACTAAGAACAGGACAGTTCTCATCCTCCACTGATTTTCTATCGCACTAGTAGCTGCCTGGAGGATGAAAGCTCCTTATACGATATCACAGACAGTACTGTGGTTAATAATTGCAAAAACAATAACATGGACATAATCAATTTTTCTTATGAGGCAATCAGTAACACACCCAGACTCATGCAGACACAATGTCACGCTTACTCAGATAACACACACACAAACACTGATATGGACACACATACCGGCACCCACACCGATAAAAACACACTGACATACACACAGAGAAAAACAATGGCACACACCTTCACACGCAAAGTCACACATGCACAGAACGCATGCAGAACAACACAGCCAGTCATGCACACACGCGTACACAGAGACAGACACACATACACACACGCCCAGTTATCAAACACAGACATACACACTCTTTCTCTCACAGATAGTAGCATACAGCTCACACAGACACACAAGTATGCACCTCGACAACCACACACACACACACAATCACACAGCCATATGCACACCTATTCACACAATCACATTCTGCAGAGCATAAAGTGTGCCCTGTCTGCAGTAATGCAATATGTACACTGTGGGACAACTCAGACTTGGGCACTCGGCCTTGTGAAACCTCTGTTTTGAACACTTGAAAGCGCAACGAGATAGATCCTTTTCGTCTTTATTGTGGCACAATGCAGCCGTTGTTTAACTCTGGGAGAATCAATAGAGCTTTGTGGCCGATTAGATCCATGTTAGAGGCAAATATTTAACAGACCAATCCACTGACCAAAATGATCTGAGATTGTTTCTCCTCGCATCACTGAAATGAAAGTGTTACTATTAATTGTCATCTTATATCCCTGAGGAGAGATTCGTCTCCAGCTGAATCTCAGCTACTGGGTTACTCTTAAAGACATAATAATAACAGGCTTGGCCTTGCCATATTAATATGTATCACCATCTGTGAACAATCTTTCAACTTTCCATCTTCACATCACTGCTGCGTTGGGATTGTTGGCGTTGGGTAGCTCAGTTGGCTGGATGACTGGCTTGTAATACAGAGTGACATCAACAATGAGGCTTCAATTCCTTCCCCAGCCACAATAAAGACTAATAAGCGGCTGGATGAAGCATCGGCCGTTTGGCACCACAAGTCTGCTCCTCTGTTATTCGTAGAATCAAGACTGCTCTGACAATTTTCACTGCCACATTATTGCCCTTTGCCCGTCACCGTCGATTACTGTGCCAATCAAGAATTAATCTATTTCGACCTTAAATATTCAAACGGACTTTGCATCCCTACTCCCCTCTCCAACAGCTCTCTGTGACAATGCGTTCCAAATATTCACAAACCTCTGTAAAAAAAGAACTTCTTTCTCATCTTCATCTTAAATTGGTGTGATATTGGTATTCTGTGATATCGGTCATGGTCTTTCCTATGCGGGGAATACCCAGTCAGCATTTACGCTCTTAAGCCTGTTAAGAATCCCATGTGTTTCATGTGCTATCATCCCTCATTCTTCTAAACTCCATTGAGAAGAGTTCCAACTGCTTTAGTCTTTTATTAGAAGAGAATCTATCCATAACAGTGAACCTTCCCTGAACAGCCTCCAAGGAAACAATATCCTTCCTTTGATAATAGGATGAGGAGTGCTCACAGATGTGGTCTTACCAGCACCTTGTACAGTTGCAGACCCACTTCACTACTCGTATACTCCAAACCCTTTTTTTAAAAAATCAAGATTCCATTAGCCCTTCCTGATTGACTGCTTCCCCTCTATGCTATCTCTCTGTATTTCGTGTAGACATTCATACAAATCCCTTGTGTTGCAGCTTTCTCAATTCAAATAATATTCTGTTCTTCTGTTCCCCCTTCTGAGATGAACAACCTCCCGTCTTCGCATATCATACACCATTTGCCAACTTTTATTTCTCCACTGACTTAAACGATCAACATTACTCTATAAATTGTTTGCACCCCTTTCACAACCTGCTTTTCCATCTTTTGTTATGTCAGTTTTGGCGACAGAACAGTCACTTCCTTGCTCCAAACCATTAATACCATGCAGGTTCCACCACCCCAAGCTCTCCTCACGTGAGGTGTGGCGACCGCCAGGTTAAACCACGAGCAGTTGTCTCCCAATAGTTACACATTTTTAAGAGCTTCGATATTTACTTCTGAAGCGGAACCAGTCGCCATCCTGTCTAATCATCTTTCTCAAGCTGCTGTGAATTTCTATACTTATTGTGAGCCAGCTATTTGTTCACAGCCTGACCTGCAGCATACTGTGAGGAAGGCAAATAGTATGGTGGCCTTCATTGAAAGAAGATAGGACTTTAGAAGTCGTGAAATCTCATTGCAATTACATGGGGCCTTAGTGAGATTCCTGCTGGAGAACTGTGTGTTGGTTTGGTCACCCTACCTCAAACAGGACATTCTCACAAAAGTGGAAGTACTCATCGAGATAACTCCATAATTCAATGAAATCATGGCTGATTTGATCATGCTCAACTTGATATGCGCTTTTATGCCGAGGTATACAAGGCAATAGGCCAAGTACTGGAAATTCGTATTGGAACATGATTATATTATTGGGAAGCTGGTTGCCATTGGTAGTATTCATAGATTGTTCATCGAGAGGTAAGTGGCATTCTGAGGAACTATGCTTAATATGGAGCTGAGTTATTGGAAGAATTCGAATTCATTTTAAAAATTGGAAATGAAGAGTCTTATCGTGACCTAGGAACTGTTATTGCTTCGTGAAGATATCCATCTGGTTCACTGCTCCCCTTTTCTGAAACCTTCAATTCATGTGACTCCAAACTCTCAGTGATGTGGCTGACTTACAGCTGTCATCTTGGCAATTAGAGAAGGTGAGAAATGTTGGCCCATCCAATGATGTCAAATCCCGTGGCTGAATAAAACAATAGAAGTGTTCTTCTTTTCGACTCGCACACGTTTGGGGGTGGGGAGGGGTGGGGGGGCGAAGGGCCGATTTTTCTGGGCTGTGGACCAGTATTACTATGTTGTTGATGCACGGTCATTTGACATTATCTGTCTCAGTGTGCTTGCTCACACGGGCATGTAACAATTACGGATTAGAGTGGACTAGAATCTCTGCCAAATGTTCCCCTTTTCCATGATGAAGCTAAAACATTGAAATGGAGTCTGGAATCAATGTCAGAACGTGCCCAGGCTCAGCAGTTAAAAGTGTGCTGTAGCCCTCACGTGAGTCCGTTCCAATAGTGCGACAGGATCATCCCCAGGAAAGGTGACAGCTCAACCTAGGCCATATGTTTTGAATTCCATAACCATCCCACAATAACTGTATTGGATCTTCAACACCCCAGTTGTAATGCTGCCATTTCTGACATCCCTGTCTCCCTGTTAGTAAGCCAAATCACCAAGCCAAAGAAGAACAAGAGGCAGATAGAATTTAATTCTGATAAATACGAGCTGACACACTTTGGAAGAAGAGTAATGCCAAGAGCGTGCTCAATCAATAGAAGGGGTTGAGAAATTCCAAACTAACAGAAGAATGTTAAGGTGTTTGTCCACAGTTCTGAGAAGGCAACAGGAAAGATTAATTAGTTACGGCGGCAAATGGAACACTTAACTTCATCATTCCTGGTGTATAGATTAAAAGAGCAGGGAGGCGATTATGGAGCTGTATAGGACTGTGGTAAGGCTACAGCTGGAGTACTGTGTACACTTCCAGTCTCCACACTGTATGAAGGATGCGATTACACTGGACGGATTGCAGAAAAGTTTCACCAGGATGTTGCCTGGGATGGAGTATTTTATTTATGTCGAGAGCCTGGATAATCTCTGGTTGCTATATTTGGAGCAGAAAATATTGAGGGGACATGTAATACAGCTATTGAGGAACATGGACAGGGTGATAGGAAGCAATGTTCCCGTTAGGCGACGGATCAATAACAAGGACACAATTTTAAAATTCAAAGTTTGTGAGAAGATTTGTAGCTGGGGTGCTCATTGTTGTGGTTCTGTTCGCCGATCTGGGAATTTGTGTTGCAGGCGTTTCGGTGACATCCTTAGTGCTTCGAGCCTCCTGTGAGGAGGAAAGATCACAGAAGCGCTTCGCAGGAGGCTCCCAAGCACTGAGAATGTCACCTAGACAGGGGACGAAACTTCTGCGTCGCAAATTCCCAGCTCGGCGAACAGAACCACAACAACAATTTTGAAATGGTAGGGGAAGCTTTAGAGTGGATTTGAGGAAACATTACATCAGCCAGAGGGTATGATGTGATGGCCGGGGATGATTGGAATGCATTGTCTGGGATGTGGGTGTCGACTGGATGGCCACCAATTATTGCCCATCACTCATTGCCCTTGAGAAAGAGCTGGTGAGATGCTTTCTTGGATCTCTGACGTTCTTGTACTGCAGGTTCACCCACAATGTCATTGTAAAGAATTTCACTATATTTACCCGGAATTAGTGAAGAAACGATGATATACTTCCACGTTAAATGGTGAGTGGCTTGGAGTAGAACTTGCAAGGAGTGATGTTTGCAGGTATCTGCTACATTTGACTTTTAAGATGGAAGCGTCCATGGGTTTGGAAGATGCTATCTGAGGATCAGTGGTGATTTTTTGCGGTGTATTTTGTAGATAGCATACTGGTAAACTTCATTTTGGGGTGGATAGAGTGGAGGTTTGTAGATGTGGAATTAATCGTGTTGTTCCTGGATGGCGTCGAACATAAAGTGTTCTTGGAGCTGTACTCATCCAGGCAAGTAGGGAGTATCCCATCACACATCTGATTTCGGCTTCATTAATTGTCGACAGGCCTTAGGTAGTCAGATGAGCTGCTCACCTCAGTATTCCTTGCCTGTGACATTCTCTTATAGCGATTGTGTTTAGGTGGTGAGTTTCTGGTCAATGGCAAGCTCAAGAATGTTGACAGTGGGGGAGTCAGGGAGGAAGTGAGGACTGCAGATGCTGGAGATCAGAGCTGAAAATGTGTTGCTGGAAAAGCGCAGCAGGTCAGGTAGCACCCAAGGAGCAGGAGAATCGACGTTTCAGGCATGAGCCATTCTTCAGGAATGAGAAAAGTGTGTCCAGCAGGGTAAGATAAAAGGTAGGGAGAAGGGACTTGGGGGAGGGGCGTTGAAAATGCGATAGGTGGAAGGAGGTCAAGGTGAGGGTGATAGACCGGAGTGGGGGTGTGGGCGGAGAGGTCAGGAAGAAGATTGCAGGTTAGGCCTACGGTGCTGAGTTCGAGGGATTTCACTGAGACAAGGTGGGGGGAGGGGAAATGAGGAAACTGGCGAAATCTGAGTTCATCCCTTGTGGTTGGAGGGTTCCCAGGCGGAAGATGAGGTGCTCTTCCTCCAGCTATCGTGTTGCTATGGTCTGGCGATTGAGGATTCCAAGGACCTGCATGTCCTTGGTGGAGTGAGAGGGGGAGTTGAAGTGTTGAGCCAGGGGGTGGTTGGGTTGGTTGGTCTGGGTGTCCCAGACGTGTTCACTGAAACGTTCCACAAGTAGGCAGCCTGTCTCCCCAATATAGAGGAAGTCATATCGGGTGCAGCGGATGCAGCAAATGATATGTGTGGAGGTGCAGGTGAATATGTGATGGATGTGGAAGAATCCCATGGGGCCTTGGAGGGAAGTAAGGGGGGATATGTGGGCGCAAGTTTTGCATTTCTTGCGGTTGCAGGGGAAGGTGCCAGGAGTGGAGGTTGGATTGGTGGGGGGGTGTCGACCTGACGAGGGAGTCACTGAGGGAGTGGTCTTTTCGGAACGCTGATAGGGGAGGGGAGGGGAGGGAAATATATCTCTGGTTTTGGGGTCCATTTGGAGGTGGCGGAAATGAGGACGGATGATACAATGTATATGGAGGTTGGTGGGGTGGTAGGTGAGGACCAGTGGGGTTCTGTCCTGGTGGCGGTTGGAGGGGCAGGGCTCAAGGGCAGAGGAGCGGGAAGTGGAGGTGATGCGGTGGAGGGCAACGTCGATCACGTCTGGGGGGAAATTGCGGTCCTTGAAGAAGGAGGCCATCTGGGTTGTAGGGTATTGGAACTGGTCCTCCTGGGAGCAGATGCGGTGGAGATGAAGGAATTGGGAATATGGGATGGCATTTTTACAGGGGGAAGGTTGGGAGGAGGCGTAGTCTAGGTAGCTGTGGGAGTCAGTCGGTTTATAGTAAATGTCCGTGTTGATTCGGTCGCCCGGGATAGAAATGGAAAGTTCTAGGAAGGGGAGGGAGGAGTCTGAAACGGTCCAGGTGAATTTGACGTCGGGGTGGAAGATATTGGTAAAGTGGATGTTCTGTTCAACCTCCTAGTGGGAGCACGAGGCAGCACCGATACAGTTATCGATGTAGTGGAGGAAAAGGTGGGGGGGTGGGGCCAGTATAGCTGCAGAAGATGGACTGTTCCATATATCCTACGAAGAGGCAGGCATAGCTGGGACCCATGCGGGTGCCCATGGCTACTCCTTTGGTTTGGAGGAAGTGGGAGGATTGGAAAGTGAAGTTGTTCAGGGTGAGGACCAGCTCAGTCAGTCGAAGGAGGGTGTCGGTGGAATGGTACTGGTTGGCATGGTGGGAAAGGAAGAAGCGGAGGGCTTTCAGTCCTTCGTGATGGGGGATGGTGGTGTACAGGGACTGGAGTCCATGGTGAAGATAAGGCGTTGGGGAGCGGGGAAGCGAAAATCATGGAGGAGGTGGAGGGCGTGGGTGGTGTCGAGGACCGTGGACCGTGGCGAGGTATGCAGAGGTGAGTTCGGTGGGGCAGGAGCAGACTGAGACAATGGGTCGGCCGGGGCAGTCAGTTTTGTGGATTTTGGGCAGAACGTACATTACGGTATCATTGATTGTCAAGGGACAGTGGTTGGACTGTATCTTATTGGTGATGGTGAATGCCTGGCATTTGTGTGTAACGAATGTTATTTGCCACTCGTCAGCTCAAGCCTGGGTATTACACAGATCTTGCTGCACCTGAAGCTGGACTGCTTTAGTATTTGAGAAGTCATAAATGGCGCTAGTAATTCTATAATCATTGATGATCACATCTACATGATGTTGGACACCAGGCTGGTCTCTGGAATTGAGGCACTGCCGTAAGAAGAGAGAATAAGAAGTGTTGGGCCTGCACTCATTAAAGTTTAGAAGAATTAAATTAACAAAGAACAAAGAAAATTGAGGGCAGGAACTGACCCTTTGGCCCTCCAAGCCTGCGCTGTTCCTGATCCTACATCTCACGCTGTCACCTACCTTCTAAAGATCTATATCAATCTACTTCCTGTCGAATAATGCATATGTTTAGCTACATCATAAATGACGTTAAGATGCCCGCGTCCATCACCTCCATTGGCAACACATTCCTGACAGCCTCCACCCTATGTGTTCAGAGGTTTCCACGCACACTGACATAAACCCTTTCACCATAAAATGATGATCCCCAGTAAATGAGTCCCACAATTTGTGAAAAAGCATTTTTCTACCCACCACATGTGTGCCTCTCATGATTTTGTACTCAAACAGGTCCCACCTCAACCAGTATTTTTCTAATAAAAACAACTTAATCCACTCCAACTCTCTTCATAGCTAGCGCCCTCCATACCAGGTAACATCCTGGTGAACCTCGTCTGCACCCTCTCCAAAGCATCCACATCCTTTTGGTAATGTGGCGACCAGATCTGCATGAAGTTATTCCAAATGCGGTCGAACCAAAGTCCTATATAACTGCAACATTACCTGCCAACCGTTGTACTCAATACCTCGTCCGATGAAGGAAAACATGCTGTATACATTTTGAACACTCTACCGACCTGTTTTGCCACACACAGAGTACAATGGACTGGAACACCTAGATCTCTCTGTGCATCAATATTGCCCAGCACTTTTTCATTCACTGTATAGTTCGTTCTTGAATTGGATCTTCCAAAATGCATCACCTCGCATTAGACTGGGTTGAAATACATCTGCCAATTCTCTGCCCAATCGAACTATGTTCTGCTGCAATCTCTAAAATAACCTTCCCTGTCTGCTATTCCACCAATCTTATTGCCAACTGTATATGTGCTATTTGGACCACCTATATCATCCTAAAGATCATTTATTTGCATTACAAACAACAGTGGTCCCAAAACGAATCCTTGTTGAATACCTTTGGTCATGGTTCTACATTTTGAGAAACTCCCTTCTACTATTACTCTCTACCTCATATTGCCCAGCCAGTTGTCTATGCATTGAGCTGGTATACACATGCAACTTCACCTTCTCCACCAGCATGGAGAACCATATCAAATGCCTTACTGAAGTCCATGTATATGACATCCAAAACCTTTTCCTCATCAATCAACTTTTTTACTTCCTCAATGAATTCTAATAAATTGGAAAATCATTGCTTCCCCTGCACAAAATCATGCTGCATATCACTGATAAACCCATTTTCTTCCAAAGATAAATAGATCTTATCCCTCAGTATCTTCGCCAGCAGCTTCACTAACACTGACATGGGGATCACCAGTCTTTAATTCCCTGGATTACCTGCTGCCCTTCTGAAGCAGGGGATCAACTTTGGCAAGTCTCCATATCACCCGTACTCAATGGTTCTACATTGTCTGTTAAGGCTCAAGCTACTCCCCCCTCACTTCCCTCAGTAACCTCTGACAGATCCCATACAGATCTGGGAACTTGTCGACCTTAATGGTTTTTAGAATACGAACACTTCCTCCCTCATTATGTCGACTTGACCTAGAGTAACCAATCAACATCCTTCATATCCCTCTCCTCGTTGAATACAGATGCAAAGGTACTCATTAAATCTCGCCCTTTTTCTCTAACTCCATGCATGAGTTTTCTCCTTTGTCCTTGAATAGGCCAATCATTTCTCTTGCTGCAAATAAAAGGCTTTGGGTTTTTCGGTGATCCTGTTTGTAATGATATTTCATGGCCCCTTTCAGATTGCTCTGACATTTGCAATGTTGTTCCAAAGCTTCATCTGTTTCACTCGCCTAGACCTTATGTACGTTTCTTTTTCCTCTTAGCTAGTGTCACAATTTCACCTGTCATCCAAGATTCCCTAATCATGCCATTTCTATCCGTCAGTTTTACAGGACATGTCATCTTACTGAAATATAGTATTCTTACGGGACTTGGCAGGATGATGTTTCCTATAGCGGCACAGTGGTTAGCACTGCTGCTTCACAGACCGAGTGACCTGGGTTCAATCCCAGCTTTGGCGACTGTCTGCATGCCATTTGCAAATTATCCCCATGTCTACGTGGGTTTCTTCTGGGTGGTCCGGTTTCCAACCACAATCCAAGGATGTGCTGGTTAGCTGAATTTGTCATGCTAAATTGCCCATAGTGTTCAGGGATGTGTAGTTTAGATGCATTAGTCAGGGGTAAATGTAGGGGAATGGGTTTGGGTTCGATATTGTTTGTACGGTCAGTGTGGACTTGTTTGGCTGAAGGCCCGGCTGCACAATGTAGTGGTTCTAAGATTCTAAGAGGATTGTTAAGGAGAGGTCGTTTACACTTGTGGGAGAGTCCAAGGAATGTCTACAATAATTATAACAAATTGGAAAATAACAATTATGCGGAAGACAATCCTGATCCACAGATGGGTCTGTACATTCTGTTTCCCATTCCAGACACTTGGAGCCTGCCATATCTTACTTACTTATTCTGTATCAGCTTTGCGTCTGTTTCTCACGTATGGACTATTTATGAATAACTTCCTTGGCTTTCGCTCATCTCCATCCTGTCTGCAATGAAGTGTGGAATAGGTGGAACTTTTGTAATTACAGAATTGTCATAAATCTCCATCTGTTTTGTTTTGACAGATAGATAATGTTACCGTCAATTTCTCATTAGGCTTAATGAAAATTGGTTGTCAATGCCTAAATAAGAAGAAACATGACCAATGACAGATTATATCCATTCAAACACATCATTTCTGTCTGCATGGTATCCTGAGGCTGGGATGGAAATATAATACACAGTTCCAAAGAGACAATGCTGAGAAAAAAGTTTGGCTGTTCACTCGGAAAATACATAATGAACAGTTTGTATAAAAAGCAAATTCACATCGCTTAAGTCTTTCCTTGATCATTCCTTTAGAAATGTCCATTCATTCCACCTTTATTGCACTTGGTTAATTCTACCATAACTAAGTAGTCTCCGACGTAAGCAATTAAAGACCTGTTGTAGAACATAGAACATAGAACAATACAGCACAGAACAGGCCCTTCGGCCCACGATGTTGTGCCGAACTTCTATCCTAGATTAAGCACCCATCCATGTACCTATCCAAATGCCGCTTAAAGGTCGCCAATGATTCTGACTCTACCACTCCAACGGGCAGCGCATTCCATGCCCCCACCACTCTCTGGGTAAAGAACCCACCCCTGACATCTCCCCTATACCTTCCACCCTTCACCTAAAATTTATGTCCCCTTGTAACACTCTGTTGTACCCGGGGAAAAAGTTTCTGACTGTCTACTCTATCTATTCCTCTGATCATCTTATAAACCTCTATCAAGTCACCCCTCATCCTTCGCCGTTCCAACGAGAAAAGGCCGAGAACTCTCAACCTATCCTCGTACGACCTACTCTCCATTCCAGGCAATATCCTGGTAAATCTTCTCTGCACCCTCTCCAAAGCTTCCACATCTTTCCTAAAGTGAGGCGACCAGAACTGCACACAGTACTCCAAATGTGGCCTAACCAAAGTCCTGTACAGCTGCAACATCACCTCACGACTCTTGAATTCAATCCCTCTGCTAATGAACGATAATACTCTATAGGCCTTCTTACAAACTCTATCCACCTGAGTGGCAACCTTCAAAGATCTATGTACATAGACCCCAAGATCCCTCTGTTCCTCCACCTGACCAAGAACCCTACCATTAACCCTGTATTCCGCGTTCTTATTTGTCCTTCCAAAATGGACAACCTCACACTTGGCAGGGTTGAACTCCACCTGCCACTCCTCAGCCCAGCTCTGCATCATATCTAAACACTACTATGACACCAAGATGATATCTGTACATCCATCAGATTAAACACTACTCGTATGTTCCTGTATGCTTTCAACAACGATACATTTTCTTCCCACACTAATCTAACACCCACTGTATTTCTGATTTGCTACATTGTGACTCTGAGCAGTACTAGGTTTCATGGTCGTCTTGGGTCCAACTGTAGTTGTGGGTGAGTCGTCCTTATAAAGAATGAAAGCTGATCTTGTTGCTGGACACATAAATTTTCTGCACTCTCTAAACTCTGCGATAACCCAAGATCTGCATTCCATTGTATTAAGCTTCTCTGTATGCATTCTACATCCTGTCTCCTGTTGCCCAATTTACAGGAATGAAGAGCTGTCAACAAAAACGTTAAGTGCAATATTTCAGTTTCTGTCTGCTCTTTGCCAGTACTGCCTCCATTTTGCTTGAAAGCAAACGGCCCTTTGGGATCGTTTGCTACCCACACGTGACATTCATGATTTGTCCCCTGGTAAATTTGTCTGCTAACCTGATGACATCTTCAACTTTTTGTACGTTTATGTTCCTTCCTTGTAACAGCATCATTATTCTGGCAACCCTATTTTGACTCATTGTGTCATTAATATACTCATCCAGCATATTCTAAGTGAATGCATGTTATTTAAGAATTGTCAATCTACTAAACCCTACAATGTAAATAAAATATTGTACTGCCCAGAAAACTGACAATAAAAGCCTTTCACTTGAAGTGTCCCCTTGCTCTACTGACATGAATATGCGCGAAGCAGCAACCACCTCCAAAGAAGGTCGTTCTGTTGGGTTTGAGTGTTTCACAGCAGGAGCGTACACCAAACCCTATTTCAAATCTATCATTGCATGCGTTCTAGCTTCCATTCCGCTGGGGACTTTTCTTTCATAGTGTCATTATTGGTGCTGGCTTTGTCGCGATAATTGGTTTTGTCGAATATTCAAACAAGCTCTAAAATGATTCTTTATGCCTTCACATCTGTGGGGAAGGATAGTCTTAATTATTGTTCCGATCTGTTGTTTATCTCCCTTATGCCTGGTATTAACGCCATTCCTAAATAACAGACTTCCGCCATCATTCAGATCCAGGTTGAAGCCATATTTCTTTCATATTTGCCACAATCCATTCAGTAACAGGTAATACTCCGTTCAATTCCCGTTTGTAAAAACAAAGCATCAACATATTGTATCAGAAAGCTTACCGAGAAACATCCCGTAACTGATTGGCGAAATATTGATGGGGAATTAGGAAATTCCTGTGGCAAAGCTGTCCACTGGGATTGCTGTCCTTTAAAGTGAAATGCAAATTTATACTGCCCCTCTTTGGTGAATGGTATTGAATAAACTCCATTGTTGATGTGTAATAATGTAAAATATTGTGCTAACTCGCTTCGATGATTCATTGTGTCAAGGCTCGTAAGCACTGTCGGAGTTGCCATATGTATAACTTAATTTGGTTCTCTGTAGTGAATGGTTAATAAGCGGCTCCAACTTGGATGTTTAACTGACCAAATTGGAGAACTCATAGCGGAGGTGACAGGTCAAATACTCACTAAGTTATTGGACACTGAAATCCTTTCTCGATATCTCCTTTTGCCTGTTTGGGAAATCCACATTGTTTGTGTGGGTTTCAGATATTATTTTTGGATGCAGGCTTTTGCCTGCATTCTGCCACGATCATGTTTGCTTTTTGTAAAATCATTTTAGTTCGCTGTTAATATGGCGCGGTCCATTGGATCCCAGCCTCATACGTCTTGAATATCAAAGAAATCAAGTATTATGGGGAGAATGCGGGAGAATGGGATTGAGAAATTTATCAGCCATGATTGAAAGGTGGAGAAGACCCGATGGGCCGAATGGCCTAATTTCTGCTCCTATGTCTTATGGTCTAATGGTCTTAACTGGTAAGGTGTAGAGAAGCCCAAAACTAGAGGGCATAAATTTAAGATGTGAGGAGAAAGACTCAAAACGGACCGAAGTTTAACCATGTTCACGCAAATTTTAGTCCTTGTATGGAATGAATTTGCATAGGTAGTGGTGGAAGCTGGTGCAATTGCAACATTTAGAAGGTACCTGGACGAATATATGAATAGGAAGCAATATGTGCTAAATGCTTGCAAATGGGGCAAGATTTATTTAGGCTAGCTGGTCGGCATGATTAAGTTGGATGCAAGGATCCATTTCTGTGCTTTACATCTTTAGGACTGTATGATTCCATTCCATCCATTTGCCAACGGTAATTGATTCTTTACACTCCTCTAGTTTCGTCTCCCACACTGTTCTGACAAAAAACTCCGTATTCAGGAATATTGGGCTGTCAATTTTGCCTCTCTTTTTGCTCGAGTTCCGTTATAGAAAGGGCATCATATGGGTGGCACAGTGGTTAGCACTGCTGCCTCACAGCGCCAGAGACCTGGGTTCAATTCCCACCTCAGGCGACTGACTGTGTGGAGTTTGCACGTTCTCCCCGTGTCTGCGTGGGTTTCCTCCGGGTGCTCCGGTTTCCTCCCACAGTCCAAAGATGTGCAGGTCAGGTGAATTGGCTATGCTAAATTGCCCGTAGTGTTAGGTAGGAGTAGATATAGGGGTATGGGTGTGTTGCGCTTCGGCGGGGCGGGGTGGACTTGTTGGGCCGAAGGGCCTGTTTCCACACTGTAAGTAATCTAATCTAATCTAATAAACGTCTATCTGTGCCCTTAAAGCATCTGCCGTGTTTGCAATACTCGGTTAGAGACAAAATTACTGCAGATGCTAGAATTCAAAATAGGGAGACAGAAGGCCAGAAGAACACAGCAATTCAGCACCATCAGGAAATGGAAGAGTCGATGTTTCTTGTGTAACTTTTCTTCACGATTCAAGTATTCTTCCAGCCTCCTGCCTGTCATTTTGTTTGCAATAATCATTCCATTGAAGTATATATTGTTCAACGCCGTCAATTTCCTTTCCTGGACGCTGTTTAATCCAGTTTCGTTTAGCTTTCTAGATCACTGAAAACATCACTATTAGGTCTGCGAAGGAATGGGGAGCACAAAATTCCTGACAGCTTCTCATAGTTAATGCAGCAGAATATGACTGAAAGTGATTAGAAAGCTTGGGTAAATAGCTGATTCCTGCAGTCTTCACAAGTTATAACAATAGTAGCTCTGAAGTCCCAAGATAAGAGCACTGCAGCTGCAGTTATTTATGTGAAGGCATGTATAAGATCATTTCATATTAGTTTTAATTAGTGATTTTCTCTTGAATTATTTATCCCATCTGTCACAATGCTGATAGGAGATATTAGTTAGGATCATTCAAATAGTTATTGATGTAGATTGTGAAGTGGTCATAGACTGACCTGTATACAATAAAAAAACACTAATAGCATTAGAGGAAAAGACTCAATTAAAGTTATGGGAGTCTCAGGCATTAAAAGCAGTCCCCATCACATTACAGGGAGAATTAGATGACAGGTACAGAACGTAGCAGGTATTGGAATGTGGGTTGAATAAGCACATTGTAAGACCGTAAGAAGGAGATAGTTCCATTAGACATAGGAGTAGAAATTAGATTCTTCAGCCCATCGAGTCTGCTCTGTCATTCTATCATGGCAAAAACTTTCTCAACTACGTTCACCTACTTTCTCTCCAAACCTTTAATTCCTTTGACAATCAATGACGTTTCTATTCCAGTCTTGTTTATACCTTGTGGCAGTGAATTCCACAGATTCATCCCTCTGGCGGATGCAGAGTCTCCTAAAACGTCTTACTTTTATTCTAAGGCTCTGCCCTCGGGTCCTAGTGTCTACTATCAATGGAAATATCTTCCCAACATCCCCTACACCCAGGCCATTCAGTATTCTGGAAGTTTCGATTTGTCCACGCCCCCAACCTGAATATTTCTAACCTCCATCCAGTATTGGCCCATGATCCTAAGCGTTCTTCATTCTTAGGACCATTCTTGTGAACTTCGCCTGAACATGCTCCAGGGCTAGAACATCCTTCATGATATATGGGGTCCAAAAATGCACAGAATACTCCAAATGTGGTCTGACCATAGACTTATAGAGTCTCAAAAGTAAATCCCTGCTTTTATACTTAAGTCTGTTCAAAATAAATGACGTCATTGCATTTGCGTCCCGAACTACTGACACAACTTAGAAGTTAACTCTGACAGAATCCTAAACTAGAACTCCCAAGACTGTTTGCACTTCAGATTTCGGAAGTTTCTCCCAATTTAGAAAATAACCAATGCATCGATTCTTCTTACATCTAAGGTTAAATATAAAGGTGCCTAATTAAGTCGGTGAGAAAGAAACTGCTCTCAATTCATTAACTGAAGAATGCCAACGTTAGCCAAGCAGAACCACATAACTTTGTTCAACCTGATGTTACAATAATTAGTAAAAATCAAGATTCTTTCATGTTTCCTGTACTGAGCTCATTAAGGAATTTAAAAGATCTTTACGTGATAGGCAAGAATCCAACTAACTGGCAGTTAACATTGTGCCTAGGAGAAATTGAGGACTGCAGATGCAGGAGATCAGAGTCAAAAAGTGTGGTGTTGTAATAGAACAACAGGTCAGGTAGCCCTTGTGAAGCAGTAGAGTTGTCATCTCAGGCATACGTCGGGAGTGTGGTGCTGGAAAAAGCACAGCAAGTCAGGCAGAATCCGAGGTACAGGACAATCCACGTTTTGGGCATATGAATTTGTCAGGAATGATGCTTGTGGGGCGGGGAGGGGTGTGACTGATAAATGGGAGGGTGGTTGGGGTTGGTGGAAACGTAGCTGAGAATACAAAAGGTAGATGAAGGTGGGGAGAAGGAGATAGGTCATGTGGAAGGGAGGAGTGAATAAATTGGAAAGGTGATAGACAGGCCAACAGAGTGGTGCTACGTTTGAGTCTTGGGACTGGAATAAAGAGGGGTGGTAGAAACTGGCGAAATCCACATTAATCCCGTGTGGTTGCAGGATCCCAAGGCGGAGGATGAGGCGTAGTTGCTTCAAATGTCGGGTGGTAATGATTTGGCAATGGAGGAGGCCCAAGACATGCATGTCCTTGGCGGAGTAGGAGGGGCAGTTGAACTGTTCAAACACGGGTAAGTGGGGTTGGTCGGTGAGGGTGTCCCAGAGAAGGTCTCAGAAACGATTGGTAAGTTGGTGTACTGTCTCCCTGATACAGAAGGCAACACAACAAGTGCAATGGTACAGTAAATGATATTGGTAGAGGGACGGGTAAATACCTGCCGAATGTTGAATCATTCTTTGTGGCCTTGGAAGGAGCTGAGTGGGCGGTGTCGGCGCAGATTTCGAATTTCCTGGGGTGGCAGGGGACAGTGTTGGAAGGGGGTGAGGGCTGGTGGGAGGTGTGGATCTGACAAGGAAGTTGTGGAGGGAATAGTCTCCCCTTAACGCAGGTAGAGGTGAGGAAGGAAATATATCTCTGAAGTTGGTGTCCGTTTGTGGGTGGCATATATAGCAGAGGATAATGCGATGTTTACAGAGGTCAGTGGAGTGGAAGGTAAGAGCCAAGGGGTTTCTGGCCTGGTTGTGTTGAGAGGAACGGGGTTCATGGGAAGAGGTGCAGAAAGTGGAGGAAATATATTCGAGGGCATCGTCAGCGACGTGGGATGGTAAACTATGGTCTTCGAAGAAAGAGGCCATCTGGAGTTTTCTAAGGTGGAATCAGTCATCCTGAAAACCGATGCAGCAGAGGCGGACGGCTTTTGAATAAGGGATGGCGTTTTTACAGGAGATAGGTGGGATGAGGTGCCGTCCAGGTAGCTAGGCGAGTCGATGGGCTTGTAGTTGATGCCCGTGTCTATCAGTCACCAGAGGTGCGAAGGGGGAGGTCCAGGAAAGTGAGGGAGGTGTCTGAGATGTTCCAGGTGAAATTGAGGTCGGGTGGAAAGGTGTTAGTGATGTTGATGAGCTGTTCAATCCCCTCATGTGAGCACTGATGCACTCATCGGAGGAGCAGGTGGTGTGTAGTGCCCATGTAACTGCGAAACATTACTGTTCCGTGTTCCCAACAAAGAGGCAGGCATACCTGCTATCCATGCGAGCGCCCATGGGTAGCCAGTTGTTTTGGAGGAAGTCGGAGGATTTGAAGGAGAAGTTGTTAAGGGTGAAGATAAGCTCAGCCAAACGGTTGAGGGTATCAGTGGAAGGGTATGTTTGTAATTAAGCGAGAGGAAGAAATGGAGGGCTTGGAGGGCTTCATAGTATCGGGTCGATGCCCATGGTGAAGATGAGGAGTTGGGGGACGAGGATCCCAAAATCTTGGAGGAGCTGAAAGGTGTGGATGGTGTCCCGAGCTTAGGTGGGGAGTTCCTGGACTTAAGGAAAACAGGAGACAGTGTCAAGGTAAGTAGAGAGGAGTTCAGTGGGACAGAAGCTGGCTGCGACAATGGGCCAATTGGGGAAGTCAGGTTTGTGAATCTTCAGAAGGATATAGAATTGCACAGTGCTGTGTTCTCGGACGATGAGTTTGGAGGCTACGGATGGCAGATCCAAAAGGAGGTGAGTTTTTGGATGGTCTGGGAGATGATGGTTTCGTGACGGGAGATGAGGTCGTGTTCGAGGGGGCAGAAGCAGGAGGTATTTTCAAGTTGGTGGCTGGCTTCAGCAGCGTAAAGTTCAGTGCAGAGTTGATGGGGCGGTTGGGTTTGGAATGGAGGGGGTGAAGGGCTGCATGTTTTGAGGGCGCGAAGTTAGAAGGAGTGAGGGGGTGGACAGGTTCAGGTGGTCGATGTCGCGGTGGCACTTAGAAATGAAGAGATCCAGGTACAGTAACGGGCACGTTCAGACAGATGGGGTGTGGTGGAGGCGAGAGAAAAGCTCCTCGATGGTCAGGCAGGAGTCTTCATTGTAAAGGTGGGTCTGGAGGCAGAGGCATGCAAGAACTGTTCAAGGTCACGATGCATGTTACACTCATTAATCTGGGAGCATAGAGGTATGAAGGAAAAGCTTTTTCCGAGGACTAAACATTCATCCTCAGTGAGGGGGTGGTCTGGGGAAGACATGGCAGGGCTGAGAGCTAGGAACTAGGTTGGGGCTGGAGCTGGATATGGGGTCGGAGATAGTCACGCGAGTGGGCGTGGTTATAGGGTCAAGAGTGGCATTCAGCACCACACTCTCAATTCTGATCTCCAGCGTCTGCAGTGTTCTGCAGCGCCTCACCTTCTCCGTGTTGAGTTCAGGCATATGCCCTTCATTAGGAATATAAAGGTGGGTGAAAGAGGGGTTAGTGACAAGTAGGAGATTTTGGGGTTGTGGTGTAGGTAGCTGGAAAGGTGATAGGTAATGCATGTGTGGGGTTACGGTGATCGGCCAGAATGGAGGCTGGATTAGATTGGGGAGAATGAAGATTGACAAGTAGAACAATTCAATAGGGCAGTGCCAAGTTGGAAGGTTGAACCTGGGATGAGGTGGTGGGCGGAGAGATGAGGAAACTGCTGAAATTGATATTCATGCCATGTGGGTCCAAAGGTGGAAGATGAGGCATTCTTCATCCTATCGTCAGGTGGCTAGGACTTGGCGGTGAGGGAGGCCCAGGGATTGCATGTCCTTGGCGGAGTGGGAAGGGGAGTTGAAACAGTCAACCACAGGACAGTGGAGTTGTTCGGTGCGGTTTTCCCAGATATGCTGTCTGAAACATTCCACAAGTCACTCCAATGTAGAGAAGACAACTTCGAGAGCAACCGACACAGCAGATGAAGTGTTTGGATGTGCAAGAAAATCTCTGGTAGATCAGAAAGAATCCTTTGGGACCTTAGATGGAGGTGAGGAAGGAGGTTTGGTGAAGGTTGGACAGCTCTTGCGGTGGCAAGAGAGGGGCCAGGAGTGGAGGGTGCATTGGTGGGGTTAGTGGGGCAATCGAGTTAGTCAAGAATGGAATAATCTCTGCAGAATGCCGATGGGGTGGGGAGGGAAATATATCTCTGGTGGTGGGATCTGACTGTAGATGGCAAAAATATATGAAGTTGGCAAATATCGGTGCAGGAATGTACTTGAATAGAATGTCCACAGTACAAAGGCCCAAGAAAGGAGACAAGGAATTCTGTGAAACGTCATGAGACCATGAAACATCAGGGGTTGACCACAAACCTGTCTGTGTCTAACTTCACAGTCATATAATTAGCATGTCTGAAAATAGAGAAATAATTGATTAATATGATTGGTTTGTAAATGATTAAAGGCGAAATGAAACAAACATATAAAAATGTATGCTTTCTTTGTTTGGTGAAGACCGCTCTGGAACTTCAGAGGGTTTCTTCCCACTGGTGAAATTCTAATAAACTCCTTGATGTTGGAAGTCAACGCCCGGGTATTGAATGAATCTTCTGGTAATTCTTCCCTAACAGTCCATAACTAATATTCTACGTCCCATTTGCAGAGCAGTTAATTAAACCTTCAAACCTACAATTCAGTTCCCATTTCCCTGTCATACTAATTTTATAGGTCATCAACAACTCTCAAAACAGTATGCATGAGGATATTTCTCCCAAATCTTCCTAGGTGCAACCGTCAGTTTTATATGGATCCCACATCCCCCGAAACTGAAGCGAACTTTACGAATCTTAGCCCCACCTGGTACAGCATGTCACCAGCCAGAATATATTCTGATCTATTCTCTCATTCCTCTCTCGCTAACACACAGCGCTGTGATTAAATCCTGAGTTGACTACATTTGAGGCCCTTCATTTTAATTTAATTCCTAACTTCCGATGTTCAGCTTTTAGGTTATCATCCATTTTGTTCACCTATGTCAGTGGCATTTACTACGCCCACTGGCTGTTCAACCTCCCTATACAGAGTGTCCTGCATCAACTCCATGTCATCCCTGGTCTTTGCATCAGGGAGAGAATATACTTGCCCAGAGTCACGTCTGCATGACAGAAGCGCCTACGTGGACTCTTTACCTTTGAATTATCTGTCAGTAAAATCCTGCTGCTCGTTTCTATACTTTCTGTGCAATTGTTTTGCCGTGAGCTTGGCTGAAGCTGCTTTTCCCTGATATGACCAGCTCCCTTCATTTTCCCTTCCCCCCCATAATTGAAATGGGGTATGTGTTTGTAAGAAGAAGGAATGGCTGCAGCGAACACCTGATATTGCTTGCTGTGACTTTTACTTTGTTGGATAGTCACACATTCCGTTTCTGTTATGTAACCTTCACCTGCCATGTGATAGCTTCGCTTAACGTGCTTTCCCCAGCATTCTCAGCACCTTGGATGCTCCACAATGAGTCTACCTGCAGACCCAGCTCTGAACGCTGTTAGACAATAACTGTACCTAATCAGAGAGAAAGTCATAGATTCATAGAAATGTACAGAATGGAAACAAACCCTTTGATCCAACTCGTCCATGCCGACCTAGTCCTATTTAACAAACACTTGACTCATATCCCTCTAACCCCTTCCTGTTCATATACCCATCCAGATGCCTTTTAAATGCTGCATTTGTACCATCCTCCAGCACTTCCTCTGACAGCTCATACCATGCACGCACCACCCTCTGAATGAAAATATTGCCTGTTAGTTACCTTTTATATATTTTCCCCCTCACCCTAAAGCTATGCCCTATTGTTCTCTATTTCCCCAACCCAGGGGAAATACTTTGTCTATTCAACATATACATTCCGCTCATTTTTTTCATAATCCTCTGTATGTTGATCCCTCAGTCTCTGACATTTCAGTAAAACAGCCCCAGCCCATTCAGCATCACCCTATAGATCAAATCCTCCAACCATGGCAACATCCTTGTAAATCGTTTCGAAACCCTTTCAGTTTCACAATATCCTACCAATAGGAAGGAGACCAGAATTGCACGCAATATTCCAACAGTGGCCTAACTAATGTTCTGTACAGCCGCAACATGACCTCCCTACTCCTGTACTCAATACTCTGACCAATAAAGGAAAGCATACCAAACACCTTCTTCACTCTCCTATCTACCTGTGACTCCACTTTCAAGGAGCTATGAACCTCCACTCCAAGGTCTCTATGTTCAGCAACACTCCCTAGGACCTTACCATTAGGTGTATAAGTCCTGCTAAGATTTGCTTTCCCAAAATGCAGCACCTCACATTTATCTGAATTAAACTCCATCTGCCACTTCTCAGCCGATTGGCCCATCTGGTCCAGTTCCTGTTGTAATCTGAGGTAACCCTCTTCACTGTCCACTACACCTCCAATTTTGGTGTCATCTGCAAACTTACTGACTGTACCTCTTATTCTCATATCCAAATCATTTCTGTAAATGACAAAAAGTACCCAGCACCGATCCTTGTGGCAATCCACTGGTCACAGGCCTCCAGTCTGAAAAACAAACTTCCACCACCACCCTCTTCTACCTTTGAACTCGTTCTGAATCCAAGTGGCTAGTTCTCCCTGCATTCCACGCGATCTAACCTTGCTAAGTAGTCTCACACGGGGAACCTTGTCGAACACCGTTCTGAAGTCCAAATATATCACATCTACTGCTTTTCCCTCGTCAATCTTTTTTGTTACTTTTTTGTTACTTCTCCAAAAAACTCAATCCAGTTTGTGAGACATGATTTCCCACCCACGAAACCATGTTGACTATCCCTCATCATTCCATGCCTTTCCAAAGACATGTACATCCTGTCCCTCAGGATTCCCTCCAACAACTTGCCCACCACCGAGGTCAGGCTCACTGGTCTATAGTTCCCTGGCTTGTCTTTACCACCCTTCTTAAACAGTGACACCACTTTTGCCAACCTCCAGTCTCCGGCACCTCACCCGTGACTATCGATGATGCAAATATCTCATCAAGAGGCCCAACAATCACTTCTCTAGCTTCCCACAGAGTTCTCGGATACACCTGATCAGGTCCTGGGGGTTTCAAGACATCCAGCACTTCCTCCTCTGTAATCTGGACATTTTTTAAGATGTCAACATTTATTTCCCTACAGTCTATATCTTCCTTATCCTTTTCCAAAGTAAATACTGATGCAATATATTCATTTCACTGACAATTCACTGACAATGTCCCATTGTGTACACAAAACGAAATCATCCTGCCAAAACTAAAGTAGCTGAAGGTAATGGGAGAAACAGTCGGGCCGTCACAAATAGAGCCGAAACCTTTCTGGACCCAGCAACATCAGATTAGCGTGCAAGACCGCATAATACTATGGCGAGCAAAAGTGAATCTCCTGAGAAAACATCACTGGTAGATACTGTCTGAGTTCCACCAGCATCATCCAGGGATTTCCAAGATGAAGTTGTTGGCAAGATGCTATACGTGGTGGTCCGTATTGGATATCGACATTGCTGCATTGGTGGAGCAGTGCCCAGAGTGAAAACAAAGATAACAGTTTTACCACCGGAACTACCCACACCATCATGGGACTGGCCAGGCAAACTCTTGCACTCATTGACATGCCGGCATTTTTAGAAATCCATGTTCCTGGTTGTTGTGGATGCCCCTTCAGTATGGTTGGACGTACATAGAGTTTGCCCAGCAAACTCATGGATACCAATTGTAAACCTGCGAGCAACATTTTAATGGAAGGTGGGAAACTGATATTTGCACTGAATTGTTTCCTCCTATAGCCCGTTAACCCTCCCTATCTCTGTTACCAAAATCATCTGCAAGAATGCGACAACTGTCTGTAACATCATGTCCTGCAGCATCGCACACTCTCCCAATCTTTGTCCCTCCAGTCCCTATAACCACTCCAACCGCTGTAACGTGCCCCACACACTATATCATTCTCTACCTCTGTTAAATTTTGTGGCTTCTCTCAACCTTCCTGTCTGTGGTACCCTCTTTACTTCATCAGTCCTCGCTACCTCTGCAACTTGCACCAGCCTCCATAATCAGCCTTACCTCTGCAAACTCCTCCAATCCCTCCAATACCCTCTCTCTTCATACACTCCTCCAATGTCGCTGCCCATCTGTAAAGCCTTTTTCAATCCCCACAAACTGTGCCAGACTCTGCAGCTCTATGAGCCAACCCCGCCCCAGATCCTCCAACTCTCCCTATAATATGCAAATGTTCAAACTTCTCCAGCAACTACAACATTGCAGATCTCAGTTCACTCCTCCACTCCTTTTAAACTTTCATTCCAACCGTCCGCTCATCACTGACAATGTCCGATTGTGTACTCAAAAAGAAATCGTCCTGCCAAAACTAAAGCAGCTGAAGGTAATGGGAGAAACAATCGGGCCATCACAAATGGAGCTGAAATCTTTCTTGACCCAGCAACATCAGATCAGCGTGTAGGACCGCATTATATTGTGGGGAGCAAGAGTGAATCTCCTGAGAAAACATCACCGGCAGATACTGGCTGAATTCCACCAGCATCATCCAGGGATTTCCAAGATGATGTTCCTAGTCATCCCATTCTTTGTAAATGTGCTCTTCAAGCCCTTTCCCTTTGTGTAAGTTACTCCTGTCCCTAAAAAAAACCCCTCTTTTAAACTGATCCCCAACCTTCCAAAACTATGACCCTCCCTATCTGTGTAACCTCTTTCGGTCTTAAAATACTCTCAAGCTGTGGAGAACCTGTAAGGCTTTGTAACTGTGTAATCACTTTCGGTCTCCACAACACTCCTCATCTGTAGAACATTTTATAATGTTTGCGATTCTCCAGATCCAATTCGTCCAATACTCACTACCTATATAACACCATCTTGTCACTATCACTCACCCTGTCAATGTCAGCTCCACCATTTATCTTGCTGGAGTTTCCTGGATCATTTAGAAATTTTGCCTTCTTCCACAGTTTCCCACGTGGAAACTTGTCAAAACATCTTGCTTCAAACTACGGAAAAATACAAACAATGCCCTACCCAAATGCAAACACTTATCACCTCCTGGAATGATATCTGCTAAACTTGTTAGCCAGGACCACTTGCTAATATAGTCACACTGACTATACATCACTGTTCTATAAATGTCGCTGTTATTCTCACCCTCCCTTTTTCCTTGTTATCTAGTCGTGAATATTCTGAAACGTCATTCGGTATCTGGGCTTGCTGTTTTGAAATTATATCCTGAAGGGAACATGTTGGTCCGATAATTCTAACAGTACATTTTTGAACAGGTCCTCGCTTCTGCTCCCGATTAACCGCAAGTAACTATTTCTGATTTTACTTTTTGGCCAGATCTTGCCCTTCAGTTTAATTTGGCTTACCCCAATCCAAAACTCTTTTCTGCAGACCGTATTTATCCCTTTCCATACCATAATGTTGCGATCGCTTTCAATGACGTTCTCCCTTACTATCACCTCGAAACTCTGTGCAGATCGATTCCCTACATTTACATTCAAACTGAGCTCTTCCTTGTCGGGCCATCTGCATAAAAGGCTCTCAAATGTACATTTCAGTACAGCTGACCACCCCAAAGCCTTTCTACTGTTATGATCGTAATTAATAACGAATTTTTTTTCCATGTAGTTACCTAATTTGAAATTTTAAACATATTATAAATTGACTGCATTCATGATCCTCAACTGCACCACAACCACCTGATGATGGAGCAGCGTTCCAGAAGCTATTGCTTCCAAATAAGCCTGTTGGACTACAGCCTGGTGTTGTGTGATTTTTAACATTGTACACCCTAATTCAGCACAGGCACCTCCAAATCACACATTATTCTCGCACAACATTGAACGAATTTCTAGTCATGATTTGTGCGCGAAATGAAAGTGCAAGCTTTATTTTTGTCCTTTCTAAGCAGCAATCCTATTACGCTGCAATGTCAAACATGATTCCCATGCAAGAAAAGGTTCTTCATTTCGATTTCAGATCCCAGCAGGCATTATTAGGTATAGTATAGAGCGAAATAGAAAAATATTGAGTCACTAATTAGAAAGTCGCATTCTCGTGATATTGAGTTAAAAAGAGAAAAAAATTCTCTTTTTTCATGGATTAACTATTTGCTGCTTATCAACCTCTTTAAGAAGCTGCTGATATATCCCTGTACTTACAATAGCCAAGGAAAATGATAATGACGCAAAAGCTAAACGTATTAAACATGAAAATGCCTTTCGTATTGTCTCAGAAAGTTCTCTGTTTTTACAAAGATTTCAATGCATTACTGTCGTAACAGGCAGATGCTATTGTTATGATTCTGAATGTTTCTAAACCGCCATCTATCAGAATTTGTAACGCATCTAGAAATTATTGGCAGCTTTATATGTACACAGTCTTTCTAACCACCAGCAAATTGATACTGGAAACAGCATGCAACTTGCAAAGAATTTATTAGTTAAGACTCCGAGCAACTTTATGGACAGATACTTGTGGTCAAGAATGTCTTATTGACAAAACGTTTCAATTGTCCGCTCAGCATTTCCGTTTATAATAATTCAACACAATATAAAAATTGAGGAGTTGAAATGTCCTGGTATGTCTACACGATATCTGTCCTATATGTCTATGATTTCATTCCGCTGTTATTTCACTATCTGCCCCATATCCATTCATACACTGCCTCTTTCCCTCTCTGTCACTTCACCTTCTGTCACGGTTGTGGACCAGGCCCAGACCCCCTCAAAATATGTTAAGAAAGTAGCGCAGACCCAGTTTTTATTTGTACAAGGCAGAAGCAAAGTGGATACTCCAAAACTGATGCAGCTGGTCAAACGAGTCAGCTTTAAACAAAACAGAATTTATTTAAACATTACCAATGAAACACAAAGGATAACATAATTTAGAATAACTTATTTTAAAACCCAACCGACTCGACCGAAACTGAAGAAATCTGTTCCAATCTCTGCAACATCCTCGGCAAAATGTAAATTCAGACACACCTTATTACAGACAGGACAGTTTTACGAGAGAAAGTTCAGGCAAAACCAATGTTGGAACATGAAACTGCTGTTCACTGGAGCCTATTGTCTGTGGCACCAGTAGTTTTCGCACTGCCTGCGAAAATAAACCAAACTAGAAAAAACTAAACTTGGAGAACTGGCCACACTGGATTCTCTGAAGGTCAACATGCAGGTTGAGTCCGTGATTAAGAAAGCGAATGCAATGTTGTCAATTATCTCAAGAGGGTTGGAATATAAAAGCTACTGAGACTTTATAAAGCTCTGGTTAGGCCCCATTTGGAGTACTGTGTCCTGTTTTGGTCCCCACACCTCAGGAAGGACATACTGGCACTGGAACGTGTCCAGCGGAGATTCACACGGATGATCCCTGGTCTAACATATGAGGAACGGCTGAGGATCCTGGGATTCTATTCATTGGAGTTTAGAAGATTAAGGGGAGACTTAATAGAGACGTACAAGATAATACATGGCTTGGAAAGGGTGGACGCTAGGAAATTGTTTCTGTTAGGTGAGGAGACTAGGACCCGTGGACACAGCCTTAGGGGGTAAATTCAGAACAGAAATGCGGAGACATTTCTTCAGCCAGAGAGTGGTGGGCCTGTGGAATTCATTGCCGTGGAGAGCAGTGGAGGCCGGGACGCTAAATGTCTTCAAGGCAGAGATTGATAGATTCTTGTTGTCTCGAGGAATTAAGGGCTACGGGGAGAATGCGGGTAAGTGGAGTTGAAATGCCCATCAGCCATGATTGAATGGCGGAGTGGACTCGATAGGCCGAATGGCCTTACTTCCACTCCTATGTCTTATGGTCTTATTGTTCAAAGTAACCATTTTCCAGATAATGCAATTCTGCATTTATGACTCCTCTTGAAAAAAAAACAAGGACAACAATAACCTTTTTTAAAGATACAGCATCGTCACGATTACTCATTCACAGGCAAATAAGCACACCCACATCAGAGTGCACAAATGTAGCATGATCTTTATGGTCTCATTTCTGTATAATTCACTTCCCCTCTACCCTCAAATATTTTTAGTCCCGACACTAAAATATTTTCTCTGATCAGTACAGTAAACTAACTCCATTTTTTTCCAAAAGAGACCTAACATCGAAGGCCCGGGTAGCTATAAGCATTAATTGACAAGTTCTCACGTTTGATATGGTTATCATATTTCGACGAGATTAGATTCTGCCATACCTGAATGTCATTGGTGATAGGCTACATTTATCTGTCAGTTTGCACGTATGATTGCTAAAGAAGTTTTCTTTATCTTTTTCAGTGTTCTTAATTCTCTTTTCGAATCAGTACTATTTTCTTGCGTGCTATTTATTTTCTCCACTCCCATATGCTTTATCCCAGCCACTTCTACAATCTCTAAACAACTTCCAGTTACTGCAGTGAACATTCCCACAAGTCTTCCGGAGTTGCAATGCACTCCTTTGAAGAGGTTGTGCCTGACTATCAATTGGCAGCAATACCGCATCATTATAAGCCTACAGTTCTCAGTAAGTCTTAAGCAAACAGGGAACCTTCCTATCATTCTAACTTCACTGAAATGTGCCCCCAGGAACAAGGTAAAGATTCTGTGTCCTCTGTATAATTTCCTCACTTAACAGGTGGTCTTATAACCCTGCAATCACGAGGGACGGTTCACATAATCAACTCAGAGATACATCTGTCAGCGATTTCTTAAAAGTAATCTGCCCCATAGTTAAATTTTAAGTTTCGCTCACTGAGCTGAAATGTTCATTTTCAGATGTTTTGTGACGATACTAGGTAACATCTTCAGTATGCCTCCGAATGAAGCACTGCTGGTGTAGCCCGCTTTCTATTTATATGTTTGCATTTCTTAGGGTTGGTGATGTCATTTCCTTTGTAACATCATTTCCTATGGTGATGTAGTTTCCTGTTCTTCTTCTCAAGAGCTGGTAAATCGTATCAATGAGTTTGTTGATAGAGTTCCGGTTGGGATGTCATGCTTCTAGAAATTCGTGGGTGCCTCTGTTTGGTTTGTCCTAGGATGGACGTGTTGTCCCAGTCGAAGTGGTGCCCTTCTTCATCCATCTGTAAGGATACTAGTGAGAGTGGGTCATGTTATTTTGTGGCTAGTTAATGTTCACGTATCCTATCAACAAACACATTGACTTGGATCCCATTTACCACATGCTGAGAAAAAAATAGCAAATGACATCACCAAAGGGAATGATGTCATCACATGAAATGACATCACCAACCCTAGGAAACGCAAACACATAAATAGAAAGTGGGCTACATCGCCAGTGTTTCATTCGGAGGCTCACTAAACGTGTTAACTAGTATGGTGACAAAATGTCTGAAAATGATCCTTCCAGCTCAGTGAGCAAACCTACATCCAAAACCTCAACGTGAGCTACAAAACTTCTCAAATCAAATTAAATTTTAATTTCATAATTATATTCATTGAAACTTTTTTCAGTAGACTTTTGTTAATTTTTGTTGTACATGAGGTGTTTTTAAATGCATTTGAAGGAGTCAATAGGGCAGACAAAGTGCAACCACTGGGATTTGCCGACATTACCTGATTCACAACAGGATGGCCCAATGTCCTTCCATTCTAGTTCATTGTTTTTCTCCCATTGTCAGCTTCACAGACTCGAATGAAAGTAGTTGAAAACATAATGGCAATTAATCCTATAGCACATCGCAGTTGCAAACTGAATTTGATTGCAGTCATAGAGCCCTATAGCATGGAGACAAGCCCTTTGGACCAAATTGGGTCAATTTCGCCCACAATGTCCGCCAACGCCAACCCCATTTCCCTGCACTTGGCCCATACCTTTCTGTTGCTTTCCTATCCCATATTGTGTTGACAATGTAGCAACAACTGCCCTCTGTCTGAAATGGCAAATCAGATATGTAAAATATCTTCTGTTGTTTTCTGAAGTTTACTGTCAGGCTCTTTAGATACTTAGGGCACCCTTCAACTTCACTCTGAATTTACTCTGAGTTCCAGCATAAATAAATGCGTTGATTCAAGAACTCAAAAGCTGAAGCATGATTCAGATTTCTTCCAGAATAAAGTTTGATTCGTTGGAATTGTTTCCGGAAAAGTAACTGACTGTCGCAATGCTGACGTACAGGAAAATTATGAGAACCCAAATCCATAAGAGTATGAAGTACCCTGAGATGGCGAAGAGTAAAACAATAGACCTTCTGCGGTTCTCCATCTCAGGGTCACATTTACCTCTATTCCTTTGGATCCGTGGTCTCCTGAGAGCTTTACTGGCCGCTAGATTGCATCTGCCAGTCCGAGCATTGAGCAGCAGAATCAGCGTGAATGCGAGACAAGGCGTTAAAATACGAAGAATCAGGTCATATGCTACCCAAGTTGATGACGTATAAAATATTATGTCAACGGTACAAAACCAGGGTGTATTGTTAATTATATACAACGGTTCAGATATGAAATACAGGAAATAACATATAAAACAGCGCACTGTGGACACCACTCCAATTCCATATGCTGCAGTTTTCTCTGTGCAATACGTTTCGTTCATCTCCTGGCAACAAATGGCTATAAATCGATCAAAAGAACAAGCCACTGTTAGCCAGGCGGAGCTGCCTAATGCTACAATGTTTAAGACAGCAGGGAAACTGCATAACGGTGTAATAGAAAGGAAACTGACCGGGAAGTAAATACCACAAATCCTGTTTAATATCACGGCGGCAAAAATGACAAGAAGATCGGATACTGCCATCGATATGGAGTGACACATCTAGAGAGACCGCATCTTCCTTGGGACAGAACCGCAATGGCCGCCATGTTAACTGTAACATACACACATAGAGTGAAAAGGATGAGCATACGGAAAAAGAGGAAAATTGTACCCGCGTGCTTTGTTGGGGGTCGGAATGGTGGGAATGGGAGGTCAGGAGGACTGCTGGTTGGGATAGCAAATAAAAACCTACCTTTTCAAAAGACAATCAGATTTTTTTGTAGTTTTCTTAAGATCAATTTCCAATACTCATTTGAAAATTATCATTTTCCTAGTCTGTGCGGTTTCTTTGCTGACAATATGCATGCTCATTAATCATTGGCATGCTGATATGAGTTAATGACATGGAACTTAATAAGAATGATGCATATACTATATTTTCGTAGAAATTAAACAAACAAAAACGAGAATTCCTCTCCATTGCAGTCTGCAAAGAGACTGAAACACCCTGCTCCCAGACCGCAAGGCAAACTTGTTAACTTACTGCCACATGGCAATGAACCTGTTCAAAAATGCATTCAGAGATTGTTTTAAAAACCTGCACGTGTTGGAATGCAAGGTAGACAAGCAGGAGGCTGGAAGACTACTGAAGGCCAGACAGCATCAGGCAGTGCAAAAGTTGAAACCTTTTTTCAGAACCGTCCCGATGAAGGATTACACCCGAAACGTTGACTTCTTCCCCCGAAAATGTGTTCAAACAGACCAAGGAGAACGGGTGGTTCGCTTTATGTGAAATTTAGCTGTCACCATTGTTACGTCTCCATGATTACTCCTGGAGCATAGTTGGGAAGTCACGTACTCTACTCGGTGCAGAGTTGAACCGCAGGAAGTGGCAGAATTTGAGGTCTGAATCATGGAGGGTAATTTCCTCATCTACTGACTAGCAGCAGAAACACTGCAGCTAAGCTTGATAATCTTGCTTTAAAAGGATTATACTTTAAATTTCATGGAGCAACATATGAATTCAATAATTTCAAATAGAGAGATACTTTCAAGACAGCCGTTGCCACATAAGTAACAGTGGATCGTCACTTTCATGTTGATAACGAGTGACAAATTCCTCATTCTAAATCGACAATAAAAAATAAAACAATAAACGAGATATGCTGACATTTCATAAGCAAACGTGCAATTCAATGCGATTAGACGAGAGCAGATAATATTATTAATGTAAACAACTTAGTTTTGTGAAGAAACCATGTACAGAAGAGTTGACGTCATACTGGTAAAGGGAAGCCATGTAACGCTAACCAGAAAAAAAAATTAAACTGGAAACCTATACACTTAAAGCAGTAAAAGCTGATACAGTAAAAGTGAGAGGCATGTCACCTCAAAGACGAGTATGTAACTGCTTTTCTTTTAAAAGACAAGCTGTCGCTTTCAAATGAAACAAGCATATGCGGCAGTGAGTCAGTAAAACCGTGATTACGTCAAACAGTGCCCAACTGCTTTGATTTACCTGGAACTCCAATCTCTGCACCCATAGGATAGTAATAAGCAGACGTCCGTGCATTTCCTCAGCAATGTGATCTTTGCACTTCCGGGAAATACTGCAACATATATAGTTAATGCCAAACACAAGGGAGATCTTTATTTTCAACATGAGCGATTCTAATTGAAACAAACACATTTATTAAGTAGGCAGAAGTGAGGACTTCAGATGCTGGAAATCAGAGTCTAGATTTGAGTTGTACTGGAAAAGCACAGCAGGTCAGGCAACAGCGGAGGAGCAGGAAAATCGACGTTTCGGGCTTTTGCAGCTCCACTCTAATCTAAACATTTCTGAAGTTGCTGACAACCTAGTGTTTATTGATTTGAAAAAAAACCGTATTTGGCTTTTAAAAAGTCGGACACGCTTTTACGACGGTAGCCCACAGACCATTCCATGACATCGGATATGCTTCATTAATATTTATCATGGAAGAACAAAAAATGAAGAAGCTCCATTGGTTCAACTGGCATTTGTTCAGGAGAATCCTGCCCAGTTCAGTGGTTTGAGCGTAATGCATAACTGACCGCAGATACCTGGTTCCTCATTGAAAGGCGGTCTTTGTTGACATCCAAAACGCTGCGTGCGCACTCATTCAGGGACCATGAACAGCTCCATTCCCGCTGTGTCACGTGAAATGTCGATGAAGACACACAGAAGTGACACTACACAACTGCAGAGAGCTGTGATGTCACTGAGCAGGTAATCCAAAACTTGACGATACTGTACTGGCATGTGTCTAAACGCCATCATGAGAAACAGTGAAATTTGAATTCAATAAAAATCCAAAGTCGAAAGCAAACTCTTTTTGTTTTAAATAAATTTGATTCACTTATGTATTTCTGGGAAAGGTTTTTATTTTGTTCTGACCGTTGATTTTTACATGCAACGTGATGTAATCGAGGTTTGCATCCGTAACTCCCACTGCTCTGTCGACCATCTAGATGAAATGATAACTCATGCCCTATACTTCTTGTTCACCTGCAGGTAAAGATTCGTCTGGTGCAATGTTGATACTGATGCTCAATAAACAGCGTGAAATCAGAATATCCAGTCAACAACATGGATTTTGTCTTGTTGTTTGCAAACTGATTGCCATGGTTTCCAGCACGATAACAATGATATAATTTCAAAACTGATTCATTAATAGCAAAGATCTATGTAGCACCGATAGCTGTGAAAGGTGCAATGTTCTCGCGGCAGCTTTTCATTCATTCTTCCTCGATTATCATTGCCTATACGGTAATAGTATAATACCAGTTTATCAGCGAGTGGTACAGACTTCCCTGCCACAATCTCCAGCAAATATTCAAACCATTCATTCCACAAATGTTGATCGAATAACTACACTCTTCTTTCGAAAAAATGTTGGAAAGCAAATACTTGCATACCATTGCATTGAGTTAATGTCAGGTACGTTGGACAAAACAGTTTGTTGAATTTGTAGAAAGGAATGATGAACTTTGAGTTTAATTACTTTCAAGGAAACACCTTCTGGGAGGAAAATCGGGAATCTGCACGCTACCATCAGTACTTTTTTGGCACTGATATTAAGTGCGAATTCAGATTATTAAACCAGTTGTTTTCTTGGTTCAGTATTTTTTTTCCCGTTTTTGAATTAAATTGTGGGTTCTCAGTTTAATTATTGATCAAGACGTCACAAGGCACTATTGTAAATTGTTGTTACAGAAATACTCAGTTGGAACAGGAAAGATGTGGAAGCTTTGGAGAGGGTGCAGAGAAGATTTACCAGGATGTTGCCTGGAATGGAGAGTAGGTCGTACGAGGATAGGTTGAGAGTTCTCGGCCTTTTCTCGTTGGAACGGCGAAGGATGAGGGGCGACCTGATAGAGGTTTATAAGATGATCAGAGGAATAAATAGAGTAGACAGTCAGAAACTTTTTCCCCGGGTACAACAGAGTGTTACAAGGGGACATAAATTTAAGGTGAAGGGTGGAAGGTATAGGGGAGATGTCAGGGGTGGGTTCTTTACCCAGAGAGTGGTGGGGGCATGGAATGCGCTGCCCGTGGGAGTGGTAGAGTCAGAATCATTGGCGACCTTTAAGCAGCATTTGGATAGGTACATGGATGGGTGCTTAATCTAGGTTAGAAGTTCGGCACAACATAGTGGGCCGAAGGGCCTGTTCTGTGCTGTATTGTTCTATGTTCTATGTTCTAAACCTGTTCAGGAAAAGGTATGAGCCATTTCACTCACTCATGTCATGGATCAGGCCAGAACCCGTCAAAACATTTCAAGAAAGTAATTTAGGCCCTACTTTTGCTCGGTGTTTTAATAAGGTGTAGAGTGGTTGTTCCAGGAGTGATGCAGCTGGCCAAACGACTTACTTTTAAATGAATCAGAATTCATTTGCCCATTTACTGAAAGAAACACAGACACAAGAGAATATAGTCTAACTCAACTATTTAAAAATCAGCACCAATTTATTGATGTTGTTTCAAATTCCTGCAAAAATCCCATAACCACTTTTTGGCAAGAAAGTTTAAACCGACCGTAGACTATTACAGGAGAGTGAGATGTCAGAGCCATTCAGCTTGGACACACCTTCTTCCGTGTAGCAGTTTCTTTGGGATCCAAAGCTAACAAGTGACCAGCCGTCCTGAACAGTCAGATTGCAAAAATAAAATCAAAACAATCCAAACTAGAGGAAAGCTGAGCTTGGAGAAATGGCGACTCAGCGTTCATTGTTTGTTTTAAAACTGAAAAGCTTCCTCAAATAGACAAACTCAGACATTTCAGAATCTAAGCGTTTACGACCCCTCTGAAACAAGGACAAAGCAGCATCGTCACACTTAGAACATAGAACTTTACGTATGTATTAGATAAAAGAGTAATTGCTCCAACTAGTCAGCAAAGCAGAACAACTTTATAGTTTCGAAAACAAAAACTGCTTCCCAGAAAAATACCACATTCGAAATATTTCATAAAATGAAACTTATGAAGAATGGTTAGAAAAGTGTAAAATAATGGATTATGGCTGATGCCTGTTCCAGTTAAAGAATTTCTCTAAGTGACGAAAAAAAGATTATGTATGCACCTGGTCGGAAAAGGGCGGTCCACATGATTGGAAAATCTCACACCGTCTCCAGGGGAAATAAAAATTCAAAAGGCACGAGGAAGCGGACATGACGCATCAAGATAGAGGAAAAGGTGTGTGTGTTAGAATAATTTACAGACGTGGGGTCCGCACGAAAAAAAGGATCATTTTATTTGACACGAGGAGGTGGCCTTTTGTCATCTCACTGTAACTCGTTAAAAAGATTTCCCCGCTACCAACGCACAGACAAACGTTCGAAAGATTAATTAGTAGACATGGGGGCTTACACATAAGTATTAGAATTTGTTATTCCCCTTTGAAATATGAACAAAAAAGCTATCATCAATTACTGCGAAGCACAATTCTAGTTCATGAATGCTCTATAGTCAAGGCAACCTGCCATCCTGCGTACCAACGTCAATCTAATTGAAGGTAAATTAATTCAGAGATAGTGAGCATAAATTGTTTAACAGCCATTTAGTTATGGATTAGAAACAATAAATGTAAAATATCCGGCTAATATCTGCGAAGGATTCTAATTTTGTTGAATGTTCAGAAGCAATTAGCCCCTCCCATGACGGCATTCCCGCGAATCCAGTTTACATCATTTTACGTCCCAGCCAACGAACTCAGATGACGCACAATTACCTTGTACACGTTTACTCCCAAATGAGTAATCTGAATAGGTAACAGAAACGCCTTTGACACTTCTCAATATATCCTGCAAGGCCGTTATGTTTTCTAACGTAAGGACAAGATTGTACATTGTGTTGAAAATCTGGAGTGAGACCAAAGGAATATGGTCCGTATGTGTTTCTCTCTGAAAGAGACAGATAAATTGGGAGATTGTGACCTTGTCATGGATTGCGTCAGTGTGGGGAGACATTGAATTTAATTATCACGGGAGAGACTGCATGTTGATCTGGAGTGCACACTGCTTTTGTCTCTAATAGATACATTAAAACAAACTGTTAATTTGTGGGCTGTGGGTCTCGCTGGTCTGCAGTCCCCACTTTCAGGGTAATGACTAACAGTCATTGGATGGCAATCCATCGGGACCGCAACAATTTTCGGCTCTGATTCTGTGAGACGGAGAAAAGTAGTTTGGTTCCTGTTTTAATACGTTTTCGGCATCAGTAGGACTGGATGAGAGAGCGTAATGTTGCAGCGCACTGAGTGTGGAGCCTGAAACAGTTATATGGCCTGGAAACAGGAATTCACGCCGGGCAGGGCCTGTACACGCGTCTGTGTGCGGCTGAAGCTACTGCCATGGAGAAACCCGAGGAATCCCAGCCCATGGACAAACTGTTGAAGTGTGGCAACTTGCGTGCCGTGTCTGCCCTGGAGACTTATGGGTGCAATCACACTAGGGAGAGGCTGTTCCCCTGCACCCAGTGTGGGAAGGGCTTTACCCAAGCCTCCTATCTGCTTTCCCACAGGCAGATCCGCACCAGGGACTGACGGTCCACAATACTCCATGAGTCTCATCCCACCTGCTGTCCCACCAGCAGGTCCACACAGGGACTGGTGGTCCACCTGCCCCATGTGTAAGAAGGGCTTTACCCACTCCTCCCACCTGCTAGCCCACTGGCGGGTCCACAATGGAGAGCGGCCACTCACCCACTCTATATGCGGCAATAGCCTGAACCACTCCTCCCACCTCGTTGCCCACCAGCGGGCCCACACTGGGGAGAAGCCGTTTCTCCTGCTCCAAGGTACAGGAAGGGGTTCACCCAGGCCTCCCACCTCCAGACACACGAGTGGGTCCACAAGGGGGACAGGCCGTTCTCATGCCCCGAGTGCAGGAGGGGCTTCTCGCTCTCTTCCTATTTGCTGATCCACCGGTGACTCCACAGCGGGGGACGTCCTTCAGCTGTCCCGAGAATGGGAAGGACTTCACCCACTCGTACCACCTGCTGGCCCACCGGTGGGTCCACGCTGGCGAGAGGATGTTCGCCTGCCCCGAGTACAGGCGCTTGTTAACATTGCCCTGCAACTTGCAGAGGCACCAACAGGGGCACCACCGCTCCCAACAATCGGATTCCACCGGCGATGCTCCTGTGGCTTGCTCCTAGAACTGAACCAGTGGGTGCAGTGCGAGAGTTAGTGGGCATTTTTTGTTTTCTGAGGACCCCACGGGGCCCGGGGTGGCACAATGATTCAGTGGTTGGCACTGCAGTCTCACAGCACCAGGGACACAGGTTAGATTCCACTCTCAGTCCAACGGTCTATGTGGAGTTTGCATGTTCTCCCCCTTGTCTGTGTGGCTTTCCTTCAGATGCTCTGGTTTACTCCCACAGTCCAAAGATGCACAGGTTAGGGTAAATTGGCCAAGCTAAATTGCCCACAGTATTCAGGGATGTTCAGGTGTTGTACATTAGTCATGGATAAATTTAGAGTAATGGATTAGCAGAATGGGTCTGAGTGGGTTAATCTTCGGAGAGGCAGTGTTGACTTGTTGGGCCAAAGGGCCTGTTTCCACATTGCCAGGATTCTATGCACTTTGCTTCCAGGTGGCGCTGCTGCTCTTTGACCCCAGGACTGCACGTCCCCACTGAAAAGATCTGCAGAAACTTGAGACCACAAGACCATCAGAGCAGAAGTTAGAACATTCGGCCCATCGAGTCTGCTCTGTCATGCATTTGGAGATAAAACTGAAACTGCAGATGCTAGAATCCAAAGTAGGCAGGTGGGAGGCTGGGAGAACACAGCAAGCCAGGCAGTAGCAGCAGGAGGAGAAGTCAGAGTTTCCAGTATCAACCCTTTTTCAGGACTGAAGAAGGGTTCTACCCGAAAAGTTGACTTCTCTATCAGCAAAGATTCTCCACCAATGTTGCCGGGGATTGGAGGGTTTGAGCTAGAGGGAGAAGGTGAATAGTTTGGGTATTTTTTCACTGGAGCATCAGAAGCTAAGGGTTGACATGTGGAGGTTTATAAAATCATGAGGGGCATGGATAGCACAAATAGACAAGGGTAGGGAGCGTCCAGAACTAGAGAGAATAGGCGTCTGGTGAGAGGGATAAGATTTAAAAGGGATTTAGGGTGCAACATTTTAACGCAAATGGTGATGCATGTATGGAATGAGCTGCCAGAGGAAGTGGTGGATGCTGGTATAATGACAACGTTTAAAAGGCATCCGGATGGGTATATGAATGGGAAGAGTTGGGAGGGATATCGGCCAAGTGCTGGCAAATGGACCTAGATTAGGTTAGGATATCTGGATGGGATGGGTGAGTTGGATCAAAGGGTCTGTTTCCGGGCTAAACATCTCCCTGACTCTATGACTCTACCACCATTCCAGCTTAGCTGACAAGTTTCTCAACCCCACACTCCTGCTTTCTCCTTGTAACCTTTGATCTGCAATCAAGAACTTGTCCACCTCCATCTTCAATGCACTCACTGTGTCTTGCCTTGTCCAGGGCTGGAGGCTGGTTGGTTGTTTGGCTTTTGACGGAAACATTGATTTTCCTGCACCTCAGATGTTTCTTGACCTGCTCAGCTTTTCCAGCACCACTCTAATCTTGACTCTAATCTCCAGCATCTGCAGTACCTACCCCCGCCTTATTGAGTTAGTCATTCGAGAGCGGACTGTTTTTAAGAAGCCAGCCACAGATAATGTTAATTCTCTTTTTAAACAAAGAGAGGAAAATCGCTGCTGACCGGCTACTTCAGATTTTGGAAGTTTTGGCAACCGGCTGTTTGACTCTAGTATTTTTCTATTCAGTTAAAGAATTCTCTCTTTCTGGGAATGAGTCAAGGTTGTAAGAAATAGATTAATACTTCGGGGCGTCCATTCATATTCAGCAAATACTTCGGAGTTTGATATAGAGTTTTGATATAGAGTTTTGTGCCTACAAGCAACTTATCATCTAGGGATTGCCAAAAGACTTGGCAATCCATTGTTTGAAACTGTTTCATTGAATGGGCAATTCTTTGTTTTACTTTTTCTTTTCATTTGCCCCTTAAATCTCTGTCTATGAGATAGTGGGGGACATGATCAAAGACTGAAATCGTTGCTATTAATTCGGTTATCTTGTTTAACCTTGCCCTAGTAAAGTTGCGGTATTTACAATTGTTAATTTTTGTTCAAATTACAATTTTTGTGTGCAATATCTGCTCTTCATCAAATCTGGTTCGGAATCGCTGAGAACTTTTGAGGGACATTTTATGTTTTAAGTTCACTGTGTTGCGAATCCGTAATAGTGACACTCGTTCGTGTTGGCTTGCTTCCCCTTGGTTGTAAATGCCTTTCACCCCGACCACTCACTGTGGTAGTGAGTTCCACACACTCACCACACGCTGAGGTTTCTCATTAAATTCTCAGTGCAGACTTGGAAGGGAAAATATTGACCAGGTCAGAATATAAGGTGCTGACTGCAAAACGCCAGGAAGACACGCAACAAAGCAAAACCTTGACGGTGTGAGACAAATAAGGAACTTTGACAACAATGAAGAGGTCACAAGTCAGTGTTCAAGTTCATAAATAAGTACTTGTAGACATTGAATGCTGTAATTAAGCAGGTGTCTAGATGCTGTAGTCGCTTGAATATGATCAGTTAAGACAAATGAAATAACCAGATTCATCAATTGTGGTAACCTTAAATGTTGGTAACCTTAAAACAAGTACATACTATTGATTGGTATATGCAAACTGCTCTTAAATTTGCACAACTTTATATAAAACTCATAAGTTTTATTATTTGGGGAGTTTGTCGACGTCTTGTGGAAATGGCTCTGCAAGCTTGAATTTAAACAGTGGACGAAGGAAGTGCCCACGTGTCATCTGGTCAGTAACAGACACCAGGCAGTTCCCTAATACCTACAGAGTGCAAGCAGGCCATTCAGCCCATCTAGTTGACATTGACTGACCGCCCCACCCCAATATCCCATCACTGTAACCCCACATCTCCGACAGTCAATCCACCCTAACCCCCATATTTTTGGAATATGAGAGGAAGGCAGAGCCCCCGGAGAAAACCCACGCAGACTCTGGGGGGGGGGGGGGGGGAGGTGGGGTGGGGGGGAGTTCAGAATGCGCAAACACCACATAGACAGTCGCCCAAGGCTGAAATCGAACCCTAGTCGCTGATGCTGTGAGACAGCAATGCTAACCACAGTGCCACCAGCCCACGCTGTTCACTGAAGACGTGAATTCCAAAGACTCGGGAACCCCTGAGAGAAAAACAAAACTCTCCTTCCTTAAATAAGAGGACAGCCATTTGTTAATTGTTAACACTCGTTTCTCGTGTCTGGTACAAAGGAATTTATACATTCACATTGTAAAGTCCTCTCGGGATGTTATACACTATATCAGACCATTTGATTCTTCTAAGTTCTAACACTCCCTTGTCCCCAGTTGTAAGTTGAGTAAATCAGCTCTGAACCAGTTTGAATCCTTTCTTAAGTGAAGAGACCAAGTCTGCTCGTCTCCCCAAAACCACTGACAAATGAAGGAAAACATCCTGACTTGATGTTCCACTCCCTTACCACAAACAACAGTATTTTATTTTTTGCCTTAATCCCTTGGGGTGCCTTTATGCTAACTTAATCACGTGCCCGAATCCTTCTGTACTTCTGGTATTTTGCAGGCTCTCTCCGTGCTGCTTTTCCATTGCTCCTTCTAAGTTGGTCAGATTTTTCCTTCATTAAACTCCTACCGAGCATGTTCCCAACCCGCTTGACCTGTCAATGACACTTTACAGATTCCTTATGCCCTGTTTGTACTTAAGTTTCCTACCCAGTTTTGGGCCATCATCAAATTTAAAACCTTTGCGTATGCTTCCTTCATCAAAGCTGTGAACAGGCATTGGGGGGAAACAAGCCTGAAGACCTTGCATTGCATTCCATTCATCACCTCCTGACAACCCTAAACGTTTTGACGACTTTCTTTCTTGTTCATTCAAAAATGCTCTATCCACATTGTTAAATGACCTGAACGTGATGAACTCTTATTTGAAATAATGACTATCAATGGGGCACCATGCCAAAAGACTTCTGGAATAGAAGGGATCCTCTATTTAATAAGAACTAGGTGCAGGAGTGGGCAATCTGGCCCTTCGAGCCACTTCCTCCATTCAATATTGTCGTGGGTGATCCTTACATGGCCTCAGATCCACTTCCAAACCCTTTCACCATAACCCTTAATTCCATCGTTGTTTAAAAACTTATCTATCTTAGCTTTAAAAACATTTACTGAGGAAGCCTCAAGTACTTCACTGGGCAAGGAATTTCACAGATTTACAACCATCTTGGCAAAGAAATTTTCTCAATTCTGTCCTAAATCTGCTCCCGCTAATTTTGAGACGATGCCCTTTTGTCCCAGTTTCACCACCAATGGCAAAATTCTCCCTACGCCTGTCTTATCTATTCCCTTCATAACTTTATATTTTTCTATAAGATTCTACCTCATTCTTCTAAACTCCAATGAATATAATCGCTGTCTATTCAGACTGACTTCATAAGCTAACCACCTCAACCCTGGAATCAACTAGTGAAACTCCTTTGCACACTCTCCAGTTTCAGTACTTGCTTTCCTAAGCAAAGAATCTAAAGCTGCACGCAGTACTCAGGGGTGGCCAGCACCCTATACAGCAATATACCCTCCCTGCTTCTAAACTCAATCCCTTTAGCAATGAAGGACAAAATTCTATTTGCCTTCTTAATTACCTTTTGTACCTGTAAACCAACCTTCTGTGATTCATGCACAAGGACACCCATGTTCCTCTACACACCAGCACGCTGCAACTTTTTAGCATTCACGTAATAGTCCTTTTTACTCTTATTCCTACTTAAATGGATGACTTCACATTTATTAACATTGTCCTCCAACTGTCAGACCTTTGATCACTCACTTATCCTAGCTCAGGAGGCCAAGGAGATTCAGCAAATCTGTAAAGACTCTTACGAGTTTAAAAGATGCACCGAACAAAGAATTCTATCCAGATGCATCCTGGCTTAGTATGGCAACTGCTGTGCCAAGGACCATAAGAAACTGCAGACAGTTCCAAGCGCAGCCCAGTCTATCACGCAAGCCAAACTGCCATCCACTGACTCAACGTGTCCTTCCTGCCGCCTCAGGAAAGCAGCCAACATTATCAAAACGCTCCCACCCAAGTTATAATCTCTTCCATCGGGCAGAAGATACAGAAGCTTATACAGATGGACCAACAGATTCAAGAACAGCTGCTATTAGACTTCTGAATGGACACTTCAAATTTCAAATTTAATAACGATCTCGCCCTTTCTGCACCCTCTCTGCAGCCTTAACATTCATTCCTCACTCTGTTCTATTACCTTTAAGCATGTTGTGTTACATAACCTGCCGGCACTTACACTGTACTGAGGTGCATGCAACAAGAATAAAGCAAAGCAAATCAAATTGAATGATGCAGTTGCTTGTTTTTTCTCAAAATAAAATCCCTACTAAATGAATCCCTTTCGCAAAGCAGTGTCGACTCTCCCTGAATGTAACTAGATTTTATAAGTGTCATAATTTGACTTCCTTCACGACTGATTACAGCATTTCCACCGTGACTGATGTTAAACTAAGCAGCCTATACATTCCTGTCTTTTGTATCCCTGCTTTCATGAAGAGAGGAATACCATGCAGTCTGCTGTGGCCATTTAAGAACCTCAGACGTTTTGAAAGATTAAAACTCATGTTCCGGCTCCTTCCTTTTTGACAACACGAGGATGAAATCTATTGTAGCATTGCATGACTCACAGAAAGAACGTGGACATTTCGGGCAGGTGGATCACCTCACAATGTGCGACATTCCATTGCAAAGGTTCTTCCTTCACCTCAGTAGTCAGAGTGCAATATGTGATCATGCATTCAGCGTCATGTCATGTTATAGTCACGTGATGCATCAGAAAGCACAGAACCCACACTGTGTCTCAACCTGAGGTCTTGCAATATTGAGTGTTGTTAATAAACTCCAAGATATCTTTCTCAACAACAACCCAGACTACACGCTATTGGGACAATTCTGCCTCTTTAACAGTGTTATGTTGTCCTTGTTTTGTTTTTTCATAAGGGTTTGTAAAGGCAGTGGTGCCGAAATAATGAATAGACACAGCTTGACTCAACAGCCAGGGAAAGCCTTTTTTTTAAATAGTTGTACAATGAAAGGCGATTGATCAGTTCTCTCAGCTCAGGTTTTATTTCAGTTTAATGTAATATTACTAGAATAAAAAGGAAACTGCTGAGGACTTAGAGAAGCAGCTACAATGAAACAAAGTTCTATACTCTAACAGACGTTTTCTTGATTGACTCTACTTTCTGAGACTATCAATACTGACCAGGATGTGCAGGTTAGGGTGAATTGGTCGTGCTAAATTACCCATAGTGCCCAAGGATGTGCTGGTTGTGATATATTGGTTGTGCGAAATAACACACGTGCGGGTTATTGTGGTTTGCCATGCTAAATTACCGATAGTGTACAGGGATGTGTAGGTTAGGTGCATGAGTCAGGAATAAATGCAGAGGGGTAGGGGAATGCGTCTGGGTGGGTTACCCTCCGGTGTGCACTCGTTGGGCCGAATGACCAGCTTCCACATTGTCGGATTTCTCTGAAAGGAAGGGATTTTTGCAAACTGTACTCTACCCTCCTCAGACACTGCGGGGCAACGCAGGCGCAGTGCGGACCAGCCGTCCGGACGTCCGGAGCAGGCGCAGTGCGGGTTCCGCCGTCGACCTCTCCCTGACCCTCGCCCCACGAGGGTCAACGCGCAAGTGGATTCGTCAGTTTCCGAATGAATCTCCCTCCTCTGGGCAAATCCTCGACCTCGGAGGCAAAGAGAGAGAGAGGGAGAGAAAAGGGGGCAATCTCTTCTCTTGTAGCAACTGGAGTGAACCCAGGGAGAGAGCAGACTTTGCAAACTCAGGTATGTGTATTAATTACCCGGGTGAGGAGGGACAGAAAGACAGAAATTGGGAAGGGAGAGGGATAGAGATCTTTTCTGTTTGTTTCTTTTAAAATGCACACGCTCCCCACAACTAAATACAACAGTTAAAAGTGCATACAATATCCCTCATTGCACCTCCAAGCTGGCTGCAACGGTTTTGCATTCTCTGTTCTTCCTCTATCTTGTCTACACCACATTCTGATTTCTTCCTCCATCCCCACCCCTCGCCCCGAGCTGTTGATGCTTCCAATCTGACCCTCAAATTTTCGGTTTGTCCCTCCATCTTTTCCGAGTTGTCTTTCCTAAGTTTGGAGAACTTTTCCAATCCTCTGAGTAGAGGAGAAGGAAGGTTATGTTGAGACTGTGTTGGTTAGATCACTCTTGGGAATTGGTTAGATCACTCTTGGGAATATTGCGTGCAATTCTGGTCTGCCTCCCCCTCGGAAGGACAAATGACAAAGAAACTTTACATCCCAAGAACATTCCCTTCAGCCCTGCAAGCCTGAGCCAATCCAAACCCACTGTCTAAAGCTGTCGTCCAATTCGTAAGCATCCCTGGCTACCCACTTACTAATGCATCTGTCCAGAAGCATCATAAATGAATCTACCATGCCTGCCTCCATTACCTCTGTAGGCAATGCATTCCAGGCATCTACCACATTCTGTGTAAAGATCTTGCTTTTCTGTATCCCACATAAGTCTTTCACCTCCCACATTGACAGCTATCTCTATCTATCCTGTCTATACCCTTCACGATTTCTTGACCTCAGTCAGGTTCCCCATTCAATCTCCTTTTTTCTAATTAAATCAAACCTAACCTACTCAACCTCTCTTCATAGCTAGCACCTTCCATACCAGGCAACATCCTCATAAACCTTCTCTGCACCCTCTCCAGGGCGTCCACATCCTTTTGGTAATGTGGCGAACAGAACTCTGCACAAGATTCTAAGTGCGGCCGAACCAATGTCATGCCTACTAGAATTTTAACATGACCTGCCAGCTCTTATACTCAATACCCTTTCCGATGAAGGCAAGCATACCATATGACTTCTTGACCACTGTATCCACCTGTACAGCAACATTCAGGGTACAATGGAACTGAAATCCCAGATCCCTCTGCTCATCAATGTTTCACAAGGCTTTTCCAATTACTATATAACTTGCTCTAGAATTAGACTTCCCAAAATGCATCACCTCACATTTACCTGGTTTGAACTCCACCTGCCATTTCTCCACCCAACTCTCTAGTCTATCTATATTCTCCTGTATTCTTTTACAGTCCTCTATGATGTCTGTTACTCCACTAATCTTCATGTTTTCTGCAAACTTGGTGATCATACCAACAGTGCCCACTTCCAGATCACTTATGTATCAAAAACAACAGTGACCCCAGCACTGACTCCTCTGGAACACCACTGGTCACCTTTCTCCATTTTGAGAAACTCCCTTCAACTACTACACTCTGTCTCCTGTTGCTCAACCAGTTCTTTATCCACCTAGCAAGAATACCCTGCACGCTATGTGACTTCACTTTCTCTATTCGTGCAATAAATGCCTTACTAAAGTCCATGTATATGACAACTTGTCACTTCCTCAAAGAGCTCTATTAAGTTGGTAATGCACGATCTCCCCCGCACAAAACCATGTTGTCGAAAACTGATAAGCCCGTTCTTTTACTTTATTTTAATTGGAGGGATAATTAACCTGAATACTTATTTACTTCTTTCCCTATTTAAGTGGAATAAATTGTTAGCATACAATAGGTTTAGTATTTCCAAATAAACAAGTGGAGTTTACTTTTTGACCAATGTGATACCATGCATTAAAATTCTATCGGAAGTTATCTTGTACACTGGGACTAGCGTACTTCACTCTTACCTTTCCTGTTTAATTTAAGGAAACGGTAGCTCTCCCAACCATGCGATCCTACTAGGCAGGATTTTTCTATTATTGCCTACGGACCTATTAACCTGACAGTATTTCTGTGTTTTGCAAATTATTCTTTACCCATTGTGTGTTGACATCATCTCACTCTGTGTTGTGTCCAGAAACCATCAGTTTCCTTTAAGTCCCTCATTACGTAAATAAGGACAATAATTGATGCAGTTTGCAAATATTTGTTCTTCTCTGTGAATGCAGAACTAATCTTGTTTCTTCCATTCACTTGTACGGTTTGTGTACTTGGGAAGTACTCTCTCCCTGGCAGTCCGTGCTGTTTAATGGGACTGTGATATGGTTTATTGTCCTTCAAAACTCTGCTCAGATGTGACAGGTGGTCAACAGATTAGAGCCATGTTGTCTAGTGAAAAATTGAAACTAATATTTAATGTTGACGACTTAGACTGTTGTGTACATACACTGATTTTATGTATAAAAATGGTTTTGAAAAGGAACAGTTGTTATGGTACAGGAAGGATGCCTACACTCACTTGATCCTGCATCAATCCTCCTGTGTTGTGTTACTGAGCAGTTTAAATGTTTGCTGTAAAGTGGACAGCCAATTAGCAAAGGAGAGTGTTTTCAGTTCATGTTTCCTGAAGTGAATGGGAAAGACCTTTTTCTCTTTGACCTTATCTGTAGGACTCACAGACAAGTGAAACCACAGCACGTTGTCACAGAAAGGATCTGTGCATTTCTTCAGAGTCCACGAGCTAAAAGCAATGGACCTTTGCAACTCCGATAGTGCAGAGTCTAACTGGGAGTAGTGATACCGAGGTCCGGCCTTCAGAGAGTCACACAGTTATACAGCACAGAAACGGATCTTTTGGTCCAAGCTGTTCATGCTGACCAGAGATCCTAATCTACCAATATCATTTATTGTATCCATTGCTCCTGATGCGGTCTCCTCTACATTGGGTAGACTGGACGCCTCCCAGCAGACCACTTTAGGGAACATCTCCGGGACACTCGCACCAATCAACCACACTGCCCTGTGGCCCAACATTTCAACTCCCCCTCCCACTCTGCCGAGTACATGGAGGTCCTGGGCCACCTTCACTGCTGCTCCCTTACCACCAGACGCCTGGAGGAAGAACGCCTCATCTTCCGCCTTGGAACACTTCAACCCCAGGGCATCAATGGGGACTTCAACAGTTTCCTCATTTCCCCTTCCCCCACCTCACCCTAGTTCCAAGCTTCCAGCTCAGCACTGTCCCCATGACTTGTCCTACCTGTCTAACTTCTTTTCCACCTATCCACTCCACCCTCCTCCCTGACCTATTACCTTCATCCCCTCCCCCACTCGTCTATTGTACTCTATGCTACTTTCTCCCCACTCCCACCCTCCTCGAGCTTATCTCTTCACCCTTCAGGCTCTCTGCCTTTATTCTAATGAAGGGCTTTTGACCAAAACATCGATTTTACTGATCCTGGATTCTGGCTGAACTGCTGTGCTCTTCCAGCACCACTAATCCAGAGATCCTAATCTAACCTAGTCCCATTTAATTTAAAAATCTCAACACCAGGTTATAGTGATGAAGGAGCAGTGCACTGAAAGCTAGTGCTTCCAAATAAACTTGGCGTATGACAAATTGGTGGTGTGATTCTTAAATTTGTCCACCCCAGTCCAACACTGGCACCTCCACATCATGGCTAGTCCCACTTACCAGCATTTGGCGCATATCCATCAAAACTGTTCCTATTCTTGTATATATCCAGGTGCATATAAAGGGTTGTAATTGTACCCACCACCTCCACTTCCTCTGGTAGCTCATTTCATACAACCACCACCCTCTGTGATAGTGTAACCCCACAGGCCCTTTTAAAATCTATTTTCCACAATTCAAACCTGTGCCCTCTATTTTTGCACTTACCCACATTCGGAAAATGACCAGGGCTATTCACCCTATCATCCCCCTCATGATTTTCTCAATCTGTACAAAGGTCACACCTCATTCTCTGACAGTCCAGGGAACAAAGCAACAGCCTGTTCAGCCTCTCCCCCAAACTCAAACCCTCCAGTCCTGGCAATGGAACATCCTGATGAGAGTAGTGCAGTTGACGTGGTTTACATGGACTGCTGTAAGGCCTTTGTCAGAACATAACCCCTGACCGGGGAGGAAAGACTCAGCAGGCAGGCAGGCAGCATTCAGGCAAGTGGTAGGTGCTTATTCAAGCAGAAACGGGTTAGTGCAGGGAGAGGGCCAAATGATCTTCCCCCGAGACTGGCCTCAGAAGAGAGGTCCATGACACACTTTTTTTTTACAATGAAAAGTAATATTGCATATAAACTTTCTGATAACAATCACATACTACTTGATTATGATGTTCTTCCCTCTCACTCTGCAAACCCTGTTTAGTGAGACACCTAATCAATGATGGGCATTTCTCTGGACAGCCCCAGAATTCCCTCACCTGTCAGAGTTTAGAGGACACTGTAATCTCTAGGCCTTGCGATCTTTCTATGCATCCTATTCATTCACATACCAAAGTTATTTTCTAAACACCCTCGGGTTTCTCTCAGTCTAGTTTATCTCTCTCAGGACAGCTTGAATGTGGTTATTCATTGTATTCCATTTTATCAACGTCAATTGCTCCTCTGATATAATTCAGACAGTGGGGAAATATATGAAGAAAAACAAAAGGACAGTTTGTTTTGACTTACTTGCCACAGACTTGTAATTTTAATTTCTGTTATAAAAACTCAGTTACAAAGTGTAAAGTAATTTAGTTATTTCAACTATTAGCACTTTGTGGGCTGTGAGCAATCTATTATATTCTGGGTGTAAGAGAAGGCATTACCTGAACCTAACTAACCTTCACTTCCAGGTTTAAATTGCTTCTTTTCCCCTTTATGCTTTAGTATTATGCATTTTTTATGCTGGAAACTACGGTGATAATGCTACGTCTCTTTATGAGAACCTAATTCTCAATATACTATCTTATTTCAAGAAACTGAGTACTATAAGATAACTTTAGTTGTTGCACCCTCAGCTGTTTGAGGGGATTAATGGGCTGTAACTAGCACATGGTGTCTCAAAGTTTGGAAGAACATTTGTAGCTCGGGTGCTCGTTGTTGTGGTTCTGTTCGCCGAGCTGGGAATTTGTGATGCAGACATTTCGTCCCCTGTCTAGGTGACATCCTCAGTGCTTGGGAGCCTCCTGTGAAGCACTTCTGTGATGTTTCCTCCGGCATTTATACTGGTTTGTCTCTGCCGCTTCCGGTTGTCAGTTCCAGCTGTCCTCTGCAGTGGCCAGTATATTGGGTCCAGGTCGATGTGCTTATTGATTGAATCTGTGGATGAATGCCATGCCTCTAGGAATCCCCTGGCTGTTCTCTGCTGACTTGTCCTATAATAGTAGTGTTGCCCCAGTTGAACTCATGTTGCTTGTCATCTGAGTGTGTGGCTACTAAGGATAGCTGGTCATGTCGTTCCGTGGCTAGTTGGTGTTCATGGATACGGATCGTTAGCTGTCTTCCTGTTTGTCCTCCATCGTGTTTTGTGCAGTCCTTGCATGGGATTTTGTACACTACATTGGTTTTGCTCATGCTGGGTATCGGGTCCTTTGTCCTGGTGAGTTGTTGTCTGAGAGTGGCCGTTGGTTTGTGTGCTGTTATGAGTCCTAGTGGTCGCAGTAGTCTGGCTGTCAGTTCAGAAATGTTTTTGATGTATGGTAGTGTGGCTAGTCCTTTGGGTTGCGGCATGTCCTCGTTCTGTTGTCTTTCCCTTAGGCATCTGTTGATGAAATTGTGGGGGCATCTGTTTTTGGCGAATACATTGTTTTTCCTCTTTTTGCAGTTCTGGTGTACTGCAGTGTGTTGTGGCCATTTTCAACAGTGTCTTGATGCAACTTCTTTTGTGTGCGTTGGGATGGTTATCGAAAAACAGATACCCCTGCAATTTTGAGAGTATTATGCAAGAACTTTCAAAAGTTGACTGAGGGCAGATTTTCACAGGCAAAGGGATGGCTGGAAAATGGGAAGCCTTCAAAAATGAGAAAACGAGGGTCCAGAGACAGCATGTTCGTGTTAGAGTGAAAGGCATGATCTTCAGGTGTGGGAAATGCTGGATGAGAAAAGAAGTTTTAGTCCAAATAAGAAGGAAGCATGTGTTAGGTATATACAGCAGAAATTGAGTGAATCCTTCAAAGAGTATAAAGGCATTAGGGATATATTTAAGAAGGAAATCAGGAGGGCAAAAAACGGACATAAGATAGATTTGTTAAATAGTGTTAAGGAGAATTCAAAGGTATTTTAGAAAGGACACAAGCATAACCAGGGAAAGATTAGGGCCCAGCAAAGATTAGCAAAGCAGCCTATGTGTGGAACAACAGGAAATATGGGAGATACTAAGCGAGTGTTTACTGAGGAGAAGGAAATGTAAGATATGGAATGTGGGGAAACAAATGGTGACATCTTGGAAAAATGTCCGTAATACAGAGGAGGTGCTGCTGGATGATTTTAAACAGGAATGGTGGATAAAGTACGAACACCTGATCAGGTGTACCATGGAACACAGTGATAAACTAGGGAAGTGATTGTTGGGCCCCTTGCTGAGATATTTGTATCATCCATAGTCACAGGTGAAGTGCAAAAAGACTGGAGGCTGGCTAACATGGTGCCACTATTGAAGAAAGGTGGTAAGGAAAAGCCAGGGAACTATTGAACAGTGAGTGTAACATCGACAGTAGGCACACAGTTGAGGGGAATGTGAGAGACAGGATTTAGATCTTTTTGAAAGGCCAGGATTGATTGGAGTAGGCAACATGGCTTTCTGCGTAGGAAGTCATGTATCACTAACTCGACTGAGTTTTTTTGAATTGGTAAGGAAGAGGACTGATGAGTTGAAAAATGTGGTGCTGGAAAAAGCCCTTCCTGAAGAAGGGTTTATGCCTGAAACGTCGATTTTCCTGCTCCTCGGATGCTGCCTGGCCTGCTGTGTTTTTCCAGCAACACATTTTTCAACTCTGGTCTCCAACATCTGCAGTCCTCACTTTCTGCTCGAGGACTGATGAGGCCAAAGGGGTGGATGTGATCTACCTGGCCTTCAGTAAGGGGTTTGATTGTGTTCCACATGGGAAATTGGTTAGCAAGATTAGATCATATGGAATTCGGGGAGAACTCGCCAATTGGATACAGAACTTGTTTGAAAGTAGAAGACAGAGGGTGGTGGTGGAGGGATGCTTTTCAGAGTGGAAGCCTGTGACAAGTGATGTGCTACAAGGATCACTGCTGGGTCTATTCATCATTTATATAAATGATTTTAGTTTTAAAATGACACAACACCAGGTCCAACGGTTTTATTTGGAAGTACAAACCTTTGGAGATCTGCTCCTCCGTCAGGTGTCTATGCTCTGAATGCTTGTACTCCCAAATAAACCTATTGGAGTATAACCTGGTGTTGTGTCATTCTTAACTTTGCACACCCCAGTCCAACACCAGCACCTCCACATTAATATGAATGATTTGGATGTGAGGTTGCAGGTACGTTAGTTAGTAAGTTTGCAGATTACACAAAAATTGGAGGTGTAGTGGACTGCAAAGAAGGTGACCTCAGAATACAACAGGATCTCGATCAGATGGGCCACTGGACTCAGCAGTGGCACATTGAGTTCAATTTAAATCAATATGAGGTGCTGCAATTTGGAAAGGCAAATCAGTATTAAGTCCTGTGGAGTGTTGCTGAACAAAGTGACTTTGGAATGCAGGTTCATCGTTCCTTGAACGTGGAGTTATAGTTAGATAGGATATCAAGAAGGCATTTGATATCTTTTCCTTTACTGGTCAGAACTTTGAGTCTGTAACTTAAGAGAACATGTTGTGGGTGTACAGAATATTAGTTATGCCACTTTTGGAATATTATGTGCAATTCTGGTCTCTCTCCGTAAAAAAAGGATGTTGCGAAACTTGAAAAGGCTATTCAAGATAGGTTTTGGTCCAAAGAAAAGGCCTACAATTTGGGAAGAAATATAGTGAGACAGGAAGGCTGCAAACAAATCAAAATTCAGCAAATGACAGCGAAAAGAGATTTAACTAACAAAGAACAAATGAAGAAAAGAGTAATGTTGCAGAAGCCATTAAAAAACCTGCTAAAACATTAATAAATGTGTAAAGAGAGAAGTGAACATAAATAGGTTGGTAAAGAGGACTACATGTCACTTACAACATTGAAGAGGGGAGTTCAAAATGGGGAATGAAAACATTGGCGGCACGGTGGCACTGCTGCCTCACAGCGCCAGAGACCCGAGTTCAATTCCCGCCTCAGGCGACTGACTGTGTGGAGTTTGCACATTCTCCCAGTGTCTGCGTGGGTTTCCTCCGGGTGCTCCGGTTTCCTCCCACAGTCCAAAAATGTGCAGGTTAGGTGAATTGGCCAGGCTAAATTGCCCGTAGTGTTAGGTGAAAGGGTAAATGTAGGGGAATGGGTGTGGGTGAGTTGCTCCTCGTCAGAGGGTCGGTGTGGACTTGTTGGGCCGAAGGGCCTGTTTCCACAATGTAACTAATCTAATCTCAAAAATCACGAACATATTGTTGTTCTCTGTTCACAAATATTATCACAACTAACACAGTAGAAATGTTGGGTAGTATAGTGAGAAGAAAAAAAAATGAACCAGATCAGTATTATTTGGGAAATGATGTTGGGACAATGGATTGAATTGAAGGTTGGGAAACACCAGGCCTTGATCATCTAGGTCCCAGACTATTTAATGTAGTGGGCTGGGTAATACTGGGTGCAGTGATGCTCATGTTCCAAGATTCGATAGGCTCTGCAATAACTTACACAGATTGTGCTAGATAGTGTAAGCAATCCAATGGAAAAGGGAGGTAGGTATAAAACTGGGAACTATAGGCCAGTCAGCCTGCAGGGAAAAATCAAAATGAAAGCTTCAATTGTGAAGCATTTGACAAAGCAGTATTCAGGATCTGCTAGACTCAGCATGGACATGAAGGGCCTGTTCCAGTGCAGACTGTTCTGTCTGCTAAGCTTGACAAACGGACTGGCCATCTTTGAGGATATAAACAGTAAAGCTGATGAAAATGTAACAGTTACTGAGGAGAAAAAAAAAACTGTAAGTAACTCCCTGGACAACGCAGCAAAAGCTGAATGGAGAAGAAATTCTATCCTTCCACACTTACATTTATGATATTTCCAAGTTTATCTTATGTCACTCAAAAATATTTTGAATTCAAGTTATCGCCCTGCTCCCCTTCTAAACCCCAAAGACAATATATTTCAAGACAATATATTTGTTGGTTTCAAGATTTCGGTCTAAAAGTAGCGACAATGTCACCGTTCAGCTCAGACAACACCATCAGTGCAACAGCAAAATGCGTTTAACTCGGCAACGGAACCGTCAATTCGAGTGAAAACTTTGCGGCCGTAAAGCTTCCAGTGTCAGGGTGAGGAGAGATCGAGCCTGGCTCTCTGGAGATGCGGAATTTCAGAGGAATCGGAGAGTTTAGGCCGTTAGAGAAACACAGAGAAGCAGCAGGAACAGGGAGCTGACGGCAGGTTGTCCCTGCGCCGTCCGCTCGCTGCCTTGAAGTTGCTCAGTGCCGCCGCCAGCAGCTTCATTGCTGACCCGATTCAGACTGACTCAGAGAGAGATTCAGCGCAGAGTTCTCAACATGAGCGACAGTGCAGCCGCCGAAACGGCTCCTCCAGCCTCCGCTCCCACCAAAGTCAAGGCTCCCAAGAAGAAGGCGGCGGCTCCCAGGAAAAAACCAGCCGGTCCCGGGTTGGGAGAGCTGATTCTGAAGGTTGTCAGGGAGTGCAAGGAGACGTCTCTTATCAGGATAAAGAAAGAGAAGTGGGGTCGATGTGGACAAGCGCAACTCCCAGATCAAGATGTGTATCAGGAGGTCCCTGGCGAAAGGCTCCCTGGTTCAGGGCAAGGGCCAGGGCGCCTCCGGCTCCTTCAAACTCGTTCAGACTCGAGGCAAGACAGAAGCGGGAAAGAGGGCGAGAGCAGCAGCTACCGCCAAGCAAGCGGCCGTGAAGTAACCACTGCATACCGAAAAAAATCCCCAGCCAAGAAACCAGGCAGCGGGAAGGCAGCTCTGCCAAAGAAAAAGCGAGTGAGCAAAGAAGCGCCGAAGAAAAAGATTCCCGTGGAGAAGGTGGAAAAGGCCAAGAGTCCCAAGGCCCTCAAAACCCCTCAGCAAATCGGTTAAAGCCAAGGCCAAGGCCAAAGTGCCCAAGAAAACAGCAAAGAAATGAACCAGTCGGTGTAACATGAACGCAAAGGCTCTTCTCAGAGCCGCCCACATACATCTCTCAGGAAAGAGCTGAGCCCGGATCCAATGGTCCCTGTCCCAGCGCCGAGTGCAGACATACTCAAGATGTTAATCTGACTGAATTACTCAAGTACACACACTTGCCACGTTTGTGAGAGCACAGATCTAAGAACGGGGTGGGGGGGGGGGGGGGGGGGGGTATTGATCTCTCGCTGGTTATTTCACACCGCGCCTTGTATTTCTGCCTGGACACCAAGGTGACATATTGCAGTATTTGTATTTCACTGACCCGTCCAGGAATGATGCTTTGTTCAGTTTTGATTCTGGGATTCGTGCGGATGTTATCATGGCGTGTTCTTTCGATCTGCCTCTTACAGACAGATCAAGCAGCAATTACACCTTGTGTTCGGGCTAAGTACAATCTGAGTGAGACAGAAATGTAGCGACAAAAGGGAGATTCTGTGACTTTCTTGGTGTACACTGTATTACTTTGTAAGCTGTTGAAATCGGCGGGGTTGTTTAGACTGACTCACGGCGTGTACACGATCGGTTGTTTGGCTGGGCTGTGATAAACCCTTCGCTTTCCTCCTGCCTGTCACAGACAGGTCAGGCAGTGATTTCCCCCGTCTGGTCCGCAGAGTTTAAAATACTGCTGTAAAGAGTAAGCTTTTATCTTAGTTGCAGGCGGATAGTGTTTTGCTTCTTAATGTTTCATTCAACCTCAGAAACTGTGAGGGTGAAATTGGCGGGCTTTTTGATATTGACAGACGCCAACAATTCTTGTCCTGCCTTTTCTGGACCTTTCGGAGCCGTTTCTCTGTGGGTTGACGGATGGGGCTGTATCCAAACCCAGCTCTCGGGGGACGATGCTGTAAACAGGCAGCATCAGCTTTGACAACAGCAGCCTGTGTGTTTGTGTGTGTGCTGTGATGTCCCATTATCATCCATATGCTTATCCAATGACTATTTAAATGCCATTTAAGGCTGGCGAGTCTACTACTGGCGCAGGCAGAACATTCCACGCCTTTACTGCTCTCGTATCTACCTCTGGACATCTGTCCTATGTCTATCACCCCTCAATTTTAAGCTATGTTCCATCCTGCTAGACGTCACATCTTATCAAATCCTCTGATCATCTTGTATGATTCTATTAAGTCATCTCTTAACCTTCTTCTCTCTAACGAAAACAGCCTCAGGTCCCTCAGCCTTTTCTCATAAGGCGATAGTGAGGACTGCAGATGCTGGAGATCAGAGTCAAGATTATAGTGGCGCTGGAAAAGCACAGCAGGTCAGGCAGCATCCGAGAAGCAGGAAAATCGATGTTTCGGGCAAAATCCCTTCATCAGGAATGAGGCAGGGAGCCCCCCGGGCTGGAGAGATAAATGGGAGGGGTGGGGCTGGGGAGAAGATAGCTAAAGGTGCAATAGGTGGATGAAGGTGATAGGTCGGAGAGGAGGGTGGAGCAGATAGATGAGAAGGAAGATTGCCAGGAAGGACAGGTCATGAGGATGTGCTGAGCTGGCAGGTTGGAACTGCGGTAAGGTCAGGGAGGGGGAATGAGGAAACTGGTGAAGTGTTCTGAGGCGGAAGATGAGGCATTCTTCCTCCAGGCATTAGGGGGTGAGGTAGTGGTGGTGGAGGGGGCCAAGGACCTGCATGTACTCGGCAGAGTGGGAGAGGGAGTTGAAATGTGACGGTCCCCCCCACGGTTGGTGTGGGTATCCCTGAGATGATCCCGAATGCGCTCTGCGAGAAGGCGTCCAGTCTCCTGAAAGTAAAGGAGACCGCATCGGGAGTGCATCTAACTACAAATGGACCCCACCACCAGGGATACATTTCCCTCCTCACCCCATCCACTTTTCAAAAGACTGTTCCCTCCATGACTACCTGGTCAGGTCCACGCTCCCCTACAACCCACCGTCCCCTCCTGGCAGTGCAGGAATTGCTAAACCTTTTTCACACACCTCATCCCTCACCTCCATCCAAGGCCCAAAGGAGCCTTCCACATCCATCAAAGATTCACCTACACATCCACCAATGTCATTTATTGTATTTGTTGCTCCCGATGTGGTCTCCTTTACATTGGGGAGACTGGATGTCTACTCGCAGAGAGCTTTAGGGAACATCTCCGGGACACTTGCACCAATCTATCCCACCGCCCCATGACTAAACATTTCCACTCCCCCTCACACTCTGCCGAGTACATGCAGGTCCTGGGCCTCCTCCCTCACCATTCCTCACCACTCAATGCCTGGAGGAAGAACACCTCCTCTTCTGCCTCGGTACACTCCAAACACAGGGCATCAATGTGGACTTCCCAGTTTACTCATTTTCCCTCCCCCCACCTTACCCCAGTTCCAACCTATCAGCTCAGCACCATCCTCTTGACCTATCCTACCTGCCAATTCTCCGGACCACCCATCCGCTCCACCTTCCTCTCTGACTTACCACCTCCATCTCCGCCTCCATCCACCTATTTCACTTCTCCCCAGTCCCACCCTCCTCCCATTTATCTCTCCATACAGGATGCTCCCTGCCTCATTCCTGATGAAGGGCTTTTGCCTGCAATATCAATTTTCCTGCTTCTCGGATGCTGCCTGACCTGCTGTGCATATTCAGCACCACTGTAATCTTTCCTGGTGTGGTATGGACCAGGCAACATCTTGGTAAATCTCCTCTGCACTTTTGCAATGTCTCCACGCCCCTCCTATAATACACCATATGCAGCCGCACCAGAGTTTTGTATAGCTGCAACATGATTTCATGGCTCAAAACTTCAATCCCTTGACAAATAAAAGCTAACACACTGTACCATTCTTAATTGTACTGACCTGGGTGGCCAAAGTTTAAAAATTACACAACACCGGGTTATAGTCCAACAGGCTTAATTGGCAAACACTAGCTTTTTGAGCACCATTCCTTCATCAAGTGGTAGTGGAGGACACAATTATAAGACACAGAATTTATAGCAAACATTTACAGTGCGATGTCACTGAAATAATACCTTGATTGTTTGTTGAGTCTTTCATCTGTTCAAATACCATGATAGTTTCACTTCTTTCATGTGTAAATCACAAAACTTTTTTTTTAAAGTTATATTCTCAGATTAATTGTAACAACTGGTGTTAGCCAGACAATATGTTGGAGGTATTAGCCCCTCATGTTCGCAGTTTGTGCCATAATGTTTAGACTGATTCTAATCTAAAAAGTGAGGTAAGAGTTTTACATGAATTCATGCAGTTTTTGACCAATGTACAATGTAACTCTGAAAGTACAAATTCACCCCACAAACGTATATGTATATGTGTGCATGTGGGTCTTTGTGTGTGCGTGTGTCTGTCTGTCTGGGATGGGGGTTGTGAGTGTGAGAGTGTTTATGTGTGTGTATGTGAGTGAGTGTGGAGTGTCGAGGACTGTGAGGGACTGCATGTGTGAGTGTGGGAGTGTGTATGTGTGTCTGGGATGAGGGGTTGTGAGTGTCTATGAGAGGGAGTGTACCTGTGTGTGCATGAGTGTAGAGTTGGTCCGAGTCTGTGAGAGGATACATGTGTGAGTGTGTGTGTCTGTAATGATGTGTGTGAGTGTCTGTGTGTGTGTCAGTGTGAGTTTAGGAGTGCCTCTGTGTATGTGTGTATATATAAGAGTGTCTGTATAGTGCAATGGTAGTCACCTGTAATATGACATGAACCCCAGGTCTCGGTTGAGGCCCTCCCTATGGGTACCGAACTTAGCTATCAGCCTCTGCCCAGCCACTTTTCGCTGCTGCCTGTCCCAAAGTCCACCTTAGAGGATGGTCACCGGAAGGTCTGAGATCGAATGTCCTAGACCACTGAAGTGTTCCCCAACTGGAAGGGAACACTCTTGTCTGTTGATTGTTGTGAGGCACCGATTCATCCATTGCAGTAGCCTTTGCTCAGTTTCCCCAATGTACCATGCTTCAGGGCTTCCTTGCCTGCAACGTATAAGATAGACAACGTTGGCTGAGTCACGTGAGTACCTGCCATGTGCATGTTGGGAGGTCTCCCCACGTGTAATGGTGGTATCCATGCCCACACTCTGACACATCATGCAGCGCCATGACAGGGTTGTATGGAGATGTCCCGAAAGATGGACAGCTTGTTATGAACAATGATCTGTTTGAGGTTTGGCGGTTGTTTAAAAGCAAGCACTGGAGGTGTGGGGACTGTCTTGGTGAGGTGCTCATCCTCATTGACAATGTGTTGCAGGTCACGATGAACATGGTGTAGTTTTTCAGCTCCTGGGAAGTACTGGGAGGCAACTTTCAGGGTTCTATGCACAAGGACACTGAGGTCTCTCTCTGCTCTTCCACGCTGCCAAGAAGCTTCCAATTATCCCATTATTCTGTATTCCTGTTACTCCTTCCAAAGTGAATAGATTTGTTCAATATATCGTATCAGTTGCATGATACATTGGTCTTTTGCTATAAATTCAGTATTCTGCCCCACTAGTTTCCTGACGAAGGGGCAGCGCTCAGAGAGCGAGTACATCCAAAAATACCGTTTGGACTGTAACCTGGTGGTGTGGAATTTTTAACTTTGTTCCTGAGGAGAGGAGCGCATGCGTGAGGCCCTCCCCCAGCGCTGCCATTGAGGAGCATTTACTCAGTGAGTACAAGAGGTTTGTTTGAAACAGACCGCAATGGAGAGATCAGCGCCCAGGGAAGGGAGGGAACAGCAGGCTCCTTCCAGCAGCACATCGGGATGGGAGCCTGGGACACAGAGGGGGCTCCGAGACCGGGATTGATTCGGGGTGAGTTCAGGGAGAACCGGGGGCTGTTTGTAAGAGGCCGAGCGGAGCAGGAACTGGTCCCGGAACTTGGAGTGAGCGGGCTGGGGGGAAGAGAGAGGCCTTTCTCGGGCTATGTGTGGGCCTGCTGAGGGAGACAGAGCGGGAAGAAGCTGCTGTGAGATGGTCTTGGGGTTTACAATCCTCTGAACATTGATGGAAATTCATTATTTGATTTCTCTTTCACGCTGTTTGTTGATATTGGGCAGTGAATAAGAGAAAGCAAATCGACTTTGACTGTTACAATCCTGTGAATGATAAATATAGCAGTCACTAGATCAAAAATCTCAAGTACAGCATTTGCAATCACGCCTGTTATCTTTCCCTTCAAGTGAGTGTAGTGGGAGCTGCATATTGAACTATCTAAGCATTCCATTCATGGAGCTGCACCAATGCTTATGTTGGTTCGTTTTGGTGTCTCAGGAAATTGTTTAATAATTTCGACAAAAAAAAAGGAGACTAGGAGTAACTCAGCAATAACAGAAGCAAGCCATGCTTTGTTCACAATGTCATCTTTCTTTACAAATCATAATTAATATTAATTGAATTTAGCATTGATCCCTTTGAATTAGAGGAAACGTATCTTCTGTTTCCCTCCAGAAGCATACTCGCTGGACCAAGACAATGTCATATATACTCAGTACAAAGCCAAGTGTGACCGACTGCTTCTGCCAGACACCAGGTATGTTACTGCTGTCAGAGCAGAGAATGTTCTTTCCACACACACAGAGTGGATTGAACCAGACACACATTGAGCTCAATTTCCAGAGGTATACATTCAATCCAAGAGTCAAACACATCTGTTGAAATACATTTTCTTCTCCCCTCTCAATGCACACTATACCCAGTTCCAATAATTTTCACCATTTATGGCCCATTGTTATTTACCACATCTGAATATGTATAGACTGTCCACGAATCCAAAATCTGCACTCAAGAACTACATTAAATACAAATTTGGTTCAAAGGTTTATTAGTTTAGTTTAGATCATTGTTACACAGTTACAATAACTATGTATGAAGTAGCGATTGAGTGCAAACATGTTGGGAAAATTGACATTATCAGTAAGTGATAAGGACAAATTAATCTTTTGATCAATAGTTGTCCCATACAAAGACATCACAATTGAATAATGTACATTCCAAATGTTCTTTCCTAACATGGACAGAAGGCTGACTGGATGTACACAAACGCTACTAACAACTCACCACTCCTGCATGCAAACATAAAGTCCTGACTGATTTACAATGAGTCACAAATACATCCTAACACACACATGATGATATCAAATGATGATGAAGATCCATTTCCATTGCAAGTGTCAGAAAACGTCGCATTCAAACTGATTTATACTCTCAGATCTCAATGCAAGAGATCTCCAGTACAGAAGAAAGCCCTTCAAATGATTAAGTCTGCACTGATCAAAAATAATCCATAACAGCATAACAATTGACCAAGCTGGCAACCCTTTCAATCAGCATTCCATTTCCATAAATATATCATGGCAGCTGAGAATCTGCCAGCCCCATCTTTACCACATTGTCATTCTTTATTGCTTCACCTTGCAGGTGTTATTTTTCTTTTCTTTTTTCATTCCAGCAAAATCTTTTTCTTTATACTTTTGTACATCTTTTAAAGTCTGTTTCATTTTTCTACATGGAGATCTACAAGCCCAGCATTCCAGTTGACCCTCCCTAGGATACATTGTTGAAAAACAAGGGATCTGTGTCCAAATTTCTCAATGATTCAATGGAATCAGATAATCACCATCCATAGCAGAGCAGTCAGAAACCAAATAGCCACAATGGGTAGGTGTGTCAAGCTTCTCAATTTTGTTCTGTGATGGTTTTGACAGTGTTGATTGATTTAATAAATTGAATTTGACCATTTAAATATTCTGCATTACATAACAAAAAATAAAATTGATAATCAATATTAACTGAATCCATTTGTTTTCCTCCTCCCGACCATAGAACAACACAACAGTATTGCTAATAGTTTGTACTATCACACTACAGAGGCAAGGTACTATCTTGTCTGCATCAGCGAATAAAATGGAATTGATGAATTTTTTTTCCTGCATAAAGAATACTATGGTCAGTCAGATGCAATGCAGTGCAATTGTTCACTTCATTGCAAATGGATTCAGTTAATACTGATTATCAGTTCAGCAGTATTCAGAAAAGTAGGTCACTATGCAATAACTGATGGCATCGCGAAGACCAGCCCTTGTTGTTACTATTCCCACTTAGACTTTGCACAATAGGAGTCACAAAGGCCAATGCTTTTCTCTCCTTGATTCCGAAGAACAGCACAGACTCTTGTCAATTGTGATGTGTTGCATGTTCACATATCCATGAATCCTATTGGCACTACCATGAAAGAACATAGACTGTTTCCCATTCACTAAAGAATATGTGCACGGAGAACTCTCTTCTCTCCCACTTTGGTAACTGGCTCCCCACTTTTCAAAAATCGTTTAAATTGCTCAGTAACACAATGCAGAAAGATTGAAATTTTATCAAACTTGAAAGTATGACCTTCTTATATCACAATAACTGTCCCTTTCAAAACAATCTTTGCCTGTATAACCAGTGCATTTACGCAGAGGACAGCAGCCCTAGTCCTCAACACTCAGTTTTAGGTTCCAGGTTCTTCACTAAACCAAGTGGCTTTTTTTTTCCTGTCGAACGTCTGTCACATAACGAGTCATAGAGATGTACAGCACGCAAACAGACCTTTTCCTCCATGCTGACTTGATATCCTAACCTAATCTAGTCCCATTTCCCAGCACTGGCCCACATCCCTCTAAACCATTCCTGTTCATATACACATCCAGATGCCTTTTAAATACTGCAATTGTACAAGCTTCCTCCACTTCCTCTGGCAACTCATTCCATATATGCACCAGTCTCTGCTTGAAAAAGTTGTTCCTTTAGTATCTTTCCCCTGTCAACCTAAACGTATGCCCTCTATTTCTGGACTCGCCCACCCCAGGGAAAAGGTTTTGTCTATTTATCCTATCCAAGCCCCTCATGATGTTATAAACCTCTATAAGGTCATCCCTCAGTCTCCGACGCTCCAGGGAAAACAGCCCCAGCCTGTTCAGTCTCTCCCTTTTGTTCAAACTCTCCAACCCTGGCAACATCTTTGTAAATCTTTTCTGAACACTTTCAAGTTTCACAACGTCCTTCTGATAGGAAGGAGACCAGAATTGTGTGCAATATTCCTAAAGTGACCTAACCAATGTCCTGTACAGCTGCAACATGACCTCCCAACTCCTGTACTCAATACTCTGGCCAATAAAGGAAAGCATACCAAATGCCGCCTTCACTCTGCTATCTACCTGCAGCTCTACTTTCAAGGAAATAGGAACCTGCACTCCAAGGTCTCCTTGTTCCTAGCAACTTTCCACGAGGAGTATTAGTCCTCTCTGATTTGCTTTTCCAACACACAGCACTTCACATTAATCTAAATTAAATGCCATCTTCCACTCCTGAGCCCATTGGCCCATCTGGTCAAGATCCCATTGTAATCTGAGGTAACCTTCTTTGCACTGCACTGCACCTCCAATTTTGGTATCATCTGCAAACTTACTATCTATACCTCCTATGTTCACACCCAAATCATTTATGTACATGATGAAAAGTAGTGGACCCAGCACTGATCCTTGTGGCACTCCAGTAGTCAGAGGCCTCCAGTCTAAAAAGCAACCCGCCACCACCACCACCATCTGTCGTCTACCTTTGAGCCAGTATTGTATCCAAATAGCTAGTGCTCCCCATATTCCATGAGTTCTAACCTTACTAACCAGTCTCCCATGAGGAACCTTGTTAAACGCCCTATGGATCGCATCCACCTCTCTGCCCTCATCGGTCCTCTGTGTTATTTCTTCAAAAAACTCAATTGAGTTCGTAAGACATGATTTCCCATGCACAAAACCAAGCTGACTATCCCTAATTAGCCTTTGCCTTTCCAAATACACATAAATTCTTTTCCTCAGGATTCTTTCCAACAACTTGCCAACCACCAATGTCAGGCTCATTGGTCTACAGTTCCCTGGCTTTTCCTTACCACCTTCCTTAAATATTGGTATCACATTAGCCAACCTCCAGTTTTCTGACACCTCACTTGTGACTATCGATGATACAAATCTCTGAAGGGTGCCACCCAGGTAAATAGTGCTGTGAAGAAGGCATATGGCATACTGGGCTTTATTGGTAGAGGAATTGAGTTCCGGAGTCCTGAGGTCATGTTGCAGTTGTATAAGACTCTGGTGCGGCCTTATCTGGAGTATTGTGTACAGTTTTGGTCGCCATACTATAGGAAGGATGTGGAGGCACAGGAACGGGTGCAGAGGAGGTTTACCAGGATGTTGCCTGGTATGGTAGGAAGATCGTATGAGGAAAGGTTGAGGCACTTGGGGCTGTTTTCATTGGAGAAAAGAAGGTTTAGGGGTGACTTGATAGAGGTGTACAAGATGATTAGGGGTTTAGATAGGGTTGACAGTGAGAACCTTTTTCCGTGTGTGGAGTCAGCTGTTACTAGGGGACACAGCTTTAAATTAAGGGGAGGTTGGTATAGGACAGATGTTAGGGGTAGATTCTTTTCTCAGCGGGTTGTGAGTTCATGGAATGCCCTGCCAGTATCAGTGGTGGACTCTCCCTCTTTTATGGTCATTCAAGCGGGCATTTGATAAGCATATGGAGGTTATTGGGCTAGTGTAGGTTAGGTAGGCTTCGGTCGGCGCAACATCGAGGGCCGAAGGGCCTGTACTGCGCTGTATTTTTCTATGTTCTATGTTAAGTATCCCAGCAATGGGCCTAGCAATCACTTGCCTAGCTTCCCACAGAGTTCTCGGGTACATCTGATCAGGTGTTGGTATTTTATCCACTTTTATGCATTTAAAGACACCCAGCCCCTCCTCGTCTGTAACATCTATTTCCCCACATTCTATATCTTTCCTCTCCTTCTCCACAATAAACACTGATGCAAAATACCCATTTAGTATCTCCCCCATCTCCTGCGGCACCGTACATCGATGGCCTTGCTGATCTTTGAGGGGCCCTATTCTCTCCCTAGTTACCCCTTTGTCCTTAATGTATTTATAAAACCCTTTGGATTCTCCTTAACCCTATTTACCAAAGCTACCTCATGTTCCCTTTTTGCCCTCCTGATTTCCCTCTTGAGTATACTCCTTCCGCATTTATACTCTGCTCAGGATTCTCTCGATCTCTTCTGTCTATACTTGACATATGCGTCCTTCTTTTTCTTAACCAAACCCTCAACTTCTTTAGTCATCCAGCATTCCTTACACCTACCAACCTTTCCTTTCACCCTAACAGGAATATACTGTCTCTAGACTCTCATTTCTCATTTCTGAAGGCTTCCCACTTTCCAGCCGTCCCTTTACCTGCGAACATGTCAGCTTTTGAAAGTTCTTGCCCTATCCCATCAAAATTTGCCTTCCTCCAATTTAGAACTTCAACTTTTAGATCCGGACTATTCTTTTCCATCACCATTTTAAAACTAATAGAATTATGGTGGCTGGCTCCAAAGTGCTCCCCCACTGACAACTCGGTCACCTGCCCTACCTTATTTCCCAAGAGTAGGTCAAGTTTTTCACCTTCTCGAGTAGATACATCCACATACTGAATCTGAAAGTTCTCTTGTACACACTTAGCAAATTCCTCTCCATCTAATCCCTTAACACTATGGCAGTCCCAGACTATGTTTGAAAAGTTAAAATCATTTACCGTTAGCACCATATTATTCTGACAGATAACTGAAATCTCCTTACAAATGACTTTCTCAATTTCTTGCTGACTAGGGCATCTATAAGGCAATCCAAATAAGGTGATCATCCATTTCTTATTTCTCAGTACCACCCAAGTTACTTCCCTCTAAACATTCCCAGGAATATCCTCCCTAAGTACAATAGTAATTCTATCCCTTATCAAAAACACCACTCCCCCTCCTCTCTTGTCACTCCATCTCTGAGCCATGTTTCTGTAATTGCTATGATATCCCAGTCCCATGTTCCTACCCATGCCCCGAGTTCATCTAACTTCCCTGTTATGCCTCTTGCATTGAAGTAAATTCAGTTTAATTTATCAGTCTTACTTTTTTCTCTATTTTGTCTCTGCCTGGCCTGACTGTTGGATTTGTTCCCTTTCCCAACTGTACCAGTCTCAGATTGAACTCTTTCCTCACTATTTCCCTGGGTCCCAGCCCGCCACCTTACTGTTGTAAATCTTCCTGAGCAGGTCCAGCAAATCTCCCTGCCAATATATTAGCTCCTTTCCAAATCTGGTGCAACCCATCCTTCTTATACAGGACTCTTCTACCCCAGAAGAGATCCCAATGATGCAAAAATGTGAACCCTTCTCCCTTGCGCCAGCTCCTCAGCTACACATTCATCTGCTCTATCCTCCTATTTCTATCCTCACTAGCTCATAGCAGCAGGAGTAATCTAGATATCACTAAGCTCGAGGACCTGCTTTTTAAATTCCTGCCTAAATTTCTATATTCTCCCTTCAGAATCTCATCCTTTTCTCTTCCTGTGTCATTTGTTCCAATGCATACAATGACCTCCTGTCGGTCCCTCTCTCCTTTGCAAACATTCTGCACCCTCTCTGGGACATCCTTGGTCCTGACACCAGGGATTTTTCTGAGGTGACTAGTAGGTTAGACTAGGGAAACCCAGTGGATGTGGTCTATCTAGACTTCCAAAAGGCGTTTGATAAGGTACCACACGTGAGGCTGCTGAGCAAGGTGCGGGCCCATGGTGTTCGAGGTGAGCTACTGGGATGGATTGAGGATTGGCTGTCTGACAGAAGGCAGAGAGTTGGGATAAAAGGTTCTTTTTCAGAATGGCAGCCGGTGACGAGCGGTGTCCCGCAGGGTTCGGTGTTGGGGCCACAGCTGTTCGCATTATATATTAATGATCTGGATGAAGGGATTGGGGGCATTCTAGCGAAGTTTGCTGATGATACGAAGATAGGTGGACAGGCAGGTAGTACTGAGGAAGTGGGGAGGCTGCAGAAGGATCTAGACAGTTTGGGAGAGTGGTCCAGGAAATGGCTGATGGAATTCAATGTGAACAAATGCGAGGTCTTGCACTTTGGCAAAAAGAATAAAAGCACAGACTACTTTCTAAACGGTGAGAAAATTCGTAAAGCCAAAGTACAAAGGGATCTGGGAGTGCTAGTCGAGGATTCTCTAAAGGTCAACATGCAGGTTGAGTCTGTGATTAAGAAAGCGAATGCAATGTTGTCACTTATCTCAAGAGGGTTGGAATATAAAAGCAGCATTGTGCTACTGAGACTTTATAAAGCTCTGGTTAGGCCCCATTTGGAGTACTGTGTCCAGTTTTGGTTCCCACACCTCAGAAGGGACATACTGGCACAGGAGTGTGTCCAGCGGAGATTCACACGGATGATCCCTGGAATGGTAGGTCTAACATATGAGGAACGGCTGAGGATCCTGGGATTGTGTTCATTGGAGTTTAGAAGATTAAGGGGAGACTTAATAGAGACGTACAAGATAATACATGGCTTGGAAAGGGTGGATGCTAGGAAATTGTTTCCGTTAGGTGAGGAGACTTGGACCCATGGACACAGCCTTAGAATTAGAGGGGGTAAATTCAGAACAGAAATGCGAAGACATTTCTTCAGCCAGAGAGTGGTGGGCCTGTGGAATTCATTGCCGCAGAGTGCAGTGGAGGCTGGGACGCTAAATGTCTTCAAGGCAGAGATTGATAGATTCTTGTTGTCTCGGGGAATTAAGGGCTACGGGGAGAATGCGGGTAAGTGGAGTTGAAGTGCCCAGCAGCCATGATTGAATGGCGGAGTGGACTCGATGGGCCGAATGGCCTTACTTCCACTCCTATGTCTTATCGTCTTATGGTCTTATTTTTCTCTGCTGGCTGCAGAAATGTTTGTCTGTCAGATTTGAAAGGCATTAGAATGAATCACGTGGTTCCATTGAAGGTAACATAACTCCCATGTATACAACCTCTACAAGGGACAGAAAGAAGCAAACTTAGTTCTGCATTTACATTAAAGATCAAACAGTCACAGAACAAACCAACATTTGTCAACATTCGGAAGAGAGCTGTGAGTTGGTGCCAGTACACAATGGGTACAGAATCCCTCTCAAAGTACTGAGTTACTGACAGATTAATAAGTCCACAGGCATGAATATAAGAAAAACCAAGACCCGCAAAGATCCGATAGTTGTAAGAGTTAGCCTTTCATTAAAAGGTTTAAGCAGAACATGGTAATAGCTTCAATCTCAGCATCAACATACACTGTATTTAAATTATATAGGGAGTGAATCTGATTGACCATAAAGTTTAACCCAATTGTGTGCTGTATTAGACTGAATCTATCACATGGTACACAGTAAATTCCAGTGAAGTAGCCCAAGAAGTAACTTGAGCTCTGTATAATTACCCCTCCAAATACCTCATCTTGTCTTAGATATGGAGATGTAACTCATGCATCAATTCCATTTTACAGATTGGAGCAATTACACTTCAGCCCAAATTGTGTTTCAAAATATATATTTTTGCATGGGGCCCCAAACTGAATAGCGGTGGACATCTCATACAAAACCACAGAATATAAAATTTGATGTGAAATTGACCATAAGGAAATCAAATATTGACACGAAAAGACACAAAGCATCCTGTATTCAGACAGATAATGAGAGATTTTTGAATACAGCGTGAAAACTCTCATATAGTTTCTCTGGGACTAACATAGGAATAATAAATTTAAAACATACATTAAGATTGGCATGCCCAAAGTAAACTTACAATCGTAAACTATATTGTACCATAGACTCCAATGTTGTGGAAGTTATTCAACCGAGATATACAGTGCCAGAGATTAACATTGATGTGAACACATCCACTGTCACTGACAGGAGCTGACACAAATGACATTGGATAACATCTGATACATTTGGAATAGCAAAGGTTTGAACAATAAAGAACTCCTGCAGTTCTGAAAGATGACAATTCCACTTTAAGTGACACTGCATCAATGTAAAATGCAATGACCATGAATGAGTAGCACATTGACAACTGATAATGAGAGACTGAATGAATCCCATGTTCAGTGTTGGTTGACAAAAGCTGACTTTATCCATACTTACATTCTGATTGAGAGACTGACTAATGCAAAGCAAAACAAAACAACAATATCCAAGTCCAAAATGAAAGTAAATGTCTCAGTGATAACACAAAACATTAGGAAGGGAATATTGCCACACCATGAACCGGACCAGCCTTGTAAATAAGCTGGTCTGTCCATTTCTCCATGATATTTTTATATGGATAGTCTATACAACATGAAGTGGTTTCCTTTATCATTCGAATCAGAATCACAGATTTTGTAGAGCACAGAAGCAGTCCAATTAGCTCATTGTGTCTACAGTTGGACATTCTACTCTTTATCTCTTCTATCACGAGTTTCCACTAATTGTTGGGACTGTGAGCTGTATATCATTGTTGTAGTTTGCAATCCTCTGAATACTGATTGGAATTAATTGTTTGGTTTCTGTTTCACATTGATTGTTGGCAATGAACTTTCAACTGTGGAAATAAAAATAATATATGAATGTCACTATTCAGTAAAGAATAAATATGACAGTCATTGGATCAAAAGTCTCAAGTATACTATTTGAAATAGTGCCTGTTGTTCTTCAATAGTTAGCGTATTGGGATCGTGGTTTTGAACTGTGTAAACATCCCAGTCATGGAGCTGTACATTTCTTGGTTAGCTTTTGTATCTTAATAAACTGTTCTATAATTTTACAAAAAGAGAGTAGGAGCAGCTGAGGGCAAAAGTGAAACTAAAGTCTGCTCTGTTCCAATTACTGGCTTTATAAAGATCGTAATCACTATTAACTAAATATTGCATTCATCAGTTTGATATTATCAACCTTGGTTGATATTGATTTAAAGGAGATAAATCTTCTGTCTTCCTCCAGGCAAATATTCAAATGGCCCAAGACAATGTAATATGACCTCTGTATAAAGCCAAGTGTGAGCAGCTGCTCCTTCCAAACAGCAGGTATGTTACCATTGTCAGAGCCGGGGGAATATCATTTCCGCAGTTACAGAACAGATTGAGTCAGATTCACAAAAAGCTCACTTTCCAGAGATATACATTCAATCCATGTGTAAAAGACAACCTATTCTCAGTATGGAGCAGCGCAGATGCAATTAATTTCATCATTCAAAGAGCATTGTCATTCAGATTTGAAAAGGGATACTCTGAATCCTTACTGGAAACAGGCTGTCAGGAACTGCATTAAATCCACAGTTAGGGAATGTTCAAAGTTACAATCAAGATGAACAAATAGATCATGCATTACATAGCTGGAGTAACCATATATGCAGTAGTTATTGAGTACAGATACAGAAGGAAACTTTTTGATATTAACAGTAACTGAGCAGGACAAGAATAATCTTTAAGAAATAGTAGACCCATTCAACGATACAACCATTAAATCATGTTCAGCAATAAAAGCTATCATGTAGCATGGACAGACAGATGCAGAATAAAACTCTTTCACACAAAAAAGCTATCAATGCCTGATTACAAAATGAAACAAAGTGTCTCAGTGATAGTACCGAACCTCTGAAAAGGGAAACATCCCACACTGAGCAACAAGACCTGTTTTCTTTAATTAGCCGGTCTGTCCTGGTAGTTTTGTACTGATATTCTGTACAGTGGAATGTGTTTTCCTTTTCACACCAGAATCAGAATCTCAGAATTGGTACAACACAGATGAAAGCCATTCCTCCCATTCAGTCTGCGCTCGTACATTCTATTCTTTAACTGTTCTGCATACCAGTTTCCAGTAATTGTTGGGATTGTGAACTAGATACCATCTGCTGACCCCTTCCCCAAGGACTGAGAGAAAACTCATAAATCACAAAATGCAGCAGAGATTAAGACCCCACTCTCAATACGCTGATAACTACTATCACAGAATGAAACAGAATTAGAGAATTTTACTGGCTGCCAGAGAATTTTGATACCCAAAAGTAGAAAGTGATTAGTACAGATGGAGAACTCACTCTCATAGTCACACATCAGAAGCTAACAATCAATTACTGAACTCCCATATCATCATGACAGCCACTGTCAGATGTAGATTGATAGTTGTTCTTACATATTAACATTGCAGACACTGACAAAGAGAAAACAATAATGACACAAACCATTCTTATTACTCAAAACAGGGCAGGACTTGTACAGTCTGGGGAGAGTTGCCAAGCAAAGGGACCTAGGATTGCATGTGTGCTTTTCCTTGGAAGTGGAGTCAGAGGTGAACAAGTATGTGAAAAAGAAGGCTATGTTTGCCTTCTTTGGTCTGCACGTTGAGGAGAGGAGTTGGGACGTCATGTTCGGGCTGCACAGGACATAATTTAGGGCACTTCTAGAATATTGTGTAAACTTCTGGTCACCCTGCTTTCAGAAGGATGTTGTTAATCTCGAGAGGGTGCAACAATGATTGACAGAGTTGTTGCTCGGACGAGAGGGTTTGAAATATAAGGAGATTGTGAATAGTCTGGGGCTTTTTTCCCTGGAGCATCGGAGGCTGAGGGGTGATTTTAGCAGCATGTTGTTTGAAATAGGTGGACATCTGGGGTGCTTGGGAGTGGAATGATTCCTAGTCAGTGGAGGCGGAGGAAATGGGAGAATGGGATGGGGCTTTTGCAGAATACTGAGTGGGAGGGCATGTCATCCAGATCGTTGTGAGAGTCTGTGGGTTTATAGTAAATGTCCATCTGGAGATAGAAATGGAGAGGTTAAGAAAAGGGAGGCAGCACAGAAAAGCCCATTCGGCATATCAGTCTGCATTGATGATAACTACCATCGAAGGCACACTAATTCCAATTTGCTGCACGTGTCCCATAACCTTGATGTGCTCATCCAAGTATCTTTTTAAGGTTCTAAGGTTTCTGGCCTCCACAACATTCCCAGGCAGTGCATTCCAGTTTCCCTGAATTCCATGTGATTTAACTCTCTCAACCAGCCTCTTATGTGGGACCTTGTCAAAAGGTTTGGCAGATTGGTAAATACACTCCCACGTGCACACAATGAAGTAATATTTCAGAGGAAGATGGATAATTAGACTGTCATATTAACAAAGCACAAAGTGACAGTTTGAGATTGACAGCTACATTTGCATCTTCACGGAGCAGAAACTGACAGCTACAATTGATAACGACATTCACATATTTGCAACACAGAAATTGACAGGAAATGATTGTTAAATACACTCATATTTACATTAGAGAGCCTGACAGGGAAAGATTAATAACTAAATTCACACATTCAGCAAGCAGAAACTGACAGGTACAGGTTGATAACTATATATTTAAATATTCACACAGGTACAGATTGATAACTACACTCACATTGACATAGACAGCGGAGCAGAAACAGACAGGGAGAGAATGATAACTGTACTCACACATTCCCATGGCAGAAATGGACACATACAGATTGATAACTAAGTTCACATAATCACATGAATGAAACAATCAGAGCCTGATTGCTGTCTAAATATGTAAATGTATATATCAGCCAGTCCCTGTCAGTTTCTATTCTGTGGATATGTGATGTTGTTTATCAATCTGTCCCTGTCAGTTTATGTTATGTGAACATTTGAGTATAGTTATTAATCTGTCCCTGTCACACTCTGCTTTGTGCAGGCATTGGTTAGTTTCTGGATCTCAGTGAATTGGTGTAGAATTCTGAAAACATAGTAGCTTGTTTTCAATGTTAGTTATGGATTTCACCCAATTGTCACAAAGTTGCAAATAAAAGAAACTGAGACCAGGAGCAACTCAGGGAAAGAGTGGAATCAAAATCTGGTTCTGTTTGAATTGCTAGGTTTGAACATACTCTAATGATTATTAACTGACTGCCACACTGATCAGTTTAATCTTGCCTAACTTGGCTTATGTTGATTTACAGCTGAAAAATCTTCTGTCTTCTGCCAAGCAAATATTTGAATGATGAAGACAATGTCATATTTCCTCAATACAAAGCCAAGTGTGATCAGCTGCTTCTAACAAACAGCAGGTATGTCAAAGCAAAGAACATCCTTTCCACAGGCACAGAGCAGATTGGATCAGACTTAGTTTGACCTCAATGTCCAGAGATAAATCCAAACAAACGAACAGTCAGGCACAACTGCTGAACGACAAGTTTCTTTTTTCTCTGCATTCTACATAGACATCTTCCCAGTTCCAATTAATATGATTCATAGGCCATGGACATTTACAGCATGTCTAAAGTAGGCAAATGGTGTACTAAATCAAGTTTACATTTTAAAAGGGCATTTTAAATGTCACAAACTGGATAAACAATGACATCATACTTTTACATAGTTTCAACAGCCATATGTGACGAGTAGTGAATCATTACTGAGAACACGCACACATATACCAAGGTACTGACTGATTCAGATTGAACCACCATATCAACACACAAGATACAGAGACTAACAGCGATGTACACACATTTACACTGGAGGAAACAGAAATGAATATATACAAAATGTTTACACAAAAGCAAGCAACTAAATCCCATTCAGCCAGCATTCCATTTCAATAAGGGCCTCATGGCAGCAGAAGAGCTGCCAACCCCACCTTGATCTCAACATCATTCTCAACATGTTCACCTTGCTGGAATAGAAATGAAATTTTCACTCTGCTCAGTATTAATTTTTTTATTAAAAAATGTGTAACTTGGTCTCCAAATTTACTTTATTCTTCTACAAAGAATCCCAAAAGCCCCATCCTATGAAATATCACAGAAAATCAAATGTCATATCATCAATTTAACAATATAATCAATTAATCACCCTTTAATTCAACAAAGAAATTTAGCCAACCATGTTCAATAAATTTGCCTGAATGATTTAAATCTCTGCTGTATGACAAAAATACAAGTGTTTTTGCTTTCCTCATTGCCACCATAGAGCACCAGGAGAGTACTGCTAATGGCTTGCACCATCACACCACAGAGCAGGATTATGTAATACTCACAATAGAATAATGAAGTGAACTAGCCAATTCTCTTTCCTGTAGCAGGAACATTGTGGTCAGTCGGCTACAATACAATTTATTCGCTTGTTCCCCTTTCCTTTTGACACTACCAAAGGAATGTAACACCTATCCATTTCTCAACATTATTCACAAAAGTATGTAGCTATGCATTGAGGAAAAACTGATGACATCCTGAAGAACAGCCCATGGTATCATTCCTGCCAGTCCGAGTCTGCACTATAGGAGTTGGAAAACCCTCTAATTTTCCATTACACCATCCATGATACAAATCAAATGCACTGAGCAGAAACTAACAGGTACATATTGATAAGTGCGCTCACACATTCACGTAGCTGAAATTGACAGGCAAAGATTAATATCTAAATTCAGAGTCACAAAGCAGAAGCTGGCATGTACAGTTTGATGACTGTATTTACACATTTACTGAGCAGTCAGATTGGTAACTATATTCTGATGTTCACATTGCAGCAAAGTTCATGTACAGATTGCTAACTGCACACTGTAAAACATGTAGGAGAAATCAACAAGAACTTGTTGATTAATAACTGCACACTCAAATACACAGAGCTGAAACTGATAGGAACAAATTAGTAAATACACCCTGACATTCACATTGTAGTGACTGACAGAGGTAGTTACTGACAGAGAAAGTTTGATACCAAATGTATCATATCCACAGAGCAGAAACTGACAGGAATAGATTAGCAATAACACTCAGTTTCATATTGCATAAAGCACCGCAGAATCCGACAAGCATAGTTTGATAACAATACTCAGTTTGATAAACAAAATCTGACAACTACACTCTCATATTCAACTCAAATTCATATGGCAGAAACAGTTACAGGTTGGTATCTACTCTCACCCATTCACATTGCAGAAACTGACTGGGACAGATTGATGATGACACTCACGCATTCATATGACAGAAGCTAACAGAGGTTCAGCTCAATAACTAACATCACATATAGATGGAGACTGATAATTATACTCTCATTCACATTGCAGAAACTGAGAAGGGTAACTGCACCCACATATTCACATAGACAATAGATAATAGGTGCAGGAGTAGGCCATTCTGCCCTTCGAGCCTGCACCACCATTCAATATGATCAGGGCTGATCATCCTTAATCAGTATCCTGTTCCTGCCTTATCTCCATAAGCCTTGATTCCACTATCCTTGAGAGCTCTATCCAACTCTTTCTTAAATGAATCCAGAGACTGGGCCTCCACTGCCCTCTAGGGCAGACAATTCCACACAGCCACCACTCTCAGGGAGAAGAAGTTTCTCCTCATCTCTGCCCTAAATGGTCTACCCCGTATTTTTAATCTGTATCCTCCAGTTCGGCACTTGTTCCATCAGTGGAAACATGTTTCCTGCCTCCAGAGTGTCCAATCCTTTAATAATCTTATGTGTCTCAATCAGATCCCCTCTCAGTCTTCTAAACTCAAGGGTATACAAGCCCAGTTGCTCCAGTCTTTTAGTGTAAGGTAATCCCGCCATTCCAGGAATTGACCTCGTGAACCTCCGCTGCACTCCCTCAATAGCCAGAATGTCATTCCTCGCATTTGGAGATGAGAACTGCACACAATACTCCAGGTGTGGTTTCACCAGGGCCCTGTACAGCTGCAGAAGAACCTCTTTGCTTCTATACTCAATCCCTCTTGTTATGAAGGCCAGCATGCTATTAGCCTTCTTCACTACCTGCTGTACCTGCATGCTTACCTTCATTGACTGGTGCACAAGAACACCCAGATCTCTCTGTACTGCCCCTTTACCTAAATTGATTCCATTTAGGTAGTAATCTGTCTTCCTGTTCTTGCCACCAAAGTGGATAACCATACATTTATCCACATTAAACTGCACCTGCCATGCATCTGCCTACTCACCTAACTTGTCCAGATCACCCTGTTATAGGTGACCTGGACCCTATCATCCAGGTCATAGAAACTGACAGGTACAGATTTATAACCACAGTCACACATTCACATGCAATAAGTAATAGGGATAGATTATATATATTATATATCTAATATGAGATATTCTAAAAAAAGTAAGAAAATAATATCATTTATTCAAATTACCAATTAAGTTTCCCACAACATCAAGGGATATACTTGATCAGGTCTGCGAGTTTGGTACACCTTTATGTCTTTTTTAACATCTCTAACGCCTCCTCTTTTGTCACGTGCACTGATGTCAAATATTTTTCAAGATATCAATATCTATTTCCCCAAGTTTCCTAGCCTCCATTCCTGTGTGGCCAGGCGCAGAACAGTAACCGTACTCCCATATTCATATAACCAAAAATAGCAGATTCAGATTGATAAATGCATTCATACATTATCAAATTAGAAACTGATGGGGAGAGATTAATAACTAATCAATTTATATTTAATAATTCATCTTGCAGAAATTTTCAGGTATAGTCTTTTAGTTAGAATTAGAATCCATACAGTTTCAAAACAGGACGTTCAGCCTGGCAAGTCCACACTGACCCTCTGAAGATTATCTCAACCAGAGCCATTCCCTTATCACTCTACATTTACCCCTGACTAATGCACCTAACCCACACATCCCTGAACACTATGGGCAATTTAGCATGGTCAATCCACCTAACCTGTTCTTTGGACTGTGGGAGGAAACCGGGGCGCCCAGAGGGAACCCACACAGACAAGGGGAGAATGTGCAAACCCCAAGGCTGGAATTGAATCCAAGTCCCTGGTGCTGTGAGGTAACAGAGCCAACCATTGAGCCACTGTGCCGTATAATGTGCTACATTATACAAGAATACTCAAACTTCAGAAACTGACTGATACAGATTGATTACAACACTCGTATGTTCACAGAACGGAAACTGACAGTTACAGATTGATAACTACATTTTCATATTCACTTTGCAGAAAATGACAGAGATGATTTAATGAATATATTTGCATTTTTACAAGCAGAAACATTGAGGGATATATTAATAACTGCATTCATGCATTCACATATCTGAAACTGACAGGTACAGATCAAAAATGTAACTCGCTTATTGATGTAGCAGAAACTGAGACCCACAGATTGATACTTGCACTCATACATTCAGATAGCAGAAACTGACCGGCACAGATGGATAACTACACTCACTTGGAGGAAACTGACAAGAACTTTCCCAGAGCATAACCGAACAGGTAAAGATTTAGTACTACACTTCCAAGTTCACAGCAGGATAAACAGACTGTCATGTACAGTTTGATAATGATATTCAATCATAACAGATCAGAATCTCACAGGTACATATTGGGAACTACACTCTCTCATTCACCTCGCAGAAATTGACAGATACAGACTGATAACTACACTGACACATTCACAGCACAAGCTAACAGGAACAGGTGGGCAACTACCCTCATTCATTTATGTAGCAGAATCTAACAGGTACAGATGATAACCACCACTTACACATTCACAGGACAGAAAGTTACGGTCATAAATTGATAACTGGACTGACATATTCACATTACAGAAACTGACATACATTTTGATAAAGGCATTCAAACGTTACCAAACCAGAATCTTACAGCTACATGTTCATGTCAACACTCTCATAGACAGACAGCAGAAACTCACAGGGATAGGTTAGGAAATACACATACACATTCACATAGTGGAAATTGACATGTCCGTATTAATGACTATATTTGGATGTTCACAAAGCAAAGACAGATTGATAACTGCACCATATTCACAGAACAGAATCTGACAGGTATATTTCTGTATGTACATGTCTGAAACGGACAGGATTACAAATTGATAACCTCATTCACATATTCACAACACAGATACTGACAAGGACTGATTGATATATGCACTCACATATTCACCAAGCAGAAACTGACTGGTACAGATTGATAACTAAACTCACATGTTGAAATAACAGAAAATGAAAGGTACAAACTGATAGCAACACTCTCATTCTCATAACTCATACTGCCAGGTATTGGTTGAGATGTACACTCTCATACATGTAGCAAAGACCGGCAGGTATAGTTTAACTACTTCCTCAGATATATGGAGGAGACAATGACAGGGACAGACTGGAAATTACACTCTTCTGGTCACATAACAGAAAATCACAGGTACAATTTGATAACAATACTTCCACTTTCACTTAACATAAACTCTCAGGTACAGTTTGATAAGTACACTCAATTTCACACAGAATCTGACAGGTAGAGATTGAAAACAGCACTCTGATAGTGACTTGGCAGAAACAGATAGGCATAGATTCAAATCTGTGCTCACATATTCACATTGATGACACTGACTGCTAAACTTCTGTATATGGAGAGAAATTTTTTTCTGACAAGTATAATTTGATAAAGAAACTCAAATATTCATAGGGCAGAATGTATTAATCACAACACTGTCTCACCGAGCAGAAACTGCCAGGGAAATATTGATAAATCCACTCACATATTCACATTGCAGAGACTGACAGGAATTATTGCTTCCGAATTTCTCATATTCACACAGTGGAATTGGTCGGGGATAGACTGACATTTTCACACACATATTCAGCCAGAAAACCTGACAGGTATGGATTGGTCACTACATTTACAGATTCTGACAGGAACAGATTAAACAAAACTCTCAGAAAAACTCAAAGCAGAGTCTGATAGGTACAGAATGATAAATGCATTTACACATTCACAAAGCCAAAAACTGACAGTTACTGATTGATAATTAAACACTCTGATTCAGAGAACAGAAACTAATGAGGAAAGATTGATCAATTTACTTTCACATTGCAAACACTGACAGCAATAGATTGATAAATACACCCACAGAGACAGCAGAAACTGTTAGATACAGATTGATAACTGCACGCCTGTATGCATATAGCAGACATGGACAGATTGATAACTACAGTCACACATTCTCATTGCAGCATCTGACAGCAACACATTGATTGACAATCTCTTGTTCACATGACAGAATTGACAGAGACTGAAAATGACAGTCACATTCAGACAGCAAATTCTGACAGGTACAGATTGATAACAGCACTCCCACATGCACACTGACTGAAACTGGCAGGTATATGTTGATAACTGCATTCATCTATTAACAAACCAGAAACTGACAGTTACAGGTTATTACTGACACTCTCAGATTAACAGAGCAGTAACTGACAGGGATAGGCTGCTCAATAAACTCTCACATTCACATTGTAGAGACTGACAAATATTTATTTATAACTGTATTTTTACATTTACAAGTAGAGATGGATAACTCCCTTCAAATATTCATACAGGAAAAATTGACAAGGTCCAAATTGATAGTTATATTGACATATCCATGAAACAGAGACTGGCAGGAACAAATTGAAAAATAAATTCAGATTGCAGAAATAGGCAGTGCTCTCAGCTGCAGGCTGTTAGCAGGAAGATGGATTAAATGGCCATCTGGTGTCTTTGGGTTGGAATGGACAAGTTAAGCCAAATGGCCCGCTTATGTGCAATGTCATTTCAATGGATCTATAGTTGTATATCAATGTCGCTGTGAGTCACTGCCATTTGAATACAGAAGTAATTTAAGCAAGGCTTAGAATCACAGAATGTGAGAGTGTGGTTGTTATTCACAAAGTAGGAATTGACATGAATAGTTCAATAACTAAACTCATATTCACAACCCCACTTGCATTGGATAGTTCCATTCATGGAGCTGTACAGTTATTGGTTAGTTTCTGGACCTCACTCAATTGGTATTGAATTAACAAAAAGAAAAATCACCAGACATGGAGCAAGAGTAGAATCACACATGTTGTTCTGTTTGAATTCCTGGCTTGAAATACAAAATTCATGATTATTAACATGATTAAAATTCATGATTATTAAATTCACGATAATTGCATTGTTCAATTAAAGATGGTCAAACTTGGCTGATGGTGATTTCCAGGAGATTTTACTTCTGTCTTCCTCCAGGTAAATACTTGAAGGATCAAGACAATGTAATTTTCCCTCGCCATGAAGCCAAGTGTGACCAGCTGCTTCTAACAAACAGCAGGTATGTTACTGCTCTCAGAGCGAAGAACATTCTTTCCACTGTCAGAGCGAATTGAGTCAGCTACACATTGAGCTCAGTTTGAGAGAGGGATGTTCAAACAATTGAGAAAATATCAGTTTGTTTCTTTCTCCCAGTTCACAATGCACATGTGTCCAGTTTGAACAAATTCACCATTCACAGCTCATTGATATTTGCACAATTTTGAAACTGGAAAGTCTGAATTCTTGTCCAAAATATGCACTCATGGACTGAAACAGATCTGTCTAAAATCACCCTCATAACAAGTATCACATAACAAATCACACCCTCACAGAGAATATTAGTGGCTGCCAGAGAGATACATCCCATTACCTTCTAGAGACTGACAAGCATGCATTGCTACCTTTATTCACTTTGCAGAAACAAGCAAAAACACTTTGATGACAACACACGTATTAACAGGGCAGTTACACACTCACACACACAACTGATAGGGACACATTAATGACAACATTTACATGTTCATGTGACAAGAATGGACAGGTACAGGTTGATAAATGAACTTGCATGTCCACAATGCAGGAAGTGAGAGATTGAGACTGTGGCTTTAACAGGTTTTTGTCTTTTTGTTCTTGAAGAGCAAATTTAAGGCAGAGACATTGAGCCACGAGAGCCAACAGTTTGAGGTCTATCGGGCATCTTTACAGAAAGCTGAAGAGTCATCAACAGAAATTCTTCATGTTTGAGAAGGAGACCTTGAGTTTATTGATTTTGGAGAAATTTAAGAACAAAAATTACAGACTGTTTAGATTAAGATTACTAACACAGCCATTCAATTTGCAAATTACATACACGGCAGGGCGAGAGAACCTAATTGCCAAGGTGTTTTTTAGATTAGATTACATTACAGTGTGGAAACAGGCCCGTCGGCCCAACAAGTCCACACCGACCCACCGAAGCGCAACCCACCCATACCCCTACATCTACCCCTTACCTAACACTACGGGCAATTTAGCATGGCCAATTCACCTAACCTGCACATCTTTGTGACTGTGGGAGGAAACCGGAGCACCCGGAGGAAACCCACGCAGACATGGGGAGAACGTGCAAACTCCACACAGTCAGTCACCTGAGGCGGGAATTGAATTCTGGTCTCCGGCGCTGTGAGGCAGCAGTGCTAACCACTGTGCCACAGTGCCGCCCGTGGTGTTGTGACTTTGATGAAAAAAGATGGAAGCGTTACATAGCAGGAAAAAGTGGAGTGTCGTAGTGAGTGTTTGTATGCTGAGAGTCAACGAAATGTGTACGTATTGTTTACTCATAATGTAAGGCTAAGGAGTTTTTAAAAATTACGCCATCTCTGTATATTGATCGGTTCTTTTTAAGAGGGGTGGAAGGTTTGATGATATTGTGGCTTGAAGATATTTATTTTGTTCTCTCTTTCTTTCTTGTTGAAGAGAGGCTTAATGGCAGAAGTGTCAAGAAGTCTGCACTAGAGTAAATGGTTTGAGGCTCCTTTTAAAGTTGGAACAACAGAAGTAGCCTGAATGGGTGTGGTCAGGCTCTCACAGGATGATATTTTTAGTTTTGGCTTTCAGAAAAACTGTTGGTGTCTTGAAGACAGGAAAGCTAGTTTTCCCCTCAGTTACAGTCAGAAGCTGCAGATTCTCTTTCTGCTACTGGAGTCAGATGTGAGACTATATATTTTATTGAATTTCTCTTTTGCCAAGGATGTTTATGAGATGTTATTTTATTAGAACAGTTAATTAGGAAGTGATACGATACCCATTATTCTGTTAAGTATTCCAGTAGAGTTAAGTTATTCCAACTTCTTCTTTATTGCATTGTATGTTGTATGTGGACAGGACAAAATGCACATTTTAAAGCCACACAATCATTCTAACTGATAACTGCCCTCATATTCACATAACAGAAACAGACTGGTTCAGATAGATAACTACACTGCCATATGCACACCAGAGAAACATTCAGGAAGAGATTAAGCCAAATTTAGATATTCATAAAGCAGAAGCTGACAGGTACAGATTGATAACCAAACTCTCATATTCACAAACTAGAAAATGTCAGGTAAAGTTTGATGATCATGTTTACAACACAGAAACTGACAAGGTGAGTCTGATAAAAGCATTCACACAGACTGAAAGGGATAGACTGTTCATTACACAGACATATTCACTGAGCAGAAACTGACAGGTACAGATTGATAATGCCAGTCAAACATTCACATAACAGCAATGAACATAAAGACATGGATATCAAAACCCCCATTTACATAGCAGAAACTGTCAGGGACCAATTAATAAATACAGTCTCACATTCACAGAGCAAACACTGACAGGGATAGATTGATAACTACAATTACACATTCTCACAGCAGAGACCTTCAGGGTAGACTGATAATTACACAAACATAATGACTGTGGAAGAACAGACAGGTACAGGTTGATAACTAGACTGCCATATTCAAACATCACAACTAAACTGAGATACTCACAAAACAGAAGCTGGCAGGTACATGTTGATAACCACACTGACATATTCCCAACAGAGAAATTGATCAGGTAATACTGATCAAAGCACTCCCATATTCACATAGCAGACACTGATAGTGGGAGACTGAAAATTACACAGACAAATTCATTGAGTAGAAAGTCGCGGGTACAGATTGATAAAGCCAGTCAAACAGTCTCATAGCAAAGACCGATAGGCACTGCAATGGTAAATACCCTTACACATTCTCACATCAGAGACATTCTGGGATTAACGTAATCACTGTGGAGGAATGGACAGGTACAGACTGATGACTACAATCACACATTCAGATGGCAGAAACTGACCGGGACAGATTGTGAGAGAGTAATAATCATTCATCTCCCGAAAGTTCACATGGGCAGATCAAAAACCGCACTCCTGTTTTACACAGCCAATAACGAGAGGTAAACTAACCCTTAACCAACCTGAAATTCTGAATAACACTATCTCACAGTGTAATCAGGGAATCACAGTGATAAAACAAAAAACACAAGATTGTCACAATTAAAATTTGCACAAGTACCATGTTCAAAATAATCCTTAAATAACAGTGACCAGGTCAGAGTGAGTACAACTGACTTGTGACCAAATAAAGTTCAGAGAAAATCCCCATAGCAAAGTTCATAATGAAAAAAACTTCTGCTAGAAACTGAAATGCACCAAATACTATCTATTCTCATGTAGTTCAAAGTAGATTTCAGGAACTGAAATATTGGCGGGAGGCTCTGACACTGATTGAGGAGCTGAACAGATAGTAAAATTCATGTTGTCAACAGGAAGCAAAAGGCATAGGTAACAGTTCGTCAGTTCCCTTCAGTCATTGAGGTAATCGGATTAGAATTGACAATGATACACACACTGGCAGATATTCTGAGTAATGTATGAATACTTTGGCTGATACTCATTGGAGATTTGAAGAAGAAAAGGGGAAAAGCTAACTGAAGGGAATTTACAGAGTAGATGATGGTAGAATGTCCTTCATCTCCAGAGAGTGTGGAGCAAGAAACACAAGCAAAAGAGAACATTCCTTAACTCCCATTTTCCTCCAACACAATGTACTTGTCAAGTAGTTCTATCATTTGCGGGAGTAAAACCCACTCCCTGTCAGATTGCAGTGCATTTTCTCACTTGACAACAAATGTTGCTATTTTAAAATGGAAGAGAAAAGAAAACCATTATCTAAAGATACAGAATACATTACAATTAGAATCTCACATTTTTGAGTGAGTTCGGAATTTGATCCCTTCACAAAATGTCGGTTTGTGTTTCCAATGAATTACAGATCCTGACAGATCAACATTGAGTCCCACACTAACCAATCAGAGTGAGGTTACCATGCCTATAAAGTAGCCAATCAGCAATCAGGATATCCCCAATCCCTCATTAGCATTGATGACGCCGTCAGTCTATAAAGAGCGAGCTCCGAGCCCTCTTTCCCTTATTCTGTGTCTGACAGTGAGTGTCACTATGGCTGAGGAAAAGAAGAGTCAAGTTGCCAAGAAGGGCGCGAAGAAAGCGGTGAAGAGGGCGCCAGCGAAGGGCGGCAAGAGGAGGAAGCGGACCAGGAAAGAAAGTTACTCCATCTATATCTACAAAGTGATGAAGCAGGTTCACCCCGACACCGGCATCTCCTCCAAGGCCATGAGCATCATGAACTCGTTCGTCAAAGATATTTTCGAGCGTATCGCGGGGGAGGCTTCCCGCCTGGCCCATTACAACAAGCGCAGCACCATCAGCTCCCGGGAGATCCAGACCGCCGTGCGGCTGCTGCTGCCCGGGGAGCTGGCCAAGCACGCCGTGTCGGAGGGTACAAAGGCGGTGACCAAGTACACCAGCTCCAAGTGAAGGACCGCACTGCACTGAAACACACACATCCACAGCCCAAAGGCTCTTATAAGAGCCACCTACAATTTCTCTGAAATAGCTGTACCATTATATTTCTCAGTTTGTACCACTAATGTTTCTGCGAGGTTTGTATGTTGTAATTGTTACGTTAAGTAATGAGTGATAGCTGACCCGAGGGCGCGCCTTATTCTCAGATGCGATCAGGTATATCCTGTCGTCCCTGCCTGGGGAGGGAGATGATGTGAAACGCCACTGAGTCATTTTTTCAGCTGATTTTATGTGTCCGTATTACTCTTTTGTTATTTGATCAGTTCAGGCGTTACAAGCCCAGTGAGGCACGAACCCTGAGTTTCACCCCCGGAAAACAAAGTGGCCCCAGTACCAGCCGGCTAGCGAAATAATCAGTTACCCTAGGAGTGCGATTTTACTTGGTTTATTTTTCATTTTCAAATCTCAGCACGGGTGTTGTCCGGATGCAGAGCCAGGCAAAAATACACCGAAACAAAACTAGAACAACTGCAGAAGTGGCAGAGTAAATGTGGAGTTTTTTCTTGTATCGATCTATGATGGTGTGCAATCGGGGGGGTAACTTTAAAGTATTCTCGAACGATCGTGTTCACTATGAATGCACTGACTCGGGAGAACATATTCTCATGTTGTACCAGTATATCAGGGATGCTGTTGAAATGTGAAGGAAATGATAAGTTGCAGAGTGCAGGGTTTGGCGCCTTTTTTGTTTCCGCTTGTGTTTAATGTTCAGAAGATTCCATTCAGAATCAGAATTGGGCAGATTCCAGGAGGCGAGGTAAAGGGTACACTTTTTTAACGTTGAAGTAAATTAAATCGAGAATTCGTGCATTCTTCTGTGTTTAAACTCTCTACTTTTCGTTACATGTTGGCGGGCTTTTCAAGTTGTAAAAATGTGGTTGCTGAATTGGCGCCGGTACTTTCCGCCCCCCTCCCCGTGCCCTCTCCGGATTGGGGAATGAGGCAGATATCTGATTGGGAATTGGAACAACATTAGGAGGGGCTGAAGAATGGGGCCAATCAGATACGGCCGCCCCACCATCCCTCCCGAAGGTATAAGAGGCCGCAATGTGGGGCGGGGTGTAGTATTCTCTCTGAAAGTGTCTGTGAGATTGTGACCATGTCTGGGAGAGGAAAGGGCAGTGGGAAAGGTCGCGCCAAGGCGAAGTCTCGGTCGTCCCGGGCTGGCCTGCAGTTCCCGGTGGGCCGTGTTCACAGGCTCCTGAGAAAGGGTAACTATGCTGACCGTGTGGGTGCCGGAGCGCCGGTCTATCTGGCTGCGGTGATGGAGTATCTGACGGCTGAAATCCTGGAGCTGGCCGGCAACGCGGCCCGGGACAACAAGAAGACCCGCATCATCCCCAGGCACCTACAGCTGGCCGTGCGCAACGACGAGGAGCTCAACAAGCTGCTGGGAGGGGTGACCATCGCTCAGGGCGGGGTGCTGCCTAATATCCAGGCCGTGCTGCTGCCCAAGAAAACCGCCGCTGGGGGAGCCGCTAAAAAGTGAAGACAGTATTGTTGAATCTGACAACCCAAAGGCTCTTTTAAGAGCCAGTCACAGCATCTGTGAAAGGAGCTGAACACTCCCGTCTTTCGGATTGAATTACCTTCCTTAAACTGATATCGGTGTCAGTCCCTGTTCGATACTGTACTGTCACTGTGTATGATCTAATACGAAACTTTTCCTCAAAGTGTATCGTGGAATATTGATACAAGGCAATCTTAACAGTTATAGATGTCTGTCATCTTTAATTATCGTCTTATAAATGACTCACTTAGTCCATATACTACTCGCCCATGGGCAGTTGTCTTGAACTGAATTGCTCCAGTGCCGCGAGTAAGTTTATAATGAGTGGTCGCTGACCCTCGGTGTTTCATTCTCGGATGAGTTTCTGTGTCAGGGTCCTTTTCCCTGGCCGTAGAGGGAGAGCATAATGGAGGCAACAGTCATTTTTCAGCTGCCTCGATTTGGCCAAGTTGCTGTTTTATACTGGACCAGTTCGGAAGCTACCCGCCCCTGTGGGGTATGACCCTGATTTTGATCTCTGGTAAACAGAAGTGAATCCATATTAGAGCGGTGCTGGAAAAGCACAGCGGGTCAGGCAGCGTCCGAGGAGCAGGAAAGTGGACGCTTTGGGTAAAAGCCCTTCATCAGGAAAGGCTTTTGCCCGAAACATCGATTTTCTTGCTTCTCGGATGCTGCCTGAACTGCTGTACTTTTCAAGCACCCCTCTAATCTCCAGCATCTGCAATACCCACCTCTGCCAAACAGAAGTGCCCTATCTTTGAATTCCACCGATAGATTCATTTTACAGTTAATTTCCCATACACCGAGGGTGTTGTTTGATTGCACAGTGCTCTGAATGGGACTTCCTGCTGTCGTTTAGAAGGTTTCAAAATGAACTGAGACCAAACCAGAACAGTTGTCTCACTGCAAGGGTCAGTCAAATAGCACAGAAACAGATCCTTCTGTCCAACCAGTCCATACCCAATATAATCTCAAACTAGACAAGTCCCACCTGCCTGTTCTTGGCCCATAACCCTCCAAAATCTTAACAATGATATACTTATCCTAATGTCTTTTCAAAGTTGTGAATGTGTCCAGAAACATCATCCTCTTTCGAAGTTAATTCCACACAATCTATACAGTTTTTTAAAAAAAAACTTACTTTTAAAATCTTTTTCCTTTTACCTTGCACTAGAATGGATTGGGATATATGGACGGGCTGGACCGAAGCGTCTGTTTCCATGTTGTACATCTCTGACTCTGTGTCTCATAGTCTTGCAGTCTCTTACCATAGAAAAAGATACCTGCCATTCCCCTTACCTTTAGCCCTCATGATTGTCAAAACTCTATCACCCATCAAGATCTTAGGCTCCAGGGAACAGAAGTCCCAGCCTATTCTTATTATGGAATCCTACCATTCCCATCAACATCCGAGTAAATCTTTTCTGAACCCATTCCAGCTCAATAGCATTCTTTTGATAACAGGGTCACCAGAACGTGATACAGTAATTCAGATTAGGACTCATCAACATCCTATGCAACCTCAATATGACCTTCCAACTCCTGTAGTCAAAGGTCTGCGCAATGAAGGCAAACACATGAGATGTTTTCTTCACCACACTGTCTACATGTGACGCAAACTTCAAAAATATGTAGCTGGCCAACTAGGTCTCTCTGTTCAACAGCACTACCCAAGGCCCTACTTGTATAAGTCCTACCCTTGTTTGTTTTATAAGTATGCAATGCCTCAATAACTCCATCTGCCATTCCTCACACCATTGACTGTTTCTAATCTGAGATAGCCTTCACTGTCCAATATCCCACCAATTTTGATGACATCTGCAAAATTACTAACCATGTCTTCTGTATTTTCATCAATCATTTACATAAAAAACTAACAAAAGTGGACCCAGCACCGATTGGGGTGGAACATCATTGATAACTTGCATCCAGTCTAATAAGCAACTGTCCACCTCCTCTCCATCTCCTGCTGTTATGCCAATTTTATATTCAATTGGCACACTCAACCTGAATCCTATGTAATCTAACCTTGCTATTTAGTCTACCATGCAGAATCTTGTAAAAGGCTTTACCAGACTTCAAGTCAATAATGTTTACCAATGTGCCCTCCATCTTCTTGGATACTCCTTCAACAATCTCAATCAACTTTGGGCAATATAATTTCCTTCTACAAAACAATCCTGACAATTCCAAATTATTCCTTGCCCACTCCTACCACTCCTCTCCAAAACCGTACATTTGAATCCTATCTTTCAGAATCACCTCCAACATTGTACCCATCACACAAGTCAGACTCACAGGTCCATATTTCCCAGGCTTCTCTTTAAATAATGACAAAATATTACCCAATATCCGATCATCCAGCACCTCACCATAGTTACAGATGATACAAATATTTCTGCAAGGGGCACAACAATATCCTCCTTAACTTCCCACAATGTCCTGGGATACACGAGATCAGGTCCCTGAGATTATCCATCTTTGTTTTCAAAGACCTCCAGCATTTCCTCTTCTGCAATGTGAACTCGTTTCAAAACATCAATATTCATTTTCCTGAGTTTGCCTGCTTCCCAGTAAAAAACTGATGTGAAAATTCATTTTCTGCCTCTCGCATCTTCTGAAATTCAAACAGAACTGCAGAGGTGAACTGGATCTGCTGGTAACAAAATGCCCCATGTCTGCTCCCACAAAATAGCTGACAAATGTCTACCCTTAGTACGTTGTCATTAGTGGCTGTGAGTAATCTATTTTGTCCAGGACAATTGAGGGTATGTCTGAAAACTGACTAACTTTCACACATAGGCATAAATGTTTAAGTTCCATGTATCTATGCTGGAAGTCTTTGAAAACAGACCTAAACCTAACTAACCAGAACAGAAAGCATTTTTACAAACCTTACAGCAACTAGTTAAAACTAGAAAGCAGATGAGAGACAACGAATAACATAATTCAAATTGACTCACAGATAAAGCCAGCCCAAGGGGCATGACGAAGTTGAGCAATTAACTTTGGAATGTGAATGAGGAGGACGCATAGAAAGATGGCACAGATGAGTGATTAAAGTGTCTGTTCAATGCCATGAGGTCATGGGAAGCTGAGGCCTATTAAAGGGATGCCTGTCATTGATTCGGTGTTTTATAGGATTGGGTTTACGAAGTATGAGGGAGGATCAAAGTGAGCAAGTTGTATGCGATTGTTATCAGCAAATTTATAAAAATACAGCTTTAAGTTATAAATTCAGAGTGTGTCAAGAACTCTCTTTCAGGACTGGCCTCTGGACAGAATCCTTTGTCCCTGCTTTAACTGGGTTTTGCATGAGTAAACCTCCATTTGCCTGAGTTCTGTTTGTCTGCTGAGTTTGCATTCCCTTTCAGGGGAAAAGGCTTCAATAACAACAACTACCTCTTTGATCTTTCTTTCTCCCTCATGGTTAACTTGCTTTGAATGATTTTGTAGAATCTCATTGAATTATGCATAACCTTATCTGCCAAGACTGTCTGATATCCCCCTATTTGATTTCCTAATCTCCCTCTCAAGAATGCCCTTACTATTTGCATAATGTTCAAGAGATGCTTTTCACCCCAGTTATCTGTCTAATATATGATTTGCTAACAAAACATTGACTTTGCTGGTCCTCTGATGCTGTCCTTCTCCAGTTTCACTTTTATCAATTCTTACTGTCCATACTAAAAACCTTACATTTATCCACATTATATCGCTTTTGCCCATTGACTTCTCCTCAACATAATCACAATGCATATTCTTTCACACCTCACCATCCAACCCAGTTTTATATCATCTGTCAATCTGGAGGTATTACATTTCGTTTCCTCTTCTAAATCATTGTGACTATATTGTGAAGAGTAGGAGTCTAATGATTCTTGCCACAACTCCTAGTCACTGCCTGCCATTGAAAAAATGATCCATTTATTCCTTCTACGTGTTTTCTTTCGGCCAACCAGTTTTTTTTTAATCCACCATGTTCTTTATTTTGTTTTATATGAGATTTTGTCAAAAGGAGCATCCGAATGACACCATCTGTTTCTCACCTCTACTCCAGCAGATTTGCCAAGCTGAGAACATAAAACATTATGACACAAGAACAGGCATTTCAAATCCATGTTGACTTTTTTTTGGTCACAATCTTTTTTTTCCGCAGACACTCTGCAACTATATTTTTTCCTGCAGGCTGACTGGCCTATAGTTCCTAGATTATCTGTAACTTGCTTTTCAAATAGGTTGGTCACAATCTGTGGAAAATATTACAATGTCAATGGAATCTTGGAACATGACCGTTCACAATTTCTGAGACCACTATGTTAAGTACTCTGGCCTGTGGATGACCAGGCCTTGCTGTTTCCCAGCTTCAATCTTATCCATTGTCCCAACACAATTTTCCAAACAATACTGATTTGTTTCAATTTTTCGCTCTCACTGAACTCCGTGATCGCCAACATTCCTGGTGCCTCATTTATGTCGTCCTTTGTGAGCAGAGAACAACATTTATGTATTTGGGTGGATAGCGATTTTTGCTCCCTATTATGGACTGCCTGTTATTGATCTTTGTGTTCACCAACCCTTCTTTTCTCAATTACCTCTTTACACATTTATCAATGCTTTAACAGTTAACTTCGTTTTCAAAACATCTGGAAGCTTACTCCAATCCTCATTTTCTCTTTCATTATCAATACCCTTTATCTAATTGTTTGCTGAATTCTAAATTCTGGCAAAAATGAGGACTGCAGATGGTGGAGATCAGAGTCAAATCGACGTTTTGGGCAAAAGCGTTTCATCAGGAATGAGGCTGGAAGCCTCCAGCGTGGAGAGATAAATGGGAACAGGGTGAGGCTGGACAGAAGGTAGCTAAGAGTGTAATAGATGGATGAAGGTCATAAGTCAGAGAGGAAGGTGGACCGGATAGATGTGAAGGAAGATTGGCAGGTAGGACAGGTCATGAGGATGCTGCTGAGCTGGCAGATTGGAACTGGTGTAAGGGGGGGGGGGGGAATGTGGCATCTGGTGAAGTTCACGAAGTTGATTCTAAGCTTACCGGGAATCCTCTTGTAAGGATGGATCCCTTGAAGAAATTCTCCTCTTCTCTCTACAAAGATCTCAGTGAGTTTCTCTCTCACAGCAACCCCCAGGTCATATCCTCTGCCCTGAATTCTAAATTGTTCACAGGCTTTATGATTGTCTGTTTATTTTCTTCCCAATCTGTATGCCTATTCTTGGGATCAAATATTATCTCTCAGAGCTCTAAAGTTTGGTTAAGTTTACAAAAGTAATACTAAAGCTTTGTAAATTGAAAAAATTCCAAAGTCAGGGCAACCTCCATCAGAAAAGTTAAATATAGTTGATGTAGGGAGACATCAGCTTGATAGAGGGCAAGTTTCTCTCTAAGCAACACACCATAATCACTTGGAAATATATCCCCTTCACTTCACTGTCGCTTGATCAAGACGCTGGAGTTCCCTGCTCATGGCATTGTGGGCAGCACATGGACAAACAGCTGTTCCAGAAGGTGCTCACCACCGCCTGCTCAAAGGGGAATAAATGCTCGGCTCAGCCAGCGACGTCCACGTCCCCAGAGTGAACAAACAGAAACACCTGGGGTCTCTCGTTGTGGCATACAATACATCACAAGGTTTCTGTCTGCAGCGTGCCTCACACTGACATCTGTTGCCCACGATACACTAAATCGAGGCCCAGAGACATTATTGCACACCCCTGCTCCAGGTCTGATTTATGCACACGTCTCCTGAACCAGAAACAGGGACTAACACTGTGATGCAAGACTCTCTCCTACAGTTACATTCTGCCTTAGTAAGAGTGTTCCACTTATTTCATTTGTGTTACTATTTTCCACTTATGTTACTTTCTTAAAGGAATTAATAGGATGAGGGTCAGCAGGATTAAATATCACAGTTAACATTCGATCAGACGTGATGTAATTGAATGGGGGAGCACAGGGGATGGACTGAGTGGCCGCCAGTGTCTCCGCTCCCTGATCAGATTGTGAGAGAGCCGGAGGGAGGAGTTATTAACATGACCCGGGAATGAGCTCCATTGGAGCTTCATAAAGGGACAATGTCCCAGCTTGAAACCTTCTCTGCCCTTTCCCCCACAGCCCCAGTTCCTTTGGTCAAACTGGGAGAAAAGGGAATTGGGGAAAATGACCAATTGATGTTTGTTTCTGGGAATCATTGGGAAAGACAGTGTTCGATGCGGTCCCTCCCCCAACGCTGACTGTTCCTGGGTTGAGGAGCGCATGCGTGAGGCCCTCCCCCCAGCGCTGCCATTGAGGAGCATTTACTCAGTGAGTACAAGAGGTTTGTTTGAAACAGACCGCAATGGAGAGATCAGCGCCCAGGGAAGGGAGGGAACAGCAGGCTCCTTCCAGCAGCACATCGGGATGGGAGCCTGGGACACAGAGGGGGCTCCGAGACCGGGATTGATTCGGGGTGAGTTCAGGGAGAACCGGGGGCTGTTTGTAAGAGGCCGAGCGGAGCAGGAACTGGTCCCGGAACTTGGAGTGAGCGGGCTGGGGGGAAGAGAGAGGCCTTTCTCGGGCTGTGTGTGGGCCTGCTGAGGGGGACAGAGCGGGAAGAAGCTGCTGTGGGATGGTCTTGGGGTTTATAATCCCCTAAACACTGATGGAAATTCATTGTTTGGCTTCTGTTTCCTGCTGTTTGTTGCGAATAGACATTGAAGTGTTGGGAAATAAAGGGCAGTGATTTAAATGTGATAAAAGTGCCCGTTGTTCTTCCTTTAACAGTTAGTGGGTTTTTTTAGGAGCTAAATATTGAATTGTGCAATCATTCTATTTTTGGAGCTGTGCATATGTTGGTTAGTTTTCTTTCGTCTGAGTAAATTGTTTCAGAATTTCGCAAACAGAATAAGACTGGCAGGAGGTCAGTGTTGCTTTGGAACCAGACCTTGTTCTGGTTAAAAACAGATGTATCATGATCATGACCTGAATGTTGTGTTGATCAGTTGATGTCTTTCTATTCGGAGCTCATGATATCTCTCTTTTCTTCCTCCAGGCAAATGTTTGATGGACCAAGATAATGTAATATTCCCTCAGTACAAAGCCAAGTGTGACCATCTGTTTCTACCAACCAGCAGGTATGTTACAGTTGTCAGATTGGAGAACATCCTTTCCAGGTCAGAGTGGATTGAGTCAGATACACATTGAGCTCAATTTCCAGAAGTACGCATTCAATCCAAAAATCTAACACAACGAATGAAATATTTTTTAAAATTTCTCCTTATACTCAATGCACAACAGCACAGCTCCAATAAATTCTATTATGCAGAGTCAGTTATCATTTGCAACATCAGAAGAGGGATAGACTGTATCCTTATGAAATATACATTCAGGAATTACATTAATCCCCATGTAGTAAAGGCAATTTTAATGTTACAATCAAGGTGAACAAGCAAGTCATGCTGTTACATTGTTACAACAAGGATATATGATGAAGATATTGAGTGCAGGTGCAGAAGGAAACTTTGATATTTTCAGTAACTGAGAAATTCAAAATTACATTTTTGATAAATCGTTGTCCTGGAAAGATACAACAGTAAAACGATGTAAATTCCAAATGAATCTCTGGGCCAAAGCCTGATGTCGAGAGAGTGCTCATCGCGTGTGTGCACACCCACAATCACCATCTCCATCCCACCCCCATATGTGTGTTTGCACGCGCACACACCATTCTATCTCATACAGAGCTACTGACTGACTAACAATAGTTGCAAATTTGTACACCATCCTGAAATACACATTACAACATCTAACAGTGATGACGATCCATGTACACTGCAACTAGCAGAAAACATTTCATCAAACTGATTTCTACTCTCCGATCTCAAGTCAATGAGATCTACAGCACAGAATATGTCTATTCAAATTATTAAATCTGCACTGATCAAAACAGTCTATAACAACACAGTTGATTGAAAGGGATTAGAATTGTTAATTCATTGAGTATTCCATTTCCATAGATTTTTCATGGCAGCAGAGAAGTTGTCATCCCCATCTGTGTCATAACGCCATTCTCCATTTCATCATTTTGTAGGATTGTTTTTTTTCAGTCCAGGGAGAAAGTTTTTCTTATTATTCTGTGTGTCTTTCAAAATTTGTTTCAAGAAATCTATGAAGAACCCTGCATTCATCTTGACTATCTCTTCATTAAACTACAAAAAAAAATCAAGGAATCAGGATATAATTTGGTCAAGGAGTCAATGGAATCCAATCATTACTATTTACAGTAGTGCAGAAAGCAAGAAAAAGCTAAAATTGATAGGTTTGTCAAGCTGCTCCTTTAGCCACCAAAAGTTGGTTGTTCAATAAATTGAATTTGACTATTTAAATATTCTTCACCGATATCCTGAAAACCAGACCTTGATATCCCCACTGTTCCTGGTTAGACTCTGCACTATAGGAGTTACAAAAGTCTATTGCTTTTCTCCCCTTGGTTCTGAAGAAAATTACAGATGCTTTTCTGTTGTAATATGTTGCATGTTCACCTGTCCATGGATCCTATGGGCTCTAAAACTAAAGAACATAGGCTGTGGACATTATCCAATTACATGTACAAGGCCAAATATGAGCAGATTTAGAAACACGTCCACTTTCACTGACGGGAGCTGTCTCCAGTGGAAATGGATGAAACTTCCTTCATGTCAAGTAGCAGAAGTTTAGTAAAATTAATTGTGCTTGCAGTTACTAAAAGTGACATGTTTCGATTTAGATGACACTGAACCACTGTGAAATACAATAACCAAGAATAAGGACCACATTGGTATCAAGTATCAGAGACTGATTGATTGAATTTAGTTCTCAGTCTCAGCCTGGAGCTGATGCAAACACACTTTATCCACGCTTCCATTTTATTTGAGGGCCTGAGTAATGCAGAAACATTTCTGTACATTTTATTGAATGAAACACTGATTTATAAGGCATTATCAGATCATGAATTGCAGAACTGGAAACATAAGGAGATATGCAGAAAATGTCAGTGTGGTATAGGCCAGTACTGCTCCTTCAAAGTGATACAGATTGGCAGCACAACAGGAAACTCACTCGCACACAGCCAGTTAATGGTGAAAGGGAAAAAAGAATGAAATTTCCGTCCAGGTATTTCCAAATATGGGCAGTTATGAATTGACTCACCAAACCATTAATCGCTTCATTTAGTGTTAGATGTTACATTTTACAGTGTCCAGCAGCAACTGATAAAGACTCCTACATACACACAATGTAAAAAAAGAGTCTGAAAACAATAACATTCAGATTCATGGCAAAAGTAAACATTGAACCAACATTAATCCCTCACACACAGTGTTCGTGAATATTGATCGAGTTTATCCAACACTCAGACCAAACAAATACAACTCAACGTGTAAAGAGAATGAGATTCACACACTCCACCTGATGCTGTTGCATACAAAACCAAACTGACACTATAGTTATTCAATGGTAGAATACTACAGAACTAATCTCACATTAGCATTTACCTTGAGATATGGCAGTGAGTGGATGAAGTTCAGACGCCCAACAATTAGTGTGGAGAACAGATGAATAACAGGCCAGTGCAGACACAATGGGCTGAATGGGGGTATCAATTCTGTGACTCTGCCATAAATCACAAAATGCAGAAGAGTTTAAGGCCCAATCACAACACCCTTAAAATCTACTATCACGGAATGAATCTCAGTCACAGAGGATTCTCTTTCCTAAATTCATTCATGGGATGAGGGCATCACTGGCTAGGCCAGTATTTATTGCTCATCCCTAACTGCTCAGGGGGTAGTTATGAGTCAACCACATTGCTGTGGGTCTGGAGACACAAGGATGGCAGTTTCCTTACAGGACATTAGTGAACCAGATGGGTTTTCCTGACAATCAACCATAGATTCCTGGTGATGATTGGACTCTTAGAATGTCATTGGCTGCCAGAGAATTAAGCAACTTTCATACATAAAAGAGTTGAAAGTAGTTGGTACTGATTGAGTACTTGACTCTCTCAGTCACACAGCAGGAACTGACAAGTATAGATCAATTCCAAAACTCTCATGTGGACACAACAGGAACTGACAGGTGTAATTTATAGCTGCTCTCACATATTCGCTCTGCAGAAACTGAAAGGGAGAGAATGATACATAAATATCCATGCACACATGCACGTGTGTGTGCACACACACGACTAAACTAACACATTCACTAAGGAAACACTGGCATCTACAGTCTGCTTAATACATTTGCACATTTATAAAGTAGATGTTGACAAATATAGATTCATAACTCTATCCTGAGATACACAGAGGAGAAATTAACAGGGACAGATTGAACAATCACACTCACATAGCAGGACATTTCAGAGGAAGACTGATAACTACATTGTCATCATCAAAACTTATTGGAACAGATTAATAACACTCCCTGTTTCAAATCACATTAATTGACATTGTACAGTTTGATAATGACACTCATGTTGACAGCACAGAAACTGGCAGGTAGGAATTAATAATGAAAATTGCTGGAAAATCACAGATTTGGCAGCATTGGTGTGGGAAATCAGACTTAACATTCGAGGTCTAGTGACCCCTCCTCAGAACTGATTGTGTGCATTTTCCTAGCTACCATTTGGTCTTCTCTATGCTGGGGAAACTTGAGAGTAGATTTGGGTGTCCACTGTGCAGAACACCTACATTCTGTCCAGAAAAAATGTCCCTGAGCTTCTAGTTGCCTGCCACTTCAACACACCACCCAGTTCCCTGGCCAACATTTCTGTCTCAGGCTTGCTGCAGTGATCCAGCAAAGTTCAGTACAAGCTGGAAGAACAGCACCTCATTTTCTGCTTGGGAATTCGAAAGCCTTCTGGACTCATTATTGAATTCTACAACTTTAGAGCTAGAGCTCTCCCATATCATTACCCAAAACCCCTCTCTCCACGCAGTGTTATCATAGAGTCTTCTATTGTACACCAAAACTCACTAACAGTCTCTATTAATACCTATTACCATCCTCGTCTGACTGTGATCCACTAGTTTATCTGTCTAACTGTTCTTCCCTCTCTTTGGATTCTATATCCACCCACCATTTACTCCCTTACCCTTTGACACACTCTATCTTCTGCAGAAAATCTAATATTTTCCTGACTACCATCCCTTCACAGGAAGGGTTACTAGCCTGGAAATTTTAACTCTGATTTCTGTCCACAGACTCTATCAGACCTGCCGAGCTTTTCCAGCAATTTATTTTAGTTTCTGATTTCCAGCATCTGCAGTTCTTTTGGTTTTAATTTAGAGATTATTAACTACATTTTCATATTCACAGAGCAGAAACTACCAGGGAAAATTGATAACCACATTCACATGTTCACAAAAGAAATTCTGTCATGCAAACATTGATAAATGCACTCAGATTTACATTACAGAGCCTGACCGGGAAGGGTTCTTAACTAAACAAAACATTCATGAAGTAAAAACTGACAGGGACTGTTAAAAAGTAAATTCTCATATTCACATAGTAGAACCTGGCAGACTTCGATTGACAATTACCCAAACACATTCAGTATTGAGTACAGTTGTTGGGAGGTCACCTTGCAGCTGTACAGGACATTGGTTAGGCCACTGTTGGAATATTGCATGCAATTCTGGTCTCCTTCCTATAAGAATGATATTGTGAATCTTGAAAGGGTTCAGAAAAGATTTACAAGGATGTTGCCAGGTTTGGAGGATTTGAGCTATCGGGGCAGGTTGAATAGGCTAGGGCTGTATTCCCTGGAACATCGGAGGCTGAGGGGTGACATTTTAGAGGTTTATAAAATCATGAGGGGCAGGAATAGGATAAATAGACAAAATCTATTCCCTGGGGTGAGGGAGTCCAGAACTAGAGGGCATAGGTTTAGGGTGAGAGGGGAAAGATATAAAAGGGGCACGTTTTCATGCAGAGTGTGGTACTTGTATGGAATGACCTGCCAGGAGGAAGTGGTGGAGGCTATTACAATTGCAGCACTTAAAAGGCATTGAGACGTGTGTATGAATATGAAGGGTTTGGAGGGATATAGGCCGGGTGCTGGCAGGTGGGACTAGATTGGGTTGGGGATATCTAGTTGGCATGGACAAGTTGGACCGAAGGGTCTATTTCTGTGCTGTATATCTCTATGACTATGACTCTATGACATACACCAAGCAGATTTCCTCAGATGGCTAAGGGAATTCAGCATGTCCATAAAGACTGATGCAAATTTTTATAGATGCACCACAGAAAGCATCCTATTTGTAATATGGCTTCTGTTTTGCCCAAAACCACAAGATACTATGGAGAGTTGTGACTCAGCCCAGTCCGTCACTGAAAGCAGCCTTCCATCCAAAGGCGCCAATTCCACTTCTCCCTGTCTTGGGAAAGCAACCAACAACATGAAAGACCCATCCAACCCCAGTTATACGCTCCTCCACCCTGGTCTGTCAGGTAGAAAATACAGAAGTTTAAATACACCATCCAACAGATTCAAAAACTGCTTCTCTGCTATTATTAGATTTTTGAACGGACCTCTAAACTTTGATGCTAATCTCTGCACCTTTTCTGCAGCTTTAACACTGTATTCTGGATTCTGTTCTATTATTTTGATGGACCTTGGATGAAATGACCTACCTGTAAGTTGCACAAAACAATACTTTTCAATTTATCTCAGGACATGTGATAACAATGATCATATTAAATGAATAACTGCAGTCTTATGTTCATATAGCAGAATTTGAGGGGTACAGGCTGATAACTACAGTCACACAAACGGACAGGAAAAGATGAATAAATACACTCAAAACACTGGAATTACAGAGCTTGACGGGGAAAGATTGATCACTCAACTCTCACATTCACAAAGCAGAAGCTGATAGCAACAGATGAAAACTCGGCTCACACATTCACATAGCAGGGATAGATTGATAATTACATAAACATATTCACCAGGCAGAAATTGACAGCTGCAGATTGATAATTTATGTATTCACACAGCAGAGTCTGAAAGGTACAGATTGAGTTACACTCACTTTGACAAAGAAGTAATTGACAGGTCGCAAATGGTAACTATACTCCCACATTCACATTGCTGAAACTGACAGCTACCGTTTGATTAAAACACCAATATTCACAGCAGAATCTGATAGGTACTGATCAATAACTGTATTCACGTATTGACAGGAAATAAACTGACAGGGACAGATTGGTATCGACTCTCTCAAATTGACGTAGTAGAAACAGATTGACAAAGACACTCTGGTGTCAAAGAGCAAAACCTGACCAGTACTGTTTGATAACTGCATTCACACATTGGTATAGCTAAAGCAGACAAATAGAGATCAATATCTACATTCACACAGAAGAAACTGATGGGTACAATTTGATGATTGCATTTAATATTCATACAGCAGAAACTGACAGGTAGATACTGATAATGACACTCACATTCTCATAGCTGAAACTGACAGGTTCAGGTTGATAACTACACATACAGATACACAGAAACTGTTCAGGACAGATTGGTATATAAACTCACACATTCACAGGGTTGAAACTGACAGGTACATATTAATGACTAAACTCTCACATCCCCATCAGTTAAAACACACGGACTGATTTTATTTACTTAAAATGTATTTAACAACCAGTCCCTGCAAGTTTATTCTGTTTGGATATATGAGTTTAGTTATCAATCTATACCTGTCAGTTAATGCTATGTGAATGTGTGAGTGTAGTTATTAATCTGTCCCTGTCAGTCTCTGCAATGCCAAAATGTAAATATGTTTACCAGAGTGCAACAGGGACAAATTGATAGCTACATTTACTCATACATTTGCACAGCTTTTACTGACAGGTACAGGTTGACAGCTGTACTCCCACATTCACCTCACTGGAACTGACAGGTATGGATTGATAAGGAAACTCTCAGATCCAGATACGCACTTGGGTAGCCCGATAGTAATTGTACCTTCTGCATTCTCATCCAAGTCGTTAATGTATACAGTGAACAGCAAGTGTCCTGGCACTGATCCCTGTGGGACACCGCTGGTCACAGGCTTCCAATCACAAACACAACCCATCACCATCACACTTTGCATCCTGTCTGCAAGCTAATTTCAGATCCAGTTTGCTTAAGACTCCAAGAGCCAATCTTAGACCAGTCTTTTGTATGGGACTTTGTCAAAGGCTGTTGGGGTGGTCTGTACCTGCCAGAATAGAGTCGCCCATGTCTGTTAACACAAACTGGCCGATAAGTGGAAAGAAGAATTAAACAGCAGGACCTGAGAGACAATGGCAGATCCTAAGCACATCAGCCTGTTCACACACAGTGAGGCAGAATGATACCATTGAACAAGCCACTCAGAGGACAGTAAAAAGGATCCAGCCTGTTCCCATTCGAAACAGTCCTGACCAGCAGACCTAAGGTCTGATAAACAAGTAACTCCAGCCACATTAAATGAAAGGGAATTGTGCTAGTAAATGAACAGGCACCAGATCTTCGATACAGCCCACTAATCCCCTAAAACAACTGAGGGGACAATAGCTAGAGTTATCTTATACTACTCAGTTTCGTAACTGTATGACTTTACACATTTTAACTAATTTTAAGAGAAATCAAAGTTACAAATTTATAGAAAGTAATGCAAAATTAACTGTTTTCTGCTTTTTCTTCATATACAATAAGGACCAAAAGAGCAATAAGAAAAGCAATAGAATTTGATTAAAATTAAATACAATGAATAACAGCATCCAGGATGTCCCTCAAGATAAGCTAGACTGACAGAAACCCGAAGGAGTATAGCAAGTAACTCTGGAATGTGAACAAATACAATACGTAGAAAGATCCCAAGGCAGAGGGATTACAGTATCTGCTAATCACCTTGAGATCATGTAAACCTGGAGCTGTCCAATGGATGCCCATCATTGATTAGGTGTCTCATAGGAAAGGGTATGCAAAGTAAGAGGGAGGAACATATTAATCACGTTGTATGTGATTGTTCACAGAATGTGTACAATAAATACTGCTTTTCTTATTGTAAAATCAGAGTGTGCCATGGATCTCTTCTCCGAGGCCCAGTCTCAGGGGAAGATCCTTTGGCCCTCTCCCTGCATTAACCAGTTTCCTCTTGAATAAACACCTACCACTTGCCTGAATCCTGCCTGCCTCCTGCGTCTTTCATCTCTGGTTGGGGATTATGCTCCTACAGAGACCTTGCTGTAGTCCATGTAAACTACAGCAACTGTACTACTCCCATCAGTATGTTTCGATGCCAGGACTAGAGGATTTGAGTTATGGGGAGAGGCCAAATAGGCTGTTGATTTTTTTTTTCCCCCTGGACTGTCTGAGGCTGAGGTATGACCTTATTGAGGTGAATAAAATCATGAGTGACACTGAGAGGGTGAATATGCAAGGTCTTTTTTCTAATGTTGGGGAGTCCAATAATAGAGGGCAAAGGTTTAAGGTGAGATGGAAAAGATTTAAAAAGCACCTGTGGGGTTACTTTATCATTGCAGAGAGTGGTGCTTGTATGGAATGAGCTACCAGAGGAAGTGGGGGTGGTGGGTACAATTACATTTTTTTTGTAGGCACCTGGATCGGGACATGAATAGCAAGGGTTTAGAGGGAGGCAGACCAAATGCTGGCAAATGGGACTTTGTCAGATTAGGATCTCTGGTCAGCACTACCAATTTGGACCAAAGGACCTGTTTCTGTGCTGTACAACTGTACGACACTCTGAAGGCCAGACCTTGATATCACTACCCCCAGTTAGATTCCACGTTATCAGAATTGCAAAAGTCCATTGCTTTTCCCTCTTGACTTTTAAGAATGTCACAGAAACGAGTCTGTGCTAATGTGTTACAGCTTTACTTGTCTGTGAATCCTACAGATACAAACAATTACAGAAAGTAAGATCTTTCCCATTCACTTCAGGAAACATGAACTGAGAACTCTCTCCTGTCCCACTCTGCTAACTGGCTGTCCACTTTACAGCAAACATTTAAACTGCTCAGTAACACAATACAGGAAGACTGAAGCAGGGTCAAATCAGTGTGTATGCACAATGGAGAACAGCCTGAGTAGTCAACATTAATTTTTAGTTTCTAAGGTCTTCACTAGACAAGGTGGCTCTACTCTGTGGTGGCCTGTCACATCTGAGCAGAGTTTTGAAGGACCAGGCCCATTGAATAGCACAGACTGACAGGTAGATAGTAATTCCCAAGTACACAAGCCGTACAAGTGAATGGAAGGGCAGAGCAAATAGTTTCTGACTGTGACAGTTATTGTCTTTATTCATGTAATGAAGGGTGTGAAGGAAACTGATTTCTGGACTCGATAAAGAATGAAATCGTGCCAATACACAGTGGGTATAGAATAACTTGCAAAGCACAGAAATACTGTCAGGTTAGTAGGTCCACAGGCAAAAATAGAATATCATGCCTGATTAGATAGCAGGCCAAGTGTCAGATTGAAACAAATATTGCAATTTAATTCATTTCCACAAAGTGAAAAGAACACATCTCTTACAAAATGATTGAATAAATACTTTGTTTTCAAGTGGTCCAAAGGGAAATGAAATATTGATATGAAAAGGTACACATTCAGACAGATCCCCAGAGATTATTGGTTACAGAATGAAAAAGCTCTCAAAGTGGTCTTGTTATAAACGTGTGAACAATAAATTCAAAATGCACATTCAGAATATAACTTACAATCATAAACCCTACCATAGAATAGAAGTTGTGGAAATTGTCCAAACTACTCTGTACTGTCAGAGACTGACAATGGTATAAAATCTCTCATTCTCTTTTATCAGTACATAGAATTTCTCCAGCACAGATAGAGGTCATTTGGCCCAACCCCCTGCAACAACTCTCCAAAGCTGATCTCACCCAGATGTAGACCCCCACCCGAGATATCGATAACAATTGTTCAAACTTTAACAATGCTGAAACTGACACAGACAGATTGATAATTAAACAATCACATTCACAGTAAAAACTGTCATATTCACATAGCAGGAACCAACAGGTATCGGGTGATAACTTCACTCGAGTATGTATATACGAGAATCTTATTGGGAGAGAGATTCTACTCGCATATTCAGTGAGTGGAAACCCACAGATACAGGCAGATAACTTCACTCAAGAATGCACATCGCAGAAACTGACAGGGAGAGAATGACAACTGTACTCACATATTCACGTGGCAGAATCTGCGAGTTGCAGATTGATATATAGGCTCTCAGTGTAAGTATAAAATGGCTGGGCATATTCTCACTGGAGATCCCACCCCTGTTTATGGGGCAGCACAGTGGCTCAGTGGTTAGCACTGCTGCCTCACAGCAACAGGGTCCCAGGTTCGATTCCAGCCTTGGGTGACTGTCTATGTGCAGAAGATGATATATATAGGGTATGGGAGTGGAGCATAGTGAGTCTTACCGGAGTCTGTCCAGAGTGGTATCTGGTACATTCAAAGTCGTAGGTACTACATGTAACACTTTCCTATGCCAATGGATGACACCTACAGAGTAAAACAAGTTACACTTATAAAGGTTTGAGTTACAGTCCAGTAACATACCGACATGTAAAGACTGTGAAATAGGGTTTACAAAAATGCTTTACATCCCAGAAACAGACGGGCACAGATTGGTGTCGAGAGTGTGGTGCTGGAAAAGTACAGCAGGTCAGGCAGCATCCAACGAACAGGAGAATCAATGTATCGGGTATAAGCCCTTCATCTCAACGTTTCAGGCATAAGCCGTCTGATCCTCAGCACCTGCAGAACTCGCCTCTCCTTGGGACACAGATTGCAGGAATATTACTAAGTGGCTGGCAAATAGCGTAATGTATTACTGCTTACATCAGTGCTTGATGGATACAGAATAAAGCCTGTCTTGAAGTAACACTAATTGACTATTACACAGAAGAGCGGAGTCTGAAAGGACAGATGTTGAGTTAATGAAAAATGTGTAAATAAGGGCATGTCAGATACAGAGTTAAAGTGACACATATATTGCATGCTAACAGTTACTGGTTAACAGGTATTCACATAATACTGAGAAATGCTATAAATCCCTACATGAAGCTGCATGACGCCTAAGCAGGTCTCTGGGCCTATAGTTATCAATCAAATTCTCAGAAATATATTAATCCCATACTCGAGATGTGACTCAACTCTTGACTCAGGAAAAGTATAACACAGAAACTTTTTCTTTCCATTTCTCTTTAACTCTGTGCAATTGAGAATGAGTTGCATGGACCCCAAGCATAGAAAACACTCACGGTAAGGTTCCAGCGGATTGTGTAACTTGATGACAAATTTAATCACAATTTCAAATGGATGAGTTATTTTTCACACAGTGATAAATTCTGTGTGAATTCAGAGGAATTGACAGACAGAGCAGGGCAATGTCTTTGATCGTCCAGCTCCGCCTCCAGCTCACTCCCGCCCCAACTGTATCTGGGACTGAACCTTTTCTCCCCAAATACTGGATTAATGGTGCTGGAAGAGCACAGCAGTTCAGGCAGCATCCAAGGAGCAGCAAAAACGACGTTTCGGGCAAAAGCCCTTCATTCAGGCTTTTGCCCAAAACGTCGATTTCGCTGCTCCTTGGATCCTACCTGAACTGCTGTGCTCTTCCAGCACCATTAATCCAGTATTTGGTTTCCAGCATCTGCGGTCATTGCTTTTACCTCTTTTCTCCCCAAAGCTGACTGTTCCTGACCAGAGGAGCGCATGAGTGAGGCCCTCCCCCAGCGCTGCCATTGAGGAGCATTTACTCAGTGAGTACAAGAGGTTTGTTTGAAACAGACCGTAATGGAGAGATCAGCGCCCAGGGAAGGGAGGGAACAGCAGGCTCCTTCCAGCAGCACATCGGGATGGGAGCCTGGGACACAGAGGGGGGCTCCGAGACCGGGATTGATTCGGGGTGAGTTCAGGGAGAACCGGGGGCTGTTTGTAAGAGGCCGAGCGGAGCAGGAACTGGTCCTGGAACTTGGAGTGAGTGGGCTGGGGGGAAGAGAGAGGCCTTTCTCGGGCTGTGTGTGGGCCTGCTGAGGGGGACAGAGCGGGAAGAAGCTGCTGTGGGACATTCTTGGGGTTTACAATCCTCTGAACTCTGTTGAGATGTCATTGTTTCCCCCTGTTTGTTGAGATTGTGTAGTCAATATCGGAATCGCAGACCGACTGTAGGAATGGGATACTCCTGTAAAAGGAGTGGGTCTTGGAAAAAAATAAGGTATAGCACCGTTTTTTCTCTCTCCAACAGGTAGTGTTTTGGGAGTTTCATATTGAACTGTGTGAGCGTGAGTAGTCCAATTCATGGAGCTGTGCAGTTGTTGCTCAGTTTCTCCATCTCACTCAGTTGGTATCGAATCATATGAGAAACAAACACAATCTCCAGACAAAGAGCAGCTCAGTGCAACAATGGAATCAGATCCGTGGTTCTGGTTAAGTTGCTGGCTTATCCAAATGAATATGCAATGAATGTGACATTGATCAATATTGCCAGACTCGCCTCATGTTGATTAACGGGTGGTGTCTCTCTATCTTCCTCCAGACAAATACCTGAGGGACTAAGACACTGTGATACTTCCTCAGTTCAAAGGGAAGTGTGACCAGCTGCCTCGAGGAAACAGCAGGTATGTAGCCCATTGACATTTACATTTACACCAGTGTTGGAGGTAGATAAACTGAATCCTCATCCAAAATAGACACTCAGGGACAGCATTAAAATCTGCATTTAATAAGAACATTTTCAAAGTTACAATGAAGATAAACAAATAGATCATTCTGTTACATAGTTTCAACAACCATCCAGGAGGTAGCTACTAAGTACAGTTTCTCTCTCTCCATTCTCAGTGCACATCACCCCATTTCCAATAAGTGTCATTATTCACAGCCATCGAGTCATAGAGATGTACAGCACGGAAAGAGACCCTTCGGTCCAGCCTCTATCACTTATCCATGCTGCACATGATTTTATGAACCTCTATAAAGGTCCCTCTCCAGGGAAAACAGCTCCAGCCTATTCAGCCTCTACCACTAACTCAAATCCTCCAACCCAGATGAAGCACATTTACATGGAATTTATCTGTGACTGAGAAGGACAGCATTAATCTTTTACTGAATGGTCATCACAGACAGAGACGACAATTAAATAATGTGATTTCCAAACAATCTCTGCAAAAGTCTGAGTTTTTCACCCACCTAAATGAGCTTCTAGTGGTCGCCCATGCGCTACTCACAACACGTCCCTTCTATAACCAACTGGCAATACAACTTCATACAGTTCTGCCCATTTCTCATCAGCCTGAATGTGTGATGGTCTCCATTTCCTCATTAAGACATCATTATTAAGATAATAATATGCAGGGATATATTCAGATTCTTTTTCTATCTGGGCCTTTTTGTACAATTGCTTTAAATTTTCATCTTACTGCTGTAACTTGGTTAATTTATCTCAGCGAAAGATGTCTGCTTTGTCATCTATCTCTTCCCGGTTTGTCTCAACCATCTGATCAAACACGGTCTCTGCTAATTTCACTTCAACTTTCTTATCTGTACTCTTTGATCTCTCCTGTTTCAACTGGTGACTTTGTCACCACACAGTCTGGAAAATTCCCAGTTGCCTGAGTTTTCACTGGCTTTTCAACAGCAGCACTCCTACCAGTGAATCAACAATATCAGTAGCAAGGACACATTGTATTCCCGGAGCTGAGAGTTTGTCCACTACCCCTACCACAACTTCTCCACTCGTCACTGCACTGGACACTCTAACCTCACTTCTCACAATTCAGTGTTTCTTGTCTCAACATGAATTCCCGTTACTAGTACATTTTCAAGCAATAGTCCTTCAGAGGTACATATCATCTCATCTTTCAGCATCACAGATTGAGAGGATCTTTGTATCTCTTAATATTGAAACCACTTTACCTGATCCACCTGGCCTATGCGAGTAAACGTTACCTTCAGAGGTGGATGGTTTAAGAAGATCTGGCACCTCCCACCAGCTTGTATATTCTGGTGCAGCTTTCGAATCTCCATTGTGCTTTCTATTACCACTCTAACAAAAATCATTGGCTTATCCTGTTTCCTACATCTGGCTTCCCAGTGTTTTTCCTAACCCACCAACACTCTGATTTCATGTGGCCTATTTTATTGTAGGGAAAACACCAGAGCTTTTTAACTTCCCTTTCCCCTTCAAGGGTTTCCTTTTTAACTTGTGATAAGTCATCCTTATGACCTTCACTGAGATCTATCATTTCCTTTCCATGTGAGGATTTCTCTTATCCTCAACTTCTATCGCTCATGGATTGAAATTGGTTTTAGAAACCAAACTGTGATCCACTCATAAGCATCAGCCGTTTCAGCTGCCAATCATGCCATTTTAACTCTCTGCTCTTCCACATGGGTTTTCACTAGTTCAGGAAGTGAATTTTTGAACTCCTGTCTAAGTGCCAATTTCCAAAGTTCAAACTCTCTCTCTTTCTTTCTTTCCCTTTCTCTCTCTCCTCGTTCTGTCTTCTGCATTTAATCATAATTCAAAAGATTTCATTTCTGTTGCCCTTTCCTTGTCTTTTGCCTCTAACTCAAGTTGCTGCATTTTTCATTGAATGTTAGCCATCTCTGAAGATTCTGATGGTGTTTCCAACAAATGTAAATGCTGAGATACTGCTGTAATTATCTCTCCTTTCCACATGGAAGGACACAGACTCAATACCAGATTGTCTGCTATTTCCAGCAGCTTACCCTTAATCACCTTTTGTAAAAGGTGCCACACCCCCTCCTCTCTTGCCTCCCTTTCTGTCCTTCCTGTAGCATTTGCATCCTGGAACATTAAGCTGCCAGTCCTGCCCATCCCTGAGCCATGTTTCTGTAATTGCTATGATATCCCAGTCCAATATTCCTAACCATGCCCTAAGTTCATCTGCTTTCCCTGTGAGGCCCCTTGTTTTAAGGTAAATGCAGTTTAATTTATTAGTCCTACCTTGTCCCTGCTTGCCCTGGCTGTTTGTTTGACTCGCTTCTATTTCAATCGTCCCGAGCAGATCGAGGAAATTTCCCTGCCAGTCCCCTTACAATTTAGGTGCAATCCGTCCTTCTTGTACAGGTCACTTCTATCCCAAAAGAGATTCCAATCATCCAAAAATGTGAATCGTTCCCCATTCACCAGCTCCTTAGTCATGCATTCTTCTGCTCCATCCTCCTATTCCTGCTCTCACTAGCTTGTAGCACTGGGAGTAACCTTTTTAAATTTCTGCCTAACTCTCTCTAATCTCCCTTCAGAATCTCAACCTTTTCCCTTCCTATGTCGTTGGTTCCAATGTGAACAATGACCTCTTGCTGTCCCCTCTTCCCCCATGAGAACATTCTGCACCCTCTCTGAGACATCCTTGATCCTGGCACCAGGGAACCAACACACCATTCTGCTTTATCGCTACTGGCCACAGAAAGGTCTGTCTTTACCTCGGACTACAGAATCCCCTCACACAATTGATCTCCTGGAAGCCGATGTACCCCTCATTGCATTAGAGCCAGTCTCAGTACCAGAAACTTGGATTCTCAGGGGAACGTAGCATGAACAGCCATCACTCCCCCCACACTTTCCAAAACATCATACCTGTCCAAAGGGAAATCAAATTTGACATGAAGAGACACTGCACATCCTTGAAGACTACAGGACAATTTACCATGGCTAATCCAGCAAACCTGCACATGTTTGGACCATGAAACTAGAGCACCCAGAGGAAACTCATGGAGACGTGGGCAGAATGTGCAAACTGCACACAGATAATGAAGCACAGTTGGAATTGAATCTGTGTCCCTGGCACCACTGTGCCACTATGCCACCCTGACATGGATGGCAATAGATAAAATCTTATTCATGTTGAGGAACAGAGATTTGATGTAAAAACAGCTCCTGCAGTTTCTGCAAGTGTCATGTTTAACAGAGACAAATATATAAGTACACTCACTCATTCACAGAACACAAACTGACAGGGACAGATACTTTCAGGTACAGATGCACTCATCCATTCATATGGTTGAAGCTGTCAGGGATAGACTGGTGAATGTGTTTGTACAATCATATTGCAGAAACTGACAAGTACGTTTTGATAATACACTCATATTCCCAGAGCAGAATCTCACAGGTATATATTGATAACTACATTTTTTACATTCACCTAGAACCTAATGAGGCAGATTGATAACTAAAATCACATTGACATAGCAAACGCCAACAGGTAGAGACTGGTAATGACATTCTCATATTCACACAGCAGAATCTGACAGGGGCAGATAGATAATTGGACTGTCATCTTCACATCACAGAATCTCACAGGGAGAGATAGATAACTAGACAGTCATATTCAAATTTCAGAAACTAATGGACAGATCAGTAATGATACTTCCATATTCACAGATCAGAAACTGACAGGTACAAATTGATAGGTAAAGGTGAGGACTGCAGATGCTGGAGATTAGAGTCAGGAGTGTGGTACTGGAAAAGTACAGGTCAGGAAGCATCCAAAGAATTGACGTTTTGTTTAAAAGCCCTTCATCAGTGCAGATGGATAACTACACCAATACATTCACATCGAAGAAACTGACAGGAAAAGAATGATAACTAAACTCATCCATTCCTGTCGCTGAAAGCAACAGGTACATTTCAACATGGACCCCCACATGTTTACTTAGCAGAAGGTGGCAGGTTGACATTGATAACTACGTTCACATTTTAAGAATACAGAAACTGACATGGACGATTGATTAAGCTATCCCATTTACAGACTAGAAACTGTCATATTCACACAGTAGAAACCAACAGGTATAGGGTGAGAAATTCACATAGGTATGCACACAGCAGAATCTTACTGGAAGAGGGTGATACCTGTACACTCATATTCAAATAGCAGAAGCTTAGAGCTGCAGATTGATAGGCTCTCATTGTACGTATAAAATGGTTGGGTATATTCTCATTGGAGTTTTGAAGAACACTGTATGACCTTTAGAGCAAAAAAAAAATCTGAAGGGAGTTAAGAGTTGATGCTGGGAGTATGTCACTGCTCATGAGAGAATCCTGAGTGAAGGACATAGACAGAAGGCTTCCTGTTCAAAACTAAAAAATCAATGCAGAACATTCTCCCCTTGTTCTGTTCCACAAAGAGCAGTTACGGTTGAGTTATCAGCTTAAGTTATGCTAATGTATCCATATATCTTTTTTGATACAAAATGGAGTCTTTGGTTATGGGCACTAAATATCAAAATGAGATGAAGACCATAGCTAAAGTCTTTGTGATCTGTTCTCAGGACAGAGTGCACACAGGCAGAAGAAATGTCACAGAATTCTCATGCTTCTTAATGGTCTTCTGTTTTGAGGTATTTAATGTGACAGAAGATTGAAAGAAATTAATAACTACAGTATATACAATGTATCTGCAGCATTATTCACCATACACTTTATCTTTAACTTACTGATATGTGTGCGCTCACAGATCATATACTGATTGATACAGTTATAAGTTACCCTGATGTATCAAGGATGGAGTGAAAAAAAGATTAACCATCCATTTCATCAGAAACTTTGAGATGTTGAGATACTTGCTCTCTGACATGCCAGTGATTGAGTAAAACTGAGTAAATACAAGATTAGAGACAATAGACTGGCATTTACAGAATGAAATACTGAGTCACTTGCAAAGCAATAAATTGTTAGGATATAATACAAGTATTGATTAGCTAGAAACTGGCATAAATAACGTAACATCAGCTGTGACACTGCACATATTGTCAGTAACAATGTACAAAGTATTATCCTTTATCAAAATGCTGCAGTTATAAATACAAATGCAAGTTCAATTTGTAGAAGCTGATATTCATAGGGCATGGGAGTGGAGGGTAGTGAGTTCTACCTGAGTCTGTCCAAAGTGGTATCTGGTACTTTCAATATCCGGTACACCAACAGAGTAAAGCAACACGGTACGCTTCAGAAGGTTTGAGTTAAGTCCAGTAACATACTGTGAAATGTGTTAAGACTGTGAAATAGAGTTTACAATAAATACATCCCAGACACAGACGGGCACAGATTGGAGTCGAGAGTGTGGTGCTGGAAAAGCACAACAGATCAGGCAGCATCCGAGGAGCAGGAAAATCGTTGTTTGAAACATAAGCCCTTCATCTCGACGTTTTGGGCGTAAGCCTCTTATCCCCAGCATCTGCAGTTCTCACTTTCTCCTGGGGGCATAGATTGGAGGAATATTTCTAAGTGGCTGGCAAATAGTGTAACGTTTTACCGCTCACATCAGTGTTTGATGGTTACACAATAAAGCCTGTCTTGAAATAACACTGACTATTAGATGGAGGACCAGAGCCTCAATGGACAGATGTTGAGTTAATGTAACGTGTAAATTAGGACACGACAGATATAAAGTTAAAGTGACACATATATATAGCATGCTGACAGTTGCTGGTTAACAGGCATTCGCGTAAGACTGAGAAATGTTGTAAATCCCTGCATGAAACTGCAAGACGCCTAATTGAAAAGTGCAGCAACGTGGTTCAGTTACACTGCACGTACTTTCAAAGCACACAGTTATCGATACGTGTCTGGGCCCACATTTATCAGTCAAGTTCTCAGAAATATATTCATCCCACAGTCAAGACGTGACTCAACTCGTGACTCAAGAAAAGTATGAGATAGAAACTTTTTCTTATAATTTCTCCAATTCCGTGCAATTGAGAACGAGATGCATCAACCCCAAGGGTAGAAAACATTCACAGTCGGGTTCAGTGGTTTGTATAACTTGACAACAAATGTAATCGCAATTCCGAATGGATGACAGTTTTTTTTTCACACAGTGACAAGTTCTGTGTTAATTCCAGCCTATACAGAGGAACAGAAACAGACATGCGGAGCGAGAAACACATCATCACAACAACAAGCAAAAGAAAACCGAGCCAATACCACAGTCACTTTCTGTGTCACAGACACAAAACAAATCTCCCTCAGGAACAGAAACACCATCCACTTCACATTTCGTTGCAGATCCTGACAGATCCACATTGGATCTCACACTAACCAATCAGAGAGACCCAATGCTTGGGAATGACTCTCTGTAAACTACCCAATCAGGAGCATGACGTTCCCCCATCCCTCATTAGCATTGATGACGTCGTCAGTCTATAAAAAGGGAACTCCGAGCCCACTTTCACTTATTCTGTGTCTGACAGTGAGCGGCGCTATGGCTGATGAGAAGAAAGCTCAGCAAACCTCCAAGAAGGGCGCGAAGAAAATCATCAAGAAGGCGCCAGCGAAAGGCGGCAGGAAGAGGAGGAGGCCCAGGAAAGAAAGTTACTCCATCTACATTTACAAAGTGATGAAGCAGGTTCACCCCGACACCGGCATCTCCTCCAAGGCCATGAGCATCATGAACTCGTTCGTCAACGATATTTTCGAGCGGATCGCGGGGGAGGCTTCCCGCCTGGCCCATTACAACAAGCGCAGCACCATCAGCTCCCGGGAGATCCAGACCGCCGTGCGGCTGCTGCTGCCCGGGGAGCTGGCCAAGCACGCCGTGTCGGAGGGTACAAAGGCGGTGACCAAGTACACCAGCTCCAAGTGAAGGACCGCACTGCACTGAAACACACACACATCCACAACCCAAAGGCTCTTATAAGAGCCACCCACAACTTCACTGAAACAGCTGAATCACTGGGTTTTTAAAATTATTACGACATTTGTATTTCATGAATGTTCTGTCAAGTGTTGAGTGATCGCTGACCTTGTCCGCGCCTTATTCTCTGATACGTTCATGTGTATCCTACAGTCCCTGCCTGGGGAGAGAGTTGATGTGTAATTGTATGTATCCTGGTTACTCTGTTATTCGATCAGTTCTGGAGCTACAAACCCCGGTGGGGCATGAACCCTGAGTTTCATTCCCCATCAAACCAAGTGCCCCCCAGCAAACAAAAAAAAAGTTTCCATCGTTTATTTTTAATTTCCAAATCTCCGTAAGGGTATTGTCCGGATGCAGAGCCTTGCCAAATGCACCGAAATAAAACGAGAACAGCTGCAGAAGTGGCGGAGGGAACGTGGAGGTTTTATTTGTATCGATCTATGATGGTGTGCATTAGGGAGGGTAACTTTAAAATATTCTCGAACGATCGTGTTCACTATGAATGCACTGACTCGGGAGAACGTATTCTCATGTTGTATCAGTATATCGGGGCGCTGTTGAAATGTGAAGGAAATGATTAGTTGCAGAGTGCAGGGTTTGGCGCCTTTTTTGGGGTCCGCTTATGTTTAGTGTTTAATCCCAATTCAAGATCAGAAATGGGCAGGTTCCAGTCGGTTAGGGAATGAGGTAGAGAGTTAATGTAAAGGGCCCACTTTTCATGTAGAAATAAATTATCTCCAGTATTTGTGTATTATTCTGTGTTTAAACTGCCTACTTTTCGGTATATATTGGCGGGCTTTTCAAATTGGAAAGAAGGCGGTTGATGATTTGGTGCCGGTACTTTCCGCCCCCCTCCCCGTGCCCTCTCCGGGTTGGGGAATGAGGCAGATATCTGATTGGGAATTGGAACAACATTAGGAGGGGCTGAAGAATGGGACCAATCAGAAACGGCCGCCCCACCATCCCTCCCGAAGGTATAAGAAGCCGCAATGTGGGCGGAGTGTAGTATTCTCTCTGAAAGTGTTTGTGAGATTGTGGTCATGTCTGGAAGAGGAAAGGGCAGTGGGAAAGGTCGCGCCAAGGCGAAGTCTCGGTCGTCCCGGGCTGGCCTGCAGTTCCCGGTGGGCCGTGTTCACAGGCTCCTGAGAAAGGGTCACTATGCTGAGCGTGTGGGTGCCGGAGCGCCGGTCTATCTGGCTGCGGTGCTGGAGTATCTGACGGCTGAAATCCTGGAGCTGGCCGGCAACGCGGCCCGGGACAACAAGAAGACCCGCATCATCCCCAGGCACCTACAGCTGGCCGTGCGCAACGACGAGGAGCTCAACAAGCTGCTGGGAGGGGTGACCATCGCTCAGGGCGGGGTGCTGCCTAATATCCAGGCCGTGCTGCTGCCCAAGAAAACCGCCGCTGGGGGAGCCGCTAAAAAGTGAAGAGGTCGTTATTGAATCTGACAACCCAAAGGCTCTTTTAAGAGCCACTCACAGCATCTGTGAAAGGAGCTGAACACACCCCGTCTGTCGGATTGAATTACTTCATTTAGTTGATATCAAAGCCTTTTGCCCGAAACATCGATTTTCCTGCTTCTCGGATGCTGCTTGAATTGCTGTACTTTTCAAGCACCACTCTAATCTCCAGCATCTGCAATACCCACCTCTGCCAAACAGAAGTGCCCTATCTTTGAATTCCACCGATAGATTCATTTTACAGTTAATTTCCCATACACCGAGGGTGTTGTTTGATTGCACAGTGCTCTGAATGGGACTTCCTGCTGTCGTTTAGAAGCTTTCAAAATGAACTGGGATCAAACCAGAACAGTTGCCTCACTCTTGCAAGGGTAAGTCAAATAGCACAGAAACAGATCCTTCTGTCCAACCAGTCCATACCCAATATAATCTCAAACTAGACAAGTCCCACTTGCCTGTCCTGCCTGTCCTTGGCACATAACTATCCAAAATCTTAACAATGATCTACATTGTAACTGTATCCATATGCAATACCCCCATTTGAAGTTAATTCCACACAATCCATACTGCTTAAAAAAAACTTACTTTTAAAATCTTTTACCTTAAAAATATGTCTCATACTTTTGCAGTCTCTTACCATAAAAAAACCTACCATTCCCTTTACCTTTAGCCCTCATGATTGATCACCCATCAAGATCTCAGGTTCCAGAAAACAGAAGTCCCAGCCTATTCTTACAACGGAATCCCTCCATTCCCAACAACATCCTTGTAAAGCTTTTCTGAACCTTTTCCAGCTCAATAGTATACTTTTGATAACAGGGTGACCAGAACTTGATACGGTAATCCAGAATAGGACTCATCAACATCCTATACGACTTCAATACGACCTTCCAACTCCTGTACTCAAAGGTGTGAGCAATGAAGGCAAGCACGCTAGATGTTTTCTTCACCACACTGTCTACATGTGAAGCAACCTTTAAAAATATGTAGCTGGCCAACTAGGTCTCTCTGTTCAACAGCACTACCCAAGGCCCTATTTGTAATTGTATAAGTCCAACCGTTTCTTTTGTAAATATGCAATGGCTCAATAACTTCATCTGCCATTCCTCACGCCATTGACTAATTTAATCAAGATTTGTTTCTAAGCTGAGATAGCCGTCACTGTCCACTATCCCACCAATTTTGATGACATCTGCAAAATTACTAACCATGTCTTCTGTATTCTCATCTAAATCATTTACATAAAAAACAAACAAAAGTGGACCCAACACCGATTGGGGTGGAACACCATTGCTAACTTGCATCCAGTCTAATAAGCAACTGTCCACCTCCTTCCATCTCCTGCTGTTATGCCAATTTTATATTCAATTGGCACACTCAACCTGAATCCCATGTAATCTAACTTTGCAAATTAATCTACTATGCAGAAACTTGTAAAAGGCTTTCCCAAACTTTATGTCAATAATGTTTACCAATGTGCCCTCAATCTTCTTGGATACTCCCTCAACAATCTCAATCAACTTTGCGAAATATAATTTCCTTCTACAAAACAATCCTGACAATTCCTAATCATCCCTTGCCCTCTCCCACCACCCTTCCCCAAACCGTACATTTGAATCCTACCTTTCAGAATCCCCTCCAACAATGTACCCATCACACAAGTCAAACTCACAGGTCTATACTTCCCAGGCTTCTCCTTACATCCCTTCTTAAAGTAATAGCAAAATATGACCTGATATCCAATGTCTGCAAGGGGCACCAGAATATCCTCCTTAACTTCCCACAATGTTCTGAGACACACTAGATCAGATCTCTGAGATTACTGCAGGGGTGAACTGGATCTGCTGGTAACAAAATCGTCCACGTCGATTCACCCAAAATGGCTGACAATTAAAAAGGCAACAGCCTTAGAAAGATAACGCAAAATGGCTGAAAGGAGATGAATGTGACTAACCGTCTGTCCCAGCCTTAAATTAAAGAAAACAATGATACCTTTGAACAAAACTACTTCAAATATAATTGCCTTGAGCAGCAACAATCCCAGATCAGAACATGCCTCCAAGACAAACAAAGCAAGATTCTCAGCTGACTAATGAAAGGGTGACTATACCACCAAGTCAATAAATACCAAGTGCAAGATAGAGCATACTAAACTCCCTAGGTAGCTACAGGACCAAAAGTTAGCTATTTTGTTTCTTAATTAGATTGCATTATGCAATAATTTTAGTTAGAGATTCTACAAAATAAATATAGATACATGGAACCAAAACATTTATGACTATGTGTGAAAGTTAGTAAGTTTTTAGATGTACTCTCATTTGCCCTGGACAAACTAGATTATTCACAGCTATTAATGACAATGTACTAAGAGTAGACATTTGTCAGCCATTTTGGTTGAGCAGACATGGGTCATTTTTTGTTACCACCAGATCCAGTTCACCCCTGCAATTCTGTTTGAATTTCAGAAGATGGGAGAGGCAGAAAATAAATTTTTACATCAGTCTTTTTACTTGGAAGCAGGCAAACTCAGGAAAATGGGTATTGCTGTTTTGAAAACAGTTCACATTACAGAAAAGGTCTTTGAAAACAGGCCTAAACTGAACTAAACAGAACAGAAAGCGTTCTTACAAATCTTATAGCAACTCGTTAAAACTAAATGTCTTTGGTATTTTAAACACACATAAGTAGGACAATGGGAAATATAAGACGAATAACAGAATTTCATAAAGAAAGCACGTGAGATACAATGAATAACAGACTTCAAACTGACTCACAGATCAAGCCAGTCTGAGAGGTGTGAAAGAGTCTAGTAATTAACTTTGGAATGTGAATGAAGAGGATGCATTGAAAGATGGCATGAACAAGTGATTCTAGTGTCTGTTCAATGCCATGAGGTCATGGGAAGCTGAGGCCTGTTAAGGGACTGCCCATCATTGATTCGGTATCTTATAGGATTGAGTTTACGAAGTATGAAGAAGGATCAGAGTGATCAAGTTGTATGTGATTGTTATCAGCAAATTTATAAAAATACTGCATTATGTTATAAATTTAGAGTGTGTCACGATCTCCCTTTCAGGGCAGGTCTCTGGAGGGAATCCTTTTTCCCCTGCTTCTACTGGGTTTTGCATGAATAAATCTCCACTTGTCTGAGTTCTGCCTGTTTGCTGAGTTTGCATTCCCTTTCAGTGGGAACAGGCTCTGACAACAACAACTACCTCTTTGATCTTTAAGGTGCCCTACTCTCTTTCTCTCCCTCATTGTTAACTGTTTTGAATTATCTTGTAGAATCTCGTTGAATCATGCTTAACCTTATCTGCCAAGAATATCTGGTATCCCTCTCTTTGATTTCCTAATCTCCCTCCCAAGAATGCCCTTACTTTTTGCATAATGTTCAAGAGATGCATTTCAGTTGTCTATGTCTAATATATGATTTATTTGTACTTCCAAATAAAAAATTGACTTTGCTGGTCCTCTGATGCTGTGCTTTTCCAGTTTCATTTTCATCAACTCTGACTGTCCTTACTAAAAACCTTACATTTATCCACATTATAGGCAGCATGGTGGCACAGTGGTTAGCACTGCTGCCTCACAGTGCCAGAGACCTGGGTTCAATTCCTGCCTGAGGCGACTGACTGTGTGGAGATTGCACATCCTCCCCATGTCTGCGTGGGTTTCCTTTGGGTGCTCTGGTTTCCTCCCACAGTCCAAAAATGCACAGGTTTGGTGGATTGGCCATGCGAAATTGCCCGTAGTGTTAGGTGAAGGGGTAAATGTAGGGGAATGGGTCTGGGTGGGTTATGCTTTGGTGGGTCGGTGTGGACTTGTCGGGCTGAAGGGCTTGCTTCCACACTGTAAGTAATCTAATTAAGTTGCTTTTGCCCATTGACTTCTCCTCAACACAATCACAATGCATCTTCTTTCACACCTCACCATCCAACCCAATTTTATGTCTTTTCTCAATCTGGAGATATTACATTTAGTTTTCTTTTCTAAATCATTGTGACTATATTGTGAAGAGTTGGATTCTAATCATGATTCTTGCCATGATTCCTAGTCATAGCTTATTATCGAAAAAATTATCCATTTCCTCCCTATACGTGTTGAGTGGCCAATCATTCCCCAATTATCTCTAACTTGCTTTTTAAATAGATTGGTTACATTAGCTAACCCACAATCTGTGGGAAACATTGCAATGCCTCTGGAATCTTAGAAAAGGACAATTCTCTATTTCTGTGACCACTATGTTAAGTACTCTGGGATGTGGATGACCAGGCCCAGCTGTTTCCCAGCTTCAATCCTATCCATTATCCCAACACAATTTTCCAAACAATATTGATTTGTTTCAGTTCTTCGCTCTCGCTGAACTCTGTGTTCCCCAACATTCCTGGTGCATCATTTATGTCGTCCTTTGTGATCAGAGAACAACATTTATGTATTTGGGTGGATAGCCATTTTTGCTCCCTTTTATGGACTGCCTCTTATTGATCTTTGTGTTCACGAACCCATGTTTTTTTTTTCCAATTTCCTCTTTACATATTTATCAATGCTTTAACAGTTAATTTTGTTTTCAAAACATCTGCATGCTTATTCCAGTCCTCATTTTCTCTCTCTTAATCAATGCCCTTGATCCCATTGTTTGCTGAACTTTAAATTGTGGCAAAAGTGAGGACTGCAGATGGTGGAGATCAGAGTCAAGATTAGAGGGTTGCTGGAAAAGCACAGCAGGTCAGGCAGCATCCGAGGAGGGGAAAATCAACGGTTTGGGCATTCCTTCATCAGGCATAAGGCTGGAAGCCTCCAGGATGGAGCGATAAAAGGGAGTTGGGTGTGTGTGTGTGTGTGTGTGTTGGGGAGAAAGTAGTTAAGAGTTTAATAGATGGATGGAGGTGGGGATGATGGTAATAGGTCAGAGAGGAGGGTGGAGCGGATAGGTGTGCAGGAAAATTGGCAGGTAGGACAGGTCATGAGGATGCTGCTGAGCTGGCAGGTTTGAACTGGTGTAAAGTAGGGGGGAGGGGAAATGAGGAAACTGGAAAAGTTCACGAAGTTGATTCTAAGCTTACTGTGAATCCTCTTGTAAGGATGGCTCCCTTGAAGAAGTTCTCCCCCTCTCTCGACAAAGATCTCAGTGAGTTTCTCCCTCACTGCAACCCCCATATCATCTCCTCTGCCCTGAATTATAAATTGTTCCCAGGCTTTATGTTTGTCTGTTTATTTTCTAACCGATTTGTATGCCTATTCTTGGGATCTCACAGAACCCTAAAGATTTGTTAAGTTTACAAAAATAATACAAAAATTGTGTAAATTGTAAAACTTTCCAAACTCAGGGCAACCTCCATCTGAAAAGTTAAATCCAGTTGATGGAGGGAGACATCAGCTTGATAGAGGGCAAGATTCTGTCTAAGCCGCACACGATAATCACTTGGAAATATATCCCCTTTACTTCACCGTCACTTGATCAAGACTTTTGAAATCCCTGTTCATGGCATTGTAGGCAGCACATGGACAAAAGCTGTTCCAGAAGGTGGCTCACCACCGCCTGCTCAAAGTGGAATAAATGCTCGGCTCAGCCAGCGACGTCCACGTCCCCAGAGAGAATAAACAAAAACACCTGGGGTTTTTCGTTGTGGCATACAATACATCAGAAGGTTTCTGTCTGCAGCATACCTGACACTAACATCTGTTGTCCACGATACACTAAATCGAGGCCCAGAGACGTTATTGCACACCCCTGCTCCAGGTCTGATTTTTGCACACGCCTCCTGAACCAGAAACAGGGACTAACACAGTGATGCAAGACTCTCTCCTACAGTTACACTCTGCCTTAGTAAGAGTGTTCCACTTATTTCATTTGTGTTACTATTTTCCAGTTATGTTACTTTCTTAAAGGAATTAATATTTGTGGATGAGGGTCAGCAGGATTACATACCACAGTTAACATAAGATCAGACGTGATGTTATTGAATGGGGGAGCACAGGGGATGGGCCGAGTGGCCGCCAGTTTCTCCGCTCCCGGATCAGATTGTGAGAGAGCCGGAGGGAGGAGTTATTAACATGACCCGGGAATGAGCTCCATTGGAGCTTCATAAAGGGACAATGTCCCAGCTTGAAACCTTCTCTGCCCTTTCCCCCACAGCCCCAGTTCCTTTGGTCAAACTGGGACAAAAGGGAATTGGGGAAATGACCAATTAGTGTTTGTTTCTGGGAAGCAGTGGGAAAAGCAGCGCATGCGTGATGCTGTCCCTCCTCCAATGATGATTGTTTCTGTCCAGAGGAGCGCTGCCATTGAGGAGCATTTACTCAGTGAGTACAAGAGGTTTGTTTGAAACAGACCGCAATGGAGAGATCAGCGCCCAGGGAAGGGAGGGAACAGCAGGCTCCTTCCAGCAGCACATCGGGATGGGAGCCTGGGACAGAGAGGGGGCTCCGAGACCGGGATTGATTCGGGGTGAGTTCAGGGAGAACCGGGGGCTGTTTGTAAGAGGCCGAGCGGAGCAGGAACTGGTCCCGGAACTTGGAGTGAGCGGGCTGGGGGTGGGGTATGAGAGAGTGGGGGTGGGGTAGGAGAGAGGGGGGGGGCGGCGGGTGGTGACAGAGAGACCTTTCTTGGGCTCTGTGTGGGCCTGCTGAGGGACATTCTTGTGGTTTGTAATCCCCTAAACGCTGATGGGCATTCATTGTTTGGCTTCTGTTTCACGCTGTTTGTTGCGAATAGACATTGAATTGTAGGTAATTAAAGGCCAGTACTCGAAATGAGATAGTAGTGTCCGTTGTTCTTCCTTCAACATTTCGTGTATTGGGAGCTGAATATTGAACTGTGTAATGGCGTTAATGCAGTTGTTTAGTTTTTTATACCTTAATAAATTGTGAAATTCTAAAACAATCAATAAAAGATTGGGAGGAGCTCCAGGGTCGAGTGTAAGCTGGCCTTGCTCTGTTCACATTGCCCTGTTTAAAAACAGAATTATCATGATCATGACCTGAATGTTGCCTTGATCAGTTGATGTCTTTCTACTCCGCTAATGGTGATTTACAGGACCTAATGGTGATTTATCTCTTGTCTTCCTGCGGGCAAATGATTGATAGACCAAGATAATGTAATATTTCCTCGGTACAAAGCCAAGTGAACAGCTGCTTCTAACAACAGAGCAGATATGATACTGTTGTCCGATTGGAGAACATCCTTTCCACAGTCAGTGGATTGAGTCAGACATATATTGAGCTCAATTTCCCCAAGTACACATTCAGTCCAAGAGTCAAACACAACTGAGGAGATTTTTTTATTTCTCCCTGTACTCAATGCATAACAACTCAGTTCCAAGAAATGCCATTATGCATAGTCAATTATTATTTGCAGCATCAGAAGAGGGATAGACTGTATCCTCATATGAAGTAGGCATTCAGGAACTTCATTAACTCCACATGTAGTAAAGGCAATTTTAAAGTTACAATCAAGGTGAACAAGCAGATCATGCTGTCACATTGTTACAGCAAGGATTTCTGAAGGAGATATTGAGTGCAGATATATAAGGAAACTTTGGCATTATCACTAACTGAGAAGGGCAAAATTAATCTTTAGATTAACAGAAATCCTATGTGCACACACACCATTCTTTCTTGCACAGCTACTGACTGATTTACAATAGTTGCAAATTTGTACACATAAGACATAGACGAATGTTTTGAATTTATTTGCATTTTGGCACTTTATGGTAATTTTGAGTAGCCATCACTGATTATGAAATGCAAACTCTAAAGTGTAATAGTGATGAAGATTTAACTTACTTGGTGTTCCTACACACCATGACTGCCCCACTGTCAATTCTAACATGTCAGATCTTCTGTCTTCTTTGAATTTGAATCACAGCCCTGAAAAGAAAGCATGTTTAATTTGAGACTAATAAATCATTTAAAATGTAACCTTTCAGCCTCAGGTACGGAACGATTCTGTGTTTAAGATAAAAAGCAGGAGTCTGCTCCTAGCTTAAAAATTATTCTAAACCGATCATTGAAGAGATTCTGACACAATCTGTCAGGAAGCCATTTTATCGTCAAAGCTTGCCCTCCTCACTAAGATGCTATTTTGTAAAATAATGATATCTGATATGCAAGCTGTGCAAGGTTACGTTATGACCTCTCCCACTTAGTCCCTCTTTATGAGAGGGACTTACCTCACCAACAGGCAGTGACTCGGCTGGATCTGTTTTTCCCACCTGATGGATGGTTGGGGGCCTACAGGAGTGATCAGTTAAGTGCATACGGACCTGTTAATTAACTTCTCATCATTCCAAATTATTGTCTTTCCGCAGTCTGTCTAATTAAGAACATGCAATTTTTTTTGGTAAAGTTTTGTAAAAAGGAAGCCTGTTTGAGACAGAAGAGTGGAGCAGTCTGCGAGGGCTCTTAAAGGAAGAGCTGGTATCCTACTTTTCTCAGGCTTTAGGTGTCAATGTTACGTTGTAACAGTGATGCTATTGGTAAATAAAGGGCAAGGATAACATTGAACTAAACTGTTTGTAAGAGGTTTTTATTCCAGACTATCAAACAGTACGATCTCCAGGACGAACCAAGAGAGGCTGATAGGTCTGAGTCCACAAGGGATTCCCTGGGCCATCTCAAATCTGTACTTTAACAATATGAATAGGAAGGGTTTAGAGAGAGATGAGCTAAGTGCTGGCAAATGGGACCAGATTAGGTTAGAATATCTGGACAAGTTGGACCAAAGTTTGCATGCTTTCTGTCTCCATGACCCGATGACTCCTCAGTAACTCCTGCCCTGTTGGTGAGCACAGTTTCCCTCCGTCTCTATACTTAATGTGGGCGGCACGGTGGCACAGTGGTTAGCACTGCTGCCTCACAGCGCCAGAGACCCGGGTTCAATTCCCACCTCAGGCGACTGACTGTGTGGAGTTTGCACGTTCTCCCCGTGTCTGCGTGGGTTTCCTCCGGGTGCTCCGGTTTCCTCCCACAATCCAAAGATGTGAATTGGCCATGCTAAATTGCCCCTAGTGTTAGGTAAGGGGTAAATGTAGGGGTATGGGTGGGTTGCGCTTCGGCGGGGCGGTGTGGACTTGTTGGGCCGAAGGGCCTGTTTCCCCACTGTAAGTAATCTAATCTTAAACCCTACTTCATGGACGGTTGTTGAAACCATGCAACAATGTGGCCTATTTGTCTATCTTCATTGTAACTTTGAAAATGCTCTGAATAATTGCAGATTTTAATGTTGTTCCTGAATGTCTATTTTGGATGAGGATTCAGTTTATCTATCTCCAACACTGGTGTGTAAACGTCAATGGGCTACATACCTTCTGTTTGTTAGAGGCAGCTGGTCACTCTTTGCTTTGAACTGAGGAAGTATTACAGTGTCTTAGTCCCTCAGGTGTTTTTCTGGAGGAAGACACAGGGACACCACCTGTAAATCAACATGAGGCTAGTCTGGCAAGATTGAACTGATCATTGTCACATTCATTGTATCTTCATTAGGATGTGTGTTGTCTTTTTCTTTAACGCCAACAACTTAACCAGAATCACGGATCTGATTCCATTGTTGCCCTGAGCTGCTCCTTGTCTGGGGATTGTTTGTTTTTCATGTGATTCGATACCAGTTGATTTGGAGATGTTGGTGCCGGACTGGGGTGCACAATGTTACACGTCAAGTGCTTCCAAAAAAACTGTTAGACGAGAACCTGGTGTTGTGTGATAACAGTTGAGTGAGATCCAGAAACTGAGCAACAAATGCCCAGCACCATGAATGGGAATACTCAACCACCAGGATACTGACACAGTTCAATATCCAACTCCCCAAATACCTGTTAGAAATAGGAAACCGGCGCTAATTCTAATGTTTTTACCAAGATCCCAGTGTATATCCTTTTACAAGAGCATCCCATTCTTACAGTTGGTCCGCACTACCTCAAGAAAGAGCGGGAAACATATTCAAATTAAAACCCGGTTCAGAGGATTGTAAACCCCAAGAATATCCCACAGCAGCTTCTTCCCGCTCTGCCTCCCTCAGCAGGCCCACACACAGCCCGAGAAAGGCCTTTCTCTTCCCCCCAGCCCGCTCACTCCAAGTTCCGGGACCAGTTCCTGCTCCGCTCGGCCTCTTCCCTGGGCGCTGATCTCTCCATTACGGTCTGTTTCAAACACCCGGAGGAAACTCCACACAGTCAGTCGCCTGAGTCGGGAATTGAACCTGGGTCCCTGGTGCTGTGAGGCAGCAGTGCTAACCACTGTGCCACCGTGCCTCCCACTTAAAAGTCAGATTTGGGGAGAAAAGGTTCAGTCCCAGATACAGTTGGGGCGGGAGTGAGCTGGAGGCGGAGCTGGATGATCAAAGCCATTTCCCTGCTCTGTCAGTCACTCAGTTTCCTCTCCGGACCCGCCTCTCACTCTCTGTCAGCTGTTTCTCAGTCAGGTCCGGCCGGGTTATATAAAAAAGGAAGGGGAGGCAGCTCGGCTCTCATTCAGCAGCGATTGGACTGAAGAAGCGTGATGTCTGGAAGAGGTAAAGGAGGCAAAGGCCTGGGAAAAGGCGGAGCGAAGCGGCACCGCAAAGTGCTCCGTGATAACATCCAGGGCATCACCAAACCAGCCATCCGGCGCCTGGCTCGCCGTGGCGGGGTCAAGCGCATCTCGGGTTTGATCTACGAGGAGACCCGCGGGGTGTTGAAGGTTTTCCTGGAGAATGTGATCAGGGATGCGGTCACCTACACCGAGCACGCCAAGCGCAAGACGGTCACCGCCATGGATGTGGTGTACGCTCTGAAACGTCAGGGCCGCACTCTCTATGGATTCGGCGGCTGAACATAAAGCGACCCTTTTCCAGCGAACCCAAAGGCTCTTTTCAGAGCCACCCAAACCCTTCGACAGAGAGCGGAGACCTGAGGACGGGGAAGGCAGCGCACACTGAGGGAACTGTTACTGTGGCCGGTTATTTCACGTTTATCTCAACTTTCAAAATTATTTCAGTTTCGAAAATTTACTAATACCGTGTTCTGCGGTACAGTAGAGAGCGTTGGGAGTGGACGGTTCACTTTGTTGCTGTTTACCGTGGCGAATGATTTTAAAATTGCAAGTATTCCTACAGTGTGGATAAGAGACTATTCGGCCAATCGAGACTCTACTGTTGTGCAACCTGGTTATTCCATGTAAAGAATCGCATCTTTTTAATTGTAAGGTGCAGCAGCACCATTAGGCCATTCTGCCCCTCCAGTTTGTTCTGCCATTCGATCCTGCCTGATATTTCTCAAACTTATTCTTGTGCCCGCTCCCCATAACCTCCGATCCTCTTTCTCGTGAATACCTGTCCATCTCAGTAATGATATTAACGTGTACTTGGCTGTCCATGCCATGAATGATAATTTGTTTTTAATTTATTGTGGAACCCAGACAAGTAATAATTTGGATGAAATAAAAATGACTGATAAAGTGTGGTTCTGTAATTTTACTAGTGTACACTGTTTCAGCATTTAAGATGTTCACATCGGCGGTTTTCCGATTGATTCACGGCGGATACAAGTTCGGTTGCTCATCCAGGGAGCGCAGGAAGCGGTAGGAGACATCAGGACAGTATTTCTCTTGGAATTCAGTTAAAAACAAAAGGCAGCGGCAGTGAATTTGCAACTAATGAGATCTTCAATCAGAGATTGCGGAAAAATATTAATTAGATGAGTGATGTTCACATCAAATTTTGGTATTGGGTGAGATATTTGTGGAAAAAACCTATCTCCTCATTGACTCCCTTTGCGATTACATGGCTTTGTGAGGTGGAGGCAGGAGAGAAAAGGGGATAAATGGCGCCAAGAGACCAAAGGTGTTTTTTTCGAATACGTAACTAAACTTTACACAATCTCACCCGTGACACTATTCTAGACTCATAGAACATTGCACGGTCAGTGCCTGAGTGATCAATGAGGAATAATGCAGTTCCAGACACTTTTACAATCGTACTCTATATACCAGGGGACTGGAGAGTAGCGAATGTTGTGCCCCTGTTCAAAAAAGGGAATAGGGATAACCCCGGGAATTACAGGCCAGTTAGTCTTACTTCTGTGGTAGGCAAAGTAATGGAAAGGGTACTGAGGGATAGGATTTACGAGTATCTGGAAAGACACTGCTTGATTAGGGACAGCCAGCACGGATTTGTGAAGGGCAGGTCTTGCCTTACAAGTCTTATTGAATTCTTCGAGGAGGTGACCAAGCATGTGAATGAGGGTAGAGCAGTGGATGTAGTGTACATGGATTTTAGTAAGGCATTTGATAAGGTTCCCCATGGTAGGCTTATGCGGAAAGTCAGGAGGCATGGGATAGAGGGAAATTTGGCCAATTGGATAGAAAACTGGCTAACCGGTCGAAGTCAGAGAGTGGTGGTAGATGGTAAATATTCAGCATGGAGTCCAGTTACAAGTGGAGTTCCGCAGGGATCAGTTCTGGGTCCTCTGCTGTTTGTAATTTTTATTAATGACTTAGATGAGGGAGTCGAAGGGTGGGTCAGTAAATTTGCAGATGATACAAAGATAGGTGGAGTTGTGGACAGTGAGGAGGGCTGTTGTCGGCTGCAGAGGGACTTAGATATGATGCAGAGCTGGGCTGAGGAGTGGCAGATGGAGTTCAACCCTGCCAAGTGTGAGGTTGTCCATTTTGGAAGAACAAATAAGAATGCGGAATACAGGGTTAATGGTAGGGTTCTTGGTCAGGTGGAGGAACAGAGGGATCTTGGGGTCTATGTACATAGATCTTTGAAGGTTGCCACTCAGGTGGATAGAGTTTGTAAGAAGGCCTATGGAGTATTATCGTTCATTAGCAGAGGGATTGAATTCAAGAGTCGTGAAGTGATGTTGCAGCTGTACAGGACTTTGGTTAGGCCACATTTGGAGTACTGTGTGCAGTTCTGGTCGCCTCACTTTAGGAAAGATGTGGAAGCTTTGGAGAGGGTGCAGAGAAGATTTACGAGGATGTTGCCTGGAATGGAGAGTAGGTCGTACGAGGATAGGTTGAGAGTTCTCGGCCTTTTCTCGTTGGAACGGCGAAGGATGAGGGGTGACTTGATAGAGGTTTATCAGATGATCAGAGGAATAGATAGAGTAGACAGTCAGAAACTTTTTCCCCGGGTACAACAGAGTGTTACAAGGGGACATAAATTTAAGGTGAAGGGTGGAAGGTATAGGGGAGATGTCAGGGGTGGGTTCTTTACCCAGAGAGTGGTGGGGGCATGGAATGCGCTGCCCGAGGGAGTGGTAGAGTCACATTCATTGGCGACCTTTAAGCGGCATTTGGATAGGTACATGGATGGGTGCTTAATCTAGGATAGAAGTTCGGCACAACATCGTGGGCCGAAGGGCCTGTTCTGTGCTGTATTGTTCTATGTTCTATGTTCTATAATAATATCCAATAAAAAAGAGATAGAAATCTAGCGATGTTAGGTATAACGGCCCGGGAACATCACATTAAAAGAAAAGTAATTCAACCGGCAGAGTTGTGTTCAGCCCCTTTCACAGATGCTGTGAGTGGCTCTTAAAAGAGCCTTTGGGTTGTCAGATTCAATAACGGCCGCTTCACTTTTTAGCAGATCCCCCAGCGGCGGTTTTCTTGGGCAGCAGCACGGCCTGGATATTAGGCAGCACCCCGCCCTGAGCGATGGTCACCCCTCCCAGCAGCTTGTTGAGCTCCTCGTCGTTGCGCACGGCCAGCTGTAGGTGCCTGGGGATGATGCGGGTCTTCTTGTTGTCCCGGGCCGCGTTGCCGGCCAGCTCCAGGATTTCAGCCGTCAGATACTCCATCACCGCAGCCAGATAGACCGGCGCTCCGGCACCCACACGGTCAGCATAGTTACCCTTTCTCAGGAGCCTGTGAACACGGCCCACCGGGAACTGCAGGCCAGCCCGGGACGACCGAGACTTCGCCTTGGCGCGACCTTTCCCACTGCCCTTTCCTCTTCCAGACATAGTCACAATCTCACAGACACTTTCAGAGAGAATACTACACCCCGCCCACATTGCGGTCTCTTATACCTTCGGGAGGGATGGTGGGGCGGCCGTTTCTGATTGGTCCCATTGTTTAGCCCCTCCTAATGTTGTTCCAATTCCCAATCAGATATCTGCCTCATTCCCCAACCCGGAGAGGACACGGAGAGGAGGGCGGAAAGTACCGGCACCAAATCATCAACCGCTTTCATTACAATTTGAAAATCCCGCCAAATTCCAAACAAAGGATTATGTTTTACCTGAAAAAACAGAGGAAGTTCAAAAAACATTAACACGCATGTTAATTTACTTTTAGTTTACAAATGTATAATTCACACGGTCTTACTCTCCTTAATTTGCCAATCTGTATCTGATCTGAAAGTGGGTTATTTTCTAAACCTTGAGAAGGAGCTGAAACAAAACAGGCCAAACACTGCAGTTCGATCAGATTCAGCAAAAGCGTCAGCCCGGTAGCTGTGTTGGAGTTCTCTCGGTTCTTTTTGAAAGTCTCTCACCGACAACAGGAAGATTTATTTTGCATTGCGAAAAAACGGATCAAACCCGTGCACTGGAAATGTACAGTAAATCAGAAAGTAAACTGCATCAATCGTGGGACGGAAAGACGTGGGCATTTTTCTGCCAGGGGTGAAGCAAGATGAAAAAATGACTCACTGGCGCTTGATCAGCACTCTCCAACCCCACTCGCGAATAATTTGGAAAGCACTTATTATTAACACAAAAACATATAACACAAAAACATATAACACTATAAGGTAAAATGCGTTATCAAGGAACACTTGAACTAAAACATAGAAATCTTTTTTTAAAAATGGTTCTGCTGTCTCAGGGAAGTTGTGGGTGGCTCTTATAAGAGCCTTTGGGCTGTGGATGTGTGTGTTTCAGTGCAGTGCGGTCCTTCACTTGGAGCTGGTGTACTTGGTCACCGCCTTTGTACCCTCCGACACGGCGTGCTTGGCCAGCTCCCCGGGCAGCAGCAGCCGCACGGCGGTCTGGATCTCCCGGGAGCTGATGGTGCTGCGCTTGTTGTAATGGGCCAGGCGGGAAGCCTCCCCCGCGATACGCTCGAAAATATCGTTGACGAACGAGTTCATGATGCTCATGGCCTTGGAGGAGATGCCGGTGTCGGGGTGAACCTGCTTCATCACTTTGTAGATGTAGATGGAGTAACTTTCTTTCCTAGTCCTTTTCCTCTTCTTGCCGCCCTTCGCTGGCGCCTTCTTGATGATTTTCTTCGCGCCCTTCTTGGAGGTTTGCTGAGCTTTCTTCTCATCAGCCATAGCACCGCTCACTGTCAGACACAGAATAAGGGAAAGTGGGCTCGGAGCTCCCTTTTTATAGACTGACGACGTCATCAATGCTAATGAGGGATGGGGGAACGTCATGCTCCTGATTGGGTAGTTTACACAGAGTCAAGCCAAAACATTGTTTCTCTCTGATTGGATCACACACTAACCAATGTGGATCTGTCAGGATCTGCAACGAAATGTGAAGTGGATGGTGATTCGTTTGCTGGATTAGTGGTGCTGGAAGAGCACAGCAGTTCAGGCAGCATCCAAGTAGCTTCGAAATCGACGTTTCGGGCAAAAGCCCTTCATCAGGATCTGTTCCTGTCAGTCTGACTGAGGGAGATTTGTTTCTTGTTGTGACACAGAAAGTGACTGTGGTATTGGCTCGGTTTTCTTTTGCTTGTTGTTGTGATGATGTGTTTCTAGCTCCGCATGTCTGTTTCTGTTCCTCTGTATAGGCTGGAATGAACGGAGAACTTGTCACTGTGTGAAAAAAAGCTCTCATCCATTCGAAATTGCGATTACATTTGTTGTCAAGTTACACAAACCACTGGAACCTGACTGTGAATGTTTTCTTACACTTGGGGTTGATGCATCTCGTTCTCAATTGCACGGAGTTGGAGAAATTATAAGAAAAAGTTTCTATGTCATACTTTTCTTGAGTCACGTCTTGACTGTGAGATGAATATATTTCTGAGAACTTGACTGATAAATGTGGGCCCAGACACGTATCGATAACTGTGTGCTTTGAAAGTACGTGCAGTGTAACTGAACCACGTTGCTGCACTTTTCAATTAGGCGTCTTGCAGTTTCATGCAGGGATTTATAACATTTCTCAGTCTTACGCGAATGCCTGTTAACCAGCAACTGTCAGCATGCTATATATATGTGTCACTTTAACTTTATATCTGTCGTGTCCTAATTTACACATTTTACATTAACTCAACATCTGTCCAACAAGGCTCTGGTCCTCCATCTAATAGTCAGTGTTATTTCAAGACAGGTTTTATTCTGTAACCATCAAACACTGATGTGAGCGGTAAAACGTTACACTATTTGCCAGCCACTTAGAAATATTCCTCCAATCTATACCCCCAGGAGAAAGTGAGAACTGCAGATGCTGGGGATCAGAGGCTTATGCCCAAAACGTCGAGATGAAGGGCTTATACTTCAAACAACGATTTTCCTGCTCCTCGGATGCTGCCTGACCTGTTGTGCTTTTCCAGCACCACACTCTCGACACCAATCTGTGCCCGTCAGTTTCTGGGATGTATTTATTGTAAACTCTATTTCACAGTATTGACATGTCAGTATGTTACTGGACTGTAACTCAAACCTTCTGAAGTGTACCTTGTTGCTTTACTGTGTTGGTGTACCAGATATTGAAAGTACCAGATACCACTTTGGACAGGCTCAGGTAGAACTCACTACCCTCCACTCCCATGCCCTTTGAATATCAGCTTCTGCAAATTGAACTTGCGTTTGTATTTATAACTGCAGCATTTTGATAAAGGATAATACTTTGTACATTGTTACTGACAATATCTGCAATGTCACTGCGGATATGACATTGTTTATGCCAGTTTCTAGCTAATCATCCTAACAATTTATTGCTTTGCAAGTGACTCAGTATTTCATTCTGTAAATGCCAGTTTATTGTTTCTAATCTTGCATTTACTCAGTATCAGTCAATCACTGGCACGTCAGAGAGCAAGTATCTCAACATCTCAAAGTTTCTGATGAAATGGATGGTTAATTTTTTTTCCACTCCATCCTTGATACATCAGGGTACTTATAACTGTATCAATCAGTATATGATCTGTGAGCACACACATATCAGTATGTTAAAGATAAAGTAAATGATGCTGCAGATACAGTGTATATGCTGTAGTTATTAATTTCTTTCAATCTTCTGTCGCTTTAAATACCTCAAAGCAGAAGACCATAAGAAGCATGAGAATTCTGTGACATTTCTATCTGCCTGTATGTACTCTGTCCTGAGAACAGATCACAAAGACTTTAGTTATGGTCTTCATCTCATTTTGATGTTTAGTGCCCATAACCAAAGACTCCATTATGTATCAAAAAGATATATGGATACATTAGCATTAATTAAGCTGATAACTCAACCGTAACTGCTGTCTGTTGAACATAACAAGGGGACAATGTTCTGCATTGTTTTTTTTAGACAGAAGGTTTCCTGTTCAAAACTGTGTCCCTCACTCAGGATTCTGTCATGAGCAGTGACGTACTCCCAGCATCAACTCTTAACTCCCTTCAGATCATTTTTTTTGCTCTAAAGGTCATACAGTGTTCTTCAAAACTCCAATGAGAATATACCCAACCATTTTATACATACAATGAGAACCTATCAATCTGCAACTCTAAGCTTCTGCTATTTGAATATGAGTGTACAGGTATCACCCTCTTCCAGTAAGATTCTGCTGTGTGCATACCTATGTGAATTTCTCACCCTATACCTGTTGGTTTCTACTGTGTGAATATGACAGTTTCTAGTCTGTAAATGGGATAGCTTAATCAATCGTCCATGTCAGTTTCTGCATTCTTAAAATGTGAACGTAGTTATCAATGTCAACCTGCCACCTTCTGCTAAGTAAACATGTGGGGGTCCATGTTGAAATGTACCTGTTGCTTTCAGCGACAGGAATGGATGAGTTTAGTTATCATTCTTTTCCTGTCAGTTTCTTCGATGTGAATGTATTGGTGTAGTTATCCATCTGCACTGATGAAGGGCTTTTAAACAAAACGTCAATTCTCCTGCTCCTTGGATGCTTCCTGACCTGTACTTTTCCAGTACCACACTCCCGACTCTAATCTCCAGCATCTGCAGTCCTCACCTTTACCTATCCATTTGTACCTGTCAGTTTCTGATCTGTGAATATGGAAGCATCATTACTGATCTGTCCATTAGTTTCTGAAATTTGAATATGACTGTCTAGTTATCTATCTCTCCCTGTGAGATTCTGTGATGTGAAGATGACAGTCCAATTATCTATCTGCCCCTGTCAGATTCTGCTGTGTGAATATGAGAATGTCATTACCAGTCTCTACCTGTCGGCGTTTGCTATGTCAATGTGATTTTAGTTATCAATCTGCCTCATTAGGTTCTAGGTGAATGTAAAAAATGTAGTTATCAATATATACCTGTGAGATTCTGGTCTGGGAATGTGGGTGTGTTATCAAAATGTACTTGTCAGTTTCTGCAATGTGAATGTGTTTGTGCAATCACCAGTCTATCCCTGACAGCTTCAACCATATGAATGGATGAGTGCATCTGTACCTGAAAGTATCTGTCCCTGTCAGTTTGTGTTCTGTGAATGAGTGAGTGTACTTATATATTTGTCTCTGTTAAACATGACACTTGCAGAAACTGCAGGAGCTGTTTTTACTTCAAATCTCTGTTCCTCAACATGAATACAATTTTATCTATTGCCATCCATGTCAGGGTGGCATAGTGGCACAGTGGTGCCAGGGACATAGATTCAATTCCAACCTTGGTTCATTATGCAGTTTGCACATTCTGCCCACGTCTCCATGAGTTCCCTCTGAGTGCTCTAGTTTCATGGTCCAAACATGTGCAGGTTTGCTGGATTAGCCGTGGTAAATTGTCCTGTAGTCTTCAAGGATGTGCAGTGTCAGTGGGTTAACTATGGAAAACGTGGAGTTATGGGGGTTGGGTGGGGTCTACATCTGGGTGGGATCCACTGTGGAGAGTTGTTGCAGGGGGATGGGCCAAATGACCTCTGTCTGCACGAGAGAAATTCTATATACTGTAAAGGAATGGGAGACTTTATCTATCATCGTCAGTCTCAACAGTGTAAAGCAGTTTGGATAATTTCCACAGCTTTTATTCAACGGTACAATTTTTGATTTTAAGTTATATTCTGCATCTGTATTTGAATTTATTGTTCACATGTTTATAACCACACCACTTTATGAGAGCTTTCTCACTCCGAGTCCAATAACCTCTGGGTATCTGTCTGAATGTGTACCTTTTCATTCCAAATTTGATTTCCCTTTGGACAGGTATGATGTTTTGGAAAGTGTAGTGGGGTGGGCGGTGATGGCTGTTCATGCTACGTTCCCCCGATAATCCAAGTTTCTGGTACTGAGACTGGCTCTAATGCAATGAGGGGTACATCGGCTTCCAAAAGATCAATTGTGTGAGGGGATTCTGTAGTCCGAGGTACAGACAGACGTTTCTGTGGCCAGTAGCGATAAAGCAGAATGGTGTGTTGGTTCCCTGGTACCAGGATCAAGGATGTCTCAGAAAGGGTGCAGAATGTTCTCACGAGGGAAGAGGGGACAGCAAGATGTCATTATCCACACTGGACATAGGAAGGGAAAAGGTTGAGATTCTGAAGGGAGATTACAGAGAGTTAGGCAGAAAGTTAAAAAGGTAACTCCCAGTGCTAAAAGCTAGTGAGAGCAGGAATAGGAGGATAGAGCAGATGAATGCATGACTGAGGAGCTGGCGAATGGGGAACAATTCACATTTTAGGATGATTGAAATTTCTTTTGGGGTAGAAGTGACCTGCACAAGAAGGACGGATTGCACCTAAATTGTAAGGGGACTAATTTACTGGCAGGGAAATTTCCTCGATCTGCTCGGGATGATTTAAACAGAAGCGAGTCAAACAAACTGTCAGGGCAAGCAGGGACAAGGTAGGACTAATAAATTAAACTGCATTTACCTTAAAACAAGGGGCCTCACAGGGAAAGCAGATGAACTTAGGGCATGGTTAGGAACATTGGACTGGGATATCATAGCAATTACAGAAACATGGCTCAGGGATGGGCAGGACTGGCAGCTTCATGTTCCAGGATGCAAATGCTACAGGAAGGAAAGAAAGGGAGGCAAGAGAGGAGGGGGTGTGGCATTTTGAGAAGGGATAACATTACAGCTGTGCTCAGGGAGGATATTCCTGGAAATACATCCAGGGAAGTTATTTGGGTGGAACTGAGAAATAAGAAAGGGATAATCACCTTATTCGGATTGTATTATAGACCCCCGAATAGTCAGAGGGAAATTGAGAAACAAACTTGTAAGGAGATCTCAGCTATAACCACGGTAGCGTGGCCGAGTGGTCTAAAGTGCTGGATTTAGGCTCCAGTCATTTCAATTTCAGTATGTCATTCAACAAGGTTCCCCATGGGAGACTGATTAGCAAGGTTAGATCTCATGGAATACATTTGGATACAGAACTGGCTCAAAGGTAGAAGACAGAGGGTGGTGGTGAAGGGTTGTTTTTCAGACTGGAAGCCTGTGACCAGTGGAGTGCCACAAGGATTGGTGCTGGACCCTCTATATTTTGTCATTTACATAAATGATTTGGATGCGAGCATAAGAAGTATAGTTAATAAGGTTGCAGATGACACCAAAATTGGAGATGTAGTGGACAGCGAAGAGGGTTACCTCAGATTACAACAGGATCTGGACCAGGTGGGCCAATGGGCTGATAAGTGGCAGATGGAGTTTCATTCAGATAAATGCGAGGTGCTGCATTTTGGGAAAGAAAATCTTAGCAGGACTTATACACTTAGTGATAAGGTCCTAGGGAGTCTTGCTGAGAATCGGAAAGCTCAAATCCTCCAAACCTGGCAACATCCATGTACGTCTTTTCTGAACCCTTTCAAGATTCACAATATCATTCCGATAGGAAGGAGACCAGAATTGCATGCAATATTCCAACAGTGGCCTAACCAATGTCCTGTACAGCTGCAAGGTGACCTCCCAACAACTGTACTCAATACTGAATGTGTTTGGGTAATTGTCAATCTAAGTCTGCCAAGCTCTGCTATGAGAGTATAAGAATTTACTTTTTAACAGTCCCTGTCAATTTTTGCTTCATGAATGTTTTGTTTAGTTAAGAACCCTTCCCGGTCAGGCTCTGTAATGTAAATCTGAGAGCATTTATCAATGTTTGCATGACAGATTTTCTTTTGTGAACATGTGAATGTGGTTATCAATTTTCCCTGGTAGTTTCTGCTCTGTGAATGTGAAAATGTAGTTATTAATCTCTAAATTAAAACCAAAGAGCTGCAGATGCTGGAAATCAGAAACTAAAATAAATTGCTGGAAAAGTTCAGCAGGTCTGACAGAGTCTGTGGACAGAAATCAGAGTTAAAATTTCCAGGCTAGTAACCCTTCCTGTGAAGGGATGGTAGCCGGGAAAATATTAGATTTTCTGCAGAAGATAGGGTGTGTTGAAGGGTAAGGGAGTAAATGGTAGGTGGATATAGAATCCAAAGAGTGGGAAGAACAGTTAGACAGATAAACTAGTGGATCACAGTCAGACGAGGATGGTAATAGGCATTAATAGAGACTGTTAGTGAGTTTTGGTGTACAATAGAAGACTCTATGATAACACTGTGTGGTGAGAGGGGTTTTGGGTAATGATATGGGAGAGCTCTAGCTCTAAAGATGTAGAATTCAATAATGAGTCCAGAAGGATGTCGAGTTCCCAAGCAGAAAATGAGGTGCTGTTCTTCCAGCTTGCACTGAACTTTGCTGGAGCACTGCAGCAAGCCAGAGACACAGAGATGTTGGCCAGGGAACTGGGTGGTGTGTTGAAGTGGCACGCTACTAGAAGCTCACGGACATTTTTTTCTGGACAGAATGTAAGTGTTCTGCACAGTGGACACCCAATTTACACTCATTTTCCCCAGCATAGAGAAGACCAAATGGTAGCTCGGAAAATGCACACAATCAGTTCTGAGGAGGGGTCACTAGACCTCGAATGTTTAGTCTGATTTCCCTCCACCAATGCTACCAAACCTGTGATCTTCCAGCAATTTTCATTATTAATTCCTACCTGCCAGTTTCTGTGCTGTCAACATGAGTGTCATTATCAAACTGTTCAATGTCAATTAATGTGATTTGAAACAGAGAGAGTTAACAATCTGTTCCAATAAGTTTTGATGATGAGAATGTAGTTATCAGTCTTCCTCTGAAATGTCCTGCAGTGTGAGTGTGATTGTTCAATCTGTCCCTGTTAATTTCTCCTCTGGGTATCTCAGGATAGAGTTATGAATCTATATTTGTCAACATCTACTTTATAAATGTGCAAATGTATTAAGCAGACTGTAGATGCCAGTGTTTGCTAAGTGAAAGTGTTAGTTTAGTCGTGTGTGTGCACACACACGTGCATGTGCATTGGATATTTATGTATCATTCTCTCCCTTTCAGTTTCTGCAGAGCGAATATGTAAGAGCAGCTATAAATTACACCTGTCAGTTCCTGTTGTGTCCACATGAGAGTTTTGGAATTGATCTATACTTGTCAGTTTCTGCTGTGTGACTGAGAGAGTCAAGTACTCAATCAGTACCAACTACTTTCAACTCTTTTATGTATGAAAGTTGCTTAATTCTCTGGAAGCCAATGACATTCCAAGAGTCTAATCATCACCAGGAATCTATGGTTGATTGTCAGGAAAACCCATCTGGTTCACTAATGTCCTGTAAGGAAACTGCCATCCTTGTGTCTCCAGACCCACAGCAATGTGGTTGACTCATAAGTACCCCCTGAGCAGTTAGAGATGGGCAATAAATACTGGCCTAGCCAGTGATGCCCTCATCCCATGAATGAATTTAGGAAAGAGAATCCTCTGTGACTGAGATTCATTCCGTGATAGTAGATTTTAAGGGTGTTGTGATTGGGCCCTAAACTCTTCTGCATTTTGTGATTTATGGCAGAGTCACAGAATTGATACCCCCATTCAGTCCATTGTGTCTGCACTGGCCTGTTGTTCATCTGTTCTCCATACTAATTTGCACTAATTGTTGGGCGTCTGAACGTCATCCACTCACTGCCAGTATCTCAAGTTAAATGCTAATGTGAGATTAGTTCTGTAGTATTCTACCAGTGAATAACTATAGTGTCAGTTTGGTTTTGTATGCAACAGCATCAGGTGGAGTGTGAGAATCTCATTCTCTTTACAGGTTGAGTTGTATTTGTTTGGTCTGAGTGTTGGATAAACTCGATCAATATTCACTAACACTGTGTGTGAGGGATTAATGTTGGTTCAATGTTTACTTTGCCATGAATCTGAATGTTATTGTTTTCAGACTCTTTTTTACATTGTGTGTATGTCGGAGTCTTTATCAGTTGCTGCTGGACACTGTAAAATGTAACATCTAACACTAAATAAAGCGATTAATGGTTTGGTGAGTCAAATTTATAACTGCCCATATTTGCAAACACCTGGACGGAAATTTCATTCTTCTTTCCCTTTCACCATTAACTGGCTGAGTGAGAGTGAGTTTTCTGTTGTGCTGCCAATCTGTATCACTTTGAAGGAGCAGTTCTGGTCTATAATTCACTGACATTTTCTGCATATCTCCTTATGTTTCCAGTTCTGCAATTCATGATCTGATAATGCCTTATAAATCAGTGTTTCATTCAATAAAATGTACGGAAATGTTTCTGCATTACTCAGGCCCTCAAATAAAATGGGAGCGTGGATAAAGTGTGTTTGCATCAGCACCAGGCCGAGACTGAGAACGAAATTCAGTCGATCAGTCTCTGATCCTTGATACCACTGTGGTCCTTATTCTTGGTTATTGTATTTCACAGTGGTTCAGTGTCATCTAAATCGAAACATGTCACTTTTAGTAACTGCAAGCACAATTAATTTTACGAAACTTCTGCTACTTGACATGAAGGAAGCTTCATCTATTGCCACTGGAGTCAGCTCCAGTCAGTGAAAGTGGATGTGTTTCTATATCTGCTCATATTTGGCCTTGTACATGTAATTGGATAATGTCCACAGCCTATGTGCTTTAGTTTTAGAGCCTATAGGATCCATGGACAGGTGAACATGCAACACATTACAACAGAAAAGCATCTGTAATTTTCTTCAGAATCAAGGGGAGAAAAGCAATAGACTTTTGTAATTCCTATAGTGCAGAGTCTAACCAGAAACAGTGGGGATATTAAGGTCTGGTTTTCAGGATGCTATCAATTTTTGCATTGTGATATACTTTCCCAATGAATTAATGATCAGTATTAACTGAATCAATTTGCAACTAAGTGAACACTTCAACTGCATTGCAGCTGACTGAAGACAATGCCTCTTGTGCAGTAAAGAGAATTGGCCAATTCTAATTTTATTTACCAATCTGGACAGGATCTGGTGAAAACCATCGCAGTACTCTTGTGTTGCTCTCTGGTAGGGCGGGGGAAAACAAAAGATCTTTTATTTTCCACTATCGGTGAAGAATATTTAAACAGTCAAATTCAATTTATTGAACAACCAACTTTTGGTGGTTAAAGGAGCAGCTTGACAAACCTATCAATTTTAGCTTTTTCTTGCTTTCTGCACTACTGTAAATAGTAATGATCGGATTCCATTGACTCCTTGACCAAATTATATCCTGATTCCTTGACTTTTTTTTGTAGTTTAATGAAGAGATAGTCAAGATGAATGCAGGGTGCTTCATAGATTTATTGAAACAAATTTTGAAAGACACACAGAATAAGAAGAAAAACTTTCTTCCTGGACTGAAAAAAACAATCCTACAAAATGATGAAATGGAGAATGGCATTATGACACAGATGGGGATGACAACTTCTCTGCTGCCATGAAAAATCTATGGAAATGGAATACTCATTGAGTTAACAATTCTAATCCCTTTCAATCAACTGTGTTGTTATAGACTGTTTTGATCAGTGCAGATTTAATAATTTGAATAGACATATTCTGTGCTGTCGATCTCGTTGACTTGAGATCTGAGATTAGAAATCAGTTTGATGAAATGTTTTCTGCTTGTTGCGGAGCTTCATCACTGTTAGATGTTGTAATGTGTATTTCAGGATGGTGTACAAATTTGCAACTATTGTTAATCAGTCAGTAGCTCTGTGGGAGATAGAATGGTGTGTGCGCGCGCAAACACACATATGGGGGTGGGATGGAGATGGTGGTTGTGGGTGTGTACACACACGATGAGCACTCTCTCGACATCAGGCTTTGGCCCAGAGTTTCATTTGGAATTTACATAGTTTAATTGTTGTGTCATTTCCAGGACAATGATTTATCAAAAATGTAATTTTGACTTTCTCAGTTACTGAAAATATCAAAGTTTCCTTCTGCATCTGCACTCAATATCTTCTTCATATATGCTTGTTGTAACAATGTAACAGCATGACTTGTTTGTTCACCTTGATTGTAAGTTTAAAATTGCCTTTACTACATGTGGATTAATGTAATTCCTGAATGTATATTTTATATGAGGATACAGTCTATCCCTCTTCTGATGTTGCAAATGATAACTGGCTCTGCATAATAGAATTGATTGGAGCTGTGCTGTTGTGCATTGAGTAGAAGGAGAAATTTTAAAAAATATTTCATTCGTTGTGTTAGATTTTTGGATTGAATGCATACTTCTGGAAATTGAGCTCAATGTGTATCTGACGCAATCCATTCTGACTGTGGAAAGGATGTTCTCCAATCTGACAACTGTAACATACCTGTTGGTTGGTAGAAGCAGATGGTCACACTTGGCTTTGTACTGAGGAAATATTACATTATCTTGGTCCATCAAACATTTGCCTGAAGGAAGAAAAGAGAGATATCATGAGCTCCGAGTAGAAAGACATCAACCAATCAACACAACATTCAGGTCATGATCATGATACATCTGTTTTTAACCAGAACAAGGTCTGGTTCCAAAGCAACACTGACCTCCTGCCAGTCTTATTCTGTTTGCGAAATTCTGAAACAATTTACTCAGACGAAAGAAAACTAACCAACATATGCACAGCTCCAAAAATAGAATGATTGCACGGTTCAATATTTAGCTCCTAAAAAAACCTGTTGAAGGAAGAACAACGGGCACTTTTATCACATTTAGATACACTGCCCTTTATTTCCCAACACTTCAATGTCTATTCGCAACAAACAGCAGGAAACAGAAGCCAAACAATGAATTCCCATCAGTGTTTAGGGGATTATAAACCCCAAGACCATCCCACAGCAGCTTCTTCCCGCTCTGTCCCCCTCAGCAGGCCCACACACAGCCCGAGAAAGGCCTCTCTCTTCCCCCCAAACCCGCTCACTCCAAGTTCCGGGACCAGTTCCTGCTCCGCTCGGCCTCTTACAAACAGCCCCCGGTTCTCCCTGAACTCACCCCGAATCAATCCCGGTCTCGGAGCCCCCTCTGTGTCCCAGACTCCCATCCCGATGTGCTGCTGGAAGGAGCCTGCTGTTCCCTCCCTTCCCTGGGCGCTGATCTCTCCATTGCGGTCTGTTTCAAACAAACCTCTTGGACTCACTGAGTAAATGCTCCTCAATGGCAGCGCTGGGGGAGGGCCTCACGCATGCGCTCCTCTCCTCAGGAACAATCAGCGCTGGAGGAGGGACGGCATCACGCATGCGCTGCTTCTCCCAATGATTCCCCGAAACAGACACTAATTGGTCATTTCCCCAATTCCCTTTTGTCCCAGTTTGACCAAAGGAACTGAGGCTGTGGGGGAAAGGACAGAGAAGGTTTCAAGCTGGGACATTGTCCCTTTATGAAGCTCAAATGGACCCCATTCCCGGGTCATGTTAATAACTCCTCCCTCCGGCTCTCTCACAATCTGATCAGGGAGCGGAGAAACTGGCGGCCACTCAGCCCATCCCCTGTGCTCCCCCATTCAATAACATCACGTCTGATCGAATGTTAACTGTGGTATGTAATCCTGCTGACCCTCATCCACAAATATTAATTCCTTTAAGAAAGTAACATAACTGGAAAATAGTAACACAAATGAAATAAGTGGAACACTTTTACTAAGGCAAAATGTAACTGTAGGAGAGAGTCTTGCATCACAGTGTTAGTCCCTGTTTCTGGTTCAGGAGGCGTGTGCAGAAATCAGACCGGGAACAGGGATATGCAATAACGTCTCTGAGCCTCGATTGAGTGTATCGTGGACAACAGATGTTAGTGTCATGCATGCTGCAGACAGAAACCTTGTGATGTATTGTATGCCTCAACGAGAGACCCCAGGTGTTTCTGTTTATTCTCTCTGAGAACGTGGACACCGCTGGCTGAGCCGAGCATTTATTCCCCTTTGAGCAGGCGGTGGTGAGCTACCTTCTGGAATAGCTGTTGTCCATGTGCTGCCCACAATGCCATGCACAGGGAATTACAGCGTCTTGATCACGCGGCAGTGAAGTAAAGGGGATATATTTCCAAGTGATTATGGTGTGTGGCTTAGAGAGAAACTTGCCCTCTATCAAGCTAATGTCTCCCTACATCAACTACATTTAACTTTTCTGATGGAGGTTGCCCTGAAAGTTTTACAATTTACACAATTTTTGTATTACTTTTGTAAACTTAACAAAACTTTAGGGTTCTGTGAGATCCCAAGAATAGACATACAAATTGGGAAGAAAATAAACAGACAAACGTAAAGCCTGTGAACAATTTAGCATTCAGGGCAGAGGAGATGATATGGGGGTTGCAGTGAGAGAGAGACTCACTGAGATCTTTGTAGAGAGAGGAGGAGAATTTCTTCAAGGTAGAATCTTTACAAAAGTTTTCGCAGTAAGCTTAAAATCAACTTTGTGGACTTCACCAGTTTCCTCATTTCCCCTCCCCCCTACTTTACACCAGTTCCAACCTGCCAGCTCAGCAGCATCCTCATGACCTGTCCTACCTACCAATTTCCCTTCACACCTATCCGCTCCACCCTCCTCTCTGACCTGTCACCTTCATCCCCACCTCCATCCATCTATTAAACTCTTAACTTCTTTCTCCCCAGCACACACACACACACACACACACACACACACACACACACACACACACACCCAATTCCCTTTTATCGCTCCATCCTGGAGGCTCCCAGCCTTATGCCTGATGAAGGAATGCCCAAACCGTTGATTTTCCTCTCCTCGGATGCTGCCTGACCTGCTGTGCTTTTCCAGCAACCCTCTAATCTTGACTCTGATCTCCACCATCTGCAGTCCTCACTTTTGCCACAATTTAAAGTTCAGCAAACAATGGGATCAAGGGCATTGATTAAGAGAGAGAAAATGAGGACTGGAATAAGCATGCAGATGTTTTGAAAACAAAATTAACTGACAAAGCATTGATAAATGAGAAAAGAGGAAATTGGAAAATAAATACATGGGTTCGTGAACACAAAGGCAGTGCATAATAGGGAGCAAAAATGGGTATCCAACCAAATACATAAATGTTGTTGATCACAAAGGACGACATAAATGATGCACCAGGAATGTTGGGGAACACAGAGTTCAGTGAGAGAGAAAAACTGAAACCAATCAGTATTGTTTGGAAAATTGTGTTGGGACAATGGATAGGATTGAAGCTGGGAAACAGCAGTGCCTGGTCATCCACATCCCAGTGTACTTAACATAGTGGTCACAGAAATAGCGAATAATCCTGTTCCAAGATTCCAGTGGCATTGCAATGTTTTCCACAGATTGTGGGTTAGATAATGTAACCAATCTATTTGAAAAGCAAGTTAGAGATAATCGGGGAATAATTGGCCACTCAACACGTATAGGGAGGAAATGGATAATTTTTTCGATGATAAGCTATGACTAGGAATCATGGCAAGAATCATGATTAGAATCCAACTCTTCACAATATAGTCACAATGATTTAGAAAAGAAAACTAAATGTAATATCTCCAGATTGAGAAAAGACATAAAATTGGGTTGGATGGTGAGGTGTGAAAGAAGATGCATTGTGATTGTGTTGAGGGCCAAAGCAACTTAATTAGATTACTTACAGTGTGGAAACAAGCCCTTCGGCCCAACGAGTCCACACCGACCCACCAAAGCGTAACCCACCCAGACCCATTCCCCTACATTTACCCCTTCACCTAACACTACAGGCAATTTCGCATGGCCAATTCACCAAACCTGTGCATTTTTGCACTGTGGGTGGAAACCGGAGCACCCAAAGGAAACCCACGCAGACATGGGGAGGATGTGCAATCTCCACACAGTCAGTTGCCTCAGGCAGGAATTGAACCCAGGTCTCTGGCACTGTGAGGCAGCAGTGCTAACCACTGTGCCACCATGCTGCCTATAATGTGGATAAATGTAAGGTTTTTAGTAAGGACAGTCAGAATTGATAAAAATGAAACTGGAAAAGCACAGCATCAGAGGAGCAGCAAAGTCAATGTTTTATTTGGAAGTACAAATAAATCATATATTAGACATAGACAACTGGGGTGAAATGCATCTCTTGAGCATTATGCAAAAAGTAAGGGCATTCTTGAGAGGGAGATTAGGAAATCAAAGCAAGGGATATCAGATAGTCTTGGCAGATAAGGTTAAGCATAATTCAACGAGATTCTACAAGATCATTCAATGCAAGTTAACAATGAGGGAGAGAAAGAGAGTAGGGCACCTTAATGATCAAAGAGGTAGTTGTTGTTGTCAGACCCTTTTCTCCCTGAAAGGGAATGCAAACTCAGCAAGCAGGCAAATCTCAGAGAAGTAGAGATTTATTCATGCAAAACCCAGTAGAAGCAGGGGAAAAGGATTCCCTCCAGAGACCTGCCCTGAAAGGGAGATCGTGACACACTCTAAATTTATAACATAATGCAGTATTTTTATAAATTTGCTGATAACAATCACATACAACTTGATCACTCTGATCCTTCTTCATACTTTGTAAACTCAATCCTATAAGATACTGAATCAATGATGGGCAGTCCCTTAACAGGCCTCAGCTTCCCATGACCTCATGGCATTGAACAGACACTAGAATCACTTGTTCATGCCATCTTTCAATGCATCCTCTTCATTCACATTCCAAAGTTAATTGTTTGACTCTTTCACACCTCTCAGGCTGGCTTGATCTGTGAGTCAGTTTGAATTCTGTTATTCATTGTATCTCATGTGCTTTCTTTATGAAATTCTGTTATTCGTCTTATATTTCCCATTGTCCTAATTATGTGTGTTTAAAATACCAAAGACATTTAGTTTTAACGAGTTGCTATAAGATTTGTAAGAATGCTTTCTGTTCTGGTTAGTTCAGTTTAGGCCTGTTTTCAAAGACCTTTTCTGTAATGTGAACTGTTTTCAAAACAGCAATACCCATTTTCCTGAGTTTGCCTGCTTCCCAGTAAAAAGACTGATGTAAAAATTCATTTTCTGCCTCTCCCATCTTCTGAAATTCAAACAGAATTGCAGGGGTGAACTGGATCTGGTGGTAACAAAAAATGGCTCATGTCTGCTCACCCAAAATAGCTGACAAATGTCTACTCTTAGTACATTGTCATTAATAGCTGTGAATAATCTAGTTTGTCCAGGGCAAATGAGGGTACATCTAAAAACTTACTAACTTTCACACATAGGCATAAATGTTTTGGTTCCATGTATCTATATTTATTTTGTAGAATCTCTAACTAAAATTATTGCATAATATTGCAACCTGATTAAGAAACAACTGTTTAATACAAAATAGCTACTTAGGGAGTTTAGTATGCTATATCTTGCAGTTGGTATTTATTGATTTGGTGGTATAATCACCCTTTCATTAGTGAGCTGAGAATCTTACGTTGTTTGTCTTGGAGGCATGTTCTGATCTGGGATTGTTGCTGCTCAAGGCAATTATATTTGATGTAGTTTGGTTCAAAGGTATCATTGTTTTCTTTAATTTAAGGCTGGGACAGATGGTTAGTCACATTCATCTCCTTTCAGCCATTTTGCATTTTTGTTCTAAGGCAGGTTGCCTCTTTATTTATCAGCCATTTTGGGTGAATCGATTTGGACGATTTTGTTACCTGCAGATCCAGTTCACCCCTGCAGTTCTGTTTGAATTTCAGAAGATGGGTGAGGCAGAAAATTATTTTTTACGTGGAAGCAGGCAATCCCAGGAAAACGGGTATTGCAGTTTTGAAAACAGTTCACATTACAGAAAAGGAAATGCTGGAGGTCTTTGAAAACAAAGTTGGATAATTTCAGAGACCTGATCTAGTGTGTCTCAGAACATTGTGGGAAGTAAAGGAGGATATTCTGGTGCCCCTTGCAGACAATGGATATTAGGTCATATTTTGCCTTTACTTTAAGAAGGGATGTAAGGAGAGGCCTGGGAAGTGTTGACCTGTGAGTCTGATTTGTGTGATGGGTACATTGTTGGAGGGGATTCTGAAAGGTAGGATTCAAATGTACGGTTTGGGGAAGGGTGGTGGGAGAGGGCAAGGGATGATTAGGAATTGTCAGGATTGTTTTGTAGAAGGAAATTATATTTCCCAAAGTTGATTGAGATTGTTGATAGAGTATCCAAGAAGATTGAGGGCACATTGGTAAACATTATTGACTTGAAGTCTGGTAAAGCCTTTTACAAGTTTCTGCATAGTAGACTAAATAGCAAGGTTAGATTACATGGGATTCAGGTTGAGTATGCCAATTGAATATAAAATTGGCATAACAGCAGGAGATGGAAGGAGGTGGACAGTTGCTTATTAGACTGGATGCAAGTTACCAATGATGTTCCACCCCAATCGGTGTTGGGTCCACTTTTGTTTGTTTTTTATGTAATGATTTAGATGAGAATACAGAAGATATGGTTAGTAATTTTGCAGATGTCATCAAAATCAGTGGGATAGTGGACAGTGAAGGCTATCTCAGATTAGAAACAATTCTTGATTAAATCAGTCAATGGCGTGAGGAATGGCAGATGGAGTTATTGAGGCATTGCATATTTACAAAACAAAGGGTAGGACTTATACAATTACAAGTAGGGCCTTGGGTAGTGCTGTTGAACAGAGAGACCTAGTTGGCCAGCTACATATTTTTGAAGTTTGCTTCACATGTAGACAGTGTGGTGAAGAAAACATCTAGCGTGCTTGCCTTCATTGCTCAGACCTTTGAGTACAGGAGTTGGAAGGTCGTATTGAAGTCATATAGGATGTTGATGAGTTCTCTTCTGGATTACCATATCAAGTTCTGGTCACCCTGTTATCAAAAGTATACTATTGAGCTGGAAAGGGTTCAGAAAAGCTTTACTAGGATGTTGATGGGAATGGAGAGATTTCGTTGTAAGAATAGGCTGGTACTTCTGTTCTCCGGACCCTAAGATCTTGATGGGTGATAGAGTTTTGACAATCATGAGGGCTAAAGGGAAAGGGAATGGTAGGTTTTTTTATGGTAAGAGACTGCAAAACTATGAGACATATTTTTAAGGTAAAAGATTTTAAATGTAAGTTTTTTTAAAGCAGTATGGATTGTGTGGAATTAACTTCAAATGGGGGTGATGCTTATGGATACAGTCAAAATGTAGATCATTGTTAAGATTTTGGATAGTTATGTGCCAAGAACAGGCAGGACAGGCAAGTGGGACTTGTCTAGTTTGAGATTATATTGGGTGTGGACTGGTTGGACAGAAGGATCTGTTTCTGTGCTATTTGACTGACCCTTGCAGTGAGGCAACTGTTCTGGTTTGATCCTAGTTCATTTTGAAAGCTTCTAAACGACAGCAGAAAGTCTCATTCAGAGCACTGTGCAATCAAACAACACCCTCGGTGCATGGAAATTTAACTGTAAAATGAATCGGTGGAATTCAAAGGTTTGGCAGAGGTGGGCATTGGAGATGCTGGAGATTTAGAGTGGTGCTTGAAAAGTACAGCAGTTCAGGCAGCATGCGAGCAGAAGGAAAATCGGTGTTTCGGGCAAAAGGCTTTGATATCAACTAAATGAAGTAATTCAATCCGACAGACGGGGGGTGTTCAGCTCCTTTCATAGATGCTGTGAGTGGCTCTTAAAAGAGCCTTTGGGTTGTCAGATTCAATAACGGCCTCTTCACTTTTTAGCGGATCCAGCAGAAGCGGTTTTCTTGGGCAGCAGCACGGCCTGGATATTAGGCAGCACCCCGCCCTGAGCGATGGTCACCCCTCCCAGCAGCTTGTTGAGCTCCTCGTCGTTGCGCACGGCCAGCTGTAGGTGCCTGGGGATGATGCGGGTCTTCTTGTTGTCCCGGGCCGCGTTGCCGGCCAGCTCCAGGATTTCAGCCGTCAGATACTCCATCACCGCAGCCAGATAGACCGGCGCTCCGGCACCCACACGGTCCGCGTAGTGACCCTTTCTCAGGAGCCTGTGAACACGGCCCACCGGGAACTGCAGGCCAGCCCGGGACGACCGAGACTTCGCCTTGGCGCGACTTTTCCCACTGCCCTTTCCTCTTCCAGACATGGTCACAATCTCACAGACACTTTCAGAGAGAATACTACACTCCGCCCACATTGCGGCCTCTTATACCTTCGGGAGGGATGGTGGGGCGGCCGTATCTGATTGGTCCCATTCTTCAGCCCCTCCTAATGTTGTTTCAATTCCCAATCAGATATCTGCCTCATTCCCCAATCCGGAGAGGACACGGGGAGGAGGGCGGAAAGTACCGGCGCTAAATCATCAACCGCTTATTTCCAATTTGAAAAGCCCGCCAATATATACCGAAAAGTAGGCAGTTTAAACACAGAATAATACACAAATACTGGAGATAATTTACTTCTACATGAAAAGTGGGCCCTTTACATTAACTCTCTACCTCATTCCCTAACCTACTGGAACCTGCCCATTTCTGATCTTGAATTGGGATTAAACACTAAACATAAGCGGACCCCAAAAATGGCGCCAAACCCTGCACTCTGCAACTAATCATTTCCTTCACATTTCAACAGCACCCCCGATATACTGATACAACATGAGAATACGTTCTCCCGAGTCAGTGCATTCATAGTGAACACGATCGTTCGAGAATATTTTAAAGTTACCCTCCCTATTGCACCCCATCAGAGATCAAATAAAACCTCCACATTCCCTCCGCCACTTTTGCAGCTGTTCTCGTTTTATTTCGGTGCACTTGGCAAGGCTCAGTTTCCGGACAATACCCGTGCGGAGACTTGGAAATTAAAAATAAATAAAGTAAAATCGGATTCAGATTGCCGGTGGGCGCTGGGGGTACTTGGATTGATGGGGATCAAACCCCACCGGCGTTTGTAGCTCCAGAACTGATCGAATAACAGAGTAACGAGGACACATACAATCAGCTGAAAAATTACACAGTGGCGTTTAACGTGATCTCTCTCCCCAGGCAGAGACGACAGGAGAGAGACATGAACGTATCCGAAAATAAGGCGCTGACCGGGTCAGCGATCACTCAACACTTGACAGAACATTTATAAAACACAAATCTCGTATTAATTTTAAAAACACAAACAATGATTCAGCTGTTTCAGTGAAGTTGTGGGTGGCTCTTAAAAGAGCCTTTGGGTTGTGGGTGTGTTTCAGTGCAGTGCGGTCCTTCACTTGGAGCTGGTGTACTTGGTCACCGCCTTTGTGCCCTCCGACACGGCGTGCTTGGCCAGCTCCCCGGGCAGCAGCAGCCGCACGGCGGTCTGGATCTCCCGGGAGCTGATGGTGCTGCGCTTGTTGTAATGGGCCAGGCGGGAAGCCTCCCCCGCGATACGCTCGAAAATATCTTTGACGAACGAGTTCATGATGCTCATGGCCTTGGAGGAGATGCCGGTGTCGGGGTGAACCTGCTTCATCACTTTGTAGATATAGATGGCATAACTTTCTTTCCTGGTCCGCTTCCTCCTCTTGCCGCCCTTCGCTGGCGCCCTCTTCACCGCTTTCTTCGCGCCCTTCTTGGCAACTTGACTCTTCTTTTCCTCAGCCATAGTGACACTCACTGTCAGACACAGAATAAGGGAAAGAGGGCTCGGAGCTCGCTCTTTATAGACTGACGGCGTCATCAATGCTAATGAGGGATGGAGGAATGCCTGTCTTCTGATTGGCTAGTTTGTAGGCATGGTAACCTCACTCTGATTGGTTAGTTTGGGACTCAACGTGGATCTGTCAGGATCAGCAATTCATTGGAAACACAAACCGACATTTTGTGAAGGGATCAAATTCCGAGCTCACTCAAAAATGTGAGATTCTAATTGTAATGTATTCTGCATTTTTTGATAATGGTTTTCTTTTCTCTTCCATTTTAAAATAGCAACATTTGTTGTCAAGTGAGAAAATGCACTGCAATCTGACAGGGAGGGTGTTTTACTCCTGCAAATGATGGAACTACTTGACAAATGCATCGCGTTGGAGGAAAATGGGAGTTAAGGAATGTTCTCTTTTCCTTGTGTATCTTGTTCCACACTCTCTGAAGATGAAGGACATTCTACCATCATCTACTCTGTAAATTCCCTTCACTTATCTTTTCCCCTATTCTTCTTCAAATCTCCAATGAGTATCAGCCAAAGTATTCATACATTACTCAGAATAGCAGCCACTGTGTGTATCATTGTCCTTTCTATTCTGATGACCTCAATGACTAAAGGGAACTGATGTACTGTGACCTGTGCCTTTTGCTTTCTGCTGACAACATGAATTTTACTCCCTGTTCGGCTCCTCAATCAGTGTCAGCAGTGTCCCGCTAATATTTCAGTTCCTGAAGTCTTACTTTGCACTACATTAGAATAGATAATATTTGGTCCATTTCAGTTTCTAGCAGAATTTTTTTTTCATTATGAACTTTGCTATTATGGGGATTTTCTCGGAATGTTATTTAATCACAAGTCATTTGTACTCACTCTGAACTGGTCACTGTTATTTAAGGATTATTTCGAACATGACATTTGTGTGAATTTTAATTGTGACAATCTCGTGTTATTTGTTTTATCACTGTGATTCCCTGCTTACACTGTGAGATAGTGTTGTTCAGAATTTCAGGTTGGTTAAGGGTGTGTAAAATGGGAGTGCAGTTTTTGATCTGCTCATGTGAGCTTTCAGGAAGTAAATGATTATTACTCTCCCACAATCTGTCCCTGTCAGTTTCTGTCATCTGAATGTGTGAGTGTAGTCATCAGTCTGTACCTGTCCCTTCTTCCACAGTGATTACGTTAGTGTAATTATCACAATCCCAGAATGTCTCTGACGTGAGAATGTGTAGGGGTATTTACTATTGCAGTGCCCATCAGTCTTTGCTATGAGACTGTTTGACTGGCTTTATCAATATATACCTGTTTCTTTTTGCTCAATGAATTTGTCTGTGTAATTTTCAGTCTCCCAGTGTCAGTCTCTGCTATGTGTATGTGGGAGTGCTTTTATCAGAATTACCTTGTCCATTTCTCTGTTGAGAATATGTCAGTGTGGTTATCAATATGTACCTGTCAGCTTCTGTTTTGTGAGGATCTCAGTTTAGTTAAACTTTTCCACACATGTTGTGATGTGCAAATATGGCGGTCTAGTCATCAATCTGTACCTGTCTGTTCTTCCACAGTCATTATGTTTGTGTAATTATCAGTCTACCCTTAACGTCTCTCCTGTGAGAATGTGTAATTGTAGTTATCAATCTGTCCCTGTCAGTGTTTGCTCTGTGAATGTGAGAGTGTATTTATTAATTGGTTCCTGACAGTCTCTTCTATGTAAATGGGGGTTTTGCTATCCATATCTTTATGTTCACTTCTGTTATGTGAATGTTTGACTAGCCTTATCAATCTGTACCTGTCAGTGTCTGCTCAGTGAATATGTCTGTGTAATGAACAGTCTATCCCTTTCAGTCTCTGCTACGAGTCTGTGTGAATGGCATTATTAGTCTCACCTTGTCAGTTTCTGTGTTGTAAACATCTTTACCTGACATTTTCTAGTTTGTGAATATGAGAGTTTGGTTATCAATCTGTACCTGTCAGCTTCTGCTTTATGAATATCTAAATTTGGCTTAATCTCTTCCTGAATGTTTCTCTGGTGTGCATATGGCAGTGTAGTTATCTATCTGTACCAGTCTGTTTCTGTTATGTGAATATGAGGGCAGTTATCAGTTAGAATGATTGTGTGGCTTTAACATGTGCATTTTGTCCTGTCCACAGTAGTTAACATACAACGCAATAAAGAAGAAATTAGAATAACGTAACTACTGGAATACTTAACAGAATAATGGATACAGTATCACTTCCTAATTAACTGTTCCAATACAGTAATATCCCATAAACATCCTTGGCAAAAGACAAATTCAATAAAATATATAGTCTCACATCCGACTCCAGTAGCAGAAAGAGAATCTGCAGCTTCTGACTGTAACTGAGAGGAAAAAACTAGCTTTCCTGTCTTCAAGACACCAACAGTTTTGCTGAAAGCCAAAACTAAAAATGTCATTCTCTGAGAGCTTGACCACACCCATTCAGGCTGCTTCTTTTGTTCCAACTTTAAAAGGAGCCTCAAACTGTTTACTCTAGTACACACTTCTTGACACTTCTGCCATTAAGCCTCTCTTCAACAAGAAAGAAAGAAAGAAAGAAAGAAAGAAAGAAAGAAAGAACAAAATAAACATCTTCAAGCCACAATATCATCAAACCTTCCACCCCTCTTAAAAAGAGCTGATCAATATACAGAGATGGCCTGATTTTTAAAAACTCCTTAGCCTTACACTATTAGTAAACAATACGTACACATTTTATTGACTCTAAGCATGCAAACACTCACTACGACAGTTCATTTTTTCCTGCTATGTAACGCTTCCATCTTTGTTCATCAAAGTCACAACAACACCTTGGCAATTAGCTTCTCTTGCCCTGCCATTTATGTAATTTGCAAATTGAATGGCTGCGATAGTAAGCTTCATCTAAACAGTCTGTAATTTTTGTTCTTAAATTTCTCCAAAGACAATAAACTGAAGGTCTCCTTCTCAAACATGAACTATTTCTGTTGATGAGTCTTCAGCTTTCTATAAAGATGCCCAATAGGCCTGAAACTGTTTGCTCTCGTGGCTCAATGTCTCTGCCTTAAATTTGCTCTTTAAGAACAAAAAGACAAAAACCTGTTAAAGCCACAGTCTCAATCTCTCATTTCCTGCATTGTGGATATGCAACTTCATTTATCGACCTGTACCTGTCCATTCTTGTCACATGAACATGTAAATGTTGTCATTAATGTGTCCCTGTCAGTTATTGCAATTCAAGCATGTGACTGTTGTTATAAATCTACCCTCTCAGTTTCTGCTGTGTGAATGTGAGTTTAGTTATCAAACTGTACCTGCCAGTTCATGTTCTGTGAAATGGGAGTGTTATCAACTTGTTCCTGTCAGTTTCTGCATTGTGAATATGGGAGTGCACTTATTAATCTTTCGAGGACAGTTACTGTTGTGTAAAAGTACGAGTGTACTTACCTATCTGTCCGTGTCAGTTTCCGACATCTGAATGTAATTTTAGCTATCCTCACGTACCTGCCAGTTTTTCTTTTATCTCTGGCAATGAGAGTGTCACCTTCAGTCTCCACCTGACAGCATTTGAGTTTGGTTATTGATCTGTAATGCCACTGTCTGATAGGTGAACATTTGAGCACAGTCATTCATCTGTACGTGATACTTTATGATATATGAATGTGAAAGTGTAGTTGTAAACCCATTCCTGTTGGTATGTGCAATGAAAATAAGAGTGTGTGTGTCACGGTGTGAATATGAGAAATTCAGAAGCAATGCTTCCTGTCAGTCTCTGCAATGTGAATATGTGGGTGCATTTATAAATATTTCCCTGTCAGTTTCTGCTCGGTGAGACAGTGTTGCGATCAATACATTCTGCCCTTTGAATATTTGAGTATCTTTATCAAATTATACTTGTCAGAAAATTTTCTCTGCATATACAGAAGCTTAGCAGTCAGTTTCATCAATGTGAATATGTGAGCACAGGTTTGAATCTATGCCTATCTGTTTCTGCCAAGTCAATATGAGGGTGCAGTTGAATTGAGTATACTTATCAAACTGTATCTGAGAGTTTATGTTAAGTGAAAGTGGAAGTGTTGTTATCAAATTGTACCTGTGATTTTTTGTAATGTGACGAGAAGAGTGTAGTTTCCAATCTGTCCCTGTCATTGTCTTCTCCATATATCCGAGGTAGTAATTAAACTATACCTGCCAGTCTTTGCTACGTATATGAGAGTGTACATCTCAACCAATATCTGGCAGTATGAGCTATGAGAATGAGAGTTTTGCTATCAGTTTGTACCTTTCAGTTTCTGTTATTTCAACATGTGAGTTTAGTTATCAATCTGTACCAGTCAGTTTCTGCTTGGTGAATCTGTGAGTGCATATATCAATCATTCCTTGTCAGTATCTGTGTTGTGAATATGTGAATGAGGTTATCAATTTGTAATCCTGTCAGTTTCAGACATGTACATGGAAATATACCTGTCAGATTCTGTTCTGTGAATATGGTGCAGTTATCAATCTGTCTTTGATTTGTGAACATCCAAATATAGTCATTAATACGGACATGTCAGTTTCCCCTATGTGAATGTGTATCTGTATTTCCTAACCTATCCCTGTGAGCTTTTGTGTCTGTCTATGGGAGTGTTGACATGAACATGTAGCTGTAAGTTTCTGTTTTGGTAACGTTCGAATGCCTTTATCAAAATGTATGTCAGTTTCTGTAATGTGAATGTGTCAGTCCAGTTATCAATTTATGACTGTAACTTTCTGTTCTGTGAATATGTAAGTGGTGGTTATCATCTGTTAGTTTCTGCTTCATAAATGAATGAAGGTAGTTGTCCACCTGTTCCTGTCAGTTTGTGCTGTGAATGTGTCAGTGTAGTTATCAGTCTGTATCTGTCAATTTCTGCAAGGTGAATGAGAGAGTGTAGTTCCCAATATGTACCTGTGAGATTCTGATCTGTTATGTTTGAGTATCGTTATCAAACTGTACATGACAGTCTGTTTATCCTGCTGTGAACTTGGAAGTGTACTAATAAATCTTTACCTGTTTGGTTATGCTGTGGGAAAGTTCTTGTCAGTTTCCTCCAAGTGAGTTTAGTTATCCATCTGTGCCGGTCAGTTTCTGCTAACTGAACGTATGAGTGCAAGTATCAATCTGTGGGTCTCAGTTTCTGCTAAGTCAATAAGCAAGTCACATTTTTGATCTGTACCTGTCAGTTTCAGATATGTGAATGTATGAATGCAGTTAATAACATATCCCTGAATGTTTCTGCTTGTAAAAATGCAAATATATTCATTAAATCATCCCTGTCATTTTCTGCAAAGTGAATATGAAAATGTAGTTATCAATCTGTAACTGTCAGTTTCTGCAGTATGAATATTATTGTAGAATGCGGCACATTATACGACACAGTGGCTGGATCTGTTGTCTCACAGCACCAGGGACTTGGATTCGATTCCAGCCTCGGGTGAGTGTCTGCATGGAGTTTGCACATTCTCCCCTTGTCTGTGTGGGTTTCCTCTGGCTGCCCCAGTTTCCTCCCAAAGTCCAAAGAACAGGTTAGATGAATTGGCCATGCTAAATTGCCCATAGTGTTCAGGGATGTGTGGGTTAGGTGCATTAGTCAGGGGTAAATGTAGAATGATAAGGGAATGGTTCTGGTTGAGATAATCTTCAGAGGGCCGGTGTGGACTTGCCAGGCTGAACGTTCTGTTTTGAAACTGTATGGATTCTAATTCTAACTAAAAGACGATACCTGAAAATGTCTGCGAGATGAATTATTACATATAAATTGATTAGTTATTAATCTCTCCCCATCAGTTTCTGATTTGATAATGTATGAATGCATTTATCAATCTGAATCTGCTATTTTTTTGTAATATGAATATGGGAGTACGGTTACTGTTCTTTGCCTGGAGACATAGGAGTGGAAGCTAGGAAACTTGGGGAAATAGATATTGATATCTTGAAAAATATTTGATGTCCATCCACATGCCAAAAGTGCAGGTGTTAGAGATGTTAAAAAAAAATGTATCAAACTCTCAGACCTGATCAAGTACATCCCTTGATGTTGTAGGAAGCTGTATTGGTAATTTCAATAAATGATATTGTTTTCTTACTTTTTTTAGAATATCTCAAAGGGAGGGTCAATCTATCTCTACCAGTTATTGCAATGTGAATGTGTGACTGTGGCTATAAATCTGTACCTATCAGTTTCTATGTGAATATGTGAGTGCAGTTACCCATCTCAGTTTCTGCAATGTGAATGAGAGTATAATTATCAGCCCCGAGCTGTCAGCTTCTCCAACATCTATATGTGATGTTAGTTATGGAGCTGAACCTCTGTTAGTTTCTATCTTATGAATGTGAGAGTGTCATCATCAATCTGTCCCAGTCAGTTTCTGCAATGTGAATGAGTGAGTAGATATCAAGCTGTAACTGTTTTTGCCATGTGAATATGAGTTGAATATGAGAATGTAGTTGTCAGATTTTGTTTATCAAACTGAGTATTGTTATCAATCTATACTTGTCAGATTCTGCTGTGCTTTATGCAATATGAAACTGAGTGTTATTGCTAATCTGTTTCTGTCAGTTTCTGCTTTGTGTATATGATCGTATTAATATAAATTTCAATAAATGATATTGTTTTCTTACTTTTTTTAGAATATCTCAAAGGGAGGGTCAATCTATCCCTACCAGTTATTGCAATGTGAATGTGTGACTGTGGTTATAAATCTGTACCTATCAGTTTCTATGTGAATATGTGAGTGCAGTTACCCATCTCAGTTTCTGGAATGTGAATGAGAGTTATCATTTGTTATCAAACATTCCCTGACAGTAACTACAATGTGAATCTCAGGGTGTATTTACTAATTTGTTCCTATCAGTTTCAGCTCTGTGTATTTAAGTGTGCTGTTATTAATCTGTAACTCTCAGTGTCTTCCATGTGAACATGTGAGTGCATTTATCCTATCAGCTTCTGTGTTACGAATATGTGAATGTGCTTACCAATTTGTACCAGCCAATTCTGATATGTAAATATCGTCCTCAATGTCTCCTTATCGATTTGTCCTCTATGTGTCACAGTGTGCAGTTAGCAACCTGTACATGAACTTTTCTGCAATGTGAACATCAGAATATAGTTACCAATCTGACTGCTCTGTAAATGTATAAGTACAGACATCAAACTGTACATGCCAGCTTCTGCTTTGTGACTCTGAATTTATATATTAATCTTTGCCTGTCAATTTCAGCTACGTGAATGTGTGAGTGCAGTTATCAATATGTACCTGTTAGCTTCTGCTCAGTGCATTTGATTTGTATCATGGATGGTGCAATAGGAAATTAGAGGGTTTTCCAACTCCTATAGTGCAGACTCGAACTGGCAGGAATGATACCATGGGCTGTTCTTCAGGATGTCATCAGTTTTTCCTCAATGCATAGCTACATACTTTTGTGAATAATGTTGAGAAATGGATAGATGTTACATTCCTTTCAAAAGGAAAGGGGAACAAACGAATACATTGTATTGTAGCCGATTGACCACAATGTTTCTGCTACAGGAAAGAGAATTGGCTAGTTCACTTCATTATTCTATTGTGAGTATTACATAATCCTGCTCTGTGGTGTGATGGTGCAAGCCATTAGCAGTACTCTCCTGGTGCTCTATGGTGGCAATGAGGAAAGCAAAAACACTTGTATTTTTGTCATACAGTGGAGAAGATTTAAATCATTCAGGCAAATTTATTGAACGTGCTTGATCTCTTCTTGCAAAAAAAAGGAGAATTTACAAATGACAAGATTGGCTAAATTTCTTTGTTGAATTAAAGGGTGATTACTTGATTATATTGTTAAATTGACGATATGACATTTGATTTTCTTGCTTTTTTGTGATATTTCATAGGGTGGGGAATTTGGGATTCTTTGTAGAAGATTAAAGTGAATTTGGAGACCAAGTTACACATTTTTTAATTAAAAAAATGAATACCAGGCAGTGTGAAAATGTAATTTCTATCCCTGCAAGGTGAATATGTTGAGATCAAGTTGGGGTTGACAGCTCCTCTGCTGCCATGACACACTTAGTGAAATGGAATGCTTGCTGAATGGGATTTAGTTGCTTGTTTTTGTGTAAGCATTTCGTAAATATTCATTTCTGTTTCCTACAGTGTAAATGTGTGTACATCGCTGTTAGTCTCTGTATCTTGGGTGTTGATATGGTGGTTCAATCTGAATCAGTCAGTACCTTTGTGTATGTGTGTGCTCAGTAATTATTCACTACTTGTCACATATGGCTGTTGACATCATGCTTTTACATAATTTCATTGTTTATCTGGTATGTGACATTTAAAATTCCCATTTAAAATGTTAACTTGATTTAGTTAATTGCCTATGTCAAACAACCAGTCAGCTTCAAAAATGCTGTGAATGGCAGTGGCCTATGAATCATATCAATTGAAACTGGGAAGTTGTTTATGGGGAATGCAGAGAAAAAAGAAACTTGTCTTTCCACAGTCTTTCTGACTGTTTGCTTGTTTGGATATATCTCTGGAAATTGAGCTCAAACTAACTCTGATCCAATCAGCTGCGTACCTGTGGAAAGGATGCTCTCAGCTTTGACAGAGGTAACATACCTGCTGTTTGTTTGAAGCAGCTGGTCAAACTTGGCTTTGTACTGAGGAAATATGACATCGTCTTCATCATTCAAATATTTGCTTGGAGGAACACAGAAGATTTTTCAGCTGTAAATCAACATAAGTCAAGTTAGGCAAGATTAAACTGATCAGTGTGATAGTCAGTTAATAATCATTAATGGTATTTTTAAACCTAGCAATTCAAACAGAACCAGGTTTCAATTTCACTCTTTCCCTGAGTTGCTCCTGGTCACCTTTTCTTTTATTTGCACCTTTGCAACAATTGGGTGAGATCCAGAACTAACATCTGCACACATCTTTGAATGGGAATTCCTGAAGCAACTGCAATGCTGACATATATCATTAGCAAGCTGCCAATACACTAACTGTTGAAGGAAAGAACAAGTGACGCTGTGTCTAATGTTTTACTCGAAACTTCAAATCTGTTCACTCTAATACATGTCCTTTATACGATTGTCCCAAAAGTATGGTCTGTGCTTCCATTATTCAGCGCCCCATATCAACAAACAGCGTGAAACAGAAGCCAAACAATGAATTCCCATCAGTGTTTAGGGGATTGTAAACCCCAAGACCATCCCACAGCAGCTTCTTCCCGCTCTGTCTCCCTCAGCAGGCCCACACACAGCCCGAGAAAGGCCTCTCTCTTCCCCCCAGCCCGCTCACTCCAAGTTCCGGGACCAGTTCCTGCTCCGCTCGGCCTCTTACAAACAGCCCCCGGTTCTCCCTGAACTCCCCCCGAATCAATCCCGGTCTCGGAGTCCCCTCTGTGTCCCAGACTCCCATCCCGATGTGCTGCTGGAAGGAGCCTGCTGTTCCCTCCCTTCCCTGGGCGCTGATCTCTCCATTGCGGTCTGTTTCAAACAAACCTCTTGTACTCACTGAGTAAATGCTCCTCAATGGCAGCGCTGGGGGAGGGCCTCACGCATGCGCTCCACTGGTTAGGAATAGTCAGCATAAGGAAAGGGGCAGCACCGCGCATGCGCCGCTTCAGGCTGCAAGAATCCATCATTCACAATAAGCCGACAGTGACAGCAGCAGTGTTAAACCCAGACCCAGTATGGGGGGTTAGGATCAAAGCACAAATATTACTTCCAGAAAAAATGAGCTTGGATTGTTCTTTTCTCGAGGTGGCACATGATTATGGTGTTGAAAGATTATGAGGCGTATGGAGAGGGTGAATGTCGAGAAGCTGTTTCCCTTGTTTGACCGATCAATCACAAGTGGTGATTGGGTTAGGATATGTTGAAGGATAAGGATTTTCACTATGGTGTAGTTTAAAGGGTAAATATATTGAGGGAAAGTCTCTTTCCCTCAGCAAGTGGTGGAAATCTGGAAGATACTGCCTGGGAAGGCAGTGGAACCCAGAAACCTTAACCTTGAAAAAGTATTTGAATGAGCAAGTGCAGGCAATTAGCAAACATTCAGTGGTAGTTATTGTGGGTGCAGACACGATGCCTGAAGGGCTTTTCTGTGCTGTATGAGTATATGCATGCCAGCTTTTGCTCTGTGTATCTCAGGGTGCAGTTAATAATTTGTATCTGTCAGTGTTTGGTTTCTGACTATGTAATTGCATTTATCATATGCCACCTGTCAAGTTTTTGCAGTGTATATTTGAGAGTCTAGTTACAAACCTGTAACTTTCAGGTTGTAGACACATACAACCTTTGATCCAACTAGTGCACACTGACCAGATACCCTAAACTAATCAAATCTCATTTGCTAGCATGGAATCATAGAGATATATAGCATGGAAACAGACCCTTCGGTCTAACCCGTCCATGCCGACCAGATATCCCAACCCAATCTAGTCCCACCTGCCAGCATCCAAGTTACATCCCTCCAAAACATTCCTATTCATATACGCATCCAAATTCCTTTTAAGTGTTGCAATTGAACCAGCCTCCAACACTTCCCCTGGCAGCTCATTACATACCCGCACCACCCTCTGTGTGAAAAAGTTGCCCCTTAGGTCTCTTTTATATCTTTTCCCTCTCACCCTAAGCCCCTCTAGATCTGGACTCCCTGACCCCAGGGAAAAGACTTAGCCTATTTACCCTATCCATGCCCCTCATAATTTTGTAAACCTCTATAAGGTCACCACTCAGCCTCCGGCGCTCCAGGGAAAACAGCCCCAGTCTGTTCAGCCTTTCCCTATAGCTCAAATCCTCCAACCCTGGCAACATCCTTGTAAATCTTTTCTGAATCCTTTCAAGTTTCACAACATCTTTCCGATAGGAAAGAGACCAGAATTGCATGCAATATTCCAACAGGGGCCTATCCAATGTCCTCCCAACTCCTATACTCAATACTCTGAACAATAAAAGAAAGCATACCAAACGCCTTTTTTCACTATCCTATCTACCTGTGACTCTACTTTCAAGGAGCTATGAACCTGCATTCCAAGGTCTCTTTGTTCAGCAACATTCCCTCGGTCCTGCTAATATTTGCTTTCCCAAAATGCAGCACCTCGCACTTATCTGAATTAAACTCCATCTGCCACTTCTCAGCCCATTGGCCCATCTGGTCAAGATCCTGTTGTAATCTGAGGTAACCTTCTTCGCTGTCCACCTTCATTTCCATTATATAAATGATCAAAAGTGGTGGACCTAGCACTGATCCTTGTGGCACTCCAGTAGTCACAGGCCTCCAATCTGAAAATCAACCCTCCACCACAACCCTATGTCTTCCACCTTTGAGCCAGGTCTGTATCTAAATGGCTAGTTCTCCCTGCATTCCATTGCTAACCAGTCCCCCATGGGGAACCTTGTTGACTGCCTGACTGAAGTCCACATAGATCACATCTACTGCTCTGTCCTCATCAATCCTCTTTGTTACTTCTTCAAAAACTTCAATCAAGTTTGTGAGACATGATTTCCCACGCATAAAGCCATGTTGACTATCCCTAATCAGTCCTTGCCTTTCCAAATACATGTACATCCTGTCCCTCAGGATTCGCTCCAACAACTTGCCCACCACCGACATCAGGCTCACTGGTCTACAGTTCCCCGGCTTGTCCTTTCCAACCTTCTTAAACAGTGGCACCACGTTTGCCAACCTCCAGTCTTCCAGCACCTCACTTGTGACTATCGATGATACAAATATCTCAGCAAGAGACCCAGCAATCACTTCTCTAGATTCCCACAGAGTTCTTGTGTACACATGATCAGGTCCTGGGGATTTATCCACCTTTACGTTTCAAGATATCCAGCACTTCCTCATCAGTAACATGGACATTTTGTAAGATGTCACCATCTATTTCCCTACAGTCTATATCTTCCATATCCTTTTCCACAGTAAACACTGATGCAAAATACTCATCTTGTATCTCCCCCACTTTCTCCACCTTGCTGATCTTTGAGGTGCCCAATTCTCTCCCTAGTTATCCTTTTGTCCTTAATGTATTTGTAAAAACCCTTTGGATTCTCCTTAATTCTATTTGCCAAAGCCATTTCACGTCCCCTTTTTGCCCTCCTGATTTCCCTCTTAAGTATACTCCTACTTCCTTTATACTCTTCTAAGTATTCGCTCAATTTAACCTGTCTATACCTTACATACACTTCCTTCTTTTTCTTAACCAAGCCTTCGATTTCTTTAGTCATCCAATATTACTTATACCTTTCACCCTGACAGGAACATACCTTCTCTGGATTCGAAATTTGGCACATATCCCTTTAAATCCTTCCTGTTCATTTACCCATTCAGGCTCCTTTTAAATGTTGTAATTGTTCCCACCTTCATCACTCATTCCATATGCTCATCACCCTCTGCATGAAAAGGTTATTCCTCAGGTTATTTTTAAAATCTTTGCCCTCTCACCTTAAACCTATGCCCTCTATTCTCCTCCACCCAAGGAAAAAGACCTTGGCTTTTCATCCTATCGATGCCCCTCATGATTTTATATGCATATGTAAAAATCACCCCTCAGATTCCGATTCTCCAGGGAAAAAAACCCCAGCGTATTCAGCCTCTCCTGATAAATTGAAACCCTCTAATCCTGGTAACATCTCTGTCAATTTTTTTCCACCCTCTTAAGATTAACAATATCCTTCCTATGGCAGCACGACCCAAATTGTACGCAGTCCTCTAAAAGTGCCCTAACCAATGTCTTATGCAGCCCTAACATGATGTCCCAGCTCCTAAACTCAGTGCGCTTACCAAAGGAGACAAGCATGCCAAACACCTTTTTTACAACCTTTTCTAACCGCCACTCCACTTTCAAGCAGCTGTTCAGAAGCACCTGGTGGTGTGTTGCCAAACAATATGTCCTGCCCTGTTTTGAACTATGAGAATGTATATGTAACTACATTAGATTAGACTTACAATGTGGAAACAGGCCCTTCGGCCCAACAAGTCCACACCGACCCGCCCAAGCGCAGCCCACCCATTCCCCTACATTAACCCCTTACCTAACACTACAGGCAATTTAGCATGGCCAATTCACCTGACCCTGCACATCTTTGGACTGTGGGAGGAAACCGGAGCACCCGGAGGAAACCCACGCAGACACGGGGAGAACGTGCAAACTCCACACAGTCAGTCGTCTGAGGCGGGAACTGAACCCGGGTCTCTGACGCTGTGAGGCAGCAGTGCTAACCACTGTGCCACCGTGCCGCCCAGAAACATTCTCTCTGTGTCAGCTTCTGCAATGTGAATATGTGGGAGCAGCTCAGTCAGTTTCTGCTATGTGACTGTGAAAGTGAAGTTCTCAATCTATATTAATCAGTTTCTACTCTTACATACCAATTTGGCTTAATTCCCTGGCAGCCACTAATATTTTCCGTGACTGTGATTTATTCCATTGGAGAAGTTATGAGGATGTTGAAATGGGGTCTTTATCTCAACCTGTAAGCATTTTGTGAATTCTGAGTTTTTGCTTAGTCTGTGGGTTAAGGAAGAGGAAAGCAGACGGGTATATAGTTCAGAATCCCAACAATTACTGAAAACTTGTATGCAGAACAGTTCAAGAATAGAATGGGATAAATGGCCTGCGTTTGTACTGTACCAATGCTGTGATTCAGGTGAATAAAAGGCAATCACATCCTATTGTACACAGTATCAGTATAAAACTATCATGTAGCAATGGACAGATCAGCTTATTCAAAAAAGAACAACTGGTCCTGTCAGTGTAGGATGTTTCCTTGCTTTGGGTTCTGTGTTATCACTGAGACATTTGGTTTCGACTTGAACGTAGACATTGTTGAAGTTTCTTTTGTTTGAAAATGAGATTTATTCTGCATTTGTCTAGTCATCCTGCATTATTTTTATTGTTGCACATTAATTATTGAGTCTTCAGTCCCGTTTCCCCTTGCTGTGGAGCATATGAGCACTCGTGAGTAATTTTTCAGCTGTTTCTATTTCTTGAAGTTACACTTTAACACTTGATCAGTTCCGGAGCCACCATTCACGGTGGGATATGAACAGTGAATATTACCCCAGGCAAACGAAAAAGAAACGTGCCCCGTCTTTGACTACGAGGAGAAGATGGCGCTGTTTTGTCTGATCTCAGATTGCAGTAATTGAGGCTTTCTGCTGTCGGTGAGAGATTTTCAAAATGAAGCGAGATCAAACCAGAGCAGCTGCAGGACTGGGATAGCAAATGGGGAGCTTTTGCTGATGTCAGAACTAGTGCACAAAAGGCTGGGCGACATTAAAATATTGTGTAAAGACGATTAATACGCTCACCCGGAAGAACGTTCTGTAATGTTTAATCAACATACCGGAGTGTTTTTGAAATGTAAAATGAAGAGATTAATTGCATATTGCAGTTCTTGGCGCTTCTTCTGTGTTTCTGCCAGTTCTTCAGGTCCAGAAAAGAAAGAAAAAATGTTGAGATAGATGCGGTTAGGCAAATGGATGAGCGAGAGAGATTGTCTTAAGTATAATTTGGAGATGCCGGTGTCGGACTGGGGTGTACAAAGTTAAAAATCACACAACAACACCAGGTTATAGTCCAACAGGTTTAATTGGAAGCACTCGCTTTCAGAGACATCCACCTGATGAAGGAGAGTCGCTCCGAAAGCTAGTGCTTCCAATTAAACCCGTTGGACTATAACCTGGTGTTGTGTGATTTTTAACTTTGTCTGAATTATATATTTGTAACCGAATTAACAAGTATTGATGGATTCTCCTCTGAACAACGTCCTCTTTTTTCAATGTAAAACATACTCCGTTGTTTGTACATCGGCGGGCTTTTCAAATTGGAAAGGAAGTTGTTGATGATTTGGCGCTGGCTTCAAGAGAAGGGAACGTGTCCTCTCTCCTCCCTGCCTCTTGGGAACATATTAAACACCAGTGAATCTTTTTTTTTTCCCCCTGTTTGCTGCTATTTGCTCAAGTTACTGTCTAACATTTGATTATTGCAGGAGCTACAAGCCCCAGTTGGGATGTGAGCCCTGATTGTCAACCTCGGGGAACAGATCCACGGGTAGATACATTACACACTGATTTTTCCATTTTCAAAACTCCACGCGGGTGGTAATGATGATTGAATGATGTAAAGTGAGGTTTTCTGCTGTCAGCTCGAACCAGAACAGTTGCCGGACTGGAATAGTTAATATGGAGCTTCTGCAATAAGGGAGCACGATATTAAAATAATATCTAAGAGCGGTGTTCGTTATTAATGCGCTCACGGCGAAGAACGTTCATGAAATCCTGACAGGGCTGAATGAGGGCATTCGGCCCATCGAGTCTGAACCTTCCCTTCGAAGAGAATCTCGAATCCTTTAAATAGGTTCTGGACTCAGTACCCAAAAGAAAGACTGTGTGAATTGGATTTTTATAATCGAAAAGCAAATTAATGACTCAGTACGACTGCGTTGTGTTCTATAAAACAGCCGTCTCTGATCGACATCGTGGCGGGATTTTCAAATGTGAAAGAAAACGGTTGATGATTTGGTGCCATTTTTTCTCGCTTGCTTTCTCAGCAATGACCATATAGTTACAGCTGGTGGGAACACCAAGGGACACAGTGAGGAGAGAGGAGATTTCATCCGGAATAAACATTCCCCGACCTAATATATAGTGTACTAATTGCATAACATTCATGGCAATGTCCTAATCAGTGCCGCTGAAAGCCGTGTGTCTTCCAACTATGTGTTTGTTTATGGCGTTGTGGTTGGAGTGCCAGGCCTCTAGGAATTCTCTGGCATGACTTTGCTTAACCTGTCCCAGGATAGATGTGTTATCCCAGTCAAATTGGTGGGTTTTTTCATCCGTGTGTAGGGCTACGAGGGAGAGAGGGCTGTGTCTTTTTGTGGCTAGCTGGTGTTCATGTATCCTGGTGGCTAACTTTCTTCCTGTTCGTCCTACGTAGTGTTTGTGGCAGTCCTTGCATGGAATTTTGTCGATGACGTTGGTTTTGTCCATGGGTTGTACTGGGTCTTTTAAGTTTGATAGTTTTTGTTTGAGAGAGTTGGTGGGTTTGTGTGCTACTAGGATTCCGAGGGGTCTTAGTAGTCTGGCTGTCATTTCTGCAACTTCTTTGATGTATGGTAAGGTGGTTAGGGTTTCTGGCTGTGTTTGGTCTGCTTGTCGTGGTTTGTTCTTGAGGAATCTGCGCACTCTAATTTTTGAGTATCCGTTCTTCTTGAATATGTTGTATAGGTGGTTCTCCGCTGTTTTCCGAAGGTCGTCTGTGCTGCAGTGTGTGGTGGCTCATTGGAATAGTGTTCTGATACAGCTTCGTTTGTGTGTGTTGGGATGGTTGCTGGTGTAGTTAAGTATTTGGTCAGTGTTTGTCGGTTTTCTGTATACGCAGGTTTGTAGTTCTCCGTTGTCCTTTCTTTCGACTGTGACGTCTAGGAATGCGAGTTTGTTGTCGGTTTCTCCCTCCTTGGTGAACTTTATGCCTGTGAGGGTGTTGTTGATGATGTTAAATGTCACTTCTATCTTGTTTCATTTTGTGATGACAAAGGTGTCATCTACGTAGCGGACCAGATTTTTGGTTTGATGGTTGGTAGGGCTGTTTGTTCTAGTCTTTGCATTACTGCTTCTGCTATGAATCCTGATAGCGGAGATCCCATGGGTGTGCCGTTGGTTGTTTGTAGATTATGTTGTTGAAGGTGAACTGGGTGGTGAGGCACAGGTCCACTAGCTTCATGATGTTTTCGTTGGTAATGTGATTGATGGTGGTTGGGGTGTGTGTGATGGTCTCTTCTAAAAGTGTGGTAAGTGTTTCCTTTGCCAGGTCGATGTTGATGGAGGTGAACAGGGCTGTTACGTCGAATAAGATCATTGCTTCGTCTTCCTCTATTTTGGTATTTTTGATGATTTTTTTTTAGGAATTCCTGGGTGGATTGGATGGAGTGCTGTGACTCTTTTACTAGGTATTTCAGTCTTGCGTGTAGTTCTTTGGTCAGCCTGAAAGTTGGTGTTCCGGGTAGTGAGACTATAGGTCTAAGGGGGGCTCCTAGTTTATGGATTTTTGGTAGTCCATAGAATCGTGGGGTGTTGGTCCCGTCGGGTTTCATTTTCTGGAATTCCGTCTTGTTTAATTGTCTGGAATTGTGTAATTTTCTTAGGAGATATGTAATTTTGTTTCCTAGTTGTGGGGTCTGGTCTAGCGACACCTGTTGGTAGATGTTGGTATCAGCATTGGCTTTCTCTATGTCGTCCCTTCTGTTCAGGATGACTGTGAGCCGACCTTTGTCTGCAGATAATATAACGATGTTTTTGTCTTTTTTGAGGTTTTCTAGGGCTTCCTTTTCTTGTGTGTTCAGTTTGTTTCCTTCCCTCTTTCGGCTCAGAGTAGGTGCAGCTGTCTGTCTGATCTTTTGTTGTGTTTCTTCCGTGAGATTGTTGTCCTCCAATGTGGTTTCTAATGCCGCTGGGAAATCTTTCCTGACAGCGACTCGGTAATTGAAATTTAATCCTTTTACTAAGTATCGCTTTTTTTGTGTCTGATAGGGTCCGGTCTGATAAGTTATTTATCCATGCCCCTGTGTTATCCGTTTTGTATTTTTTTTGTGTGAGTTTGTCAAGTTTTTTTCTTCAGGTTTTTTTCTTTATCTGTGTTTGTCATTGTTTGGGCTCGTTCTACCGGGTCTGTCCATTCTTGATTTGTTGCTTGTTTGAATTACAGTTTTTGGCGTGCAATTTCCCGGTTATATTTTTGGAGTCTGTGGTGGGCGTCATTGATTACCTCTCGGAGTAATTTACGGCCGTTTTGTTGTGTTAAACTTCTGGCTTCAGGTGTTTTATTCGGCGGTTTATATTGGAAACATTTTGGAAGTACCTGTTTTCTTAAACATTCATGCAGGGAGTACAGTTGTTCGTGTTTGGAACTCTCTCTTGGATGGCATTCCTTTCCCATCTTCGGGCAAGTTGTAGCGTGTTGCGCCAATAGGTTGTTGAAGGTTTGTGAAGGTTTGTAGCTCAGGTTCAGGTTTAGGGTGTAGGTTTGCTCACTGAGCTGTAGGTTTGATATCCAGACGTTTCATTACCTGGCTAGGTAACATCATCAGTGGGGACCTCCAAGTGAAGCGAAGCTATTGTCTCCTGTTTTCTATTTATATCTTTCTCCTGGATGGGGTTCCTGGGGTTTGTGTTGTTTCTGCTGCAACACCATAAGTCTTTCAAGGCTAAACACTTCTGCCTGACCCACTGCCTGTTTAGGTATTTCCTCCACCATGACATCAAACAGTGTGCCTACAAAGAGCACCTCAACTCCTTTATCTTTCTCCTTCATTTTTTTTTCTTCTGTCTGTAGCTTCTGATCGTGGGATTTGTTACTACACCGTCTGGAAAAATTCCACTAAATCGTTCCAAAGATAAAACTGGATTCCTGGAACTGATACACTGTCAGTAATTCCCGCTAGTCTTGAATTGGCACTGCAACCTGATGTTAAGTGAAGGACTGCAAAATGTCTGTCCATCTATCCCACAAATTACCACTCATTCGTGTAACAGATTAGAAAATGTGCAAATAAGTTCATCTTTTACTATTAGAGACTGATTAAAATCTGTATCACTCAAAATTATAACATTTTTACCCCTTCTCCCGCTGTTCTTACTGAGTAAACTTTGCTCATAGTGGTGAAGTCCTTATAGAGCTCAAGCACTAACTGCACACATAGTCCCTGCCAGGCTGTGCACTCTGCGGCAGCTTCTTGACCTTTCTTTGGGTTTCATTATGCCACTGGCTTAGCTTCTTTGACCGCATCTTTTCCCACAGCGTCTTTCTTTACCAATCAGCACTATGACTTCCTTGTCCCAACTTTCTGGCAGTGAAAACACATTTTTCCAGTACCTTTCTTAAACCACCGGCACTGTAATTTTCTGTGTTCCACCCCATTACAATGAAAACACCCAAGGCCGTTCACCTCCTTTCCCCAATCTTGGGCTTCTTTTTTAACCTTGGGTAAACTATTACCAGTGTGCTCTACTCTGTGTTTTGTATGATAGAATACCCTGTATCCCAATTTCTATCCCTTACTAGATGAATTTCTAGCCAGAGGCTAAACCTTTTCTCATGCACAAATTATGTTCATTTGCAATCTCTGCTGCTCTTCTCACTTCTCGAACTTTCTGTTCATCCAAATGAATTCTTATCATTTCTGGAAATGAGTTTTTAAACTCCTCTACCAGAAACATCTGTCTTAGAGCTTCATAGGTCTTAAATATTTTTGTGTCCTGCACCCAACTATCAAAAATATTTTTCATTCTTTCAAACTCAACATAAGTCAGAACTGGTTCCTTCATTATGTTTCTGAACCGTTGTCTATAAGCTTCTGGTACCAATTGATCAGCACTCAAAACAACGGATTTGTGAGGGGTAGGACTTGCCTTACAAGTCTTATTGAATTCTTCGAGGAGGTGACCAAGCATGTGGATGAGGGTAGAGCAGTGGATATAGTGTACATGAATTTTCGTAAGGCATTTGATAAGGTTCCCCATGGTAGGCTTATGTGGAAAGTCAGGAGGCATGGGATAGTGGGAAATTTGGCCAGTTGGATAGAGAACTGGCGAACTGGTCGAAGTCAGAGAGTGGTGGTAGATGGTAAATATTCAGCCTGAAGCCCAGTTACAAGTGGAGTTCCGCAGGGATCAGTTATGGGTCCTCTGCTGTTTGTAATGTTTATTAATGACTTGGAAGATGGAGTCAAAGGGTAGGTCAGTAAATTTGCAGACGATACGGAGATTTGTGGATAGTGAGGAGGGCTGTTGTGGGCTGCAAAGGTACTTAGATATGATACAGAACTGGGCTGAGGAGTGGCAGATGGAGTTCAACCCTGTCAAGTGTGAGGTTGTCCATTTTGGAAGGACAAATAAGAATGCAGAATACAGGGTTAACGGTAGCGTTCTTAGTAAGGTGGAGGAGCAGAGGGATCTTGGGGTGTATGTTCATAGCTCTTTGAAAGTTGCCACTCGGGTGGATAGAGCTTGTAAGAAGGCCTATGGTGTATTAGCGTTCATTAGCAGAGGGATTGAATTCAATAGTCGTGAGGTGATGTTGCAGCTGTACAGGACCTTGGTAAGGCCACATTTGGAGTACTGTGTGCAGTTCTGGTCGCCTCATTTTAGGAAAGATGTGGAAGCTTTGGAGAGGGTGCAGAGGAGATTTACCAGGATGTTGCCTGGAATGGAGAATAGGTCGTACAAGGATAGGTTGAGAGTGCTAGGCCTTTTCTCATTGGAACGGCAAAGGATGAGGGGTGACTTGATAGAGGTTTATAAGATGACCATGGGAATAGAGTAGACAGTCAGAGTCTTTTTCCCCGGGTACAACAGAGTGTTACAAGGGACATAAATTTAAGGTGAAGGGTGGAAGGTATAGGGGAGATGTCAGGGGTAGGTTCTTTACCCAGAGAGTGGTGGGGGCATGGAATGCGCTGCCTGTGGGAGTGGTAGAGTCAGAATCATTGGTGACCTTTAAGCGGCAATTGGATAGGTACATGGATAGGTGCTTAAGCTAGGACAAATGTTTAGCACAATATTGTGGGCCGAAGGGCCTGTTCTGTGCTGTATTGTTCTATGTTCTATGTTCTAACCTGTTTGACATTTTCATCATCTCTTGACCCCTCATCTGTCAGCACTGCAAATACATAACCTGCTCTGCCTACCAGTTTAGTCTGAACTAGCATTACCCACAAGTTCTATGACCACTCCATCTGCATAGCTAATTTCTAAACTGAAATAAAGAAGACCTCAACATCTTTTTCATCAAAATGTGGCAGTTTTTTTAACATACTGGTCGATATCACTACATTCCCTTTTCACCTTCATCCAGTTAACTTGACTTTATTGACTAATTCGCAACTACTGAAGTTCGAGTCTCTCTCATTTTCTCTTTCTTTTCTCTCTCCCTTTCTCCTCTCTCTCTTTCTCTCTCTTTCCCTTTCTTCTTCCTTTTATTCTCTCACTCTTTGCTCAATCAAGAACCTTCATTCTTTCTTTTTCCTCTCTCTCTTTCTGTCTCTTCTCTCTCTTTCTCTCTCTTGTCTCTCTTTCACTCTCTTATCTTTCTTTCTCTCTCATCTCTCTCCTCCCCTTTCTTTATCTTCTACCTATATTTTTCAAAATGTAATTTCAGTTTTTTTCTAACTGTACTGCACTTGTCTATTTCTCTGACACACCTAAGTGCTTGACCAACCCCCTTACTTTATTTATCAGCTTCACTTTTATCGTTGATTGAACCTAATTCTAAACTCTTTACTAATTCTAAAAGTATGACCTTTTCCTGTTTTTTTAAACTTTCTTGGGAAATTTGGAAATCATCTTCCAACCACAGAAACTCTTTAAAAATCTTAAGAGCCATTCTTCTTACTTCTACTTTAATCAACCACATGCAACTGAAATGAAAGAAATTGTCTCACCTACGTTTTACTGAAAGATCTAGGACAGTAAATGGCGAGTGTTTAAATCTGCTGGGATCTCCCGTACACAATATTTATTCAAATCAGTCCAAATATAATGAGCAAAACTAATGTAGTGTACAAAATCCCATGCAAGGACTGCAGAAAACACTACATCGGACAAACAGGAAGACAGTTAACGATCCGTATGCACGAACACCAACTCGCCACGAAACGACACGACCAGCTATCCTTAGTAGCCACACACACAGACGACAAGCAACATGAATTCGACTGGGACAACACTACCATTATATGGCAAGCCAAACAGAGAACAGCCAGGGAATTCCTGGAGGCATGGCACTCATCCACAGACTCTATCAACAAACACATCGACCTGGACCCAATCTCCCGGCCACTACAGTGGACAGCTCGAACTGACAACCGGAAGTGGCAGAGACAGGCCACTATAAATGCCGGAGGAAACAGCACAGAAGCGCTTCACAGGAGGCTCCCAAGCACTGAGGATGTCACCTAGACAGGGGACGAAACGTTTGCAAGACAAATTCCCAGCTCGGCGAACAGAACCACAACAACGAGCACATGAGCTACAAATCTTCTACCAAACTTTGAAGTCCAAATATAAGGCAAGCTGTGCTTAGACCCATTTAAATCGCGCACCCGAAACCCCCAAACTCTTAAAACACGGCGGCGAACCATTCTGCTAATTTAACCAAACACCCAGGAACACTCACAATCTCCTAATCAATCAAAGCATGAGTGACAAAGAGCTCTCAAATTTCAATATTTACAGAGGAAAAAAAAGTCAATTTATGTTTTATCTCTAAAAGTGAATGCTGGACAGTTTCTGCTTACAACTCTAAGACTCCTGTCTCTAAACTGCTTGTTATGTGCCTCCCAGTTTCTGACAACATCCTGCTCCAATAACTAGTTGTATTATTGTTCTCTCAACTCAACTTCAAACCACACAGCGGCTGTCCTTCTTCTTTCAGCTGTGATCTCCCTGAGCCATTTTCTGCGTTTTCCTGCAAAGATATTTCATATGAAACAAAGGTACAAAAGATGGAGCAAGTTTTGAATGACAGTCTCTTTCTAGATGGCAATTACTATATGTCGATGGCAGTTGGGCTCTGTCTAAATTTTAAAATGTCTAAAATCTTTGAAAGATCCAAACTTCTGATTGTCCGATTGGTTTGAGGCTATATAAAAAAAATAACTTCAAACTCAAAGGGTTTTAATATCCCGAGGCATAATTTAAACTTATTGGTTAGGTGCGAATTGTGGTCAAAACAATGTGAAGTATCTAGTGTACAGCCAAATGTGAAATATTTTCAATTTTCTAGTACACTCTGAGACTGCCAATCATTCACATGACAGGTGCCTGCAAGATCTCAGTGCAAAACAGATTCTACTCACTCTTAACGGTACAGTACACGCCATCAACTCCATAAAACACTGACCACAGGGACAGGAGACTGACCCCACTGTTTGCGTGCCACTGAATCCGGTGATCAGACTGACCTTTCTGAGTTCATACCACTTTCCCAGAGGAGTGCAAAATCACTCCACTATGAATGAATAACTGACGCAGGGGAGAAGAGACTGACCCTAGGGAGAGCAGACGTAAATCACTCATCCAGGGGAAAGCAGTCTGGCCCCATTCTGTCTGCATCGCTGATCCAAGAGAGACAGCACCCATCCACCTTTGTCTGTATCTCTGAAGCCAGGTCCAGCAGACTGATCCCACTGTGTCTGTATCACAAATCCAGGGAGGGCACACTGACCCATTTGCATTAGTGTAACAACGTGGAAGAGGGCAGACCGAACCCATTGTGTCTGCATCATAGACCTCGGGGAGAGCAGACTGACCCCAATTTCTCTGCCTGGTGGTTTCCGACGAAATAAGAAAAGATATCCTGATTGTCTCAAAGATCCAGTTTTGTATCTTATAAATTGCCTATATAACTACACTTTAATTCTTTCTCAGCTATAGCTTTAATTATGCTCTTCATACACTGTTTACTTGATCCTCTCAGAAAATGAGAAAACTGGACCATCCATTCCATTAGTCGATTTATTTGGAAGTTATTCCCACAATCGGTAAAGTCTCAGGAAGACGAAGTTTATCACTTACCCTCCTGTCTGCTTTGAACAGATTTCAACTGCACTTGAAGTCAGCCTTTGGAATAGACCGTGTAAACTTAACCTTCGTTATGCTGTAGCTTATTTACATAGTTTTCGGATTTCAAAGCAAGCTAAGAATATAGACATGACCTCCAATGTTGAAGAGTAGTTACATGCCGAACTTTAGCCATCAGCATTTGCTGATAACTTTTCGAAACAATAAAAATACAGAAATAGATTCACATAGATTAGTGTGATCAACTTCTCCATCTTGGACTAATGTAACAATTTCTATATACCTGAGTGTCCTTGCGCATCAGTCACTGAAGGTAAGGCAGCAGGCAGTAGGGAATGCCAAATGGTATGTTTCCCTTCTTTAAAGAGGCTTCGAGTACAGGAGCAGGGATGTTGTTGTTGCAGTTAGACGGGGCAGTGGTGAAGCTACGCCTAAAATATTATGGGCAGTTTTGATCTCATTTTCTGAGGAGGGATGCTCTTGCCCTCCAGGGAGTGCAGCAAGGGTTTACAAGGCCGATTCTGTGGATGACAGGATTGATGCATGACTAGAGACTGACGAGGTTAGAATTGTTTTCACTGGCATTCAGACGAGAGGATGGGAGAGCGATCTCAAAGACACTTACGAGAGAGGGTAGATGCAGGCAGGATGTTCCTGATGGTAGGTGCATCTAGAATCAGGGATTTAAGTCTGAGGATTCGGGGTGGACCATATAAGAAGGAGATGAGGAGCTATTTCTCCACGAAAAGCGTGGTGAGCCTGGGGAATTCATTACCACAAGGAACTGCTGATGCTCAAACCTTAAATGTATTCAAGAGTCAGCTTGATAGAGCAATTAAGGTGAATGAGATTAAAGGTTCTGGGAGAGAAAGCAGGATTAGGGTTTTGAGTTGGATGCTCAGCAATAAGCATGATAAATGGCAAAGCAGGCTGCTCCTCCTTCTGTTCCTATGTTTCTATGTTTCCTCCTGTGCAGCCAAAACTGTGGGAAAACTCTTTTGTTTCTGGAACGCTGCTCTGAAAGCTGTTCTCTCTCCCTCGCCCTCTCTCTCTCTCTTTCCCTCTCTCTCTCTCTCTCTCTCTCTCTCTCTCTCTCTCTCTAATTCAATTTCCTTTGCAGCCGTTCCAGTTAGTTCCAGGTACTTAAGCATCCTCTTTTGGGATTGGGAGGGTTAGTGGTTTGGACAATTTATCTCCCATCTTTGGCAGCGAGCGGACATGTCCCTGCCGGCTGGACCGTTTGTATCTGTATTCAATCCTCCCCCATTTTAAACATTTTGTTTGGCTGGGACTGTATTTTGAGTTGTTTGATCAATAAGAGGAATAAACAGGGCCCTTCGTCATTGTTGAATTCAGTGATGGATTCTTTTTTTTTTCTCTCTCTCTCTCATATTTCACTTTCCAACTAGCTTAGTGAGGAGTACTTTGGTCTTCCACTGGGTGGAGTTCAGAGGTGTTGTTTGGGGATCTCGATTCCTTTGTTTGGGGATTTCTTCTGGTTTCTCCAGAATTAATTTGAATTGCTCACAGACAGCATTTCATTGGAATTTGATCTCCCAATCATGACTTATCTTCTGCATTACCTCATTGCGTAGTTGGGTATATCCCATTAGGATGAGAGGCCATCTTTTCACCAGTTTGGGTTGGGAGGATTACGGTTTTCCCATTGTGCATGTTCATATTTAACGTAAAACTTTTCACCCTCTGTTTTTAGTTTTCCTTCTGGATCCTGCTCTGTACTGTTGTTAAAACTAACTAGTCCTCTTCTTCAGACTCACTGGATTTGCCACCAGATTGTTTGCCCCCGTTTTCCAAGACCCCCACCTTATCCAGGTCTTGGAGTGTCCTAGAGTCTGTAGATAATGGAGTACTCCCATATGGTGAAGGTTAAGGATTTGTCAATGAGAGTCACTTCTCCTTTTCAGACAATGTTTTGTTTTGCCGTTTTAAGTTATTCACAAACAGCTTCAAATTGTTCCTTTAGATTATTCATTTCCCGATCATGATTGGATTTGGCTCAGATCTCTTGCCGCTGTCTAATTTGTTGCAGAACCAGCGAATGTATTTTGTAACAGATGTTTTTCCTCCAAATAATTTTAATATCATCCAGGGACCATTGGCGTGTGGAGGTTCCATACTTCTTTTTAACAAAATTTTTGAGAGATCACAGTGTTGTTCAATGTATTCCTTTTATTTTTTGGAGAACTTCCTTTAGAAATATCTGGTGGAAGCCTGTCCTCTTTTTACTATTATTGTTAATTCGGGCTGACTCGTTGTTTCTGAATATTTACATGGACTCAATAAGCAATAGGCTAGACTTCACAGACTCTCTCTCTGCCACTGTTAGATGTCGGTTTGGAGGCCACGAGCCGCACTCCACTCGTCAATGGGTCGGTCTCATCTGATAGGCTAGTCATATCAACTTGTTTGAGGGGAGATGCCGAATTATTGCTTTCTCTGATAAGTACAGATGTCTGTACTGATTTGCCGAGAGGTGCGAGGGAGGAGCGAAGGACTTCTGGGAAGTTTGTAAGTTGGTGAGATGTAGAAGTGACTACAGGGAGTTGGGTTGGAAGCTGAAGAGCAGGACAAGTAGTGATCTCAGGTTTGCGACTGGTGTGACGAGATAGTGAAATGAGTCAGCGAATACAGCTTAACACATGGCTGCGAGGCTGCTGCAGGAGGGAGGACTTCAGATACCTGGACCATTGGGATACCTCCTGGGGAAGATGGGACCTCTACACAAAGGATGGGGTGCACCTGAATTGGAGGGGAACAAATGTCCTGGGTGGGAGATTTGCTTGTGAGATTCGGGAGGGTTTAAACTAGTTTGGCAATGGGGTGGGAATCAGAGCCACATGCCTGAGAGGGGATCAGTTGTAGACAGGATATATTGAATCTATCAGAAAGGTTTGTCACACGATGAAACATAGGGATCAGTTAAAGTGTGTCTGCTTTAATGCAAGGAGTGTCCAGAATAAGAGTGACAAATTTCGAGCATGGATCAGTACTTGGGGACTATGACGTTGTGGCTATAGCTGAGACGTGGGTTTCACAGGAACAGGAATAGTTGCTTGATGTTCCAGGGTCTAGAATGTATAAAAAGATCAGGGAGGGTAGAAAAAAAGGAACGGGTGCAGCATTGCTCATCACAGCTACAGAAACGAAGGTTGTTGAGGAAGGGTTGTCAACTGAGTCAGTATGAGGGAAAGTTAGGAACAGCAAGGGAACAGCCACCGCATTTGGGGATTTTCTACAGACCACCTAAAAGCAGTAGAGAGATTTAAGATCTCATAGGCAGGCAGATTCTGGAAAAATGCAAAAGGAGCAGGGATGAGCAGGAATCTAAGTTATCAAGAGAAGTTAGAGTGTGTGTAAATGGGTAAGCAATTTGGCAGATGGAATATAACGTGGGTACAATGAACCTGTGATTTTTTCAGGAAGAATAAAAGGCTGTATGTTCTATAAATGGAGAACGATTGCAGGACTTAGAGATACAATGTGCACTGGACGGTTCATTCCAACTCTTTCAGACATTGGAAGTGCTGCTATATCTCCCTGATTATCTGCTCCCCGATATTTCCAGTAACCCCATTGCGCTCTGTACACACGGGCTATTTTGATATGGTTGGTTGGTGGTGGGGACGGTGTTTTCAGCCAGGTGTCAACGGGACAGCCTTTAACCAAGAGCACAGCACAGGCCCTTCGGCCCTCGATACTGTGCCGACCTGTGGAACTAATCTGAAGCCCATCTAAACTACACTATTCAAGTCCTATCCATGTGCCTATCCAATGACAATTTAAATGCCCTTAAAGTTGTCGAGTCGACTACTGTTGCAGTTCCACGCCCCTACTACTCTCTGAGTAAATAAATTACTTCTGACATCTGCCCTATATCAATCACCACTCAAATTAAAGCTATCTCCACTTGTGCTAGCCATCGTCGTCTGAGGGGAAAGGCTCTCACTGTCCAACGTATCTAACCCGTATCTTATATGTCTCAATTAAATCGCCTCTCAACCTTCTTCTCTCTAATGAAAACATCCTCAAGTCCCTCAGCCTTTCCTCCCAATACCTTCCCTTCATACCAGGCAAAATCCAACTAAATCTCCTCCGAATTCTGTCCCAAGTTTTCACATCCTTCCATATATGTCCAGCTCCAGAAGCCATGCAAACCACAGCAGTGCATTGATCAATGAACCCGTACTAGATATCTGTCCAGCACGAGGAGCTATGCAGCCAAAGCTGTCCAATTGCATCCAGACTACTCTGAGTGAAGCACGTTGGAAGAGGTTAGCACAAAGTTTATTACATTTCCTCTAACTTTAAAGATTTTTTTTTCTTGACGTGCTCTTCAAATTTCACTGAGAATGGATTGCGAAGTCCTGAAGCAAAAACTTTAAGGCATTGGGCATGTTAATCTCCTACTGTTAATACATCAGGGAGAGCATTCCAAAGACTCGGACAAAACTGCTCTGAATTTCCAAAGTCACTGTTAAAAGAAGGAAACAGCCATAAGAAGTACTAAGTTTGGGACTCGGAATGTTCCAGCCAAAGCTCCTCTGCTCCACCCGTTCTTTCTTTTTCTTATTGTTTTCTCTATTCTGAATTGATTTCCCCACATACTATTAAGCTTTTAAAGTTATAATGAGGGTAGCAGAGGAAGTGAACCCCAGACTGGAGGTTGGCACGAGGAAATGACGCCTCGAAATTTAAAGCAAAATGTTTCCTGGAGACTGGGTCCAGTGGGTCTGGAGACTGGATCCGACTTACTTGAAGGATGACCACGGTGTGGTCTGAACTCTGGGCTGGGTGCAGTCTGCGATGGGGCCAGATGCGATCTAGAGACTGGGCCGAGTGCAGTCAGGAGACTGGGCCTGGTATAGCCCGGAGCCTGGGTCAGGTGCAGTTTAGAGACTAGGAGCAGTGCAGTCTGGAGACTCAACCCAGAGCGGTCTGGAGAGTTGGCCCGCTTCAGTCTGGAAACGTGGACCAGTCCTGTCGGGAGAGTGGGGCTCTTCTGTTCTTGAGACATGGATCAGTGGTCTGGAGACTGCACCCGGTGCATTTTGGAGACTGAGCCAAATACGATCAAGAATCTGAGCCCGGTGTGATCTGGTGATTCAGACGGGTGCAGTGTGGAGAGTGGGCAGGGCGTTTCTGGAGACTGGTCCTGATGTGGTCTGGAGTCTGGACCCAGCGCAGTCTGGAGACTGGGTCCTGTTTCGTCTGGAGACTGGGTCTTGGGTGATCTGGAGACTGGTCACGTTGTGGTGTGAAGACTGAGTCTGGTGCAGTCTGGAGACTGGCCAGTGCGGCACGGAGACAAGGCCCAGTGTGGTATTTATACTTGGTCCATTGTGGCCTGGAGACTGGGTCCAGTATAGTCTGGAGGTTGTACCTGGTGCTTTTCTGGAGATTTACTGCTGGCACAGACTGGGGTGAAAAAACTGGTAATTAAGTCTGTTCTTTTGTTTCCTTTTTATTCTTCTGCTGGGCTTTAACTCATTATACTTTCAGTTTTACAGCAAACACTTAAGAATTTGTACATGGCTATCTTGTTTCTAAGATTGTGCCATAATCGTGGACATGGAAAACATTTCACTGCACCCATTGGAGTGCACGTGAAAATAAAGCTAATTCAATTCAAATGTGAGAAAGTCACTGTCTCAAAGCTGCTGCTTGTGCAGTAGCGTGGGCGGCCAGAAGAGGGTGGTATTACATCACTTTAAACAGAAGAGGAGAGTCAGGCAAAGTGAGAGACTGAGGAGAGACATTTTTGTACCCATTTCAATAGATTCACTCCCGAAACAACAGAAACTCAAATGTTCAGCGACACAGAGGCACAGGTACACACGGAAGCGCGCACACAAAGACAAAAAATGATACACAAACGCATACACACTCCTGGAGTCCGTGTACATAGATCCCTGAAGGTTGCCACCCAGGTTGATAGTGCTGTGAAGAAGGCATACAGTGTGTTAGATTTCATTTGTAGAGGGATTGAGTTCCGGAGCCGCAATAGTATGCTGCAACTATACAACAGTTGCTCTGGTGGCCATATTTCGGGAAGAATGTGGAAGCATTGGAAAAGGTGCAGAGGAGATTTACAGTGATGTGGCCTGGTCTGGAGGGAAGATCTTATGAGGAAAGGCTGAGAGACTTGGGTCTGTTCTCATTGCAAAGCTATGGCTAAGAGGGGATTTGACAGAGACATACAACATGATCAGAGGATTAGATAGGGTAGACAGCGAAAGTCTTTTTCCTAGGATGAAGACATCAGCTTGTACGAGGGGGCATAGCTACAAATTCAGTTGAGAGATTTAAGACAAATGTCAGAGACAGGTTCTTTACTCAGAGAGTGGTAAGGGCATGAAATACCCTACCTGCCAATATAATTAATTCAGCCACATTAGGGAGATTTGAACAATTCGTGGATGATGATGGGATAGTGTAGGGGGACGAACTGAGAATAGTTCATGGATCGGCACAAAATCGAGGGCCGAAGGGCCTGTTATGCACTGCATTGTTCTATATTCTAACCATGAACACACATATATACACAGACATCCGGCCCCTCAAGCCTGCCTTTGTTATGGTTGATAGCACATTTTAGGAATGACCAGGAGATGCAGATAATGAGCCTTTGCTTGCAAACAAAAGCTGTGGCCACCAGAGCAGACAACCCTGAAAGTCTGTGAAAAATGATAGTATTGAAATATTAATGCTGTTCTAAAAGACACGCCCTAAGCCTGTTACATTAACATAATCAATCGCACTAAGCCTGCATTTCATCCTCTTAAACAATCAGATTTTTGCGACATTGTCTTCTGGTTTGCTGAAGACCATTATGTTGTGCCGTGGTCATGTTCCTTCAGCTTTTGTCAACTGATGGGATGCAGTCAACCAAGGCTGACTCGAACACGCAAGCCAGACCTAACATTTATGCTACATTCCAACATGTATTACTTTGTAGTTATATGTTCAGATTTACCATATGTCTCCACCTCCCCCCCCCCCCCCCTCCACTTTGAGAACTATTGTTCCCACACAAAGAAAAAAACACCATGAGGCAAGACCTTCAGAACCTAATTAATGTGGCTGAAAAACGCGCTAAGCAATTTAGAAATTCAGTTCTCAAAGTGTTCTTCCTCTATCTCTGGAGTATCTGGGCCAAAAGCCAATTATGTAAGGTTAGGCATCTGAAATGGGAGTTGATAATTTTACATGAGGAGAGGTTGAGTAGATTGGGCCTGCACTCATTCGAGTTTAGAAGAATGAGAGGACACTTTTTGAAAGTCCTTAGAAGGACCTGACAAAGAGACGTTGTTTCCCGTTACCATGGAGAGTCTGGAACCAGAAGTGCATCGTCTCAGAATGAGGGGGCTGCACATTAAAGACAGAGATGAGGAGCAATTTCTTCTCTTGAAAGGCAGTCAATCTATGGAATTCATTACTTTCGATGCTGGGCCGTTCACACCCGTCACCCTCCGTGTCAAACAATCCTCAAATTACCCTCTACGTCTCCTGCCTTTCATTATAAAATCATGCCCCCCCTCCCCCACCCCCGTGTTATTTCCCTTCAACTACAGGGAACCACTGGCTTACCATCTCCCACTTTCCATGCGCTTCATAATCTTACGCATCTGTATAAGGCGGCATGGTGGCTTCGTGGTTAGCACTGCTGCCTCATAGCGTCAGCGACCCGGCTTTGATTCAATTGCCAAGCGACTGAATGTGTCGAGTTTGCACATTCTCCCTATGCCTGCATGCGTTTCTTCCGGATGCTCAGGTTTGCTTCCCCAAGCCAAAAACTGTGCAGTTTGGGTGCAGCAGTCCGGGGAAAATGTGGAGTTATAGGGGAATAGATTTGGGCAGTTTACTCTTCGGAGGGTCAGTATGCAATTGTTGGGCTGTAGGTCCTTTTTCCACACATTAGGATTCCATGATTCTCTCTCAGCCTTCTCTGCTTCAAAGTGAACAACCTGATCTTATCCAGCCTCTCTCCATTGCTACAATCTTCCCCAGCCCAGGCAACATCCTGGTGAATCTCCTCTGCACCCCCTCCAGTGCAATCACAGCCTTCCTATAGTTCAGAGGCTGGGACTGTGCACAGTACTCCATCTGTGGCCGCACCAAAGTCCTGTTCAACTCCTACCGCACCTCCGTTTGTTAGAACTGTATTTTGTTGTGCTTAACTCTCATTTGGTGTCCAGCTTTTGTCACAATTCTTCTGCAGTTTCCGAAGAAACTCTAACTCTGGAAGATAAGTGGCCGCATGTTCGGAGCGACGAGAAGATTGTAATGTATACTGCCGTAAGCCATCCCAAAACTTGCGAGGACACAAGAATTTCTATTAGTATCGGAATAATGAGCTGATAAAAGAAACTGAAGGTGATTCATTCACCATAGAAAGTGCAGAGCATTCAGATGAAGCACCTTATCGATGTGAATAAACAAATCACTGTAGAAAGTGGGTTTTGAACAATCTAACTATCACAGCATCAGATTGGTGTTTCCTTTGTTTAGTTAGTGGGTGACTTGATGATTAGATGCTGCATCTGTGTAAGCTGCTTTTGACAGAACCCTCCCAGTGATGGAGACCCGAGGACAGGAGCAGGATGCTTCATCGCTGACCTTCCCTCCATCATAAGATCAGAAGTGGGGATGTTCACTGATGATTGCACAATGTTCAGCATCATTCTCCACTACTCCGATATTGATACAGCCTGTGTTCAAATGAAGCAAGGGCTGTATAATATCCAGAGTTGGTACAACAAGTGGCAAGTAACATCTGTGCCACACAAATGCCCAAAACCAGTCATCAATAATAGTAGTGTCTCTAACCGTCAACCACTAGACATTCAATGATGTCGCCATCAATGAATCCCCTATTGTCAACATTCTAGAGTTTCCAACAGATTAGAAAGAAAAACAACTGGAATCAGCATGTAAATACAGCAGCTCCAAGAGCTTGTCAGAGGCTGGGAATCCAACAGCAAATAACTTACTTCCTGACTCCTTGAAACTTGTCGACCATCAACACAGCGACAGTCGGGAGTATGCTGGAACACTTCCCATTTGCCTGGATGGGTGCAGCTCAAACATGACTCAAGAAGCCCTATACTATCCAGAGACAAGGCAAGCTCCGCTTGATCAGTACCACAACCAATGCCTCCACCTTCGGTTCTCAGCAGGAGTACGTGTAAAATCTACACGATGCACTGCAGAAAGTCACCAAAAATCCTCAAAGAGAACCTCCCAAACTCAGACCACTTCCACCTATAAGGTCAAGAGCAGCAGATATATAGGAATACCACCTTCGAACAAGTAAAAATCTGAGGCACTCACCATCCTGACGTCGAAATGATTCAGCCATTCCCTCAGTGTCATTGGGCCGAAACCGTGGAAATCCCTCCCAAACAGTATTGTGGATCAACCAGCAGCAAATGGCTTGTAGTGGCTCAAAAAGAAAACTCACCACCAGCTTCTCGGGGAGACAACTAGGGACAGTCAATGAAATATTAGACAGCCAGAGACACCCATGGCCCATGTGTGAAGGGAAAACCTTTTGCTGTAATTTTCCAGGGTGAGACCACGCACTGGATTTTTGTGTGTGAAGTGTAGATCTCTATATCTGATGAAGTATTGTTTTGTCTCATTAGTTTGATTGAGTTTGTAAATGGAGTAACTAAAATGATTGATAAAAACAGAGTGCTTGACCTCGTTGACTTGGACTTTAGTAATGCCTTTGACAAGGTTTCATGAGGTAGAACAATTAGAAACTTTCGAGCACTTGGGATTCAGGGAGAGCCTGACAGTTGGATAAAGATTCGTCTTGATGGTGGGCGACAGTGGGTAATGACAGGATGCACGTAACCAGCGGTGTACAACAGGCATCGGTGATGAATCCACTTTATGTAAATGAGGTGGATGAGAAAAAAATGAGGCATTGATAGCATATTTGCAGGTGACACCCAAACTGGTCGTAACATCGATAATGAAGAAGGCTCTAAAGATTATGAAGACATCTTGATCAAGTGCATCAATGGGCTGAACAATGGCAGTTGGAGTTTAATTTGGATAAATGTGACTTATTGCATTTTGGTAATGTAAACAATGACAGAACTTGGACAATTCAGGGAAGTGCCCTTGGTAGTGCTGCAGGGTGGAGGGGCCGAGGGTTTCAGGTATATAATTCTCTGAAGTAGGCCGGTTGCTTCATTGCTCAGACTTTTAATTATCGGAGTTGGATGTTATGCTGAGATCTTAAGGGGCATTGGAGTGCTGTGTGCTGTTCTGGAAGGATATTATTAAACTGGACATGGTTCAGGAAAGATTTATCATAATGTTACTGTGAATGGAAGGTTTGAGATATAAAAGTAGACTGAAAAGTCTGTGACTTTAGTCCACTGAAGTGTAGCAGGTTGAGGGGTGACTTTATTAAAGTTCATAAACAATGAGAGGCATAGATATGCATAGATAAGGCATAGATGTCGAGGGTCTTTTTCACCCGGGTGAACACGTTCAAAACTAAGGGGCATATTTTTAATGTAAGAGGTGAAGAATTTAAGAAGGACACATGGGCAACTGAGAATAGTTCATGTGTGGATTGAACTGTCAGAGCAAGTAACGGATACATGTACAGGTAGATTTTTTTCAGAGACATTTGGATACGTTCATGAACAGGAAGTTTTGGAGTGATATGGCACAAATTCAAGCAGAGTTTGGGAACATGGTCGGCATGGACTGGTTGGATTGAACAGTTTCTTCAGTGTAGGATGTCTCCAAGACTGGACAGGGTTAATGTATAATGGATGTGCCTGACGACTGGGGTGGGGTTGGCGGGGAAAGCACAGGGGAGTCCAGAACCAGGGATTGACCGTCTAAAGGAGACTGGATTACACTGAGATGAGAAGAAATGCCTTTTGCAGAGATTTGTATCCTTGCCTTCTCTGTCAACAGGTCAGTTCCTATTAGTTTCCAAACAGTTTATCTGCATCAGCTATAACTTATGATCGCTATTGCCTTCTGAATACATGAATCTGAGTGTGTCATATAATATCAGTAAGACCTGATATGCATATATCTTGTTGATCGTGCCTGATTGTGCTGCTATATTATCCTTTGCCCTTGCCTTTTACACTTCCAACTTATTTGTGTCAATCCTCGTATTGTATCTGCCTATTTACTTCTCCTCACCACCACTCACATTTGATGTCAGCTGAGAGAGACATCAGGTATTATGTGACATACTAAGACCGTAAAGTGGCTGAATGACCTCCAGCTGTTCTGTTTTCTCATGCTCTTGACTAACTCCTCAGTTAAGGAGAACTAAGCTATGGCAATACTCAGGTAAGTTGGAAGCAAATTAACATAATTGATTTATTTATTCAGACTAGATCAGAGAAAATATCGGGGATGGGTTTGCGGAACTAATACTTGAAAATGCGTTTTGAACAGAGTGTGATAGTGAATGTTCTGGAGCACTTACTGGAGTAATGACACCCTGTGTTAAGCTGTAATGATGCAACTGTGCTTTCAGTCTTAGACAGAAATGTGGCTTTCCATGTTGTTCCAGTTTCACCATTGGAAGGAGAGTCACTGTAACTGAATTGTCAGGACGTTTACAATTATTAGTGGTGGAGGGAATTTATCTTTTACAAAAATGGCAAGAATATCCATTCAGTGAAGTTCACAACATCTGAATCCTCGTATCGCATTAAAGTAAACAACACTGATGACAGCGGATGGTACAATTGCAACGTTGACTGGGAAAAATCACGAGATGTTAAGATTCAGGTTCAAGGCATGTATCCAATTTTGCACAATGTGCACAAGGCTGTCCATTCTTCCTGGGTCTGACTTAGTCAATGGAATGGATGTCACAAAATTTGTGGAAGATATAGAGCTAGTTGGTAAAATGAGTGATGAGAATAACATAAAAGGCCTGCAGAGGGACAGAGGTGGGTTAAGACCAAAATAAAATCGTAAACTGGAATACAATGTGGAAAACTGTGAGATTTTGTGATCTGGCAGGAAGAATAGAGGATCTGAATATATTTAAATTATGAAAGACGGCAGAAAGCTACAGGAGTGGGTCCTCATCTGTGAAACAGAAAAAGTGAGTGTCCAAGTTCGGAGGGTCAGACGGAAGGCAAATGGTTTTTAATTTGAAGGGAATGGAGTGGAAAACTCAGGAGATTACACTAACACTCTACAAGCACTAGTCAAACTTCAGGAGAACACTATGATCAGTTTTTGAGACCTTTATCTCAGGGTAGATAGACTGATCATTGGATGCAGTTCAGAGAAGAATCACTCAGCTGATCCCGGGCATGGAGGGACGGTTCTGACTGAAGATTTAAAAAATGAGAGGCAACCTTATTGAAGATTCTTAGAGGGACTTGACAGGGGATATGCGGAAAAATGTGTTTCCCCCCACTTCCAAAAGATTCTGGAATCAGAGAGGCATCGACTTAAAACAAGGGACTGTCACCGGAGGTGAGGAGGAATTCCTTCTCTCTAAGTGGAGTGAATCTGGAATTCTTTACTCAGAAAGCTATTGTGGCAGGGTTGTTAAGTACATTCCAGGTTGAGGGAGGTAATTTTTTTTAATCAGGGAGGTTAGTGTGAATAAACAGCAAGAAATTGGAGTTGAGGGTGATCGAATTAGACATGATCGTCTGGAATAGTGGGTGCAGTCTCAATGGGCTGAAAGGTCTACTTTTGTCCCTACATCTTATGCCCGTACAATCTAGTAAAAGCAATCTGAATCTCTCACAGTTAATTATAATGCTTTCTTAAGTAAGGCGACTGATATGATACACAGTACTGTTTTTGGTCTTCCTTTGGTGCCAAGCATGATTTCAGTGATAATCCTGGAGGTGATTGATAACATTCTATTATAGACAATAGACAATAGGTGCAGGAGTAGGCCATTCTGCCCTTCGAGCTAGCACCACCATTCATTATGATCATGGCTAGTCATCCTCAATGAGCATCCTGTTCCTGCCTTATCCCCATAATCCTTTATTCCACTATCCTGAAGAGCTCTATCCAACTCTTTCTCGAAAGTATCCAGAGACTTGCCCTCCACAGCCGCCTGGGACAGAGCATTCCATACTCCCATCACTCTCTGTGTGAAGAAGTTTCGCCTTAACTCAGTTCTAAGTGGCCTACCCCTTATTTTTAAACTGTGCCCTCTGTTTCGGGACTCACCCATCAGCGGAAACATGCTTCCTGCCTCCAGAGCGTCCAATCATAATCTTAACCGTTGTTAGATCTCTGTGTTTACTGGCACATTCACTGAACAGAGAGATGAATGCAAGCTCAGGGAGAGAGAGAGAGAGAGAAATGAAACAAGATCCAATCGAAACATGGGGAGAATAAACAGTTGGTATTTGGGTTATTCCCATCACGGTATCCCTCAAAAATAAAAAAAAATTGTGTTATAGGACGAGGCTGAATAGGCTCGAGCATAGGCGGCTGAGAGGTGAATTTATATAAGTGTATAGAGTCGTGAATAGCAGAAATAAGGTGAATCACCAAGGTCTTTTCCCGAGGGTATGGTTGTCCAAAACGACGGCATAGGTTTAAAGTGAAAGGGGAAAGATTTGAAAGGGACCTGAAAGGCAATTTTTTCACACAGAGTGTGGTGCGTGTGTATGGAAATAGCTGCCAGAGGAAGTGGTGGGGACTGGGACAATTGCAGCATTAAAAAGACTTTTGATCTGCACGTGGATAGGAAGGGTTTAGCGGGATATGGGCAAAATGCAGGCAAATGGCATTATGTCAGTTTGCGAAATTTGGTAGGCATGGACGGGTTGGGCTGAAGGGTCAGTTTCCGCACACCATGGCTCTATGATTCCAAAATTCAGGTGGCGTTGAAAGACAATTTGAAATTTGCTAAGTAAGAGAAAGTTGAAGTTTCACCCTCTTCCCTGTCCTTTGTCAGTAAATGCTCATAGACTTTGACCTGTGTCACCATTGTGCCTTTTGCTCTGTGATGACAACAGTTGATTGACGAGCTCGATTGTGTGGTACATTCCAGAACGCTTTGCCAAGACCGTGCCGACGGTGGAGCAGGCGGCTGAAGTATTCCAGGGGCTCCAGTTCACGCTGACGTGCACTGTCCAGGCGGCACGGCCCTCTGTCTCGTTTCACTACTCGTTTTACAGAGACAGCGCCGCCCTGTAGGCCGTGCCTGATCATGGCAGCGTGGACATCAACAACGCAGCGGCTGCAAACATTTCCGGGAATTACGCCTGTGAACTGATCGAGACAGTTTCCAGTCGGAGGAAGAGAAGCGACAGCATTCACATTTTCGTTAACCGTAACTATCTGTCCCTGTTGCAGAGTCCCCAGTGTAGGGTAAAGGCCCTTCAACCCACTGAATCAGAACCAACCTCCTGACTATTCTCTAATTCCCATTTCCTCAGCTTGGCATTGCAAGTGCGCATCTAAACACTCTTCTCTGTGATAACGGGTTCTGGCTCTCCCACAGTTACAAAAAATGTGTTCCAGATCGTCTGGGTGAAAATGCTTTTCTTCATGCCCCCACTCAACGGGGTGACTCAGTGGTTAGTATTACAGCCTCACTGCACCAAGGTCCTAGATTTGATTGCAGCCTCGCGTTGATGTCTGTGTGGAGTTTGCAAATTTTCCCTGCAGGTTTCCTCCCACAGTGCAAAGATGTGCAGGTCGGATGAATTGGCCATGCTATTGTGCCATAGTGTTGGGTGCATTAGTCAGAGGGAAATGGATTTGGGTGGGTTACTCTTCGGAGGTTTGGTGTGGACTGGTTGTGCCGAAGAGCTTGTTTCCACACTGTAACGAATCTCATCTAAACCTTTCCGCCCCTTACCCTCAGTCTATGTCCAACCCCCTCTGTCTATTTATCTCACCAAGGGGAAATGTTTTTCCTGTCAACTCTGTTTATGTGCCCTCATTATGCTATACATCTCAATCATGACTCTCACACTCTTGTCAAATAACTTCAGTCTGTCGAATCTCTCTCTATCACTGAAACTCTCCAACCTCCAAGGCAAGTCTTCCTCTGCACGCTCTCCCAGTGCTATCCCATCTCTCCTAGAATGGGAATTCCAGAGTCCAGTGCAATACTCTCTCTGCAATTGTACATATTCATTCCAAATGTGATCGTGGTTATCACCAAATCTGACCTCGAGCTAAAATGACGCTACCAGCCTTGAATGGCTTGAAGGATTGTTAGAAGTCTCCCGCACTGAGCGGGTGTCGGGATTTACTTGCTCTCGTTCTGCTCACTAAGTTTTCCCAAGCCCGGACACTCTACAGAAAGAAACAGAAACATGTCCTTCTGCTTTCCAGAGGCGTTCGCCATTCCTAAGTTGACCGTGCATCCCGAGGAACAAGTGTTTGATGGCCAATTGGTTAAATTGGTGTGCTTGGTTGAAGCAAATCCCTCTCAATCATCCTTGTAGTACAGCTTTTTAGAAATGGAGGTCCTCTCCAGTCTTCATCCGAACACAGCGATTACATCTCTGAGTCAGTTCGTCCAGCAGACTAGGGCACTTACCAATGTGAAGTCACGGACGGGAAGGTGTGGAAATGCAGTAATCAGCTCCCTTTGTCCAAAAGATGTGAGTACCATTTCTTATTGTTCCTTTCTTAACGGTTAAAGATTCACAATAGAGACAAATTCTCATCCTTCCCCACATCTCAGAGTCGTGCATTGCAGAGCTAGAGACAAGCAGCACAGAGTAATGGACGGACCATTTAGGACTGAGATGAGGAGAAACGTCTTCTCCCAGAGAGTGGAGAGCCTGTAGGATTAACTGTCCCAGAAAATTATGGATCAAATAAATGTCAACAGGCCATTCGGTCCGTCCAGCTTTCTGTGCCCATTCACAAGGATTGTGGCTGATTATCCACCTCAGTCTCCTGACCCCTTGCTCTCTTCCTTTGGGCCCTGATAACTCTATCCAACTCCTTTTTGAACAACATTCAATGTCTCAGCTCTGACCAATTTCTGTGACAGAGAATTCCATAGGCTTCCAACTCACTGGGTGATGGCATTTCTACCCGTCTGTGTCCTACTCCATCTCTTTTGGGCTGTGAGCCCGGATGTCTCTCGATTATCAATCATATCTTTCCTGCATTTGCCACGTCTAATTAGCAAGTTTTCAGATTACATAAAAATTGGTGATTTTGTCGATAGCAAGGAAGATAGCCAAATAATGTAGATCTGCCTGAAAGTTGTGAACAGAAATGGCAAATGCAGTTTAATCCGCACTAGTGGAAAGTGTAAAAATATATAGGTCCGCTGGGCCGGAAGGGATTTATCCTAGAATTCTCTTGAAAGCCAGTGAGGAGATTCCCAAGCCATTAGCTTTGATGCTTTTGTTGTCATTACCCACAGGAATAGCGCAGAAGACTGGACGATAGCAAATGTTGATCCCTTGTTCAAGAAGTGAATTAGAGACCACCCTGGTAATTATAGGTCCATGAGCCTTACCTCGGTGGTGGGTGAAGTGTTGGAAAGGTTTAGAAGAGACAGGGTTTATAATCATCTCGAGACGAATAAGCTGATTAGGGCTGGTCAACATGGTTTTGTTAAGGATAGGTCGTGCCTCACAAACCTTTCTGAGTACTTTGAGAATGTAACCAAATAGGTGAATGAGGGTAAAGTGGTTAATGTGGTGTATATGGATTTCAGTAAGGAGTTTGATAAGGTTCCCCACGGGAGGCTATTGCATAAGATACAAAGGCATGGGATTGAGAGTGATTTAGCGGTTTGGATCAGAAATCGTCAAGCTGCAAGAAGATAGAGGATGGTGGTTGATGGGAAATATTCATCCTGAAGTTCAGTTACTATTGCATACGGCAAGAATCTGTTTAGGGGTCACTACTGTTTGTCGTCGAAACAAAGACTTGGATGAGGGTATAGAAGGATGAGTTAATAAATTTGCAGATGATGCTAATGACGGTAGTGATGTAGATAGTGACGAAGAGTGTTACAGAGAGACATAGATAAGCTGCAGAGCTGGGCTGAGAGGTGGCCAATGGAGTTTAATGCAGAAGCTTGTGAGGTGATTCACTTTGGAAGGATTAGCATGAACGCAGAGTACTGGGCTTACCGTAAGGTTCTTGGCACTGTAGATGAGCAGAGAGATCTCGGTGTTCGTATCCATTGATCCATGAAAGTTGCCACACAGTTTGGTAGGGTCGCTAAGAAGACATATGGTGTGTTAGCTTGTATTGGTAGAGGGAAAGCGTTTCAGAATCATGAAGTCATGCTGCAATTCTCCAAATCTCAGGTGTGGCCACATTTGGAGTATTACGTACACTTCTGTCACCGCATTCGCGGAAGGGTGTAGAAGCTTTGGAAAGGGTTTAGAGAAGGTTTACTAGGATGTTGCCTGGTATGGAGGGAAGGTCTTATGAGGGAAGACTTGAAGTTGTGTTTGTCAGAGAGAAAATGGTTGAGAGGTAACTTAATTTCGACATATAAGATAATCAGAGGGTTAGATAGGTTGGACAGTGAAATCATTTTCACCTGTATAGCGATGGCTCACATACGGGGCATATCCTTAAATTGAGGATTATTAGATATAAGACAGATGTTTGAGGTAGTTTTGATATTCAGACATAGTAAGTGGAATGCATTGCCTGCAACAATAGTGCACTAGCCAATTTTAAGGGCATTTCAATGGACATTGGATAGGCATATGGGCGAGAATGGAATAGCGCAAGTTCAATGGGCTTCAAACTGATTCTACAGGTTGGTGCAACATTGAGGGCCAAAGGGCCTGTACTGCGCTGTAATTTTCTATGTTCTATGTTCGAGTGTAAGGTGATGCATTTTTGGGAAGTGAAATGTTACAGGAAAATATACAGTAAATGGCAGGATCCTTAAAAGCACTGATATACATAGGGATATTGGGATGCAAGTCAATTGTTCCCTGAAAGTGGAAACACAAACGGATAAGAAGTTTAAGAAGGCAGATTGCAAGTTTGTTGTCATCGGTCTGTCAATTAGTATAATATTTGGCAAAAAGTCATACTGAGCTGTATAAGACTTTAGTTCCAACACATTTCATGGATTGTTCTCCAAACAATCGGAAAGATGTGGAGGATTTCGAGAGGTTGCAAAACAGGTTTATCTGGATGTTGCCTAGACTGGAGTATGTGAGCTATGAGGAAAGTTTGGACAAACTTGATTTGTTTTCACGAGAGCATTGCAGAGTGTGAGGGGAGCCAGCTGGCATATATAAAATTATAAGTTGTAAGAATGCTCGCTGAGTTGGAAGGTCGGTTTTCAAACGATTCGTCACCATACTCAGTATCATCATCCGTGAGTCTCCAGTTAGGCACTGGTGTTATGTCTGCTTTCCCATTATGTGTTTTGTTTTCTTCGGTTGAGTGAACTTAGAACATTGAACATTATAGCGCGGTACAGGCTCTTTGGCCCTTGGTGTTGCACCAATCTGTGGAAACAATCTGAAGGCAATCGAACCTACACTGTTCCATTTTCAGCTATATGTCTATCCAATGACCATTTAAATGCCCTTAAATTTACCGAGTCTACTACCATTGCAGACAGGTCGTTCTGTGCCTCTACTGCTCTCTGAGTAAAGAACCTACCTCTGATATCTGTCCTATATCTAGTATCCCTCAATTTAAAGTTGGAAAAAGGCTCTCACTGTCCACCCTATCCAACCCACTGATTATCTTATAAGTCTGAAGTAAGTCACTGCTCAACCTTCTTCTCTTTAATGAAACAGCCTCACATCACTCAGCTTTTCCACTTAAGACCTTCCCTCCATACCAGGCAAAACCTAGTAAATCTCCTTTGAACATTTTCCAAATCTTCCACATTCTTCCTGTAATATGATAACCAGAATTGTATGCAATGCTCAAAGTCCGTCCCCACCAGAGTTTTGTACAGTTGCAGCATGACCTCATGGCTCTGAAACTCAATCCCTCTACAAACACACCATACACCTTCTTAACAACCTTATCAACCATGGTGAAAACTTTCATGGATCAATGTATATGGGCACTGAGATCTCTCTGCCCATCTGCACTTCCAAGAGTCTTACCATTAGTCCAAGACTCTTCACTTATGTTGCTCCTTACAAAATCAACAAATCTCTTTTCTAAATGGCTATGGCTGTTAATATTCTGTGATTGGACCTCCATTAGGGTGTTTGGTCTGACTCAGTAATGCTTATTTAATCTTGAGTAACACAGGAAACTCAGGGTGCAGTTCTCTGGCGTTGAGAAATCCAACCGACGTTGGTTACAACGAGCGATTATGTGCTTAGATCGGATTCCTCAGACAGGCGAACGCCTCGAGCAAACAAAAATTAACTGGATCACGTTTCCAGTATAGTTGTCTTTCGAGACGACTTGGCTAACTTGATGATCCCGAATGAAATGTTTGTCTATATATCTATTAAGATAAGATTATAGAACTATAAGCTATATGAGCAGAATTAGGCCGTTCAGCCTATCAATACAGCTCACCTCTCGACCATGTTCCTCAACCTCACTCCTGCCTTTTTCCCATTAACATTCATCTCCCTTACTAATCACGGTCTGTTGATCTCGGTCTACAAGGTATTTGTCTATGCTTCTCTCTCTCATCACCTCTCTATCTAATTCATTTAATCTATGGATCATTAGCCCATTATAATAAAACTTTCGGATTCATGCGTATTTTTTTGTGTGCACTTATTTTCTTTGTAGAAATCACCACTGTGGATCTGGTTTATTCAGAGGTCACCATCAAGAAGAGAACAAAGCCCAGTAAAGATCTCATTTCTTCAATACTACGATTGTGAGAAAGGGGATGAGGAAGGTTGGGGTTGGGATCATTGAAGCTCCAGCAATAACACGATTCCAGTTGCTGAGCAAACGTCTGTTTGTGTGACCAGTGCTGAACATGGACGTGCCAAAGTACTTTGAGAGACGGACTGTGAGGGAATGCAGCGTGTGCAAATCTAAAGAAATCACCAGCGTCAACGGAGTGGACAGTAAGCCAGCCAATCAGAAACAAGCCTCAATCTGATCTGTTCTGTTCCTTTATTCTCCTGCATATAGGGTAAAGGTAAACAATTTGGAGATGGTTTATATGTTGTCAGTGACCCATAACAATCACGCAGTGCGATTAGAGAGAGATATATCTATGTGTGTTGGGTGGGTGAGTTATGATGGTGGTTGCTTTGCAATTACTTTTTTTGCACATGTATATATATATATTCTCTGTGTGAGAATGGCAGAGGGACATGCACTTTATTCTTAGCTGAGGCCGATAGAGATCATTTCCACATCAAATTAAGAACTGTAGATGCTGCAGATCTGAAACAAATTCGGACATTTCTGGAGAAACTCAACAGGTCTGGCAGCGTCTGTGGAGATAAAGGGAGAGAGACTGAGCTAACTTTGCAGAACATAAATGCAGAAAGTGGTTGGAGAAACTCAGCAGATACTGCACCATCTGTGGAGAGAGAGAAAGAAAGTCCTCTTTTTTGTTATATAATGCTCAAGGCCGATTTGCCTCATACTGCCACTCAACGATTTGAGATAACTCAGAAAATAAAAGCATCGCTAGGCATATTGTTGCTCAGAAAGTTGAGCTTACAATTATCATGCTTGTCAACACACATAAGGGGCATTTGAACCGAAATTGGCCTTATCTTCAATGAAATCTGTCTCTCAGAACACATTCTAGTCACCGTTTCAGGGGATGAGCTGTAATAGTCATTTTCAGCCAGACCGTTATCCTGTTCTCTCCTTGGACAATGAGAGAGAGTGGTGGGCGTAAGCTGAGAGGTGGTTTAATTTGACTATCATTATGCCTCATGAGAGGGGATAGATTCAGAAGGAGAGCCCTTCAGGGTATTTTTCAGCTGGTGTGGGAATTGTACTCATGCTGACAAAGATTAGCGTATAATGCATTGCAAAAACGAACCATGCAGCCAGCTGAACCACACGGAACTAGCAGCTTACAGCAGTTAAAACTCAAATGTATTTAACGTGAATAGTTCAATCATGTCTTTTATGTTCAACAACTGGGCAAGTGACGCAAAGGCTGAGGACATTAAGATGGCCTGCCGCAGATGTTACACTAAACAGCATTGTAAAAGCTGATACACCATCTTAATGATCAGAAAACCAATTACAGGATTTAAAGGGAGCCAAGTTTTCTAAGTGCGATACTCTGAAGTGTCTGAATTGATTGAGAGGGACACAATGCAAAATGTTGCATTGATTTTTGTTTCTTTTTCACAAGTTGACAAAAGCACAGCTACACTTTTGCAAAATGCAGCTCCGTCTTCAGTGTTGATCAGCCACCAATGTGTCCAGATCCAATCGTTAATACCTGCAAAGAGATTTTTCTCATCTTAGTCTGTTTTATTTTCAGGCAACAGTATTGCTTTCTCCTCCAATGTGAAGAAGGTATATCACATTTTATGTCTATATAGACAACATATATTGCCACAGAAATTGTCGGTAGATTAATACCTTGCATCCACAGTGTAAGTGGTCAACTGTTGGTTATTGTAAGATTAATTGAAGGATACACCATAGAAATTAGGGGCCGGTGTAGGCCATTTAGCCCTTCCAATCTACTCTCCCCATTCAATCGGATCATCCAAATCTCTCTTCTCTTCCCCCATTTTCTCCTTTTAGCCCCCAAGAACTCTATCAAACTTCTCCCTGAACAATATTCCGTGTTGTGGACCTGTGGTAAAGAATTCCACAGGGTCCCACACTCTCTGTGTGAAGACATTATGCCCTATCTCGATCCTACTCTGTCTCCTTTCGACTGTGACCCCGTCCCCCCACCCCCGGTTCTGTATTCCCACCTGTTCATCGGGAACCTCCTCCCTGTGTTTACCCTGTTTAGTCCTCGAAACATTCTATAGGATTTCCCATCATTCTTCTAAACTACTGAGAATCTAATCCTAATTAATCCAGTCTCTCTCCATCCATCAGTCCTGTCATCCCAGGAATCACATTGGAAAATCTCCCCTGCAGTCCCTCCGTAGCTAGAATGTCATTCCTCAGATAAGGAGACCCCAAACTGCATCCACAGTCCAGCAGAATATCGTCTCACCCTGTGTCATTACAGAAAGACATCCCTGCTCCAGGACACGAATCCTGTCACTATGCAGGCCACCATTCCATTTACCTTCTTCCCCGCCCGCTGCTCCTGCAATGCTCACTTTCAGTGACTGGTGTATGAGGGACCTTTCCCAATCCATCACCACACAGTTAATAATTCACCGTCCTGTTTTTGCTCTCAACTGGATAATCTCACGCTGATCCACAATACACCGCATCTGCTGTACATTGGCCTACTGCCTCAACGTGTCGAAATCACACCAATGCATCTCTGCATCCTCTTTCACAGCTCCCCGTCCCTCTCAGATTTGTGTCTGTCTTTAAAAACAGACAAATACACAGCAATGGTTTCTCAATGGAATAGATCACTCTCTGTATTGCATTCCACTTCCAATTCTCCCGGGCAAGTGAGTTTCAAAATTGGGGCAAAACTGTTGGTGGTGTTTCAGTTCCCTTTCCTGCATTATGAAAACATTCCTGGTTTAGTAGTTGGCAGTCCGTTTTCATTTGCACCGTTTGGTAGCAGCAGTGTGGACTATCTTCAAGGTGCACTGTACAAAGTCACCAAAGATCACCAGACAGCACCTTCTAAATCCACAGCTACTTCCATCTAGAAGGACCAGGACAGCAAATGGGAACACCAACCCTTGCGAGTTCCCCTCTGACCCACTCACCATCTTTCAGAAATACATTGGCCGTTCCTTCAGTGTTGCTGGGTCTAACTGCTGCAATTCCCTCCCTAAGTGAATTGCGCGTATACCTACAACATGTGGAAGCACAGTGGCTCAGGAAGGCAGCTCACAGTCACATTCTGACAAGAGCACTTGGAGACAGGGCAACAAATGAAATTGGAATCTGTGGGCGGCAGAGTGGCACAGCGGTTAGCACTGCTGCCTCACAGCGCCAGAGACCCGCGTTCAATTCTCTGCCTCAGGTCTGTGTGGAGTTTGCACATTCTCCCCGTGGATTTCCTCCGGGTGTTCCGGTTTCCTCCCATAGTCCAAAAATGTGCAGGTTAGGTGACTTGTTCATGCTAAATTGCCTGTAGTGTTAGGTGTAGGGGAATGGGTCTGGGTGGGCTGTGCTGCGGCGGGTCGGTGTGGACTTGTTGGGCAGAAGGGCCTGTTTCCACACAGTAAGTAATCTGAAAAAAAAGCTGGGCCCAGGCAGCGATGCTGCCATCCCGTAAGTAAATGGAAACAAAATCAAAATCCCCTCCACCTACTCTGTTCCAAAGAAAACAAGATGAATTATCCAGCTTTTCTTCATTGCTGAAATTTTCCATCCCGGACAACATCTTGAGGAATCTCCTCTGCACTCCTTCACTGCAATCTCATTCTTCCGAAAGTGCAGAGATTGAAACTGCTCGCAATGGCCTCACCAAAACTCTGTCCCGCTCAAACATCGCCATTCCACTTCTGTAATCCAAATGGCACACCAGAGGAGCATTCAAGCCTGCCTTCCTGGCTCAGAGTTAGAGACCTTCCCACTGTGCCACCAGATTTCAAACTCGCAGACCCTGAACTGCTTGCTGGTGATTCCCATTTTCTCCTGATATTCCGTGCTACCTGTACCCCAACTGACCTCTCCTTCCCCTTCAGCTTCCTGCTCTCACTCGATTCCAATTTTGATATCAGTTAATTGCAGGATGCCAAGACTGACGCCGATGAGTATTGTATCACATACTCTGCATTGAACCTCAGCGAGCCCTTGCAGGAAGAAGATGGAACAGATGGAAACGTCTATGAGAGTACACCGCCCAAGTAAGAAGCAAGAAGACAGACTAGGAAGGAGGGGTGGGGTTCGTTCGACTCTATCGATCGTTTGGTGAAGTGTTATAATGCAACTCCTGCGTACAAAAAACCAACATGTGAACGTTATGATGGAAACTGTGTTTCACAAAGCATTTGACTCCAATCGTTTTCTTCCATGGAAGTTGTTTTCACGTCGCTGTGTCTGTCAATCTATTCTGAGCCTCACAGACCACTGAGTTTTACATTTGTCATTTATTTCGGTTGCCAGTGGTCTTTGTAAATTTAATGCCTGCCTTCCCTTTGTTCTCATGTACGGATCTGAGGATTGAGCTTTTTCAGTTGGCCCATGTTTAAGGGGAGGAATACTGTGAATGGACGATTAGGAATCTCTCCCATTTTGACTATCTTTGAACAGGAATCGTCAGACTGATCTAACAGGTGGGAAATACTACACCAGAATCCAAGCAGCTACAATGGCTACTGTTCAGGGTGAAAGTGTCCTGGGACGTGGGGCTTCAACTCGCAACTTCTGGCAGCACAGGCAGAACAGACACTGAGCGACAAGTCACTGACGATCCAGATAGAGGAGACACGGCTGACAGGGAGTCTCTACAGAAAAGACTAAATCTCCTAAAGATCCGACAACCTGCTGGAAGCCTCAGCCTGGCTTTCTGAGTTTCTGAACACCATTGTGGGAATGTATGGGCTTACTCATGCTGCAGATGTTTTGGAAACTCCACGATGATGGGGGTGGGCGTATCACACACCTCCAGAGCAGGAGATTTGAATTTTGAAAGGGGAAGCGATGGCCTGGTGCTATTATGGGTGGACTGTTAATCCAGAGACCCCAGTAATATTCTGGGGAACGGGGTGTGAATCACATCACGGCAAATGGTGGAATTTGATTCCAACAAAATTCTGGAATTAAGAGGCTGATGGTGACCATGAATCGATTATCAGTAAAACCCATCTGATTCACTGATGTCTTTTAAGAAAGGAAGCTGCTGTCAGGCCGACATGTGACTCCAGACCCACAGCAATATGGCTGGCATTTAACTGTCCTCTTGGCAACTAGGAATGGGCAATAAATACTGGCCTGTCCAGTGATGCCCTCCGCCCATGTGTAATAAAAATGTTGGTTTCTCAGTCCGGTGGTAGGGACACTACTATGGCACCACTTAAGGGATCGGACTGATGTAAATGAAGGCTTTGTTGAAGATGTTAATACTTTAACACCGCCCACGTGCGGATCTGATAACTGCAGCACATCAAGAAAGGAGCAGTGCACGTCTGATTACAAACTGGTAAACAACATCAGGGACAACGCCAGCGTGAGGGCCAAAGCTCCTACTCAATAGGTGCCATGTGTCTATAGAAAGAACAGCAGGATGAATTGTTAAAGATTAGAGCAATCACAGACTGTGATTGAGTTATCGGTTTTTAAACACCACAGTCCCTCATTCAGGCAAACGATGTAGGGTATTATTGGCAAGGATAGCATGTGTGTCTCTAATCATAGAAACACAGTCATATTGCATGGATGCAGACGTTTCAGTCCAACTCCTCCTCTGACCAGGCTCCCTAAACTGAACTACCCCCATTTGCCTGTTGTTACCCATATCTATTTAAACATTTCCCATCAATGTATCTGTCCAAATGTTTCTTAAATGTTGTAACTGTACCAGCCTCGATAATATTCTCTAGCTGTTCGTTCCATATATGCACCACCCAGGTCCCTTTTAAAACTTTCATCTCTCACCTTTAACATATGCCCTCAATTTTGGACTCCCCTTCCCCGGAGGTAAAGACCTTCGTTATTCATCTTATCATTGCACATCATGATTTTATAAACCTCGACAAGATCTACCCCTTAACCTCTGACATTCCAGGGAAAGAAAGCGCCAGCCTATCCAACCTCTCCTAATTACTCAATACCTCCAGTCTTAATAACATCCTTGTAGATCTTTCCTGCATCATTTCCAGTTTAATAATAGCCTTCTTACAGCAGGGCGACCAGAATTGCATGCAGTACTCCAAATGTGGTGTCATTAATTTCTGGTACAGCTTTATCATAACATCCCATTGTCCTCAGTGTTCGTTTAACAATCCATCGTTTTTGCATAATAGTCCACTTCCTGTTCTTCTTCCCAGATTGGATAACCTTATGTCGACTCACTTTAAACTGCATCTGCCAAGCATTGGCCCACTCACTCAACTTATCCAAATCACAACGAAGCACCTCTGCATCCCCTTTCACAGCTTCCCTCCCTCCAAATTCTGTGTTGAGATGGATAATGAAAGAAAAATACGATGGGCGTGGTATTTATTCAGCAGTGGGAAGTTTTATTCCTCCACAACCCTATATGATGGAACAGTGTTCCGAAAGCTGGTGCGCTTCCAATTAAACCTGTTGGACGATAACCTGCTGTTGTGTGATTTTTTAACTTTGCACACCCTATTCCAACACCGGCATCTCCAAATCATGACTATCCACGGATGGTGTACTTTGGGATGGGTCTAATCTATCACTGAGTTGCTGGAAATGTAATTTCTTGTGGGCTTTGCTTTTGTACACCATAATTCTATATTTGAAAATGAGCAAATTTCCAGTACATAACATCTTGATAGTTAATAAAAATTAAGTAGAGGTAAGCTACCGGAATCCTATTGATCTGATGTGAGATGATTATCAGAGAATGAAAATCGAAATAACTCTTTATGCAGTAATCAGAAGAAAAAATAAACGTAGCAATTGCTAGAAATGCTCAGCAGGTCTGGCAGCATCTGTGGAGAGAAATCAGAGTTAATGTTTCAGGTCATTTCACCTTTCCTCAGAACTGTGTGGATATGGGGGTTAGAATGAGGAGTTTTGGGGAAGAGGAAATGAGGGAGAGGGCTAGAGTGCCGTGGCAGGGGAAGCAGTGGAGGAGGGAAATACAGGAAGGGACTAGAGAGAGGGCCAGTGGAAACAGGGTAGGGGCATAGCGGGAGACCGGGGAAACGGGGAGGGGAATAGAGTGGGGCATGGGCAAATAAGGGAGGGGCTTAAAGTGGGGAGTAGGGATGACAGAGGGTTGGGATAATGGGGGCATGGTAAACGGGGCGGTGTTTAGAGTTAGAGGACAGAAAAACAAGGAAAGGGCACAGAGTGGGTACAGGGGAAACATAGGAGGGCGAATCGAGTGGAGAGGGTAGGGGAAACGGGATGGATATAGAGTGGGGTGTGGCGAGATTGAGAGGACATGGGCGGAGGCAATATTGAGGGGAAAAGGGGGTTAGAGTGGGAGTGCAGCGGAATAGAGTGGTGGGAATCGAAACGGAAGAGAAAGGGAAGGATGATAGAGTGGGGGAAGGGAAACAGGAGAAGAGGAAGGACGACAAAGTAGGGGAAGTGAAATTGAAAAGGAGGCAAGTGGGATGGAGTGGGGGAATGTCAAAGGGTTGGGGGAGAAGATCGTTTGACTTGCGGAGTCGTGTGTGAGTGTGTGTGTGTCTGTGTGTGTTTGTGTTTGTCGCTTTAACCTCCTTTTCTGTGGAGAGATATTACTGCCACAGAGAGAGAGTGCGCATGTGCGTGTGTGTGAGAGAGAGAGTGCATGCGAGAGAGGGATTATGTGTGAGAGAGAGGCAATGTGTGCATGTGTGTGAGAAAGACTACGTGTGTGTTGGTGACAGTGCGGATCAGCAAGAGAAAACTGTGTGTCTGTGAGAGTGTGTGTGTTTGTCTGTGTGTGTGAAAGAGGGGAAGTGCTTGTGTTCATGTGTGTGTTTCCGTGAGATAGAGCGTGTGTATGGAGAGAGCGTGTGTGTTTGTGTGAGTGAGATGGAATGAGTGTGTGAGAGAGAAGAAGTACGTATGCGTGTGTGAGAGAGGGAGTGCATGTTTGTGTGAGAGAAGGAGTGACTGCGAGACAGAGAGATGGCGTATGATAGAGCAAGTGTGTTTGTGTGTAAGAGTGTGTATGTGCGAGAGAGAGTGCGCATATGTGCAAGAGTGCATGTGTATGAGAGAGGAAGTGTATGTGAGAGAGAGTGCACGTGAGAGAGGCTGCTTGTTTGTGAGAGATAATGTATGCATATGCATGGGAGAGTGCGTGTGTGAGAGAGAGTGAGAGAGTGTGCACGTCAGAGAGGGAGAGCATGTGTGTGTGAGAGAGAGTGTGCATGTGTGAGACAGAGCGTGTTCATGGTAGTGTGTGTGAGAGAGGGTGAGTGTCAAAGAGGGTGCGTGTGTGTGACAGAGAGTGTGTATGCGAGAGAGTGTGCATGTGTGAGACAGTGCATGTTTGTGAGAGTGCGTGTCAGAGAGAGACAAAGCATGTGTGTGCAAAAGAGTGGATGTGTGTGAGAGAGGGGATGCATGTGCGTGTATGTGTTGAGAGAGAGTGCGTGTACGTGTGAGTGAGTGGGCCTGTGAGAGAGAAAGTTGTGAGTGAGTGTGTATGAGAGAGAGTGTGTATGCCAGAGTGTGCGTGTGAGAGAGAGAGGTAGAGTATATATCTATAGGAGAGAGAGAGCATGTGTATGTGTGAGGGAGAGGATTTGTGTGTGAGACAGAGAGAATATGTGTGTGTGAGAGCGTGCATGTGTGTGCATGTGTGAGGGACAGAGAAATAGACTGTGACTGTGAGAGAGGGAGGGATTGCATGTGTGAGAGAGACAGTACGTGTTCATGACAGAGAGTGTTCGTGTGAGAGGGAGTGTTTGTGAGGGAGTGTGTCTGTATGAGTGTGTGTGTGTGTGTGTGTGTACATGAGACAGAGAGAACGTGTGTGTGAGAGCGAATGTGTGTGTGCGAGAGACAGAATCTGAATGTATGAGAGGAAGTGCATGCGTGTGAGAGAGAGAGGGTGCGTGTGTGCATCTATGAGACAGAGAGTGCGGGTGAGAGAAAGAGTGCATGTGAATGTGCGACGGAGACTGTGTGTGCGTGTGTGAGAGAGAAGTAAAGTGCGTGCGTATGAGAGAAAGGGAGAAAATGTGTGTATGTAGTGCCCGCGAGTGTCTGTGCCCGCGTGTGTGAAAGAGAGAGTGTGTGTGCGAGAGGAAGTTAGAAGGCATGTATGTGTGAGTGAGGGTATGTGTTTGTGTGCGTGTGAGAAAGAGAGAGTGAATGTGTTTGTGTGAGGGAGACGGAGAGAGTGAATGTGTGTGAGAGAGACAGTGCATGTGTGTGGGAGAGAGAGGCTGTGTGTGTGTGAGAGAGAGTGCATGTGTGTGTGAGGGAGGTGAATAGAGTGAAGGTGTGTGAGAGAGACAGTGCATGTGTGTGGAACAGAGACAGAGTGTGTGTGTTTTAAAATAGAGAGAGAGAGAGAATGTATATGTGTGTGTGTATGTGTTTGTGTGAGAGAGAGAGACCGAATGTGTGTATGTGTGTGTGTGTGTGTGAGTGTGTGTGTGTGTGTGTGTGCGAGAAAGAGAGAGGGCATGTGTGTGAGAGAGAGAGACAGCATGTATGTGTGAGAGAGAGCATGTGTGTATGTGAGGGGATTGAGAGATTGCATGTGTGTGGGAGTGTGTGTGTGTGTGCATGTGTGTGTGTGTGAGAGAGAGAGAGGGTGTGTGCTTGCATAGGGAGAGAGCACATTTGTATGTGGGAGAGACTGCATGTGTGAGACAGAGGACGAGAGAGAGTGTGTATGTGAGAGAGAGATCAAGTGCGTGTGTGTGTGAAAATTAGTGTGTGTGTAAGAAAGAGAGAGAGAGAAGGTCTGTGAGTGCATGAGAGAGAGAGGATGTGTGTGCGTGTGGGAGAGAGCATGTGTGTATGTGAGAGGATTGAGAAATTGCATGTGTATGGGAGAGAGTGTGTGTGCTTGTGTAGGTGTAGAGAGCACAGGTGTATGTTAGAGAGACTACGTGTGTGTGAGAGAGGGAGAGAGATTGTGTGCTTGTCAGAGAGAGAGGTAAGAGAGAAAGTACCTGCTCGTACGTGAGTGTGTGTGTGTGTGAGAGAGAGAGAGAGATAGAGGACGTGAGATGGTGGAATTGTCTGCCACGGAAAGACGTTGAGTTCAAAACACTGAATGTTATTCATGAAGGAGCTGTATAGAGTTTAACGAAAACCAGAATGTGCTGGATAAATTCGGGCAGCATCTGTGAAAGAGAGAGTATAAACACATTTCAGTCGAGTGACACTTTTTCGGAATTGAGAAACAAAGTTCAAATTATACAATTCTGAAGTGGTCCTTCGGCCCATCGTGTTCTCGGGACTAAAGGATCAAAGGGTATGTGGGAGGAGAGGAAGATAGTGGGGGCAAGGGACTGAGTTAGATGATTAGCCAAGATCTTGGTGAATCACAAGGAGCTGGGAAGCAGGCTTGAAGGGGATACTCTGGCTCCTACTTGTGGTGGGTCTATAATTTGTTGCGACCAGGCGAGGTAACTTTACACAGAAGCACCATTTCTGTTACCTGCCACCTCAGCGTTGTGGCTGTGATGGAGAGAATGTGACATTTTCTGCCCTATATTCCACAGACTTCTTAGCTTGCACACACCCCCAACACTGTCGGGTTAACTCGTGGCTGGGGACCACGTTGATGACATTGCCCTTTGCCATTTCCTCACGGAGCTGCCTCACAGCACATGGTGACTTCTGAGCTGAGCTTAGCCCGGCTGTCAATCACATGTTTCACAGCAGGCTGGTTGCTGTCGCGGGGTTGTTGTTGGTGGTGGGGGGGGTGGGGGGGGGATCTCACCCAGATGGATTGAAGCAGAGATTGATCAGTCAAAGTTGAACTGGTCACTAGCACAGAGGAAATGGGCTGAAGGTCCTCTGCCTGTGCTCTCCCGTCTCCATCACTCCAAAATTAAATCCTTAACAATCCCAAGAATGTGGTCACCAACTCAACTCTCTTCATGTTAAAGGAAGGTGACAATTTATTTTACATTAATTCATGGGACGGGGGCGCCACTGGCTGGGACATTGTTTATTGCACCCATCCCTAATTGTCCTAGCGGGCTTTTCAGATAAATGGCACAGAATTATCGAGATCTGCAGTCCAGAAAAAAGGCCCATCAGCCCATTGAGTCCGTGCTGGTCATAGCAGCTACCTCACTATTTCCTGATCCCAATTGCCCAGCTCTTGTCTCATAGCCTTGGCAACGGGAGTGCACCTGTACATCCTTTTTCAATGTGATGATGGTTTCTGCCTCTCCCACCCTTACAAGCAGCGAGTTCCCGATTCCCCACTACCCTCTGAGTGAACAAGACAGCGAAGGAGGTTCTCTGTGAATGCAGTAAGATGAGGAAGTGCTCCAGTCGGCTGAGGAATAGCAGAAAGACTTCAATTTGTAAAATCTTAAGGTGCTGCATTTTGCTAAGTCAAAACAGGGCACCACTTACACAGTCTGGAGAATGCTGTAGAACAAAGAGATCTATGGGTACAGGTTCACTGCTCCTTGAAAATAGAGTCAAAAGATAAACAAGTTGGTGAAGAAGGCTTTCGATATGTGTGCGTTTTTCGGCCAGAGCATTGAATATAGGATTTTAGATGTATTTTTGAAGCTGTACAAGACATTGGTCAGTCAACTTTTGGGGTACTGTGTGCAATTCCGGCTACCCTCCTATAGAAAAGATATTTTTTTAAAACTAGAAAGAGCTCAGAAAAGATTTATTACGATGCTACCTGGACTGGAAGGCTTGAGTTATAAGGAGTGGTTGGATAGGCTGGCACTTCTTTGCCTGGAGTGTAGGAGATTGAAGGGTGACCTTGTAGAGTTCTATAAAGTCATGACAGGCATAGATAAGTTGGATAGCTGGCAGGTAAAAACAATGACTGCAGATGCTGGAAACCAGATTCTGGATTAGTGGTGCTGGAAGAGCACAGCAGTTCAGGCAGCATCGAAGGAGCTTCGAAATCGACGTTTCGGGCAAAAGCCCTTCATCAGGAATACAGGCAGAGTGTCTGAAGCGTGGAGAGATAAGCTGGAGGAGGATGGGGGTGGGGAGAAAGTAGCATAGAGTACAATGGGTGAGTGGGGGAGGGGATGAAGGTGATAGTTCAGGGAGGAGAGGGTGGAGTGGATAGGTGGAAAAGGAGATAGGTAGGTTGGACAAGTCCGGACAAGTCATGGGGACAGTTACTGAGCTGGAAGTTTAGAACTAGGGTGAGGTGGAGGAAGAGTAAATGAGGAAACTGTTGAAGTCCACATTGATGCCCTGGGGTTGAAGTGTTCCGAGGTGGAAGATGAGGCGTTCTTCGTCCAGGCGTCTGGTGGTGAGGGAGTGACGGTGAACGAGGCCCAGGACCTCCATGTCCTCAGCAGAGTGGGAGGAGGAGTTGAAATGTTGGGCCGCGGGGTGGTGTGGTTGATTGGTGCGGGTCTCTCGATTTCAGGAAATCTAAAATTAGAGTGCATATGTTTAATGTAAGAGGGAAGAGATACCAAAGAGTTAAGAGGTGAAATTTTTTAACGCAGAGTGTGAATGTCTGGAACAGGATGCCCGTAAGAGTGGTCGGAGAGGGTACAGTTTTGTTATTTCAGAAACGCTTAAGCAGGTGTATGGATTGGATAGGTATGGAAGGGTATGGAAGGTTGTGGACCAAGCATGAGCACATTGGATTATTTAAACTTGTGGAAGCTGGGTGGAACGGGCAAGTTGGCCTGGCGGGTCTGTTTCCATGCTGTCGATATTTATGACTCTCTGTCTGAACTCTCTCCCACACTCTGTTTTGCGCACAATCTCTGTCTCTCTCTCTCTCTCTCTCTCTTTCTGTCTCTGTCTCTGTCTCTCTCTCTAACACACACAGCCTCACCCAAACTCTCACACGCTCTTACACACACACACACTCTGTCTCACCCACACTCTATCTCTCTCTCACACACACTCTCTCAAACACACAGAAGCAGTCTCACGCAAACACTGTCTCACACACACTCTGTCTCACACAATCCCTTTCTCTCAAACACACTCATGCTCTCTCTATCACACACATGCCTTATTCACGTGAAGCCATCCCCTGCATTTTATCTGAAACAAACCAGTTAAAGATACAGCCACTGTAAAGAAGAGGAAATCTGGGGATTCTGTGACAAATTGACTCGCTGTGCAGCCAAAAAAATAAACTGCCCATGTACAGAAAACAGTGGGCTAAAGTAACATGCAAATGGATAAGTTGCAAAGAGAGAGTCGTGAGCAGATTAGCAAAACTTGCATAAGTCAATAGAAAGCAGAACACAAATGTTTGTTTTACACGTAAATAAGAAAGGTGATTTGAATCCAGGCTGAGACAGATTAAGGACAGGAAGAGGGGGCAATTAATGCAGATTCGTGGTGAATGCTGATTTTATAGAGGGATACGAACTAGATTACTTGTTCCTCAGGGAATGCATATCACCCACGGAGTAAGATTAACATAAGATCTGCCGATCTCCAATCATACCATGACACTCTGAAATTCTCTCTGATGTTGTGGTACATGAGGAACCCTTCAAAAGCACCAGCTACAAATCCAGGAGATTGTTTGAAGACCTCAAGCAGTTGAGCAAACTAATTGTTAGTATCTAGGTGTTGTTTGGATTCCAGAGGTAGAAACAACTTTTTTTATAAAAAGATGAAAAACACTCCCATAGAGAAATTCCATATCAGAGGAATCTGGAAGTCATCGTCAGTGAGTCACAAAAATCGCATCAATGTTTAGCAGTTCGTAGGGCAGCCTTCATTTCAAAGAAAATGGTGGATAAAAGTTCAGAAGTTTTACAAAAAAAAATGCAAGGCACTAGTCGTACCACAGTTGGGAGACTGTGAATATAATGTGGATTCATATCTAAAAGGTAGGTTGGGCATTAGAGACAGTCCAGAGAAGGTTCACTCAGCTGATCCCGGTTATGGAAGGACTTTCTGAGGAGGGAGAGGTTAGATAGTTCGGGCTTGTTCTTATTGGAGTTACGAAGAAAGAGAGGCGACCTTATTGAGGACTATTAGATGGATTTGACAGAGGAGATGTGGGTAGAGGTTGGTTTCTTCTATGTGGGAGACTCTCGAACTAGAGGGGCATCGTCTCAGAATAAGGAGTAGCCGCTCGTTAAATATGGAGACAGGAGGAATTGCTTCTCTATGAGGGGAGTGAATCTGTGGAATTTTTTTCGACAGAGGGCTGTCGAGACTGGGCCTTTCAGAATGTTCAAGGCTAACAGAGAGACTTTAATCAGGAAAGGGAATGGAGAATTAGCAAAATGGAGTTGAGAATGATCTTATCATCTACAGTCTGTTTAAATAACGGAACAGACGCTATGGGCTGATTGGCCTACACCTAGTCCTTTAGTCATATGGACCCCATTCCCATAAATCGTAGTCTGTGTTTCCTTTCTAACAGAGCGATGCAGAGTTTATTGAAATGTGTCACCCCCCCCCCCCCCCCCCCCCCGTCTTTCCTCTTCACTTGTGCAGCAGTGGACATACTTGCACCAGGAGTGGAGCAATTAGCACCTGATGCAAAGAATACGCTTTGTCAGGTTCCAAAAGCAACATAGTGCTGGATTCAGGAAATCTGAAACAAACGCAGAGAGCACTGGAGAAATTCAGCAAGTCTGGCGGCATCTCTGGAGAGCGGCAAAATGAAAAGAGTTAACATTTCAGTATATAAGCACAGAAAGTGCTGCAGAAACTCGGCAGGTCTGGAAAGATCTGTTGACAGACAGAGAAAAACAGAGGTAACGATACAGTTTATACACACAGAAAATGTTCGAGAAAATCAGTAGGTCTGGCAATATATGTGGAGAGAGAGAGGAAGAGAGTTAGCGTTTTGAGTATGTAGATTTTAATCAGTCCTTTTCCTTTGCTGGGTAAGTGTTTCTATCAGATAAGGAGCTCACTGTGTCAACTGATGCAGCTTAGTTCCTCTTTTTATGTTTCAGTTGCAGGCAGTCCATCAGAGTTGTTTCTGGGTTCATAGTAACATATCCTGTTCTCGCAAACCCAACGTTGCCCCAGAGACGCCACTAGATTATCTCTGTGACCCTACAGAGCAGCAGGCCGATCTGCAAATCCCAGCCCTGACCCCATCCCCCTTGGGTTGTCTCTCTGGACCCTGGATTTGGGGAGGGGGGGGGAGGGGGAGGCGTTGTTGGGGTCCGTACCTCAAGGGTACAGCATTTGGAAAGGCTGTGCATTGGTCGGTCATATTTTTCTGGCATATTGATGGAAGAGAAAGGGAAGGGAAAACTAGAAGCAATCCTTTCCCTTTGAAGAATCTACTGTAGAAATTGATGCTGATGCAAAGTCCTCTAATGACTGAAATAGAAATGCCTGAGATGCTTCGGGGAGAATGCTATTAAACTGGAAAGTGTGCAGAAAGATTTGAAAAGGATGCTACCAGGACTGAAAGGTTTGAGTTGTAGAGAGAGACTGGATAGCCTGGGACTTCTTTCCCTGGACCATCTGAGGCTGAGGGGTGACCTTCAAATCATGTGTGAGATCATGAGGGGCATAGATTGGGTGAATAGCCAAGGTTGTTTCTCCTGATAAAGGAGCCAACACTGTAGGGCAATGGTTTAAGGTAAGCGGGAAAACATTTAAAATGGAGCGAAGGGGCAACTTCCTCACACAGAGGGCGGTGCATGTATGGAGTAAGCCTCCAGAGGAAGTGGTAAAGGTAGGTACAATTTTAACATTTAAAACATATTTGTACAGGTTCATGAAAAGGTAAGGATTAGCAGGATATGGACCATTTGCAGGTAATTGGGGCTAGTTCACTTTGGGAAACCTGGTCACCATGGATGAGTTGGTCGGGAGGGCCTATTTCCATGCTGTATGATTATATGTCTGCTGAACTCCCTTTACTTCTCGCAGTTAAAGTGATAAAATTGGGGGAAATGAAGAGGTTGGGAGAAACCAGGTTGTAACACACTCGGGGAGATAGATCATCTTAGGCTGCAACTATCTTGTTGGAAATAGAATGGGTGGCATCTTTCCCAGCTCACCTTCACCACACACTCATTGATTTTGTTTTTAAGGAAGGCCAAAGGAGAAATTAATTGACTCCTTGAAGTGCTTACTCTCCCAGAGAGGGAAATGTCGATTTAATGTTTGGATTCCATGCGATCAAGCATACGATGGCATTTTGCCTGCTCGTTTTCTGTAAGAGATCGTTACTGACTTATATATAAATGAAATAGTGTGTCTGTTTGTCTATCAGATCAATCACAACGAAATTAGATGTCAGAGCCATGCTGTTCAGAAGAGCTAAAAGAATTCAAATAGATTTGCGTGTTCGAACCTGAAATTAAAATTTATGGAAGTAAGAAGAATGGGTCGAGAGAGATAGAAAGAGAGACGTGGCAGAATTGAGGGACAGAGAGAGAGAGTGAGATGTGGGCTCGTTTGAAGGAAGGGAAAGAGAGAGATGGCGGCAGGATTGAAGAAGGGAGATGAGGAAGTTTTAATGGAGAGGAAGAGAGAGAGAGATAGGGGCATGATTGAGAGAGAGAATGGGGCATGATTAAGAGAGAGATGAGGCAGGATTGAGGGAGAGAGATGGGGACAGGTTTGAGGGAAAGACAGAGAGCTGGGCCTAGGATTGAGGGAGAGAGATGACGGTAGAATTGAAGGTGACAGAGATGGAGAGGGTTGAGGGAGAGAGATGGGGACAGCATTGACGAAGCAGGAGAGAGATCCGGACAGTATTGAGGGAGCAAGACTGAGGGAGATGGACCGACTTAGGGTCACAATCGAGGGAGTGAAATGGCAATAAAACTGAGAGAGAGATGGAGGCAGGATTGAGTTAGAGGAAGAGAGGTGGGGTTAGGATTGAGAGAGAGAAAAAGAGAGATGGAGTAGGATAGAAGGAGAGAAATGTGGGCATGATTGAGGGAGAGAGATGGGTGCAGGACTGAGGGAGCGTGATGGGGGCAGGAATGTGGGAGTGAGATCTGGCAGGATTTAGGAAGATGTGGAGAAATAGGGGCAATATTGATGGAGACAAAGAGAGAGAGATGCGAGCAGAATCGAGGGCCAGAGAATGGGCTAGAATTGAGACACACACACACACACACACACACACACACACACACACACACACACACACACACACACACACACACACACACACACACACACACACACACACACACACACACACACACACACACACACACACACACACACACACACACACACACACACACACACACAGTGGTACAGTGGTTAGCACTGCTGCCTCACAGCGCCGGAGACCCGGGTTCAATTCCCGCCTCAGGCAACTGACAGTGTGGAGTTTGCACGTTCTCCCCGTGTCTGCGTGGGTTTCCTCCGGGTGCTCCGGTTTCCTCCCACACTCCAAAGATGTGCAGGTCAGGTGAATTGGCCATGTTAAATTGCCCATAGTGTTAGGTAAGGGGTAAATGTAGGGGTATGGGTGGGTTGCGCTTCGGCGGGTCGGTGTGGACTTGTTGGGCTGAAGGGCCTGCTTCCATACTGTAATATAATGTAATCTAATCTAATCTAATGGTGGCAACATGGAGGCAAAGAGATTATAGATGCGGCCTGAGTGTGAGTGAGAGTACGAGAGAGAGAGGATTGAGGGAGAGGGAGAGAAATGAGGATAGGATTGAGGGAGAGATATAGTGGCAGGATTGAGAGAGAGTTGGAGAGAGATATAGCCAGGATTTAGGTAAGAAGAAGAGAAAGATTGGGGCATGATTATCAGAGAGAGAGAGAGATGGGGCAGAATTGAGGGAGTGAGAGATAGATGGGGCATGATTGAGGGAGAGAGGTGGAGGTAGAATTGACAGAGAGAGATAAGGCAGAATTCATGGAGTGAAAGATAGATTGGGGAAGGAATGGGGAGAAAGAGAGAGATGGGAGCAGAATTGAGGGAGAGAGGGAGAGAGATGAGGCAGGTTTGAGAGGTAGAGTGAGGGAAATCGAGATCAGAGAAGGGTTGATAGAAGGAGATATGGGTTCAGGATTGAAATAGAGTGTGAGAGACAGCGAGAGAGAAAGATGGTCAGAGTATTGAGAGAGAGAAACCACTTGAGGCAGAGAGATCGAGACAAGGAGAGAGAGATGTGGTAGGCTTTGAAAAAAGAGACAGAGGTGGATGGGGTTGTAAAGAAGGCACATGCAATTCTCTCCTTCATTGGCAGAGGGAAGGACATAATTACTCTGGAGAGAGTGCAGAGGAAATTTACTAGAATGTTGCAAAACTAGAGAATTGTAGCTATCAGGAGGGGTTGCCATTGTATTCCTTGGAACAGAGGTGCCATGGTGAAGCAATACCAAATAATGAATACTAAATTGTGTGTTGCTAATGAAGGTGCAGAACTCTGAAAGCTAGTACTTTCAAATACATCTGTTGAACTAAAACCCATTGTTCTGTGATTTTTCACTAAACAGTGAGAGGGAGAGAGTCAAGATGAGAGTGGTGCTGGAAAAGCACAGTCGGTCAGGCAGCATCTGAGAAGCAGGAAATTTGACGTTTCGGGCAGAAGCCCTTCATCAGGAACGAGGGCTGACTTAAGTTTGCTCCGAGCAGAAACAACCACTAACAATTCTCATCCTGATCATCCAGAATTTCATTTACATTAATGGATCATGGTAGCAGAGAGGTCGTTATCCCCATCTTTTTAACCACATCACTCTCCATTTCTTCATGTTGCAGGAGTAGTCTTTGTTTTACCTTCTTCAGTCCAGCAAGAAACTGTTTTTTTTTATTTACTTGTATACTCTTTCAGAATTGTTTTTAATTTTCTATAAAAAAGCCCTACATTTTCCTGATACTCCCTGGAATGCATTACAAAAAAAAGAAAGAAATTTGGCTGCAATTCTCACATTGTGTCAATGGAATCCAATGGTCATCCTTCAATGCTGTGATGAAAGGAAAGAAAAAAAGCCAAAATTGGTTGTTTGTAAAACTGTTCATTGTGATTTCAAGCAGAGTTATCTGTGTTGATTATTCTATTATTAAATTTGACTTATTAAATATTCTGCACTGCATGACGGAAAATAAAATTCAGTTTGCATTCCTCGTCCCTACCCTGCAGCAACACAAGGGCATTTCAGATAATGCATCAGGGTAATGTCCTGTCTAAATCAGAAAATAGAAGTGAATTAGCCAATTGTATTTTCTGTACAAGGAACATTATGATCAGTCCGATGCAATGCAGTTGAATTGCTCATTGCACTTTCACTCAGTTGTAAATGGATTCGGTTTACACTGATTGTTACTTCAGCAGCATTCAGAAAAGTACATCAATAAGCACTGAAACAAAAAAGAACTGATGGCATCCTGAACACCAATAATTTATATCATTACTCTGTTATATTCTGCACGATACAAATGTGGAGTTCCATTGTGCTTCCTACCTCACTTGACTCTGAAGAACAGGATAGTCTCCTTTCAGTGGCAATGCGTTACATTTTTACTTGTATACGATTCTTACAGACAGCAACAATTAAAGCACTTCAGCCGTTTCCCATTCATTACAGGAGGCATGTACTGCGATACAGACTGGCAGCACAAGAGAAAACTCACTGTCATACAGCCAGTGAATGCTGCAAGGAAAATGATGAAATTTAGCCTCATTTATTTCCAATATGAATTGATGCTCAAACCATTGATTATGGCTGAGGTTATGAAATTATTGCAGTGCCCAGTAGTGAAACATAAAGTCCACTACACACACACACACACACACACACACACACACACACACGCGCACACACACACACGCATACACACACACAGTGAAAATAAACTGAGACTGAAATGCAACACAATTAAATGTCATTGAAAAGAGTTTATTTACAGAGTTTATGCTGCATGTAGACGCAAAACCGCAACTGAATAGCAGAGAATAGAGCGATACTCATCAGAACCGGCACTATACATATTAAAAGTCAGGAGACTGCAGAACTGATGTCAAATTGTCCTTTCAACAGTGACAATGAGCAGATCAAGTTCACATTTCCAAAATGTTCTGCAGAATTGATGCATAATACAATGTCGCAGTACAGACATAATGGGATGAATGGTCTTCTCCTGTGCTGTACCATGTCAGTTTTTCTGATGTAGATTTCAAAGGAGATGACATGCTGTTGTGTTGTGTCTCGATATTTAAACGTCATGCAGAAATGGACCTACATGCAGAATTAAACAGTCTCTCCCGCACAAAAACACAACAATGTCTGTGTCCAAAATGAAAGCAGATGTCTCAGTGTGAACTGACTCTCAAACCAAACAGGAAATGTGTCACTCTGATTCGAAATGGTTCTCAGGATAAAGCAGTCCAACTTCCGCCGTCGCCCTATCTATTCTCTCCCCTCCCCACCCCCACAGACTGACAGTCAACCCATAAATCGCAAAATGCTGAAGATATTAAGACCTCTTCTCAGCACCCTAATAATAAATCTCGCAGAATGAATCACACAGTCGCAGCGAATATCAGAGAACTAAGCCACTTATACACACACGAGTAGAAACTGATAAGTACAGACTGATAGCTACACTCACTCTACAACGTGGCAGAAGCAAACAAATGATGGGATACAGTTACTGCGGTGGAAATGTGTGGCTATCATTCACCATCCGTTCGTTTCTGTTCACTCAAGTCACATATTCGCATTACAGTAACTGTCAGCGATAGATTAATAACGATGTTCTCATTCACAAAGCTAAAACTGGCAGGAACAGGATGATAACTACGTTCCCAGTTTCACAGAGCAGAAACGGACAAGCACAGACTGATAACAACACTCTCACATTCACAGGGCAAAATCTCACAGATACTTATTGGTACGTGCACTGTTCGCGTTCACCAAACAGGAATTGACAGGTAGAAATCGATAAGTAAATTCACAAGGCAGGAAATGGGAGGCATAGCTTATTAACTGCATTCACATATCATACAGGATAACCTGAGAGATACGGATTAATATTGATACTCTCAAGTCACAGCAGGAACAGACTCGTAAATGCACTCATATCCACATAGAATAAACTGACAGGAACAAAATGTTAACTACATTGCTTATACAAATTATTAGGAGTTGGGTGTTGAGGATCTAATCGCTAAATTTGCAGATGATACTAATCCAGGCAGAAGAGTGAATTGTGAGAGTGATGCTGAGAGACTTCACAGGGATATTAACAAGTTGGCTAAATGGGCAGAAACCTGGCAGGTGAATTGCAATGCGGAGAAGTGTAAGGTAACGCGTTTTGCTACTAGAAACACACGGTAATATTGCAGGTTCAATGAAACGCCTTTGAGGGGAATAGTGGAGTAGGTGGACATCATAGTTCAGAGATTGCTCTGAAGGTGGCCAGGCAAGCTGAAATCGTTGTGAAGATGGCTCAAAGAATCCTTGTGTTTAGAAATAGAGGCATTGAGTATAAAGCTGAGGAAGTGAAGCCACACCTCTACAAAGTTTTGGTCAGATCACATTTACATTATTTCTGGACATCTTATTTAAAGAAAGATGCGCAGGGTCTAGAAATGGTTCTTTGGAGATATACTAAAATGGTAAGAGTAACGAAGGATTTTAAATAGAAGGAAAGATTAGTGGCATCGGGCTTATGCCCCTTTGACCAGAAAAAAAGTAAAAGTGGAAGTTATGAAGGTGTTCAAAAATATGAAGAATTTTGATGGGAAAGAAGAATGTTGTCTTTCTACTGGTTGGTATATCAGTACCTAGGGTTCACAATTTCAAGATTTTCTGAAAGAGAGCTAGGAGTGAGGTGAGGTGAGGAGAAATTTCTTTACCCAGAGAGTTGTTCGGATTGGAATGTGCAGCCTGGGGTCGTTATAGAGGTAGATTCCATGTGACGTATGTTAAAGAGAGCTGGTGATATGTATTGAATGCGATGAAGTTAGAGGGCAATAAAGATACGGCTGGAGAATGATCCTGTCTTGAGTTAATTGCAGCTCACCATAGTTTTAAAGAAAGATCTAGAGTACATTCAATTCATTGGCTCATTTTCTTCGACCAGTTGACCAGGAGATCAAACGAACATGCAAGATAGGAATGGACAGCACAAAATTTCAAAACCTAGTTGCACAACAGTGGGATAAATTGAAACACTGAGGGTTGTGCGATGGACAATTATTTAAGTGGCTTCTCAAAGACAAGTCCATCTTTGGGACTGACATCTTGCTGAGTGAATTGAGACAAAGCGTAGCCTAGTCGCAGAAACGTGACAGTGTTATGCCTTCTCTTGCTTGTCCTCCTTATTTGCTGGAAGTTTAGGATTGCTACTGATCGATTTGTGAAGCTTCGAACGCTTTCTTTTGTGGTGTCTCACAATTTCCGTGTAAGGTTGGCGTAAACGTTTCTTTCTTGGTCTTGATCAACTTCCTCATCCCCTCCTGTGTCTGTGTGTCTCAGGGCGGCGTATATGATGCAGGATTGTTGCTGCTCCGCTTGGTCAGCCTGAGGAAAGGTCAACACATAAATGCAGTAGATAGGAGCAGGACCAAAACTGGTGGTATTGTGCACAGAGAAAAAGGTTATCTAAGAGTACAATGAAAATTTGATCAGCTGTGCCAGTGGGCGAAGGAATGGCAGATGAAGTTTAATTTGGATAGATCTGAGGCGTTACATTTTAGTGAGGCAAAATATGGATAGGACCTGTGCGGTTAATAGTACAACTCTGAGGAGTGTTGCCGAGCAAAGAGCCCTAGGAGTTCCCATGCATTGTTCCTTGAATGTGGCGTTGCAGCTCAACACAGTGGCGAAGACGCCTTTTGGTACGCTTGCTTTCATCAATCAGAACATTGACAACAGGAGTTGGAGACATAATGATACAACCGTACAGGATGTTGGTGAGGCCACATTTAGAATACTGTTTATAGTTCTGGTCAGCGCGCTGTCGAAAGCCTGTTGTTAAACGAGAAAACATTTTCAAAAATGTTACGAAAACTGGAGAGTTTCAGCTCGAAGGAGAAGCTGCATGAGCTGGGAGCGAGAGGGATGGATTAGAAAGGGACTTGAGAGGAAAGTATGAAATGAGCTGCAAGAGGAAGTAGTAGAGACAGGTACAATTACAACATTTCAAAGACATTTGGAAAGGTTCATGGATAAGAAAGGATTAAAGAGGTATGGGACAAATGCAAACAAATGGGACTAGTTGAGTTTGGGAAACCTGGTCAGCGTCGGAGAGTTAGGCTGAAGGGCTTGTTTCCGAGCTGTGTGACTCTATGAAAATGGATGAGAATAACAAACTTTGCCTGTGAGGCAATTGGAGTGTACAGGAGGACCTCTGAATATTTGGGGTCACTACACCAATCATTTCTCTTGGCAAGGCGCGTCACTGGAACAAGACTCAACCTGACTCCAGCGAAAATATTTCTCTGTACTCTGAACAGGGCACGGTCATCTCTGTTGGGATGGGAAGTGAATGCCAATTATGAAATGTCCTTGAACTGATCGACTTGCTCAACCAGAAAGCAGTGAGGAGTTTGCAAAGAATTAGGAGTCGTGTACAGAGCAGACCGGATAAGGACGGCAGATTTCAATCTCTTAAGGACAATCATAGAGGGGAACAAGTCCCACCAGCCTAATCAGCCATTCAATAGCATTGTGACTGATCCCCCATTCCTCACTTTCATTATCCTGCACTTAACCCGTAACACTCGGTTCCCCGACTCGATCTACTCCAGCCTTAAACTTTCTCCCTATCTCCACACAAGGAGTCCTAAAGAATCACAACTTTGCGAGAGAAGAAATGCCTCTACATCTTAGTCTTCAACTTTGAACCAGATAGTTCTTTGTTCCTGGCAACAGTCGTCATTCGAGTCTTCTGATCTGTTTTTGTTTAAAATCGAATTCCAAATTCAGCACCTGCCACATCAAGATTGAAATTCACATCTGCGGGGCATACTCTAATAAGCTGAAAACATCGGGTTTTGCTTCCCTATTATTTCAGAAATTGGAAGAAATCTCATCAAAATGCAATATTGAGATCAGGAAAAATTGCATCACATCGCTCAATTAAACATTGATATTCTTAGCATCCCTACAGTGTGGAAAGTGTCCATTCAACATATCTATTCTGCAAAAAGACTCCGGAGAGCATGCTGTCCAAACACTGATCTTATCTCCATATTAATCATGGCCAATCCCCTTAACTTGCACATCATACAAACCTAGAGTATGGAAGAAGGCTTTTTGTATCATCGAGTCTACTGTGATCCACTGAGCAGCATCCGACCCAGACCCATCCCTTTCATCATGTATTTCTCTGGCTAGCCCTCCTCGCCTGCCTATCGCTCACGATATGGGCAACTTAGCACGGCCAATCCATTTCACCTGCACATCTTTGCACTGTGGGAGGAAACCGGAACATCCAAACGCAGACACGGGGAGAATGCAAAAGCTACACATGGAAGGACAGTCACTCGAGGTTGGAAATGTACCTGTGTCCCTGATGCTGGGAGGCAGCAGTGCTAACCATTAAGCCACTGTGCTGCCCAATGTGTTTGCCATGGGCCAAGTTAGGTTTGGTTAGCTCAGTTGTGTCTATAGTTGGTTGTTAATGTATCGTCACACTGACAATATGCAGTTCAATTGCTGCTCTGGTTGAGATTGCTGTCCCTGAGATGTGGTGACCATCAGAATAAACATTTCTTGCTCTGTCTCCCTCCCTCTCTCTCTCTCTCTCTCTCTCTCTCTCTCTCTCACACACACACACACACACACACACACACACACACACACACACACACACACACACACGCACACGCACACACACACACCTCCCTCTCTCTAATGAGATAATGGTGACTTTACATTAAAAATATAACTTTGCTGATTAAATATTCAATGCAAAAAAAAACTTACATGTTTCTTTCCTGATGAACCATCAGAGTGTGCTGCAAATAAAAAAAAAATGCATTTTACCGACGGTATATATCTCAATGAACTGTGAGAGAGGGAGTACAGGAAGATTTATTCGCAAATCGCCTTGGGGGCTGGAGAGTTACAGTGATTGAGTGAGACTGGATGAACTGTGGTCGTTGTCTTTACAGCAGAATGGATTGAAAGAGAGGGAAGTATAAAACGATGAGGGGCGCGGATAGCGTGGCAGGAATAAACATACGCCCCTGGATGGAGGGATCAATGATTGAGGGAGAGGCATGGATTGAAGTTAAAAGGCAGGAGGTTTCGATGGGATATAAGGAAAGCCTTGTTCACCCAAATGCCTGTGGGCCTCCGGAACTCACTGCCTGTAAGGTTGGGAGAGGAAGAAAATATTATCACATTGAAGGAGGATTTAGATGTGCATTCGTGACGCCAAGGCTTTGGGCCAAGTGTTGGGAAATGGGATTTAGAGAATATTGAGGTGGATGTTTCAGACCATCACAAACTCGATGGACCGATGGACATTTTACTCTGACACTATGACTGAGCAAATTGCGATGTGTATTCTACATCCAAGATATGATCAAAATGTAACGTGATTTAGGGTTTGTTTTCAAAAGAAAGATTGAACAGTTCAGGCCGATACTCTCTGGAGTTTCAAGGAAAAGACGAATTCTCACTGAGGGATGTAAGAGGATTGAGAAAGTGGGATTGACAAAGGAAATGGGCCCAGGAATTGGAGATGAGGCTAAGATGATATCAGCCACTGCCGTATAGAATGGGGGAAGTAGCCTCCGGAGGGCTCCTATCCTGTATGTTGTGTTGGTCGTCCAGCTGCCTGAGCAAGTTTTCATGTGGGTGGCTCATAGCACGTGCTCAGAAGCTCTAAATTGGATTGGCCAACCTGTGCGAGGCATCACATACTTTACTCACTTAGTAACCAAGCCCATAAGATTTAACAGACATTCGGCCATCAAGTCTACTTTGCCATTTCATCATGGCTGTTATGTTTCTCAATCCCATTCTCCTGCCGTCTCTCTGGAACACGTCATACCCTTACTGACGAAGAACCTATCTATAAATGTTGCCATTAACATCATTTAATGGCAGCCCTCTGTGGTAATGAGTTCCACAGATTCCCCACTCGCTGGCTCAAGAAATTCCTCCTCATCTCAATTCTAAAGGGTCGTTCCTTCACTCTGAAGTGGCACGGTGCCTCAGTGGTTATGGACCCTGGTTCAATTCTACCTCGGGCAACTGTCTGTGTGGAGTTTGCACAGTCTCCCCGTGTCTGCATGAGATTCCTCTGGGTGCTCCAGTTTCCTCCCACAGTCCAAAGATGTGCAAGTCAGGTGAATTGGCCATGTTAAACTGCCCATAGTGTGAGGTGGATTAGTCAGGAGTAAATGTAGGGAAATGGGTCTGGGTTGCTCTTCGAAAGGTCGATGTGGACCGGGTTGGCCGGAAGGTCCTGTTTCCACACTGTAGGGAATCTAGACTCTTCCACTCATGGAAACATCTTCTCTATGACCACTCTCTCCAGACCTCTCTATTCTGTATGTTTCAAACAGATTCTCCCACATCTTTCTAAACTCCATTGAGTCCAGACCCAGAGTCCTCAACGTTTCCTCATGTGACAAGTTCCTCACTCCGAGGATCTTTCTTGTAAATCCCCTCTGGACTCCCTCCAAGTTCGGCACATCTTTCCTTAGATAAGGGGCTCAAACCTGCACCCAATATTCCAAATACAGTCTCAGCAGTACATTCTTGGTCTTGCATTCAAACACTCTTTATTAATTCCAACATTACGCTTGCCTTCCTAACTGCCAGTCAAATCTACCTGTTAACATGGAGAAAATCTTGAACTCGGACTCTGAAGTACCGTTGTGCTTCCGATTTCCCAAACCTTTCGCCATTTAGAAAACAGTCTCTGTCTGTATTCTTCCTACGAAAGTGCATGACCTCCTACGTTCCCACATGCTAGTCCACTCCCCAAGCCTGTCCAAGGCCTTCTGCAGCCTTCTGCTTCATTGACATTACCTGTCCTTGCATCTACCTTCTTGGCGCCTAAGAAACACTGGCGACAATGAGATGGTAATGCTCCCCGTGAGAATGATGCGAGGCCAAGAGCAAATGGCTCCTTGCCCCAGAGACCAATGCCAGAAGGTGCTACTGTCAGACATTAAGCTGTTGTATTGGAGCAATAAACAGCTTGACACCCCAAGGCTGAAAGATTCGGCATCCCTCAAAACAAGATAAACAATATAGCAATTAGCCATCATTGTAACTTTCAAGCTCCAATTCACATTGACCTGTTGTCAATTTAGTTGACTTGAAGGGAATATGACTATGATTTAGATGATTAAAAAATATGATCGGTTATTAATAAATTCAAGATGTAAAAAGATTTGATAACCCTGGGAAGATCTTCACTCCATTGCTATAGGCAAAAGAAACATCAGCGATGTTTAAAATTGGCTTAGGTTTTGTGGGTTTGAGATAGACCAGAGAAAATCTCCATGATCACTGCGCCAGAAATGTGATAGAAGTATGCTTATTGTATCCTTTACCAGCGTTTCTTGGCTTTGAGATCGTCACGACCGAGTACAGCAAACTGTCATCCATTTTGGAGTCATCTAATAATCGAGAAACAATAGCAAAGTGAATCGAAGGTTCAGAGAACAGAATTTTAAAAGAACAGCAAAGGACTCCTTAATTTAAATAGGGAGTGATAATTAAGGTCAGACATCCAATCAAGCAGGAACGTAAACTTAAGCTATTGGCTCTATATCTTGGTTCGATAACATTGAATGGATATTTTCCATCAACGTTCACTACAACTTTTGCACCCACTCTCCCAAAACAAGCGGACAATGGGGAAAGTGGTAAATTTCACTATTTAAAAAAAAGTCACTCATGGCACGTGTTCATCATCCTCTGGGCCCAGCATTTATCTCCCAATTCATCACTAGTTGCCGACTTCAGAAGGTGAGCTGATTTATTGAACTGCTGCAGTCCATGTTCTGTAGATAGACACACATTACCCTGAGGGAAGAAATTCCAAGATTTTGATCCAATGATATTGAACGAATGGCGTTATATTTCCGAGTCAGGACACTGAGCGGCCCGAAGGGGAACTTTTAGAGGGTGGGTGTTCCCATGTATCTGCTGCACTTGACTTTCTCGATGGAAATTGTTGCGGGTTCGGAAAGTGTTGTCTGAGAATCTTTGGTGAACTTGTGCAGTGCATCTTATAGATGGTACACAATGCTGCTACTGAGCTTTGGTTGTGGAGGGAATGGATAGTTTTGGATGTTGTGTCAATAACCAGGCCTGCTTTGTCTCTTGGGTGGTGTCAAGCTTCTCGAATGTTGTTGGAACTGCCACCATACTGGCATTCCCTCACACTCCTAGCCTGAAGTGAGGTATTTGGAATGGCTCAATCAGGACAACTTCTGATCATATATATCCTGCTGAAGAATAAAGGAATGATATCACAAAGACTCAATATTGTTCTGTCTTCCTCCAATGGAGCCCAGGGTCTATCCTACAAATTACTAGTTAAGCCATACCCTTCACACACAGCCTTCCTCAGATATACACCTTTGATTTTCCACCGTTTATTAATAATTCTCAGAGTACGCCCCCTTGCTCGAGAATCTCGAGGTATGCAAGCAAAATGAATAGTTACCATTGTGTGTGTCTGTGTTCTTTACTGAACAGTACACGGCTCCAGCACAGCTCGAAACTAAAGAGTCAAAAGAAAAGATAGAAATTTGTCTTCAACAGCAAACAGTCAGTCCCCAGATGGTAAATAATATCTGCCCCTGCTGAGTTTCTCCAAAAATTTCTGTGTTTCTTCTTATTTCTGACATGCGTTGCCTGAAGAAAGATAATGGAATGCTGGTCTTTACATCGAGAGGGCTGGAGTACAAGGATACAAAGAGATGCTGCAGTTATACTAAACCCCGGTTAGACCCCACTTGGAACAAACTGGGCACCACACCTGATAGATTGTCCTGGGCGGGAGTACAGTATAGGTTTGCAAGAGTGATACCTGGACTTCAAGTTATGAGTTGAGATTAGACAAATGAGGCCTGTTTTCTCCACTGTTTTGAGATTTAAGGGCTGATCTGAGGGACGATGTTGAAAGGAAAAGGCAGGGTGGGTAAATAGAAACGATTTCCACTGTTTAGAGATTCTAGAACTAGTGAGGGTATAGTCTGCGAATTAGTGCCAGACCGTTCAGGAGAGATGTTAGTGAGCATTTTTACCCACATAGGGTTGGAGAGGATTGGACGTCTCGTCCACAAACAGTAAGGAATGCTAGATCAGTTGTTAGTTTTCAATCTGCAAGAGAGAGGCTTTTTTGTTGAGCAAATGCATTGGATATGTTCTTCTAAACATGTTCCCAAACTAAACGAGTCACACTTGGCAGAGTTTGGTGCATATCACTCCAAACGTTTCCATTTCATGTACTTCCTCAGATGTCCTTTAAACATTATAACTGTACCCACATTCATCACTTCCCCAGCAAGCTCATTCCACACACGAACCTCTCTCTGTGCAAAAAAGTAACTCCTCATGTTTTTTTTAAACTTTCTCCTCTGAAGTGAAAATTAACCCCAATTTTGAAGTCCCACACCATAGAGAAAAGACACCTGCCATTCACTTTATCTATACCTTTCGTGATTTCATAAACGTCTATAAAGTGACCCTTCGAACTTCTATGCTCCAGTGAAAGCAGTTCCAGTCCATCCAGCCTCTTAAATAACTCAAACTCTCCATTCCCACCAATATTCTTCTACAAACTTTCTGAACACTCTCCAGTGTAATAACGTCTGCTTCTCACAGGGCAATTAGAATTGGGCACAGTACACCAGAACAGGCTTCAACAATGTCCTGTACAACCACAGCATGGTGTTCGAACTTCAACACTCAATGGTCTACGTAATGATGGCAGGTGTTCTAACTGCCTTCTCAAAGACCCTGTCTACCTGTGACTCAAACTTCAAAAAAATTATTTACCCGGACCCCTAGGTCTGTCTGCTCTACAATGCTGTTCACCGTACACACCTCTATCATAACCCCCTCCTCCAGCAACCTTCTGTGTTGTAAAGAAGATAGACTGAGTTTCTCTCCAGCGCTTGCAGAAAGAGAATTAGTTTTGTTGATCTTCTCAGCTAGATGAATACCAGCATGAACGCAACTCAATGCCGGACGTTGTTGAATTATAGTCATAGAAACGTACAGCATGGAAACAGAACGTTCGGTCGAACCCTTGCATGCCGACCAGCTATCCCAACCAAATCTATGCCCACCTGCAAGCACCTGGCCCATATCCCTCCAAAGCCTTCCTATTCATATAACCATCCAAATGCCTCTTAAATGTTGCAATTGAACCAGCCTCCACCATATCCTCTGGCAGCTCATTCCACATACGTACTACCCTCTGAGTGAAAAAGTTGTCCCTTAGGTCTCTTTTATATCTTTCACCTCTCACTCTAAACCTATGCCCTCTAGTTCTGGACTCCCCGACTTCAGGGAAAATACTTTATCTATTTATCCTATTCATGACCCTCATAATTTTTTAAACCTCTATAAGGTTACCACTCAGCCTCCGATGCTCCAGGGAAAACAGCCACAGCCTGTTCAGCCTCTCCCTGTAGCTTAGATCCTCCAACCCTGGCAACATCCTTGTACATCTTTTCTGAACCCATTCAAGTTTCACAACATCTTTCCGATAGGAAGGAGACCAGAATTACACGCAATATTCCAATAGTGGCCTAATCAATGTCCTGCACAGCCGCAACATGACCTCCCAACCCCTGTACTCAATACTCTGACCATTAAAGGAAATCATATCAAATACCTTCTTCACTAACTTATCTACCTGCGACTCCACTTTCAAGGAGCTATGTACCTGCACTCCAAGGTCTCTTTGTTCAGCAACGTTCTCTAGGACCTTTCCATAAAGTGTATGATTCCTGTAAGATTTGCTTTCCCAAAATGCAGCACCTCACATTTATCTGAATAAACTCCATCTGCTACTTCTCAGCCCATTAGCCGATCTCGTCCAAATCCTGTGTAATCTGAGGTAACCCTCTTCGCTGTCCACTACACCCCCAATTTTGGTGTCATCTGCAATCTTACGAACTGTACCTCTTATGCTCGCGTCCAAATCATATGTGTACATGACAAAAAGTAGAGGGCCCAGCACCGATCCTTGTGGCACTCCACTGGTCACAGGTCTCCAGTCTGAAAAACAATCCTCCACCACCACCCTCTGTCTTCTACCTTTGAGCCAGTTCTGTATCCAAATGGTTAGTTCTCCCTGTACTACATGAGTTCTAAGCTTGCTAATCTCTCTCCTATGAGGAACCTTACCGAACGCCTTACTGAAGTCCATATAGATCACATCTACATGCTCTGCCCTCATCAATCTTCTTTGCTACTTCTTCAGGTCACAGATTCACACTCACCATTTAATTGACTTGACTCAATTTCCGCTTAATCGAAATTTCTTGCAGGTCTGTCCTCACTCTTGCTCTCAGCACGATTTCCCATCGCCTCCCTCAGAAAGAAATATTTCAGAATTATTACCCAACCAAGTTCCAACTCACTCGCGACATCAATTTACTGCTGTTCGCATACGAAACTCCCTGATAATGAGTTCACTGAGCCATGGTCCCAAGGAATGACTTCTCAGAATTGTCCGGAATGTTGCTCAGAACTTCTACGTTCATAGAATTATAACATTTCATGTGCAGAAGGAGGCCATTCCTGTGTGTTCTAGCTCCTGATAGAGCTACACAGTTGGTCCCAGTCTCCAGTCTATCTCCGTGGCTCTCTAAAATCATCCCTTTGAAATTCATATCCAGCTCTCTTTTGAAACCTCACATGGAATCCACCTCCACTAATCTCCCAGGCAGCACATTCTCAACCCAACAACTCACTGAAAAAACTTTTCTCCTCATCTAACTCGCTTACTGATAATCTTGTAATTCTGAGCAGCCCGTTACTAACAAAGCAAAGAGTGGGAAACAATAGCTTTCTTTCCCCTGTCAGAATTGTTCATAACGTTCAATATCTCAATAACGTCACCATTTCACCTCCTCTGCTTGAAAGGGAATAAGCTCAATCTCTTGAAACTTTCTCTGGATCTAAAATCTCTCTTTGTTGTCATTCTTGTAAATCTGCTTCACACTTCCTCCAGAGTTTGAACATTCTTCCTCGAATAAGGTGCCCAGAATTGAACAAAACCTGGCTGGGTAATAAAAGGCCAAATCTGTTCTTCAACTGTATTTCTAAGTTCATCTTCTGTTGTCTCCAAAGGTAAGGTGTCAAATAATTATCCGTCAGATGAACAATGTATTCCCCCACGTTTCAACTAATCGTCATGACCTAGTATTCCCCATTCACTACGTGTGCTCTCAGTGGAATGAATTTCTTTTCAGCGCTCTGCTTTATGTTGGGTGTTGGGTTGGCTCAGTTGGCTGAATGGCTGATTTGGATTATAGAGTAATATCGACAGCATGGTGTTGAATCTCTCACTGGCTGAAGTTACATTGATGGAGTCTACTTCTTCACCTCTCCCATTGTTTGAGGTTTGGCAACCAACAGGTTAAACCACCACCTACCAGTTATCTTTCTCTCTGACACTTTAGCTGAGATCCAACAAGTGTCTGGTAGAAGTTCAACTCTTCACCCCTATTACTAAGACCGAGGACTCTGTGAGCTTTATTATCTGCACTGCTCCTGTCCTGCCACCTTCACCGATATTTGCACATATACTCCCAGCTCCCCCTTTAGAATTGTACCCCCACTTTAAAATGCCTTTCTGTTCCTTCCAAACAACATCCATCACCAAATTTGTGTTGATTCATTTTTGTCTTTATTTTCTGATTTTCCCGAATTAAAACCTTGTTTTGTTGAATCAAAGTTCATTTTCTACCTCCCAGGAGTTTTGATTCATTTATTCATTAATAACTAACACTATACGTCCAGGTTGAGTATACGCAGCTCATAAGGACCCTGCTCCGAAGTTCGATACAATGCTGGCTGATCCCACCCCGACCTCAACTCCATTTTGCTGCCACCGTTTCCCTTTCATCTGTCACAGATTAATAATTTGTCTGTCACCTCCTTTAGTTTAGTCAGCGTCCCGTGGGGATATGGGGGTTGGGCGGGGGGGGGGGGGGGGGGGGAGGGGTGGGGGGGGGGAGGGGGGGTTGCATCTCCACAGATTCGCAAACCTCTCCTCATTTGAGAGTTTTCATTCCTCCTTATCACTGTCTTTGATTTGCCTCCCTCCATTCAGCTGAAATGATCACTCTCATTCAAAATTGTCCCACATGAGGAAGCATCCTCTCTCCCTCTCCTTTGTCAATCCCCTTTTGGGATTTTCTGTCTCTCAGTCAGATCTCCTCTAGTCCAAACTCCTCAGAACCTGCCCTTACCTCAGACACCCTTCGTCTCGGAAATGATAGAGAGAATCTTCTCTCAACCGCCTACAGCATAATTACATCCGTCCTCAAGTACAGAGATCCAATTTGTACCAGCCTCTCCTCCTCAGACTAATCTTTCAGCTTGGTATGCAATTTAATGATTCTCCCCTTAACTCCCCCCAATTCAACTACATCCCCCTTTAATAAGGGGATCCAAACTCTGTGTACACGGAAACTCCAATCTCTTGTACAGTTGCAGTAGCACCTCAATACTTTCATACTCCGTCCCTTTTGCAATTAATATCTTCCTTATTACTTGCTGTAGCTGTATACTACTTTCTGCGATTCATGCACAAAGACAGCCAGATCCCTCTGCACAAACACATTTTGAACTTTCTCGCCTATTCCAATGATAACTGAGCTTTTTGTATTCTTCCACCAACAATGGACATCCTCACCACTGAGGGGACTGACCATTCAGTGTCAACCAGATATTGAGAGGGTGTCCTCGATTTGAACTGTTGTGCTTTAAATTCTAAAGATTCAGATACAAAAGTTCGTTTCGAAAGTGTGGTGCAGCAAAAGTACACCAGGCTCAAGGAGCATCCGAAGAGCAGGAGAACCAACATTTCGGACAGAAACATGAGACCAATTCACGATGAAGGGCCTATGCACGGAATATCGATTCTCCTGCTCCTCGGATGCTGCCTGACCTGCTGCGCTTTGCCAGCACCACACTCTCGACTCTGATCTCCAGCATCTGCAGTGCTCATTTTCTCCTACTGAAGTGCTTTTTCACCCAATTTGTCTAACAAATGTGAAATGCCTGGGTTTGCACCACAGAGTGATTTTAGTCCATTCAGAATGTGTTTGAAGGCTGTTAGAAGTTGCAAATCACGTCACTGACCTACCTGTGCTGCCGGGACCTGCTGGAAGAATCAGCTGGAGAAAATAAGAGAGAGGAAAAATGGGAACGTTTTACTGTAAGTGTTCCGTGTCACAAGTTGCAAATGAATCTAGTTTCTCTGACTGATGCGCAAGCAACAATTATTCTAATGATCATATTTCATTTATATTTGTACTGACCAATCCTCTGACCGCAACACATTACTTTGTACGTCGGCCCTTTTAATTCCATCTGCCAGTCATTCAGCCTGCCCACATTTGCACAAAGTACTTTCACCCACAATGTTTTATGAACTGTCATTTCTAATTTACACAAGGGGCCTATTTGTTGCCCGCATCCCTCATTGCCCCTTTGAGAAGTCAATGGGGAGCCGCCTTCCTAAACTGCTTCAGTTTGTGTGCTGAAGGTAGATTATCTCAATACCCGTAGGGATGGAATTGCAACATTTTAACCACAGGAAAAGCTGATAGATTTCCACGTCATGATACTGAGTTGTTCAGAAGGTTGGTGTCCCATATATCTGCTGCCCTTATACGCCTAGATGGCAGTGGTTGTGGGTTTGGTAGCTGCTGTCTAAGGATCTTTGGTGACTTTCTGCAGTGCATCATCTTGATAGTACACACTGCTGCGACTGTGTGTCAGTGATGGAGAGAGTGGATGTGTGTAGATGTGGCTCTACACACACGCACACACACAAACATTGCATGCAAAACTGAGATTACGTGAGCAGTGTTAGTTTGAAACCCACGTCGAGTCCTGACTGGAGAACTATCGCCCGCATTACCTGCTGGAGTGTCTCACCCACCTTTTTTCCTGTTCCGGAGTTTAACGGAAAGCAATGTGAGGAGAGAAAGGATCAGAAACAGTGGGACAATGAGTGCTGCCATCTCAGCGCTGTGGTGCTGTGCTGGATTCAGAGAGAGATTTCTTGTTAAGAACATCATTCCTTCAGCAAGCATCAGCCCCAGTATTCCCCATTCTATGTTGCCCTGACTCCCTGCCAACACCTATCCATTTGGGGGAAACCCTCGTGTCTGTCAAGTCCCCTCCAAACCATTGCCATCGCAGTGACATCACTGTTCATGTGTAGCCTTTCTCATCACTAACATCCCATCAATCCAACCTATTCAGTGCTCAACTCAAAAGATCGCTCTGCAGCCACCCTCCCCAAATTGCCCACGAGAAATTATTACCCCTCATTTTCACTGCCGTCATATCTCGAGGCAAACTTCACGTTGTCCTCAACCTGTCAGCGGCAAATGTGCCATTCACAGAGAAAAATCGAAAAGATCATCGGGAGGAGGCAAACTGCCAACTGGCCTGTCCCGCCTCCTTTACCCAGTCAATGCGATCATGGTTGATCATCCAACTTCGTCCTGTGTCTCCTCGCAATCTGTGTTTAGCTACTAAGAATTATACCCAACTCTTTGCTAATCAACTTTCAGTGTTCTGGCCCAGATTCATTTCTATGGCAGAGAATTCCAGAGGCGCCCCAGTCGCTGGATGGAGACATTAGTCTCCACCTCTTTCCCAATCTGTCTCCGTTATATTGTCACCCCCTGGTTCTGGAGTCTCCACCCAGTCATCAGGAATGCCCTCCTTGTGTTTAGTCTGTCTAATCCTTGTTGGAATTCTTTACGTTTCTAGAAGATTTCCCTCCTCGTTCTTCTAAACCCCAATGGATGCAATCTTAGTCCTAACCAATTCAGTGTCTCTCCAAATGTCACTCCTGCCATCCCAGGATTCACTCTGGGATATGTTTGCTGTCCTCCGTCATTAACCAAAACATCTTTCCTCAGATGCGAAGACCCCAAACTGCACACACAGTTCTGCAGAGTGCGTTCTCATCCTGCCCAAATGCAGCGAGACATCGCTGCTCCTGGGATTGAATCATCTAACTACTCAATCAGAAAAAAAACATGTTGCTGTCTCTTTCTCTCTCTTGAAATATGCAGCCCGACGTGATGACTTTCTCCAGCACGTTGTGTTAATAAGCTGCAATGGTAACACTAATTTTCTCTCGTTCTATCCCTCTCCCCATAGATGTTGCAAGCCCTGCCGAGTTTGTCTAGCAATGTTTTAGAGTGTTCCTGTCACGTCTTCCACTGGAGCCTGGTGAAGAATTGGCACAGTTCTAAAATGAAGAATGGATTACCTGGCAGTGTGAGATCGATGGGATTACTGGTTACATTAAATATCATTCCACTGGGACCCCTGTTGATCGCACCGCATTGGTATTGGCCTATGTGCTGGGACTGGAACGATTCAATGGCCAGCTCTCTCCAGTCTGAGCTAAAGTTGTAATTCATGCTGACATTGTTTAAGGCTTTCTGTTGGAAGTACCACTGAAAGTAAGGTCTTGTACCTCGGCTCAGTACACATTCTAGAACGGGACTACTCCCAATCAGAATCTCCGTTTTATTGGTTCTGAGTTTGAGGAAAACACCAGCAACAGGAACTGGAACAAAACAAGACAAAGAGGAAATAAAAGATCAAGTGTTGCATTTCTCATTTTTCTGACAGTTATCTCTGTCTCATGTAAAATTTAAACTTTGAAAGATTTGTGTTAACTACGGCTGGCTAAATGGTACATCAATCAACCATCGCCCTCTTGACCTTGTGTTCTTATCATCACTGTCCCCATTCCCAAATGAGTGTCAACATCCTGGTTGTTAGTGACACAGTCCCCACCCTCACCCCACTACCAACATCCTGGGGGTTAACTTCACTGTCTCCAATCCCACCCCAACATCTACATCCTGGAGATTACAGACCCTGTCCCCACCTCCACCCTACTATCAACATTCTCGGGGTTACAATCAACCTTCTGCTTCTCCTAAGCTTCCGTCATTCTCTGATGGATTACCGAACATGGAATCATAGAGTCAGAGCTCTACACCACAGAAAAAAAAAATCCCTCAGCTAATTGAGTCCATGCCGCTCACAAGCGCCTGACTATTCTCGCATCCATTTTTTCCCCTGTACTTACAGGTACATAAGGTCTTACAAGTCATTTGGCCCAGTGCATTCAGGTTGACCAGGTCTCACAAACTGACTGAGTCCCACTTGCCTGCGTTTGGCCCATATGCCTACAAACATTTCCTATCCCTGTACCTATCCAAATATCATTTAAATATTGTAATTGTATCTGCCTTAACCACTTCCTCTCGCATCTCCTTCTATATACACACCACCCACTATGTAAGAAAATTTGTCCTCCCATCCATATTAAACCTTTCACCTCTCTCCTTAAACCAATATCCCCTAGTTGTGGACGCCCCTGCCTACGGAAATAACTTGGCTATTCACCTTATCCAAGCACATATTTCTGCATGAACATACAAGTGAAATTTCCACGACCATTTAATCTGACTCCAGCCTTTGCATCACAAGTGCATTGTGATGAGGATTTCTGCCTCTCTCACCCTTACAGGGAATTCGCGATTCCCCACCACCGTCTTGATGGAAATGTTTTCCTAAACGTCCCCCTCTAAACTTCCTCCCCATTACTTTCAAACTCTGCCTCTACCCCCGCCATTGATTTCCTCCATCAAGGGGGAAAAGGTTTTCTTCCTGTCTATCCTATTTACACTCCTCCCATCACAAACATGTCTTCGCACTCGCAATCTCCTCTGTTGTAAGGAAAACGACCGTAGTCTGTCCAATCACTGTCCATCAATAGAACGCTCCAGCCCCCAAGACAACATCGTGGTAAATATTCCACTGCACCCTCCCCCAGTGCTATCACATTGCTCTGATAATGCGGATTTGTAGAGAGTTGCTTAGAAACTCACCAATCACTGAAACGGCGAGTAATTTGCTGGAGAGGAGAGGCTCTCCCTCCTGGTTAGAAACAGCACAGTGATAATTGCCCTCTTGACTTTTGCTGATGTTGACGATTGTATGTACGGTTGTGCTGTGGTTGGAATACTCCCAGTAAATCTCCTGACTACCCTTGTAGAAAATATATTGAATTGGGGTCGAACCGCGGGATACAGAGCAATTTAACCAGGTGCTGTCTCCTTCCATGACTTCGTTTCCAGGCTTTGCACTCAGATCTGGGACAGACACAGGGATTCCTGTGATTGAATCAAAATGTTATGCACTTTTCCAAGTCAGGAACTGTTGTCTTCAGTAACAACCTGCATTTCTAACATACAGATGGAGATTGTGAGAGATAGTTAGAGAGAGGTGGACACTCTTAGAGTGTTAGAGAGACACAGAGGGTCATAGAGAGACAAGGAGAAATATAGAGAGTCACAGACATAACAGAGATATAGAGACACAGAGGTTCGTAAGGAGTTATAAAGAAACATAGTGCCATTAAGAGTCAGAGTGATACATAGAGAGACACAAAATCACAGAGCCATCGAGATTAACAGACATCGAGTCATAGACAATCAATGTAAGTCATTGAGAGTCAAACAACTGTTAACAGATATGGAAACATAGAGAGTCTTAGAAATACATAGAGACATAGAGAGTCAGAGAGCGGCAAAGATAGAGGGTGATGATGAGAGAGATATCAAGGTTTGTGCCGTTCTGACATGTCTCTCAATGCATTATAATATCTGCCATGACTTAAAAAGGCAAGTGTCTCATCAGCCTTCTTAATCTCCCTTTTAACCTATCCTGTCTCCTTCAAGGTTCTGTAGACTCGCTCACCAAGATTCCAGTGTTCCTCTAAACCTGCAAAGGTCTGTAGCTAATTCAACACAAAAAAAAATCAATCTTCAGATGAAATTCAGACTCAGGAAGCAGAAACACTGGAAATAGCAAAATAAAATTACAAAGCGGGCAGAATGGGATAGATTTGTGAGGCATGGAGAGGGACTGGTGACCGTAATAAATAGGTGTTCACAAATTCAATAATGAGAGAGAGTGTAAACGTTGAAGACAAAAAAAAATCTCAGTTGTTGGGAATGACAGGATGAGCTGACAAACCCTTACATTTCCAAAGGCTTGAATAACAGTAAAAAAAATTAAATAAATGAAGATGTAGCTCACTTTTGATTGAAATGAGAACTATGTTGCTCTTTTTCCTCAAATTACTATCGCGAGTCGTGACCTCACATTGGTAGGACCCTGAATGGTGCACTGTTGCTTCTTCTTTTGCATAACTGCCCTTCTCTGAAGGGAAGTTAAGAGAATCCCTGTTTTTATAAAATGTGTATAAAAGGGGGTGATTTTCGTGAAAGGGTTCAGTCAAACAGACGAGGTTAAAGCCTTCACCAATGAATACTTCCACGTCGGGGTCAGCTTGCAACGTTGGCTTAGAGCAGAGATCTACAACAGAACAAAATTAAACAATATAAACACAACGGGTGCTGGAGATCTGAGATAAAACACAAAAATTGCTAGAGGTCTAGTAGTATTCTTGGAGAGAGAAACAGAAGTAACATTTGGAGTTCTTTGTACTGTTTTCAGCATAGCCATACTGACAAAATATATAAAATAGGGGACTCTATCTGTTGCAACACATCACATTTTGATACCACCACAAAGTTCCTACTGCACGATCGCAAGTCACGGTGGCTTTATCCAACACGGACATCTTTACCTGTGAATCATTTAAATCAGGACAGAACAACTAAAACGAAATGCCTACCTTTTACAATGAGGCTTACATTTTGTGAGATCCATTTCCTGAAACCCAGTTTCTGTTCACATCGATAAGTTGCTCCATCTGAAAATCTCGCCATCGCTATCGTGTACTCTGGTTCATGCTCTTCTTCAATTAAGAAATTGTTTCGATACCAGAGGAAGGAGTAATCTCTGCCAAATCCCCAGGAATAACTGGAGCATTTCAGAACAGAGGTTTCACCAAGCAGCAGGGTCGTTGAATGGACTTGCACAGTCAATGTCATATCTGAAGCTTAAAGAAGAAAATATAGCATGTAAGATCTGAAAGACCTTAGTAGCCCATATTACAATATAAGGGTAGGGAAGTCTTACTACAACAGTAAAAGGTGCTGGAGGGAACCACATCTGGAGCACTGCAGCGTCTTCAATCCACCTATTTAAGGAAAGATTGAATTTAATTGGTTCAGATAATGTTCACAGAGGTGACCCTCGTAATGGAGGGGTCATCTTATGAGCAAATGCTACACAAGTTGGCATGATGGCTCATTGTTTGGAAATGTTGCTTCACAGTTCCAGGGACCCGGTCTCGATTTCAGCCTCAGGCAACTGCCTGTGGGGAGTTTTTACATTCTCCCAGCGTCTGCATGGGTTTCCTCGGGGTGTTCCAGTTTCCTCCCACAATCCAGAGATGTGCAGGTTAGGTGAATTAGCCATGATAAATTTCCCCAGTCGAGTTCAGGAATGTATGTTAGATGTATTGGTCAAGGGTATGGGATTGTTATTCTTCGAAGGGATGGTGTTGACTTGTTTGGCCGAAGGGACTGTTTCCACACTGCAGACATGCTATAAAAATAGTTGGGATTCTGCGCACTGGAGTGGAGAAGAATGAGAGGTGTTTCATTTAAATATATAGGGGCTTGACAGGGTGAATGCTGAGAGGATGTTTCCCCCTCATGAGAGACTCTAGGACGAGTGGTCACAGTCTCAGAATAAAGAGGTAGTGATTGAAGACTGAGATGAGGAGGCAGGTCTCTTAGAGAGTTGGGAGTCTTTGGAACTCCTTGCCACAGACAGCTGTGTGGGGTGCAGAGTCCTTGTGTACATTGAAGGGTGAGACAGATATATTCTTGATCAGTCGAGGAATCGGGGGAAAGGAAAGGAAAGGGGATCTGAAGAATGTTAGATCAGTAATGATCTCATTGGTAGAGACATACATGTGAACAATCTCGGGATTATCAGCACGTCAAGATTCTATCATCTAAATTCTGATCCGAGAATGCATCGTGTAAGGGGAGGTGCTGGCCTAGTGGTATAATGGACTATTAACTATTAATCCAGTGACCCAGGTTCAAATACTACCATGGTAGGCGGGGGAGTTTAAAATCAGTTAATAACAATCCGAGTGTAATGATGACAGTAAGTTAACTGCTGATTGCTGTGGGAAAATAAATCTGTTTCACTAATGTCGTTTAGGCAGGGAATCTGACAACAGTACCCAGGCTGACATACACGTGAATACAGCCACACACAACGTGGTTGAATCTCAACTGCCCTCTGGGCAATTAGGGATCGGCAATAGGTGCTGCCTAACTACCATCAATGCACTGCCCAAAAACTCCTAAAAAGCTAAAGGGGTGGAATATTAAGTTAATCATCCATTTTACTTAAAATGTAAACGATACATGGACGGTATGAAGACTGGCGAGGTGGTTCACAGTAAGGGGGAAGGCGTTAGGTTTCTCGGTGGATCAGTCAACAGGGCAGGTCATTGACAGATGGAGTTGAAAACTGTTCAATGAGAAGTAATGCATTTTGGGAAAAAAGCGCATTAAATGAATGGCAGGCCACGAGGAAGCTTAGGAGGGACAAAGGGATCTTGCGGTGTTTGTTCACAGATCCCTGGAGGTGGCAGGGACTGGTTAATATGGTTGTGAAGAAGATATAAGGGACGCTTGCCATTCTCATGAAGGTGTAGATTAGAAGAGCTGAGAGGTGATTTTGCAGTTGGACAGGACTTCGGTGCGGCCGCAGCTGGAGCACTGTGTGCAGTTCCAGTCTCTGCACGATTGGAAGGGTGTGATTGTCTGAAGAGTCAATAAGAAGGAGGGAGATATCATTTTAGAGTGAAAGGCAGAAGGTTTAGAGAGGGAATTGTGGATAGTTTCACCCAGAGGGTGGGAGAGTCTGGAATGCACTACCTGCGAGGCTGATTGATGAGGGAATCCCATCAATGTTTGAAATGCTCTCAATCGCCCACTTGACATGTCATAACATTCAAGTTTATTGGTCTAGTGCAGGATAGTTGGAATAGTGTAGATACATCAGTGCAGAGTTGATGGGCCGAAAGTAGTGTACATGAGCAGAACTCTATGACTCACTCACTAAAATAAATGAGAAGCTAAATTAACTTGCGAGTGAAAAGGGATGATTGATGCAATTCAATGCCATTCCCCTCACTGTACTGTAACTGGGAACAGAGAGCAGAACGTAGGAGACTGCGAAGCTGCTTTGACACTTCTTCCATAGTCAGTTGGACCCTCAGCAGTGTTAAGGATGTGGCAGAGCGTACGATGCAGGGTGTTAAGGACAGAATGTGACACAGCACGGGATGGAAAAGATATGCCCCAGTGAAGGATGTGAGCCCAGTGTAAGGTGATGCCGAGTGTAGTGTGAGGCCTAGTATAGAGTGAGACCCAGTGTAGGATTTCATCCAGTTTAGGTCGAGGCCCAGGTTAGGATACGGCTCACTTTAGAATTTATTTTCCCAGTTTATAATGGCAACCAATGTAGGATGTTTCTCAGATTCGAATGGGGCCTGGTTTAGGATGAGACCTAGTTTACAATAAGGCCCATGCAAAAATGTTTCCAAATTTACATCATGCCTCAGTGTAACGTGTGGCCTAGTTTAGGATGTGTCAATGTGTAGGAAATAGCCCAGTGTGGGATGTTTCCCAGTTTAGTATTAGTCTCAGTTTAGGATGAACTACACTTTGGATGATGCCTAGTGTAGGATGAAGTTTAGTTTGAGGTGTGGAAAGGTTTAGTACGAGGCCCAGTTTAGGATGTGACCCAGTGAACAATGCACCTCGTTTAGGTGCAGGAGTAGGCACGGTGAGGGCAGCACGATGGCACAGTGGTTAGCACTGCTGCCTCACAGCGCCAGAGACCTGGGTTCAATTCCTGCCTCAGGCGACTGACTGTGTGGAGTTTGCACATTCTCCCCGTGTCTGCGTGGGTTTCCTCCGGGTGCTCCGGTTTCCTCCCACAGTCCAAAGATCTGCAGGTCAGGTGAATTGGCCATGCTAAGTTGCCCGTAGTGTTAGGTAAGGGGTAGATTGTAGGGGTATGGGTGGGTTGCGCTTCGGCGGGGCGGTGTGGACTTGTTGGGCCGAAGGGCCTGTTTCCACACTGTAAGTAATCTAATCTAGCATGCAGTATGATATATTGTGTGGTCTCTCCGAGAAGATATGGGTTCGACACAGAGTATGTACATCAAAACTCAACGTTTCCGTACCAATGGTCACCACTTTCAAAGTTTCACCTCGTGAAGAGGAGCTCCAATTTTGACACTGGTAAGAGCCTCCAGTTTTACTGTCAGCTTTTCTTCGAAGTTGATAAGCAATATCCTCGTAAATGTTGTTCTTATACCAGCAAGCTGTTACAAATCCATTGTTATACCGACACATCAGAGTGAACCACTCCCCTTCTTTGATGACACCATCCCTGGGCTGAGATATGACGACCTCTGCGGATTGGCCTGCAGAACAACAATAACAGTCATTTCTAATGAGTAAAGCAACAATCGAAACCTTTCACTCTTCATCACAGTTAATGCACTTGCTGTTTCTGCCCAATGCAAAACTGCAATCGGTCGATTAATCAATGTTAATTGATTAATTAATCCAAATACTAGCCACCATTACTAGGAACAAGTCAGGAATGTGATTCAATAATCTCCATTTGTTTGGATGGGTTCAGCTCCAACAACACTCAAGAAGGTCGAAACCATCCGAGGACAAAGCAGCCCCTGCTTGTTAGGAACCACATTCCTGAACATCGATTTCCTCCAAAGTCGATGCTCAGTAGCAGCAGTTTGTGCCACCTAGGAGATGCACTGCAGAAATTCACCACAGGTCCACAGACAGCACCTTCCAAAGCCACAACCAATTCCATTCAGAAGGATAACATGCGAACACCAACGCTTGCAAGTTCCCCTCTGACGCACTCACAACCCTAACTTGGAAATACATCAGCCATTGTTTAGTGTTGCTGGGTCAAATTCCTGGAATTACCTTCTTTAGGGTTTTGTGGGTCTTCCGCTACATGTGGACTCCTCTGGTTAATGAAGGCAGCTCACCACTTGCTTCTCATTTGGGCAACTAGGGACAGGGACAATAAATGATGGGCTCAGCCAGCCACTCCCAGGTCCATAAGCAGAAATGATCTTCAATGGGACTCCATCTGCACAAGGACTGTGCAGGGGTCATTCTTATTGATACGGTCATGGACAGATGCATCTGCAGCTGGCATGTTGGTATGGATGAAGTCGGGTTGTTTTTTTCCCAAATTGTTTGGTTCCCACGCCACCTGCTGCAGACACCATCTAGCAGCTACGTCCTTTAGGACCCAACCAGCTTGGACAGTAGTGCTGCTGCCGAGTCACTGCTGATGTTGGACACTGACATCTCCCACTAAGGTTAGATTTTATGCCCTTGTCATCTTCAGTGCATCCTCTAAAGGTTGCTTAACACGGAGGAATACCGATTCATCACCTGCGGGAGGATGGTACATGGTATTCAGCAGGGGGTTTCCATTACACCTCATATTGTCCAGAGTCAATGTTGATGACTCGCAGGGTAACTCCCTCCGGACTGTATCCCCATGTTCAGCTTCCTCTGCTGGGTCTGTCCTGCTGTGGGACAAATCATATTCAGGGATGGTAATATCGGTTTATGGGAAATTGTCTGAGAGGTATGATTCAGTGTATCCGAAGATGACTCTCCCAATTTTCGCACTAGCCTCCATATGTTAATGCGGAGGTCTCTGCAGGGTCGACAGGGCTGTTTCCTCCATTGTCTTTGCTGGTTTCTGGTTTGATACTGGGTGATGGGTATGGTTTCATTTCATTGTTGAGACTTCGCAGGGATGGATAAAACTGAATGGTTTGCTTGGCCATTTCAAAGGACAGTGATAAACTGTTTCTAGTTTCGCCATGTTAATGTTACTTCTCTCTCCCTGTAGATGCTGCTAGTCCTGCCGAGTTTCTCCAGTATTTTCTGTGTTTATAATTTGTAATGTTAATTCTGTTTCTCTCTCACTCCACAGGTGCTGCTAGACCTGCTGAGTTCCTCCAGTACTTTCTGTATTTATACCGTTAAGTCTGTCTCTCTTTCCCGTAGATGCTGCTAGACCTGCTGGGTTTCTGCAGCACTCGCCATGTTTGTAAGCTGTAACGTTAATTTTGTTTTTTTCTCTCTCTCTCTTTCACACACACACACACACACACACTCTCTCTCTCTCTCTCGTAGCCCCCCACTGCCCCCATCTTTTTCCCAACAGATCTGCTGGAATGTTGAAACATGGCATTTTTACTTTCCTGTCCTGATTAATTCGAGACAAGAAACCTCAAACAGAATCGGTTCATTCACCAAGAACAGTGCTGCCAAGTGTAGATCGGCAAAGAGTCCCCATTTCCTAAAGTGACGAGGATCTATTAAATGAATTATTGTACCAGGGCAAAGGGTATGAATGTCAATGAGATCAACCTTCGCAGTATTGGCTGCTACAAAATACAGCTTTCTGTCAACTTTGAATGTTTATAAAGGAACATGTGATTGGAACACTGCTGTCAGTTACACATCATGGCAAATTCACCACAGTCTTACAGATCATTGGGCTGCTCTCTCAATACTGGTTTAACTTGAGGGTCACCACACCTCAGGCGAGGGGAGAGGTTGAGAAGGAGAGTGCTTCACGGTTACCTCAGCTGTCGTGGGAACTGATCTCATGTTGTTGGCATTTCAGTGTATTACAAAGCAGCGTTCCAAGGGAGTTCTCCGCCTCCAACCCTCCATTCTGAGGCGGTAATGGGAGGAGTTCTGGAGCAGGGTGTAATTACAATTTAAATAACTTTAATCCACATCCAACCCCAACTTCACTGGAGACAAATAAATTGATTTATTCCAGAGATTTATTCTAAGAAGTGTGATTGAGCAGTTTATGCCGATATTCTCTGGAGTTTAGAGGAATGAAAGGAGATCTAACTTAGGGATATAGGAAAGTAAAGGTGGGGGGGGGGGGGTTGACAAAGAAGATGGATAGAGGATGTTTCCTCATGTGGGGCTATATAGAAAGGGACATTATCAATTCAGTAAAAGAGGATGGTGCAGATTGAGAACAGAGATGGGAAGAAATGGCTTCTGTCAAAGGGCGAGTGTGAATCTGTGGGACTATCGCAACCACCCCCGTCCCCACGGTCCCATGGAGAGGGGCTTTCGGGATACTGGCTAAACTGAAGGAGGAATTGGACAGACATTTAATCCCTGGCGGGTTAAAGGAAGCGAGGGCAGAAAAACGGCATTGATGTCCAGATGGCATCAGCTGCGATTGTATGGAATGGGAGAACAAGCTCCAAAGGGGCTGAACATAACCTCCTGCTTCTAGCCCTAATGTACTTATGACGTACAATGCACAACAGAGTAGAATTTGCACACTGCGTAAGTACCGAGGGACAATGCCAATAGCAAACCCAATCAATCCTTAACACTAAGGATCCGTACAGTGCAGAAACAAGCCATTCGGCCCATCAAGTCAACACCAACCTTCTGAAAAGTATCCCACTCAGACCAATCTCCCTACCCTATCCCTGTAACTCTGCATTTCCCACAGCTAATTCACCTAATCTACACATCCCTGGACATAACGACAATTCCCCACGGCCAATCCGCCTAGCCAGCACATTTTAGACTGTTGGAGGAAACTCAGTTAGACACGGGGAGAATTCCACACAGACCACCATCCGAGGCTGGAATTGAACCCGGGTCCCTGGCACTGTGAATCAGCAGTTTTAACCACTGAAGAACCGTGCCACACCCTGAGCCTGATCTGCCATTCAATAGCTGATCTGCAGCCTAACTCCACAAACCTACCGTTGGACCCTACCCCGTTAATACCTGAGGAAGCACAATCCCTCAGATTGAAAACTAACACCTGGTCCCAGCCTCCACTGTGGCTTGTGAGTGAGAGTTTAAACATCTCCTGCCCTTTGTGTGCAAACCGTGAAATGTAACATTATCAACATACCGTATGCCACCAGATACGAAATGTTCCTTACTGTGAAAAGAAAAGAGAGAGAATTCAGTGTCACGTCTACAAAAGTTCTTATTTTCAATTGTAAACTCTGTGAGATGATGCACATGCCCATGCAATCAAGTCATTTGCTTTAAGAGGAAACGGCTGTTAGCCACAGGATTTGAGCAAGATTTATGTTTTGTTGAAGGGGTAAACCGTTTTTTTTTAACTCTGAGTTTGTACCTTTGCGTGAGAAGCACTGTAGCCTGTGAGAAAATAATGAGTTATATTTCAGGGACACGAAATATCGAATGGAAATGTCTATTAAATCTGCTCAGATCGATAACTCAGGGCATGCCACAGTAGACTCATAGTCATTCAGCACAGATACAAGCCCTTCGACCCAACTCGACCATTGTCAACAGTTTTTTTTCACAATAAAATAAACTAGTCCCACTTGTCTTCAATTTAGCCCATATTCCTCTAAATCTTTCCAATCCAAATGTCTTGTAAATGTTTTAATTGTGCCTATTTCCTATTTCTACCACTTCCTCTGGCATTTTGTTCGAAATACGTATCACTTCCTGTTTGAAAAAGACCCCCCTCAGGTCCCTTTTAAATCATTCCCTTCTCACCTTAAAGCTCTGCCCTCTAGTTTTGGATAATGACAAGATAGAAGTCTGGGTAATAGTGCGTAATAAGGAATGCCCACTGTAATACGATAGTGTCTCAGAGTACATGAAAAGCCCTTTGAACCAAGCAAACTGTACCCACCAATACTAAAGAATGTTCCCATTCAACGAGTGAGGGTGTACTGAAACAGGGGTAACAGTCTAAAGGAGACTGAGAATGGGAGAAATGTCCTCACCCGGGATTCCCTGCCACAGAAAACAGTCAGGGGCATAACACAGAAGTGCCCCCATCTCTCTACCTCACTTGTCATCATCCGTTTCTCTCCTTCAATGCTGCCCCTCAATTCTCTCTCTCCCTCATTTACATCCCTATTTCTCTCACTCTCTCTCCTTCAATTCTACCATGATCTCTCTCTCACTCCTTGAATTCTATGCAAGCAATGTTCCCTCACTCTCCCCTTTAACCTTGCCCCACCTTGACTCTTCCTCAGTTCTATCCCATCTCTCTGTCGCTGTCTTGTTCAATTCTACATCATCCCTCACTCTCTCTTCCTCAAATCTACCCCATCTCTCTCTTTCTCCCACAATCCTGTCCTATCTCTCTCCCCTCTTTCAATCCTACCCCATTTCTCTTTCTCTCCCTTTCCCTCAATCCTGCCTTCCCTTTATTTCTGTCTATCTCATTCAACCCACCCTCCTCTCTGACAGGAATTATAACTGCAAGCTCAAATACACAAAATAATTTGAATAATTTTAGCTCCTCCAAACAGCATGGCTCTGACATCTCACTAATCCTAGAGGAAAATTCACATGATGTTTCATTTACGTATAAAGCTGTAACAACCACTTACAAAAAATGAGCAGGCAAAATTCCTTCACATACGTCATCATGCAGAATCCAAACACAGAGGCCTTCCCTGTTTCAGTTGGAGGGTAAATACTTCAGGGGGTTAATTAATTTCTCCACCAGCCTTCCTAAGAAAGGAAAATAAATAGGTTTTTGGCTTAATTGAGAAGGGAATGAGATCGCTCAGTCTATCCACCAGCGGTGGATACTTGTAATCTGTGACTACCCGTCTCCCTGAGTGTGTTACAAACTGTTACTCCACACTGTCCCTCTTATTTCCACAATTTTCTCTCTTTACCTGTGGTAAGGAAACGGAGCTCAGCAAACACAGAATTATGCGGCATGGGAACAGGCTCTTCTTCCCATATCATCCATGCCAACCAGCAACCAGGGAGACAACCCTAAGGGGGAGATCTGGTTCTGGCTTCCGCAGATCGGTCTGCAGCTCTGAATCTTCAGCTAGAGGCTGAAAGGACAACTCTAGCGGTATCTGTGGGATCACGTTGGGTTTGAGAGAACAAGAAAATATATTAACCAGAAGTAGACAAGTATAATGGACTGTCTACAACTGAAACACACAAAAAAGGAACTAAGCTTCACCAGTTAACACAGCGCGCTTATTATCTGATAGAAACACTTGCCAGCAACGCAAAAGGTTTGATGTGAAACCTATATACTCAAAAATTTAATTATCTTTCTCTCTCTCTTCACAGAGACTGCCGAGTCTGTTGAATTTCTGCGGCATTTTCTGTGTTTATAAACTGTCATATTAACTCTCTCCCGCTCTCTCTCCGCACAGATGCTGCCACATTTGCTGACTTCCTCCAGCATTTTGTGTTTATAACCTGTAATATTAACTCTGTTTCCCTCTCCCTCTCTCTCTTGCTCTTTCTTTCTCTCTCTCTCTCTGTCTCTCACTTTACAGATGCTACCAGATCTGCTGATAGCCTCCAGCATTTTGTGTTTATAATCTGTAATATTAACTCTGTTTTCCGCGCTCTCCCTCTCTCTCGTTCTCTCTCTCTCTCTCACTCTACAGATGCTGCCAGATCTGCTGACAGCTTCCAGCATTTTTTAGGAAAGATGTGGAAGCTTTGGAGAGGGTGCAGAGAAGATTTACCAGGATGTTGCCTGGAATGGAGAGTAGGTCGTACGAGGATAGGTTGAGAGTTCTCGGCCTTTTCTCCTTGGAACGGCGAAGGATGAGGGGTGACTTGATAGAGGTTTATAAGATGATCAGAGGAATAGATAGAGTAGACAGTCAGAAACTTTTTCCCCGGGTACAACAGAGTGTTACAAGGGGACATAAATTTAAGGTGAAGGGTGGAAGGTATAGGGGAGATGTCGGGGTGGGTTCTTTACCCAGAGAGTGGTGGGGGCATGGAATGCGCTGCCCATGGGAGTGGTAGAGTCAGAATCATTGGCGACCTTTAAGCGGCATTTGGATAGGTACATGGTTGGGTGCTTAACCTAGGTTATAAGTTCGGCACAACATCATGGGCCGAAGGGCCTGTTCTGTGCTGTATTGTTCTATGGTCTATGTTCTATGTTCTAAACTTTAAAATTAACTCTGTTGCTCTGTCTCTGTCTCTCTTTTTCTCTCTCGCTCGCTCTTTCTCTCGCTGTCTCTCTCTCTCTCTGCACATGCTGCCAGACCTGCTGAGTTTATCTGGTACTCTCTGTGTTATTTTCAGATCCCCAGAGTCTTGCACTATGTCGCTTTTGGAACCGGAAAAAAAATGTATGATTTGTATCAGATGACAGTGACACCATTCCTCATGAAAGGGTGCCTGTGGCTGTTCAAGCTAAGAGGAAAGACGGGGGCTGACACACTTCAAAATAACTTTGCAACGCTCTGTCAGAAACATGAGATTATGTGTCTGGATCGTATGTGAAAGAGGTCCACATGACCATAGGATTAGGAGTAGACCGTTCAGCCCATCGAGTCTGTTTTGCCATTCAAAGAGACTGTGGCTGATCTGATCATCCTCAAATCCATTTTGTTTACCTCTCCTCTACAACCTTCTGTTTCCTTTCCGATTTAAAAAAATCTCTCTAACTCAGCCTTGACTATCCTAAAAGACCCAGCGTTGACAACACTCTATGGTAAAGAATTCTACAGATTCACCCCCACCAGAGAGACAAAATTCCTCCTCATCTCCGTCTTCCATGATTCTAACATGACATATCTCTGGGCCCATGCTCTCCCACACAAGGGGAACCAACATCTGTCCACATCTCCCCTGGCAAAGCCCTCGAAGAATCTTCAATAAGGTCATCTCTCGTTCATCTGAACTCCAATAAGGACAGGCCCTACCTACCCAGCCTTTCCCTCGTCAGGCAGTCCCTCCATACCAGGGATCAGCTGAGTAACCTTCTCTGTACTGCGTCTAATGTCCAGTCTATCTTTTAGATAAGGATCCCCAAAACTATTCACAATCTACCAGCTGTAGTCTGACTAGTTCCTTGTATAGCTTTTTTTCAGGAAAACGTTCGAAGTTTTATAGACCATTTCTTTTTAAATAAAGGCTGTTTGCCTGCCCGATGAACTGATCAACTCTGATGCTAATTTTTGTGACTCACCAACAATGAATTCCCGATCCCTCTAATAAGGAAATTCTCCGTGGGAATATTTTTTTCAACTTTCTCAGAAGTGGCTTCAGCCTCTGGAATCCAAGCAACACCTCGATCGCAAGAACTATTTTTCTCAACAGCTGGAAGAGTTCAGAGAATTTCTGTATCTTGCGAATTGTAGTTGGTGTTATTGAAGTGGTTTCTCATGTAGCACAACATCGGAAAGAGTTGCAGAACGTCATGGCGTGATTGGAGATCCCCAGTAGGTCGATTTTATGTTGATCCTACTCAGTGATTGACCTGCACTCCCTTAAGAACAAGATAATCTAATTGTCTCCCTCTGTAAAATTAGCTGTCACTACAAATCTGCATTATTTTACCCTTCTTTCTGTCCCTAATCTGTCCCAGCCTCAATCTAATTCTGTTTTTATATTTATGTTTAAAACAAACATTTGTTCTTCCTCTTTCTTTTGGCTTTTTAAAAATTTTGCTAATCTGTTCTCTAACTGTATTTGCAACTTATCAATTTGGCTGTTACTTTAGCTGTCTGTTTTCCTGTCCTGGGCAGTTTAACTATTGACTGCACAGCGAGTTAATTTTTCACAAAGAGAGAAAATGTAGATGAGAGGGAGGGTGCGTGTGTGTGCCTGTGTGTGTGAGAGAGAGAGTTACAGAGTGATTTTGTGGCAGAGTGTGTGTGAGACAGAACGTGTGTGCGAGACAGTGTGTGTGTAAGAGAGTGTGTGTGTAACTGTGTGTGTGAGTGAGTGAGATACAATATGTGTTTCAAAGTGTCTGTGTGCATGTGGCTGTGAGACAGTGTGTGAGATAGAGAGGGTATATGTGTGAGAGAGTGTATGAGACAGAGTGTGTATGTAAAAGGTGTGTGTGAGACAGAACGAGTGTGGGAGAGAATTATTGTGAGACTTTGTGTGTGAGTGTGTGTGAGAGAGTGAGAGACAACTTGTGAGACAACTTGAGTCTGTGTGAGAGTGTGTTTGCGATAGAGAGTCTGTGTGTGACACAGAGTGTGTGTCAGAGTAGAGACATAGAATTGTAGATGTCTATAGCATGCAAACAGGCTGACTGGCCCTACTCACCAATGCTGTCCAGTTATCACAAGTTAAACTAGCCCCATGTGACTTTGCTTGGTTCACATCCTTCCATACCAATCCCATTCTTGTACCTGCTTAAATGTTTCTGAAATGACAAAACCGAATTCGCTTTCAGCATTACCTCGGAGGGCCATTTCCAGACTCTCAGTACCCTTCGTGTGAAAAAATTGCAGTATTATATTCTTTTGTATTTCTCCCCTCTCACCTTGAATAAAACCCTAATCATATTGAAGAAGGATTTAGATGTGAATTGTGATGCCAAGGCTATGGGCCACGTGCTGGGAAAAGAGGAGAAGAGAATAACGACGTGGCTGCTTTTGATCATCACAGACTCAATGGGCCAATGGGACTTTTTTCTATGGCTCACTGTATTGACTCTTATCTGTCATCTGGGGCAATTAGGGATGCGGGTGATAAATGCTAACCCAGTCAGTGATGCCCACGTCCCATGAGTGAATGTAAAAAATGTTCATCTTCCTTTAATATGCAGCGAGTTGAGTTGATGTCCATATTCTCGGGATTGCGAAGGATTTGGCCTTTGAAGTAATGGAGACGGAAGGGCACAGAAAGAGGAACTTCAGCCCATTGCGTCTGAGCTGGATAATTTTGAGTGACAGTTCAATTTTGACTGATTGATCGCTGCTTCAATCCATCCGAGTGAGCTCCAATTGTAATCAATGACCTTCTATGAAATATGTGACTGATCGCCGGGCAAATCTGAACTCGAAAAGCCACGTGTGATATGAGGCAGCTTGGTGTGGAAATGTTGGGTGGGTCTTTTCACCAATGTGCTCCCCAGTCACGGGTTAACCCTGTGGGTGTTGGGTGGGTGTGCACACTAACCAATCTGTGTTGCATGGGGCTTCACAACGGATATCCCACATTCTCTCCATCACAGTCACAATGCTGTAGTGAAGCGTAACAGGAGTGTTGCTTCTGTGTAAATTTATCTTGCCTGGCCGCAACAAACTATAGACGCATCACAAATAGGAGCAGGGATAAGTTCTTACAGCCTGCTCCCCCATTCAACAGGATCGTGGCTGATCATTCAATTGCGTCGCCTGTGTCTCCCACAATCTCCCCTATACCCTTTATCCACATCTCCAGTAACACGATGGGCCGAATGGTCACTTCTATGTTGTGCCATTCTATGATTCGAAAATGTTCTTTCAGTTCTGAAGAAGGGTCACTGGACTGATTCTTTTTCTCTTTCTATCTTTCCCCACAGATGATGCCTGAGTTTCTTCAGCATGTTCTGTTTTGTCTGAACTCTAAGCAACCCCGTCCTGAGCAACCTTTTTTCAATGTTTTGGCCTCAATCCCTATCCGTGGCAGAGAATTCATCCCTCCATGCACTCCTTTTCTTTCACACACACATGCAGTCGCTCTGTCTCACATACATTCACTCTCTCTCTCTTACATACACACACATCCTCTCTCACCACACACATGCACTCTCTGTTACACGTGCACTTTCTCACTCTAACACTCACGCACTCGCTCTCTCTCTCACACACACACACTCTCATACCCACTCTCTCTCACACAGACATTCTCTCTCCCTCTCACACATTCACTCTCTCACAAACTGTCTCTCACACACACACCCTCTCACACACATGTATTCTCCCTCTCACACACCAGCACTCTCTCTCATACATGCACATGCACTCTCACACACATGCACTCTTTCTCTCACGCACATTCAGTCTTCGCTCATGCACACACGCACTCTCTCTTTCACACATACACACACTCTTCCTCATACACACAAATACACATGCACTCACTCTTTCACACACTCGCTCTCACACACATGCACTCTCTCACACATATGGGCACCCTTTCTCACACACGCACTACCCCCTCTCTCACATGCACAGTCTGTCTCTCTCACACATGCACTCTATCTGTCTCACACATGCACTGTCTCACACACATTCTCTCTCTTACACGCACTCATTCTGTGGCAATAATATCTCTCTACTGATAAGGTTGAAAAAACACACACACACCACACGCACACACAAGCACGCACACATGACACATGCCCCCACTCTATCGCCACCTCTCCCCATTTTACCTGAATTCCTCCATTTCCCTCCCCTCACAATCCCCCTGTTTTCCTTCAATTTCCCCCACTATATCCACATCTCTTGTTTCCCCTCAATCCTCCCACACGCAGTTTCCTCCCCCATTCAATCCACCTTTTCCCCCTAATCTCAACTCAAATCTGCTCACATTCTCCCCATTTTCCTTGTCCCTCAATTCTAAACCCTCCCTGTTTCATTTCAACCTCACCCCCAATTCTATTTCCCTTCACACCTTTTCCTTTTCTGCCCACTATGTCTATCCCCCCCCCCCCCACCGAACCTATCCATCTGCCCTGGTTCCCTTATACCTGTCACTCTAATCTAATCTCTTTCCCTCCTTTTCCTTCAAACTCTCCCTACTCTATCCCCCATTTTGTCTCCAAACTTTCCTTTCAATCATCCCATTCTATCTCCCCCATTTTCGCTCAATCACCCCAATAATTCTATGCACTCCGAAACATCTGCTGTCTCCGCAGCACTCTACCCTCACTATCTCCCACACTTCACCTTAATCTTGCCTCACTTAGTCCCCCTTCCCCCAGCATGTCCCATCACTCTATTCCATTTCCTGCATTTCTGTAAATCCCCTCCACTCCATCCTCCTTCCCCAGAGTCACCCCACTCTACCATCCCTCCCCATTTCACCTCAATCTCCCCACACTCTGTCCCTTTCCCCTTTTTTGCCATCATTCTCCCTTTTACACTATCCCACTTCCTGATTTTCCCTCAATCTCCATCCAGTCTATCCCACTTTCCCTTGTGTCCCTTTCTCCCTATCTATGGCATTTCTCCCCCATCACTCTATCCCACTTTGTGAATCACCTCAATTTCGCTCTCCCACTCTGTGTCCATCCCACGTTTCCCCTCAATCTCCTTCCACAGTCTATCCTCTTTCTCCCATTTCCCTCCCCAGTCTATAACCCTCACTCTCATTCTCCACACTATGGCCCTCTTTGTCTGTCCCAATACACCATTTACCCTGCCCACCACTCCATCCAGTCCGCTGTTACCCCTGATCCCCACTCTATACCCCTCCCTGTTTCCTACCAATGTTCACCCAGTCTACCCTCCTCCCTTCATATCCTTTCAATCTCTGTCCACTCTATACTTCACCCCTTATTCCCCCTCAATCTCGGCCACCACAGTCTATCCTCCTTCCCTATTTCCCTTCACCCCACTGTTTGCCCCTTCCCTCCTCCTTCTACTCTATCGCATCATATTTCCCCTCAATCTCACCCCCAATCTATCCCCACCTCCCTGTTTCCCTCCCCCGCAGTCTATCCCCCTCACCTGTTTCATCTGTCCCCAAACCCTCTTCCCCTCCAGTGTTTCCCTGCGTCCTCTCTATCCCACTCCCCTTTGCCCCACTCTATCGCCCTCCATGTTCCCTCTGTACCCCATTCTATCCCCATCACCTGTTTCCCCTTCTCTCTTCATTTATACCCCTCTCCCAACTCTATCACAGTCCCTGCCCCCAATCCATCTCGCTTCCATCCCCTGCACTCCAATCAGTCTCGTTCTCCATAATCCTCCAACGCTGAATCCCCTTCCCCATTTTCCGTCAATGCCTTCGAATCTATTCCCCTGCTCCCATATTCCCGCAATCTCTTCCCACTCTATCCCCTACCCCCATTTCCCTATCTACCCCTTTCAGTCCTACTCTATCTTCCTCCACCATTTCCCCTCTCTATCCCCTTTCACCCCCACTCGTTCGAATTCACCATCCCCCCACTCTACACCCCACCCTGTTTTACCTCATTTTCCCTCCACTCTGCCCCCTTCCCGTTTCCCCTCAATCTTCCCTAATCTGCCTTCTCCCCATTTCGCCTAAATCTCCTCTCACTCTGTCACCTTTCCCCTCAACGTCCCCCCACTCTATTTCCCAGTCCCAGTTCCCCTCAATATCCTCTCTGCTAATTCCTCCTCAATCTTGTCACACTGCCACTCTATCTCCATCCCATTTTCCTTTCCCTCTAACACTATTCTCCGACCCCTGTTTTACCTGGCCGACTTTATCTCCTCCTGTTTTTTCCCTACCCTCTCAATCTAACCTTCCACTCTATCCCTGCTCCACCACTCTATCCCTCTCCACTGTTTCCCTGAATCTCCTCATCTATTCTCTCCACGGTTTCCCTTGTCCCCCAACTCTACACCTCTCCCTAGATCCCCCTCTCTCCCTTCCCCTGTTTCCCTCCAATGTCTTTCCTCCCCACTCTGTCGTCCTCCCCTCACTTCCTCTCAAGTTCTCTCCATTTTAGAGACTTCAAAATTGAGGGCATAAGATGGGTGGTGCATAGATGGAACGAACCGCCAGAGGAAGTTATGCAGGCGTGTATGGTTAGAACGTTTAAGGGACATTTTGACAAGTACACGCATAGGAAAGGTTTAGGGGGATATGGGTCAACTGCAGACAAATGGACCTGGTTCAGTTGAGGAGGTCTGGTCAACATGGATGAGTTGGGCTGAAGTGTCTATTTCAGTGATGTTTGACTCGTTGACTCGTTGATCAGGGAACTCATGCTGTCCTTGCCAGCAATGCCCTACAGCTCAGTCACAGCCTTTGTTTGCTCCAACCTTCAACAATTCATCGGCTCATCCTGCTGTTCCGTTCAAATATACATGGCACCTGTTGACCAAAACCTTCAGTATTCACGCTGTTGTTGTCCCTGATGATGTTTATTGGTTTGTAATTAGAGCTGCACTTATCATTTCTTGGTAGGCAAGAGTTTACAGATCAGTACGAGGCGTTGTTCAAATATTAGAATCTTCAACAATGCCCGCATTTTCATAAGCCTATCCCTTCAATGTTGCCGTGGTATTTTAACTACCTCCGGACTGAGTGGCCACCTTTTCTTTTATTCAGTGGAGGAGGGCATCACCGGATAGGCCAGCATTTATTGCCCATTCCTAATTTCCCAGAGGACCGTTAAGAGTCAACCACATTGCTGTGGGTCTGGAGACACATGTAGACCTGACCATGGTAAGGATGGCAGTTTCCTTCCCTCAAGGACATTGGTGAACCAGATGGGTTTAATGGACAATCGAGTCACGTTCAGTATCAGCGGTGTAATTCCAGAATGTTGTTGAATTTAAATTCCACCATCTATCGCGATGGGATTCACACCGGGTCCCCAGAATATTACCAAGGTCTTTGGGTTAACAGTCCACTGATAAAACCACCAGGTAATCTATTCCCTTTTTTCTAAATTGACGTCTGCTGTTTTAGAAGTGTTTGACATCCCAACCCGTTTTTTTGTGGCGTTTCCAAAGCATCTACAGTGAGAGAAAACTCAGGCATTCCCACAATGGTGTTCGAAATCTCAGAAAGATAGGGAAGGCTTCTAGCAGGTTGTCACATCTACGCTCTTCCATAGAGAATCCCTGTCAGTCGTGTCTCCTCCATCCGGGACGTCTATGGCTTGTGGCTTCGTGTCCATTCCGTCTGTGGGGTCAGAAGTTGCGAATTGAAGACTCACGCATCAAGGACACTTCCACTCTGAAAAGTAAACATTGAAATTGCCTGGTTTCTGTTAAAGCAGCTCCTGCTCGTCAGATCTGTCCTGTTCAAAGTTAGTCAGAATGGGAGAGATTGCTTATCGTCCATTCATTGAAAGGGGCAAGGGATGCATTCCTTCCCTTAAACGTGGACCTACGGAAACGCTCAATTTTCAGGTAAGTACATGAGAGCGAAGGAGAGGCAGCATTAATGTTCTAAAAAGCACTAGCAGCCGAAAGCGTTTGGTAAATTCAAAACCAAGCAAGTGCGAGGTCCAGAAAAGATTGACAATCGCAGTCACGTGAAAATAGCTTCCCCAGAAGAAAATGAGTGGCATCAAATGCCTTGTGAAACAAGGTTTCTTTCATAACGTTCACAAGTTTGTTAACTATCCACAAGAGTTATATTGTACCTCTTCACCGCACAGTTGATTATCATTTGTACCCAAAAGGTAGCAGCAGTAGCACCACTTCAGTTTGGACGCACAAGAGCTGCAGATGGGAATACTACCCTTGTGAGATCCGCTCTGAGCCAATCACCATCCTTTGGAAAAACATCAGCCATTCCTTCAGTGTCACAGTGTCGAAATGCTGGAATTCCCTCCCTAAGTGAGTTGTGAGTCCACCTACAACACGGGGACTACAGTGGTTCAGGAATAGAACATAGAACATAGAACAATACAGTGCAGAACAGGCCCTTTGGCCCACAATGTTGTGCCGAACATTTCTCCTAGCTTACACACCTATCCATGTACCTATCCAATTGCTGCTTAAAGGTCACCAATGATTCTTACTCTGCCACTCCCACAGGCAGTGTTGAACGAAGCCCACCCCTCCTCCCCGTCTGTCTTATTGCATTTTACTTGCGTGGATTATTCTCGCAAACGTTTTCATCTTCTCCGTCTTCTTCCTGCGATGGCTCGCTGAGGTTCAGCGTGCCGTATGTGACAAAACAATCATCGGGGTCAGCTTTGGGATCTTTTAATTGAACGATATCCTTATAAAACTGGAATGGAGTGGGAGCAGGAACCTGAAGGGAGGGAGAGATCTCTTGGGAAGCAGTTAGCATCGCGTATCTGGGGAAAATGGGAATGAACAGCAGACCTTTCAGGTATTGAGAGTTCGAAATCTGGTGAGACTGTGTTAATGTCCCAGTAGGCCAGGTTCAAGTCCCACACGCTCCTGCGGTGTGCCATATAGACTCAAAAAGCAGGAAGGTGATGTTGAGTGGGGCAGGACTTTGTTGAGGTCACAGCTGGAGCACTGCCTGCAATTCCACACTCCACACTATAGGAAGGATATGATTGCACTGGACGGGTGCAGAGGAGGTTCATCAAGATACTCCCTGGGATGGAGCATTTCAGCGATTAAGAGGAGCTGGATAAGATCGGCTTTTTTTACTTTAGAGCAGAGAAGTCGAATGGAATTTTGATTTTGTTGCCATCCACTTATGGGACGGCAGTATCCCTGGCTGGGCCAGACTTTTGTTGCCCACTTTCTAGTTGCTCCCTTGAAAATGCGATGGTGAGCTGAAGGACAAATAAGAATGCAGAATACAGGGTTAACGGTAGCGTTCTTAGTAAGGTGGAGGAGCATAGGGATCTTGGGGTCTATGTTCATAGATCTTTGAAAGTTGCCACTCAGGTGCATAGAGCTTGTAAGAAGGCCTATGGTGTATTAGCGTTCATTAGCAGGGGGATTGAATTCAAGAGTCGTGAGGTGATGTTGCAGCTGTACAGGACCTTGGTTAGGCCACATTTGGAGTACTGTGTGCAGTTCTGGTCGCCTCACTTTAGGAAAGATGTGGAAGCTTTGGAGAGGGTGCGGAGGAGATTTACCAGGATGTTGCCTGGAATGGAGAATAGGTCGTACGAGGAGAGGTTGAGAGTGCGAGGCCTTTTCTCATTGGAACGGTAAAGGATGAGGGAAGACTTGATAGAGGTTTTATAAGATGATAAGCGGAATAGATAGAATAGACAGTCACAGGCTTTAACCCCGGGTACAACAGGGTGTTACAAGGGGACATAAATTTAGGGTGAAGGGTGGAAGGTATGGGGGGATGTCAGGGGTAGGTTCTTTACCCGGAGAGTGGTGGGGGCATGGAATGTGCTGCCTGTGGGAGTGGCAGAGTCAGAATCATTGGTGACCTTTAAGCAGCAATTGGATAGTTACATGGATAGGTGTGTAAGCTAGGAGAAATGTTCGGCACAACATTGTGGGCCGAAGGGCCTGTTCTGTGCTGTATTGTTCTATGTTCTATGTTCTATTCCTGAACCACTGTAGTCCCCGTGTTGTAGGTGGACTCACAACTCACTTAGGGAGGGAATTCCAACATTTCGACACTGTGACACTGAAGGAATGGCTGATGTTTTTCCAAAGGATGGTGATTGGCTCAGAGCGGATCTCACAAGGGTAGTATTCCCATCTGCAGCTCTTGTGCGTCCAAACTGAAGTGGTGCTACTGCTGCTACCTTTTGGGTATAAATGATAATGGACAATTGTAGGTGGAATGACATCGAGTGAATGGTCTATCGCATTGAGAAAGGATGGCTGATTATTTCCCACCATGCTTAAAGGCAGACACAGAGTTGGGAGGGAGGGGAGTTGTGAAGGAAGATTCAGAGATTTTTCAGTATGATTTAGACAAGTTGAGCAAGTGAGCCAAAGCATGGCAGATGCAGTTCAATGTGCATTAGCGTGAGGTTATTCAGTTGAGAGCAAAAACGATAAGGTGGATTATTATCTGAAGGACAATGACTGGGAAAGGGGAGAACTGCAGTCAGTTGCTGGAAGTGAACACTGGAAGATCAGCAAACGGTGTATGGGATGTTGGCCTTCATAATGAGAGGATTCTCACTATGATGTGGGATGACTTGCTGCAATTGGACGGAGTGGTAAATTACCCTAAAGTGTTGTCTGTGCAGTGTGGATTCTCCTTATTTGAGGAAGAACATTCTGGCTATGGATGGAGTTTCCTAGACTGAGTCCTGGGATGGCAGGACCAACGGAAGGAGTTTAGAAGAGTGAGGGGAAATCAAACAGAAATCTGTAAAACGCTTAGAGGACTAAAGAGGGTAAACACAAGAAGGATGTCCCCGATGAACAAAAGGGAGTACAAAACCAGGGAGTAACACTCTAAAGGAGACAGGGTAGTACTGATACGGGGAGAAACGTCTTCACCCAGAGAGTGAGGTGCCTGTGGAATACCTGCTGCAGAATGTGGTCGGCGTCAGGACACTGAATGTTTTTATCAAGGACTGCTTAGGGGTAAAGGGAGAGCGTGGGAGAAGAGGGGCAGGGGAGTGAGTTGGATGATCCTATTGAATAGGGAAAGGAGGCTGGAAAGGCTGAGAGAATTACTCCTGCTCCAACATTCTAAAGTGTATACTTCGATTGGTCTGATCAGAATCAACGGTTCACCTTTTACACTGTGGATGCAAGGTATAAATCATCCTGCACTTCGGCGGCAATAGCCGAAGTTCAGTCTATTTCGACTGAAAATGAAACATACCTTCTTCCTATCAGAGGAGAAACTAACACTGTTGCCTAAAAACTATAACAGAATGAGCTGCGAAGGAACACCTTGCAGACATTAAGAATTTGAGTGGACTCACTGAGGGCTTATCAACATCAAAGATGTAGCTAAATCTTTCAGCAGCGTTGCTGTGTTTTAGTCAACTTTTAAAAGATGTCATGCAACACTTTCTGAATTGACCCTCTCAAACAATCCAGACACTTCAGAATATCGCATTTAGAAAACTCGCTCTGATTAAATCCTTCCACCTGTACTTTTTTAGGATGCGGGTCAGTGTGACACCGTAGGCAGACCTTCTTAATCGCATCAGTCTTTACATCACTTGCCCGGTTGTTGTACATGAATTAACAGGAGTGAACCATGCAGATGACATACATTGGTGTCTTAGCCGCTGTATGCAGTTAGTTCCAAATAGTTCAACTGGCTGAAGGCCAGCTTTTGTCATGCATTGTATGCAAAACCTTGGGAATAGTGTGTGGATAGTTTCCAAATCACCTGAGTATCTGAAGGACTCTCCTTCTGATCCTCCCCCCTCTCATGGGGAATTATGGCTCTCAAGTTAAACCAGCACCCTTCTCTCTGTCTCTCTCTCTCTCTCTCTCTCTCTCTCTCTCTCTCTCTCTCTCTGTCTGTCTCTCTCTCTCTCTCTCTCTCTCTCTCTCTCTTTCTCTCTCTCTCTAATGAGGGAGCAGGATGATGGTCTGGCCGAACATTCCGATTAACTGTGCATTCATCAAGACAAAGACTAGGATGTGTTCTGAGAGACAGATTTCATTGTACAGAGCTCGAGTTGAGTTCAAATGTCCCTTGTGAGCGTTGACAAGTACACATGTGATAATTTTCAGTTCATCTTTTTGAGCAAAAAATAACATGCAGTGGTTTTACTTTCTCTGCCATCTTCACTCAGTAGATGATAGCATTTGGCAAATTGCCTTGCCTTGAGTATTAACTAACGAAAATAACACTTGCTTTCTTTCTCTCCACAGATGCTACCAGACCTGCGGAGTTTCTCGAGAATTGTCTGAACTTGTTTCAGTTCTCTAGCAAATGCAATTCTTAGTATTATATGAAAAATATTTATAGTTGCCTCAGTTAGGCGTAAAATGCACATTCCATTTCCCTTTTCACGCACGGAATTGTGAAGCAACCACCATCGTAACCCACTGAACAACATACACAACTATATCCCTCTCTATTTGATCTGCGTGTTTTTTTTTGTTCCTTGTCACTGATAACATTTAAACCATATCTGAAACGTTTGCCTTTACTCCATCTGCAGGAGATTAAAGGTACAGAGCAGTTCAGATCGGGGCTTGTTTCTGATTAGCTGGTTTACTCTCTATTCCTTGTAAATGGTGGAGAGTTATTTTGGCAGACCTTTTGTACCTTACGCTCCAGTCACTAGAAACACTGCAGTATTTATGTGTCCGGAACTGGTCACAAACAGAGACATTTCCACAGCAATCGGGATCACGCTACTGTTGGAGTTGCAATGATTTTCACTCTCTCTCTCTCTCTCGCACAATCATAGTATTGAGAAGATGAGATTTTTACCAGTCTCCATTGTCTTCTTGATGGTGACTACTGAATAAACCAGATCCGGATAAAATGCACACAAGAAGCACCCATCGATCAGAAAGCTTCATTATAATGGGCTGAATGATACATAGATTAGATAGATATACGGCGTCAATATCTATACCAGAGATAGAAGGTTGATTAGTGAGGGGGATCAAGGTTGATGGGGAGAAGACAGGAGAATGAGGTTGAGAAACATGTCTGCCGTGTTTGAGTGGCAGAGCTGACTCGATGAACTGAATGGCCGAACAAATACATAAACATGCATAACGATAGATATCATTAGTGATAACTACGTTAGCTCCGACCGCTCGAAGGCTATGGTACAAGAAACGTGCTGCTCTTCATTATCCTTAGCTCGGAGCACTTGTGTGTCTCAGGCACCGCAACTTTGCCGTATTCCCTCATTGTGTCCAATGTCTGTTGGATTTCCCAACACCAGAGTACTGCAACCTGACTTTCTAATGTAACTTAAGGTAATTCAACTCCAAATTCTTTTGCACCATCTATAAGGCACAAGTCAAGAATGTGATGGAAAGCTCCTCTCTTGCCTGAAAGAATGGAGCCCCAAATAACACTCAAGACACCATCTAGGACAAATCTGCCCACTTCGTTGGAACTCCCTCCACGAATGATATTCAGTAGCAGCAGTGTGTACTACCTTCGAGATGAACTGCAGAAATTCAGCAAAGATCCTCAGACATCATCTACGATCCCCCAAAATACTTCCACCTAAAAAGACAATGCAGGTAACAGATATATATGCAAACACCATCAACCTCAAGTCACTCACCATCCTGAATTGGAAATATATCGTCATTCATTCATAGTCGCTGGGTCAAAATCATGACTCTCCCTTCCTAAGGGCATTGTGGGTCACCCCACAGCAGGTGTACTACAGCGGTTCAAGAAATTACCTCATCATCACCTTTTCGAATGCAACTAGGCACAAGCATTAAATGCTGGGCCCAGCCAGTGCCGCCCACGAAGTGAATTTTAAAAATAAATACGTAGCTTGAGATAAAATAAACTTTGGTGAGGCAAGTAAGCCGTTCTGATGAAGATCCAACAATAGGATATTAACAGACCGAGTACTCTGGAAAAGGTAGAGGTCTACAACACAGAAAAAGGCAAATTGACCCATCGAATGTGTGCCAGTCAAAAGCAGGCACCTCACTATTCTCCAGTTCCATTTCCCCTTGATGATGGACAGTAAGTTCCAGATACCCCACCACACTCTGGGGAAAAAAAATACTTTTCTTCACATTCTCTTTACTTTCAATGTATGCCCTCCCCCGTTCATTGGTTCCGCGCTTCAAGGGAAAATAATGTTTCTTCCTGTTTGCCATATCTATGCCTCCTCATTGTTTTGTAGATCTCAACAAGGATTCATGTCTTGTGTTAAAGGGTTTGAACGGTACAAAGGAGAAAGCGGGAACTGGGGACTAAATTGGATGGTCAGCTGTGATCCTATCAAGTGGGCGGGGCAGGCTAGAAAGGTCCAATTGCCTACTCCTGCATTCCAACTACTGTATTCCCCCTCAGCCTCTGCAGTTCGAAGGACAACAGTCGCACTCCAGCCCCTCTGATGGCTCAGATGTTTATCCAGAATTTCAATGCAAGAACAGATAGATGGTAGGAAGGAGGGTGTGCTAATATTTAGAAAAACGTGGGATATATAAATCTCCTGGGTGGGAAAGCATATATCCTGTGTTACTACAAGCAGTGAGGGAAGAAATTGCTGCGCCATTGGCGATGGAATAGTACCAGATGATTGGAGGGTGGCAAATGGTTTTCCCTTGTTCAAGAACGGGAATGGAGATAATTCTGGAAATTACAGATCAGTCAATCTTTAGTCAGTGGTGGGCAATTTATTGGAGAGAATTCTGAGACACGGGACTTATGATTACGTGGAAATCCATAGTTTAATTAGAAATAGTCAGCTTGGCTTTGTGAGGGGTAGGCCATACCGCACAAACTTTATTGAATTCTTTGAGGACATGAAGAAAAATATAGATGATGGTAGAACAATGGATGTGGTGGGCAAGGACATTAGCAAGGTATTTGATAAGATTCCCCATTGTAGGCTTGTTCAGAAAATAAGGAGGTGTGGAATACAGGGAAAACTGCGATTTTTGAGAAGGTTGTAGCTCAGGTTGTTGTTCAGGTTGTAACGTTGCTCATTTAGCTAGTAATTTTGATCTCAGATGTTCCAACACCATACTAGGAAACATCATAAGTGAGCATCTAGTGAAGTGCCTGTGTTCTGTCCCGCTTTCTATTTATGTGTCTTTGTCTGCTAAGGTAGCTGATATCATATCATTTTTTTTTTACAAAGGTTGGTAAATGAGTTCCAAATCGAGGTGTTTATTGATGGAGTTCAGTTAGAAGACCAGGCTTCTAGGAATTCCAATGCGTGTCTTTATTTAGCATATGCTCGGATGGATTGGTTCTCCCGTCGAATTGGTGTCCTTCTTCGCCAAGCCAAAGCAATACTGTGGCAGCTACAAGCAGGTCAGAAACTGGGAAATCATGCAGGGAACAATTCATCTCCTGTTTCCCCAAAGAATGTCCACCAACGACAACGCATAAACAAGAGCGTGATAGAATATTCCTCTAGTTGTGTGCAAATTCAACAACACTGGAGAAGCCCATCCAGGGACAAAGCAAACTCCAGAAAAATGAACTCCCACCACCACTGACGTTCTACAACAGCAGTGTGTACCACCCACACGATTCACTGCAGAAATTCACCAAAGTCCTGAGACGGCAGCTTCCAAAACGAAAGCTGCTTCAATCTAGAAGCAAAAGGGCAGGAGACACAGGGAGCACCATTCGCTGTGATTTTTCCTCCGAAACGCTCACCATCATGACGTGGAAATAAATCGACTGCTCCTTTGCTGTTGCTGGGTCATTATCCTGGAATTCCCTTCCCAAGGGCCTCCTGAGTCTACCTACATCAAATGGACTGTATCGGTTTGGAAAAAGCAGCTCACTTCAACCTTCTCAAGGGGGCAACTAGGGACAGGGGAGTGGGCAATAAACGTTGAGCTCTGAGTAAATAAATAACTCTCAGTGACATCGGCATGCCTGCCATCCGTCACCAACCACTGCGTCCTATGTTGTTTTTTTGTTGTGTACAATGTAAGTTCAGTTTGTTCTTAAAAAGGGGAAGTGCGAAACATCCTCAGTAATGCTCAAATTGGTGGTTGATGAAATCCCACTGAACAGAGACATAAAGTTGTCATTTGGAGAAGTCAATCAGCAATCAACAATCAGGAAACACGTGGTCTGGAGCTCCACGTGACTCCAAACGCATAACGAAGTGAATTATTTCGGAATGCCCTCTGAAGGGGTTCAGCAAGACACTCACTTCTCAGAAATTCGGGGTTTTTTTTTGACGAATTTCTCCCCACATAATGATTTAATAAACAAAACTTCAAAAACACTGCTACTCCTGGACATTCGTCCAAACTTGAACAATCCGTTTAGATTACTTACAGTGTGGAAACAGGCCCTTCGGCCCAACAAGTCCACACCGCCCCGCCGAAGCGCAACCCACCCATACCCCTACATACACCCCTTACCTAACACTACGGGCAATTTAGCATGGCCAATTCACCTAACCTGCACATCTTTGGACAGTGGGAGGAAACCGGAGCACCCGGAGGAAACCCACGCAGACACGGGGAGAATGTGCAAACTCCACACAGTCAGTCGCCTGAGCCAGGAATTGAACCCAGGTCTCTGGCGCTGTGAGGCAGCAGTGCTAACCACTGTACCACCGTGCCGCCCTAACGGGTCGAAACGGGTCGAAAGGAAGGACTGCAGATGCTAGAGATCAGAGTCTAGGTTGGAGTAGGGCTGGAAAAACACAGCAGGTCAGGCAGCATCCGAGGAGCAGGCAAGTCGACGTTTTGGGCAAATGCTGTTCATCAGGAATTTTCAGTCGAAACGCCTGGCATTCTCTCCACAATCAACTTGAATTTGACAATCGTTGATATTTTGGTCAGAAGACTTAGAGGAATTTGGGAGAGAAAATGGTTATACGTGGCTTTTAGAAATTACAGGGAGGAAATCAGTGTGGGTAATGCAGCGCTATATGAGATGGGAAATGTACGACAGCAATAACAGTGATATTGGATCACATGGTGTGGAATCCATCATAGGCAGAACAAAGATTACATTCGGAGTTTAGAAGAATGATAGGTTTTAGAATCTCATAGACAACTATAAAATTCTAAGAGGACTAGACAAGGTAAACACAGAAAGAATGCTCCTGATGATAGGGCGGGAGGTGGTAGGGGAATCTAGAACCAGGAGATCACAGCCTAAAGGAGACGAGCTAGACTGAGATGGAAAGAAATGTCTTCACCCAGAGAGTGGGGAACCTGTGGAATTCTCTGTCACAGGAAGTGGTTGGGACCAGAAGATTGAATGCTGTATAGGAACGACCTACATAAAGTTCTTAGGGGTTACAGAGAGAGTGGGAGGGCAGGAACAGTGATGGATGATCAGTCAAGATCCCAGTGAATGATCAGAGCAGGTTAATAGGGCCGAATGACCTACTCCTGCTCTCATTTTATATATTCCATGTTAACTGGTTGTCGAGTTGGATGAGCTGCCATTGGCATATTGAGGGGCATTGCATATTTTTCCACAAATCCCTCTCTAAACCTCCTGCTCCTTACCTTCAGTCTATGCTCTCACAGACCTGTCATACATTCCTCCAGCAAAGTGGAAACGCACCTCCCTGTCTACCTTATCTATGTCCCACATTACTTTATTTATCTGAATCATGTCTCTCCACCCTCCCCACTCAAATCTGCTCCCGCTCTGAGGAAAACAACCCCAGTCTGTCCAGTCTCTCTCCAGCACTGAAACTCTCCAGCCTCCCCAAGGCAATAACCCACTAAATTTCCTAATGTTGATGAAAATTGATGGTATTTCCATTCACTAGCTTTCTTGCCTTATATATTGTTAGACGATGCTTTTTGATCCTCTCCGTTGTCCTCACATTTTAGTCATATGCACAGTGCATCTTTTCCCGAGAAAGGAAACTTGCATGCACAATGTAGAACCAAAGAACATTCACCTCTCTCTCTTTCTCTCTCTTTCTTTGTCTCACCTCTTTCTCTCTCATGCACACACTCACTCTCTTCCCCCCTCTCTTTCCCCCCCACCCCCCCACTCAAAAAGCTGTCGTCTAATCTCCCAACTATTTTTGTTGTCGATTTTTGCAAAGTTTGTATTTTTATGTTGGCCACAGTAATTAGTTCCTGCTTTACAAGAACTGAGGAGGAAGTGTGTGATTATCTGCTGCCAAATGTAACCTCGTGTGAACGGGGAACAAAGCAGATTTGTCAGGGACAACGTTCCGCTTTAACACACACTGACAGGCGATCAGAAGCGCGGACATATGCGAACATTTCTGACGCGGTTTTTTTTAGCAAAGCAGTTTCCAACTCAGCGTGATCTGGAGCCGGCTACTACAATGCCTTCTCTCTCACACATTTACCTATAGCAGAAGGCGACAAGTACAGAAACAGCAAAAAGAGGCTGCTCTCTGCATAGTATCTTCAAATTAATTTCGCGAGAATAGCAGTATGCCACTCACCTCCTCGGACCTATTTTGCCGCCTGATCTGCCGCCTATCTCCACATACCTGCCTCTCGGCCCTATCCCCTTCTTATCATTACTGAACAAACATTGATCCGTCGTCAACGAAATCTAACAACTGATTGAGCATCTTCTGACATTTGTGGAAAACATTTTCAAACCTTTGGTACCCTTTGTGTGTGGAAGTGATTCCTAGCATCTCTCCTGAATAGTCCAGTCCGAAGTCTCAAATAATGTCCTCTCCATTTGTAGAATCGCCAACCAGTGGAAATAGCTTCTCTTTATCAACCCTGTCTTTTCCCGTCAATTCCTTCGATCAAATCACCCCTTAACCGTCTAAATTCTGGAGAAAACTGGTCTCTTTTCTGTTATTTCTCCTCATAATGTAATCCCTGAAGTTCAGGTACCATTATTCCCGTTATTCCAGGTCACATATACTGTACTTCCTCTAAAGCCAATCTGTCCTTCCTAGCACTGAGTTTGGGACAGCAGTGCTCTCGATAGCAAAGAAAAACAAAAATCGCTGGAGAAACTCAGCAAGTCAGACAGCATCCTTGGGGGAGAGACAGAGAGAGAGAGAAAAAGACTGAGTTAATTCTACATCTTATAAAGGCAGCAAGCGTTGGCGAATCTCAGCGGGTCTGGCAGCATATGTGCAGAAATACAGAAACAGATATGGACCAAACAAAGTCAAATGAGCCGAGTTAAGTTTGGGAAACCTGTTTGGGATGGATAAGTTGGGAGGAATGACCTGTTTCTGCTCTATAGGACTCTATGTCTCTAGTTCATGTAACTGTCCAGGATCGGAATCTTACCTGGTCCCTAGAAATTTCAGATTGAGGCACAGTGCTTAGGGACCCTGAGCTCATTCCTTTGGACTTTGCGGCTGACAGGATCAGAAAGAAACCGCAGGCAACTTCCGAGAAAGAGAGCGAGAGAGAGAGAGGCAACTTCCCCTGATTCATGGCATTCATATGCACTCCGATACTGACCCAACCCCTCCCCGATGAGGGAACACCACATCAGCCATGCAAGGCCTTTGGAAATTAACTTTATCAGAGTTTAACAGCCAGCACCGAGACTGAATACACCTCTGCAGCTGTGGTGACGATGATTTAATATCATGGCTTGTTCTGCCTAACCCAGGAACATCTGTGACTAAAATAGAATTCACTGGAGAAAGTGAAAGCAAATAATGTCATGCAGCCGACCAAGACAGAGCGACTCTACATTCCCCCACATTAGCAGACACCCATTTTATAACTCAGTTCCAGTTCACCACAATGAACAACCCCTTTGTCCTTTGCGTCAGCAGTAACCTTTTCCATTGACCCTATCTCTGTCGACAGTACCACAAAGACCATTTCCCCCATCCCTTTCAGTTCTGAAGAAGTCATTGGACTCGAAATGTTAACTTTGGTTCTCTCTGGTTTTCTTTTGAACTTCCTGTATTTATAACCAGTAGCATCGAACATAGAAAATTACAGCACAGGAACAGCCCATTCTGCCTCTGATGTGATATCAAACAGAACACCAAATGAAACTAATCCCTTCTGTTTTCCCTTGGTCTATTTCCCTCCATTCCTTGAATTTTACAAATGCTTACATAAAATTCCCTCAAATGTCCTTGCTGTGCCTGCCTCAATCAGGATGCCTGGCAGCGCCTTCCAGACTGCACCATGCTGTGTAAAAACAATTTGTACTTCACATCTTCTTTGATCTTTCCCCCCTCACATTAAATGTATGCCCCTTAGTATCAGAAATTTGAACCATGGGAAAAAGATTCTGACTGTGAACCCGATCCATGCAAAGCATGATCGTTTATGAAGATTCCTCACTGCCTCCGCCGCTGAAGAGAAATCAATCCAAGTTTTTTTTTTCGACTCTCATTATAGCTCATACCCTCTTATCCAGACAGCGTCCTGGTAAACCTATTCTGCATGGTAAATATTCAGCCTGGAGCCCAGTTACAAGTGGAGTTCCGCAGGGTTCAGTTCTGGGTCCTCTGCTGTTTGTAATTTTTATTAATGACTTAGATGAGGGAGTCGAAGGGTGGGTCAGTAAATTTGCAGATGATACGAAGATAGGTGGAGTTGTGGACAGTGAGGAGGGCTGTTGTCAGCTGCAGAGGGACTTAGATATGATGCAGAGCTGGGCTGAGGAGTGGCAGATGGAGTTCAACCCTGCCAAGCGTGAGGTTGTCCATTTTGGAAGAACAAATAAGAATGCAGAATACAGGGTTAATGGTAGGGTTCTTAGTCAGGTGGAGGAACAGAGGGATCTTGGGGTCTATGTACATAGATCTTTGAAGGTTGCCACTCAGGTGGATAGAGTTTGTAAGAAGGCCTATGGAGTATTATCATTCATTAGCAGAGGGATTGAATTCAAGAGTCGTGAAGTGGTGTTGCAGCTGTACAGGACTTTGGTTAGGCCACAGTTGGAGTACTGTGTGCAGTTCTGGTCGCCTCACTTTAGGAAAGATGTGGAAGCTTTGGAGAGGGTGCAGAGAAGATTTACCAGGATGTTGCCTGGAATGGAGAGTACGAGGATAGGTTGAGAGTTCTCGGCCTTTTCTCCTTGGAACGGCGAACGATGAGGGGTGACTTGATAGAGGTTTATAAGATGATCAGAGGAATAGATAGAGTAGACAGTCAGAAACTTTTTCCCGGGGTACAACAGAGTGTTACAAGGGGACATAAATTTAAGGTGAAGGGTGGAAGGTATAGGGGAGATGTCAGGGGTGGGTTCTTTACCCAGAGAGTGGTGGGGGCATGGAATACGCTACCCGTGGGAGTGGTAGAGTCAGAATCATTGGCGACCTTTAAGTGGCATTTGGATAGGTACATGGATGGGTGCTTAATCTAGGTTAGAAGTTCGGCACAACATCGTGGGCCGAAGGGCCTGTTCTGTGCTGTATTGTTCTATGTTCTATGTTATATGCATTCTTCCAAATCCTCCACATCCTTCCTAAAATGTTTCGAACAGAAATAAACACAATACTCTAAGTTTGGCCTCACCAATTTCTTTTGAAGCTGCAATATTACACCCTGACTCTTGTCAAGAATTCCCCATTCAATAAAAGCAAGCATGCCGTGCACCTTCTTTAGCACCCTATCAACTTACATGGCTACTTTCGGCAACACATAGACTAGAACATCAAGATCCGTCTGTATCTTAGAGCTGGATGATTAACTGGATGATTTTCCTTAACGTTTGATCTCCCAAAGGGCAGCACCTCACATCTTCATGGATTAAACATCAAATGCCATTTCTCTGCCTATACCGACAACTGATCTGTATCGTGCTGTATCCTATAACAACCTTCTACACTGAGCATTACTCCACTGATATTTGCATAATCTGCAATCTTACTAACCCACACATCTACACTGTCATCTGTGTTATTTATGTGATCACAAACAAGAGAGATGCCAGTACAGATCCCTTTGGAACAGCCCGAGTCACGGACCTCCAGCCTCAAGATTAAAGTGGTGCTGGAAAAGCACAACAGCATCTGTGGAGCATGAACATCGACGTTTCGGGCAAAAGCACTGCTGTGCTTTTGCCGAACCACTCTCATGTTGACTTTGTTCTCCGGTATCTTCAGTCCTCACTTTCGCCTACAGACCTCCAACCTGAAGGCCATCCTTCCACCGCTCCCTTCTGTCTTCTTGGGGAAAACAATTCTGCATCCACGCAACCCAGTTACTGTGGATCCCATGCATGTTCATAGAACATAGAACATAGAAGAATACAGCGCAGTACAGGCCCTTCGGCCCTCGATGTTGCGCCGATCAAAGCCCACCTAACCTACACTAACCCACTATCCTCCATATACCTATCCAATGCCCGTTTAAATACCCATAAAGAGGGAGAGTCCACCACTGCTACTGGCAGGGCATTCCATGAACTTACGACTCGCTGAGTGAAGAACCTACCCCTAACATCAGTCCTATATCTACCCCCCCTTAATTTAAAGCTATGCCCCCTTGTAATAGCTGACTCCATACGTGGAAAAAGGTTCTCACTGTCAACCCTATCTAACCCCCTAATCATCTTGTACACCTCTATCAAATCACCCCTAAACCTTCTTTTCTCCAATGAAAACAACCCCAAGTGCCTCAGCCTTTCCTCATAGGATCTTCCTACCATACCAGGCAACATCCTGGTAAACTTCCTCTGCACCCGTTCCAGTGCCTCCACATCCTTCCTATAGTATGGCGACCAAAACTGCACACAATATTCCAGATGCGGCCGCACCAGAGTCTTATACAACTGCAGCATGACCTCAGGACTCCGGAACTCAATTCCTCTACCAATAAAAGCCAGTACGCCATATGCCTTCTTCACTGCACTATTTACCTGGGTGGCAACTTTCAGAGATCTGTGTACATGGACACCAAGATCCCTCTGCTCTTCCACACTACCAAGTATCCGACCATTAGCCCAGTACCCCATCTTTTTATTACTCTTACCAAAGTGAATCACCTCACACTTAGCTACATTGAACTCCATTTGCCACCTTTCTGCCCAGCTCTGCAGCTTCTCTATATCCCGTTGTAACCTGCCATATCCTTCCTCACTGTCTACAACTCCTCCGACTTTCGTATCATCCGCAAACTTGCTCACCCAACCTTCTGACCCTTCCTCCAGGTCATTTATAAAAATGACAAACAGCAATGGTCCCAAAACAGATCCTTGCGGAACACCGCTAGTGACGGCACTCCAAGATGAACCTTTGCCATCAACTACTACCCTCTGTCTTCTTCCAGCCAGCCAATTCCTAATCCAAACCTCCAACTCACCCTCAATGCCATATCTCTGTATTTTCTGCAGTAGCCTACCATCGGGGACCTTATCAAACGCCTTACTAAAATCCATATATACCACATCTACCGCTTTCCCCTCATCTACCTCCTTAGTCACCTTCTCAAAGAATTCAATAAGGTTTGTGAGGCACGACCTGCCCTTCACAAAACCATGCTGACTATCCTTGATCACATTATTCTTATCCAGATGTGCATAAATCCTATCCCTTACAATTCTCTCTAAGACTTCGCCCACAACAGAAGTGAGACTCACTGGCCTATAGTTACTAGGATTATCCCTACTCCCCTTCTTGAACAAGGGAACCACGTTTTCTAGCCTCCAGTCCTCTGGCACTACTCCTGTAGACAAAGAGGACACAAAAATCAAGGCCAATGGCTCTGCAATCTCCTCCCTTGCTTCCCAGAGAATCCTAGGATAAATGCCATCAGGCCCAGGGGACTTACCTATTTTCATCTTCTGGATGAGCCTACCACGCGGAGACTTGAAGACTTACTTTTGTTTTCGTTTATTCTATTGCTCATGCTCGCACTCACGATTCAGAACATAACTTTGTGACAAGACCAGTTTGCAAGTAACATTTTTTTGGACACAGTCTAAAAGTAATGATTTGATATTTCCAACTCTATACTGTGCCATTGGCCCATCTGGCTTTATTTTTCAGCATAGAGTGTTTTTTTAAAAATTAGTGTTCAGATAATCAGAGCTGACACGGGTCCAGGAATGCGATCATCTGCATTGCAGTCTTCCTTAACACAAACACTGCAGGGGATGCTGTAGATCTGAAGCAAACAAAAAGAAAGTGCTGGAAAAACTCAGCATGTCTGTCAGCATCTGTGGAGAGAAAGATAAATAGTTAACGTTACAGACTACAAAGACACACTGTAAGAACTGATAGCATTCGTGAGTATGGACAGAACAGAATTAACGTTACAGATTATCAACGCAGAAAACACTGGAGAAACCCAAGAGGTCTGCCTGCCTGTGTGAATAGAGACAGACCAGAGTTAATGTTACGGGTTATAAATTCAGTAAGCGCAGTGGTTACGTGTGACCAACCTTCTGCACTTCTGGTTTCTTTTCTCTCAGAAATGCACTCAACTACTTTCCTTCCCTAACAACGAAACACTGTTCTAAAACGCACAATGTATAGATTTGTCACCTCAAAGACTTGTTCTCTGAACTAGTGGCCATGCAAGTGTAATCATAGGGTCATAGAGATGTACAGCATGGAAACTGACACTTGGGTCGAATTTGCCCACGCCCAACAGGTATCCTAAATCAATCTCGTCCCATTTGCCAGTGGAGAAATCCTTCTAACCCTTCCTATTCTCATATCAATCCAGATGCCTTTTAAATGTTGCAATTGTACCAGCCTCCACCACTTTCTCTGGTATCTCATTGGACACACACATACCAGCCTTTGCGTGAAAAAGTTGTCGGTTAGGTCTCTTTTAAATGCTTCCTCCTTCACCCTAAACCCTATGCCTTCTAGTTCTGGACCACCTCCTCCACCACCCAAGAACCCCCACCTCCCCCTTAAAACCACCACTCAAGGGAAAAGATTTTTTTTAAACTATATCCAAGCCACTGATGATCTTATAACCTCCATAAGGTCACCCCTTAGCCACTGACGTTTCAGGGAAAACAGCCCCAACCAACTCAGCCTCTCCTTATAGCCCAGACTCTCCAATCCTGGTAACGTCCTTGCAAATCGTTTCGGAACCATTTCAAGTTTCACAATATTCTTCCTGTAGGAGGGAGACCATAAATTGCATGCAATATTCCGAATGTGTGAGATTAGACCCCAGCTGTCTTTTGTCTCAATGATAGATTGAAGATTATTAACGATTGAATCAAGCCTCATCAAAGCAAGTATTTCCAGTAAATACATCTGACAAATATGTCTTTCTTTAAATGACAATTTCACTGCATTTTAATTTAACTCTTGGCCTGGAAAAGCAGCATTATCAATTTTGTTTAGTTATCGTACATTACAAGTAATGTGGAGTCTAACTGTAGAAATGGTGCATTGAAGATAGATAGATAGATAGATAGATAGATAGATAGATAGATAGATAGATAGATAGATAGATAGATAGATAGATAGATAGATAGATAGATAGATAGATAGATAGATAGATAGATAGATAGATAGATAGATAGATAGATAGATAGATCGATGGATAGATCGATAGATAGATCGGTAGATAGATAGATAGATAGATAGATAGATAGATAGATAGATAGATAGATAGATAGATAGATAGATAGATAGATAGATAGATAGACAGACAGATATGTTATTTGCTGCTTCAATTTCTAACATCATTTTTCACAAGACACTACTTAACAATCGAAATTGCACTATTTCATTCATACTGTAACTGCTGAACCCCGATTTAATGTGCCTGACTTCCTTTCTTATTTTCAGTTGCCTACCCATTTTTGAAAAAAAGACGATCAATTGAATCAAATGATTTGTTGTTGAACATCATGCTGAGAATGGAATTATCCCCAGTTACAATTAAAAGGTAGAAACAAGATTAAATCACAAACGTTTAGTCTTAGCCCTTGTGGAAAAATAATGCACTAATTAGACAACTACTCAATTGAAATAACGATCAATTAATACATTTAAATCCTACTGCATCTGACAATTCTTCCAACTAAATTTGTGTCAGAACTCAGACACATATAAATCATTTTCCGAGTTACTTACATCGCCGTTTTAATGCAAGGGGAAATCCAGCTAATGTTTGCATATAAGACCTGGGGTCAAGAACGGACTTCTGTGACTTCTTCCCAGAAAAGAAACAATCCTGGAGTTAGGAGCCCCTCCTAGTGTCTTCCCACAAACGCGCTTGAATCACACTGACAATCTCTGCAAGAATCTTTACGCTTCCTTTTTCATTATCTTTTAATTTCGTACCACAAACTGGAGGGAGTTTTATTTTTCCAAGATGCGTGAAAGCGGTGTTGTAATTGCAATAAAATTACGATTGAAAACATGCACTGAAACAAAACCGTATTGCAGTTTTAGATGAGTAGAAATCAGTGCTCGTTGGAATTGCATCTCTCTCCTCAGTGTGCAATAGACAGAACTGTGTCTGGAAACTTTTCTTCATAAAATAAAAGTGGAGGACATCGTTCAACATTGCACGTATGTCATCCCTGACAGATGTAATTTCTCACTGGAGGCAACATCTCAACATTTATGAAATGCCCACGATTAAGTAATGGTCTTGTTGCAATTGTCTCTTGCCCTCATCTGAGAGGAAAAAGGAAAAGATTAAGATCCATTAGCACAACTTCCAGTGTTTAAGCTCATGTATATTGCTGAGAAATACGCAGTGAGAATCAGCAGACAGATGCATACGGTCACAGCCCTTAGAGTTCACAAGGCTGAGTCACAGATTGTAGCAGTGCTATAACATCACGTAGCAAGGAAAGATTCTTTTACGGCTAGATGCATTCAAAGAGGGAGTGATTCCCTCAATCCTGCAGCTTTAATTATGGTTTACTTCTCTCCTTTCTTGAATTTATGTATGTCCAGTTGCCCATTCATTAAATAATCTGTGTCAAATATACCCGCTAGCAGATGGTGTTAAGTTCTGCAAGTAGTTGAGGCGGGTACAATAAAACACTTAAATAGTATTTTGAATATTACATGGATAAGAAAGATATAGAAGAATACGGATTATGCACAGGGAAATGGGGTTCCAATGGGTGGACGTTTTGGTCAGCATGGACTGGTTTGTGCCGAAGGTACTGGCTCCGTGCTGTGGGATTCTGTGGCCTAAACATCCTTTCAAGGTGAAGCAGCGTTTCACCTGTACCTCCTCCAATTTAATGTATTGAATTCGCTGCACCCAATGTGGCATACTCTAGACTGGCGAAATCAAACACAGAAAGGGTTTCCATTTCACAGAGCACCTCCGGTTTGTTCACAAGCAGGACCCCAATCTTTCTGCAACCAGTCATTTTAACACAGCCTCCTGTTCACATGCCCATGTGTCTGTCATCCGCATGTTGTATTGTTCCAGTGACTCAGACTGCAAACTGAAGGAACGACATCTCATCTTCAGATTCAGCAGTTTACTGCCGTTTGTACTTAATATTGAGCTCAACACCTTCAAATTGTGAACCCATTCCTTCCTTTTTTTTAGCTTGTTACAAAATGTCATCATGCCCTATTTCCCCACCCTCCACTTCCAGTGGGGACTGTCTGTCCTTTCAAGTCTGGCAGGCGTGTTATGGACCAGGTCGGACTCCATTAAAATATTTGAAGAAAGTAGCCCAGTCCCTAACTTTGCGAAGTGCTTTAAGCAGGTTCAGAGATGATATTCCAGGAGTGATGCAGCTGATAAAACTACTTAGCTTTAATCAAACCAGAATTTATTTACAACATCGTCAAATGAAACACGAGATTGTCTCAACTTACTGATGCTGTTCCAAATACGTGTAATAAGTTCCACGAACTTTTCTTGCCGCAAAAGGTAAAATCGAACACTGGTTCTCACAAGAGAGATGTCAGAGAGAGGGTACCAGCATGGGCCTGCTTCTTTGGGTCCAACAGCTTCACAAGGCTGCCTGCTAATATCAAACCAGACCAGACAGAAACTGAGCTACTCCACTTTCATTGGACGAGTGTTTTCTTTTTCAGTTTAAAACTTGAAAGCGTTTTGTCTGAGGCAGTATCTGTTAGTTGTATTCAAATTGGCTATAAAACCTCTCAAACCTAGACAATTTGCAAACGCTACTTTGGCAATCTCTCTAAAAAATGCTAAGGATGGCATCGTGACATAGAACATAGAAGATAGAACATAGAAGAATACAGCGCAGTACAGGCCCTTCGGCCCTTGATGTTGCGCCGATCAAAGCCCACCTAACCTACACTAACCCACTATCCTTCATATACCCATCCAATTCCCCGCTTAAATACCCATAAAGAGGGAGAGTCCACTACTGCTACTGGCAGGGCATTCCATGAACTTACGACTCGCTGAGTGAAGAACCTACCCCTAACATCAATCCTATATCTACCCCCCCTTAATTTAAAGCTATGTCCCCTTGTAATAGCTGACTCCATACGTGGAAAAAGGTTCTCACTGTCAACCCTATCTAACCCCCAATCATCTTGTACACCTCTATCAAGTCACCCCTAAACCTTCTTTTCTCCAATGAAAACAACCCCAAGTGCCTCAGCCTTTCCTCATAGGATCTTCAATCTTCATGAGACGTACCATTCCTGATGAAGAGCTTATGCCCAAAAGATCGACTCTACTGTTCCACGGATCAAAACCCTGACTGGTTTTGCTTTCCCAGCACAACACTCTTAGACATACTATTATTCAGTCATTTCCACATTCCAGACACTTAATTTGAACTATTGACGTCTTTTCTCCACCAGCACTCTACAGCCAGTACCCCCATAGCCCCCAGTCCAAACTATAACATAAATGCTGACCCTCTCCATACTTTTCCAGCTCTGATGAAGAGTCATCGAGACTCAAATTATTAGCTTGCTCTGTCTCCGTGGATGGTGCCTAACCCGCTGTGAATTCGACCATTGACTGTTTTCAATAAGAAATATTGTGCTAACTTTCTCTATGTGTGTGAATGGGAAAAGGTGTGAGAAGATGATCAATGTTAGTTCTGATACATTAATATTCCCATCAGTCTCCCACATACACACTCACACACACACACACACACACACACACACACACACACACACACACACACACACACACACACACACACAAACACGGACCGACAACTACATTCACAAACACACATACAGCCACAGACGTTCACACACAAATATTCACCCTGCAACAGCCAGCAGGGGCCGTACCCCGAGTGGTTTGGAGGAATTGTGAAAGTTCTTTGAGAGATGTGGAATAGCGAGTATATTACCTTTATGCTCATGTCCCATTCCCTTGTTCTGGATCTGCTCCATTCTGTCTCACTTTGTCCCTGTCTCCAATTATTTGTCTTTCTCTCTGCTTCTCATCACCTTTGCATCTTAGGTTTCTTTTCTCGCTGTCTGCATGCCTAGACAGACAGACAGATTGGTTTTCGTTTCAACATTTGAAAAAAAAACAAAGATGTTAGGAATCAGAAACAAAATACAAAATTGCTGGAGAAACTCAGCAGATCAGTGTACATCTTTGGAGAGAATGCTGAGTTAACGTTTTGGGTCCAGTGACCCTTCATCTGACCATGGTTTTTGGGGACTGGGATAAGGACACAGGGAGAAGGTGTTCAGGAAGTTTTTGAACTTGATATTGAGTCCAGACAGCTGCAGGGTCCCCAGGCAAAAAGTGAGACGCTGTTCTTCCAGGTTTTGCTGTTCTTCCAGCTTGTGTGGAGCTTCCAGAATGTGCTGGGGTTGGCTGGAACAAGACACCAAGATGGAATTGTTGGTCAGGTTGGGATAGCGTGGATGCTAAAATGCAGGCAACTGGAAGCCTGGTCATTGTTGTCAACATAATGTATACGTTCCTGACACTAATGTCCTCACCTCAACCTCTCACTCCAGGATTGTCATCACACAAGGCTGCTATATCAAACAATTCATTGTCGGCCACTGACAGTACCCACGAGCAGCCATTCATTCTCTCAGACTGATCTCTACCCACACCTTTGTCTGTTTTTCCAACTTTCTGGGTCCGCACTCCACCTATCATTCACCCCTCTACCCACCAACCACCCCAAGAGTTTCTGCAGCACATGTACCAAACATTTTCCTTACTACCCCAAATTCTGAAGAAGCGTCACTTCTTCAGAAATAATAACTTTGCTTCCTTTCCACAGATGCTGCCTGACCTGCTGAATTTTTACAGTCATTTCTAACTATATTTTTAAACTTCATTTTCGTTTCAATCACTAATGGGATGTGAGCACCTCTGGCTCAGCCAGTCAGGTTTTACTGACTATCCTGAATTACATGGAGGGCAGTTTACGGTAAGCCACATTGCTGTGGGTCTGGAGTCACACGTAGGCCACACCAGGTATAATGGCAAATTTCCTTCCCTGATGGTCATGAGTGAACCAGATAGGATTTTCCTACAAAGATTGTCTTTAAACTCTGAATTCCAGGATTTATTTCAATTGAAGTCAAACCCCTCTGTCTACCGTGGCAGGATTTGAACCTGGGTCATTTCTTGGCGTCCAGGGTAATACCAAAGTAATAATGCCACTGGGACTTCGCCTCTCTAGGGAATAGGTTAGGAGTCAACATTCAACTTTGGCTGCCCATCAGACATGCTCAAGGATGTAATGATTGCATATAATGCTCTAGTCATCAAACCATTCACTCCTCTTCTTCAAGGAAGATCTTGTAAACCACAGGAAAAGAATTAAGTGATCATGAAGGAGATGATTCGGAAGAAACAGAAACAAGGAAAAGAAATGTGTCTATCCAATCAGTTTGTGATCGATCGTGGTTTCAGTCACCAATCAGCTGAACTACGGTGCTTCGACCCGACTACTCATCAAGAAGTAAAAACAATGACTGCAGATGCTGGAAGCCAGATTCTGGATCAGTGGTGCTGGAAGAGCACAGCAGTTCAGGCAGCATCCAACGAGCAGCGAAATCGACGTTTCGGGCAAAAGCCCTTCATCAGGAATAAAACTGCTGTGCTCTTCCAGCACCACTGATCCAGATAATCATCAAGAAGTGACGGTCAGATCCAAAAATATAACCTCAAGTCTCTTTTTGTGTACATTTAATTTGGATATTGAGTGTATTGAATATGGTTGCAGACATTTATTGATGCAGTTTTATAGAGTTAATGTTGTTGGGCTGGAACATTCTGGTTAATGGTCTGACAATGTTAATTGAAATCTCATTGTGATAGCTGGTAAAATTTGAACTCAAGACAAATCTGTAGTCATAAATCACACAACATTAGGATATAGTCCAATAGTTTATTTGAGAGCACTAGCTTTCAGGTGGTTGTGGAGTAAAAGATCGTATGACACAGAATTTATAGCAAAAATTCACAGTGTGATGTAAGTGAAATTATATATTGAAAATGGCCTAGATTGTTGGTTAAGTCTCTCATCTTTTAGAATGACCATGTTGGTTTCAGTTATTTCATATGTAAATCCCAGAACCGTTTTTTAAAATGTATATTCTCAAGTGAACTTTAACAATAGGTGCCATGTCAGCCCCGATAATGCAGTAAAGGTGTGAGGTGCCTTGTGTGAGGATGTCTGTGCCCCAGTGTTCATACTGATTCTATTTCTAAAATAAAAGGGATTTACAAAATCTTAATGGACTGATGTGGTTTTTGAACAAAATAAAATGTAATTCTGCAAGTATAAATTCACCCCACAAAGTTATATGTGTGTCTGTGCTTGTGGGTGTGTGTACGGGTTGGGGTGGCTATGAGTGTCTGTGAGAGTGTGTGTGTATTTGTGCGTGTGTGTAGAGGGGTATAAGTCTGTGAGAGGGTGTTGTGTGGGTGAGAGGGTGGAAGTGTATGTGTCAGAGCATGAGAGAGGTTCTCTTTTAGTATATTGGTCTGGTGGAGTGTGTGTGTGTCTGCAGGAGTGTGTATGTGCGCGTATGTATATATACAGAGAAACTTCGATTATCCAAATGTCAATTATCCGAATATTGGATTATCCAATGGAGGTCTCGCAGTCCGATAGAAACATTGCATCAAAGACATGTTTCCAACAGTGATCGTGTCTTCTATACACAGTGATTAATCAGGCACCATATGCAAATGACTGATCTCCTTCCCTCTCTCTCGCCCCACACTTTCCCTGGAGTTCTGTAGAGGGGTGCACCCTAAACCCCCCTTCCCCAGATAAGCTCTCCAACATTTTCCAAAACAGGGCAAATGCGGATCCTGTCAAAACAGTGTAGTAAAAAGGTGGGTATGTGGCTGTGCGGAGACTCACCCTTCCCAAAGGCAGCAACAGCAGTCTTATTGTTTTTGTCCAATCCAGCTTCCCCAGAGAGGGGATGGGTGCGGACAGGGGACGCACGGACAGCGAGCGGGGAGACAGTGTTGAACAGGGTTAGGGTGGGTGGGGGCAGGGGCGGGGTCCCGGTGTTGGTTGGGGCTAGGGTCAGGCATGACGTAGTGTTGGACGGGGTTGGGGGCGCCGGCGGTTTTGCACGAGGGCGTGGACCTGGCTGGAGTGTGCTGCTGCCTCGTCTCCTGAATGGGGAGCAGACTTTAAAAACTCCGTGCCCAGAGGAAAGGCATTTAATGGATTAATCGAATATTCGATAATCCAAACAAATTAGTGTCAGCCCATCTTGGATAATCGAGGGTCGTGTGTGTGTGTTTACATTTGTGCAGTTGAGGCCATCCCCAGGGTACCGAACTGGGTATTAAGCTACTTTGTGCTGTTGCCTGTCCCGGTGTCTCATGTTTCACAAGTAAATTTGAAAAATGTGGTTGTTTTGCTGAATGCAAGTGACTGGTTCGCTCTTTTAATTCAGTCGAATTTTGGCATACTGCCTGTGGGAAAGGCAGAGTCAGAATCATTGGTGACCTTTAAGCGGCAATTGGATAGGTACATGGATAGGTGCTTAAGCTAGGACAAATGTTTGGCACAACATCGTAGACCGAAGGGCCTGTTCTGTGCTGTATTGTTCCATGTTCTATGTTCTATTCCACTGAAGCCAGGCGCCAACTCATGGACACCGCCTCGTCCTGCCCCCTCGAATACGACAGCGCCTCCCATCATCAAACATTCATCTCCCAGATCAACCATAAGCTCATCACATCAGGCTATCTCCTAACCACAGACTCCAACCTTGTAGTCAGGGAACACTCCACTGGCCGGTTCTACCTCCAACCCAAAGTTCACAAACCTGACTGCCCTAGTCAATACATCCTGTGGACTTGTTCCAGACCAACCAAACTTATCTCTGCATATCTGAACACCTCCCTGTTCTCCTTTTGCCTGGGAATTCTCCACATACCACCCATGCCGCCCAACTACACCATGACTATTGGTTCCCCATTCCCCAAATTTCCTCACCTTCACCATGGGACTTCCTGTCCATACACATGTCCATCCACTGTGGTGAGGCCTCCAAGCCTTCTGTGTCTTCCGCTCTCGCCAACCCAACCAGTACCGCTCCACCGACACACTCATTTGATTCACAGAACTATTCATCACCTTCAACAACTTCTCCTTCCATTCCTCCCATATCCTGCAGATCAAAGGGTTAGCCTTGGCACCTGCATAGTCAACAACTATGACTGCCTCTTTGTGAGATACATGGAGCAGTCCATCTTCTGCCGTTACACTGGCAAAATTTCTCACTTTTTCCTCTGCTGTGTTGAAGACTATTTTGATGGCACCTCATGCTCCCACGAGCAGGGTGAACAGTTCTTCAATTTTGCAAACACATTCCAGCCTGACCGCCATTTCACTTCGTAAAGTTATAGAGTCATAGAGATGTACAGCACGGAAACAGACCCTTCGGTCCTACTTGTCCATGCCGACCAGATATCCCAAAGCAATCTTGTCCCATCTGCCAGCACGCACCCCATATCCCTCCAAACTCTTCTTATTCATATACACATCCTAATACCTCTTAAATGTTGCAGTTGTACTAGCCTCCATCACACCCTCTGGCAGCTCATTCCATACACGATTCACCCTCTGCATGAGAAAGTTACCCCTTAGTCTCCAGGGAAAACAGCCCCAGTTTGTACAGCCTCTCCTTGTAGCTCAAATCCTCCAAACCTTGCAACGCCCTTGTATATCTTTCCTGAACCCTTTCAAGCTTCGCAACATCTTTCCGATAGGAAAGAGACCAGAATTGCACGCAATATTCCAACAGTGGTCTAACCAATGTCCTGTTCAGCCGCAACATGACCTCCCAACTCCTGTATTCAATACTCCGACCAATAAAGGAAAGCATACCAAACGCCTTCTTCACTATCCTATCTGCCTGCGACTCCACTTTCAAGGAGCTATGAATCTGTGCTCCAAGGTCTCTTTGTTCTGCAACACTCCCTAGGACCTTACCATTAATTGTATAAGTCCTGCTAAGACTTGCTTTCCCAAAATGCAGCACCTCGCATTTATCTGAATAAAATTCCTTCTGCCACTTCTCAGCCCATTGGCACATCTGGTCCAAATTCTGTTGTAATCTGAGGTAACCCTCTTCGCTGTCCACTACACCTCCAATTTGGTATCAACTGCAAACTTACTAACTGTGCCTCTTCTGCTCACATCCAAATCATTTATGTAAATGACAAAAAGTAGAGGGCCCAACACCGATCCTTGTGGCACTCCACTGGTCATAGGCCTCCAGTCTGAAAAACTACCGTCCACTACCACTTCTACCTTTGAGCCAGTTCTGTATCCAAATGGCTAGTTCTCCCTGTATTCCATGAGATCTAACCTTGCAAATCAGTCTCCCATGGGGAACCTTGTCCAACGCCTTACTGAAGTCCATATAGATCACATCTACTGCTCTGCCCTCATCAATTTTCTTTGTTACTTCTTCAAAAAGCTCAATCAAGTTTGCGAGACATGATTTCCCACGCACAAAGCCATGGTGACTATCCCGAATCAGTCCTTGCCTTTCCAAATGCATGTACTTTCTGTCCCTCAGGATTCCCTCCAACAACTTGCCCACCACCGAGGTCAGGCTCAACGGTCTATAGTTCACTGGCTTGCCTTTACCGCCCTTCTTTAACAGTGGCACCGTACCACGTTTGCCAACCTCCAGTCTTCTGGCACATCACCTGTGACTATCGATGATACAAATATCTCAGCAAGAGGCCCAGCAATCACTTCTCTAGCTTCCCACAGAGTTCTCGGGTACATCTGCTCAGGTCCTGAGGATTTATCCACATTTAACCGTTTCAAGACATCCAGCACTTACTTCTCTGTAATCTGGACATTTTGCAAGATGTTACTGTCTATTTCCCTACAGTCTATATCTTCCATATCCTTTTCCACAGTAAATACTGATGCAAAATATTCATTTAGTATCTCCCCTATTTTCTGTGACTCCACGCAAAAGCCGCCTTGCTGATCTTTGAGGATCCCTATTCTCTCCCTCGTTACCCATTTGCCCTTAATGTATTTGTAAAAAACTCTTTGGATTCTCCTTAATTCTATTTGCCAAAGCTACCTCATGTCCCCTTTTTTGTCCTCCTGATTTCCCTCTTAAGTATACCCTCTTCCTTTATTCTCTTCTAAGGATTCACTCGATCTATCCTGTCTATGCCTGACATATGCTCCCTTCTTTTTCTTAACCAAACCCTCAATTTCTTTAGTCATCCAGCTCTCCCTATACCTACCAGCCTTCCCTTTCACCCTGACAGGAATATACTTTCTCTAGATTCTCGTTATCTTATTTCTGAAGGCTTCCCATTTTCCAGCCGTCCCTTCACCTGCGGCACATTTGCCTCCAATCACCTTTCGAAAGTTCTTGCCTAATACCATCAAAATTGGCCTTTCTCCAATTTAGAACTTCAACTTTTAGATCTGGTCTATCCTTTTCCATCACTATTTTAAAATTAGCAGAATTATGGTTGCTGACCCCAAAACTGCTGAGACCTCAGACACCTGTCCTGCCTTATTTCCCAACAATAGGTCAGATTTTGCACCTTCTCTACTAGGAATATCCACATACTGAATCAGAAAATTGCCTTGTAAGCAGTTAAGAAATTCCTCTCCATCTAAACCTTTAACACTATGGCAGTCCCAGTCGATGTTTGGAAAGTTAAAATCCCCTGCCATAACTACCCTATTATTCTTACAGATAGCTGAGATCTCGTACAAGTTTGTTTCTCAATTTCCCTCTGACAATTACGGGGTCTAAAATACAATCCCAATCATCCCTTTCTTATTTCTCAGTACTACCCAAATAACTTCCCTGGATGTATTTCCAAGAATACACTCCCTCAGCACAGCTGCAATGCTATCCCTTATAAAAAATGCCACTCCCCCTCCTCTTTTGCCTCCCTTTATATCCTTCCTGTAGCATTTGTATCCTGGAACATTAAGCTACCAGTCTTGCCCATCCCTTCGCCATGTTTCTGTAATTGCTATGATATCCCAGTGCCATGTTCCTAACCATGGCCTGAATTCCTCTGCCTTCACTGTTAGGCCCCTTGCATTGAAATAAATGCAGTTTAATGTATTAGTCCTACCTTATCCCTGCCTACCCTGACTGTTTGACTCACTTCTGTTCTCAACTGTACCAGTCTCAGATTCATCTCTTTCCTCACTATCTCCCTGGGTCCCACCTCTCCACCTTACTCCCAAGCACTTCTTGCAAATCTCCCTGCCAGTATATTAGTCCTCTTCCAATTTAGGTGCAATCCGTCCTTCTTGTGCAGGTCACTTCTACCCCAAAAGAGATTCCAATGATCCAAAAATGTGCAGCCTCATCCACATACGTCAGCTCCTCAGCCATGCATTCATCTGCTCTATCCTCCTATTCATGCCTTCACTAGCTCGTAACACTGGGAGTAATCCAGATATTACTACCCTTGAGGGCCTCCTTTTTAAATTTCTGCTTTACTCTCTGTAATCTCCCTTCGGAATCTCAACTTTTTCCCTTCCTATATCGTAGGTTCCAATGTGGACAATGACCTCTTGCTGGCCCCTCTCCCCCGTGAGAACATTCTGCACCCTCTCAGAGACATCTCACCCTCCCCCCCCCAAACCTCTCCGTCTCCATGTTCAGCACGAAACTGAACATGGACGTCTGATTCAAGGTAACTGACTCACACAGTCACGTGGACTACAACTCCTCCCAACCCTCTCCTGTGAAAACTCTGTCCTTTAATCCCAATTCCTCCAGTTTAGGGCATGGTTAGGAACAAGGGACGGGAATGTTTTAGGAATTACTGAAAAGTGGCTCAGAGATACACAGGACAGCAGCTTAATATTCCAGGACACAAATGGTATAGGAAGGATAGAAGGGGAGTGAGATGGGGGAGGAATGAAACTTTTGGTAAGGGATAACACTACGACGGGGGGGGGGGGGGGGGGTGGAACGGAAGCTAATTGGTTGGAACTGAGAAATGAGAAAGGGATGATCACGTTGTTAGTGTTGTACTATAGTCCCGAGTAGTCATCCGGAAATTGTAAAACAATTTTGTGAGGAGGTTTCATTTATGTGTAAGAAAAATAAGGTGTTTATGGTATAGGATTTTCAAGTTCCAAACATAGACTGGAACTATCATAGTGTTAAGAGTTTACATGGAGAAGAATTTAAGTGTGTACAAGAATACTTTCTGATTCAGTATGTACCTACTAGACAAGGTGCAAGAAATGACCGACCCTTTGGAAATAAGGCAGGACAGATGACTGAGGTATCTGTGGGGCAGCACTTTGGAGTCAGCAACCATAATTCTGTTAGTTTCAAAATAGTAATTGAAATGAATAGACAGGATCTAAAACTTGAATTTATAAATTGAAGGAAGACCATTTTTGACAGTATTAGGCAAGAAATTTCAAAAGTTGATTGGGGGCGGATGTTTGCAGTTATATAGGTGGCTAGAAAATGGGAACGCTTAAAAAATGACGGAACGAGAGTACTGAGACAGTATGTTTTTGTTAGGGTGAAATGAAAGTCTGGTAAGTGAAGGCAATTTTGGATGACGGGAGATGTTTAGGCTTTCATTAAGAAAAAGAAGGAAGTATATATCAGATATAGACAGCAGAAATTGAGTGAATCCTTTGAATGGTATGAAGGCAGTAGGTGTATACGTAAGAGGGAAATCAGGAGGGCAAAAAGGCGAAATGAGATAGCTTTGCAAATATAGTTAAAGAGAGTCCAAGGGATTTTATAAATAACTTGAGAACAAAAGACTAACTTGGGTGTGAATAGGGCTCCTCAAAAATCAGCAAGGCAGTCGACATGTGCAACCACAGGAGAGGGAGGAGATATGAAACGCGAATTTTTCATCAGGGTTTACAGTGGAAAAGGACATGGAAGATATAGAATGTGGGGAAATAGATGGTGACATCTTGAAAATGCCCATATTAGAGAGATGGAGAGGTGCTGGATGTCTGAAATGCATAAAGGTTTCTAAATCTCTTGGATCTGATCATGTGTACCTTCTAAATCGGTGGAAAGTTAGCCAAGTGATTGGGCGAATGGGTTCGAATTATGATAAAGATCAGAAGGAATTTCTACTCGTGTTTTTTTACAGGATGGAGTTGCTCATCTGTGGAATTGTTGATCCTAGAAAACAGTGGGAGCTGTGTTACTGATGGCCATGCATCAGAAACTAGCTTTCACGACATAAGATGTAGGAACAGGAGTAAGTCATTCGACCCCTCGATCTTGCTGTGACAACCGATAGGATTGTGGCTGATCACACATTCCTCACATCCACTTTCCTATCTTTTACTATGATTCCTGACTTATGAAGAATCTATCTCACTCACTGTCAAATTTAAACAAGGACTCTGCCCCCAACACACACTCTGTGTGGCATGGAGTTCCAAAAAATCCCAACCCTCTGACAGAAGAAATTCTTCCCCATCTTAGTCTTCAATTAGTGTCCCGATATTCTGAGACTGTCCCCTCTGGTTCTGGAGTCTCCACTGAGGGAGAAACATCCTGTCAGCATTGACCCTATCAGGCCCCTTTCTGTTTCAATGAGATCACCTCTCATTCTTCTGATCGCCAGTGAGTAGAATGTTTTTTTAGATTTCCTACAGTGTGGAAAAAGGACCTTCAGCCCGAACAGTCCACACCAACCATGCAAAGAATATCCCACCCAGACCTACTTCCCTCTGACTGGTGCACATAACATGATGGCTAGTACAATAACCAACCCAGACCAATGCACCTAACACTATAGGCAATTTAACATGGCCAATTCACCTGACTTGCACATCTTTGTAATGTGGGAGGAAACCGGAGCAAACCTACGCAGACAGGAGGAGAATCTGTACACACCACACAGACCGTCACCCGAAGCTGCAAGCGAACCTGAGACCCTGGTGTTGTGAGGCAACAGTGCTACCCACTGTGCCATCGTGCATATTAGGCAATCCCGACGTAGAGGGTATGATCCTAGTGAACCCTGTCAGGCACAGACCAATGAAATGGCCTCTTTCCTTAAAAAGGGGGAGCAAAACTGCTCTCCACGCTCCAGACGTGGTCTCCCAGCATCTTGTACGGTTGCAGTAAGTCTTCCCTGAATTTGGCAGGACACGTTAATAGAGTGTAAAGTAGATATATCAGACAGTTGCACTTATCAGTCAAGGCATCAGTTCAGTTCGATGTTTGCATTGCTATCAAGGTTAAGTTCACGTTAGAGTTGTACAAGTAATCTGCTCCCAAAAATAAAACACACGCATACTTTCCCTCAGTCAAAAATGAAGTTCTGCAACATGATTTTTAAAAATATGCTAAACTTTGCATCCGTCAGAATACCACAGTTTTAGCACATATCAAAATATTCTTTGTGGGGTTACACAATTTGGGACAAAATTTTCTGTTCCCTCAAGCATTTGATTTCTTTCATTAAATTAAGTCATTTCGCAGTTTGCACATACACCTGCAAGAGGAAAAGGATGGCCTTCGAAAAATGAAATAGTGCAGATACCATGCATCTGAACAAAACACAAGATGTGCTGGAGAACCACAGCAAGTATGGCAGCATTGCAGAGATGGAGACAGAAACAGAGTTAATATATATTTTCCACTGATCCTTCTGCAGAGGGAGATTTACCAGAATGTTGTCTTGGTGTGGGAGAGTTTCATTTATAACAAGAGATTTGACAGATTGGAATGGAATGGTGTTTTTCATAAAGCAGAAGAAATTGAGGGACATACTTGAGACCTATACAATTAAGAAAGACGAAGATAGAGTAGATAGGATGAAACTTTATTTATAAAATGCAAGGTTGACTGTATTTTTCTATCTCTCTCTTTCTCTCTCCAGAAAAGTTGCCAAACCTGTTGCGTATCCCCAGACTTTGTGTTTATATCCTGTAATGTTAACTCTGTTTTCTCTCTCTCACACACACACACCACACCAAGACCCCCACCCACCACAATGCTGCCAGACCTGCTAAGATTTCCATGTAATTTCTGCGTTTGTTTCAGACCTTCAGCATCACCAGTTTGTTTGCTTTATCTTAGTGGATATACATTTGTTTATTGTTTGCAACTCTTTGTCCAGTTCTGGTCTTCTTAACTGAGGAAAGATGTTCTGGCTACGGTGGGAGGGCAGCGACGTTTGCCTCAGCTGATTCCGGGATAGCAGGACTTATGGATGAAGGGACATTGGATCGATTGGATTTATATCCACTCGATTTTATATTTTCAAATGAGGGGTGTCTCATAGGAACAGATAAAATTTCAACCGGCAAAGACAGAGCTAAACACAGAGGAGGTTGGGTACGTGTAGGGGTGGGGGGCGGTAAGATCACAACCAAAGTATTGCAATCTGATGGAGACCGGGCAGTACTGAGACAGGGATAAATATCTTCTCCCACTGAGTAGCGAGCCAGCGGAAGTCTTTGCCACAGAATGCGTTGGGACCAGAACATTGAATGGTGTTCGAGAAGGAGTTGTATCAAGTTCTTTGAGGCTGAAACGGGTCATAGGGGACTGAGCTGGATGATCCTATTGAATGGACAGAACGGACCAGTAGGGCCAAATGCCCTACTCCTGCTCCTATGACCTGTGTTTCTCAGGCACAATGACAAATGAAGAACTCTTGGCATAGCATTGTCGCAGAAACACTTGCAGGCAGATCTACAGCAATTCCTCAATAAGAGTGTGACTTAATGTGCTGTAATTATGCTGTAAAAGACAATGTAATGGTTCCGTTTTCAGGTACCAATGGCAAATATTGAAACGTATTTCTCTTTCTTCAGACACGGAAACAGACATTTTACACTGCATTTAACCTTTGCACTGAAAACTATATGTCTTTTCCTTCCTAATATGAGCGTACTGTCGTGAAGGAGGCACGTGAACACTGGGCTGACTCCTGGTTGAAGTGGATGAACTACAGCGGAAATAACTAGAAATAGGGTTACAAAGTTCACACTGAACAGACAGGATTGTTTTTTTTCTGATACATCCCTCCGCAGATCATCGAGTCACAGAGCCATAGACTATGGAAAAAGACACTTCAGTCCAACTCATCCATGCTGGTCTCGTCTCCCAAACTGAACTTATCTTATTTGTCTGCAGTTAGCCGAGATCGATCCAAACCTTGCCTATTCACGTACCTGCTCAAAAGTATCTTGTGCGTAGCACTTTTTCACACCTCTACGTTTTTTTCTGGCAGTTCTTTCCACATATGAACCATTTGATGTGTGAAAAATTTGCCTCTCAAGTCACTTTTAATTTTTTGTCTTCTCACCTTACAATTATGCACTCTAATTCTGATATCACTTACACTGGGGAATAACCTTGGTTTTTCACGTTATTTATGTCCCTCATAATTTTAAAGACCTCTGTAAGGTCACCCCTCAACCTCTCACGCATTAAAAAAAAACAGTTTATCTATCCTCTCCATATAACTCAAATATTCTAGTCCTGGTAACATCCTTGTAAATATTTTCTTCACATTTCTAATTTAATAATATCATTCCTGGAGCAGGGAGACGAGAATGAAATTCAATAATCTAAAAGTGGCCTTTCCAACATCCTGCAGAACAACATGACATCCAACTCCTATACTAAATGATCTGATCAATGAAAATAAGAGTGTTAAGTGCCCTTTTCACCACCCTGCCTACCTGTAGCACAACGTTATGCACATGCACTCTAATGTCTCTCTGCTCAACAGTCGCCAGACACCTACTATTAACTGTTTCTGTCCTACCCGGGCTTGCCTTATTAAAATTCAAAACCTCATATTTATCAAAATCAAACTCCATTCGCCACTTCTCAGCCCATTGGTCCAATTGATCAAGCTTCCTTGAAATCGTTGATAACATTCATTGCTGCCAAGCTTACCACAAATTGGTTTTTACCTCGTTGATTTTATCCCTACTGATAATCCTCTTGCAAGGATGCCTGCCTTGAAGAAGTTTTCCTCTTCTCTCTCCAAGAATCTCAGGGAGTCAATTTTCCACTGAAACTCTCAGGTACTATCTCCCCCACCCACACCCTCCTCTCATTTATCTCGCCACCCTTCAGGCACTCTGCCTGTATTCATGATGGAGGCCGTTTGCCCGAAACGTCGATTTGCCTGCTCCACGGATGCCGCCTGAACCGCTGTGATTTTCCAGCACCACTCTAATCCCGTCAGGAAGCACCACTGTCGCAGCAAACACACGTCTCTTCTGCCTTCAGTAATTACTGAGAAAGCAGGTTAAAAACCCAGGCGAACCCGGGTCAATTCGTAAGTTGGTTCCAAAACTAGGTTCGTGACGAAGTTAGGGGTGTGGTGGTGGTGGTGTGGAGCTGTGTGACCAGAGACCATTGACCAGTGGGGTACTACGTGAAGCAGTACTGGCTCCCGTATTGTTTGCAGTATCCATAAACAGTTTGAATGAGAATGTATGAGAGATGATAAATTTATTTTGTGGAAATACAGGAATGTGTTGCTTTCGAGGAGGATACAGACAAATTGCTGAAATGGGCAGATCCTGCGTTTATCTCAAAAGGGATTCCTTGAACTTTAAAGGATTGAACATCGTCAGATGGGCAAATTGTGTTTAACTTTGATAAAAGGCAGGTGATGTACTTTTGAGGAAGGAATAAGACAAGGGCGTACTCAAGGCAGGATAGTAGGAAGCTCAGAGCGATTTAGCCGTGCTGATCCACATATATCAGAAGCTGCCCATAGAGACTAATCGGGAAGTTAAGAAAGCATACGGTTCGCTTGAACATAAGCTTAATTTTTATCACTTATAAGTGAAAAGCCTGGGGTTTAGAGGGGGATTTGAGGATTGTTTCGCCCAGAGAGATTAAAGCATGGGATTACTCTTGTGAAGGTAGTTGTGGGAGGAACCATTGCAACTTTAAAAAAAAACATCTGGATAAGCCATTCATGATGTAGACCAAAGTGGAGAGGCCAAATGGCCTAGTCTGCCTATTTCTAATGGTCTTACGAAGTGTCTGAACTGCTGTAGATATAAAGTACCTCATGCAGTACAGACCCATTCGGCCGAAGGTCTTCCTCTGCATTGTATGATTCTATGATTTAATGTTCCTTTATCGTTGCTCAGACTTTTTTAGAGAATCTTGCACTTCAAATCGTTAACCAAGCTTCTTTGCAAAATACTATAAACTTTTCCAAATCTGGATGCATCTCAGGTGTTATGTGATAACTCCAGACCATCGTTCTGGGTCAGCAATATTCTCGAACCGATTTTCTTCCACCGAATGAAAGGCAATGTTTGCCAATTTTGGTCAGATTTCTTGAGGTGGTAAACAGTAATCGAGTCGATGTATGGGTTTCAGTGAGACTTTTCATAAGGTGCCACATGACAGACTGACCAAAAAAATAAGAGCGCAGTGGAATATGACCTGCAGGATCGGTAATTGGCCTCAGGGTGTTGGTCGAGAACTGTCAGTTTTTATCTTCTCACTTGTATAGTGAGTAAAGAGCCGAGAAACAAGACAAGTGCAACCATACCTTTGTTGGCAGCATGGAACAGGCTAAGCCCAATGGCCTCCATCCATGCTGTCACCATTGACGAGTCTAAGGATTGGATGGTCATTGCTTATGGATACTAACTATCTTCAGCCAAGCATAAAGGAGAAGAAAATGCATTGGGGCTTTGTCTGAAGTGTGTGGCACTGTATTAAACGTGGAGCAACAATTGTCCTCAGTATCTTTCAGGGACCTCAACGTGAGATCACACTAAATGCAAAATAAGTGTGCTCTTTCCTGTCCTGTAAAATAAATGTTTATAAAATTGTGTAGTCATTGACTTCCACAAGTCCATTGCTTTCCTTGAGACGAGCTACTGAGCTGTTCTGTAGAAACTGTCGAATATTTAACATACAAAGTAGGCAGTAGACTAACATCGTCCTGTTCTCACTGCTGGACAAGGCGAAACTTTTGGATTAGATTAGATTAGATTAGATTACTTACAGTGTGGAAACAGGCCCTTCGGCCCAAGAAGTCCACACCGCCCCGCCGAAGCGCAACCAACCCATACCCCTACATCTACCCCTTACCTAATAATACGGGCAATTTAGCATAGCCAATTCACCTGACCTGCACATCTTTGGACTGTGGGAGGAAACCGGAGCACCCGGAGGAAACCCACGCAGACACGGGGAGAATGTGCAAACTCCACACAGCCAGTCGCCTGAGGCGGGAATTGAACCCGGGTCTCTGGCGCTGTGAGGCAGCAGTGCTAACCACTGTGCCACCCAAATCACTTAATCGTATCAGCAATTTAGATTGTGAAAATCACAGCGATACATGCAACATTGTTATTGGCTGGCTGACTTGGTTTGCGTTTTATCGAAAATGTCTGTATCATAATGCATCCCTTTATCTATTTCCCCACAACTTCTTACTTACGTGATTGTGCAGTGAAGGTTCGCAATCTGCTCTGTGTAAGACCTTCAGACATTGAAGTTTCAATTCAAGACAAATCTGGAACTGCAATTTTAAAAATCAAACCTTTCATCCAGAAACATTGCTGACGATCTCTGGTTTAATAGTGCACCGAAAGTATCTCTCGGTCATCAACTCCCCACACTGTGGATGCACAATAAATAAACGCCAACCAGCAACACAACTTCATGGTATAGTCCCTAAGAATGAGTTTTAGGAATTGCTGTTTACCTGGAGGTTGTGTTTGTTCAAATTTCTTTTCCATCCTGACACGAAATATTCAGCTCTCAATTACCATGGTTTACAAATCATGTACTCAATGCGTCATTATGTGTACATCGAGACTACGCAGCAGCTCCCAGTCTCAGGATTTAAGATTTGGGTATCACATAATCACAGAATCATAGAGTGCAGTGGCAACTGCTCAGCACATCAGGTCTGTCCCAGAAAACTACACGAACTACTGGCACTAATCCCACCATGACGCACTGGGATGTTGACTTTGTTCGTGCTGCCTATGGATAAAACTAATAACTTAATGCCTGCCTGTGGAGAAAAAGAGGGACAGTGACGTTTCGGATCTGCGGAGCTCGGATATCATTTTTTTTAGCAAGCCTGCTTAAAGGTTGTGGTTTGGTATACATAGGAAGGGCCACCACAATTGTGGTCCCACCACAATCAGACTGTTTCGATAATTGTCATGACATATTACAAATGCAGATATGCTGAAATTCACAATGCAATTAGCATTAAGGTATTTAGCTGAATTCCTTTCTTCCTCCAGGCAAATACTTGGAGGACCTAGACGATATAATATTCCCTCCGTAGAAAGCCAAGTGTGACCGGCTTCTTCGAACAAACAGCAGGTATGTTACCGCTGTCAGAGCGGAAAACATCCTTTCCATAGTCACGGAGTGGATTGAGTCAGAGACAAACTGAGCCCAACTCCCAGAAAGATTTGTTCAAACCAAATCAAGCACTACCAAGCAATTTCAAGATTGTGTTTTTTTTCTCCATTCACAATGCATACTATCCCGGATCAAGTCAATTTCATAATTTATAGATTAGATTAGATTAGATTACGTACAGTGTGGAAACAGGCCCTTCGGCCCAACATGTCCACACCGCCCCGCTGAAGCGCAACCCACCCATACCCCTACCCCTACATCTACCCCTTACCTAACACTACGGGCAATTTAGCATGGCCAATTCACCTGACCTGCACATCTTTGGACTGTGGGCAGAAACCGGAGCACCCGGAGGAAACCCACGCAGACACGGGGAGAACGTGCAAACTCCACACAGTCAGTCGCCTGAGGCGGGAAATGAACCCAGGTCTCTGGCGCTGTGAGGCAGCAGTGCTAACCACTGCGCCACCGTGCCGCCCCTATAATTTATAGTGTGCACCATTTTTCAGGAGGGACAGACCGAATCCTCATCTGAAATCGACGCTTGATTACATTAAGCGGCATTTAATAAGGGCATTTATAATATTGCCATCAAGGTCAACAGATAAATCAAGCTGTTATATCTTTTCAACAATCTTATGTTGGGTAAATGTAAAATATGGAGAAAGAAGAAAACTGCTGGCAGACGGGACAAGAATGATCAATGTAAAGGGTGAGTATTGTTCAGCAACTAAGAGGGACAGAATCAATCCTACAACTAATCATTGTTATACACATAGAAACAACGTGTAAATAACGTGAATTCCAAAAAGAAAAACTTTGCCAAAGCCTAACAAACCGAGACAAATCACAAGCATGCCCACAAACACAAACACACAAGTAGTGACTGATTTAAACTGTGTTGCACATACACACTCTCTCTGAAGTAACACATTTTCATGTTTACTAGCCATATCGCATGAACAGACATGTATATTTTGGTGATTACATTTATATATTGACAGAGCTGAAACTGACAGGCATATATTGTTAACTACACTCTGTTATATATCAGAATGAATCCCCTTCAAAGATATCAATGAGATACTCTGCAAACCAACTTTTATTTTGTGTAAAGCAAGTCTAAGGTGCTGTTTCCAAGATGTAAATCAAATGGTCACACCACTAGGCATTAAGTAAGACACATATTAATACTTAGACAACAGTTAAAGTACAAGCAGAAGAAAGGAGAATTGGCTTAACTTTAACTCAGTTGGGAAACTTAACAGAATGATAAGATTATTTAACTGTAGAACAGCAAATGTTCCAATATAATGACTTCCCATAAACACAATCTTGGCAAAGGGAAATTCAGTAAAGTAGCTTGTCTCACATATAATATTTCTCCAGTCCAGACTAAAACAGCACCAACAGAAAATTCTGACAGAAGGAGGATTTCAGCTTTTTGTTGTTCCTGCAAGAAATGAAACTGCTTCCCCAGCCATTTGCAAAGCCCTAACAAATGAGAACAAACCTTACTCTGGTTCTGTGTGAGCCTGACTCCGTTCATTCATGCTGCATTTGTTCGAAGTTTTAACTGTAAAAACCCCAGGGTCTCACAAGCTGCTTAATTTATTAGGTTGGAAGAGATCGCTTTGCTCTTCTGTCTTAAAGCCTCTCTTCAAATAAAAAAGACAAGATTTACCTAATAAAGCCATAATATCGTCACAACTCATAGACAGACATGGCCAGACTTGAAAGGTAGTTGACAATACCCACGTTCACATAGTCACAGGGAGAAATACAACAGGAAGAAATTAACAACTGTACTTACATATTCACACAGCAGAGACTAACAGGGAATGTTGAATAACAAAATGCACTTATTGAAATAACAGAAACTGCCAGGTAGAGACTGATGGGGATAATTATTTCTTTATTGAAAACTAAATTTAAATCCACATTACAGAAACATAAAGCTGTTTGAGTTTATGAATGCATTTAGCAATCAGTCCCTGTCAGTTTCTACTTTGTGGAGATGTGACTGGACCTGTCAGTTTCTGCTCTGTGAATAAGTAAATAGATATACAAGAAACTTGGAGGAACAGCTTGGTAACTACACTCACCATTCACATAACCGAAACTGACAGGCAACGATATACTCAAAACTGCAGAGAGAAAAGAAAGCTAACAGGAACCGCTCGACAGTTGCACTCAAATATTCACAAAACACAATCTCACAGGTACAGTTTGATAAGTGCACTTACACATTTAGCTCGCAGAAACTGACAGATTTACATTGATAACTAAACTCATACCTTGAAAGAGCAGAAAGTGACAGGCATAGGTGAATATCTGTATTCATATTTATGATACTTGGGCATTCACATGACAGAAACTGACAGGAATTGATCAATAACAAAATGTACATATTCACATAGCAGAAGCTGTCAGGTACAGATTTCGAACTATACTCACACATTCACACAGCCTAAACTGATTGGGGCATCTTGGAACTATATCCGGATATTCACCCTCACCCATTCACATACTGTAAACTGATAGGTACATATTGATACTTGGATATTCATATAGTCAAAACAGAAAAGTAGAGAATGATAATTACGTTTAAATATTTACATTGCAGAAACTAACAAGACACAGATTGACAACTACCTTTACATATTCTCATGGTAAAGACTGATTGGGACAGATTGATAACTACACTCACATTCACCCAGCAAGGAACTGACAGTTAGTAAGTGCACTCACATTCATATACCAGAAACTGACAGGTGCAGATCGGTAGTACTACTTTCAGTTTCACATAGTATAAAATGATAAGTGCAGAATAAGAACTTGTCTTTCAGATTCACAGAGCAGAAACTGACAGGGTCGGATTGGTAACTACACTCACACATTTTTGTTGCCGAAACTGACCATTTCAGTTTGAAGCTGTACTCAAAATATTCAGAGAGCAGGGAAAATCTGATTACTCCAGTCATACATTCATCATCAGATGCTGACAGGTCACAGAGTCATAGAGTCATAGAGATGTACGGCATGGAGACAGACCCTCCGGTCCAACTTGATAATTAAATTCACATACTGGCATAGACAAAACTGACACCAATAATTGATAACTACACTCTAATTGCAGAAACGAACAAGTCCAGATTGACAGGTACACACTCATACCTGAAACTGACAAGGATAGATGGATTTCCTGTATTTCCATATTTGCATAGCACAAGGCAGAAATTGAAAGGGGAAATTTGATAAATGCACTCGCACATTCACATTGCAGAGACTCACAAGGACAGATTGATAACAACTCACGCAGTCACATAACAGAAAGTGACAGGTACAGATTGACCACTAAACTCAAATACTCAAATAACAGAAATTGACACGAAGCAACATATAACTACACATATTTATTGCCATCACTGAAACTGACAGAAATAGATTCAAAGTAAATTCACATATTCCATAGCAGAACTGAAGTTACATATCAATACTTAAACTCTTAAAGTCTCACAGAATAATGGACAGTTACGTTTTAATACTTAAACAGACACAATCACAGCAGAAACTGACAGATACAGATTGATTCTTGAATTCACATATTAACATAGTAGATACCGGTAAGGACAGATTGATTACTATATTTGAATATTCACCTGGAAGAGACTGACGTTAATGGATGGATGAATGAACGCACACATTCACGTCTCAGAAACTGATGCATACAGACTGAGTTCTGCATATTCACATAGTGCAATACTAAACTCACACTTCACAGAAACTGACAGGTATGGATTGATTGCCCTTTTTATATATTCGTACATCAGAGACAGACAGGGACAGCTTTATAAGGACATGCTCATTCAAAAAAACACAAACTGGCTGGTAAAATTTGCTAATGACATACGAATAATTATATATCAGATCTGACTGGTAGAGATTGAGAACTACATGCTAACACTGACATTGCAGAAACCGACATTATTAAATTGATGAATAAACTCACTAATCACATAGCAGGAACCAACAATTACATAGGGGTACCTAAAGTGCCACAATCACACTTCAGAAACTGACAAAACTGATTGTGAACTAAACTCGCATATTCACGCAGCAGAATTGACAGATACATAGAACAGTGCAACACACTACAGGTTTTTTTGTACCTCAATATTGTGCCAGCCTTTTATTCTACTCTAAGATCAGACATACCTACATAAACTTCCAGGTACTAACTTCCAACAGTCGCTTAAATGTCCTTAATGTATCTGAATCTCCTACCACCAGTGCATTTGATGCACCCACAATTCTCTGATTAAAGAATCTACCTCTGACAGTCCCTTAAACCTTCAGCTGATTACCTTAAAATGATGCCCCCTCCTGATAGATATTTCTGCTATAGCAAAAAAAAATCTCTGATTATCCACTCTATCTGTGTCTGTCAACAAGTTGTGCAGCTCTATCAAGTCGCCACTCGTCCTTCTTTTCTCCAATGAGAGAGCCCTGGCATCCTCAACCTTTCGTCATAAGACACGCCCTCCAATCCAGGAAGCATCCTATGCCCCCTCTTGAAAATTCCTCATCCTTCCCATAATGAGGCAAACAGAAGAGAACAGGATATTCCAAGTGTTGACTCAGCACAACTCAATAGAGCTGCAGCATAATCTTGAGAACTCATTTCTCCTTCCAATGAAACCCAGCACACCCAACGCCTTCTTACCAACCCTATCAACCTAGCTGGCAACTTTGAGGGATCTATGGGCATGGACCCAAAGACTCCTCTGTTTGTGCATCAAACAGCCTTCCCCCGAAGGTATCGTAATGATACACATATCCATAGCCCCACCTCCTACACGAGCCTTGCACCCAGTCTGTATTCCCAACCTTACTAGCCCATGACAGTGTGGCAGTCTTGAGAATACTACTCTACTCATCCTGCCTTCTAACGATCAAACTCACTCCTATATTCTACTTTCAGGTCCTCCTCCCTTTGCCTACTGATGTCATTGGTACCAATGTGTACCACGACGTCTGACTGCTCTACCTACCACTTAAGAGTCCTTTAGACTCGATCTAAGACATCACTGATCCTGTCACCTGGGAGGCAACATAGTATCCGGGGGTCTTGCTCACAACGACAAAATATCCAGTCTTCCCTCTCATGATTGAATCTCCTCTCACTATTGCTCTCCTTTTCCTCCTCCTTTCCTAATGAGCCATAGAGCCAGGGTCAGTGCCAGGATTCTGACCAGAAACTAACGCCATAACATATTGATACCTAATTTGACATATTCACATTGCAAAAACAGACATGTAAACATTCATAACGACACGCATAACAGAAACATTCAAACACAAATTGAGAGCAAATTTACATGGTCATGAAGTCATAGAGATGTATAGCACAGAAACAGAGCTTTCAATTCTATTCGTCCATGTTGACCAGATAACCTCAATTAATTTAGTCCCATTTGCCAGCATTTGGCCTATATCCCTCTAAATCCTTCCTCTCATATATCAGTTCAGATGTCTTTTAAATGTTGCAATTGTACCAGCCTCCAACACATCGCCTGACAGCTCATTCCATACACATATCAGCCTCTGTGTGAAAAAAAAAGTTGACCCTCAGATGTCTTGCTCGTATGTCCCATTTCAGCTTAAACATATACTGTCTAGTTTTGGACTCAGCTACCCTGACTCTTCACTCTATCCATGCCCCTCATGTTTTTATAAACTTATTTAAGGCTACCACTCAGCCTCTGCTGCCCCAGGGATAATATCCATTGTTTATTCAGACTCACACCCTTTAACCCCAACAGCATCCTTGTTCATTTTTTTCTTAACAATTCCAAGTTTCACAGCATCCTTCCTTTTAGCGATTTTTGAGAAGATTTGTAGCTCAAGTCGATAAGTACGTAAGTTAGCTCAATAAGTTGAAAGGTTAGTTCACAAATGCTCATCACAATAATAAGTAAAATCATCAGTGAGTGTCTCTGGTAAAACGCTGGAGGCATTACCCATCACTCTATTTATAGGGTTTGGTTGCTAAAGGTAGGTGATGTCATTTCCGATTCATTTATTTAAAGGGAAGGTAGATGGGATCTAATTAGATGTGTTTATTGATGGCGTTCTGGTTAGAATGCCATGTCTCTAAGATTTATCGTGCATGTCTTTGATTTGCCTGTCCTAGGATGTGTGTGTTGAGCCAGTCAAAGCAGTGTCCTTCTTTGTCTCTATGCATGGAATCTAGTGGCTATAGTTTTTGGTTGTGCTGCGTCTGCTTTCTTAGATTTATTTCTGAAGAATCAGCGGATGTGCTCATTGTGTACCCATTTTTCTTGATAACGTTGCATAAATTTTTTTTGCTGCTGTTTACAGTTCTTGGGTGCTGCAGTGTGATGAAGCTCGTTGAAATAATTACTTGATGCAACGTTTGTGGGTGTTTCGATTAATGCTTCTGAAGTTAAGTATTTAGTCTGCTTTTGTTTCTTTTTTTCTGTAGATGATGGTTCGAAGCTGTTGGTTAACTGCAATAATTCCCTCAGACAAGGGGCGCAAGACCATTATTTTAAACAAATCAGACTATCTTAAAACGGCAAATGCTCTCCTTGCACATACTGACACTTGCCAGCAGGTGGCGATGGACCTGACTCCACAACTACAAAACAGAATTTCATCCTTTCTAACAGGACTTTAAAAATCAGAAGAATTAAACATGACAGACTTCCAAACTATGAAACCGGATGGATCTAACACACCATGCTTCTATGTCAGGGGCACTTCTCAGACCCATGGTCTCCCTACTTGGTACACCGACATACAGATTAGCCAAGGAACTCCCTCAAAAACTGAAATACCTTATTGAAGATTCACGCCCTTCCATTCACTCCACCCAAGAATTCCTGAACACCATCAAAGTCACAAAGATAGAAGAGGATGGAATAATGGTCTCCTTTGATGTTGCAGCCCTTTTCAAATCAATTAACCTGGCCAAAGAAAAACTGACATCACCTGTAGGAAAACGAGGACCACAAACATCAGACACCATCAACTTCATCAGCAAAGCCAACATTCTCAAGCTAGTGGACGTTTGCCTCACGACCCACTTCACATTCAAGAACAAAACCTCCAATCAAGTCAACGGAACACCCATAGGATCACCAATATAAGGGCTCATAGCAGAAGCAGTAATACAGAGACTTGAACAAGCTGCCCTCCCATCTATCCAACCCAAACCTTGGGTCTATAATGTGGATGACACCTTTGTCATCACAACACAGAACAAATTACAGGAAACATTCAACACCACCAACAATATCCTGGCAGGCATAAAATTCATAAAAGAAGAGGAGAACGAGAACAGACTCCCATTCCTCGGCGTGACAGATGGAATAGAGAGCTTCAAACCAGCGTCTACAGAAAAACAACACAGACGGACCGACTACTTAACTTCAGAAGCAATCATCCCAAAATTCGCAAATGAAGCTGCATCAAGACATTAATTCAACGAGCTACATCGCACTGCAGCACCCAAGAATTACAAACATCAGAAGAAAAAAATTCTATATACCGTTTTCAAGAAAAACTGGTACCCAATAAACACAATCACTACACAACCAAAACCCACAGCCACATTAGCTTACACCAAAGCTATATCAGAAATGACTTCGAGACGATTCAGGCCCGTTGGCATCAAACCACAGACCACAAACCTACGAACACGCTTAAGCAGCGACTAAAACTTAAAGGATCCATTAGATACTCCCAACAAAACGAACGTCATTTACAGGATATCACGAAAGAACTGTAAAAAAAAACATTACATCGGAAAAAATAAGCAGGAAACCTAGCACCAGGATGCATGAACATCAGTTAGCCACCAAAAGACATGACCGACGATCACCAGTTTCCATACGTACAGTTAAAGGACACCACTTTGACTGTAGCAACACACATATCCTACGACAGGCGAAACAGATACACACATGAGAATTCTTAGAGGCATAGCATTCTCACCAGAACTCCATTAATAAACACATCGATTTAGATCCCATCCAACTTCCCTTAGAAAAAGGAACCACAAATTACATCAGTCAACTTCAGAAGAAGACCTTTAAATAGATAGGCAGGACATACTACCAGCACTTCACCAGATACTGCCACTTATGATGTTACCTAGTCATGGTGATGAGACATCTGAAAAAATACGTTCCAGCTCAGCGAACTACCTTAGATACTTACATCTTTCCGATATCAGAGAGACCAGAATTTAATGCAAGACTTTAAATGTAGACTCACACATCTCCTGTGCAGCCACAACATGGCATCCTGTACTCAGTGCACTGACTAATGATGACAAGTGTTCCAAACGACTTCTTCACTACCCTGTCTACATGCGACTCTACTTACCTGCATTATGAATCTGTAACCCGAGTTCCCTTTCTTTGGCAATACTCACCATTCAGTGTTTCAATCCTGCCCTGATTTGTCTTCCCAAATGCAGCACCTCACATTTCTCTAAATTATGCTTCATTGGTCCATCTGACCAAGGTATAATTGTACTTTGACGCAACCTTTCCCAATATCAGTTGCAACACCAATTTTGGTGTCACCTTCAAACATACTTCCATTATTCACGTCCCAATGATTTATATAAATGGCACACCACTGCTCAGTCTGAAAGAAACACTCCACCAGCAGCCTCTCTCTCTGACTGACAAACTAACTTTGCATCCAAATGGGTATTTCTCGCTCCCTGTTTTCTGCGTGATCTAACTTTGCTAATCGGACTGCCAAACCCACATAGTCACAAATTCAAAATTGACAGGCAGGGAATGGTAACCACATTCACTCATTCAGTTTGCACAACTGACAGTTGCAGAGGGACAACTTCAGTCAAAAATGGAGACACCAACTGACATGAACAGCTCGAAAACTGAACTTGGATTTTCATATTACACATAGAGATTGGTAACTAAACTCACGCAATCACAAATGTGAAATATTCGAGACGTACGTATTGATATCTGCAGTCATACTTTTGCAATGCAGTAATTGGCAGGGACAGATTGACAATGCTCACGTGATCGCATGACAGTAACTGACAGAATCAGACAGATAACTGTCCTCACTGATTTACATTGCACCAACTGACACGAACAGGTTGATAACGGCTCTCCAATATTCACATAGCAGAAATGAACATGAACAGATTGATAACTAGACTCACATTGACACAACAGAGGCTGATGGGCAAAGTCCCATAAATGCAGTCAAGTATTCACATAGTAGAAACTAACATAGACCCATTTGCAAATACATTTATACATTCACACAGCAGAGAATGACAGGTACAGATTGATAGCTGCACTCGCACATTCACATTGCTGAAAGAGAGAGAGATAGATCACCCAGTGGAATCAGACACAGAGATAGGGAGAATGTGCAAGCTCCACGCAGGGAGCTTGGGCAAGCTCCACGTCACCCAAGGGTGGATTCCACGCCCGGTCCCTGGCACTATCAGGCAGCAGTGCTAACCACTGAACCACCGTGGACACCCAATTTAAAAACAGGGGTAAGGAAAAGACAGGGAAATATAGACCAGTGAGCCTGACGTCACTGGTGGGTAAGTTGTTGCGGAAAGTTCTGAGGGACTGGTTTTACAGGAATTTGAAACTCACTTCCAAGTCACTCCAGTCCTCGATTCCAGACCATGCCAAGCACTCATCTCCTGGCCTTGCTGGGCACTCACCTGCTCCAGTCCCCAACTGGGTTCATCTCCCTCAGCTTTCACATGGACAAGACTTCCGACTAATGCTCAGACCATAAACCAGTTCAAGCTCTGATCTCTCCCATTCCTCGACTGGCCTTCGCCCCTTAACTTCTCTGTTGACATTTAACATCTACCATCTGACAGAACCTAAGGTCTCTCTGGAGTTGAAGAACCTACAAAGCACTTTCAACAAACATCACCCTGCAATTAATTTCCAGGCCTGGCCTCTGAAACAAATAATAATTTTTAAAACTGAAAAAAACTATTCACAGTCCAAATGTTGCTTTTAGCTCTCAAATCAGTTTTACATCTGAAATGTATAAATATTTGCTCAGTAAAGCTATTAATGGAGATGACTAAAAGGCAGGTATGCAGAGTTTGGTCACAAGTCAGCCATGATCTCATTCAACGGTGGAACAGGCTCGAGGTGCTGAATGTCCTCCTGTTTCTTTGTTCCTCTAAGTTTCAAGCCAAAAGTGATACAAGGAATTAAAAATCAGCAAAGGTTCTAACATGATAGATTTTGTTGCATCTCAATCTTTCAATATTTTTCGGTTCTGGTGGTTTCATTCTATTCTGTATAAAATAGAACTAGTGAAAAGCTTTTAATTTGGAATTGTAGCCTTTTTTAACAAAAAAATTGATGTGGGCCATTTTTCAACTGCATCATCTTCACAGTTCCAATCTGGGTCAATTTGCAAATAGTTATTTTGATCACTGATATTTTGCAGTTCAGCTGCACAGCAAAAATACATAAACGGTTAGAAAATGATGTGGCATTTGCAGCTGTGAACTTGAATGGCTATCATGTAACACCTTATGATTGTCCAGCTTCACACATTCACTTTTGATTCTCAGAGGCAGCGTGTTCAAGGCCATACTGACACTGCATGCTATTGACACTCATTCAACTATTGACTTTTGTAGTGAATAATGATATAGATACACATTTGTTCCACGTTTGATTCTGTTGTGACAGGGAAGATATAAGGTAGAGATATGCACATGCTCTGGAGCGAATGTGCTTTCAATATTTAAACTTCAGCTGACAAGTCAACCACAGCCACAATATCACAAACTACCTAGAAATTGCATTGCACAGCTAGAAATAAAAGTCAGAGTTCTGTTAAAAATAGTTCAAATGTGGTGCTGGAAAAGCACAACATCCGAGGAGCGGGAGAGTCGACGTTTCAGGTATAAGCTCTTCATCTGGAATGTTGGGGTAGATGAAGGTGAGAGATCAATAGGAGGGTAGGACGGAAGGTAGCTGAGGAGGCAATAGGTAGATGGGGTGATAATGATAGTTTGGAGAGGAGGATGCGGCGGGTAGGTAGGAAGGAAAATTGGCAGGTAGGGTAACTCAAGAGTGCACTGCCAAGTTGAAGGATTTGATCTGGATAGAGGTGGGAGAATAGAAAAACGATGATGTCGGTGTTGAAGAGCCCCAAGGCAGAAGATGAGGCGTTCTTCCTCCAATCATCAGTATTCCCTATGCTAACTTGCCCACATCACACCCCCACATTTCTGAAGAAGGGCTTATGCCTGAAATAGTAATTCTCCTGCTTCTCGGATGCTGCAGAAACGCTGTGCTTTTCCAGCGCCAGACATTTCAACTCTGATCTTCAGCATCTGCAGCCCTCACTTTCTCTCTTTTAAAGGTAACATATTCTGTGCAATGTTCGGCTGCTTAAAATTTCGTTATTTCACACGTTTCAAAAGAAAGTATTAAGGTTAACTTAAGTGCTCCTTCGGCTGATCATTATGTCATTATCTTGTGAACTTAATTTGCCATGGGGGAATAGCATAAGACCACAGGAAATAGACTTCGCTCGCACAACAGTTCCTCCATTCCAGGGTTCAGCTGAGTAAACCTTCTCTGAACTGACTCTAATGAAACAACATATATCCTTAAGTAATAAGAGCAAAACTGCTTGCAGTACTCCCTTGCACTGCCAACCTCAAGTCCCTTTGTTCTGCAGCTTTTTGCACTTCATAACCCATGCTGTTCAGTCACGCATAGAATCAGATTACTGATCATCTTCAAGCATTTTGATTTGGGACACAATAGAATTCACAACATCAACTGCGAGAGAAAGACAACACATTGAGTTTGGAGACACAAAAGACGAGAGAACTGAAGCCAACCAACTCTCGACCACATTCGTAAGTTCATTAGATTTAGTAGCAGAATTAGGCCATTTGACCTATCATGTCAGGTCCGCCATTTGGTCATGGTGGGTATGCTCCTCGCTCCCATTTTCCTGCCTTCTCTCTATATCCTTTCAAGCAATTACCAATTAAAAATCTGTCGAACTCCTCAATGAATTTGCTTTCTGTCCCAACATCCACCAGACTTTGAGGCAGCAAATTCCATAGATTCACAACCCTTTGGGAGAAATAGTTTCTCCTCAATTCTGTTTAAACTTGTTAGCCCGTATCCTAAAGCTTTGACCTCTCATCCTATAAAGCTCCAGAAGAAGAAGCACCCGCTCCACATCTGTTCAGGGTTGAAACAGTGGCTTAGTGGTAAGCATTGCTGCCTCATAGTGCCAGGAATGCAGGTTCGATTCCAGCCTCAGGTGACCGTCTCTGTGGAGTTTACACATTCTCCCTGTGTCTGCGTGGGTTTTCTCTGGGTGCTCTGGTTTCCTCTAACAATCCAAAGATGCACAGGTTAGGACAAATGGCCATGATAATTTGTCCATAGTGTTCAGGCATACATAGCTTAGTCAGGTGTAAATGTAGTAAGGTGGGTTACTCTTCAGAAATATGATATGAACCTGTTGGATCAACTTGCCTGTTTCCGCACTGTAGAGATTCTGTGATATTATCCACACCACTTATCATCTTGAGTAGTTCAATTTGATCTCCCCTCATTCTTCTAAATTCCAGAGAGTATGAGGCTAAACTGTTCAATCTCTCTTCATATAACAAACAACTCATCTCTGGGATGAATCTAATGAACTTTCTCTGAACTGCCTTCAATTCCATTGCATATTTCCTCAAATATGGGGACCAAAACTGTGCACATTACTCCAGGTGTGGTCTCACCAATGCCTTGCATAATTGCAACCATACTTTCTTACTTTTATATTCTATTCCCTTAGCTATAAAAAGCCAACTAACCATTCGCCTACTTTTATTATCTCCTGCAACTAGATCAGATTACTTACAGTGTGGAAACACGCCCTTCGGCCCAACAAGTCCAAACCGTCCCGCCAAAGTGCAACTCACCCATACCCCTACATTTACTCCTTACCAACACTACGGGCAATTTAGCATGGCCAATTCACCTGACCTGCACATCTTTGTGACTGTGGGAGGAAACCGGAGCACGTGGAGAACGTGCAAAGTCCACACAGTCAGTCGTCTGAGGCGGGAATTGAACCCGGGTCACTGGCGCTGTGAGGCAGCAGTGCTAACCACCGTGCCACCGTGCCACTGCATGCCAGTTTTTTGTTTCTCATGAACAAGGACAACTAGATCCCTGTACATTGGAGCACTCTGAAGTCTCTCCCCTTTTAAACAATTGGTCGCCTTCCCATTTTTCTGACAAAAATCCTTGACTTCACACTTATCTACGCTAAACTCCATCTGCCACATTCTAGACCACTCTCCCGTATCTGTATCCAATTGTAAGGTGCTTATCCCCTCATCACAATTTACCATCCTACCTATTTTTGCATCATCTGTAATTATGGTGATGGACTTATATCACAGTATCCACGTTGATAATCGAGATTGCAAATAACTGAGGTCTAAGAACCGAACCCTGTGGCACCCCACTATTTACTTCTTGCCAACCAGAAAATAAATTGTTTATCCTGACTCTTTGTCTACTGACCATTAGACTGTCTTTTATCCAAGCTAATAAAATACCCCAATCTCATCTAATCAAACCTTGCGAATTACCTTTTTGTGCAGCACCTCAGTAAATGCCTTCCAGAAATCCAGATATAGTACATGTACAGGATCCACATTATTCACTTTGCTTGTTAAATCTTCGAACATGTAGCCTCTGAAAAGCTACGAAGTGAAATTGAGTAAGTTCTCACTTCCTAACTATACGTTGCGGCCATACATTATAATGCAGACTCTCGACACAATAAAGGGGTGCAGTCTTGTAATACTGAGAGGTCCAAGAATATCTTCTCACAGAAGACAGCCAATATCTGGAATTTGAATACCCAGAGGGTTGTAGAAGATGGCTGACTCAAAACATTTAGCTAACTGAGAGTTGAGGCCTGTAGAGTTGGCAACACGGAGGACCGTGACAGATTAGCCGTGGTTTTCTCGAATGGCTCATCGTCCCAACTTGGGAAATATATCCTTCATTCATTCAGTGTCACTGGGTCAAAATCCTGGAATTATCTCCCCAGGGATATTATGGGTCAACATATAGCACTTGCACTGCAGCGATTCGAGAAGGCAAATCATCACCACATTCTCAATGGGGCATCTAGGGAAGGGCAATAAATGCTGGCTCCAGGAAGGACACCCATATCCCATGAGTGAACAATGGAAAGATGGAAGGGGATGGCCCACTCCTACTCCTATCTCTTGAGTACAAACATCATGTGCTGTATAATACCTACATTACGTGCTCTTAAGACTGGTTTCATGCCACCTCTGAATCTTTCGGGACCAAGGTATTATACATACGTGATGGTCTACTGGTGATATTGATAGACTACTAACGCAAAACGTCAGCTATCATTTTGAGGAGCTGTATTCAAATCCTGCCAAAGCAGATGATTAGATTAGATTACTTACAGTGTGGAAACAGGCCCTTCGGCCTAATAAGTCCACACTGCCCCGCCGAAGCGCAACCCACCCATCTACCCCTTGCCTAACACTACGGGTAATTTACTATGGCCAATCCACCTGACCTGCACATCTTTGGACTGTGGGAGGAAACCGGAGCACCCGGAGGAAACCCACGCAGACACGGGAAGAACTCCACGCAGTCAGTCGCCTGAGGCGGGAATTGAACCCAAGTCTCTGGCGCTGCGAGGCAGCAGTGCTAACCACTGTGCCACCATGCCGCCCACAGATGGTGGAATTTGAGCACTATTTGCGGAAAATAAATATCCTGCTGCAATTAACAATCGATTGATGATCATGAAACCATCGTCGATTCTTAGAAAAACCCATCTGACTTCCTAATGTTCATCAGGGAAGGAAATCTGTCATCGTCATGGTCTGGCCTAAATGAGACTCCAGGAATGCAGCAATGTGTTTGACTGTCACCTACCCTCTGAAATGTCTAGCAACCCCCTCAGTTCGAGCGAAGTTAAGAGTGGGCACTGCATGTTGGTCACTCAAGTCACACAGGTAAATTAGAAAAAAGAATGGTTGCTGCAGATTTGTTGAATTCCGTCCAGTTTATTCCAAAAACTTGTCCTAAAGAGTCAGTATAACAAAACTGTCCAGACTGTCAAGCAGTTTCTGAAGGTCGTGCAAGGACTAGATATATGTATAGAGAAATAATTATTTGAAATATGAACCTTATCTGCTGTGACTCAAAGATTCAACAAATCATAGTGGCATCACAGCTGTGATCATCGTTGGTCTTATAACTTGTTTCTGAAGTTGTAGCTGATACTCCAGTGACACAAATGGGCACCAAGAAGCAGAAAATGCCCATCTGCAGGGCGTGGAGCAGTTTGCTATAGAACTGAGAGCAGGAGAAGCAGATACATTATTGTACCATTCAAAGCCTGCAAGAAAGCCAGACATCACTCTCCCATCCCCTCCATTTAGACAAAGAATGACAGTCAACTCCCCTGCAAAGTGCTTCTCAAGTGTTGCATTGATCCAGACGATTGGGAAGCATTCCATCACACTCCTGACTTGTGCCTTATCGATAATGCGGAGACATTGGGGAGTCAGGAATTGAGTTATGTGCTGCAGTATTCCCAGCCTCTGACGTGATCTTGTTGCCACAGCATTTATATTGATTCAGTTTAACTGAGGATGGACAGAGTGGGATTCAGTGATGGTGATAATACTGAATATCAAGGAACAATGGCTAGATTCTCATTCAATGTTGATTGTGTGTGGGCGGGCGGGGGGGAGATGGGCTATTGAGTAATGGTCATAGTATTGAATGTCAAGGAGTGATAGTTAGATTACCTTTCAGTGGTAACCTCCAGAATATTGATAGTGGTGATGGGGGGTAGGGGGTAGAGGTGTGGGGGGTCGGGATTTACCGATGATGATAGCACCAAATGTCAACGAGTGATGGTTAGAATCTCTTGCCAAGATAGAATTGAATCAGGGAAAGTTCCCAAGTAAACAGTTAAAAATAATTTCAATACAGAAGAGCAACACTAAAATCACCAACGTAGCTGAAGGTCAAAGAGGCTCGATTGGATGTACGGAGAAGTGCTTATTGTTAACGGTGTGATTGGCTGCCAAATGTTCAGAATAAAGCGCAGAAAGAAAACGATGAATTAAGCTATGTTTGACCATTTCTACCATCATGACCAAACTGGTGAACTACAATGAGTTTGATTGGCCGCTAATTCACTGTTGCATAAAGGGAAGGTTCCCTCCTCCAATGTTGTCCGGAGATTGTGCATAAATCTGTAGCATCTACCGTATCATATGCATACTCCATCTGGAAGAGAAATAAACGTTTGATACTGGTGAATAACATTGCCCAATGAAGTGGTCTGTCATTTCACTTGTCTCTCCTCTCCCCGCTCCCATCACCCATCCTTATCTTCATGTTATACATACTGGGGCTTTCCCATAGATGGCATGCATATTGAACGACATAAAAGTCCATTGGAACTTAGACAGTAGGAGTAGGAGAAGGCCATTCAGCCCTGCGAGCCTGCTCACTCATTCATTACTGTCACTATTGATCACTCTATGTGCTTGGCTCTGGCTCTTTGGTCATTAAGGGATTGTCAAGAAATGAACAGTACAGGAAACCCATGAATAAATATTTGGAATGTTCCACATTTCACCACCCCCACCACCTAATACCATTTGATTCCCTTTAACCTTTAGCACTCTATCTAACACCTTCTTGAAGTCATAGAATGTATTGACCTCAACCGCATTCTGTGCCAGAGAGTCCAACAGGCTCCCAACTCTTTCGGTGAAGACATTTCTCCTCATCTCAGTCTTAGCCCATCCCCTTTAGACAGCGGCCCAGTTGGTCTGGACTGTATCCCAATCACTAGGAACTTCCTTCCTAGGTTTAAACTGTGTACACCTGTTAGGATATTATACGGTTTCAGTGAGATTCCCATTCATTCTGCTAAACTCCAGTGAATATAATCCCAATTGATCTACTCTGTCTTCATACGTCAGTCCTACCATCCCATGAATGAGCCTTGTAAACCTTTGCTGCACTCCCTACTAAGATAGACCTTTCTTCCTTTGGTAAGGCGACTATAACTGCATACAAAGTACTCCAGGGTATAGTCTCACCATGTACATTTGGAGCAAGGTATTCCTGCTGCTAGACTCAAATCCTCTCACTATGGAGACCAACATACCAACTGCCTTCTTCACCATCAGCTGCTCCTGCAAAGCTGACTTTCAGTGACTGGTGTATATGGGACACTCAGGTCTCACTGAACATCCTCCATCTCAATAAACAACCATTACAATAATAATATGTCTTCCCACTTTAGCTATCCAACCTCGTGTGGGTGAAGCATAAAACCTAGTGTCATTATTGCTAGACCAGTAATCTGGGCGTCTGGGTTCAATCCTCACTATAGTACATAATGTACATATAGCACATAATGTACATGTAGTACATATGGAACTTGATTCCAGTTTCTACAAAAAAAACGCAATCTGGATTTACGTGTCTTAATGATGGCCATGAAACTGGCTCACTAATATCCTTTAGGGAAGGGAGCTGCTATCCTTTTCTGGTCTGACCTACGTGTGACTCCAGACCCACAGAAATGTGGGCTGATTTCCAGCTGCCGTCAGGGCAATTATTGGTGAGGGAAAAAAAATACTGCGCCTAAACAGTGATGCCCAAGTTCCATGAACGAAAAAACAAAACGTAATAAACACATCAAAATAAGTTTAGTACCATAAAAACATAGAATGCTAAAACCGTTTTGCAGTCAAATAATTTTCCCCTTTGGGACTATCTTGTTTGCACAGACTGAAGGGAGAGCAATTTTGTCTCATTCCACTTTGCAGTTTGCCTTCAGCAGACTTAAAGAATATGGCATATCAAGTGCCTCTCAGATGATCTTTTTAAACTGCTTTAGTTTTTGGAAGGAAATCATTGCTCATCCAGAGTCATGAAGCACGAAATTAGACCCTTCAGTCCAACTGGTCCAGGCTGACCAGGTTTTGCAAGCAAAACTAGAACCAGTTGTTTGCGATAGGTCCATATCCCTCTCAATCCTCTCTGCACATGTACTTTTCCAGATGTATTAAATGTTGTATTTATTCTCACCTCCTCCTCTGGTACCCTCTGCGCGAAAAGCTGCCTCTCTGGTCCCTTTTAATTCTTGCTTCTCTCACCTTAAGGCTATGCCCTCTGGTTTTAGACTCCCATACTCTGGGGGAAAAAGACCTTGTCTACTCAGCTTATCTCCCTCACTGCTGATCTGATAAACCCCTCTATGGTCATCACTTCAACCTCCAATTCTGCTTGCAACTCAAACCTTCCAGTTTATGTAACTCGCTTAGAAGTCTTTTCTTCACACTTCCCAGATTAAATAGATCATTTCTGTAGCACGGAACCAGAATTATACGTGGTACTCTTACTGTGACCTTACCAATGTCTTACAGTATGTACCATACTTTTACACACTGTGGTTCTCTCTTTCTCTCCCCCCCGCCCCCCCCCACCCCCACCCCTCTCTCTCTCTCTCTCTCTCTCTCTTTCTCTCTCTTTGTTATGCTACAATCAGATCAACTGCTAGATTATTAGATTGTGGAATATGACGGAAGGGCCGAGTGATTTCCCTATTGCCCTTTGTTTCTTGTTTGTATGTTTGTATCATTATGATGTTTAATTTTCAACCATACTTCATGAAATTGTAACTTGTCTTACAGAGCACTGTAAACAAATCCCAGTCCATCACTCAAACCAGCCTTCCAACTATTGACTCCATCGATGCTTCCAACTGCCTCAAGGTAAAGCAGCCAAGAGAAGCAAAGACCCTTCCTACCCGGCTTATACTTTCCTTCACATTCATCCGTCGGGCTGAAGATATAAAGTTTGCAAACACATACGAATACGTTCAAGAACAGCTTCTTCTCCCGTATTATTAGGTTTTCAAAAGAACCTTTCAAATATTGAAGTTGATCTCTCTCTGTACCTTCTCTGTAGGTGTAATAGTATATTTAGCATTTTTGTTCCGTTACCCTGATCTGTTTATGTAAGATATGAGCTGCCTGTATGCCGCACAAAACAATGCTTTTCACTGTATCACAGTACACGGTACCATGATAAAGGAAATCAAATCAAATCAAATCACTTTTAAAACTTGCGTCACAATATACCAGAATTCATTTGTTTTCATAATTAGAGGATAACAATGATTATTTTTGGTGATCGTCATTGGAGCATCATTTATTGAATAAAATTGCATCTTATGTTTCACTTTAATCACAACACCTAATATTTCTTCGAAGTTAAATGAAGGAACACCACAAATGAATGTCCACAATCATTTGTTCACTGTTGAAGAAAAGACAAGATGTATCTGTGAAAGATGCAGAACAATCAGAGTCATAGATTCATAGAGATGTACAGCATGGAAACAGACCCTTCGGTCCAACCCGTCCATGCCGACCAGTTATCCCAGTCCAATCTAGTCCCACGTGCCAGCAGCCGGCCCATATCATTCCAAACACTTCCTATTCATATAACCATCCAAATGCCTCTTAAATGTTGCAATTATACCACCCTCCACCACTGCCTCTGGCAGCTCATTCCATACACGTATCACCCTCCACGTGAAAAAGTTGACCCTTAGGCCTCTTTTATATCTTTCCCTTCTCACAGTAAATTTATGCCCTCTAGTTCTGGACTCCCAGACCCCAGGGAAAAGATTTTGCTTAGTTACCCTACCCATGCAACACATAATTTTGTAACCTTCTGAAAAGTCACTCCCCAGCCTCCGACGTTCCAGGGAAAACTGCCCCAGCCTGTTCAGCCTCTCCCTATAGCTCAAATCCTCCAACCCTGGCAACATCCTTGTAAATCTTTTCTGAACTCTTTCAAGTTTCACAACATGTTTCCGAGAGGAAGAAGACCAGAATTGCACGCAATATTCCAACAGTGGCCTAACCAATGTCCTGTACAGCCGCAACATGACCTCCCAACTCCTGTACTCAATTCTGTGACCAATAAAATAAAGCATACCAAATGCCTTCTTCACTATCCTAGCTACCTGCGACTCCACTTTCTAGGAGCTATGAACCTGCACTCCAAGGTATCTTTGTTCAGCAACACTCCCTAGGACCTTACCATTAATTGTATAAGTCCTCCTAAGATTTGCTTTCCCAAAATGCAGCAACTCGCATTTTTCTGAATTAAACTCCATCTGTCACTTTTCAGCCCATTGGCCCATCTGGTCCAGATCCTGTTGTAATCTGAGGTAACCTCTCTTCGCTGTCCACTACACCTCCAATTTTGGTATCATGTGCAAATTTACTAACTGTGACTCTTCTGCTCGCATCCAAATCATTTATTTAAGTGACAAAAAGTAGAGGACCCAGCACTGATCCTTGTGGCACTCCACTGGTCACAGGCCTCCAGTCTGAAAAACAACCCTCCACCACCACCCTCTGTCTTCTATATTTGAGTCAGTTCTGTATCCGAATGGCTAGTTCTCCCTGTATTCCATGAGATCTAACCTTGCTAATCAGTCTCCGATGGGGAACCTTGTCGAACGCCTGACTGAAGTCCATATAGATCACATCAACTGCTCTGCCCTCATTAATCCTCTTAGTTACTTCTTTAGAAAACGCAATCAGGTTTGTGAGACATGATTTCCCATGCACAAAGCTTTGTTGACTATCCCAAATCAGTCCTTGCCTTTCCAAATACATGTGCATCCTGTCCCTCAGGATTCCCTCCAACAACTTGCCCACCACCCAGGTCAGGCTCGCCAGTCTATAGTTCCCTATCTTGTCCTTATCGCCCTTCCTAATCAGTGGCACAGTAGATGGCATAAATTGCAATTTAGATGGAGCATTATCTCATCTGACCCTTAGAATCGGCAATACCATTTAATTACATCACGGAATGTCTTGGTACATCATTTCCACTTTCCTGCCTGCACCCTGTGAAATTTTATAAAGGAATAGAAAATACTGCCAAGACAAATTAGCTTACATCTTCGGGGACAGTTCCAGTTATTGTATCCCAGCCGATCATTGTATCTGAAAAATATGAGTATATATGTAAAGAAAAAAGATATAGATCCATGCACATTAAATATTATTCCTCAGCCTGATACCTCTAACGTAAGAAACAATTACAGGTGTCAGGTTTACAAGATGCACAAGTGGCAGCTTAACTGACTTATTCACCACAATTGATCTTGATTTTAGATTTGACGTATCATAAAAGTTGTATACAGCGTCGGGTAAGCCACACAGGTAGAGTATGCAGTTGGGATCAGGGGATATTTACAAGGATGTTGCCAGTGTTGGCGGATTTGAGCTATAGGGAGAGGCTGAACAGGCTTGGTTTGTTTTTTCTGGAGCATCGGAGGCTGAGAGGTGACCTTATAGAGTTTTACAAAATTATAAGGGGCATGGATAAGGTAAATAATCAAAGTCTTTTCCCTGGGGTCGGGGAGTCCAGAACTAGAGGGGATAGACTTAGTGTGAGAGGGGAAAGATATGAAAGAGAATACAGGGCAACTTTTTCACACAGATGGTGGTATGCGTATGGGATGAGCTGCCGGAGGAAGTGGCGGGGGCTGGTACAATTGCAACATTTAAGAGGCATTTGAACGGGTATATGAATAGGAAGTGGTTTGGAGCGATATGGGCCGGCTGCTGGCAGGTGTGACTAGATTGGGTTGGGATATCTGGTCGGCATGGACGTGCTGGACCGAAGGGTGTGTTTCCATGCTCTACCCCTCTATGACTCTATGGCTCTATTTGAGGGAGGTAATGATTGCATTGGATGGGGTGCAGAAGAGACTTAAGAGGATGTTGTCTGGAGTCAGAGAGTGTTAATTGTGAAGAGAGATTAGGCACACTGAGATAAAAACAGAAATTACTGGAGCAACTCAACAAATCCAGTCTTGAAAAAGACGACTGGACTTGAAACGTTAAATCTGTTTCCCTTTCTCTTTCTCTCCACAGATGCTGCCAGACCTGCCAAGTGTCTTCAGCTCATTCTGCTTTTATTTCAGATATTCAGCAGGTCTTATTTTATTAGATAGACTGGTGTTGTTTCCTTAGAGAAGAGGAGATGGGTTGGGGGGCATGGTTGTGATTGAAAAGACAATGAGGGCCATAGATAAGGTAGCCTGGAAGAAAATGTCTTCCCTTGATTAGGGATCAAGGACGAAGGAGCAAGGGGCAGAGATTGAAGGTAAAAGGCAGTTGGTTTGGAGGGGAGATGAGGATAAACGGTGCCAATCTGAGAGTGATTTGGTATCTGGAACCCTCTGACTGTGGGAGAAGCAGAAACTAGACATGACATTGAAGAAGGATTTAGACATGCATTTGCAATGCCAAGGCTATGGGCCCAAGTGCAGGGGAATTGTGATTAGAGAATAATGAGGTGGCTGCTTTTGATGGTTGCACTCCAAATGGGCTGAATGGTCTGTTGCTGTGCTGTAGACCTTTATTATTCAAGCCACAGTTAGGAATGTAGAATTGATGTTAAATTTATATCGGGCACTATTCTAGTGAAAACCAAAGGAAGCAATCATGGAACTTGTTGATTGTTTCTGGCAATTTATATGTATGCATGTACTATTTCCACCTTATCCCCAATGGATATTATAATCTCTAAATAGAGACATTTTACGTATGTCACTAGAAATTAGTTTCTCCTGAACTGAAATGGCAATAACCTATGTAAGGCTTTGATTGGACAAAGAATATTATGAATAGAAAAGTGACTTGTGAAGAGGACGTTAGGAGCTTATGAAGGGATAGAGAAAATAAGTGAGTGGGTAAACGTGGCGAATGGAGGGCAATGTGGAAAAGTGTAATATTTGCCATTTCGGCAGAAAGGGTAAGAACGAAGCACATCTAAATGTTGAGAGATTGCAGATATCTGAGGCACAGAAGTGTGTCCTCCTGCATGAATCTAAGATACGTTTGCAGGCACATTAAGTAATCAGGGATACTAGTACGGTCAATTGTGAGGACAATTGAATTCAGGAGTCCGAAGGTTATGCTGCGTTTATACAGGCGATTGATATTTCTACATCTGGATTACTATACACTGCTCACTGTCCTTAAAAAAGGGTGTTAGTATTTCAGAAGCAGTTCAGAGAACGTTTGCTGGACAAATCCCTGGACTGAGTGGATTGCCTCATGTGGAAGGCTAGTTAGGCTCAGCCTTGTATCCTCTGTAGTTCAGAATATTCAGGGGTGACTGAATTGAAACAGATAGTACCCCTGCCCGACGAATGTCCCAGTGGGGAAATGTAGAACTAGGAGTCACTGTTTAAAAATAAGGAGCTGCGTGTTTAAACAGAGAAGAGGAAATATTTTCTCTGTCAGAGAATTATGAGTCTTTAGAATTCGCTTCCTCAAAAGGCATTGCATGCAGTATCTTTTTTTTTTAATACAAAGAGAGTTAGATGGTTGATTCCCAAGCGGGTTTATTATGATGGGACAACACGGGTGGATATGCAGGAATGTAGATTCTGGATAAAATCAGATCGGCGATGATCTCATTAAGCAGTGCATTAGGCTTGTAGGCCGATTATTGTCCCGTGTGTATGCACTAAACACTGAAGAATAGAACATAGAACATAGAACAATACAGCACAGAACAGGCCCTTCGGCCCACGATGTTGTGCCGAACTTCTATCCTAGATTAAGCACCCATCCATGTACCTATCCAAATGCCGCTTAAAGGTCGCCAATGATTCTGACTCTACCACTCCCACGGGCAGCGCATTCCATGCCCCCACCACTCTCTGGGTAAAGAACCCACCCCTGACATCTCCCCTATACCTTCCACCCTTCACCTTAAATTTATGTCCCCTTGTAACACTCTGTTGTACCCGGGGAAAAAGTTTCTGACTGTCTCAGATCTCATGTTAGATCTCGGGAAAATGTTAAGTTAATAACACTATCCAGCGCGGAAAGACGTGCTTCAGAAAAAGAAGTTGCACCTCAGGTCGCTGTTATATCTTTCCCCTATCACTTTTATCCTATGCTGTCGAGTTTTGGAATCCCCTCCCTGGGAAAAGACTTTGGCGAGTCACTTTATCTATTCCCCATATGATATGTAAATCTCTAACTGGTCATCCCTCAACCTCAAAGTCCCCAAGTCTATAATTTAAATCCTCGAATCCCGGCTACATCCTTGCAATCTTTTTCTGCTCCATTTTCAGTTTAACAACATACTTTGATTGGAAAGTACGAGCAGAATTTCCCCACAGTATTCAAAGGTAGTTTCATCAATATCCTGTATAGCTGCACCGTGATGTCCCAGCTCTTGTGCTAAGTGCTCTGACCAATGAAGGTAAACGTGCCAAACGCCTTCTTCACCACTCTGTCTAACTGCGACACCATTTTCAAACAAATATGTACCTGCACTCCAAATTCTCTCTGTTTGACAACGCTCCCCAGGGTACTACAATTAACTGTATCGATCCTGCTCTGGTTTGTCTGATCAATATGCATCGCCTCACACTTACTTAAATTCAACTCCATCTGCTAATCCTTATCCCACTTGCGAACCTAATCAAGATCTCGTTGCACTCTTAGATAACTTTCTTCTGACTTCTGCACAAAAAGTGTTGAGGAGGGTTGGAACTATCTTCCATAAACATCAGTGGAAGCTGGGTCTGTTGTTGAATTTAAAGTTGGGAAATTTTGATAAGTGAAAATATTGAATGGATAGGGGCCAAAGAATGGTATATGGCATTAGGCCACAATTCAGCCACGAATGGCCGAACAGGTTTCAGATGCTAAAGTCCTACTCCTGTCTCTATGCTCTTAAGTATTATTACCAAATTGATCCTAACACTTACAGTCGAGTGTGTGCATACTAGTATCCTGATCCAAAGTTACAGGTCCTTCCCTGAAAGCAACAATAAACAGTTTTAAATGAAATTTTATGTTTTAGTTCTTCTGATCTGACAACATTGACAGATTTTAAGCAGTTGATCTAATTATCTAACTGTGAAAAAAGCCAAAGAATCAGGAATGCCTGGTGAACTAAGTTAGGCAATAGAAGAGGTCACAGAAATAACAGACAACAAGAGAACAATATACTCATTTAATATTCTATTGGTACATCACAAATCTATAAGGAAATTGGACACAGGGAAATGGATTGCCTTGTGGAATCATTCTAAATTATAAATCCAGAGGCCCAATACTATTCTGACGGTCTGGCTTCAAATCCCACAATGAAGGAATTCTAATTTTTAAAAAATCTGTCATCATGTGCTTAATAACGACTGATGAAGATCAGTGCACCAAAAGCTTCCTTCACTGTCTTATTTATCAGTGAGTTCACTTTCAGACATCTTTGCACCTGAACTCCAAGGTCCCTCTGTTCCACGACACTCCTTAAGGCCTTAGCGAATCATATAATCATATAATCCCTACAGTGTGGAAACAGTCCCTTATGCCCAATAAGTCCACACCGACCCTCTGAAGAATAACCCAACCTAGACCCATTTTTCTACCCTATTACTCTGCATTTACCCCGACGATTGCACCTAACCTACATATACATGAATATTATGGACAATTCAGCATGGCCAAATCACCAAACCTGCACATCTTTGGATTGTGGGAAGGAATGAACACTTCATGTCAGTAGTTTCTAAGGTTTTAAATATAAAGTCGACCTCCACATGAGACGTATGGTCACTTCCGAATCCACTACCACAACACTTCATGAGGAGAAGGATTTTGAGAATACTGCCCTGTTTCCCTCCGAGTCTCACACCACCCTGATTCGGAGCACTATCTGGTTCTTTCACTGTTGTCGGGTGAGAGTAGTGCAATTCCCTTCCATCTAATCAGTATGGATCCAGCTACCTACATGATGAAGTGAAGGGTCCCGAATACAGTTGAAATTATACTCCCAGAGGTCTATTAGAAATGGGCATACCCTAGCCAGCGGCACCCACATCTCGTGGATTAATGATTGCAAATAATATCGGAACAAATCTATCAGTCGACGGATCAGAATGAACTCAATTATCTGAACATCTCCTGTAGACACCCCCCCCCCCCCAAGTGCTTTGCCATTCTTCCTGAAATGTGGAATGCTTAAAAATTAGACCATAGGTTACACTCGTGGAAAGCAATTTCACTGCAACATTCTCTCAAATGTACAGTTCCAACTTGAGATATGATGCAACCTTAGAAATGCGATCAAAGTATATCCCACTCTGAATAAATAACACACTTTTGCACTGGGTGACATGGTCGCAGTCGGTGGTATTATTCACATTATTCAAAAGTCATATTAGCTGCATGCATGCAAAAAAAGGACAAGAAATATGCAACTCAATGCTTGTGTTAACAAAGACAAGACACAATTTTGTATCTCACCTGTTCCTTCCTGAATGGTTTGGTTTGTATATAGGATAAAAGAAAATATAAATATCAGATAAATATCGAAAATCATACTTCAGACATATTTCTGCTTATTTTGATGGAGACAGACTTTAAGCAAAAAGAGGTTGGATAGGCCATAATTCAATAAGACATAGAAGCAGAAATTAGGTCATTCAGCCCATCACGTCTACTCTGTCATTCAATCATGGCTGATAAGTATCTTCTCATCTCTATTCTTCTGCTTTCTCCCCGTAACACTTGAACCCCTTGATACTGAAGACCTATCTATCTCAATCTTAAATGTACTCAATTACCTGACCTCCATAGCCATCATTACTCTCTAGCTGAAAAGGATTCACCTTATTTCCTTGCCAACCGGTCTTCCTTTTCTTATAAAGCTCTGCCCTCATGACTTCCTCTGACTAATCGTTCCATATACGCACCACTCTCTGTGTGAAAACGTTGTCGCTCAAATCCCTTTTCAATCTTTCGCCTCTGGCCTTAAACCTCTGCCATGTAGTTTTTGGACTATCCTCCCTGGGGAAAAGACTCTTCACCTTATCGATGACGCTCATGATTTTATAAAGCTTGTTGTTATTGAAAGCGCAAATACCTCCTTTAATAATTATCAATGTGCAGATCAAAATGAAGATGAACAGAAGTAGCAGCAGGGCAGATCCCAGAATAAACAGAAGTTGCATGTTAATTCCACCTGTAACAGATTGACAAAAACAAGCCTTGTCAAATAACATAATGTTGCACTGGTAGTTTATAAATGCATATGCTTCTCTGAGTCCTTTCAAAACATATACCCTCAAACCCATTGCATAACTCAGCAGGTTAACTTCCAAATATGAGACAGATCCAATTGCGATATACAATGACAGGGAAATGCTGTTGGAACTGGACAGCACTTTGGTGTGGCCACAGCTGGAGCACTGTGTGCAGTTCCAGTCTCCACATTATTGGAAGGACGTAATTTTGCTGGAGTGGGTGCAGAGGAGTTTCCCCAGGACGCTGCCTGCGATGCAGCATTTCAGTGATGAAGAGAGGCTGGATAATCTCAGGTTGTTTCCGTGTGGGAGAGAAGGTGGTGGACCTGATATAGGTGTGTAAGACTTCGAGGGTAATGGACTGGGGAATAGGAAGCAACTGTCCCCTTGATCGAACAAACAACAATGGGGGAGGGCATCATTTTAAAATGAAAGAAAGGATGTTTGTAGGGGGACATGAGAGTTTTTTTTCACACAGAGGGTGGTGGGGGTCTGGACTGCATTGGCCAGGAGTATAGTTGAGGAAGGAAACATCACAGTATTTTTAAAATAGTCCTTGAATGAACACTTGAAGTGCCATAGAGTTACAGAGATGTACAACACTTAAACAGACCCTTTGGTCCAACTCGTCCACGCTGACCAGATATTTGAACGTTATCTAGTCCAATTTGCCAGCACTTGGCCCATATCCGTTGAATCCGCCCTATCAATCTATCACTCCAGATGCCTTTTCAATTTCTATACTTGCACCAGCCTCCACCACTTCCTTTGGCTACTTATTCCATACACGCACCACCCACTGTGTGAAAAGGTTGCCCTTTAGTCCCTATTTTTAATCGTTCCCCTCTCACCCTAAACCTTTGCCCTCTAGTTCTGGACTCCTCTGCCAGGGGAGCCCTTTGTCTTTGACCGAAGAGCTAGTGCTGTCTCGTGGTCTGCCCTCATCAATTCTCTTTGTAACTTCTTCAGAAAACTCACTCAACTTCGTGAGACACGAATGTCCACGCACAAAGCCGTGCTAACTAGCCCTAATCAGTCTTTGCCTTTCTAAATATATGTTAATCCTGTCCCTTGGGATTCCTTCCAATAACGTGCCCAACGCCGATATCAGACACACCAGTCTATATTTCCCTGGATTTTCCTCATCACTTTTCTAAAATAAAGGCACTACGTTAACCCATAACATTCAAGGCAATAGAGTACATTGCGGGAAAGTTGAACTAGTGCAGACTCTGTGTCGCTTCGATTGTAAGCCTCGATAGGTCGAATAATCTCTTCTGTACTGTATGATTTGATACTCACCACTGCTGTTTTAATTCGCAAAATTACTGTTCTTACATTTTAAAGTTTCTGAGTTCAAGATAACGTAATATAGATCAAAAACATCAACTCCCCCTTTTGGAAAATGAAGAGAAAGGAACAACGGGGATACAGATTTAAATTTACTTGCAAACGAATTCAGGAATGAACGAAATGAGGAAAGCATTTTTCACCCAGTGAGTAGTTGGGCTGCAGAGTGCACTGCTTACAAATATGGTCGAAACACGTTCAACTGAGGCATTTGAAAGGGGTATGGGAAAGAAATGGTGTGTGCAGGGAGATGGGGATGGGGGTGGAGGGAAGGCAAGAGATTGGTCCTCGGCTATGGAATGAGTCCAGGTATGGTGGAACCTATGGTCGCTTCCTGCTCCATAATAATGGCGTGGATGTGTGAACAAAAATGATGTTTTTAGCATGTGTGCTTCATCATCATTCATAACACAACAGAACTGGCGTTCTCCTGAAAACAAAACTGATAAGGTTTCGCAAAAGAAGGGCTCATATTTATTTATTTCTTCTTTTTGCCATCTTGATTCATTTTTTGCACAAATCAGGAGTCGACTCACCTGAATGGTGAAGTTTGCACGTGTCTGACTCTATCCATCTCCCACCAATGTCCACTTGATAGCGACATGAATACTCAATGTTCTTGCTTCGAAATGGAGGGACCAGGATATCCATGGCGGCAGAACTCTGACCATAAAGCACTTGCGTGGAATCAATGAGGGCTTGAGAAAACTCGTAGAAAAGAAATCTCATGGAAGGATAAGGAATTGGCGCTGTACAATTCACAGTGACATTTTGACCCTTTGCAGTTGGATAACCATGAACCTCGAGCAGGCAAGTTGGTTTCAGTACATGCTCTAAAGCAGGGAAATAAAGTGGAAATCAACCATTAAATTCAGGCGTTAAAAATATTTTGTTGATGAAGGGGAAGGCTTAGCTATAAGCATATAAATCACATATACATATCAGATAACTACTGGTTCTGCTAGATTGGCGCCATATCCACAAATACACACTCCGTCCACCACCGACGCTCAGTAGCAGCAGTGTTTACCATGCGCAAGATGCACTGCAGACGTTCACCAAGGATCCTCAGAACAGTACCTTCGTTATCTAGAAGAACAAGGGCAAAAGATACATGGGAACACCAGCCCATCTGAGCCCCTCACTATCTCGACTTGAAAACATGTCGGCCGTTCCTTCAATATGGCTGGGTCAAATTCCTAGAATACTCGCTGTAAGAGCATTGTGGGTCAACTTACAGCATGTGGACAGCAGCGGTTTATGAAGACGGCTCACCACCACCTTCTCAATGTAGTGCACAGAACTTAGGGACAAGGGAGCAATAAATGCTGGGCCCAGGTAGTGACACCTACATCTTGCAGGAGAACAGAAAATCAGCGCCTATATATGCATAAATGATTTGGGGGGGTATAGGTTGCCACATTAATGTGTTTGCAGATGATACTAAGTTTCATGGAGTAGCAGATAGCGAAGGAGACTGTCAGAGAATATAGATAGATTGGAGAGATGGGCAGAGAAATGGCAGATGGAGTTCAATCCGGACAAATGTGAGGTGATGCATTTTAGAAGATCCAATTAAAGAGCGAACTATATAGAAAACGAAGAAGTCCTGGGGAAAGTTAATGTACAGAGAGATCTGGGTGTTCAGCTCCATTGTTCCCTGAAGTTGGCAATGCAGATCAGTAGAATGGTCAAGAAGGCATACGGCATGTTTTCCTTCATCGGGCGGGGTATTAAGTCCAAGAGTTGGTAGATCATGGCACAGTTGTATAAGACTTTGGTTTGGCCACATTTGGAATATTGCATACAGTTCTGATTAACAGATTACCTAAAGAATGTGGATGCTTTGGAGTGGATGCAGAGGAAGTTCAACAGGATGTTGCCTGGTATGGAGGGTGCTAGCTATAAGGAGATGTTGAGTACATTATGATTATTTTCTTTTGAAAGTCGGAGGTTGAGAGAGTTTGATAGATACTTAATAAATCATGACAAGTGTAGACAGGATGGAGAGAAAGAAACTTTTTTTTTGTCCCTGAGGATTGAATTACTCGTGGTCACGATTTCAAAGTAAGAGGGGAAAGGTTTAGGGGAGATATGCATGCAAAGTTCTGCATAAAGAGGGTGGTGGGTACCTGGAATGCGTTGCCAGTGGAGGTTGTAGTATGGGAATGGACAGGAAACAAAGGGATGCAGATCTTATGAAAATAGTTGGCAGTTTTAGATAGATGATTGGATCAGAGCTGGCTTGCAGTGCCGAAGGACTTGTTCCTGTGCTGCAATTTTCGTTGTTCTTTGTTCAATTAACCAGTGCAGGATTGCATATGAATAAATTCAATCTCAATCGATTTTTGAATGTGAACCTGATGTGATTATGAGAAAACATGTTCATTTAAATCAATCAATTTCTAAGTCCAGTGCAAACTTCGAGGCACCCACCTTTTATCGTCAATATCATTGGATTGCTTTGCTTCGAACTGATCAATCGTTTTTCAACGACCATGCTGTACATGCATTTGTATTGTTCGACTCCAGGACTCACTGTCTCCGTGATGTTAAATATTCCTATCTGTCTCCCCTTCGTGACTATAGGGGGCACTGCTTCCAGTGAGTTGTTATTATTGTACAAATAAAATGTCTTGGCTGAGTCTTGAGACGGAGCTTTGCAAGTCAACAGCAGCAATTCCCCCTTAATGACTGTTGTAAAATTTAGATTCAAGGAGATCTCTGGTTCTGCAGGGCGATCTGAAAAGGGATTCAAGTTTCAACTTGTGCACTAGTTAAGCTTACAGTAATCTCTAGTCATGTTGTGTACAATTTGGAATGTTTTTCATAGCAGGGGTGATTGAGGCCGCTGGATCTACCTCAATAGAGTTTAGAAGGATGGAGGCAATGTGATTGACACTTGCAGAATGCCGACTGGCCTGGATATAGTGAATATATCCACTTGTACAGCATCAGAATGAAGGGATGATGCTTCAGAAATGAGACGAGAAAGAATTTCTAAAATCAGAGGCTGTTGAATCTGTGGACTCATCGCGAAAGATGCTGTGGAGGCGAAGTCATTGAACGCATTTAAGACAGAGATAGATAGGTTTTTGGTCAGTAAGGGGATCAAGGGGTATTGGGACAAGGCAAAACAAAGGGATTAAGAAACACATCAGACACTATTGAACAGTGGTGATGGCTCGATGGGCTCTCATGATTTATGTCTGAAGGTGGTAAACCAATTCGAAGTATTGTTAAACTCACCGAACACAGGGATGGGAACAGAGATGCTGGTCTCCGAGTCTATCAATCGCCCGGCAATTCTTGCTTGATAAGCACACCAGTACTCTCCTGTGTCATTGGCTACAATCTGGAAATTGGCAGAAGTGGAGCTGCTGTCTTCACTGATCTCATCAAGATAATGGCCATTGGTGCTTCTATACAAGGAAAACTGGCGTACTGAGTACGGAACGTCCGCTTGACATGTGATGCTGAGGGTTTCACCCTTCAAAAATATCCTCACAGACGCGTTGAGCTTGATTTGAGGCCTTTTAGGTCGTTCTAGATGAAAACAGGAAGTGAAAACATGGGGGAGGTTTGCATTGATTCTCTCAGGGGTGGGGGAAAAAGACGTGTGAAATTGAAAGAGCAAACATACCTGGTGAATTCCACTTACCGACCACGTTCAAATACAGCTTGTCACTGAGCTCTGAATATCTCTGATGTCCAGAGACAGTTGTCTCACACTCGCACATGTAATAGTCTGGCACAGCCGCCTGAATTTCGAAAATGGTGAAACTGTGCTTTTTCTCAGCAAAATGGCTGTGTGTTTTCTGCTCACCAGTATACAGATAGAAACTGTAAGAGGACGATTGAAAATCTACACTGCAGGTCATGTTAACCAATTCGCCCCGGACGAATATGTTCTTGGAATGATTCAGGGAGATGCTTGGTTTCTGTGGTTTGTCTGTCAGGAATTGAACAAAAAGATCAAATTGATGGCCAATAATGACACTCGAGAAACCCCAAACAGCCCCTCTGAATTGGCACCACATCCACAAACATCAACCCCCACTACCTTCACTGACGCTCAGTAGCAACAGGGTGAACCATGTACAATATGCGGAGCAGAAAGTCACCAAAGTTCCTCAAGGAGCACCTTCCAAACGCACAACTACTTCCATCTAGAAGGACAAAGGCCGCTGCTTCACTCCCTGTGACCCACTCACCATCCCCATTTGGGAAATATTTCGGCATCAGTGTCGCTGGATGAAAATTCTGGAATTCCTTTCCTCAGGGCATTGTGGATCTACCAACAGCACATGAATTACAGTGGTTAAAGAAAGCAGCTCACCACCACCTTCTCAAAGGGGCAACTGGGAATGGACTGGGCCCAGACAGAGACGTCCACATCCCCCAAATGCATGAAGAAATATAAAATACATTATGAGCGCATCTTGCATTGTAGACTGCGCTATTTTCAGAATAAATGATTGTGAAGCAAGTGAAAATTATACTTTTGTGCATTAAAGAGTGCTATTTCACTTCCTAAACTGTGTAGAATCAAATAAAGTTGTGCTTATGTTAGAGACAGGTGATAAGCAGATCCCTTGTGAAACAAGACATTGTACATTGTCCTCTGTACTTTATTGTTTGGATGTTCAGGATTCAGTGTGTATCTACTAATTCCATTATTTGCTTAGCTCACTGAGGAATTCACTCACCGACTGTAATCTCCACGTTTCACTGCAGAAATTCACCAATAATCCTCAGACAGCATCTTCCAAACTCATCAGCCCCTTCCATGTGGACCAACAAGAGCAGCAGATGGGACCACCCCACTCTGCATGTTTCCCCTCTGAGCCACTCAACGTCCTGACTTGGTAATATTTTGGCCCTTCCCTTCAGCATTTCTGGGATCAAGATTCTAGAATTTCCTCCCTCACGGTATAGTTGGCCTAACTACAACACATGGGGTGCAGTGGTTCACCACCACCACCACCTTCTGAAGTGGACAGCCACAGGTGGACAATAAATGTTGAGCCCCACATCCCTTACTTCTGTGGTAGGCAAAGTAATGGAAAGGGTACTGAGGGATAGGATTTACGAGTATCTGGAACGGCACTGCTTGATTAGGGACAGCCAGCACGGATTTGTGAAGGGTAGGTCTTGCCTTACAAGTCTTATTGAATTCTTCGAGGAGGTGACCAAGCATGTGGATGAGGGTAGAGCAGTGGATGTAGTGTACATGGATTTTAGTAAGGCATTTGATAAGGTTCCCCATGGTAGGCTTATGCGGAAAGTCAGGAGGCATGGGATAGAGGGAAATTTGGCCAATTGGATAGAAAACTGGCTAACCGGTCGAAGTCAGAGAGTGGTAGTAGATGGTAAATATTCAGCATGGAGTCCAGTTACAAGTGGAGTTCCGCAGGGATCAGTTCTGGGTCCTCTGCTGTTTGTAATTTTTATTAATGACTTAGATGAGGGAGTCGAAGGGTGGGTCAGTAAATTTGCAGATGATACAAAGATAGGTGGAGTTGTGGACAGTGAGGAGGGCTGTTGTCGGCTGCAGAGGGACTTAGATATGATGCAGAGCTGGGCTGAGGAGTGGCAGATGGAGTTCAACCCTGCCAAGTGTGAAGTTGTCCATTTTGGAAGAACAAATAAGAATGCGGAATACAGGGTTAATGGTAGGGTTCTTGGTCAGGTGGAGGAACAGAGGGATCTTGGGGTCTATGTACATAGATCTTTGAAGGTTGCCACTCAGGTGGATAGAGTTTGTAAGAAGGCCTATGGAGTATTATCGTTCATTAGCAGAGGGATTGAATTCAAGAGTCGTGAGGTGATGTTGCAGCTGTACAGGACTTTGGTTAGGCCACATTTGGAGTACTGTGTGCAGTTCTGGTCGCCTCACTTTAGGAAAGATGTGGAAGCTTTGGAGAGGGTGCAGAGAAGATTTACCAGGATGTTGCCTGGAATGGAGAGTAGGTCGTACGAGGATAGGTTGAGAGTTCTCGGCCTTTTCTCGTTGGAACGGCGAAGGATGAGGGGTGACTTGATAGAGGTTTATAAGATGATCAGAGGAATAGATAGAGTAGACAGTCAGAAACTTTTTCCCCGGGTACAACAGAGTGTTACAAGGGGACATAAATTTAAGGTGAAGGGTGGAAGGTATAGGGGAGATGTCAGGGGTGGGTTCTTCACCCAGAGAGTGGTGGGGGCATGGAATGCGCTGCCCGTGGGAGTGGTAGAGTCAGATTCATTGGCGACCTTTAAGCGGCATTTGGATAGGTACATGGATGGGTGCTTAATCTAGGATAGAAGTTCGGCACAACATCGTGGGCCGAAGGGCCTGTTCTGTGCTGTATTGTTCTATGTTCTATGTTCTATGTTCTATCCCATGAGAAAATACAAAGAGAGAAAAAAAGCTTGCATTGTTGGAATGAATGAAAAGTGCAAAATACGCAGAAAATTAACAGGGATTAAACATGAGCAATGGCACTTACCAATAACTGTTACATAGACTGGGTAACTCTGCTCTGAGCTCAACAAGCTTTGCTCCAATGTAAGTTCGCAAGAGCAGGTAAACATTTCGTGTGCGGTTATTGGAATTTCAAAAGTTGCCATGTGGTAATTGAAGTCACTTTGAACCTTCGAGTTTGTCAGCTTTTGTCCCTTGCTGTGCAAGTAGAGTGAAGAGCACGAATATTTGGAGCTGAGGTAGCACTTGATTTTTGCATGATGTCCAAAGATGAATGTGCTGAGGCCACCATCCAACACAATGGATGGGGTCATAGGACGATCTAAGACAGAGAGAGAGAGAGAAAAAAAGACACGGCGAGAGTTACAGTGTCGAAAGAAAATCGAGAAATGTCGGAACACCATTACAAAAACAAAACAGCAGAGAACTGTGGAGGATGCTGGAGGTCTGAAACAAAAACAGAAATTACTGCAGAAAATCGACAGGTCTGGCATGATCTGTAGGAAGAAATCAGAGTAATGTTTCAACCCCCAATGACTGTTTCTACATTGTTGACAAGGAGATTGGGGCAGAGCAAATATGCAATTGTGGTCGTGAAATACAAACTTGAGTGAGCACAGATATAAGATCAATGGGGAAAGCATATGCATCGATAGATTCTGATTTTATTTGAAGAATAGAGGAATTGGTAATTGCCTTGCACTAATTGTTCCAGTTGGCGATTGAAGCTAAAGTAGTCGATGATTTCAAAAGGTGGAACGATGGACACGCAAATGAAATGACAAAAAATGCAGTGATGTTGAGGGAGTTGAAATGAATGAATTGATACCTGCTTTTAGGTGGTTCCTTTACTCTAAATGTGTTTTTACCACAGCCCCTGAGTGCTTTCTTCCAATAAAGAGACTGTAGCCTAACCTGGGCCCAACCAGGTGAGGGGAGAGTTTGAATAGGAGGATCCTTCAGAATAAGCTAATCTGGTATCGGAATTGAACCCTGTTGTGAGCGTCAGCCTGCATTAGAAACCAACTGTCCGGCTAATAGACATGACCCCTTGGTTATCCACTCTGCCAAGTAATTATTTCTATGATTATTTGGTCACAGGTAAAACTTACAATTCTCAAGCATCCTCGCAGAACGTGGTTGAACGTTTCAAAATCCTGAGCTATATGGGTAGGATTGCTATGATTAGAGTGGGTTAAATAAAACAAAAACGAGAGGCCCTTGATTCGTGGTGGCATGCGAAAGAAGCAAGGGCGTTCACGTAGACAGAAGAGCTTGTTTCCTTACTTAGCAACTATTTTGCGTGTGTAACGTTCTACCTGGAAATGTTGGGGAGGCAGGTTCAATTGAGGCATTGGAGAGGGTGCATCAGCTGGTTGCTTGGATAGAAATGGTGCTTGCAGAGATATGGAGAAAAGGCAAGGGATTGACACTAGAACATGGAGACAGACGAGATAATAGAACTGGGTTGAATAATAGAGCTGGAGTAGATTATAGACCTGGGATGGATTATAGAGTTTAGCCAGATATTAGACCTGTAATAAATTATGGAGATGGGCTAGATAAGAGAGTTGGACGAGGTAATAGGACTTTACTGGATAACAGAGCTGGACTAGATAATAGAACTGGACTAGATTTCACAGCACGACTGGCTAATGGAGCCAGATGAAACAATAGAGCTGGGCTATATTGTAAAGGTAGCATAGATAATAGAACTGGGCTCGATTATAAATATTGCCTCGACAATAGAACTCGGCAACATTAAGGAGCTTGCCGAGATAAAAAAGCTAGAGTACAGCTGGACTAGATAATAAAACAGGGCTAGATAATCGAGCTGGAGTAGATAATTGAGTTGTGCCAGATAATATATATTCATGCAACACAATGGCGTGGATGGTCTCTCTCTGCATCATAACAATTCTGTCATTGTCTGCAATAGCATGTGTATGCAGCCTTCAAGGTCAGCCATAACTGATGAAAATAAATAATTTTTTAAAAAAACATTTTAAAATATTTGCATATCTCTTTCTTGGCATCACCTTTGCCCTTAAGACTGTCAACATGCAACCTTGTTGGATCATTCTCAGGTCAATTAGAGCACGAAATTTTATCTGTCAGTCTATCTATCTATCTATCTATCTATCTATCTATCTATCTATCTATCTATCTATCTATCTATCTATCTATCTATCTATCTATCTATCTATCTATCTATCTATCTATCTATCTATCTATCTATCTATCTAAGAAATACCATGCTTTCTTAACGTTATAAATTTCTAAACAGTTAGTGAAAAGATCTCAGTTTTGTTTGAGCTGCAGAATTATTTTCGATCAACTTCACGACCATTAAAATTAACACCTTGTTTAGAATTTGAAGTTGAATGCTGCATGTGAAGCGCATCCTGATAATATATCATTCAGACATATTTTGAATCTGTATCACCTTCAGTTGGAGTCTCACTGAGTTATAGAGACATGGAGTCATTCCACATGAAAATAGATCCTTCGGCCCAAATATTCCATGTTGAGCAAGTTTTCGACACTGAACACGTGCCATTTGCCCATGGGTAACTAATACTACTCTAAACCTTTCCCATCTACGTATCGGTCCAAATGTCTTTTACATATCTTCCAATATCTTTTACATGCAATTTATAACTGCATCCACCTCTACCATTTTCATCAGAAGCTTATTCCATACACGCACCACATTCTGTGTGCAACATTCGTCCCTTGGGTCCCTTCTAATGTTTCCCCCTATCCTTAAAAGTACGTTTTCATGCTTTGGACTCCCCCATCCCGGAAAAAAACATCTTGGTGATTCACATTATCTCTGGTCCTTATGCTTATATAAACCTCTATACCCTCGCCCCACAGTCTCTGACACAGCGGGAGAAACAGTACTAGCCAACCAACCGCTCCTTCTAACTCCAACTTTCCAGTCTCTGGAACATCTTTGTAAATCTTTTCTGTACAATTTGCAGTTTATCAACATTTCTACTATAGCAGGGTGATCAAATGCGAACTTATCCATGTCGTGTACAACTATAACGTGAAGCCGCAACTCAATGTACTCAATGTTCTGACCGATGAAGGTAAGTGTGCCAAATGGCTCCTGCACCACCCTTTCTACCCGTAATACCACTTCCAATGAACTATGTACCTTCACCTCTAGGTTTCTACTTTCGACAATACTCCCCAAGACCTCATCAATTGTGTATGTCTTACCCTGGTTGGTCTTAACAAAATGTAACATCTCACTTTCACCTGACTTGAACTCCATCCATCATTCCCCAGTAGACTAGCCCACTTTATCAAGATCCCGTTATCATCTTCTACACTGTCGAGCATATCACCAACTGTCGTGTCATCTGCAAGACTACTAACCATGCCTCCCACAAAAGCATTTATTCTTTGTTGAAAAAGAAATTTTACCTCATAGGAATATTCCAAACACTTACCGATCACGTTTAGATGCAATGGATCACTGCGTTGCAAAATTTCCCGTTCCCCAGCTCCTCTCAGATTGTATACACACGTATATATTTCTGTCACACTGGGGGAAATTTGAAATGAAGCAGAACACGGTTTGCCAGTCGTCCGCACTCTAGAAATAGCTGTTGCTTTGCTGCTTCTAAACAGAGAAACCTGAGAGTTTTCACAGCGGCTGTGAAACGTACAGACAATTTTAACGTTTTCACCTCGAACAACAGCTTCCAACGAAGGTCTCATGGCAATATTTGGCTTCCTTTGACCTTCACGTCAACACACACACACACACACACACACACACACGCACACACACACACACACACACAGAGAGAGAGAGAGAGAGAGAGAGAGAGAGAGAGAGAAGTTGAAAATTAGGACTCAATAAATATTCAAGGAAACGGTAGGCTTTTTTTTCACATGTTGCGCATCCCAGTGCTGAAACTTACTTCATAGTTTGGACGAATTGATATCCGCACCCCAACAAACAAGCGCGTTTCTCAAAACATTAACCAAACTTTGCTTCTGCTTCTTCTGTGATGCAGTCGCTACGTCGAGGCCAGGAAAAAACCTCCTGGCTATAGATGCTCCAACTGTGGCAGAAATACATATTCTCCCTCGGTGCAGAAAGTAGATAAGACCTATTGGTTTAGCAAGTATGACTAGAAGAGTGGAAGACGTTTTGGGGATGGGGGAATACACATTGATACTTCCTTTGAACTTAAGTTGCTATTTTTGGAGTGGGTCGTGCATTCTAAACTTAATCTGATCACCTGAAATAAGAGAATTCACCATGTCTTGGTCCAACACTCCCTAAGGCACACTTTCCGTAGGATTGTGTGTATGACCAACTTTTTGTTTAAGAGAAAAGAATTGATTCACAGGCTGAGAACATCAAAAGCTTTTCCGTAATTTCCCCATGTAATCATAAGGCATGGGAGCAGAATTAGGCCATTCCTTCCATACATTTTCTCTACCATTTGTACATCACTGATATGTTTCTCAAACCCATTTTCCTGCTTTCTCCTGTAACCTTTTTAAAGACCTTACCAATGGTGAACACATATCTATCTCTACCCTAAATACCCTTAATAACTTGACCTCCACTGCCCTCTGCAGCAATAATTTCCGCAGAATCATCACCCTCTGGCTGAAAGAATTCCTGCTCATCTCAGTTCTCAAGGTCCGTCCCTTCTCTGTGCCCTCAGATCCTCATCTCTCCAGCATGTGGTAACGCCTTCTCTACGTCTACTCTGTCCTTGCCCCTCAGTGTCGGCCCCAGATGGGGCAGCCAAGAGTCACCACATTGACTGTCGTCAGAAGTCACGTGTAGACCCAGTCGAGGTAAAGAGGACAGATGTCCTTCCATAAATGGTCTTAGCAAAGCAGAGATCAAACGACACGTTTCATCATCACACCCTTAATGTCACTTTTGGTTTTCCATTCAAATCTCAACATCTGTCAAGTGAGATTCAAACCTGGATCCCCAGAACATTATATTATTGTCTATGTTCATGGCAAATGCTTTCTTTTGATTTCGTTTGATGATTTCTCCTTGTTTTCACCATTTATAGTTCTGCATTTCTATCTCTGCTTGGCCAGCTTCTTAGGGGTTATTCTTAGGTTGGAGGGAATGTTTTATGTGCAAAACCTAACCAGATTGGGACTCGACTCTCAGGGGTTCCGAACGAGAGATGATCTCATTGAAACATACAGTGGCTTGACTGGATCAATGCTGAGAAGCTGCTCCTCCCTCTGAGAGAGTGTAGGGGCAGACAGCACAGTCTCAGAATAAAGAGAGGCCAACTGAAGACTGAGATAAGGAGGATTTTTTTCTCTCCGAGAACTGTATAACTTACTTCAGAATTATTTGACAAGTCAGAGATATGGAGGCAGAATCTTTTTGTACATTTACGTCTGAGATAGACAGATTCATCTTCAGTCAGCGAATCAAGGGTTAAGTAGAAAGTTCAACAACGTGAATGTGAGGAATGTCAGATCAGCGACGGTCCTATTGTTCCATGGAGCACACACGAGAGGCAGAATGACCGACTCCATGTATTTATTTCTGACGATCTTATCTGAATGCATCTATAATAGTAACTTAATTTTCTTTCCATAATAGTGGGCTTTTAATTACTTGAATTGACAAGGGAAGGTGCTGTGTGTTGTTGTGACGCTGACAATTTGTTGACTGAATATCTACTGGTGTATCAAGACTAAAAGTATAATGTTCAAACCGATCGTAAAATATGTTAATAAGATCCAAATTGTTTGCATTGTCCTGTCCGGGCACTAACAAGCCGAGATAGCTGTTTCACAACGGAGCGTAAAGTTGATGGAACCTAAATTTGAAGTGACAGTCAGTTCGCTGTGCATTCAAGCAGAGCTTAAATGCCAATCAAACAAAAAATATTATTACACTTATTGTCATTTATGCGTTTTAACACTGCCTTCAATATTGCAATCACTGCCAAGAATGTTGCAGCAAGACGTGTTTACTAACCTTTAGAAACAGCGAGAGAAGCCATGGTTAGTAGTGCTAAAGGAAATAGAAAGGACGACAATGTTACTATATCAATGTCAATCACACGAAGGAAGAAATAGAATTAATAAGCAAGTAACACTTATTGCAGCTGTTTCTTCTCAACGGCCCTCTTTAAAAACATGCAACTCTCAGACAAGCAAATCAAGCAATGATTAAAATTAAGACTCACATTTGTGACGTCTAGAGATAAATTATGTTTCGAATTCGAGTGCTCACAAGGCGAGTAGTTTAGGTTTTTCATGTCCCTTTCTCTTCAAAGCTGCTGCCAGACCTACTGAGCTTCTCCACAACTTTCTGTGCTTATAATCTTTCACATTAACTCTGTTTTTTTGCTGTCCCCTCTCGCCACGAATCCTATTGTGTTTCTCTGGCAATTTCTGTCTTTATGATCTGTCACAGTAATTCTTTTACTTTCTCTCCCTCTCTCCACATGTCATAGAGTCACAGAGTCATCGAGGAGTACAGCACGGAAACAAATCTTTCGATCCAGCTCATCCATGCCGACCAGATAGCCCAACTCAATCTAGTCCCACCTGCCAGCATCCCTCCAAACCCATCCTATTCATTTACCCATCCAGATGCATTTTAAGTGCCCTGTCAGACATGCAGAATTTCTCCAGCACTTTCTGTGTTTATAATGTTGACTCTAGTTTCTCTCTCCCTCTCTCCACAAATGCTGCCAGATTTGCGGAATTTCTGCAGCACTTTCTATGTTTATAACCCGTAACAAAAACTATGGTCCTATTTCTGATGCTCGCACAGATGCTGTCAGACGTGCTGAGTTTCTCCACTAATTCTCTGGGTTTGTTCCAGATTTCCAGCGTCTCACAGCGTCTTGCTTTTATGCAAGGCTTTCCCTCTATTGCCACTGTGGGCACTATGTTGAGAAAAAGGAGATATTGCATTACTTACAGAAGAAAATAATGCATGTATTCAAACCCATCTTTCGCAGAATATCTCGGCTGGATTTAAGGGACAGAAGAAAAAACATGTATTACTATTTTTAACAAGAGCAAAAACTGCTGATGAGATTGGTGCATACATAAATCTATCTGAATTGACAAGGGAGGGTGATCAGTGTAGTTATGATTGGTTAGCTCGTGATGGATATTAGGTGGCTGGAAGTGAAACATTTAAAATTAAAATAGCAGAGGGACAGACAAAATTTGTGGTAAAATTTCAACTTCTTGGCTTTGCACTGTTGGGGGTGTTGGGGCAGGTGGAGAGACAGTGCCCAGGTGATATCTTGAGTTTTTAACCACATTTCAATGTATGTACAAATATGACTGAGGTTGGTTTGGATCTCCCAGATTAGGAAATGATCAATTGTTTGAATAGTCGAGTTACTTATTATTTGCTAATTGTAACGATAAGAAGTGATTCAAAGCAACAGATTTTTCGTTAAACAAGGACTCAGTGATTAGTAACGCATAAAATGGTTCATGAACCTTATAAGATAGGTGTCGCAGAAGATTATGTACACATAGACTCTGTTCAAAACATTTCTGGCTGCTCGACTAAGACAAGAATATAGGAATAGGAGAAGTCTTTCAGTCCATTCAAGCAAATTAATTGGGTTGTAGCTGATTCAAAGCAATTTCTCACAGTATCTGCATGCAATTGAATATTCCTTGGAGCTGTCCATTTCTATCTTGAACATGTTCAATAATCGAGTTTCCATAGCCCATGAGGGTAGTGATTTCGAAAAATGACAACGCAGTTTGGGCGAACACTTCCTCCTGATCTCACTCCTACATGACCCACCCGTTATTCTGTGATCCAACACCAAAGGTGTTTGGACAGGATCGAGGAAGGCGTGAAAGTGGGAAGGGCAGTAAAACAAAATGTAGCGGTGTTTGGGACATGACAGGAAAGTTCTAACAGGAGGTCAGGATTGGGAAAGAAAAACAGAAATAAAAGGGATGTGTTAGCATTGGGAAAGGGTGCACACGAAAAGTTATCAGGGTATTGCCTTTGGGGCTGGAGAGTTTCAGTGATGGAGAGAAATTGGACAGACTGGGGTTGTTTACTTCACACCAGAGGAGATTAAGTGTTTGGTGGGTGGGTGGGGGGGGGGGGGACGACGACTGTGATGCATAACATGACTTGGAAGCATGCATAAGGTAGTTATAAAGAAACTTCCCCACTACGATGGAGGGATTAATGATGGGAGGGGGTGTGGGAATTAGAATAGATTGAAAGTAAGTGGCAGGAGATTTCGATTGGGATGTGACAAAAACACTTTTCACTCAAAGGGTGGTTATGAATGTTCAACGCTCTGTCAGACTGGGAACAGCAGAAACGCTGATCATATGGAGCAAATATTTCGATGTGCACTTCTGATACAAAGGCTATCACCATGTGCTTGGAAAATAAGATTTGAGAATAATGAGATGGTCGTTTTTGACTGACACGCACATATTGGGCTAATGGACCTCTCTTTATTATTCTGTAGATCTCCACTGTTACTTCTTCTAGTGTCACTTTACGATCTGATCGATAACCAACTTATTATGATTCCAGCAGAACTTTAGGACTTTGACTACAATCCCCATTCATGATTCTGGGAATGAAGTCTTTGTCATATGCCTTTGGATCTGTACTGAATGGGTCATAAGAGGGGGGGGGGGGAGCAGTGAGATCTGATGGTGATTCAAAGAATACTGAGCCAGAGGTTGCGGAGATGTTTCCACAAATAGGAGAGAGTACGACCCTAGGACAAACCTCGGGGTGAAGTGACAACTCACTTCAACCGAGACAAGGAGTAATTTGTTCAAACAGAGAGTCATGGTTCTGTGGAACTCATTGCCATGGAGGGCTGTGGAGGACAATTCACGGAATGTCTTTAAGACAGAGAGGGGTTAGTAAGGGAATCAAGTGTTATGGCGAAATGACACAAGAATGCGGGTGAGGAACACATCAGCCATGATTAGGTTTTGCTTATGATCTTAAATAACCACTTTTACAATCCTGTGCTGCTGCCAAACAGGATATAGCCAATAAAAGCTATCACTGGTATTCTGTAGGACATCAGTCAAAATGCACACAACAATATTCCACAAACAAATGTTATAATGATTAGTACGCATTTCTTATAACAATGATTTAGCAGCAAGGATTGATTTCAGTGAGACGTTCCGTGCTCTCTCTGTATTCTTTTTTAATTTAAGGTGCAATTGGATATTTATTTTGCTTCTGTGGAAAGAGTTTCCCTGTGCTAACATCAACAGATTAAAACATCAGTAAAATGTTTCTGTTGCTTTCATCGAAAGCAAAAATCGCACTGAGCGATATTTCTGTATCTAAAAACATTAAACACTACATAACCTGAAAAACGCCAGACTAACTATGATCAAGTTGGGTGGATAGCCCTCACCTCTGGATTCCTGTCCTACATCTAAAAGCTGTAGAGAGAGTAAAAAGGATTTGTGACACAAACCTAGCACATACCTGCTGGAGTGTCTTGTCGAAGTCTTGCTCTCAGTACCGTTCTGTTCACTGCTTATGCTGCATATCTGCTGAATAAAAACCCAAAATACAGTGAGCAGGAAACAATGGTTCACATTGAGCTTTCGAAAATAGTCACCTACGTGAGAGGCCAAATGAACTCCATCCACAGTTTCAGATCTAAGCAGCGATTATCAGGTAACATGCTATTTCCATTAGGTATCAGGAATTGTAGCTGTGAATATGTGAACGTTAATCCGTGTGTACATCAAATAAAGTCTGTGAGTGCATGAGAGAGAGAATATACATGTGTGAGTGAATGAGAGTGCAGGTGTTTGCGTGTAAGAGAATATATATATATATATATATATATATATGTGCACATTTATGGCTGAAAAATTGAAGTTTGTATTTTCAGACTGAAGGAATGTGTGTTGAAACTGTATGCATATATTTGTGCACGTACGAAAGAGTGAGTTTGTGTTTCCAGGCTGACAGAATGTGTGCCTGTAAGGGAAAATGTGTGCATGAAAAGGAATGTAAGAATGAGTAAGTCTGTGTTTGTTACAGAGAAAGTGTGTGTGAAAGAGAGAGAGAGAGAGTGTGTGTGTGTGTGTGTGTGTGTGTGTGTGTGTGTGTGTGTGTGTGTGTGCGTGCGTGCGTGTGTGTGTCTGTGTGAGTGAGTGAGAGAGAGACTGAGTGCATATGTGTTTGCTGATAAGAGATGTAGAGTAAACGTTACAGATTATAAACAAATACAGTGCTGGAGTAACTCAGCAGGTCTGGCAATATCTGTGGAGCAAGCGAGAGAGAAAAGAGAGTTAAAGTTATCGGTTATAAACACAGAAAGTGGTGAAGAAACTGAACAGGCCTGGCACCATCTTTGGAGGCAGAAAGAAGAAGAGTGAACGCGTTATGAAGAACGGCCACAGAATTCGAGACATTAACTTAGATTTACCTCTAAACTTTCTATCAAAACGTAACTCTTAAATCACTTGCTTTTAGAATCACATGCATGTATCAACGAAGTTCAAAAGAAGCCAAATCTACCATGCTATCACCAACAAAAAGGTTCTTTATTGGTCACAATTTGAAAGGGGTTAGTCGCTGGCATATCTGAGTTTTTGAATGTTCGCCCTCCAGCACAAAAACGCTGAAAGTAATGATTTTGTTAAGACTTTGACTCTGGGTGTATCATAATTTGCTTCCTTCGGATTTAAAGTAGATGCGAGTGGGGCTGGGAAAGCCCCAAATCTCTTTGAGGCGTTATTGAATGTCATAGTGATAAGGATTTTGAATGATTTACGGAAACATAAACAAGTTGTAAAGACATTGCAGTTTCTTGCTGTTAGCTTTTGAACGTTAATATTGAAGAAATGATACACTGCAAAACATTCTTTCATGGTTGCAACAACGTTTGAATGAATTACAACATTCTATTGGGATTTTCAAATTGTTGTTGGACCTTACCATAAATTATTAATGATTGATCCACCTCAGAATTCTAAAATGTTTAAGAAACATCATACCGAATTTGAAGATTAAATTTCTCTCTCTCTCTCTCCACAGATGCTGCCAGCCTGCTGAATATCTCCAGCACTACCTGTATCTACAGTCTTGAAGGTTAACTCTGTGTCTCCTATCAACATTTACACACAAACACACATATTCTCTCTTTCTCTTTTGCACAGATGCAATTTCTCTCCAATGCACAAAAACTCATGCATACATGCACAGATGCAGATATTCTCTCTTACACACACAGACACACACGCAGAAACTGCCATTCTCACAACACACACTATATTCCCTGACATATTGATTTGCGCACATACACTCACTCACACAGACTCTTTTTAATACACGCACATGCACAAAGACAGAAAGAACCCCCCCCACACACACACACACACGCAGACACACACACACAGAATTCGTAATTTTGAAAACACACATCACACTCTCTAACGTATTCATTCACACACATGTACTCACTCACGCAGACTCTTTTTAATAGATATACACACACACACCTCCCACATATAAAACCAAAATGACTGCTTCATTTGCTGATGCCTAATCCGATAGGTCTGAAGACGGAGTTTTTCCTGATAACAACTGTTTAGTTCTGGAACTGTGCCTGAAGCTCTGTTTGAGATGTCACGTAAGTGACTATTTTTGACAGCTCACTGTGAACTGTTGCTTCCTGTTCACTGTGGTTTGGTTATATTTATTTTTCACTTGTATAGAGATGCTACTAGTGTAGTGCACAGAACATATAAACAGAAAGATTCAAAGTACAACACATTCAAGCAAGTAAATGCTGAGACTGTGTCCAAATTCGTTTTGCAATCTATACAGCTCTTAGATATAAGAATCACTTTCCAGAGGTGAATCCAGTCTAACCTGATGATATTTTACCAGTAGGATAACATTCATATTCCCATTTACTATTTTTACACACAAAAGTACAGCAAAGAGCAAGTTTCGTTTTGGACAACAGAATCAGAAATATTGAACCGACCCATGAATCAGTTGACAGTGACACACACTTTGATGAAAAATAAATATCCAATGTCACATTAAAATAAAACAGGAAGAGAGCAGGGAACATCTTTATGGTATCAATAGTTGTGGCTTACTCAATAAAAAAAAGGTTTGTTCAATCATTTTTTGTGGAATGTTTTTGCGTGCATTTTGACTATTGACTTTCTTATATTTCATTAGATGTAACCTGTTTGACGGCAGCAGAATCTTGCAAAAAGGCATTTTTTTAAGACCACAAGATATAGGAGGAAATCTCAATCATCTCTGAAAAGTTTCTCAAACGCATTCTCCCTTCATTCTCACGATCACGAATAAAGATATCGTTCAAACTTTTAAAACCATCTTACGTTCAGAATAGGACGGATACTCATAAGATTCGCTGGTGGCTCTAGACAGGACAAATGGTGGCACGGAGACCTACAGCACTGGAAGAAGTCCATTCAGCCCAAGAAGTACGTGCTGGTGAAAACCAACAATCCCACTATTCTGGAATCCCATTTTCCCTGCACTTGGCCCATAGCCTTAGTATTACAAATGCATATCTAAATATTTCATTATGATGATGGTTTCTGCTTCTTTCAGCCGAACAGGTAGAGAATCCTAGGTTCCTCACCACCCTCTGAAGCTCCTGCCACTTACGTTCAATCTCTGTTTTCCCCAGCCCATTGTTGATCCCTCCATCAAGGGGGAAAAGTTCCTTCCTGTCTACTGCGTCTATGCTCCGCATTGTTTTATCATGCCCCCACTCTTTCAATCTCCCGTGGTATGACACAAGTGGCCCCATTCTGTCCAATCTCTCTCCTTTCCTGAATCTGACCTACCCCCAGGGTAACATCGTGGTAAATCTCCCACTGCACACTCTCCCAGTGCTATCACATCCTGCTTCTTCGACGTTTTGTTCTCCGTGCCCCTGCCCTCCTCTCAAAACTTCCCTGTCACGATTGAAACAACCAATCAATTCTGTTTTACTCCCGTTCCCACTTTGCCTCATCCCAACATATTTGTGGTTGAATTTCACAAAAAGCGATAAGTCATTTAAGGTTAAATGCAAGATGGCACCGTTCCCCAAGAGAATGTTGACATATTTGGAAACTGCTATTCTTGAGGTTTATAGAAACGCAATTCTTGAACATGATCAAGGAAGAAAGGGACAACTCAAAATGTCATTCATAGCTATGGAGATACTATGGGAAATAGTGTTTGAGCTAGACTATGACCTATGCCAATTGATTCGCTTGACTGGACCTTCTCTTATTTTGATATTCAAATGTTCTACAAACAGCCAAAAGGATATACATCAGCGCTCATGTGTAGCTCTGGTGACACTTTACTTGGGGTTTGGACATTCTCCTTGTCCCTGAGTGGGTTTCCTCCCACAATCCAAAGATGTGCAGTTTTTGTGAATTAGCCATGCTAATTTGCTCACAGCATCCAGCGATGTGTGGCTTGGATGCATTAGTCAGGGGTAAATGTAGGGGAATGGGACTGGGTGGGTTACTCTTTGGAAGGTTGGTGTGGACCCTTTGGGCCAAATGGTCTGTTTCCACACTTTAGAGAATTCTATGATAATCTGAAATTGAAAGAGGATTCGGCCATTTGGCTTCTCAAACCTGCTCTGCATTCCATAGAATCGCAGTAGATCCAATTTTCTTCACGTCTGCTTTGATGCTCTTTTCCCCTTGACCCTTGATTGAGCTCTCAATGGCAAGTACTTCCAAAGATGCACAGCCGTCTGAGATAAAAAAAACTCCACGTCAACTTAATTGCCACCCCCTTCATTCTGAGACTAAGCCTCCTGTTTCTAGACTCTCCCATGAGGTTTAAATATCATTTCTGAATTGACCCTGTCAAAATCCTGCATGTTTCCATTGGATAACATTTGATTCTTTTAAACTGCAATGAGTAGAGTCTGAACTGTTTTACTTGTAAGACAAAGGTACAAATGGAAATGTGCGATCATAAACTGGGAAGAATAGCTTAGAAATAATAAAATCAAATCAAGAGGGCTCAATTTTTATGCTAACACTATGAACCCAGAGATTCAGGTAATGTTCTGATGACCTGGATATGAATACCACCCTGGCAGATAGTGGAAATTGAATGCAAAAAAAATGTTATCCGTTATTAAAACATTAATGACAATGGCCAACTGTATTGATTATTCACTATAGGAACGGAAGTCTGCCCTCCTTATCTGGTCTGGGCCTACAGATGTCTCCAGACCCACATTTAATCTGGCTGACTCTTCACTTCTCCTCTGGGACTGGATACTGAAAGCTCTGAATAGCGTCGCTGTACAGCAGATGTTTCCACTCATAAGAAAGACTATGATCTGGGCACGTGGCTTCATAGTGAAGGGTCAACTGAGATAAGAAGGGATTTCTTCAGCCAGGTAACAGTGAACTGGTTAAACACATTGCTGCAGAGAGCTGTGGCAGCCGTGCCACTGAGTATATTTAAGACAGACATAGATAAAGGAATTAGGTAGAAAAAACAGCTTGGTAAGTAAATCAAAGTTTACAGGGAGAAGGCAGAAAATGGGTTTGAGGGACATACCAGCCATGGTCAAACGGTGGAGCGATGTCCCAAATGGTCAATTTCTGCTTTTATATCTTATGGTCTCATGGGAAATTAATGGTGGACAAATGATGTTTATTAGGTAAAAACAATGACTTCAGATGCTAGAAACAAGATTCTGGATTAGTGGTGCGGGAAGAGCACAGCAGTTCAGGCAGCGTCCGAGGAGCAGTAAAATCGACGTTTCAGGCAAAAGCCCTTTATTTCCTATGAAAGAACAATACACACAATCCAATGATAGTTTTGTGGTTCTCAAGACATTAGAGAGCTGTGCATCAAATCCTGTGATCTCCCGTATTTGTGAACACCTTAAGAGTGTACGACCCATCCCAAAATTAGCAAATTAAGATAAAAGAAAACATCTATTTATCTCCATCCAACTCCGCCACAACCCCCGCTCGCTAACTCTCCCCCTCCCCCCAAGCATCTAATCGTTTCTGGAACGTAACACGACAGATCTAACTCCTGTTCACGGAGCTAACACACTTTCCTGGCGATTTTGTGGGATCTGAAACCCAGGGTTGTCCTGGCTTAGAAATGGGGACTGCATCACTGGAACCTTAAAGACTTTTGGTCTGTACCATCTCTCCAAAAACTTGTTGATCCCAAATATACAACGGGCATGCGCTTGTGAGAAAGAACGCCTGTGCGGGAGAGAGAGGTAGAGACACTGAGAGAGACAGGGAGAGAGAGGGTGGGAGGAGAGAGGGAGAGAGAGTGCGTGCTAACATGAAGGTCAAAAGAAGTTGAAAATCACGCTGAGGCGGTCGTTAGAATCTGTCGTGCGAGGTGAAACTCTGCACATTTCACAGCGTCTCTAAATATTTATGGGTTTCTCTATTTCGAAGCAGCGAAGTGAAGGCTATTTCTGGAGGGCAGATGAGCGGCAAATCGTGCTTCACTTCCTTTGCAGTTGCAGGCAGTGTGAGAGACATACACATTTGTACGCAATTTGAATGAAGCTGGAAGCTTTGCAACTCAGTGATCTATTGCATTTTCGCACAATAAATAGACATTTGCAACATTTGTGTCAGGCAGAATATGTTAACAACGTGCTGCGAGAGAGCTATAGAGGAGACATGATTAGAAGACTTGCAAACAACAGCAAGGTAAGCGGTATAATGGGCAATTTGGAAGATTGTCACAGAGTTCAAGGGGAACTTGAACAACTGGTGCAGTTGGCCATGGAATAGCAGCTGGAGTTAAATTTAGATAACTGCGAGGTGTTGCACTTTGGTAAGACAATGTACGGCAAGACTTACGCAATTAAGTTTAGGGCGTGCTGTCGAACACAGACACTTCGGTTTGCTGGAACATAATTCATTGACGTGGCGTCACAGGTAGAAAGAGCGGTGACAGAAGCATTGGGCATGAGCATTGAGAAATTCACTTAAGCCTTCATGTCAAAGTTGTACAAGACTGCAATAAAACCACATTTGCAGGACTGCATACAATCTGGTCACCCTGTTATTGATATGGAAAAGATGCAAAAAGGAATTACGAAGATGTTACAGAGACGGACATTTTTGAGTTATAAGGAGAAGCTGGATAGGTTGGGACTTTATTTTATTGGAGTGTTTAAGACATTGGGTCGAACTCATACAAGTTTATAACATGATGAGAGGCACGGATAAGGTGAATACCCAAAGTATATTCCTCTGCGTAGGGAAGTCCAAACAGAGAAGGCACAAATACAAGTTAAGAGAGGAAAGATTTAACATGGAACGAGTTGAGAGTAAGTGATCAACGTGGATACAATTACAACATCTCAAATACATTTGGACAGGAACAGGGATAGGAAAGTTTTGGAAGTATTTGGGCCAAAAACAGGCAAATGTAGCAACTTTATTTTGGGAAACGTGGTCAACATATAAGAGTTGGGTTGAAATTTCCTGCTTCCATGGTGTATGACACTATTATGCAATAATGGGCAACTGTAACAACATCGAGAACTTTTCCCTAATTGTTTAGAAATGACCAAATGTCAGAAGGCATTTTAGATTTTTTATAGATAGATAGAAAGAATTGCATGTTCCAATTTACTTGAAAATAATGAAATCAAAATTACACGTTGACACTCTTAAGGATAGATGCGATGTTAAGGAACAGGGATTCCACAATTCCATGATTTTTCAAGAATATAATTTCTGCCATCAATTCTGGCTAATCTCTCTAGGGTTACTTCAGAGAATCACATAATTATTCTGGTGCAGAAAGAGGCCAGTCTCTGTAACACCCTTGTACATCTTTTCTGCACAATTTGCAGTTTATTAACATTTCTCCTATAGCAGGGTGCCCAAATTCGAACTTATCCATACCGTGTACACCTGTACCGTGAAGCCCCAACTCAATGTACTCAGTGTTCTGACCGATGACGTTCAGTGTGCCAAATGGCTTCTTCACCACCCTTTCTACTGGTAATACCACTTCCAATGAACTATGTACCTTCATCTCTACGTTTCTCGTTTCAACAATACTCCCAACAACGTCATCAACGTCTTGCCCTAACAAAATGCAACATCTCACTTTCACCTGACTTGAACTCCATTTATCATTCCCCAGTCCACTGGCCAAGTTGATCAAGATCCCGTTCTTATCTTCTGCACTGTCGAGTATATCACCAACTGTCGTGTCATCCGCAAGGCTATTAACCATGTCTCCTACAAAGCATTTTTTTAAATTAAAAAAAAAGTCATTCTACCTCATGCGAATGTTCCAAACACTTACCGATCACGTTAAGATGCAGTGGATCACTGTGTTGCATAACTTCCAGTTCCCCAGTTCCTCTCAGATTGTATACACACGTGTACATTTCGGTTACACTGGGGACAATTTCAAAGGAAGCAGAACACAGATTGCTAGTCGTCCGCGCTCCAGATATAGCCTTTGCTTTGCTGCTTCTAAACTGAGAAATCCAAGAGTTTTCACATCCGTGGTGAAATGTACACAGAATTTTAATATTTTCAACTCAAATGACAGCTTCCAGCGAAAGTCTCATGACAAAATTCGGCTTCCCACACACACACACACACACACACACACATACACACACACACAGAAAAGTTTAATATTAGGATTCAACAAATATTCAAGGAAACGGTAGAGATCTTTATCTTCACATGTTGCTCATGCCAGTGCTGCGACTTGCTTCATCATTTGGACGAGTTGACATCCACACTCCAACAAATAAGCGAGTTTCTCAAAATATTAACCAAACTTTGCTTTTACTTGCAAGGTTTCTGTGATGCACTCGCTATGTCTTGGCCAGGAAAAACCTTGCTATAAATCCGACTATTGTGACAGAATTGCATATTCTCCCTCTGTTCAGAAGGTTCTGTAGCTTTAGCAAGAATGACTAGAAGGGTGGAATCATTTTCGGGGTGGGGGGAGATACACACTGATATTTTCTTTTAACTTAAGTTGCTATTTTTGGAGTGGGTCATATATTCTACACTTAATCAGATCACCTGAAATAAGAGACTTCACCATGACTTGGTCCAAACCTCCCTAAGGCATTTGAAAACCCCAAACATTCCGTAGAATTGTGTGCACGATCAACTTTTTTTTAACAGAAGGAATTGATTCACGGGCTGTGAACATCAATTACTTATCTGTAATCTCCCCATATGATCATAAGATATGGGAGCAGAATTAGGCTATTCGGTCATGACTAATATGCTTCTCAAAACCATTCTCCTCCCTTCTCCTGTAACCGTTTTATGCCCTTATCAAAGTTGTACACATATCTCTCTCTACACTAAATACCCTTAATAACTTGACCTCCACTGCCCTCTGCAGCAATAATTTCCACAGAATCATCACCCTCTGGCTGAAAGAATTCCTGCTCATCTCAGGTCTCAAGGTCCGTCCCTTCACTGTGCCCTCAGATCTCGTCTCTTCATCATGTGGTAACGCCTTCTCCAATTCTACTCTGTCCTTGCCTCTCAGTGTCGGACCCAGATGGGGCAGGCAAGAGTCACCACATTGACTGTCGTCAGAAGTCACGTGTAGACCCAGTCGAGGTAAAGAGGACAGATGTCCTTCCATAAATGGTCTTAGCAAAGCAGAGATCAAACGACACGTTTCACCATCACACTCTTAATGACACTTTTGGCTTTCCATTCAAATCTCAACATCTGTCAAGTGGGATTCAAACCTAAATCCCCAGAATATTATCTTATTGTCTATGTTCATGGCAAACGCTTTCTCTTGATTTCATTTGATGATTTCTCCTTGTTTTCACCATTTATAGTTCTGCATTTCCATCTGTGCTTGGCCAGCTTCTGAGGGGTTATCCTTAGGTTGTCTTATGAGCAAAACCTAAACAGATTGGGACTCGACTCTCAGGGGTTCCTAACGAGAGATTATCTCATTGAAACGTATAGGGGCTTGACAGGATCAATGCTGAGAAGATGCTCATCCCTCTGAGAGAGTGTAGGAGCAGACAGCACAGTCTCAAAGTAAAGAGAGGCCAACTGAAGACTGAGATGAGGAGTATTTTCTTTCTCTCCGAGGATTGTAAGACTTGAGAATTATTTGACAGGATATGGAGACAGGATCTTTTTGTTCATTTAAGTCTGAAATAGATAGATTATTCATCAGTCAGCCAATCAAGGGTTAAGTAGAAAGTTCAAGAACGTGGATGTGAGGAATGTCAGATCAGCGACAGTCCTATTGTTCCATGGAGCACACACGAGAGGCCACATCACCTACTCCTGTATTTATTTCTGATGATCTTATCTGAATGCATCTACAATAGTAACTTAATTTCCTTTCCATGATAGTGGGCTTTTAATTACTTGAATTGACAAGGGAAGGTGCTGTGTGTTGTTGTGACGCTGACAATTTGTTGACTGAATATCTACTGGTGTATCAAGACTAAAAGTATAATGCTCAAACCGAACGCAAAATATGTTACTCAGGTCCAAATTGTTTGTATTGTCCTGTCAGGGCACTAACAAAGTGAGAAGCTGTTTCAAAACAGAGGCTAAAATGGACTATTTGATTTGACGTTCATTTCAGTGTGCATTCAAGCAGAGTTTAACTACCAATAAAATAAAAAAGACTACCGTAACACTGATTGTCATTTATGCTTTTTAACACTGCCTTCAAACATTGCAATCACTGCCTTGAATGTTGCAGCAAGACGTGTTTACTAAACTTTAGAAACAGTGAGAGAAGCCATGATTCGAAGTGCTAAAAGAAAAAGAAAGGAAGACAATGTGAGTCAAATGAAGGAACAAATAGAAGCAATAACTCCAGTCATACTTTTTGCATCTGTTTCTTGACATCTGTTTCTTCTCAGAGATGCCATTTAAAAACAGCAAACTCTCACACAAGCAAATCAATCAATGATTAAATTTAAGACTCATCTTTGTGACTTTTTGAGAGAAATTATACTTTTAATTTGACTGCTCCCAAGGCGAGTTGTTGAGGGTTTTTTTTTACCTCCCTTTCTCTTAAAAGGTGCTGCCAGACCTACTGAGTTTCTCCAGCACGTTCTTTGCTTACAGTCTGTCACAATAACTCTGTCTTTCACTCTTTCCCTCTCTCCACAAATTCTACTGAGTTTCTCCCGCACTTTCTGTCTTTGTGATTTGTCACAGTAACTCTTTTACTTTCTCTCCCTCTCTCCACATGTCACAGAGTCATAGAGTCATAGAGACGCACAGCACGGAAGCAAACCTTTCGGTCCACCTCGTCCATGCCGACCAGATATCCCAACTCAATCTAGTCCCACCTGCCAGTGCCTGGTCCATATCCCTCCAAACCCTTCCTATTCATTTACCCATCCAGATGCATTTTAAGTGCCCTGTCAGACATGCAGACTTTCTCCAGCACTTTCTGTGTCTATAACCTGCAATGTTAACTCGAGTTTCTCTCTCCCTGTCTCCATTGGTGCTGCCAGACTTCCTGAATTTCTCCAGCACTTTCTGTGTTTATAAGGTGTAACACAAACTGTATGTCTCTTTTTGTTGCTCGCACAGACACTGTCAGGTCTGCTGAGTTTCTCTGTGCTTGTTTCAGGTTTCCAGCGTCTCACAACATCCTGCTTTTTCGCAAGGCTTTCCCTCTTTTATTACCGTGAGCACGATGTTGAGAAAAGGAGATATTGCATTACTTACAGAAGAAAATAATACATGTTTTCAAACCCATCCTTCGCAGAATATTTCGGCAAGACTTAAGGAATAGAAGAGGAAAAAAATGATTCCTATTTTTAATAAGAGAAGAAACTGCAGAGGAGGTTGTGCAGACACACATCTATCTGAATTGGCAAGGGAGGACGATGAGTACAGGTTTGATTGGATAGCTGGTGATGTATAGTTGGCTGGAAGTGCAAGATTAAACTTAAAACAGCACGGGACAGACAAAAGCTGTGGTAAAATTTCAAATTCTTGGCTTAGCACTGTTGGAGGTGTTGGGGCAAGTGTAGAAACAGCGCCAAGGTGATATCTTGAGTTTTTATGCTCGATGAATATGGTTATTGATGTATAAATATAACTGATGTTGGCGTGGATCTCCCAGATTAGAAAATGATCAATTGCTTGAAAATTGGAGTTACTTATCATTTGCTAATCTTAATGGCAAGAAGTGATTCAAAGCAACAAATATTTCGTTAAACAAGGACTCGGTGATTAGTAATGCATAATATGCTTCATTAACTTGATAAGATGGGAGCCGCAGATGATCATGTACACATAGACTCTGTTCAATATATTTCTGGCTGCTCAACTAGCACATAAATATAGGAACAGGAGAAGTCTTTCAGCCCATTTAAGCAAATTAATTGGGTTGCAGCTGATTGTCTGCTTCAAAGCATTTTCCCACAGTATTTGCATGCAATTGAATATTCCTTGGAGCTGTCCAATTCTATCTTGAACATACTCAACAATCGAGTTTCCAGAGCCCATGAGGGTAGTGATTTCGAATGATGACAACGCAGTTTTGGGAAACAGCATCGTCCTGATCTCAGTCCTACGTGACCCACCCGTTACTTAGTCATCCAACACCAAAGGTGTTGGGACAGGATCGCTGAAAGTGTGAAAGTGGGAAGGGAAGTAAAACAAAAAGAAGTGGAGTTTAGAACATGACTGGAAAGTTCTAACAGGAGACCACGATTGGGAAAGAAAAAACTGAAATAAAAGGGATTTGATAGCATTGATAAAGGGTGCACACGAAAAGTTATCAGGATGTTGCCTTGGGGTTGGAGAGTTTCAGTGATGGAGAGAAATGGGACAGACTGGGATTGTTTACATCAGAGCAGATAAGATTTAGTGTTTGGTGGGTGGGAAGGCATGACTGCGATACCTAACATGATGCGCAGGCATGGATAAGGTAGTTATAAAGAAACTTCGCCGCCCCAACCCCCGATGTAGTGACTAATGACGGAGCAGGGGTGTGGGAAGTAGAATAGATTGATAGCAAGGGGCAGGAGATTTCGATGGGGATGTGACAAAGACACTTTTCTGTCAGAGACTGGTTATGAATGTGCAACTCTCCGTAAGATTAGGAAAGGCAGAAACCTTGATCATATGGAGCAAATATTGCGATGTGCAATTCTGATACCAAAGCTATCAGCCAAATGCTTGGAAAACGAGAATTGAAAGTAATGAGGTAGTTGTTTTTGACTGACACGCACGTAACAGGCTAATTGGTCATTATCAAAATCTTCTGTAGATCTCCAGAACTCGACGGTTTCCTTTTTTGTGTGTCACTTTACGATCTGATCGATAACCAACTTATTATGATTCCAGCAGAACTTTAGGACTTTGACCACTATCCCCATTCATGATTCTGGAATGAAGTCTTTGTCATGTGAGGAAAGATGGTGGCCTTTGGATCTGCACTGAATGGGTCATAGAAGGAGGGGGTGCAGTGGGATCTGATGGTAATTCAAAGAATACTGAGAGCGTGAATGCAGAGATGTTTCCACAAGTAGCAGAGACTACAACCGAGGACACACCTCGGGGTGAAGTGACAACTCTCTAAAACAGAGACAAGGAGGAATTTGTTCAACCAGAGAATGATGACGCTGTGGAACTTATTGCCGTGAAGGGCTGTGGAGGACAACTCACGGAGTGTCTTTAACACAGAGAGATGTCAGTAAGGGAATCAAGTGTTATGGCGAAATGACACAAGAATGCAGTTGAGGAACACATCAGCTAAGATTTGGTTTTGCTCCTTTGTCTTATGATCTTAAATAACCACTTTTACAATCCTGTGCTGCTGCCAAACAGGATAGAGCCAATAAAAGCTATCACTGGTATTCTGTAGGACGTCAGTCAAAATACACACAACAATATTCCACAAACAAATGTTATAATGATTAGTACGCATTTCCTATAACAATGATTTAGCGGCAAGGATTGATTTCAGTGAGACATTCCCTGCTCTCTCTGTATTCTTTTTCAATTTAAGGTGCAATTGGATATTTATTTTGCTTCTGTGGAAAGAGTTTCCCTGTGCTACCGTCAACAGATTAAAACATCAGTAAAATGTTTCTGTTGTTTTCATCGAAAGCAAAAATCGCACTGAGCTATATTTCTGTACCTAAAAACATTAAACACTACATAACCTGTTAAACGCCGGACAAACTATGATCAAGTTGGGTGGATAGCCCTCACCTCTGGATTCCTGTCCTACATCTAAAAGCTGTACAGAGTGTAAAAAGTAATTGTGACACAAATTTAGCACATACCTGCTCGAGTGTCTTGTCGAGGTCTTGCACTCAGTACCGTTCTGTTCACTGCTTATGCTGCATATCTGCTCGATAAAAACCCAAAGTACATTGAGCAGGAAATAATGGTTCACTTTGAGCGTTCAAAAATAGTCACCTACGTGACAGGCCAAATGAACTCCATCCACAGTTTCAGAGCTAAGCAACGATTATCAGCTAACATGCTATTTCCATTAGGTATCAGTAATTGTAGCTGTGAATATGTGAGCGTTGATCCATGTGTCCATCAAATAAAGTCTGTGAGTGCATGAGAGAGAGAATATACATGTGTGAGTGAATGAGAGTGAAGGTGTTTGCGTGTAAGAGAATATTAATCTGTGCATATATATGTCTGAGAGAAAGTGAAGTTTGCATTTTCAGACTTAGGGGATGTATGTGTGTGTGTGTGTGTGTGTGTGTGTGTGTGTGTGTGTGTGTGTGTGTGTGTGTGTGTGTGTGTGTGTTGAACCTATGTGCACGTAAGAATAAGTGAGTTTCTGTTTCCAGGCTGACAGAATGTGTGCCTGTGAGGGAAAATATGTGCATGTATGTGAGAGTGAGTAAGTGTGTGTCTGTTGCAGAGAAAGTGTGTGTGTAAGAGAGAACAAGAGAATGTGTGCATGTGTGTGAATGTGCTTCTGCGTGTGACTGAGTGCATATATGTTTGCTGATAAGAGATGTAGAGTAAACGTTACAGATTACCAACAAAGTAGTGCTGGAGTAACTCAGCAGGTCTGGCAACATCTGTGGAGCGATCGAGAGACAAAAACAGTTAAAGTTATCGGTTGCATACACCGAAAGTGGTGAAGAAACTGAATAGACCTGGCACCATCGAGGGAGACAGAAAGAAGAAGAGTGAACGAGTTAAGAAGGGCCACCGAATTGGAGAGTTTAACTTGGCTTTCGCTCCAAAGATGCTACCAAAGCGTAAATCTTAAGTCATTTTCTTTTAGAATCGCATGCATATATCAACAAAGTTCAAAAGAAGCCAAAACCGTCATGCAATCACCATCAAAAAGATACATTATTGTTCACTATTTGGAGGGTGTTAATCGCTCACATATCAGTGCTTCTGAACGCTAGCCCTCCAGCAGAAAAAGGATGGAAGTAATGATTTTGTTATAAGTTTGACTCTGGGTAAATCATAATTTGCTTCCTTCAGATTTAAAGTAGATGCAAGAGTGCGTCCAGCGGAGCTGGGAAAGAGGACATCTCTTTGAGGCGTTACTGACTGTCATAGTGATAAGGAGTTTGAATGATTTACGGAAATATAAACAAGTTGTACAGACCTTGCAGGGTCTTTCTGGTAGCTTTTGAACATTAATATTGAAGAAATGATACATTGCAAAACATTCTTTCATGATTGCAGCAACGTTTGAATGAATGACAACATTCTATTGGGATTTTTGAATTGTTGTTGGACTTTCCCACAAATTGTTAATGAATGAACCATTCAGAATTCTAGAACGTTAAAGAAAAGTCGTACTGAATTTGAAGATTAAATATCTCTCTCTCTCTCCACAGCTGCTGCTAACCTTCCGAGTATCTCCAGCACTTCCTGTTTTTACAGGCTTTATGGTTAACTCTGTTCCTCCTATCAACACGCACACATATTCTCTTTTTCTCTTGTGCACAGATGCAATTTCTACAATGCACAAAAACTCATTCATATACGAACAGATGCAGATATTCTCTCTTATACACACACAGAGAGAAATTGTCAATCTCACAACACACACTATATTCCCTGACACATTCATTCACACACATACACTCAGTCACACCGACTCTTTGTAATACAAGCACAGACAAACGGACACGCATACACAAGCACAAACACACACACACAAACCTCACATATAAAGCCAAAATGACTGCTTCATTTGTTGATGCCTAATCGGATCTGTGTGAAGACGGAATTTTTCCCGATAACCACTGTTTAGTTCTGGAACTGTGCCTGAAGCTCTGTTTGAGATGTAACGTCGGTGGCTATTTTTGACAGCTCACTGTGAGCTGTTGCTTCCTGCTCACCGAGTTTTGGTTTTCGTTATTGTTCATTTGTGTGGAGATGCTACTAGTGTAGTGCACAAAACGTGCTAACCAGCAGGATTCGAAGTACAACACATTCAAGCAAGTAAATGCTGAGACTGTGTCCAAATTCGTTTTGCAATCTGTACAGCTCTTAGATATAGGAATCACTTTCCAGAGGTGAAGCCAGTCTAAATTGATGATATTTTACCAGTAGGATAACATTCATATTACCATTTACTATTTTTACACATAGAAGTACAGCGAAGAGCAAGTTTCGTTTTGGATAACAGAATCAGAATTATTGTACTGACCCATTAATCTGTTGATTAACGCACGGACTATTCTTGGACATTTTGATGAAAACTAAGTATCCAATGTCACATTAAAATAAAACAGGAAGAGAGCAGGGAACCTATTTCTAATATCAATAGTTGTGTCTTAATCGAAAAAAAAGTTTGATCAATCATGTTTTGTGTAATGATTTTCTGCGCGTTTTGACTACTGACTTTCTTATATTTCATTAGATGTAACCTGTTTGTCAGCAGCAGAGACTTGCAACAAGGCATTTTTTAAGACCATAAGACATTGGAGGAAAACTCAATCATTTATGAAAAGTTTCTCAAATGCATTCTCCCTTCATTCTCAGGATCACAAGTATGAATATCATTCAACGTTTTAAATCCAACTTATAGTAAGATTAGGATGGATATTGAAACGATTCGATGGTGGCTACAGACAGAACAAATGCTGTCATGAAGACCTACAGCACTGGACGAAGTCCATTCAGCTCATGCAGTACGTTCTCATGAAACAATCCCAATGTTCTGGAATCCCATTTTCCAGCACTTGGCCCATAGCCTTGGCATTACAAATGCATATGTAAATACAACTGTATGATGAGCATTTCTGCTTCTTCCAGACTTACAGGTAGAAAATTCTAGGGTCCTCACCACCCTCTGAAGCTCCTGCCACCTACGTTCAATCTCTGTTTAGCCCAGCCCAGGATTGATCCCTCCGTCAAGGGGGAAAAGCTTATCCCTGCCTAATGCGTTTATGCCTTTCATTGTTTTATCATGTCCCCACTCTCTCAATCTCCAATCTGACCAACCCCCACAACAACATTTTGGTAAATCTCCCACTGCACGCTCTCCCAGTGCTATCACATCCTGCTTCTTCGATGTTTTTTTCTCCTCACCCCGAGCTCCTCACAAAACTTTCCTGTCATGATTCAAACAACCAATTAATTCTGCTTTACTTCCCTTCCCCCTTTGCCACTGTCCCAACAGGTTTGCTGTTGAATTTCACAATACACCATAGGTCATATAAGATTGAACTCAAGAGGGCACTGCTCCCCAAGAGAATGATGACATATTTGGAAATCACTATTTCTTGAGGGCTTTAGAAACTCAATTCTTGAGCATGATCAAGGAAGAAAGGGACAACTCAAAGGAACATTCATCGTCATGGAGATATTATGGGAAATTGTCTTTGAAGTAGACTATGACCTATGCCAATTGATTCGCTTGAATGGACCGAATACCCTTCTCTTATTTTGATATTCAAATGTTCTTCAAACAGCCAAAAGGATGTACATCAGAGCTTATGTGTAGATTACGTCATTTTGTTCCCAGCTGATATTCTCTACACAGCAGACCAAGTGCTAGTAATCTCTAACTGCAGTTATCCCATAGATTTGCTACTGTGAATTACTTCGTATTCATAATAACATTGAAAACAATGCTAAATAATTCATCTATTCAGTTAATTGATCATTTTCAAATCCAGGAAATGCACGCCATTATCACTAATATTTGTACATACGTAAAAACTTTCATCAAACGTAAAAAGAAAATCAAGACCACTACCCAGCCCTGTCTCTGCCCTGTCCCACCACGGGCAAAAGCAAGGAAATTGAAACTTTGTAACAGTTTTGTCTGTCCCACGTTGTGCTTAGCTTAAACGTTGCACGTTTAGCCTCCAGTGATCAATCAGTATCTATTCAGTCATAAGTACAATCATTACATTCCTTTCTCAATTCAGTTTTGTGTGTACATTCATTGCCTCTGCAGTTTCTCCTCTTATTTTAAACGAATAAACTATTTTTCTTTTATCGTCTATTCCCTATTTCCAGCAGTGATATTCTCTGAATGGTGGATTTAACAACGTACTTTAATGTGTTCTGCAAGTAGTGTCATGTCTCTTTTTCAACAAAGTGCTCATTAAGTATCACAACTGAAAAGGAGGGAAGGTGTTGCATAAAAACAAGACACTGTAGGACACAGGAACTCTGGAAAGTAAATACGAAGAGTTGCTGAAGAAACTCAACAGATCTGGCAGCATCTGTGAAAGGATAGAGTGAAACAGAGCTAACATAACTAGTATAAACACACAGTGCTGGAGATACTCAGCAGGTCTGGTAAAATCTGTCGGGAGAGAAAGTGAAAAAAAAAGTTAAGATTTCAGATTATATACAAAAATGGTGTTGGAGAGTCTCAGCATGCCCAGCAATAATTATGTGAGGAGAGAAAGCAAACATTTCTTTTGATTTCACTTAATTTATTATTGCCACATGTGCTGAGATTCAGTGAACTGAATTGTTTTGCATGCTAATCAGACATATCCTTCCTTACATTTGCACTTCAGGGTAATAAACCAGAATGCAGTATAGAGAGTTATGTTTGATATCAGTAAGCCTCCTTCAGAATCTGAACAACTCGTGTTGTGAATATTGAAATTAGTAATATAATTTACGTGAAAAATGAAAAAGGACGTGCCTTAACTTTGATTATTGCTTGTTTTGTGTTTCTGAGCATTAAAGGTTGTCGAATAACTTTTTATAGAAAAGAAGTTATATGCCAAGAAACAGTTGCAATGAGTGTTGCTGGAATTACGACATTTATTTGTTCCCTGGTGTGATTGACATGGTTAAAACGACCATTGTCCATTTTTTCTATTTATTTCCACATCACGTATCATGGCTTTTCTTGCTATTCTAAAGGTTAGCAAAGTTCTTTTGCTGTGAAAGTCATGGCTGTGAATGCAAAGTCGAAATCAATATAATGAATCATAAATGACAACCAGAATAGTAATATTGATAACTTCATTGGAATACAAACACTCTTTAAATAAACACTGAGATGAACATCACTGCAAGTCAATACCATTCAGAGTCTGTTATGAAGCAGGCAATTAGCTACATTGCCTTGTTCGTGCAGTAATGGGATAATGCAAAGAATTTGAAGCTTTGGAACATCCTTTACCTGTCCACTGCGGCGATAGGTTTTAACATTATGCATTTAGTGTTGTATGATGCACCAGGACATATTCAATCAAATATTTATCAGGGTCAAAACTACACTCATCACCTTACACTGTCAATTCAAGCAGCTGCAGATCCACTCTTACAGAGAGGAGATTTAGTAAATATTAGAGAGCATTCAGACAAGATACTCAGACAAGGGGTGGCACAGTGGCTGAGTGGTCAGCACTGCTGTCTCACAGCGCCAGGGATTTGTGTTAATTCCAACCTCTGGCGACTGTTTGCTTGGAGTTTGGACATTCTCCCTGTGCCTGAGTGGGTTTCCTCCCACAATCCAAAGATGTGCGATTTAGGTGAATTATCATGTTGCTTGTCATCTGTGTGTGTGGCTACTAAGGATAGCTGGTCACGTCGTTCCGTGGCTAGTTGGTGTTCATGGATACGGATCGTTAGCTGTCTTCCTGTTTGTCCTATGTAGTGTTTTGTGCAGTCCTTGCATGGGATTTTGTACACTACATTGGTTTTGCTCATGCTGGGTGTCGGGTCCTTCGTCCTGGTGAGTTGTTGTCTGAAAGTGGCTGTCGGTTTGTGTGCTGTTATGAGTCCTAGTGGTCGCAGTAGTCTGGCTGTCAGTTCAGAAGTATTCTTGATGTATGGTAGTGTGGCTAGTCCTTTGGGTTGTGGCACGTCCTCATTCCATTGTCTTTCCCTTAGGCATCTGTTGATGAAATTGCGGGAATATCCATTTTTGGTGAATACATTGTGTCGGTGTTCTTCTTCCTCTTTTTGCAGTTCTGGTGTGCTGCAGTGTGTTGTAGCCCTTTTGAACAGTGTCTTGATGCAACTTCATTTGTGAGTGTTCGGGTGTGTTGGGGTGGTTGCTTTCGTAATTTAGGACTTGGTCTGTGTGTATGGCTTTCCTGTAAACCTTTGTGCTGAATTCTCCATTCGGTGTTCTCTGTACCATCACGTCCAGGAATGGGAGTTGGTTGTCCTTTTCATCCTCTCTCGTGAGGAACTACTATTATGCCCAAAACGTCGATTCTCCTGCTCCTTGAATGCTGCCTGACCTGCTGCGCTTTTCCAGCAATGCATTTTCAGCTCTGATCTCCAGTATCTGCAGTCCTCACTTCCTCCTCAAAGAAACTGAACAGGCCTGGCACCATCGATGGAGACAGAATGAAGAAGAGTGAACGAGTTTTGAAGAAGGGCCACAGAATTCGAGACTTTAACTCGGCTTTAGCTCCAAAGGTGCTACCAAAACGTAAATCTTAAATCACTTTCTTTTAGAATCACATGCATGTATCAGCAAAGTTCAAAAGAAGTCAAAACCGCCATGCAATCACCATCAAAAAGATAATTTTATTGGTCACAATTTGAAGGGGGGTAGTCGCTCACCTATCAGAGTTTCTGAATGTTAACCCTCCAGCACAAAAACGATGAAAGTAATGATTTTGTTAAGGCTTTGACTCTGGGTAAATCATAAGTTGCTTCCTTCGGATTTAAAGCAGATGCAAGAGTGCGTTCAGCGGGGCTGGGAAAGAGGACATCTCTTTGAGGCGTTATTGAATGTCATAGTGATAAGGATTTTGAATGATTTACGGAAACGAACAAGTTGTACAGACATTGCAGTGTCTTGCTGGTAGCTTTTGAACATTAATCTTGAAGAAATGATAAATTGCAAAAGATTTGAGTGGGAGCAGCGGCTGAGGAAAAGCGAACCCGGGAGACTACAGCTAAGGTAAGACAGTTTGTTTCAAAATTACTTACCTGTAGCGGGCGGCGGTGTTTTTTTTTCTCTCTCTTCACAAAAAGAGCGGGAGCAGCAGAGGAAGTGACGGCAAACTGAGGGGCAGCCGGGAAGGAGAACAGTGAGTATAAATACTCACCCTTTAATCACCAACGGTCATTTGAGTGGGAGCAGCGGCCGAGGAAAAGCGAACCCGGGAGACTACAGCTAAGGTAAGACAGTTTGTTTCAAAATTCCTTACCTGTAGCGGGAAGCGGAAGTGAGGTTGGAGCGCATAGCTGGGCGGGAAGGGAAGTGATTAGTATTTGAGTGGGTGTGAAGGGAAAGGGGGAGAAGAGGAGAGCGCTAGTTATAGGGGATTCTCTAGTTAGAGGGACGGACAGGCGGTTCTGTGGACAGGGGCGAGACTCTCGGATGTTTTGTTGCCTCCCGTGTGCTAGGGTCCGAGACGTCTCGGACCGTGTCTTCAGAATCATTAAGGGGGAGGGTGTGCAGCCAGAAGTTGTGGTACACATTGGCACCAACGACATAGGTAGGAAGAGGGGTGGGGAGGTCATTCAAGAGCTCAAGGAGTTAGGATGGAAGCTAAAAGCTAGGACAGACAGAGTCGTCATCTCTGGGTTGTTGCCGGTGCCACGTGACAGAGGCAAAGAATAGGGAGAGAGTGCAGTTGAACACGTGGCTGCAAGGATGGTGTAGGAGGGAGGGCTTCAGATATTTGGACAATTGGACTGCATTCTGGGGAAGGTGGGACCTGTATAAACAGGACGGGTTGCACCTGAACCAGAAGGGCACCAATATCCTGGGGGGTAGGTTTGCTAGCACTCTTCGGGGGGGGTTAAACTAATTTGGCAGGGGGATGGGATCCGGACTTGTAGTCCAGCAAGTAAGCTAGCTGTGTGTCAGGATGCCCAAGACTGTAGGGAGGCTGTGGAGAAGGTAGCACTGACAGGGACTACTTGCGGACGCAGAGATGGGCTCAAGTGCGTATACTTCAACGCAAAGAGTATCAGAAATAAGGTGGGTGAACTTAAGGCGTGGATCGGTACCTGGGACTACGATGTTGTAGCCATCACGGAAACATGGATAGATGAGGGACAGGAATGGCTATTGGAGGTTCCTGGTTACAGATGTTTCAGTAAGATTAGGGAGGGTGGTAAAAAAGGAGGGGGGGTGGCATTGCTAATTAGAAATGGTATAACGGCTGCAGAAAGGAAGTTTGAGGGGGATCTGCCTCTGGAGGTAGTATGGGCTGAAGTCAGAAATAGGAAAGGTGCAGTCACCTTGTTGGATGTTTATTATAGGCCCCCAATAACAGCAGAGATGTGGAGAAACAGATTGGGAAACAGATTTTGGAAAGGTGCAGAAGCCACAGGGTCATAGTCATGGGCGACTTCAACTTCCCAAATATTGATTGGAAGCTCTTTAGATCAAGTAGATTGGATGGGGCGGTGTTTGTGCAGTGTGTCCAGGAAGCTTTTCTAACGCAGTATGTAGAGTGTCCAACCAGAGGGGAGGCCATATTGGATTTGGTACTCGGTAATGAACCGGGACAAGTGGTGGGCTTGTTAGTGGGTGAACATTTTAGTGATGGCGACCACAATTCTGTGACTTTCACCTTGGTTATGGAGAGAGATAGGTGCGCACAACAAGGAAGATTTTACAATTGGGTGAAGGGAAATTACGATGCTGTAAGACAGGATTTGAGGAGCATACGTTGGGAGCATAGGCTGTCAGGGAAGGATGTGGTGGAAATGTGGAACTTTTTCAAGGAGCAGATACGACGTGTCCTTGATCAGGCAGGAAAGAAATGGTCGTGTGAGGGAGCCTTGGTTGACGAGGGAGGTTGAATGTCGAGTAAAGAGGAAGAAGGAGGCTTACATAAGGTTGAGGAAACAGGGTTCAGACAGAGCAGTGGAGGGATACAGAATAGCCAGAAGGGACCTGAAGAAAGGGATTAGGAGAGCTAAGAGGGCATGAAAAATCCTTGGCGGATAGGATCAAGGATAACCCCAAGGCATTCTATGCGTATGTGAGAAACCTGAGAATGACGAGAACGAGGGTAGGTCCGATCAAGGACAGTAGTGGGAGACTGTGTATTGAGTCGGAAGAGATAGGAGAGGTCTTGAACAAGTACTTCTCTTCAGTATTTACGAACGAGAGGGACCGTATTGTTGAAGAGAGTGTGAAACGGACTGATAAGCTAGAAGAGATACCTGTTAGGAAGGAAGATGTGTTGTTCATTTTGAACAACTTGAGGATAGACAAGTCCCCCGGGCCTGACAGGATATATCCTAGGATTATGTGGAAAGCAAGAGGAAATTGCAGTACCGTTGGCAATGATCTTCTCGTCTTCACTGGCAACGGGGGTGGTACCAGGGGACTGGAGAGTAGCGAATGTTGTGCCCCTGTTCAAAAAATGGAATAGGGATAACCCCGGGAATTACAGGCCAGTTAGTCTTACTTCTGTGGTAGGCAAAGTAATGGAAAGGGTACTGAGGGATAGGATTTATGAGTATCTGGAAAGACACTGCTTGATTAGGGACAGCCAGCACGGATTTGTGAAGGGTAGGTCTTGCCTTACAAGTCTTATTGAATTCTTCGAGGAGGTGACCAAGCATGTGAATGAGGGTAGAGCAGTGGATGTAGTGTACATGGATTTTAGTAAGGCATTTGATAAGGTTCCCCATGGTAGGCTTATGCGGAAAGTCAGGAGGCATGGGATAGAGGGAAATTTGGCCAATTGGATAGAAAACTGGCTAACCGGTCGAAGGCAGAGAGTGGTGGTAGATGGTAAATATTCAGCCTGGAGCCCAGTTACAAGTGGAGTTCCGCAGGGATCAGTTCTGGGTCCTCTGCTGTTTGTAATTTTTATTAATGACTTAGATGAGGGAGTCGAAGGGTGGGTCAGTAAATTTGCAGATGATACAAAGATAGGTGGAGTTGTGGACAGTGAGGAGGGCATTTGTCGTTTGCAAAGGGACTTAGATATGTTGCAGAGCTGGGCTGAGGAGTGGCAGATGGAGTTCAACCCTGCCAAGTGTGAAGTTGTCCATTTTGGAAGAACAAATAAGAATGCGGAATACAGGGTTAATGGTAGGGTTCTTAGTCAGGTGGAGGAACAGAGGGATCTTGGGGCCTATGTACATAGATCTTTGAAGGTTGCCACTCAGGTGGATAGAGTTTGTAAGAAGGCCTATGGAGTATTATCGTTCATTAGCAGAGGGATTGAATTCAAGAGTCGTGAAGTGATGTTGCAGCTATACAGGACTTTGGTTAGGCCACAGTTGGAGTACTGTGTGCAGTTCTGGTCACCTCACTTTAGGAAAGATGTGGAAGCTTTGGAGAGGGTGCAGAGAAGATTTACCAGGATGTTGCCTGGAATGGAGAGTAGGTCGTACGAGGATAGGTTGAGAGTTCTCGGCCTTTTTCTCGTTGGAACGGCGAAGGATGAGGGGTGACTTGATAGAGGTTTATAAGATGATCAGAGGAATAGATAGAGTAGACAGTCAGAAACTTTTCCCCCGGGTGCAACAGAGTGTTACAAGGGGACATAAATTTAAGGTGAAGGGTGGAAGGTATAGGGGAGATGTCAGGGGTGGGTTCTTTACCCAGAGAGTGGTGGGGGCATGGAATGCACTGCCCGTGGGAGTGGTAGAGTCAGAATCATTGGCGACCTTTAAGCGGCATTTGGATAGGTACATGGATGGGTGCTTAATCTATGTTAGAAGTTCAGCACAACATCGTGGGCCGAAGGGCCTGTTCTGTGCTGTATTGTTCTATGTTCTATTATTTCATGATTGCAACTGCGTTAGAATGAATGACAACATTTTATTGGGATTTTTGAATTGTTGTCAGTCTTTCTCACAAATTCGTAATGAATGATCCATCTCAGAATTCGAGAACGTTAAAGAAAAAATCATACTGAATTTGAAGATTAAATCTCTGTCACACTCGCTCTACACAGATGCTGTCAGTCTGCTGAGTATCTCCAGCACTTCCTGTATTTACAGTCTTTTAGGTTAACTTAGTTTCTCCTATCAACATGCACACATATACACACATATTCTCTCTCTCTCTCTTTAGCACAGATGCTATTTCTCCAAAGCACAAAAACTCATTCATACACGCACAGATGCATATATTCTCTCTTACCCACACACACACGCAGAAATGGTCATTCTCACTCGCTCTATGTTCCCTGACAGATTCATTCACGCACATATACTCACTCACAAAGACTCTTTTTAATACATGTACCGACACACAGACACACCCACAAACACACACATACAACCTCCCCACACAAATATGTGCAGAAATTGTCATTTTCAAAACACACACCACACCTCTGACATATTCATTTACACACATACACTGACTCACACATACTCTTTTTATTACACACACACACACACACACACACACACACACACACACACACACACACACACACACACACACACACACGCACACCGCCCACATATAAAGCCAAACTTTCTGCTTCATTTGCTGATGCCCAATCCGATCTGTCTGAAGAGGGAATTTTGCGCGATAAGTGCTGTTTAGTTCTGAAACTGAGCCTGGAGCTCTTTTTGAGATGTCACACGGGTGACTCCCTTTGACAGCTCACTGTGAACTGTTGCCACCTGCTCACCGAGTTTTGGTTATATTTATTTTTCACTTGTGTAGAGATGATACTATTGTCGTGCACAAAACGTGCTTAACAGCAAGATTCAAAGTACAACACATTCAAGCAAGTAAATGCTGAGATTGGGTCCAAATTCGTTTTGCAATCTCTACAGCTCTTCGATCTTGGAATCACTTTCCGGAGGTGAAGCCAGTCTAACTAATTTTACCAGTAGGACAACATTTATATAGGACAAAATTTACTATTTTTACAAATATAAAGTATAGCGATATGCAAGGTTCATTTTGGATAACTGAATCAGAAATATTGTACTGACCCATTAATGTATTGACAGTGACACAGGGACTATTCTTGGACACTTTGATGAAAAATAAATATCCAATGTCACATCAAAATAAAACAGGAAGAGAGCAGGGAACATATTTCTAATATCAATAGTTGTGGCTTAATCAATCAAAAAAGCTTGTTCAATCATTTTTTGTGTGGAATGTTTTTGTGCGCATTTTGACTACTCACTTTGTTATACTTCATTAGATGTAACCTGTTTGACAGCAGCAGAGACTTGCAAAAAGGCATTTTTTTAAAGACCATAAGATATAGGAAGAAAACTCAATCATTTCTGAAAAGTATCTCAAACGCATTCTCCATTCATTCACGAGTAAGGATATTATTGAAAGTTTTTAAACCATCTTAAAGTCAGAATAGGACGGATACTGCTAAGATTCGATGGTGGCTGTAGACAGGAAAAATGGTGTCAAGGAGATCTACAGCACTGGAATAAGTCCATTCAGCGCATGAAGTACGTGCTAGTGAAAACCATCAATCTCACTATTCTGGAATCCCATTTTCCCATCACTTGGCCCATAGCCTTGGCATTACAAATGCATATCAAAATACTTCAGTATGATGACAGTTTCTGCTTCTTCCAGCCTTACAGGTAGTGAATTCCAAGGTCCTCACCACCTTCTGAATCTCCTGCCACTTACGTTCAATCTCTATTTTTCCCAGCCCAGTATGGATCCCTCTATTCAGGGGGAAAGGTTTCTTCCTGTCTCCTGCGTCTATGCCCGTCATTGTTTTATCATGTCCCAACCCTTTCAATCTCCCGTGGTACGACAGAAGGGGCCACATTTTGTCCAATCTCTCTCCATCACTGAATCAGACCAACCCTCTTAGTAACATCGTGGTAAATCTCCTGCGTGCTCCCCCCGTGCTATCACATCCTGCTTCTTCGACTTCTTTTCTCCTCACCCCTGCGCCCCTCTCAAAAGGTTCCTGTCATGATTCGAACAACCAATCAATTCTGTTTTACTTCCCTTCCCACTTTACCACTGTCCCAACACATTTGCTGTTGAATTTCACGATACGCCATAGGTCATTTAAGATTGAATGCAAATCAATCTTAACTGTTAACTGTTCCCCAAGAGAATGTTGACATATTTGGAAATCACTATTCTTGAGGGCTATAGGATCTCAATTCTTGAACATGATCACGGAAGAAAGGAGCAACTCAAAGGGACATTCATAGCTGTGGTGATACTATGCGAAATTGTCTTTGAAGTAGACTATGACCTATGCCAATTGTTTCGCTTGAATGGGCCGAATAGCCTCCTCTTATTTTGATATTCAAATGTTCTTCAAACAGCCAAAAGGATATACATCAGACTTATGTGTAGATTATGTTATTTTGTTCCCAGCTGATATTCTGTACACAGCAGACCAAGTGCTACTAATCTCTGACTACTATTTTCCCATAGATATGCTACCGTGAATTATTTCGTATTGATAATAACATTGAAAACAATGCTAAATAATTCATCTATTCAGTTAATTGATCATTTCGGAATTTGGGAAATTCACACCATTAACACTAATATTTGTACATACATAAAACCGTTCATTGAACGTAAAAAGAAAATCAAGACGTTGACTCTTTCCTGTCCCACCGCCTCCAAAAGCAAGGAATCAAACTTTGTAACACTTTTGTCTGTCCCATTTTGTGCTAAGTCTGAAAATTGCACGTTTAGCCTCCAATGCTCCATCAGTATCTATTCAGTCATAAGTACACACAATACATTCCTTTCTCAATTCAGTTTTGTGTGTAAATTCATTGCCTCTGTATTTGCTCCTCTTATTTTAAATTAATAACATATTTTTCTTTTCTCGTCTATCCCTATATTTCCAGCAGTGATCGTCTCTGAATGATGGGTTTAACTATGTACTTTATTTTGTTCTGTAAGTAGTATCATGTCTCCTTTTCACCAAAGTGGTAATTAAGTATCACAATTGTAAAGGAGGGAAAATGTTGCATAAAAACAAGATACTGTAGGACTCTGAAAAGATAACACGAAGATTTGCTTGAAAAACTCAACAGGTCTGGCAGCACCTGTGAAGGAAGAGAATGAAACAGAGCTAACATCACAGGTATAACACACAGTGCTGGAGATACTCAGCAGGTCTGGGAAAATCTGTCGGGAGAGAAAGTGAAAAAACGTTAAAGTTTCAGGTTATACACACAGATGATGTTGGAGAGTCCCAGCATGCCATGCAATAACTATGTGAGGAGAGAAAGCAAACATTTCTTTTGATTTCACTTAACTTATTATTGTCACATGTGTTGAGATTCAGTGAAATGAATTGTTTTGCGTACTAACCAGACAAATCCTACCTTACATTTGTACATGTTAATCGACCAGAATGCAGAATGGAGAGCTATGTTTGATATCAGTAACCCTTCTTCAGAACCTGAACACCTCGTGTTATGAACATTGAAATTGATAATACAATTTATGTGAAAAATCAAAAAGGATGCGCCTTTACTTTAATTATTGCTTGTTTTGTGTTTCTGAGCATTAAAGGTTGTCAAATAACTTTTTAAAGAAATGAAGTTATATGCCAAGAAACAGTTGCAATGAATGTCGCTGGAATTACGACATTTATTTGTTCCCTGGTGTGATTGACGTGGATATAACGACCATTGCCAATTTTTTCTATTTATTTCCACATCATGTATCATGGCTTCTCTTGCTATTTCTAAAGGCTAGTAAAGTTCTTTTGCTGTGAAAGTCATGGCGGTGAATGCAAAGTCGAAATCAGTACAATGAGGCATAAATGACAACCAGAGTAATAATATTGATCATTTCAATGGAAGACAATCTCTTCTTAAGTAGACACTGAGATGAACGTCACTGCAAGGCAATGCCATTCAGAGTCCGTTATGCATCAGCAATTAGCTACATTGCCTTGTTCGTGTGGTAATGGCATAATGCAAAGAATTTGTAGCATTATGCTTTTAGTCTTGTATGATGCACCAGGACATATTCAAGTAAAGATTCACCAGGGTCAAAACTACTCTCATCACCTTCCCCTGTCAATTCAAGCAGCTGCAGATCCACTCTTACAGAGAGGAGATTAAGTAAATATTAGAGAGCATTCAGACAAGATACTCTCACAAGGGGCGACCCAGTGGCTGAGCGGTTACCGCTGCTGTCCCAAAGCACCAAGAATTTGTATTAATTCCAACCTCTGGCGAATGTTCTCCCTGTGCCTGAGTGGGTTTCCTCCCACAATCCAAAGATGTGCAGTTTAGGTGAATTATCCATGTTAATTTGCCCACAGCGTCCAGGGATGCGTGGCTTGGATGCTTTAGTCAGGGGTAAATGTAGGGGAATGAGACTGGGTGGGTTATTCTTTGAAAGGTTGGTGTGGATCTTTTGGGCCAAATAGTCTGTTTCCACACTTTAGGAAATTCTATAATAATCTGAAATTGAAACAGGATTAGTCCATTTGGCTTCTCAAACCTGCTCTGCATCCCATAGAATCGCAGTAGATCCAATATTCCTCATGTGTGTTTTCTTGCTCTTTTCCCCTTGACCCTTGATTCAGTTCTCGATGGCAAGTAGTTCCAAAGATGCACAGTCGTCTGAGACAAAAAAAATCCCACGTCAACTTAATTGCCAACCCCTTCATTTTGAGTCTAAGCCTCCTGTTTCCAGATTCTCCGATGAGATTTAAATATCATTTCCGAATTGACCCTGCCAAAATCCTGCATGTTTCAAGTCGATCACATTTGATTCTTTTAAACTGCAATGAGTAGAGTCTGAACTGTTTATCTCATAAAACAAAGGTACAATTGGAAATGTGCGATCATAAACTGGGAAAAATAGCTTAGAAATAATAAAAACAAATCAAGAGGTCTCAACATTTATACTAACGCTATGAACCCCGAGATTCAGATAATGTTCTGATGACCTGAGTATGAATACCACCCTGTAAGATCGTGGAATTTGAATGCAAAAAAAAATGTTATCCGTTATTAAAAGTTTAATGACAATGGCAAACTGTATTAATTATTCACTGTAGGAATGGAAGTCGGCCCTGTTTATCTGGTCTGGGCCTACAGATGTCTCCAGACCCACACTTAACCGGACTGACTCTTCACTTCTCTTCTGGGACTGAATACTGAAAGCTCTGAATAGCGTCGCTGTCGAGAAGATGTTTCCACTAATAGGAAAGACTATGATCTGGGCACGTGGTTTCATAGTGAAAGGACAACTGAGATGAGAAGGAATATCTTGAGCCAGGAAATGATGAACCTGTGTAACACATTGCTGCAGAGAGCTGTGGCGGCCATGACACTGAGTATATTTAAGACAGACGTAGATAAAGGAATTTGGTTGATAAGATAGATTGGTAAGGAAACCAAAGTTTACAGGGAGAAGGAAGAAAATGGGTTTGACGAACATACCAGTCATGGTCAAATGGTGGAGCGATGTCCCAAATGGTCGTTTTCTGCTGTTATATCTTATGATCTCATGGGAAATTAATGGTGGACAAGTGATGTTTATTACGTATGAAAGAATGATACACACAATCCAATTTTAGTTCTGTGGTTCTCAAAACACTTCGAGAGCTATGCATCAAAACCTCTGATTTTCAGTATAGTTGAACTTCTTAAGAATGTACGACCATTCCCAAAAGTAGCAATTTGAGCTAAAAGAAAACATTTATATATCTCCATCCATCTCCGCCACATTCCCCGCTCGCTAACTCTCCCCCTCACTCCATTCATCTAATTGTTTCTGGAACGGAACATGACAGATCTAACGCCTGCTCACAGACCTAAGACAGTTTTCTGGCGGTTTTATGGGATCTGAAACTTAGGTTTCTCCTAGCTTAGAAATGGGGACTGCATCACTGGAACTTTTGAAGACTTTTCATCTGTACCATCTCTTCAAAAACGTGTTGATCCCAAATATACAACGTGCGTGCGCTTATAAGAAAGAGCGTGTGAGTGAAAGAGAGTGATAGAGAGACAGGGAGAGAGAGGGTGGGTAGAGAGAGAGAGAGAGACAAGGCGTGCTAACATGAAGGTCAAACTAAGTCCAAACTCAGGCTGAGGCGGTCTTTGGAGTCTGTCGTGCAAGGTGAAACCTAACATTCACTCCACATTTCACAGCGGCTCTGAATATTTATGGGTTTCTCTATTTAGAAGCAGCGAAGTTAAGGCTATTTCTGGAGGGCGGATGAGTGGCAAATTGTGTTTCCCTTCCTGTGCAGTTGCAGGCAGTGTGAGAGACACATACATTTGTATGCAATCTGAATGAATCTGGAAGCTTTAAGCTTTGCAACTCAGTGATCTATTGCATTTTAGCACAGCCAGTAGACATTTGGAAGATTTGTGTCAGGCAGAATATATTAACAACGTGCTGCGAGAGAGCTATAGAGGAGCCATGATAAGAAGGTTTGCAAACAACAGCAAGGTTAGTGGTAGAATGGACAGCTTAGAAGATCGTCTCAGAGTACAAGGGGAACTTGAACAACTGGTGCAGTGGGCCGAGGAATGGTAGCTGGAGTTAATTTAGATAACTGCGAGGTATTGCACTTTGATAAGACAAAGTACTGCAGGACTTACACAATTTATTTTAGGGCCCTGGGGAGTGCTGTCGAACACGGACACTTAAAGGTGCTGGAACATAATTGACGTGGCGTAACAGGGAGAAAGAGCGGTGAAGGAAGCATTGGGCATGCTTGCTTTTTTTCAGTCAGAGTATTGAGAAATTCACTGAGGACTTCATGTCAAAGTTGTACAAGAACTGTAATAGGACCACATTTGCAGAACTGCATACAATCGTGTTTCCCTGTTATTGAACTGGAAAAGATGCAAAAAAGAATTAAAAGGATGTTACTGAGACTGACATTTTGAGTTATAAGGAGAAGCTGCATAGTTTTGTACCTTTATTCATTGGAGTGTATAAGACCTCGGGTCGAAGTTCATAAAATCACTAGAGGCACGGATAAGGTGAATGTCCAAGATATATTCCTCTGCGTAGGGATGTTCAAAAATAGAAGACACAGATGCAAGGTAAGGGAGGAAAGGTTTAAAAGGAACCTAAGTGGCAACGTTTTCACAAAGAGAATGCAGCATATAGGGAACGAATTGAGAGGAAGTGGTCAACGTGGATACAATTACAACATTTCAAAGACATTTGGACAGAGATATGGATAGGAATGTTTTGGAAGGATTTGGGCCAAAAAACAGGCAAATGTAGCTACTTTAGATTGGGAAATCTGGTCAACATGTAAGAGTTGGGCTGAAATTTCCTGTTTCTGTATTGTATGTCTCTACTACTCTATTTGGCAATGAAGGGCAACTCTAGCAAAATCCATAGCTTTTCCATAATAGTTTAGAAATGACCAGCTATCAAAAGATATTTTAGATCTTCTATAGATAGATAGAAAGAATTGCATGTTCTAATTTACTTGAACATCGTACAATCAAGATTACTCGTTGACACTCTTAAGGATAGATGTGATGTTAAGGAACAGGGATTCCATAATTCCCTGATTTTTCAAAAAAATAGTTCCTGCCATCGATTCTGGCTAATGTCTCTAGTGTTGATGTAGAGAATCACATAATTATTCTGGTGCAGAAAGAGGCCATTCACACCATTGTGCCTGAAGTATATATTTTCTGTCACCCAGCGCTATTATCTCATTCTTGCTTAAAACCTAATCCAATTCTATTCCCTAGTCCATCTTTTTTATCTACCCAAGCTTTATTATCTACAGCAACTCTTATCTGGGCAAGTTCAATTATCTCATACAGCTGCATTGTCTATTCCGTTTCTATTTTCTTTTCCAACTCCGTTATTTCGTTCACCTCTATTACCTAGTCTGATTCTATTATCTAGTCCTGCTCTATTATCTTGTCCAACTCCATTATCTATCCCAGCTTTATTATCTAACCGAGTTCTATAATCTACTCAGCTCTATAATGTACTCCAGCTCTATAATCTACTCCATCACTATTATCTACCCTAGTTCTATTATCTACCTAAAGTTCCATTATCTAGCCCAGCTCTATAATGTAACTGAGCTTCTTTATCCAGTCTGTCTTCAATCCCTGGTGCCAACCTCTAAATTTTTCCTATATCTCAGCATACACTATTTCTACGTCAAGTGAATATGCCTCTCCGAAATTTCCATTGCAAACCTGAACCAGACATTTGCCCATCACTTGATTTCAACGAACGGTTTCAATTCTCAAATTTGTTCAGGTTACAATGAAGACCATCTTCTTTCAGCTAAGACGTGGTGACTCTCAGGTAAAACAATGTTTCGAATGGAAGTCAGACCTTTCGGCCTGTAGCAAGTTTGCCTTGAGAGTTTATTTCGACCAGGAAAAACCAAAAGCTGGATATATTCAGTCATTTCAACTTCATTAGTTTCACTTTATTTATTTCATTTTAGTTATAGTGCCATCATTCCTCCTTTTGAAATCACCAATAATTTTAGCTTCAATCACCCCCTGAAACAATGCATGAAAGGCGATTACCATTTGCTTTGTTCTTAATATGAAATCAATCGACTGACACCTTCTTCCCATCGATCTTAGAACTGTGTCTATTTACGTTTGTACCTCACTTGACAGTTGTACATTTTCAACCATCACTTCACCACCATCACCTCCTTGTCAGAAGTACATAAATTGTTGTTAATTGTTTAGATGACAAATCACTGGACTCCAAACGTTCATTAAGATTTCTTCCCACAGATTCGGCAAGACCTGCTGAGTATGTCCAGCAATTACTGTTTTGTTTCAGATCTCCAGAATCTGCAGTTCTTTGTTTTTATTAACTCTGTTAATAACTTCTGCTCATTGATCTATTAATGTTTGTTATTCATATGAGAGTAGGTACAACTATTCTAACTTATTTTTGGGACCCGGAGGCATATTAAAAGGTGGGGGCCATTCAGCCCTTCAAGCCTCAGCATTCAGCCTTACAGTGATTGAACATTTCGAAGCTTTTAACCTACTCTATCTGCGCAAACCTGCAGATCTGTGGTGATCAGAAATCTTTCAAACAGGACATAAAATATACTCAAAGATAAGGTTCATAACTCTATGAGTAAAATAATTTCTCTGCATCTTAGAATTCCAATTTCTAAAATTGTGAAAGCTATTTTTAGATACCCCAACTACGGCAAACACATTTACCTTAATCTACCCTGTCTCTCACTTGAAGTATTTTCTGTCCTTCAATTTAATAACTTAATATCATTTGAAAGTCTGAGACTACTACCTCAGTACATTTTTTAAAATTCACTCGTGGAACACCGGCACTACTGTTGGGGCCCAGCAACTATTGTCTTCATTCCTACGTACTCCCTTGATAAGGTCATGGCGAGCTGTCTTCAAGAACCGCTGCAGTACCCATTGCTGTAGGTAGACCCCAAATTCTCTTAGGGAGCCATTTCCAGGATTTTGAACCAATGGCACTGAAAGCACAGCGAAATATTTGCAGATCGGGATGGTGAGAGGCTGGGAGGGAAAGTTGCAGGTGGTGGTGTTCCCATGTATCTGCTGCCGGTGCCCTTCCAGATGGAAGTGGTAGTAGGTTTAGAATGTGTTGCTTGAGGTCGTTTGGTGAATCTCTGCAGTGCATCTTGTAGGTGGTGCACACTGATTCAACTGAGCTTCAGTGGTGGGGAAAATCGATACTCGTGGACGTGGAGCCAACTTGTCTGATCTCGTTTCATAGGACAGTCTGCCAATCAATGTCTGGGGAACCTGAGTTGCACTCTGTCGATGGCAACAATATAATCCCTGACATTAATGCAGATAAAAGTGCATAATCACATTCTACCGTTGCTAAGGTATAGAAAAAGACCACTTTGGAATAGCACACTTTAAAAAAAGCCTTGTCAATACAGAACTATCACAACATTCTTTCCTCCGAATGTGAGATGCATGCCCACTGCTCCAGTCACCTGACAAATGCAGATGTGCGTGTGCCATGCTATTTCGACCCCAATACAAATGGCGAACGTCCACACACCCTTCTTGAGGGGGCCCTATAAAGTTGTCAGACATTAAATTGAACTGGACCTGAAGAGAAACTGAGCAATTCCAGCCCAGCGGGAATGCGAGTGTCTCATTCGCCACCTGTTGCCAACACTGATTTTTTTCTGCAGCTTTCATTAAGAAAGAAGTTAAATGGATTTCAGTTTGATGTGGAAACTGGAAACCATTTTGCAGTTTTGAAATATCTCAACGGTTACCATCCAGGCTTACTGTCTCAAAAATATGATGATCCAGTGATAGCTCTACCACTTAACGTTAACCAACCTTACCTGATGTATTTCTGGCCACGAGCTTCTTGGTCAAACTAGAATCTCAAGTCCTTAGTATACTTTGTTCCCCACTCCTAGCACTCTCCAGTAAAACAGAAGAGGAGCATTTGAAGTATGCACAACAAATGTTGCAATATTCAATAGCTTTGTTCATGGCTGTACAGATGGAAACATTTTAGGTTATCCATATATTAGGTCATCCGTCAGATTTTCACTGCAATAATGGAAAGATGCTAAAGTTTGCACTACACTCGATCTACAAATATTGCTTGCTATGCTGCATATTTCTAACGTAGGTATTTTCCATTTCTACACCTGCATAGGAAGTGGCTTCTGAAAAACACGTCATTTTATTGGTGACTAACTTTTATTTATTCTCACCTATCCACATGTGGAAACATCTCGCACATGTCCATCCTGTCAATCACATTTGCTGGAGGAAGTGAGTATCAGGTCCTGGGATCCTGGCCCTGATGAAATTGGCTGCTTTGTCTGATGTGTTTCCGGTAGGCACTCATGCTTTTCAACTTCTGCATCAGAAGAAAATGTTGCCATGATCGACGCTGAAAGGGTTTTGATTTTCTCTCTTCCAAGAAAAGATAGTATATGGGGCAATGTTCGTCCAATTTAAACATGAGGCGACTTTTTTACACACGGGTTTGAGAGCGTTTGGAATTCTCGTCCCAGTACAGCAGCAGAATTATTGAATATTTATGAAACAGTTACATTGATATTTCACTAATAAAAGAGTCAGTGACGAGGCGGGAATGGGGATGGAAATCACAATCACATCCTTTATAATGTTCGTGAATAGTGGAACATGTTTCAGAAGTAATATAACCTCCCTCCTCTCTTAATTTGCATTTGCAACCGCTTGGATGCTAAATTTAGGGCAGAACAATTCGGGTTCAATGTGTGGGACATCTACACCCAATGTGTGGTCGATGTTCTCTTTCATGAATATAAATTGATGCACGATCAGTTGTTAATTTTATACCTGAAAACGATTTTTTTGTGCAGCAAAAATATCATGCAGTGCAGAAAAGTCAGGTAAATGAACTTAGACCACAGATCAGCAGTGTTTTCTTTCTATGAAAGTCAGATTCGAGGGACTGAATAGTCTACTCCTGTTCCATTATTTCTTTTTTCAACAGGGAGACCAGCTCATGCGCAATTATTTTGGCGACTGAATCTATCTATATCACTGTTTTTGGGATGCTGCATCTTCCTTTACATTAAACAACTATACCTTCTGCTAAGACAGACCGAAAGTTTTTTTTTTCACAAGGACTGGGGGAAATAACTTAATTCATCTGTGATCTACAAGGATGACGTTGGTTTGTTTTTTTTCGAAAATGTCTCTTAGTTCAGGACTGTTTAGAAGAGGAAGCAGCTTTTCCATTTCCACGTTTACAAAACCGTTCTGATCTTAAGTACTCTATTCAAGGAACATATAATTCTTCTATATTTCACTGAAAATAAATCTAGTCATCAACGTTTTCTCAAAAGGTAAGGTCATTTTCCAAACATCAGATAATAAACAGCTTCTGAATTTCATCCAAAACTTTGAAGTCCCCGTTTAAATGAAAACATGAGGCTTCATCTCATACATTCGCCTATATAACTAAAACATGCACCGCCTTTTATTCTCATTCAAGTTCAGTCATTTGAGTGATTCAGTGGTTAGCACGGCTGTCTCACAGTGCAAGGGACCCAGGGTTAATTACAGTTTGACTGCCTATGTGCAATAGTTTGTTCTCCCCTCACCTGCGTGTGTTTCTGTCGGGTGCTCTGGTTTCTTCATACAGTACCGAAGAGGATTTTGAATTATCCGAGTTTCCACCAAAGATAGCTACTTAAAATCTACATTCATACCACTTTCCAACAGTTCCCCAAAGTCTTAATTATTATGACAGTTCAACTGCTCATTCATTTTTTTTTATTAACAGCTGAGGTTATTTTTTCTTCTTCAATTACTCTGTGGGTGAAAAATTAATGTTTGTCAAATTCTCTCTAAATCTCTTGTCTTCATCTGTAAATTTTGTCCTGTTGACCCGTAAATTAAGTGGAACAGTTGGTAAGTACTCACCCTGTCCATGACCTAATAGTCTCCGGATATGTTTATTCCTTTTCCACCTTGCAATTTCTATTATCGACTAGGCCCTTCATTGCTTTGCTCCATGTGTATTTCTAAAAAGTTCTTGTTTTTTTCTTATTCAGTTCTTGCTCTGGTCTTGTTATCGAGTCACAGAGTTATAGAGGTCTACAGAACAGAGAAACCCATTGTCCCTTTGCATGTCAAAGGCAACAGAGAACTGACTATAATTTTCCAGCATTTCCCCATAGTAGCCGTTTGTGCTTTTACGTCACAAATATGCATCAAAATGCTGCTTAAATGCTCCTGTATTCCACGATAAAGGGAACATTTCAAAATATACTGCAAATGGTGTTAATGGAGTGTCGATTGGCTAAAGAACAAATCTTGATAAGAGAACTTCTGCACTTTGACCGACAGTTTCTGCTGTCTTTCATAGACTTGTTATTCAACTGGTCGATACCCCACTCACTCCATTCGTGCCATCTTTTGACAGTCTTAATCAACTGGCATTGTTTTTCAATTATGTCTCTGAAGAAACATTCTCTACCTGTGTACTTTCGTTCACTTCACCTGACAAAGGGCCAGCAATCCGAACGCTTTTGATTTCAAATAAACCCGGTAGAATATGACTTGCGACTTCTGACTATGTCCTGATAACGATTACTTTTTCTTGTGTGAACCCAAGGGGAAAGCCTTCCTAAACGCATCTTTCAAATGCACCCACACATATAGTGTCTCCCTCCTTTTTGTATTGAAGGGAACTATTTCGTATCTCTGTACTTTGAATTTCGCTCACCGCTGTGACAAGACTACCTGTGCTTCTGTTTATTTGGATACAGAACTGACTCGAGGGTAGAAGACAGAGTGTGGTGGTGGAGGGTTGCTTTTCAATCTGGAGGCCTGACAGCAGCGGTGTTTAACAAGGACTGGTGCTGAGTCCACTGCTTTCATCATTTATATGAATGAGTTGGATGTGAACATAGGAGATATCATTAATAAGTTCGCAGTAGAAACAAAACCTAGAGCTGTAGTGGAGAGCAATGAAGGTTACCTCAGAGTGCAATGAGATCTTGATCAGATGAGCCAGTGAGGCGAAGAATGGAAAATAGAGTTTAATTTAGATAAATATGGTGTGTTGCATTTCAGAAAGGCAAAACAGAGCAGGACTTATCCACTTAATGGTAAAGTTCTGCAAAATCTTGCTGAACAAGGAGACCTTGGAGTGTAGGTTTATAACTTTTTGGAAATGGCGTCCCATTTAGATAGGATACTGAAGGAGACGTTCGGTATGTTAATCTTTATTTGTCAGTGCATTCACGATAGGAGTTGAGAGGCCACGTTGAGACTGTACAGGACATTGGTTACGTCACTTTTTGAATATTGCATACAAATCTGATCTCCACCCTCTTGGAAGGATTTTATGAATCTGGAAAGAGCTCAGAAAAAAATGATAGGGATGTTGCCATGTTTGAAGGATTTGAGCTATTTGGAAAGACTGAATACGCCAGGACTATATTACCTGGAGCATCGGAAGCTGAGGGGTGACCTTATGGATATTTACAAAATCATGAGGGGCATGGATAGTGTAAATAGATAAAATGTTTCCCTGGGGTGGGGAGTCCAAAACTAGATGAAGTAATTTTAAAGTGAGAATAGAAAGATTTAAAAGGGGAATAAGGGGCAGCTTTTTCACGCGTAGGGTAGTGTGTGTATCGAATGAGCTGCCAGAGGATGTGGTCGAGGTTGGTACAATTACAACATTTAAAAGGCAGCTGGATGGGCAAATGAATATGAAGAGATTGGAGGAGTGTAGACCAAATGCTGGAAAATGGGACTAGATTAATTTAGGATATCTGGTCAGCATGGACAAGAGGAACTAAAGGGTCTGTTTCCATGCTGTACACCTTTATGGGTCCATGACTCTGTATGACTCTATTTCATGCAGTGAACTTTAATGAAGGCTGCAGAATGTATCACATCTCTTCGGAAACCGCTACAGTTCCATTGGTGCTGGAGATTTGAAATTAAGCAATGTTGCCAGAATTCCTTACGGCCAAATGTATCATTGTTTAGTGCTCTCAATAACCAAACTAAATGAGCAATACCAGGTTTTGCAGTAGCTCTCTGAACGTCATCTTGGTAAATGCAAAACAAAATGTTTTCAGCTCAGGAGCTGCAGTGTGGAGCCCAGAACCTGAACAAAATTGCATAGATAATTCTTCACATTTCCGAAATACAAAATATTCTGTTCCATATAGAATGCATTATAAATATTGATTACAAAATTATTAAATTTGTGGATAATACAAACATTAAAATACTCGATTTCCTTTGAGTTGCTATCTCCTGATCTTTGGGACCTCCACTGCTGCCCTGAGTATGATGTCTTCTCCGTGTTCTGCTAGTTTGATAATGTTTCTGACAGTAAAAACACTCAGGAGCAGAATAAGAATGAAAGAAAACACGGGAATAAAAAGGTGACGAAGGAATTAAATCATTATTCATGTATGTGGTCTCTCATTGGAGGGTGGTAAATGACAAAATTCAATGCCACTTCAGAAAGAATTTGGATCTCTTAACATAAAATACAAGAAAATATTCTTTATTCAACTCGTGGCAGTCATTATTCCCGGTACCACAGCTGTAGTTTTCTCAGTGCAACATTGAGCCTTCAACTTCCAGTAACAAATTATTGCAAATCGATCAAAAGTAAAAGGCCACAGTGAACCATACAGAACAATCATTTCAGAGATCTGTTCAAAATTCTGATAACAGCGAGGAAGATGATGTTCCTGGATCTGTTTGTACGTTTTTTCAAACTTGTATATCTTCTGCCCGAAAGAAGAGAGGAAGAGAGCATAACCGGGTGGGGAAATGTCTGATTATGTTGGTTGCTTTCTCAGAACAGCGGGAAGTAAAGGTTATGTCAATAGATGGAAGGCCGATTTACGAGATGGGCTGGAGTGAGTTCACACTTCCTGAATACATTAGAACAGATTGGGTAGAGTGCAGCTAAGTTGCTTCACTTGGCAGGTGTGTCTGGAGTTTTGGACAGTCAGGAGGGACAAGTGAATGTCCCTTGTGAATGACAAGGGACAAGGAGGGACAAGGGACAATTGCATGGCAATGCGCTGTAGGGATGTGTTAAGAGTGGAGGAACGGCAGACCGGTGTATCCCATAGAGACTAATCCCTACTAAATGATGACAAGGAAGTGGATAGTAATATGTTTCTGGAGGTGGGCATCCCGTTGGAAGTTGTGGAAAAGGCTGCCTTTGCTTCTTTGGATATTGCTGCTGATGGGGTGGAAAATTGAGGACTGGGGGTGACTATCAATGTCTTTGGACGGAAGAGAAGGCGCGATGACTGAAGTGTGAGAAATGGGTCCTGCATGGCTAATGGCCCTCTCAAACATGGTGGTGGGGAGTGTAAGGTTGAGGAAAAAAGAAAATATCTCTGAAACCATCTCCCTCAAAACCGATGAGCTGGAGATGTCCAAACTGGGAGAATGGAATTGAAGCCTTACAGTAATCAGCATGAGAAGATTGTCACAAAGCAAGTCCTTTTTTAAAAATAAAGCTGTTCTTTGGCTCAAGGATACACTGTCCTTGTTTTTTTTCAGATGGGTAATAAACCAGGGCGGACTTTGGTCAGACTGGTTTGGTACAGAGACGAAAAGGATTTTTAGAGACCTTTCGTTTAAGTAAAAATAGATGAGACTTCACGCAAAAGTGGTCATGTTTTAGAATTGACCTGTAGAATGACGGAAGAGTGGTCCGCTCTCTAGCTGAGCAGCTTAGTTCAATCTAGAAGTGTTCAACCGTGAGCTGAGAATAAACAATCTCTCTCTCTCGCTCTCTCGCTCTCTCTGCCCTTCCAACTTCAACCTGTAAACATGTGTTCCATTTGTACTGGTTTCTGAGGGGTTTTGCTTTTTGAGACTGTTGCGTGTATTAGTAACAGCATAATTACGATTAGTTTGGAAAGACTGAGTTCTGTACGTTTTATTTGTGTTTCATGACGTACTTTTGTGAATAAATTTCTGTCTGTTTTAAGAGCTACTAATCAAACCAGCTACCTCACTCCGGGTAATTTTCACTCTACACTTACCGAAACAAATTGCTAAGTTATCGTCTGGGCTGCCTGCTTAAGAATGTTTTCAGTGGTGTGGCCTAGTCCATAACAGGATGTTTCATCCAGAAAACTGGTAACTGCGTTTGTATTTAATATAGTTATGCAACTTATTTCCAATAATGCAAAGAGAGAATAAAGGAAAGGAAGAGCCAAAGATTAACCAGATGAAGGCGAGAACAAGGTGGAAATTGATTTGTCTTTTTTTTTGCAATCCATAAGGACAGAGGACGAAATTAGTGTAACAGAGAAAGAGTTGTCGGGAGAGGCCAGAGTGGGAATGAACAATAAATGTTCCATATACTCCATAAACACACAGGCATAAATGGGGCCCATACAGGTACCCCCAAGATTACACTTTGCAACTAACGAAAGTCAACGGAGATAGATGAGAAGTTATTAATAACGAAGACGAGCTTAGCAAGGTGGAACAGAATGGTGTGAATGAAAATGATTAAGCGCCATTTTTACAGTAATTAAGCAGATGTCTCTAAAGGCATCCTGATGCAGGATGGGCATATGGAGGGGTTAAACATTCATGGTAAAGGCGAGACGTATGGTGTCCACACACCGGTAGTTTTTCAACTGACATAAAGGATGGGAAAGTCACGAACGTCAGTGGGAAGACAGTTAGACAAGGAGAGAGAAAATCACAGAGTCATCGAGTCATAAAAATGCAAACCAGAAAAAAGGACCCTTCAGTCCAACTCGTCCGTGCAACCAGATATCCTAAGGTAATTCAGTCCACATACCTCTAAACGCTTTCGATTCATATACTCATCCAGATGCCATTTAAATGCTATAATTACCAGCCTCACCACCTCCTCTGGCATGTTATTCCATGACCGCACCACCCTCTGAGTAAAACTGTATCTCCTTAGGTCGATTTTATACCTTTCTGCTCTCACCCTGAACCTAATTGTAGAATACCCCATCCCAGGGAAAAGGTTTTGTCTACTTATCCTATCCATGCCCCTCATTATTTTATAAACCTCTGTAAGGTCAACCTTCAGCCTCTGACATTCCAGGGAAAATAACTCCAACTTAGCCTCTCTCTATAGCTCAAATCTTCCAACCCTGACAACATCCTTGCAAATCTTTTCTAAACTGTTTTGTCTTTCACAACATCCTTCCGATAGGAAGGCGACCAGAATTACGTGCAATAGTCCAAAAGTGGCCGAATCAATGTCATTTACAGCCACATCATGACCTCCCAACTCCTATAGTCAATGCTGTGATCCATAAAGGTAAGCATATCAAGCGCCTTATTAACTATCTTATACATCAGCGACGCTACTTTCAAGCAACTTTGAACATGCATTCCAACGTCTCTTTGTTCAGCAACACTCTGCAGGACCTTACCATTATGTGTAAATGTCGTGCTCTGATTTGCTTTTCCAAAATGCATTTATCAAAATGAAACACCATCTGCCACCCCTCAGCCCATTGGCCTATCTGATCAAGATCCCACTGTAATCTGCAGCTTCAATATTAGTGTCAGCTGCAAACCCACTAATGATACCTCCCAAGTTCACATCCAATCATTTCTGTAAATGACGAAAAGCAGTGGACTCAGGACTGACCCTTTTAACACACCACGTGTCACAGGCATCTAGTGATAAAAGCAACCCTCCACCACTACCCTCTATCGTCTACCTTCGAGCCTTTTCTGTTTCCAAATGGCTCGTTCTCCTTGTATCCCATGAAATGTAACCCTGCTAACCAGTGTCCCATTAGGAACTTTGTCAAATGCCTTACTGAAGTAAACATTGATCACGTCCAGCGCTCTGCCCTCATCAATCCTTTTTGTTTCTTGTTCAAAAAACTCAATCAATTTCGTGAGACATGATTTCGCACGCACAAAGCCATGCTGACTATCCCTAATCAGTACTTGCCTTTCAAAATATGTGTAAATTCTGTCATCCAAGACTCCCTCAACAACCTGCCCATGACTGATGTCAGGCTCACCAATCTTTTCCTCCCTGGATTTTCTTACCTCTTTCTTTAATAGTGGCACCAGATTAGCCAACTTCCCGTCTTGCTGCACCTCGTCTGTGATTATCCATGATACAAATATTTGAGCAAAAGGCCATGCGATCAGTTCCCTATCTTCCCACAGGGTTCTATGGTAACTCTGATCAAGTTCTCGGCATTTATCCACTATTAGCTTTTTAAGATATCCAGCATCCCCTCCTCTGTAATATGGACATTTTAAAAGATGTCACCATCTGTTTCACCATATTCTATTTCTTCCATATCCTTATTCACATTAAACTCTGATGCAAAATACTCGTTTAATATCTCTCCCATTTCCTGCGAGTCCACACATAGGCTGCCTTGTTGATATTTGAGGTGCCCTATTCTCTCCCTAGTTACCATTTGACCGTTAGTGTATTCACCAAAAAAGCCCTTTGGATTCAACTTAACCGGATTTGACAAAGTTGTTTCATCTCCTCCTGATTTCCTTTGAAGTATACTTCTGCTGCCTTCCTACTATTTTGAGGATTCACTCGATCTCTTCTGTTCACACCTGATAAATACTTCCTTCTTTTTCTTAACCAAAGCCTCAATTCTCTTATCATCCAACATTTCCTACACCTAACAAACTTTCTTTCACCCTAACAGGAATATACCGATTCTGCACTCTTGGTATCTCGTTTTTGAAGGCTTCCCATTTTCCAGACGTCCCTTGACCTGTGAAAATCGCCCCAAATCACCTTTTGCAGTTTCTTGTGTATTGCAGTCAAAATTAGCCTTCCTCCAATTTAGTACTTTAAGTTTTAGATCCGGTCTATCCTTTTCCAACAAAGTGTTCCCCACTGACACCTCAGTCATCTGTCCTGCCTTATTTCCCAAGAATAGGTCGAGTTTGGCACCTTCAGTATACATCCACTTACTGAATCAGAAAATATTTTTGGGCACGCTGAACATAGTCCACTCCATCTTAAGACTATGACAGTCCCAGTCCATATTTGAAAAATTAAAATTCCCTACCATAACCAACTTGCTATTCTTGTAGATAATTGAAATCTCCTTACACATTTGTGTTTCATTTTCCTGCTGACTATTAGAGGGTCTATAATACAATCTTAATTGGGTGGTCATGTACTACTTATTGCTCAGTTCCGCCCAAATAACATCCCTGGATATATATCTAAGAATATCCTCCTCAAGTACAGCAGAAATGCTATATTTTATCCTTTCTCTCGCATTTGTATTTTGGGACATTATGCTGCCAGTCGTGAACATCCCTGGGCTATGTTCAGGTTACTGTTATGTTAGTCCAGTCATAGAACATAGAACATACAACAATACAGCGCAGAATTGGCCCTTCGGCCCTCGATGTTGCGCAAACCTGTCAACTATTCTCAGCTAGTACCCCCCCACACACACACTATCCCAAAATCATCCATGTGTTTTTCTAAGGATTGTTTAAATCTCCCTAATGTGGCTGAGTTGACTACATTAGCAGGTAGGGCATTCCATGCCCTTACCACTCTTTGCGTAAAGAACGTTCCTCTGACATCTGTCTTAAATCTATCACCCCTCAATTTGTAGATATGCCTCCTCTACACGCTGCCGTCAGCATCCTGGGAAAAAGACTTTCACTGTCTACCCTATATAATCCTCTGATCATCTTGTATGTCTCTATCAAATCCCCTCTTAGCATTCTTCTTGCCAATGAGAACAGTTCAAGTCTCTCAGTCTTACCTCATTTCGTCTTCCCTACGGACCAGGCAACATCCTGGTAAATCTCATCTGCACCTTTTCCAATGCTTCCACATCCTTCCCGAAATATGGGGATCAGAACTGTACACAATATTCCAAGTGTGGCCGCACCAGAGTTTTTTATAGTTGCAGCATGATGATGCGGCTCCGGAACTCAATCCCTCGACGAATGAAACATAACAGACCGTATGCCTTCTTAACAGCATTATCCACCTGGGTGACAACTTTCAGGGATCTATGCACGTGGACTCCAAAATCCCTCTGGACATCCACACAACCAAGAATCTTTCCATTGACCCAGTACTCTGCCTTCCTGTTATTCTTCCGAAAGTGGATCACCTCACATTTAGCTGCATTGAACTCCATTTGCCACCTCTCAGCCCAATTCTGCAGTTTATCCAAGTCCACCTGCAATCTGTAACATTCTTGCAAACTGTCCACTACTCTACCGACTTTAGTGTCGACTTCAAATTTATTAATCCATTCACCTATGCCTGTGTCTAAGTCATTTATAAAAATGACAAACAGCAGTGGTCCCAACACAGATCCTTGTGGCACACAAAGTAACCAGACTCCAGGCGGAATATTTTCCATCAACCACCACTGTCTGCCTTCTTTCAGAAAGCCAGTTTCTAATCCAAACTGCGAAATCGCACTCAATTCCATGCCACTTTATTTTCTCCATCCATGCCTCTGCATTTTCTCCAACAGTCTACCATTTGGAACCTTATCAAAGGATTAACTGAAGTCCATGTATACTACGTCAACTGCCCTACCCTCATCTATATGCTTGGTCACGGTCTCAAAAAACTCAATGAGGTTTGTAAGACATGACCTGCCCTTGATGAAACCAAGTTGACTATCGGAAATCAAATTGTTGCTTGCTAGATGATTATAAACCTTAGCTCTCATAATCCTTTCCAACAATAGAAGTAAGGCTCAGTGGTCTATAATTACCTGAAACATGTCTCCTGCCCTTCTTGAACAAAGGACACAACATTTGCAATCCTCCAGTCCTCTGGTACCAAACCTGTAGACAATGACGACTCAAGTATCAAAGCCAAAGTCTGTGCTATCTACTCCCTAGCTTCACAGAGAATCGTCAGATAAATCGCATCCGTCCGAGGGGACATGTCTACTTTCAGTCCTTCTTAAATTGATAACATCTGTTCATAACTAACCTCGATCCTTTCTAGTCTAATATCTCGTACCTCATTCTTCTCCTCGACAATATTCTCCTTCTCCTGAAAACCGATGAGAAATGTTCGTTTAGCACCTCTCCGATCTCCACAGTGTCCACACTCAACTTCCCACTTCTGTCTTTGATTGTTCCTATTCCTACATTAATTTATTCCTCACATGCCTATATAAAGCTTCTCCTGCATTCTATTTGCTGAAGACTGCTCGTGTCCTCTTTTGCTCTTCTTGATTCTGTTGAAATCCTTCTTCACTGATCTGTAACTCTCCATCGCCTCATCTGAACCATCTTGCCTCATTGACACATAAGCATCCTTCTTCTTCGTAGTAAGAGATGTAATTACAATTGTTAACCACTGTTCCCATACCTTATAACTTTCTCCGTGCCTGACAGGGTCATACCTATCAAGGACACGCAATATCTATTCCTTAAACCAGCTCCACGTTTCCATTGTCTGCATCCTCTGCATTTTGCTACCCCATTTAATGCATCCTAATTCTTGCCTAATCGCAGTACAATTACCCTTGCCCCATCGATAACTCTTGACCTCTGGCATGTACCTATCCCTTTCCATCGCAAAACCATGTTCTGATTTCATCTGTCTTCCCTATTCAGCCTCTTGCTTTAACTAAGTAGTTTAATTTATTGACCCTATCTTATTTTATGCTTTGTTCTTGCCTTGCATTGATTATTTGACTCGCTCCCTTTCCCAATTGTGTCAGGCCTATATTGATCGCTTTCCTCAGTATATCCCTTGCTCCCAAACACTCCCCCCAACATTACTAGTTTAAATCCTCCTGAGCAGCTCTAGCAAATCTATCTGCCAGAATATTAGACCCCTTTCAATTCAGGTGCAGTTCATCCTTCTTGCACAGTTCACTACTACCTCAGAAGAGATTCCAATGATTCAAAAATGTGAACCCTTGTCCCATGTACCAGCGCCTCTGCCAAGCATTCATCTGCGCCGTCCTCCTATTTCTACCCTCATTCGCTCGTAGCACCGGGAGTAATCCAGATATGACTATCCTCGAAACGTCCTTTTCAAACTTCTAACCAACTTTCTGTGTTCTCCCTTCAGAACTTTACCCGTTTCCCTTTCTGTGTCATTAGTTCCAATTTTTTAAAAAAATTGTGAGACTTCATCGTTCATTCCTATTTGCCCTTGAGAAGGAGGTGGTGAGCTGCATTCTAGAATCATTGCAGTCAACTTGCTGCGGGTTGAGCCATAATGCCGGTCGGGACGAAATTTCAAGAGTTTGACCCAACTTCTGTGAAGGTACGACGGTATATTTACAGGTCAGAATGGTAAGTGGCGACGAGGGTAACTAGCAGGAGGTGGTATTCCCAAGTACCTGCTGCCCTTGTCCTTCTCGATGGAAGTGGCCTTTGGTTTTCGAAGGTACTGTGTAAGAATCTTTGGTGGATTTCTGCGGGGCATCTTGTAGATAGTACACACTACTAGTACTGAGCCCCAGTGGTGAAAGGCTTGAATGTGTCTGCATTAAATAAAAATCAACTGGGTTACTTTGTCGTGAACAATATTAAATTTTTGAGTGTTGTTGGATGTTCACCCATCCAGGAGATTGGGCAGCATTCCATCACACTCCTGACTCGTGCCTTGTAGATGGCGGGGAGACTTTGTGGTGTCAGGAGGTGAGTTAATCGCCGCAGTATCCCTAGTCTCTGACCAGTTCTTGTAGCCACTGTGTTTATGTGGTGAGTCCTATTGTGTTTCTCGTCAATGGTAACCCCAAGGATATTGACCGTGGGGGATTCAGTGAGGGTAATACTGTTGAATGCCAAGGGCTGGTAGTTAGAGTGCCTCTATTAGAGTTGGTCCTTGTCTGGCATTTTATAGCGTTACTGTTACTTGCCAGTTGTAGGCCCAAGCCTGGATATTGCCCAAACCTTGTCGCTTATGACAAGGGAATGCTTCAGTTTCTGAGGAATCGTGAATGATGCTGAACACTGTGCAATCACCGCCAACTTCTGACCTTTTGATAGAGGGAAGTTCATTGATGAAACAGATGAAGATTGTTGGGCCTAGGGCACGACCTTAAGAGGCTCCTGCGGAGATGTCCTGGAACTAAAATGACTGATCTCCAAAAACCACAGCCATCTTTATTTGTGCAAGGTATGGCTCTAACCATCGGAGTGTTTGGTCATTAATTCTAGTGTTACAAACGCTACTTGATGCAATATTCGGTCAAATGCAGCCTTTACGTCAAGGGCCATCGCTCTTACTGGAATTCAGCTCTTTTGTCCATGTTCGAAACAAGGCTGTAATGAGATCCGAAGCTTCGTGACCCTGGCGAAACCCAAACGGGGAATCACTGATTGTGTTGATGTTGAGTAGATGATGCTTGATAGCACTCTTGATGGCCCCTTCCATCACTTTATTGATGATGGAGAACAGATTGATTGGGCGGTAACTGGCTGGGTTGAATTTGTCCTGCGTTTTATGTGCGGACATACCTGAGCAATTTTCCACGAAGTCGGATGGATGCCAGTTTTGTAACTGCACTGTGAGAGCTTAGCTAGCGGAGAGGTAAGTTCTGGAGCACACATCTTCAGTTCTATGTGTACAATGATTTCCTGATGGTCCCTCTTTCCATTGAGAACTTTCTGAGCCCTCTCTGAGGCAACTCAGCATTCTGATCTTTCGCTGCTGGCCACAGAAACGTATGTCTGATCCTCTGGCCAGACAGTCCCTGATCATGGTGTCATTTCCTGCTTTTCCAGCACCACATTCTGTTCTCCAGCAAGTGCAGTCTTCACTTTTTCCCGGTACCCGATCACAATTGATCTTTTGGAACCTGAGATAACCCTCATTTCAATAGAGCATGTCTCTATTCGGGAAACTTGGCTGTTTGTGTTACATTCCCCTGAGAATCTATCGCCCCGTACATTTTCCAAAACAACATACTTGTTTGAAATGGGGAAAGCCTGCACTTCCCACCTTTCCTAGAATTAAGCCATCTGCGGCTTTTCTCCCTTCCTATAACTGCAAACCATCACACGCCATAGCTCTTGTAGATTCCTCATTACCTCTAACTGCTGGTCCAACTGATTGATGCAATGTGATAGGAGTCAAGATTAGAGTGGTGCTGGAAAAACACAGCAGATCAGCCAGCATCCAAGGAGCAGGCAAATCGATGTTTCGGGCAAAAGCACTTCATCGGGAATGAGGCTGTAAATCTTGAGAGTTGAGAGATAAATGGAAGGGGGTGTGGGTGGGGAGAAGGCAGCTGAGAGCGCAATAGGTGGATGGAGGTGTGAGTGAAGGAGATAGGTCAGAGATGAGTGTGGAGCACATCGGTGGCAAGGGAGATTACTAGATGGGACAATCATAAGGACGGTGCTTAGCTGGAAGGTGGAGACTGGGGTGAGGTGGCGGAAGAGGAAATGAGGAAATTGGTGAAGTCCGCATTGATGCCATGGGGTTGAAGGGTCCCGATTGTGACCATGTCATTTAGTGTTCTACATATTTCAATTATATCCCTCCTCTTCCTTCTAAATCATTTGTGTATAAACTCGGAGTCCTCAAATGTTCCTCGTGATAAGTTTTATATTCCTGTGACCTTTCTTCTGAACACACAGTCAGGCAAGTATGCCTTTCCTGTGATATGGGTCCCAAAACTGAGCACAACACTCCAAATGCGGCCAGACAAGAGTCTTGTAGAGCCTCAAGACTGGTACATCCCTGCTCTTATATTCAAGACCTCTCAAAATAAATGTCATTATTGCAATATCCTTCCTAACCTCTGATTCAACTTGAAGTTTACCTTGAGAGAATCCTCGGCTACAATTCCCAAGTCTCTTTACTTGAGTCTTCTGAATTTTCGCCCAGTTTAGAAAATAGTCCATGCCTCTGTTCTTCTTACGAAAATTCATGACCTTGTACTTTCCAAAGTTGTAACTCCATATGCCACCACTTTGTCCACTCTCATAACCTGTCTAAATCCTTGTACTGCTGCCCTGCCTCTTCATTGCTACCTGTCCCTTTACCGATTTGTTTCGTCTGCAAACGGAGGTAAAATGCCCTCAGTTCCTTCATCTACATTATTGACGTATGAAATGAAATGTTCTGAACCCAACACTGGGCCTTATCAAACACCACTTGTCACTGGCTGCCATCCTGAGAAGGACATGTTTATCCCTCACTCTGCTTCCTGCAAAGCACCAAATGTCAATCCATGATAGCATCATGTCTCTAACACCATAGGGCATTATCTTACTCGGCAGCCTGGTGTGCGGCACCTTATCCATCTTGAAGTCAAGACACATAAAACCCATTGGCTTACCTTGGACTAACATGCTTATTAGAACATCAAGGAATATTAGCAGATTTGTCAGGCATGACTTTCCCTTGAAAAAAGCATTCTGACTTTGCCCTATTTTACCATACGCTTCAAGTATTCAGAAATATCCTCCTTGATAGTGGATTCTAGGATTGTACCCATGACAGTGGTTTGGCTAATCAATCTGCTATTTTCCATCTTTTATCTTACTCACTTATTAAAGAGTGTTGTCAGGTTAGCGATATTCCAGTCCTCTCAGAAACTCCCTGATTCTAGCAATACCTGAAATATTTCCACTAATGCCTCCACTATCTTTTCAGCTATCTCCTTTAGAACTCCGGCGGATATAGATGAGCTTAGTAAACACTGTGGACACATTTTACGTAGCCTTTGACTTGTGGCTGAACCTTTCATTTCAACGAGTTGTTATGTTTACATTTCTTTTTGTGCAATGTCTTCGACTTTTGTAATACTTTTTCAAAAATGAAAATAAAAGGCTCGTGTGACAATTTTTTCTATTTCCGTATAATGTTTTTCAATAGTTTTCAAATGGAATTTAGAGTGTTGTATGTTAGCACTTCTATTTGTCTGCTGTGTTTTGATCTGTGTTGATTGTTGTCACATGCTTTCACTTCATGTGTACTTTAACTGAAACTCTCAATATAACCAGGAAAACGAGGTGTACAAAATAACGAGGTGTACAAAATAATGAGAGGAATAGATAGTCAATAGCCAGAGACTTCTCCCCAGGGTAGGATTGACTAGTATGAGAAGTCACAGTTTGAAGATATTAGGGGGAAGGTATAAAGGAGACGTCAGAGGTAGGTTTTGGACACAGAGTTGTGAATAAATGGAATGCGTTACCAGCGGTGGTGGTGGAAGCGGAATCATTGAGGACATTTAAGGAACTACTGGACATGCACATGGATAGCAGTGAGTTGAGGGGTGCGTAGGTTGGTACTATATTTTACATTAGGATTAAATCTCGGCACAACATCGTGGGCCAAAGGTCCTGTTCTGTGCTGTACTTTTCTATGTTCTATAGAAAATAGAACATAGAACATAGAACAATACAGCACAGAACAGGCCCTTCGGCCCACGATGTTGTGCCGAACTTCTATCCTAGATTAAGCACCCATCCATGTACCTATCCAAATGCCGCTTAAAGGTCGCCAATAAATCTGACTCTACCACTCCCTCGGGCAGCGCATTCCATGCCCCCACCACTCTCTGGGTAAAGAACCCACCCCTGACATCTCCCCTATACCTTCCACCCTTCACCTTACATTTATGTCCCCTTGTAACACTCTGTTGTACCCGGGGAAAAAGTTTCTGACTGTCTACTCTATCTATTCCTCTGATCATCTTATAAACCTCTATCAAGTCACCCCTCATCCTTCGCCGTTCCAACGAGAAAAGGCCGAGAACTCTCAACCTATCCTCGTACGACCTACTCTCCATTCCAGGCAACATCCTGGTAAATCTTCTCTGCACCCTCTCCAAAGCTTCCACATCTTTCCTAAAGTGAGGCGACCAGAACTGCACACAGTACTCCAAATGTGGCCTAACCAAAGTCCTGTACAGCTGCAACATCACCTCACGACTCTTGAATTCAATCCCTCTGCTAATGAACGATAATACTCCATAGGCCTTCTTACAAACTCTATCCACCTGAGTGGCAACCTTCAAAGATCTATGTACATAGACCCCAAGATCCCTCTGTTCCTCCACCTGACCAAGAACCCTACCATTAACCCTGTATTCCGCATTCTTATTTGTTCTTCCAAAATGGACAACTTCACACTTGGCAGGGTTGAACTCCATCTGCCACTCCTCAGCCCAGCTCTGCATCATATCTAAGTCCCTCTGCAGCCGACAACAGCCCTCCTCACTGTCCACAACTCCACCTATCTTTGTATCATCTGCAAATTTACTGACCCACCCTTCGACTCCCTCATCTAAGTCATTAATAAAAATTACAAACAGCAGAGGACCCATAACTGATCCCTGCGGAACTCCACTTGTAACTGGACTCCATGCTGAATATTTACCATCTACTACCACTCTCTGACTTCGACCGGTTAGCCAGTTATCTATCCAATTGGCCAAATTTCCCTCTATCCCATGCCTCCTGACTTTCCGCATAAGCCTACCATGGGGAACCTTATCAAATGCCTTACTAAAATCCATGTACACTACATCCACTGCTCTACCCTCATCCACATGCTTGGTCACCTCCTCGAAGAATTCAATAAGACTTGTAAGGCAAGACCTACCCTTCACAAATCCGTGCTGGCTGTCCCTAATCAAGCAGTGCCGTTCCAGATACTCGTAAATCCTATCCCTCAGTACCCTTTCCATTACTTTGCCTACCACAGAAGTAAGACTAACTGGCCTGTAATTCCCGGGGTTATCCCTATTCCCTTTTTTGAACAGGGGCACAACATTCGCTACTCTCCAGTCCCCTGGTACCACCCCCGTTGCCAGTGAAGACGAGAAGATCATTGCCAACGGTACTGCAATTTCCTCTCTTGCTTCCCACATAATCCTAGGATATATCCCGTCAGGCCCGGGGGACTTGTCTATCCTCAAGTTGTTCAAAATGTCCAACACATCTTCCTTCCTAACAGATATCTCTTCTAGCTTATCAGTCCGTTTCACACTCTCCTCTTCAACAATACAGTCCCCCTCGTTCGTAAATACTGAAGAGAAGTACTTGTTCAAGACCTCTCCTATCTCTTCCGACTCAATACACAGTCTCCCACCACTGTCCTTGATCGGACCTACCCTCGTTCTCGTCATTCTCAGGTTTCTCACATACGCATAGAATGCCTTGGGGTTATCCTTGATCCTATCCGCCAGGGATTTTTCATGCCCTCTCTTAGCTCTCCTAATCCCTTTCTTCAGGTCCCTTCTGGCTATCCTGTATCCCTCCACTGCTCTGTCTGAACCTTGTTTCCTCAACCTTATGTAAGCCTCCTTCTTCCTCTTTACTAGACATTCAACCTCCCTCGTCAACCAAGGCTCCCTCACACGACCATTTCTTTCCTGCCTGATCGGTACATACATATCAAGGACACGTCGTATCTGCTCCTTGAAAAAGTCCCACATTTCCACCACATCCTTCCCAGACAGCCTATGCTCCCAACGTATGCTCCTCAAATCCTGTCTTACAGCATCGTAATTTCCCTTCCCCCAATTGTAGAAACTTCCTTGTTGTGCGCACCTATCTCTCTCCATAACCAAGGTGAAAGTCACAGAATTGTGGTCGCCATCACCAAAATGTTCACCCACTAACAAGCCCACCACTTGTCCCGGTTCGTTACCGAGTACCAAATCCAATATGGCCTCCCCTCTGGTTGGACAATCTACATACTGCGTTAGAAAAGCTTCCTGGACACACTGCACAAACACCGCCCCATCCAATCTACTTGATCTAAAGAGCTTCCAATCAATATTTGGGAAGTTGAAGTCGCCCATGACTACGACCCTGTGGCTTCTGCACCTTTCCAAAATCTGTTTCCCAATCTGTTTCTCCACATCTCTGCTGCTATTGGGGGGCCTATAATAAACACCCAACAAGGTGACTGCACCTTTCCTATTTCTGACTTCAGCCCATACTACCTCCAGAGGCAGATCCCCTTCAAACTTCCTTTCTGCAGCCGTTATACCATTTCTAATTAGCAATGCCACCCCCCTCCTTTTTTACCACCCTCCCTAATCTTACTGAAACATCTGTAACCAGGAACCTCCAACAGCCATTCCTGTCCCTCATCTATCCATGTTTCCGTGATGGCCACAACATCGTAGTCCCAGGTACCGATCCACGCCTTAAGTTCACCCACCTTATTTCTGATACTCCTTGCATTGAAGTATACGCACTTGAGCCCATCTCGGTGTCTGCAAGTAGTCCCTGTCAGTGCTACCTTCTCCACAGCCTCCCTACAGCCTTGGACATCCTGACACACAGCTAGCTTACTTGCTGGACTACAAGTACGGATCCCATCCCCCTGCCAAATTAGTTTAAACCCCCCCGAAGAGTGCTAGCAAACCTACCCCCCAGGATATTGGTGCCCTTCTGGTTCAGGTGCAACCCGTCCTGTTTATACAGGTCCCACCTTCCCCAGAATGCAGTCCAATTGTCCAAATATCTGAAGCCCTCCCTCCTACACCATCCTTGCAGCCACGTGTTCAACTGCACTCTCTCCCTATTCTTTGCCTCTCTGTCACGTGGCACCGGCAACAATCCAGAGATGATGACTCTGTCTGTCCTAGCTTTTAGATTCCAGCCTAACTCCTTGAGCTCTTGAATGACCTCCCCACCCCTCTTCCTACCTATGTCGTTGGTGCCAATGTGTACCACGACTTCTGGCTGCACACCCTCCCCCTTAAGGATTCTGAAGACACGGTCCGAGACGTCTCGGACCCTAGCACCCGGGAGGCAACAAACCATCCGAGAGTCTCGCCCATGTCCACAGAACCGCCTGTCCGTCCCTCTAACTAGAGAGTCCCCTATAACTAGCGCTCTCTTCTTCTCCCCCTTTCCCTTCTGAATCTCAGAGCCACAGACCCCTTCACTGCAGCTTACACCTGCAAGGCTGTCCCCCCCAACAGTTTCCAAAGCTGCATACTTATTTTTTAGGGGAACTAAAAAACTAAAAAGGATTCTATGAATATGACCAGGAGGATCGCAGTGGCATGGCTGAGCAGTCTGAAGTGGTAGATTTAAACACCTGCTTCAAAGGAGGCGTGGACTCGGCTGCCACTTTTAATAATATCTTGCCCCAAGGAGACATACACTCTACCAGTTATGATTAACTTTCCTACTAGAAAGGAAATGACATCTTAGAACATAGATAGAACATAGAACAATACAGCACAGAACAGGCCCTTCGGCCCACGATGTTGTGCCGAACTTCTATCCTAGATTAAGCACCCATCCATGTACCTATCCAAATGCCGCTTAAAGGTCGCCAATGAATCTGACTCTACCACTCCCTCGGGCAGCGCATTCCATGCCCCCACCACTCTCTGAGTAAAGAACCCACCCCTGACATCTCCCCTATACCTTCCACCCTTCACCTTAAATTTATGTCCCCTTGTAACACTCTGTTGTACCCGGGGAAAAAGTTTCTGACTGTCTACTCTATCTATTCCTCTGATCATCTTATAAACCTCTATCAAGTCACCCCTCATCCTTCGCCGTTCCAACGAGAAAAGGCCGAGAACTCTCAACCTATCCTCGTACGACCTACTCTCCATTCCAGGCAACATCCTGGTAAATCTTCTCTGCACCCTCTCCAAAGCTTCCACATCTTTCCTAAAGTGAGGCGACCAGAACTGCACACAGTACTCCAAATGTGGCCGAACCAAAGTCCTGTACAGCTGCAACATCACCTCACGTCTCTTGAATTCAATCCCTCTGCTAATGAACGATAATACTCCATAGGCCTTCTTACAAACTCTATCCACCTGAGTGGCAACCTTCAAAGATCTATGTACATAGACCCCAAGATCCCTCTGTTCCTCCACCTGACCAAGAACCCTACCATTAACCCTGTATTCCGCATTCTTATTTGTTCTTCCAAAATGGACAACCTCACACTTGGCAGGGTTGAACTCCATCTGCCACTCCTCAGCCCAGCTCTGCATCCTATCTAAGTCCCTCTGCAGCCGACAACAGCCCTCCTCACTGTCCACAACTCCACCTATCTTTGTCTTTGTATCTTCTTTAGTCAATGCAGTCTTTAACAACTTGAGTTGCGAATTCTGGGTCCTCTTATGGCTTCGAAGTAGAGTCCCTACTCTTGAAATGGGAGGCCTGGACTCAAGTCCTACCTGTTCCTGAGTTGTGTAATAACTTTTCTGAATAACTGGATTAGTGGTGCTGGAAGAGCACAGCAGTTCAGGCAGCATCCAACGAGCAGCGAAATCGAAGTTTCGGGCAAAAGCCCTATATCAGGAATAAAGGCAGTGAGCCTGAAGCATGGAGAGATAAGCTAGAGGAGGGTGGGGGTGGGGAGAGAGTAGCATAGAGTACAATGGGTGAGTGGGGGAGGAGATGAAGGTGATAGGTCAAGGAGGAGAGAGTGGAGTGGATAGGTGGAAAAGGAGCGAGTTTGTTTCACGACATGGTTGAAGAGCTTCAGAGCAGAGGAAATGACCTGGGAGTTGCAGTGGGAGAGGGACTCCCTGAGATTCTTGTAGAGAGAGGAGGAAAACATTTCTGAATAAGTCGATCAGAAACATAGGTAGAATGGAGGTTTGGAATCGCCACAGTTTAGGGATCTGTCTCCGAGATGGCTGGCTTTGTGAAGTTATTTCACTGATGAAGAGACTGCAGAACGTCCAGAAATACGTATGGCAGTCCCCTTTCCCAGCAAGCATTGTGGTTTGCGTCAGTGATTCGGGACATGCACGGTCATCAGAAATTGCGGCAGTAATTGCCGTTTTTTGGTCATCTTCTGCCCTACCCTGCAATCACGGCTAGAAATTGTTACAGTACTTTAGAAGAAAGACATCAATTTTATAAAATTACACATCACCCGTAAAATAGATCGAAGTGCACGAAATCGTTGTTTCGTTTTATCACCTATAGCTTCCTCTGACATTATTAGAAGCCACTGAGAGACACAGATTTACTCAAGGTTGTCAACTTCAGTGTCGTGTGATCCACGGTGTACATAGTAAGTCTGTCACTTTCAGAAAACTGCGCAGTTTTGTGTATATCTAACACATAGAATAACTCCTGGTCTCGGGGAGGCTAGATATTAACAGAGACTGTTTCAGAAGACCATATCTCTGAAGGTTTTTTTGTCACTCCAATTTGTAGTTTATTCGTAAATCTGTAATGCTGGACCTTTTAAAAATATCTCTATTTTTCCATGAACTGTAACTGAAAACCTTGTACCTAGGGGCTTTTATTTGTAAGATGGCTCCATAAGCAGCAGCTTGTACACTTTTCACTGTATATGTTTGAGTACATGCGGCAATTAAGCTAATTCAATTCTAATTGATTACTTTCTCTGAAAATTGAACATTTATCAACAGAAATGTATAAAAGGGTTATGCCCGAAACGTCGGCACTCCTAGTCCTCAGTTGCCACCAAACCTGCTGTGGTTTTCCAGCAGTACACTTTGTGACTCCGATTTTCAGCATCCACAGTCCTCACTTGCTCTGAAAAATAATTCCATGGCAATGAAGGAAACTTGGAACTTGGTGTTGGTGTTACAAATTTTTAACATTTATATTGCAACAACTATGACTGAGACAATTGTACACACTGATCGTATCCATTCTAGTTTTTGCAGAAGGTTAAGGGCAGAACTTCCAGACTGTTTACATGGATCTTATTATTATAACTATTCATATTAAAAGATATGCACGCAGTAGGACGACAAAACGTAATTGCTGCTACCTTATTTCCACTTGGATAGTAAGAAACGGAGGTTTTCGATGGCAGTTTGAAACAGATTAAAAAACAGAGCAGTCGTGAATGTTTGCATGTTTGGGGGGATGTATATGTATTGTAGTGTACGTGTAAAGTAAGACTAAGAATTTTGAAAACGAAGCAATCTTTATATATTGATGGTTCTTTTTTTAAGGTGTGAGGTGTGAAGATGCAATCACTTCCAGATTTTTTCTTATCAATGGCTTCTGCAATAAAGTGAACAATTTGAGACCATAGATTTTCTTCTTTCAAGTTTGAACAATTGATGCAGCCTGGGTGTGGCCAGCCCTCAGCGACCAGGCTTTCTAGTTTATTTTCAGCTTATTGATTTAGTTTTGAGCAGACGCCTTTGGTATCTCTGAAGAATTGGAACACAACACATAGAACATTACAGCACACTACAGACCCTTCGGCCATCGATGTTCCGCCGACCAGTGGAACCAATCTGAAGCACATCTATCCTGCACTATTCCACGCTCGTCCAAATGATGATCCAATGACCATTTAAATACTGTAAGGTTGGCAAGTCTACTACTGTTGCAGACAGAGAGTTCCACGCCCATAATACTCTCTAAGTAAAGAAACTGTCTCTGACTACTGACCTAAATCTATCACCGCTCGATTTAAAGCTATGTCCCCCGTGCTCCCCATCACCATCTGAGGAAAAAGGTTCTCAGTGTTCACCCTATCTAACACTCTAATTATATTTTACGTCTCAATTAAATCAACTCTCAACCTTCTTCTCTCCAGCGAAAAGAGCCTCAAGTACCTCAGCCTTCTCTCATAAAACCTCCGCTAAATACCAGCCAACATCTGAGTAAATCTTCTCTGAACAATTTCTAATGCTTCCACATCCTTCTTATAATATGGAGACCAGAACTGTAGGCAATACTCCAAGTGCGGTCACACCAAACTTTTGTACAGTTGTAACATGACCTCAAAGTTCTGAAACTTAATCCCTCTACCAACAAAAGCTAACACAATTTATGCCTTCCAAACAAATTTATCAACCTGGGTGCCAACTTTCAGTGATCTATGTACATGCACACCAAGGGCGGTCTGGTGGCAGTGGATGGCACGGTGGCACAGTGGTTAGCACTGCTACCTCATAGCGCTAGACACCCGGTTCAATTCCCACCTCAGGCGACTGACTGTGTGGAGTTTGCACGTTCTCCCCGTGTCTGCCTCGGTTTCCTTCGGGTGTTCCGGTTTCCTCACACAGTCCAAAGATGTGCAGGTGAGGTGAATTGGCCATGCTAAATTGCCCGTAGTGTTAGATGAATGTATAAATGGGTGGGTTATGCTTCCGCGGGTCGGTGTGGACTTGTTGGTCTGAAGGGCCTGTTTCCACACTGTCAGTAATCTAATCTCTCTGCTCGTCGAAACAAGCAAAAATCTTACCATCATCCCAGTGCTCTTTATTCGTGTTCCTCTTTCCAAAGTGAATCACATCAGACTTTTCAGTACTTAACTCCATTTGCCCCCTCTCAGCCCAACTCGGCAGCTTATCTATGTCCATTTATAAACTGTCATATCCTTTGGTATTTTCCACAACTCCACCGACCTTAGTGCCATCCACAAATTTACTAACCCAATCTTCTACGCCCTCATCCAGCTCATTTATAAAACTGACAAATAGCAGTGGCCCCAAAACAGATGATTGTGTTATACCACGAGTAACTGAACTCCAGGATGAACAGTTCCCTTCAACCACAACACTCTGCCTTCTTTCAGCTAGCCAATGTTTGTTCCAGAACGCTAAATCGCCCTGAATCCCATGCCTCTGGATTTTGTACAATAGCCTACCATGAACAACTTCTCAAACAACTTACTGAAATCCACATACACCACATCGATCGCTTTACCCTTCTCCACTTGTCTGGTCAACTTCTGAAAGAACTCACTAAGGTTTCTGAGGCAGGAGTCATCATTCACAAAATCGTGTTGGCTATACCGAATCAACTTTTTCCTTTCTTGATGAGTATAAATCGCATTCTTATAGCATTTTTCAATACTTAACCGTCAGCCAAAGTAAGGCTTACTGGTCTGTAATTACCAGGGATGACCCAATGCCCGACCTTGCATATCCTTCAGTCTTCTGGCATTCTTCATGTAGATAATGACAACATAAAGATCAAAACCAAATGTTGTACACTCTCATTCCTTGCTTCCTGGCGAATTCTAGGCCAAATCACGTTCAGCCCAGGAATCGTATCCCGTCACCCTTTTCAGAATTGCTAAATCCTCCTCCTTGTGAACCTCAATCCCATCTAGTCTTGGAGCCTGTCTCTCAGTTTTGGCCTCGACAACATTGTCTTTTTCCAGTGTGAATACTGGCGAAAAATATTCATTTAGCCCTGCTCATGCCTCTTCGGACTCCATGCACAATTTCCCACTTCTATCCGTGATATGCCCTAATATTACTTAGTCATTCTTTTATTCCCAAAATAAGTATGGAATGCTTAAGTGAATGGTCCTAGCTGCAACTTTCTCTGAATTTTCTACTGATGCTTTTTCCCTCCTGGGTTGGAGAAATGCATGCGAGAATCGTTTTTGTAAAGGGGCGTGTTATGGGATATTATAGAGTCATACTCATAGAGCTAACAGCAGGGAAACAGACCTTTCAGTCCAACTCGTCCATGCCAACCAGATATCCTACCCTAAGGTAGTCACACTTGCCAGCACCCAGCATAAAGCCATCAAAACTTTTCTATTCATACATCCATCCAGATGCCTTTTGATTGTTGCAATTGTGCTAGACTCTGACACTTCGTTGGCAGCTCATTCTATACATATACCACCCGATGTGTGATGTTGCCACTTAGGTCTTTTTTGTTTCTTTTCCCTCTCTCCCAAAATCTGTGCACTCTAGTTCTGGACTCCCCTACCCCAGAGAAAGACTTTGTATGTTTATCATGCCCTTCACGATTTTATAGACCTCTATAAAGTCACCTGTCAGCCTCCGAAACTCCAGGGAAAACAACCTCAGCCTAGTCAACTTCTCCCTATAGCTCAAATCCTCCCACCCTGACAACATCCTTGTTAAACTAATTCTGACCTCTTTCAAGTTTCACAACATTCTTCCAGAACTGCAAACAAAATCCCTGAATGGCCTAATCAATTCTCTGTACAACCACAAAACGATAACCCAAGTCATATACTCAAAACTCTGACAAGTAAAGGGAAAAGAAACAAATGCCTTCTTTGTTATCCTATCTAACAATGACTCTACTTTCAAGGAATAATGAACCTGCATTCCAAGGTCTCTTTGTTCAGCAACACTCCCCTGGACCTCACGATTAAGTGGATAAGTCTTGCTCTGATTTGCTTTTCCAATTTACAACGTCACATTTATTTAAACTGAAGTCAACATGCCACTCTGGGTCCATTGGTCCATCTGATCGAGATCATGTTGTATTCTGAGGTGGCTGTTCACTGCACCTCCAATTCTGGTGTCATCTCCCAACTTACTAACCATACCACTTATGTTCGTATCTAAATAATTTATATAAATGATGAACTGTGGTGGACCCAGCACCGAACCTTGTGGCACTCAACTGATCACAGTCCTCCAGTCTGAAAAACAAACCTTCGCCACCACATGTGTCTTCCACCTTCGAGCCAGTTATGTTTCCAAATGACTAGTTCTCCCAGTTAATTAGAAATAGTTACTGAATCTATTCATCACTTAAGTTTTCCCATTGTAAGTTATTCTAAATTCTAGTTATTTTGCTTGCATTTCTAATGTAGAGTTTAAATAATTTATGTTTTGACCAGCGACGACTATTTTGACCAGACACATTGCAACTTGAACATGGCACTAGACACCTAGCTTTGACATAAAACAAAAATAACATAAGCTTTAGGCTACATTCTTAAATATTTTGACGGAGTATGATCTGTTCTACAACACATTCGAGAAGCATGACACTATTCAGGACAACGTAGGTCACTTGATCAGCAATACATTGAGAAGCATCGAATCCCTCCACCAGTGGCCCTCAGTAGGTCGCAGTGTGTAACCCCTCTACGATCTGCTGCCGAAATTCACCACAGTTCTTCAAACAGCACCTTTAAAACCGACGAGCATTGCCAAATAGAATGTTAATAGGGCAATAGATATATGGGACCAACATCAGCTGCAAGCTACCTTCCAAGCCAACCACCAAATATATTGCCCTAACGTCACTGTGCCTGGAGAAAATGCTCGAATTCCATCACAATTAGGATTGTGGATCCATCCACAGCAAGTGAACTGCAATGGTTCAAGAAGGTAGCTCATTACTGCTATCTCATCAGCACCTTCTCAAGGGCAAATAGTTTCGGGCAATAACTGCTGGCTAACCAGCGATGCCCACAATCATAAAAAAATTGAGTAAAAGTAAAATTGTGGGACATGAGCATCCGGAATTTATTGGAGAGTGTGAGATAGAGATGTGCGAAGCGAGACAGAAAACGATCAAAGGTAGAGGGAAAGTAATCTTTGAACAGCAGAGAGAAAGACACAGAGATGGAGAGAGTGAGAACATTAGTGTCATTTATTTTTTTAACTAGCTCAGTGAAATTTAGCTCGGGAATTGTACCTTCCTCCACCTTCATCAGGAAACTTGTTTCTTACATTCGCGTCTGAACATTCCTAACAACTCAACACTTTCACAGTCAGAAAGTGGAGCTGGTGAAAAGGGTAGAATGTCCTTCAGTAGGGGAGACAACAAAATTAGGAGGCAGTCAGTGAGGCTGGGGGTGGGGGAGGCTCACAAAAGTATATCCTACCGATTAACTTCTCTGAAACCACATTTCCGATGTGTTCAGTAGAACCTCATTGCAACTCAATCTAAGAATGTGGCTCTAGCTGGACCGGCATTTAACACCCATCGTTATTTGTCACCTTTCAGATGATGGGAGTGGGTGGGAATGTGAGCTCCTTCTTGAGCTGCTGTAATCCTTCCACTGTGGAGAGACTCCACAACTGAAGTGTGGAGCATAATCAAAGAAAGGCTAAAGCGTGTCCATCATAACTACGTACCTGTCAGTCAGGGAAGAAGTGTTCGAGAGATAGAGCCATCGTTTTTTCAAGAAGCTGAAACTCTTCTCGCGAGGAAGAAAAAGATTTATGCTAGGATGAGACGTGAAGGCAGTTGAGAAAGGAAAGGTCTAAACAGGCAGCTAAGAATAAGCAGGTGGGGACATGAGAATTCTTTGGCAAGTAGGATCAAGGAAACCACAACGCTTTATATTGGTATAAAGGAATGATTAGAATAAGGTTAGGGTCAATCAAGAACAGTAGTGTGAAGTTGTGCGTCGAGTCAGAGGAGATAGGGGAAGCTCGAAACGAATACTTTTCGTCAGTATTCAAATTGGAAAAAGACCATGTTGTCGAGGAGATCACTGAGATGCAGGCTATTAGACTAGATGAGATTGAGGTTCACAAAGCAGAGTTTTGGCAATGCTGGAAGGCATGAAAATAGGTACATCCCCTGGGCTGGATGGGATTTATCCTTGGATTCTCTGCAAAGAATGGGTGGGGATTGCAGAACTTTTGGCTTTGATCTTTATGGCACCATTGTCTGCAGAAGTAGTCCCAGAAGACTGGAGAATAGCAAATGTCCCCTTGTTCAAGATGAAAAGTAGAGACAACCCCGATAATTACAGACCAGTGAGCTTTACTTCAGTTGTGGGCAAAATGTTGGAAAAGTATGGAAGGGATAGGATTCATAATCATCTCGAAAAGGATACGTTAATTAAGGAGTGCCAACACGGCTTCATGAAAGGTAGGTCGTCCCTCACACACCTTATTCGTTTATTTTGACCATCTAGAACATGGCATTCGACATCTTGCTTTGGAATATGAAAACAAAAGACATACTGTCTTGTCTACCTTCTTAAAGAAAGTGTTATTTTTTGAGAAGCTGATCAAATGGGTGGATGATAATAAAGCAGTTGATGTGGTGTATATGGATTTCAATCAGGGTTTTGATAAGATTCCTCATGATAGTCTAATCAACAAAACGGAGACATGGGATTGAGGGTAATTTAACCGAGTGGATCAGAAATTAGCTAGTTGAAGCAAGACAGAGGCTGGTGGTTGGTGGGAAATGTTCGTCAGGGTGTTCAGTTGCTAGTGGTGAACCGCAAGGATCTGTTTTGGACCTGTTGTTATTTGTCATTTTTACAAATGAGCTGGATGAGGCCATAGTCGGATGAATTAGTAAACTTGCAGATAGCACTAAGGTCGGTGGAGCTATGGATGATGTCGAACTATGTTCCAGTTTACAGAAGGGTACAGATAAGCTGCAGAGCTGGGATGAGACATGGAAAATGGAGTTTCATGTGGAAAAGAGTGAGGTGATTCATTTTTGACGAAGCAACAGGAATGCAAAGTATTGTGCTAATGATAAGATTCTTTCTAAGATGAGCAGAGAAATCTCGGTGTGCATGAACACATATCCCTGAATGTTGCCACCCAGATTGATAGTGTTGTGAAGAATGCATACGATGTGTTTGTTTTTATTGATGAAGGAATTGACTTTCACAACAATGCGATCAGGCTGCAGCTGTGCAAATCTCTAGCGCACTTGGAGTGTTGTGTACAGATCTGGTCATCACATTATAGGAAGGATGTATAAGCATTGGAAATGGTTCAGGGGAGATTTACTAGGATGTAGCCTGGTATTTAGCGGAGGTCTTAAGAGGAAAGGCTGAGGGACTTGAGGCTGTTTTCGTTAGAGAAAAGAAGGTTGAGAGGTAACTTAATTGAGAACCATAAGATAATCAGAGGGTTAGGTAGAGTGGACAGTGAAAGCCTTTTTCCTCGGATGATGATGGTGAACACGACTGGACCTAGCTTTAAATTGGGAAGTGTTAGATATACGACAGATGTCAGAGGTAATTTCGTAACTCAGAGTGTAGTAGGGGCGTGAAAGGCCCTGCTTGTAACAGTCGTAGGCTCGTCAAGTATGAGGACATTTCAATGGTGATTAGATAAACATATGGATGAATGTGTAATAGTATATGTTAGATGGGCTTCAGATTGATTTCACAGGTCAGCGCAACACCAAAGGCCGAAGGGCCTGTCTTGCCCTAAAATGTTCTATGTTCTACGTTCTATACATTATCTGAGAGGAATCTCAGAATTTTGATCAGGCGACTGGAATAAAAAGCCCATCACCCAATGTATTTCCAATTCAGTATGTTGAGCTGCTTGAAGGAGAATTTGCTTGAATGTGGTACGTGTTTTTCTTTCTACATTTTTTCATAAGAAGGAATGCAATGTTTAATCTTTTAACGAGTGTGAAAGCATGTGACAGTAAACCTAATTTAATTCAATTCAATTTTCATATATCTGCCACGCTTGTCCTTCTAGATGGAAGAGTCTTCTTGTAATACCCTGTTCGGAGGATGTAGACGATCATTTAGAATTGACTCTAAGCTGTGATTCTCTGAAGCTGGCTTGTTTAGGGCTGGCAGATGCAGCAGCGTTTCTGCCATTTCTTACCATTGACCCCCTGGTGGCGATATGGTGCAGACTGCTTGCAATCTGAAATGAGATTAAATACAACAACATAGCAAAGGATGAGAGCAATGCAGTGAACAGCTTAATTCAGGATTCAGAAGCAGTGATTAATTAGTTCTCGTGGGAATGCACACAATCAATACAGGTGCATATGACAGAAACTGCATGTAACTTCAGGCATACACTGAGATGTTACTCTTAAAGTGCACATTTACAGTGCTGCTCACAATTCATTGCCCGGGAACCATGCAGTAATGGAAAAACAATAAGCAGCTCTCTTCCAACGTGACTTAGTTTGGGTTTCATTCTCCACTTCTGCACGCGGGTCCAGTAGTTTGGCAGCCTATGTACATACCTGGAAAACAAAGACAAGGACTTCGTTGACGTTCAGTCAGCCCTACCAATTTCATCTAACCACATGAGATTTAACCAATTGTTGTCTCAGCCACTGATAAAGCCAATTCTCGACAATGACTACAGGAAACCTCCAGGCGAGTAAATTCGTCCATTGCAGTTATGGTGTGATCAACGATAGCTAGATATCCGCTCACATGTATTAGCTTTAAAGGAGAGAATCTGCCGTGTATGTATTGTATTAGGGAATAACAAGCACTAAACATTTCAGACCTGAAATGGGTTGCTTGATTAAGAAAAAAGAAGTCTTTACTGGTTCACCAAATGCATAGTGACAGGATGGCGGGCTAGTGACATGATCACTGGACTCTCAATTCAGGACCACTCACCTTGTGTCCTGAATACCCGCCATCGAATCTCCGCATGCCAGATGATGAAATTTGAATCATATTCAAAGTCGGAGAATGTCTACTTCACTAATGTCTTTGGGAGAAGGATCTCTGTCGTCCTTACCTGGTCTGATTTATGTGCGATTCCAGACTCAAAGTAATGTAATTTACTTCGAAATGCCTTTTGGGCAAAAAAAAAGCTGAGAAATGCATATCAATAAATGTTGCCTTTGATCCATGGGCGATTATTCTACATATCAATTGATGAATTGAAGCACTTGTCACCATAAAATAAACAGAATGGAACTTGGTCTTCAGGGGAATGAATGACCTCAGTCTGCTATTCTGAAAGTTTACAAAAGTTGGAGGATAGATGGACTCACCCCTTGCGGTAGGACTTTCTTTCCATTCTTCAACGCCATTGCCTGGCTGCACCATCATCAAGAAACCAATAACTAAGAAAATGACCGTTCTCATCCTCCACTGATTTTCTGATTCCTTCGAAGTTACTTAGAGGATGAACCGGCATTATATAATAAGACAAACTATCCTGTCATTAATGATTACAAAAACCACAACGTGGATGAATCTGTGATGTACGTGGAAAAAGGCCATTTCCCTTATCAGTCAAACAGTAACATGGCCATACTCATACAGACACATTGTCATGCACATTCGCACACACACTCCCATAAGCACAAACTCAAACACACTGAGAAGCACACACATGTAGACACACACACAGACATTGATAAAAATATCCGACCACACAGACTGACATACATACAGACTGACATGCAATGGTATACATATATTCATACAGACAAAGTGAAACACAGAGTAACACATGCAGACTCACGCACACAGACTTGCACAAAGGAATACACACACGGAGACACACACATACACTAACACAGAGGCACACATGCAAACACTCACACACAAAAGTGCACATATTCAAACATTCATATGTACATATTCACACACATAAACACTTTCACACAATGGCATTTATACTCATTCTGACACACACTTTAACGCACACGGAGTCACAGGCACACAAATGTGCTCCTAAACAATGAAAGAGAGGGAGACACACAGTTTAAGTCACGCAGACATATATGCACACTTTCTCATAATCATAGACACCTTCACATATATATTTATCAATTGCACTCATATTCACACACACACACAAACATAAACACACACACACACAAACACACAATCATATACTGACTCACGCAAACACCATACAGAAACGCACAGAGTAAACATGCGCAAACTTACACACTCACATGCGCAAACACATACAAACACTCACATACAAGGAGATATACTACACTGATACAATGGCGATAGTGTTGGATAACCAATATTTAATCCTTCAGCGATATTCAGCTGCTGAATTCTCCAGAGCAAAATATTGACTGCTGTGTGGGAAAATAATACTTTGATACTCAGCACTGGGGAACTTGCATGTTACCTACAGTAAAACAACATCTACAGAAATAAAATATATACAGTGCGAGATAACTAGTATATGGACACTTAATCGTGCACAAAGAGTGTACTGTCTGCAGTAATATTCTTGCGACAGTATAGGACAACTGAGGTTTGGATTATCAGCAACGTGTTTCCTGTGTGATGAACGCTCGAGTACTGAATGAGAAACAGGATCCTTCCCAGTATTTATTGTGGGACAATACAGATTGTGGTGAACACTGAGAGACTGAATGGAGCCTTGTTGCTGATGAGCTCCGTGTTAGGGGCAAATATTTAACAGACCAATCAACAGACCAAGATGCTCGGTGAAAGTTTCCCCTCATCTCCCTGAATTGGGAGATATTTTTTGCCAACTGTTTTCAACTTCTAGGATTTTAGCCTGCTTTGGTATCCCTGGGGACAGATTTTTTTTTACTGATTCTTACCCAGTGGGTTATTCTTAAAGGCCTAACAATAACAGGCAATCTACTGACGTCTCTTGTAGTGCCATGGAAGCTTCGTTTGAGCTCATCTCCAAAATCTCCCCATCAGAATTAGAAAACTCAAAACCAACTTTAAAATGATGGCAATGTAATGATCAAAATTACGCAATGATGCTGTTGTTTAGGCCATCATTCTCTTTGAGGAAAGCAGCACTAGTCTTTGCTTAAACCCATTGCAATTCTGCAGAGTATGATGCATTTTGGAACTTTGAAAGAGATGTAGAGACTATTCCTACACAGTTGCTACTCTTTTCCGAATTATTGCACTTCGTCTTTCCTTTCCGGTTTCCTATCGACATCTAACACTGCATTGCACGAATTAGTGAGATTCCAGCACCCCTTTAGGCGACAGGTTTTAATTAACCAAACTTGAAAGCAATTTTCCTCGTTCTCCAACTCAGCCTTCTCTCAGTTCCCATTCGTTCATCTCAAAGGATGACTTAATCGCCTCCAACCTCAATCATTTCTTGGAAGCAGACCTTGAGATTTACTCCCAGTTGTCTGGCATCCATGATGACCCCTCAAGCGGACCAGGCGGTACTTTGTCACAGATGTTGAGTGGATATTTCCCCTCATGGGGAAATCCATGTCAAGAGGCTCAGAATAAAATGATGAAGATGAGGAATATTTTATAATTTCAGACGTTTATGAATATTTGGAACTCTGCACCACAGACATCTAAGAAATGACTGCCTGAAGATTGGTTATGTTGTTTTCTTTCTGATTAAAACACTGATAGTACGGTGACTCAGTGGTTAGCACTACTTCCTTACAGCGTCAGGGTCCCTGGTTAGATTCCTGCATCAGGTGAATGCCGTGTGGAGTTTGCACATTCTTCCTGTGTCTGCTTGGGCTTCCTCTGGGTGCTCCAGTTTCTTCCCACAGCGCCTGGTTTGGTGAATTGTCTGTGCTAATTTCTCTGAGTTGTTTAGAAATGTTTAGGTTAGGTATGCTAGTCAGAGGGTAAATGTAGAGTGGGGGGGGGGATGGGTCTGGATGGATTACTCTTGATGTGGATTTGTTGGGATGAATGGCATGTTTCCATACTGTAGGGATTTGAGATTAGAAACATTCATTTATTGTACCGTGATTGTTGAATATGCGGAGAGGTCTTGGATTCTGGAAGATACCTCCAGTTATTTGTTTCAATTCTGTATTTTTCTTGATTTGGGCGCTCCTCCCCCCACCCTGCCCTTCTACTTCCCACTGAATTTCTCTCTCTTTATTTCTTGTCTCTATGTCTTTGCCTATTTCTATCTCGCTGCCTCCACCTGATTATTCTCTGCCTCTCTCTGATTATATCTGAGTCTCTGTCACTCTTACCTCTGTTTCCCCCTCAGCATTTTTCACAATTCTTTTCTGATTCTGAATTAGCCTCTGCCCGAACCTATTCGTATCACCTGTGAATAGTCTTTCAACTTTCCATCTGCATATCACTGCTGTGGTGTTGACTTTGGCGTTGGGTAGCTCAGTTCTCTGGGTGGCTGGATTGTGATAGAAAGTGATGCCATCAACGAGGGTTCAATATCTATATCAGCTGGGCTAAAGACAACAAGAGATAGAGCGAGGAATAGGCTTGTCGGCCCCTCAAATCTGCTCCTCTATTCAATAGGATCAAGGCTGCTCTGACACTTTCACGTCCACTATACTGTCTTTTGCCTATCACACTTTTGTCTACTAATGATCAAGAAACTGTCTCTTTCAGCCTTCAATATACATAAAGAATTTGCACCTCTGATCCTCTTCTCAACGACTTTCTGTGGTTCTGAGTTTCAAATGTTCACAAACTTCTAAACTTAGCAACTTTTCCTCATCTCCGTCTTAAATTGGTGCTCTTACACTGCCATAGACTGTCCCATGAGGGTCGATATCCACATCGCATTTGCCCTTACACTCCTTTAGGAATCCCTTATGCTTCTTTGCAGATGATCTTACATTTCTCTGGACTCCAATGAGTTGATCGCTAACTGCTTTAGTCTCGACTCATAAAATAATCTCCCCTTTTCCAGATTCATTCCATTGAACCTTTCGTGAACTTCTTCCTTGTTCTTACCAACACCTTGTGCAGTTGCAGAAACACATTAGAAGATTTTGCCATTTTGCAATCGTCTTTTCACCACTGACTTAAACTGTCAGTATCTTTCTACATCTTGTCTCCCTATCAGAACCTGTCTATCCACCTATGGATACGTGGTCTGCAATTTTGGCGACAGAACCTTCACTTCCTTGCTCAAAGGAAAGCTTCTATGTCGGCTCCCAGCTTCTCAAGGTCTCTCTCGCATCAGGTGTGGTGATCCTCCAATTAAACAATCACAAGTTGTCAACCAATGGTTAAACATTTCTTACGAACTGCCGTTGGATTCTTTAATATTTACCTCTGAAGCGCAACCAGTTGCCATTCTGTCTGACACAGCTGTCCTCAATGTGAGCCAATAATTTACTTACCACGAGCCAACAGTTTACCCACTGCCTGATACGCAGCAAGCCATGAGGAAGGCAAATGGTACGTTGACATTCATTGCAAGAGGATCGTAACTCGGTTCTAGGCGCCACCCCATCGAATTAACACAGAGCCTTGGTGAGAACACACCTGCCTTATGGTGTGTAATTTTAGTCTCCCTACCTCAAACAAGACATTCTCGCCACAGACTAAGTGCCTATGGAGACTACTCCGCCATTTGAAGAGATCTCGTCAGATCTGATTATTCTGAAATTCACTTTCTTGCATTTTCCCTATATCCTTCCGTTCAGTTCCTGATGAAAAATCACATGGGCACTCTTGGATATATTATAGGTTATAGACCTCCACAGTTCATTGGGTGAAAGAACACCAGATATTCACATCCCTCTGCGAGAAGGAATTCCTCCTCACATCTCCCTTAAATTAGCAACTGCTTAATGAGCAACTCTGGTCATGGACTCTCCTACAAGGAGAAAAAAAACTATCTGCTAAGTCCCCTAAGGATCATATGCGTTTCCATAAAATTGCCTCACGTCCTTCTGAATTCCATTGAGCACAGGCTTAACTTACTCAACCTCTCCTCAGAGAATAGTCACTCCGTATTTTGTGAGTCTTCTCATCAGCAAGGAGGGCATGTGATCTAAAGGTCCATAGATATGGTCAGAAATGTGATCCTCTCAGCTATTAAAAAGGCTCTACGAGAACCACGTTTCCAAGTGTAGATAACAATGTTTTACAGATATCCTGCTCCACTGCTCAGCGTTCTGTATCAGGTTGAGACTGTCCTTTCGGCCTTTACCAGTCATGATACCGCTGAGAACCGTTCTGCGTTCATTTCTGGAGTCTGCATGTTAGGAGGGATATGATAGCTCTGGAGGCAGGCAAAGGGGACTGACCAACATGCTGCCTGAGAAGAAGAGATTCCGTTATGAAGTGAGATTGAAGAGACTGGAGTTGTTTTCCTCAGAACAGAGGGTATTTGACGGGGCTTTATTTGAGGCTTATAAACGATGAGAGGGAGAGATAAGTAGACAGGAAAAAGAAACGAGTCCCCTTGATGTAGCATAGATTTTCAAGCAAGGTGTGGAAGATTTAGTGGGGATGTGGTAGTTTTTTCTCTTTCACCTGAGGGTGATGGGCATCTTGGACTCACTGCCTGCAGCAGTCGTGGAAACAGAAACCCTCATAACATTGAAGAGGAATTCAGGGGAAAATATACTGAAGTATCTAGGGATCCAAGCCCGTAGCTCCCTAAAAGTGTCAACGGAGGTGGATAAGGTTAAAAGAAAAAGTCCTACGGCATACTTGCCTTTGCTCGTTGTGGCACTGAGGCACATGTCGCAGTTATATGAGACTTTAGTGAGACCACATTGGAGTACTATGTGCTGTTCTGGTCGCCACAAAAGAAAGATGTGGAGGTTTTACAAAGGCTGCAAAAGTGTTTTAGCATGATGTTGCCTGCATTGGAGTGGATTAGCTTTAGAGAGAGATTGGAAAATCTTGCATTGTTTTTACTAGACTTGGAGGATGAGTGTCGACTGGATAGACGTTTAAAAAAATTATGATAGACATGAATAGGGAAGAAAATTGAGCATTTATCACAGAGTAAAAATGTTGCGTACCATGGTGTATAATTTTAAGTTGAGAAAGATAAAGAAGATTGCGATGAAAGTTTTTATTTGGAAAGAGATTGGTGGGAGTTGGTTAAAGCAGATACATTCGCAAAGTTACAGATGCATTTAGACAGACACAAAAACGGTCAGTGAAAAGAGGGGTACAGAGGATGACAGATGCAATGAGAACAGAATCTCTGGTGGGCTTCAATAAAATTGCCTCTTGAAGGTCCTGTTCTTGTGCTGCATTTTTCTTCGCTCACAATGTGCACTTGCATTGACAAGGCAAGCAAAAATATGGCCTAGTGCATATTTGATTAGAATGGGATTATATTACTGGGGATGTGCTAGCCTCGATGGACTCTGGCATTAGACATTCAGGTAGTATTCTTGGGACCTAGGTTCAGTTCAGTCTTTGGAATTAGAATTCAATAGAAAAACAACGTCTAATAGATTTCTATTGGTGGGTAAGATGTCCATCTGGTTCACAGCTCCTCTTCCTCAAAATGTGGAATCCATGCCACACCAAACTCATGGCAATGTGGTTTACTTACAACTACCTTCTGGGAAATTAGGGAAGGCAATACATTATGATTCAACCAATGGTGCCCATATCTTATGATTGAAGAAAACCAACAGTTAAGGATGTGTTTGCCACTTGCGCAGGTTAGATGGGCCAAAGTGCATTTTCTGTGCTGAAGAACCTCCATGAGCTGTAAATAATTCGACATTGTGCGTCATCGTGCTCTTCTTCACACAGAAGGCAGCATCATTTGAAAGGTAAGGGGTGGCGTGAATTAGAATATCTGACCCATATTCTCCTTTTCTGTGTTCGAGCTGAAGCTATGAGACAGAGTCTGAAATCAATATCGGAGAATTCCCAGGCTCATTAGCAATCAGGTTTCTGTCGCCCTCCAATGATTTTATCCTGTAAGTCTCCAATCAACTTTGGTCACGAGCTCTGAAAGCCATGGACGTGCCAGGAAAACGGTCTTGGATCTTTAATAGATCAGCTGTACCCTGCTTTCTTCTGACATTCCCTCTCGCCTGTCAATAAGACAATCCATCAACCCAAAGGAGAAAAAAGTGACCGACCAAATTTAATGAAAATGAGTAACAAAAATGGAATAAAAATTGCTTCAGTGTAGAAACAGGCCCTTCGGCCCATCAACTCCACATCCACCCTCCAAAGAGTAAACCCATTCCCCTAGCCTTACCACTGACTAATGCACCTAACAACACAATGGGTAAATTTAGCATGACCAATTCACCGAGCCTGCATATTTTTAGACAATGGGAGGAAACCAAAGGGCACAGGGAGAATGTGCAAAGTCCACACAGACAGTTGCCCAAAGCTGGAATAGAACACAGATCCTAGGGAATGGAGCTCTCATATATTGGTTACCTTTGTTGATCCGGACGGAAGTGGTTTTGAAAGGCGCTTTGTGAGGATCATTGGCGAATTTCCGTACTACATCATTGAAATGCTGCGTACTCTGCTAATGAGCGTCAGTGGGAGAGGTTCTTGGATGTGAAGCGAATTACTTTGCGCTGGATCGAATCGAGCTTCTCGAGAATGAGTGAAACAACACTCAATCAAGTGGACGGGCTTTCAGGAGAGAGGGAATGAATTAGTTGCTGCAGGATTCTGATTCTCCGACCTGTTGTGTAATGCCTGTCCTGATTAGGAAGTTTAATTAAGTTTCTTATCAACTCCAATAATGCTGATTTGGGGATTCGGTGATGGTTACACTATTGAATTTCAAGAGGCAATGGTTAGATTGTCTTTTATTGTCATTGATGGTCTGACACTTAGATTACTGATTTGTGCTGACCCGAACTTTTTCTAAGTGTCAGTGATCATTGGCAATTGCATGGAGTGAAAGTTAATTGCTCTGCGTCAGCAGAGGCCAGGATTCTTTCCACACGTTGTTGCATTTCAACATGGACTGTTTCAGTATTTGAGGATTCGTGAATAATGCTGTACATTGCGCAATTATCGGCGAAGACCCCTACTTTTGACTTGTTCATAGTCACCAGGCGGAACCCAACAATGGAATGACTGTCTTATGAAAAGAGTTTGAGTAGGGTCGGGCCTGTACTTATTAGAATTTATAAGAAAGAGTTGACACCTTGTTGAAACACACAAGATTCTTCGTGGACTTCGTCAGCAATACGCTCACTTAATTTGCAGTCCCCATTTTCTTGGACACAGTCAAAAGGTAGAACAGGTTAAGAGAGAGGGAAAGATCGCATTACGAGAGAAAGTTTTGGTACAGAAGGAAAACAATTGCCTCCACTGTATTTCTATTCTGTCAAGCCAATCTCTTGCCTTCCCCTGCCATCCTTGCATGCATCTCGCATCCCAATATATCTTTCTTTGGAATGCCTCTTTTATTGACGTACAGAGATTCACATTCAAGTCTCGCAGTTTGAACGAACTGAGTCTTCATCAATTTCCGAACCACCTCTCGCACTACCTCGATGCCCCCCCTCCCCGCCCCCGATATGGATACCAAAATCCTACACCACAGCAATGAAATAGCTATTATTGAGGAGTGACATTGGAAGGAGTCCAGAAAAAGTCCACCACGGCTGATCCTGGGGATCAAGTGACATCTGCATGTGGACATTAGAAGTAGGGTTGAGCCTGAACCCTTTGGAATTTACAAGAATGAATTGATGCCTTGTTGATATTGTGACTATGCTGTTCCTTTCATACGGTTATGTTGCCCTTGTTTTTTTTTCAAAAGGGGTTGCAAAACACAGAGTTAGCAATTTGGCTACGAGGACTACCTAAGCCAAGAATCAAGGGACGCATTCAGTTTCTTTTTTCGAAACAGTTGTAAAATGAAAGAGGAGTGGCCAGTTATCCCACTTCGGGGATTTTCTTCTTAGCATTAGTTATTTTTAGCAGTTAGAAACTACTGGGGACAGAGAAGTAGCTGCAGTGAGAAAAAGGGATCATGCTTCAGAAATTGATCATTGGCTGATCCTCTCTTTCTGACATCTCGCCCTCCTGTAAGAGCCTCAATTTAACTTGTTGCCACGTGGTGTGTATTTGGGATGCTGCAGAAAATCGGAACAGTTCTTTGTTAAGTGGGCTGATGCCCAAAAAGTCGATTCTCCTGTTCCTTGAATGCTGCCTGACCTGCTGTGCTTTTCCAGCAACACATTTTCAGCTTTGTTAAGTTGTGGCAATTGTGTCGGTTGGGTTTTCAAATCATTGATAACAATGACTGGAATTCAGCCGTAGTAATGGTTTCCAAAACCAGCTGGTACCCAACAGTTAGGTGGATTTCCGTGCTCATAACGCCGAACGGGCAATATCAATTTTAAGTCATGCCATTTGATACGAAAAATGGGCCAGGCACATTTCAAAGACAAACCAATAAGGTCATTTCTGGATTATCTAATTGTGTAGTTTTGTTGATGGCCTGGTGGTTCGGGAAGTAGGCATGATGAAACATCTGGCTAAGACTTTTCAGTAGACAGCAAACTGTCAAAACCTTGATTGTTGTGTTAACTACGGCTGCAGTGTTAGTGATGTCAAATTATGCGAAGGCCTTCAAAGTGGCTTTCGATGCAAGTGATGTGATTGCCAGTGCTGTGCTCTTACAGGAAGACGACGAGAGAATAGAAAGACCTATCGAGTACTTTGCAAGGGAATTGAAAACTCATCAGCAGAAATATATGACAGTTCAGAAGAAAACTTTGAGCTTGGAGTTGGCGGTAAATTTCAACAATAGTGGGCGGCACGGTGGCACAGTGGTTAGCACTGCTGCCTCACAGCGCCAGAGACCCGCGTTCAATTCCTGCCTCAGGCGACTGACTGTGTGGAGTTTGCACGTTCTCCCCGTGTCTGCGTGGGTTTCCTCCAAAGATGTGCAGGTCAGGTGAATTGGCCATGCTAAATTGCCCATAGCGTTAGGTAAGGGGTATCTATAGATATAGATGTAGGGGTATGGGTGGATTACGCTTAGGCGGGGCGGTGTGGACCTGTTGGGCCGAAGGGCCTGTTTCCACACTGTAAGTATTCTAATCTAATCTAATCTAAAATATGTTATCAGTAATGTTCAGAAAAGATTTAGAAAGATTTTGCCAGGGTTGGAGGATTTGAGCTATGGCGAGAGGCTGAATAGGCTGGGACTGTTTCCGTTGTTGCGTTCGAGGCTGACTAGTGACATTATAGAGGTTTATACAATCATGAGGGGCATGGCTAGGGTAAACAGGCAAGGTCTTTTCCCTACGATGAGGGAGTCTGCAACTCGAGGGAATAGGCATTGGCTGAGACGAGTAAGAATTAAAAGGGACCTAAGGTGCAACAATTCCACACAGAGGGTAGTGCTTGTATGGAGAGGGCTGACGGGGAGGTGGTGAGTCTGATACGATTACAATATTTAAAATGCATCTGGGTGGGTATATGAATAGGTACAGTTTAGAGGGAAATGGCCCAAGTCCTGGCAAATGGGACTAGATTAATTTCGGGCATCTAGTCGGCATAGATATGTTGAACCAAAGGACATATTTCCATGCTGTATATCTTTATGATCCTATGACTTTTACCGATGATCCTGATTATGAAACCATTGATCATTGCCTTTGATGAAGTTGAGGACCCAACCTCCACAGTTCTCTTCAGTAAACGAATCCACAGATTCACTCTTTGTTGAAGGAAGAAATTTGTCCTCATTCCTGATTTAACTGAGCGACTGTGTACTCTGCCATCATGTCCCATACTCTCCCAAAATAGGATACAAAATTTCTGCATCTAGCCTGTGAATTCCCCCAAGAATGTATCTTTCAATAAAGTTGCGTCTCGTCCTTCTGAAATTCAATGAGCTCAGGGCCAAACTATACCAATGTTCGTCACGATACACTCCCTCTGTACGTAGGATCAGCATTGTGAGCCTTCTTCTGAGCAAGATTGACAATGGCCTCTATCCATAGGTGAAGGTAAGCGTATGGTCCATGCATAAGCCACTGAAATGTTGTATCAGAAACAGGTTGCCAAGTGAACAGGCACGGTTGTGGAGACTTCCTGCTCAGATGCTCAGTTGCTCAGGCCTCTGTCCCGGACAGAGAATGTCCTTCAGCGCTTCACAAAAGATCTGAAACAATTATGCTGCAGCTGAGTACTGTACTGCTGGCACTGTGTAAAACGTTGCTCAGACGACAAGGAGAAATTTGTGCTCATTTCTGGACTCGACATAATGACAGAGATGAGATAGATATGGAGGAGGTCAAAGGACATTGGCCAGCATGTTGCCTGAGCTGTAGAGATTTAGTTATGAAGAGAGATTGGTCTTAATGGAATTGTTTTCCTCAGAACAGGGTGGTTTGGGATAAGACATGATTGCGATGCATCAATGATGAGATTCACTGATAGTATAGGTGGGAATAATCTATTCACCTCGATGGAGGCACCATTGGCCACGAAGTGGAGATTTATAGTGAAGGAAAAAAGATTTTGCCGGGATTTCAATATTGTTTTGTTCATCCACATGCTGGTGGAACCTGGAGCTCACTGTCTATAAGGGTGGTGCAGGCAGAAACTCTCGTAACGTTGAAGAGTTATTTAGATGCAAGCATGCAGAGGGGTCTTAGAGTCAAAATCTCAATCTAATTGAAAGTATCAACATAAATGGGTATACTGTCAAAAAAAAGGCCTATGACATATTTGACTTTATTTTCCGGAGCATTGAGTCAGTAAGTCATGTTACACATGTATACGATTTCAGTGAGGTCACGTTTAGAGTACTACGTGCAACATTGGTCGTCACATTAAGGATGGATTGTGAAGGCTTCAGTCAGTGTGTAATAGTGAGGCTGTCTGGATTGGAGTGTCTTATCTATGAGGGGAGTTTGCATAAACTTGAAATATTCTCACTGGCACATTGAGGCTGAGGGGAAAACTGAGAGAAGTATCTAAAAATATATTAGTGAAATGGATGGAGTGGATATTCAGAATTTTTATCCAAGTGCAGAAAGTCAAATACTAGGAGATATAGGTTCAAGGTTAGCGAACAGTTTAAAGGATTATGTGAACAAACTCCACTTGCACCACGTTTCAGGCACTAATCTCCGTCTTTGTTTAAAAAATAATCTCCTTTAAACCTTTCCCTTCTCACCTTAAAACTATATCACATTGCATTTGACTTTTTCAGTGTGGAATAAAGATGGTGACGATCCACCATATCCATTCCTCTCATAATTTGATGTCCTTCTGTCAGGTTGCTTGTGAGTCTCCAACGGTGTAGTGAGAAGAATCCAAGTTTGCTGAAAATCTCCTAATTACAATTGCACTCCAATCCAGGCAATATCCATGTTTGCACCATCTCTGAAGTCGTAGTATGGCCCCAGATCTGCACATAGTAATCCAAACGTGACCTCTTTGAAGTCTCATATGGGCGCACATGACTTTCAGACTCAATGCCCCCAACAATAAAGGCAAGCACGCCACAGCGTCTCTTTGCGACCTTACCTATTTGTGGTGATACTTTCAGGCAAATACTGGCTTGGACTGCAAGAACCTACCGCATATTTTCCTCTTATCACTTCTTCAATGTTCCCAGGGTTTCTGTCTCCATCACCTTTAAAGTCTGTGAGCTCCGGATTCTCACCACCCTCTGAATTAAAGAAAAAGAAATTTACATCAATTCTAAGTCTTCTGCCATGAAACTGCAAATCTAAGCCCACTGGTCATTGATGCTTCCATCAACGGGAATAGTGTCTTCATGTCTACTCTGCTCACTAAAGTTATTTCATAACATCATTTCGCCCGCTATTTGCCTCGTTTAAATCTGGTCCTGCCCTCCCAATATACCTCCAAGGCCTGTTCTGGTCTGAGCTGCCTGGACCTTATGTACGCTTCATTTTTCCTCTTCGCTCATTGCACGATTTCTACTGTCATCCGCGATTCATCAATCTTGCCTTTCTTTTCCCTTGTTTACAAAGGGTCATGCCGATCCTGCACTATCTTTAACCTAAGTTTGAAAGCCTCCCACATGTGAAATGTGGACGTACCTTCTAATACCTTTTTTCAAATCTACATTTCGCAGCTCCTGCCCAATTTTGATATCATTCTCTTAGTACCACTATCATTTTTGTCGATGTGTATTCTAAAACAAACAGAACTCTGGTTACTCTTCCCAAAGAAATTCCCCACTGCAAATTCTACCATCTGACCTGGCTCATTCCCCAACACCAGATCCAATATTACCCCTTCCCTCGTCCGACTATTCACAAATTGCTCTACGACACTGTCCTGGTCACTCCTTACAAATTCTGTCCCAGACCTTTGATACCAAGTGTATCCCTGTCAATGTTGTGGAAATTAAAGTCTCCCATTACCACCACCTTTTTGTCTGTGCATCTTTCCATATTCTGTTTAACTATTTGTTCTTCTAGCCCACGTTCATAGTTAGGAGGCATGTGGTACAGCGCCAATAATGAAACTGCACCCTTCTTATTTCTCAGGTTCAGTAGATTGGCACTGTGCTCACTGAGTTTAGAAAATCGAGAGGGGACTTTATTGAAACATGCCAGATTCTTAGGAGATTTGATAGGCTAGATGCAGAACTGTTACTTCCTCTTGTGGGAGAGTCTTGGACGAGAGGGCATCGTCTTAGAATAATGTGGCACCCATTTAAGGTAGATGAATTTAACTATCTTCTAACTGGGGCAGAAAGTCTCTGAAATTTATTACAGCAGACGGCTGTGACAGAGAGACTTACAACCAGTATGGGAATCAAGGGTTATGGGAAAAAGACGGGAACGTTTGTTTGAGAATGGTCAGATCAGTTATGATCACATAGACGTGTGGAGCAATCTCGATGTCCTCTCCGTCTGTGATTAAGATGGCCTCTTTGAGGTGGGAAGACCAAAACTGCACATAATCTTCCAAATGTGTTCTCACCAAGTCGTTGTGTGACGTCAGTGAGACATTAATTCTTCTGAACTCTAAGCCCGCTACAACGAACGCCAACATATCATGTCCCTTCTTCATGGCTTGCTGCATGTCAAGCAGTGAGTAAATAGTCAGCTCACAATGAGGGCAAGTTTCCAAACAATTGGAAATAGTGTCAGACTGGACGGCGACTGGTTCTAATTCACTGGCGATTATTGAAGAAAACAAAAGCAGCTCATAAGAAAATTGTAACCATTTGGAGACAACTGGTGTTGAATTAATTGGAGGGTCAACACATGTCAAGACAAGGTGAGGACGTGGGACCTACAGGAAATTAATGGCTCAGAACAAGGAAGTGAACGTTCTATTACCAAAATTGTATACGACATAACAATAGATGGAAAGGCCGGTTGCAAGAAGAAAAAGACAGTTTGAAAAGAGATGTCGATGGTTTACGTCATGGGAAATTTGTTGACACACGGTGTGTAACATGAAAAGAAAAGTGAAATTGTTTATTTTTTAAAAAGAACAAAATAACTAGATACTATTTTAATGGAGAGAGCTTCAGTGCAACGGAACTTCAGGGAAATGGTGCACAAAATGCAAAAAAAAGTACACAGTGGATAAAGCCAATGAAGCAAGTTAGTGGGATGTTAACCCTAATGTCAGTGTTTGGACTCTTAGAGTAAGGAAGTTTTATGCGAACTGCACAAGGTGCTAGTGTGATCACATCTGGAGAGTGATGAATAACTTCCATCCCCTCATGTAAGGAATAACCATCACCTCATTGAAGACAGATCAGAGATGTTACATGAGAAGATTTTCATTACCAGGTGGCACAGTGGCTTGGGTTCGATTCCAGCCTCGGGCAACTGCTTGTGTAGAATTTCTACATTCTCTACAGGGTTTGGGTAGGTTTCCTCTGGGTGCTCCGGTTTCATCCCACAATCCAAATTTGTGCAGGTTAGATGAATTAACGACGCTAATTTGCCAATAATGTTCAGGAAAGTGTACGTTACGTGCATTACTCAGGTGCAAATATAAGATAATAAGGCAGGGGAATGGGTCTGGTGGGTTACCCTTCATAGGGTCGGAGGAGACTTGTTGAGTCGAAGGGCTTGTTCCACACTTTCGTGATTCTATCTTTCTATATACCATTGTCTTACGAGCAAAGGCTGAAGTGACTGGGACTCTGCACACTGGCGTTCAGAAGAATAAGAGGTTATGACACATGGAATGTGCCATCTTAAAACTGAGATGAGACGGAATGACTTCTCACAAAGATTGTAAAACTTGGAGCTCATTCTTTCAAAGAATTGTAGAAACAGGGTCCTTGTGCATGTTTAAGGCTGAGAGTGATAGAGTCTTGATCAAGTGGGAAATCAAAATTTATAGAGAAAGGGCATGATGTGTTCGCCTTCCCCCTGACGTTGTGCAGAGTTCGTGGCACACGTTGGTATTAACAGCATAGGTTAACAATTTTTCAGGTATGGTAGAAAGGAATGTTGGTAGAGTTGATTCACAGGAAAATGAGTATTTCACAGCTGCATTGAGGGAAGATACATCAGAAGACTCACACTGTGAGGCAGTATGGATAAAACTCAGGAATAGAAAAGTTGAAATCACAATGCTGGGGGTGCTTCCAAACTTCCAATGAAAACAGTCGAGAGAATACGTAGAGAGATTTTGGAAAGATGTAAGAACAGCGGAGTTGTTATTGTGGGTGATTTTATCGTCCTGGACATTGATTAGGACGTACATCATGGACGTGGAGGAAAATTTGCAAAGATCATTTAGGAGTCATTCTTAACAGCATATGGTATCAGGGTTTCTATTGAACCTAATATTTGGAAAGAATCCTGGCCAGGTGTGTGAAAATTCTGTGGGGGAGCATATCGGGAGTAGTGACCATAATACTGTGAATACGGAAACTCATGGAGAATGATAACAGCAGTCCTTGAGTGGAAGTGTTAAATCGAGTGAAGTGTTCCTGTAACGCAGAAATAGAAGATGTTGAGTTGAGGAATCTGCTTGAGGGAAAGTCCACATTGGACATATGGGAGTATTTAAAGTGGCAGTAAGTAAACGTTCAGGAGCAGAAGATTCCTATGAGAATGAAGGATGGGTATGGCAAGTTATGTGAACGCTTAATAAACAGGAATGATTAGATTTGTGGAGTTTGCACGTTCTCCCCGTGTCTGCGTGGGTTTCCTCCGGGTGCTCCGGTTTCCTCCCACTGTCCAAAGATGTGCAGGTCAGGTGAATTGGCCATGATAAATTGCACCTAGTGTTAGTTAAGGGGTAGATGTAGGGGTATGGGTGGGTTACGCTTCGGCGGGGCGGTGTGGACTTGTTGGGCTGAAGGGCCTGTTTCCACACTGTAAGTAATCTAATCCAATCTAATCTAGATTCCCTACAGTGTGGAAACAGGCCCTTCGGCCCAACAGGTCCACACCGACCCTCCAAAGAGCAACCCACCCAGTCCCATTTTCCCCTGACGAATGCACCTAACACTATGGGCAATTTAGTATGACCAATTCGCCTGACCTGCACATCTTTGGACTGTGAGAGGAAGCTGGATCACCAGGAGGAAACCCACGCAGACATGGGTAGAATGTGCAAACTCCACACAGACCCAAGGCTGGAATTGAACCTGCGACACTGTTGCTGTGCCCAATGTTATGACCTTGCTCAAAAAGAAAAAGAAAACATTTATTAGCTCTAGGTGGATGGAAACTGGTGATGCCATTGAAGTACCGTATGCAAGAGAAGTAGGAAAGAACGTCAGCAAGGAATTAGGTGGGTGAAAAGGGAAAATGAAATGCCGTTAGCAAAGGGCATTAAGGAGAACCCCAAGGTTTTTCTATGCATAATAATAAGCAAGAGGTTAACCATGAAAAGGCTTGTGGGCGGCACGGTGGCACAGTGGTTAGCACGGCTGCCTCACAGTGCCAGAGACCCGGGTTCAATTCCCACCTCAGGCGACTGACTGTGTGGAGTTTGCACGTTCTCCCCGTGTCTGCGTGGGTTTCCTCCGGGTGCTCCGGCTTCCTCCCACACTCCAAAGATGTGCAGGTCAGGTGAATTGGCCATGCTAAATTGCCCGTAGTGTTAGGTAAGGGGTAGATATAAATGTAGGGGTATGGGTGGGTTACGCTTCGGCGGGGCGGTGTGGACTTGTTGGGCCGAAGGGCCTGTTTCCACACTGTAAGTAATCTAATATAATCAAGAACAAAGGAAAGAATCCATATATGGAGCCACGAGAGGTCCGTAAGTTCCTCGACAAATACTTTGTTGGTATTCATCAAAGAGAAGGAATTGGTGGAAGATGAACAGGAGAGGTAGTGTCGAATCTCTAAGTCGAGTTGTCATGTAAAATGGAATAGGTGCATCTCAATAATGTGTTAAGATGGATACGTCCTGGCATCCCAGAATATTAAGCAAGGCGAGAGAACAACTTGCTGAAAGAATTGACGGAAATCTTTGCATCCATTTTGGCTGCAGATGAGGTACCAGAAGACTGGAGAAGAGTTGAGATTGTCTCATTGTTTTAGAAGTTCGCTGGGGTAATGCAGAAAATCACAATACTGTGAGCCTTATGTTAGTGTTATGGAAACGATTGGAAAATGTTCTCGGGGACATGATGTATAAGCACTTCGAAGCAAATGGACTGATAATAGATAGAGGAAAATGATTTGGTGTGGGAGAGGTCGTGCCTCACAAATTTGATGGATTTTTTTCTGAGCAGACAACAAAGATAACTCATGAGAGAAAAACAGTTGATGTTACCGACATGGATTTCAGCAAAGTGCTTGGCAAAGGCCCTCACGGCAGGCTACTGCAAAAGATGATGTCACATGGTAATCAGGGTGAGGTCGCAAGATTGGCACAGATCTAGTTCATTCCCCCTTCCATCCCACGCACGCGTGCACGTGTACACAAACACCCATTCTTTCTATCTCTCACAGACACACGCAGACACACACACACACACACACGTCTATGAGGTTATTTTGCATTTGCAGATTTTATTTTGCAGATGCATTCTATTTTGTGCAAAAAACAGACAATCTGTCGGGAGCAGCCCATGTGACATTTTTTACCTTGCAAATAGAACCAGTCTTTCTCAAGGTTGGGACATAGACAGACTCAAAACTCACACCTTTGGAGTGTTGTCTGAGCTGAGATGTCTTTTTTTTATATAGTGATACCAACTCAGGTTGTCTCGGGACTCTGACTTGAAAGATGTTCTGGGTATTACATATCAATCAATTGAAACCTTCTTCCCCATTCTTAGTGATTAAAGACCTAACAGCAATCTAGCTTTTGCTCAATAACTTTCATCAGCTGTGTGGCTCTTTTAACTTTTACTATGAATTCTGTGTTGTGTGTCCCTGATCCACTCGTTACCTGATGACGAAACAGCACTCCAAAAGCCTGTATTTTCAAATAAACGTGTTGGACTATAAACTGGTGTTATGTCATTTTTAGCTTATGCATAGGACGCAAACGATCACGGTGGAGGTATGTATTTCAGTTTGGGGTGCTTTAATTATTCATCTTCTGCAGGCATCAGTGTTGGGACGTCTGCTGAACGTGAACTACACATATAATTTCGAGGAAAGCGTAGCTGGTCGAATTAGTAAGTTTGATTAAGATATAAAAGTTTTGGAGTTGAGGATATCGAGGCGGAGAATCAGAGGCTACAGCATGATTTGAAATACTTGGAGGCATGGACAGAAAAATCCAAGTTTGTCCAATCTGTCCTAATGGCAAATGCACTCCAAATCCAGGCAATATCCACGTTTGCACCATCTCTGAAAGCTTTACAATCCTCCCTTGGTGTGGACTCCAAATCTGCACATAGTACTCCAAATGCTACCTCACTAAATTCTTAGATGTCCAGACGTGACTTCCCTGACTCAGTGCCCCAAACAATAAAGGCAAGGACACCATAGAACTTATTTTCCACCCTATACACTTATGGTGACAATCTCAGGGACATTTCGACCAGGGCCCTAAGATCCTTCTGTGCACATTCCTCTTATTATGTCTTCCATGTTACAAGGATTTCTGAAACCATCACTTTCAAAGGCAGTGAGCCCCGGATTCTCACCACACTATGAATTAAAGAAAAAGAAATCCACTTCAATTCTAAGTCTTCTACCATGAAACTGTAAATCTGTGCCCGCTGGCCATTGCTGCTTCCATCAAGGGGAATAGAATCTTCTTGTCTACTCTTCCTCTTCCTATCACCATTGGTACATCTCAATTGTGCCCCTGTCAATCCCCACGTTCTGAGGAAAATAACTCCAGTATGTCCAATCTCTCTTTATGGCTGAATCCCCTCAGCTCAGCGAACATGCTGGTTTATCTCTTTTGCCCACCTCCAGTGTTAGAAAAAAAACCAAACCGTGGATTCCAAAAATGCACACAATATTCTTGCTGTGGCCAGAGCAATATCCTATACAGTTTCAGCAAAACAATTCTCAGCTGCAGTCCGACGGATTCAGATCTTTGGTGTCGCCCTGAAGGCAGTGTCAGCCTGTGACAGAGACCGAAGCAGCCGCTCAAAAGGTCGACAAAACATTGCTCGTGCTAATTTTAGAACGGATTCCTGTATTACCCATCAGGCCACACTCCTCACTTTACCCGTGTATCCTGAGCTCACTTGCACATCTTGAATATGAGAGGGTTCGCACAACTGATTCCACGTCCAGAGAGACTGTCCTCTGAGGAGAGGTTGGAACAAAAGCAAAGACATTTTGCAGTCCCGGAAAAGGTTGCCCAGCCCTCCAAGGATAGGCCAATCCAAATCCACATTCTAAACCTATCGCCCAATTCCTAAACATCTGTATCCCTCTGCTCCCCACCTACTCATGCATCTGTCCAGACGCACCTTAAATACATCTATCAAGCCTGCCTCTAATACCTCTGCTGATAATGCGTTCCAGGCTCCTACTAACCTCTGCGTAAAATACTTTCCATGCATATCCCCCTTACACTTTTCACCTCACACCTTGATTGCGTGTCCTCTCTTTTTTGCATCCCTCATCCTGGGAAAAAAAGCTAAACTCCATCTACCCTGGCTATTCCCTTCATAATTTTGTAGACCTCAATCAGTTAACCCCCCTCAATCTCTTTTTCTCCAATGAAAACAATCCAAACCTACTTGACCTCTCTTCATAGCTTGCAACTTCCGTATCAGGCAACTTCCTCGTAATCCTTCTCTGCACCCCTCCAAAGAATCCTCATTCTTTTGGTAACGTGGCTACCAGAACTGTACACAATATTCTAAATGCGGCCGAACCAATGCCTTGAAAATAATTTAACACGACCTGCCACTCTTATACTCAATGCCATGTCCAATTAAGGCAGGCATATCATATGCGTTCTCGACCACGCTATCCACCTTTGCAGCCACATTCTGGGTAAAATAGGCCTGATCTTTCAGATCTCACTGCTCATCAACTTTTCCCAGGACTCTCCCGTTTACAGTATAATTCGCTGTAAAAATTAGACTTCCCAAAACGCATCACCGAACATTTGCCTGTATTGAGCTCCATCTGTCACTTCTCTAACCAACTCTCCAGTCTATCTATATTCTCCAGTATTCTTTGACAGTCCCCTATGCTTTCTGCTTCCCTACGAATCTTCGCGTCATCTGCAAACGTACTGATAATACCAAAAAACCCTTCTTTCGCATCATTTATGTTTGCAACAGACAGCAGTGGCCCCAGCACTGATCCCTATGGAACACCACTGCTCACCTTTTATCCATTTCAGGAAACTTAGTTCAACAACGACTCTTAGTCTCCTGTTGCTCCACCAGATCTTTATCCCTGCACACAATATGACGTCACTTTCTTCATTAGTTTACCATGGGGAGCCTTATTAAATTCCTTTCTAAATTCCATGTATATGCCATCCACAGGCCTTCCTCAAAGAATTTTATTAAGATGGTAAGGCACGATCTCCGCCGCACAAAACCATGTTGCCTAGCACTGATAAGTCCGTTCCTTTCCAAATGTGACTAGATTTTGTCTCTCAATGTATTCACTGGCAAGTTTTCCGCCACTGACGACAGGCTCACTGGTCTGTAGTTAGCAGTAATATCCCAACTAACCTTCTTGCACTGAGGGACAACATAAGCAACCCTCCAGTCCTCCGGCACCTCACCTGAGTTTAAGGATGCTACAAAGATATCTGTCAGGGCCGCAGTTATTTCCTCTCTCGCCTCCCTCAGAAACCGGGGATAGATCCTATCACGTCCTGGGGATTTGTCCACCTTAATATCCTTCAGCCTATCCAACATTTCATCCTTCCATATGCCATCGTGATCCAAAGTAAACAAACTTCTCAATCTAATCTCAACACTCATCATGTCCCTCTCCTTAGTGAACACTGATAAAAAGTAATCGTTAAGAATCTCACCCATTTTCTCAGGTTCGACACATAACCATTCTCCCTCATCCTTTAGTGGATCAACTCTTTCTGTAGCTATCCTGTTGCATCTTATATAAGAATAAAAGCTCTTGGGATTCTCCTTAATTCTGCTAACTAAAGTTATTTCATGACACGTTTTGCACCGCTTTTTTCCTCCTTTAAAACTGGTCCTACTCTCCTGATATTCCTCCAAGGTCCGTTCTGTTCCTAACTGCCTGGACCATATATATGCTTCCCTTTTCCTCCTGGCTAGCTAGTCGCAAGTTTTCCATTGTCATGCACAGGTCACGAATCTTGCCTTTCCTACCCCTTGTTGTTCATGGGAAATGCCTATCCTGCACGATCTTTTAACAATCTTTGAAAGCCTCCCACATATCAATTGTGAACGTCCATTCAAATACCTTTGTCCAATCTACATTTCCTAGCTCCTGTCTAATATCGATATTATTGACCTTGGCCCAGTTTAGGACTCTTCTCTTAGGACCGCTCTGATTTTGTCTTAGAGTATTCTAAAACATTACAGAATTGTGGTCACCATTCCCAAAGAAACCCCCACAGCAACATATTACACCTGCCCTGGCTCATTCCCCAACACCAGATCCAATATGGCTCCTTCCCTTGTCGGACTATTGACAAATTTCTTCAGGAAACGCTCCTGGACGATCCTTACAATTCAGCCCCATCCAGACATCTGACACTAAGTGTATCCCAGTCAATGTTGGGGAAATGTAAGGTTCCCAGCTCCAACACCTTGGTCCCTCTACATCTTTCCATAACCTGTTTACCTATTTGTTCTTCTACCTCTCACTCACTGTTTGGAGGCTTGTAATTAAGCCCCAACAATGTAGCTGCACCTTTCTTATTTCTCAGGTTGAATAGATTGGCATTGTGTTCATTTGAGTTTAGAATAACGAGAGGGGACTTTATTGAAAAATGTCAGATTCTTAGGAGATTTGACAGGCTAGATACAGTAACGTTGTTGCCCCTTGTGGGAGAGTCTTGGACGAGAGGTCATCGTCACATATTAATGTAGCACCATTTCAGCCAGTGATGAACTTGATTGTCTTCTACCTGGGGAAGTCAAACTCTGAAATTATTTACAGCAGAGGGCTATGTGAGAGAGATTGACAACCAGTATTGGATTCGAGGGTTATCGGGAAATGGCAGGAAAGCTTGCTTGAGAATGGTCAGATCAGTTATGATAGATTTGTGGAGCAATCGCGATGTCCTCTCCGCCCGTGGTGAAAATGTCCTCTTTGAGGTGGGAAGTCCAAAGCTGCACATGATCCTCCAAAGGTGTTTCCACCAAGACCTTGTGTCGTTTCAGAGAGGCATTCGTGCTTCTAAATTCCAAGAGCCCTACAATATATGCCAACATATGATTTCCTTTCTTCATGGCTTGCTGCAAGTCAGGCAGTGAGTAAACAGTTAGTTCACAATGACGGCAAGTTTATAAGCAATCTGAAATAGAGCGTCAGACTGGACAGCGACTGGTTCCACATTGCTGGCTAGTATTGAAGAAAACAAAAACAGCCCACAAGAAATTTGTAAATAATTGGAAACAATTAGTGTTGAATTAACTGGAGGGTCAACACATGTCAGGACAACGTGCGGACGTGGGACTTACAGGAAATTAATGGCTCGGAACAAGGAAGTGAACGTTCTATTACCAAAATTGCATACGACATAACAATAGATGGAAAGGCAGGTTGCAAGAAGAAAACAGACAGTTTGAAAAGAGGTGTCGATGGTTTAAGTCATGGTAAATGTGTTGGCACATGGTGTGTAATGTGAAAAGAAAAGTGAAATTGTTCATCTTTAAAACAGAACAAAATAACTAGACACTATTTAATTGGAGAGAGCTGCAGTGACACAGAACTGCAGGGAAATAGTGCACAAAACATAAAATAGTTAGCACACAGTGGATAACGCTAAAGAGGAAAGTTAGTGGAATGTTGACCCTTACGTCAAAGTGTTTGGAGTCTTAGAGTAAGGAAGTCTTACACGAACTGCACAAGGTGCTAGTGTGATCACATCTGGAGAGTGATGAATAGCTTTCATCTCCTTATTTAAGGAAAAACATCACCTCATTAAAGATACATCAGAGACGTTACATGGGGAAGGTTCACATTACCAGGTGGCACAGTGGCTCGGTTTCGATTCTAATCTCGGATGACTGTCGGTGTGGAATTTCTACATTCTCCTCTGTGTTTACATGGATTTCCTCTGGGTGCTCCGGTTTCCTCCCACAATCCAAAGTTGTGCAGGTTAGGTGAATTAGCCACGCTAAATTGCCCGTAGTGTTCAGGAAAGTGTAGGTTGCGTGCATTAGTCAGGTGCAAATATGCAATAATGCAGCAGGAGAATGGGTCTGATGGTTTATTCTTCAAAGGTTCGCTGTTGTCAAGTTTGGATGGACGGCTTGTTTGTTCGTATCTGTGTGTGTGTCTGTGTGCGTGTGTCTGCATCTGTGTGCGTGTCTGTGTGTGTGTGTGCGTGCGCGCGCAAAAGCACGTGTGTGTGTGTTTTTGTCTGGATGATATTTCCACTTAATTCAAGGAGGATCAAGTGCAAGAGTCTCAGAATAAAGGAGCGCTATCTTAGTACCGAACTGAGGACAATGCCTTCTCTCAACATGTAGTGAAACTTTGGAGCTCCTTGTTTCAAGGAGTTATGGAGCTAGAATCCTTGTGCATGTTTAACGCTGAAAGTGATAGAGGCTTTATCACTCGAGAAATCAAGATTTACAGAGAAAGGGCCTGAAGTGTTACCCCTCCCCCTAACGTTGTGCAGGCGTCGTGATACACGTTGGTACGAACAACATAGGTTAGCAATGTTTCAGGTGTGGTAGAAAGGAATGTAAAATGGTTTGGAGAGTTGTATCACTGGAAAAGGAGTATTACACAACTGCATTGATAGAAGAAAACTCATACTGTGAGGCAGTGAGGCTAAAACTGAGGAGTAGGAAATCTGAAATCACAATGCTGGGAGTGCACAACAGACTTCCAGCCAGTAGAACACAGTCAAGAGAATACGTAGAGCGATTTTGGAAAGATGTCAAGAATAGCAGAGTTGTTATTGTGGGTGATTTTATCTGCCTCTACATTGACAGGTACATTGTGGTAGGGGCTTTGATGGACAGTTTGGTATCAGGGTTTATACTAAAAGCTAGTACTTGGAAAGGATTCTGGCCAGATGAGTGAAAATTCAGTGGGGGAGCATTTCGTGAATGGTGATCATAATATAGTGAGTCCATATACTCATGAATATGGATATGAGCAGTCCTTGCGTGAAAGTGTTAAATTGGGTGAAGGCCAACAACAACTCTATAATGCAGAAACTGAAAAGCAATGATTTGAAGCGTCTATTTGAGGGAATGTACATATTGGACATGTGGGAGCATTTCAAACAACAGTAAGTAAAGATTCAGGAGCGGAATGAAGGATAAGTATGGCAAGTTACGTGAACCCTGAATGGCTAAGGATGCTATTACCTTGCTCAAATTGTAAAAGATTACATATATCGGCTCTAGGCAGAGGGAAACTGGTGAAGCCCTTGAAGTACTGTCTGTAAGGGAAGTAGGAAAGAGCATCAGCAAGGGATTAGGTGGGTGAAAAGGGAAAACGAAATGTCGTTAGCAAACAGCATTACAGAGAATCCCAAGGCTTTTTAATGCATATATAATAAGCAAGAGGTCTACCAGGGAAAGGCTTGGTCCATCAAGAACAAAGGAAGGAATCCATATATGGAGCATGAGAGGTACGTGAGGTCCTCGACAAATACTTGGTTTTGGCATTCACCAAAGAGAAGGCCTTGGTGAAGGATGAACACAGGAGAGGGAGTGGCGAATCTCTGAGCCAGGTTGCCATGATAAAAGGAATAGTTGCATCTCCAAAATGTATTGAGATGAATATGTCCTTGCATCCCAGAATATTAAGCGAGGCAAGAGAACAAATTGCTGGAACATTGACAGACATATTTGTATCCTTTTTGGCTGCAGATGAAGTACCAGAAGACGGGAGAAGAGCTGAGGTTGTCCCATTGTTTCAGAAATTCGCTGGGGTAATGCAGAAATTACACAAGACTGCCAGCCTCATGTCAGTATTCGGGAAAAGATTGTGAAATATTCTCCAGGACATGATCTATAGGTATTTCGAATCAAATGGAGTGATTATAGATAAAGAAACATGTTTTCTTTGTGCAGGGGAGGTCGTGCCTCACTACTTTGGTAGAGCTTTTCTGAGCAGATAACAAAGATAATTCATGATGGAAAAACCGTTGATGTTATCGACTTGGATTTCAGCAAAGCATTTGACAACGGCCCTCACGGTAGGCTGCTGCAAAAGAGGAAGTCACATGGGAAATGGGATGAGGTGGCAAGATGGACACGGATCTAGTTTATTCCCCCCCACCCCCCATGCACACACACGTGCACACATACAGAGACACATAAACATTCTTTCTGTCTCTCACACTCTCGCTCTCTGTCACAAACACATACACACACACACACACATGTATATGCGGTGATATTGTATTTGCATATTTTTATTTGCAGGTACATTCTATTTTGTGCAAAAACCAGGTAATCTGTCAGCAGTCAATCCATGTGACATTTTATACCTTGCAAATAGAACCAGTCTTTTTCAAGGTTGGGATATAGTCAGACTTGTAACTCACACCTTTAAAGTATTTTCTGAACTGAGATTTTTTTTGTCACATAATGAGAACAGCTTAGGTTGTCTCGAAACTCTTTGGGACTTACATAACAATCAAATAAACCTACATCCCCCTACGAACGCATTAAAAACCTAACGGCAATCTAGCTTTGTTCAATAAATTTCATTAGTTTTATGACAATTTTATCTTTTACTATGATATCTACGCCCCACGTTCCTGACCCACCTGATGACGAAACAGCACTCCGAACGCTTGTACATTGAAATAAACGAGTGGACTATAGCCTGGTGCTGTGTGATTTTTAGCTTAGTCGTAAGACACAGAGGGCCACGGTAGAAGGATGCATTTCAGAATAGGGTGTTTACCTCGTCGTCTTCCACAGACATCAATGCTGGGACCTCAGCTGAAAGTGACCTACATAAATGATTTCGTGGAAAATGTAGATCGTCTAATTATTAAGATTATTGGAGTAGATGTAGAAGTTGTTGGAGTGAAGGATATCAAGGAGGAGGATCAGAGTTTACAGCAGGGTTTGAATCATTTGGAAGCATGGACAGAAAACAGCAAATGCTATTTAATGCTGACAAATGGGGAAAATGCAATTTCAAGACAGGATACAACTCTACATTAAATGACAGAACTCTTAGGAGTATTGATATGCAGAGACATCTAGGTGTGCATATGCAGAGATTAATGAAGATGGTGCCCCAGGTAAATGAAGTAATAAAAATGCGTTTTACTCATCCGTGACTTATAAAAACAATAGTCTTTACATTTCGTGTAGAAGTCTCTAATGATGAATTGAAACTTGTGGCCTTTGGCTGAGGACATGAATCAACACCTTGTCTTTGTTTTCCAGGTATAGCCACAGGCTGCCAAACAACTGTAGGGGTGTGCAGACTTGGGGGATGTTACACTAGCGAATTCGAGTTGCGCAATAGCTGCTTAGTCCTTTTCTATTTTTGCACATATTGCACGCATTAAATTGTGAAAGAGTGTGCCACAGCAAATAAACTCTTAGGCCGTGTCTGAAGCTAACTGCAGTTTCCATTTTCGAATTGTAAATAAAGCTGTTCAAGACTTTGCTCACATCCCGTGACACGTTATCTCAAATTAATCTCTTGCAGGATTACGAACGGTGTACACTGTGTTGTCATCAGCAGCCATGGTGAGCAGTGGCAGAAACGCAAGCATCTCTGTTGCCTCCAAAATAGCCAGCTTAATTACAATCAAAATTTATAAGCAATGGTAAATGTACTTCAACCACGCGTCTATTGTGTGAACAGGCAAATAATACGCAGTACCTTCCAAAACCACTTCTTATATCATCTCAATCGATATTCACAAGAATACAGTTCAAAAGCTACAAATTGCCATTTACGTATCCATCTTAGCTGCAAAAGTAACTGGGCAGAGAATCTTTGTAACAAATCTGAAATATAAGGAAACCAGAGTTTAAAAAGTTCAATATTACACTGTTGCTTCCGAAGGAGTTGAAAATTAACAACCACACATTACTTCTTTGCAACGTCCCCAACAGATCGCTCATGATTCCGACTTGGAAATACATTCATTGTTCCTTCACTGGCGTTGGGTTAATATTCTGGATTTCTCTCCTTAGTAGTTTACTGTGGATCTGTCTGCAGCTCAAAGACTGCAGCGGCTTAAAAAGGTTCTAAAACCGCCTCCCCACCTCATCTGGTCATGAGGAGTCACTAGAAATGGCGACAAATGCTGAACCAGTCAGAGACACCCTGAATTAACAGCAATGAAGGGTGGCTTGGAGGGGAACAGATAGGTGCTGGTTTTCCCATGTATTCGCTCTCCTTTGTCCTCCAAATGGCAGCGGGCGTGGGTTTGGCAGCTGGTGCCTGAGGGTCTTTGGTGAATTACTGGTGCCTGAGGGTCTTTGGTGAATTACTGGTGCCTGAGGGTCTTTGGTGAATTACTGGTGCCTGAGGGTCTTTGGTGAATTACTGGTGCCTGAGGGTCTTTGGTGAATTACTGCTGCGCATCTTTTAGATGGCTCACAGTGCTGCAATATTGTGTTGATGGCTTGTGGAAGTGGAGGTAATCAAGAGTGGTAATTTGGCCTGAATGGTGTCAAAATTCTTCAGAGTCGTTGGAACTGCACCCAGCCAGGCAAGTGGGGAAAACTCCATATTGTCGCCAATATGTTTATATGGCGAGTGCAATTGAGTTTCAGTGGTAATCCCGATGGTGTGGAATCAGGAATTGAGTGATGCTAATATCATTGGAAGGCAAGGGACCACGATGAGGTTGTATCTTATTGTTGAGGGCAGAAGTGTGGACATTTGTCTGACGTGAATGTCATTTGGCACCTCAAACCCATGTCTGGATATTATCCATTTTGTTTGCATGTGAATATGGATTTCATCAGTATTGCATGAGTTGCGAATGCTGCCGAATGTTGTGCAATGATTGGCGAACATCCCCACTTATGACCACACGATGGAGGGAAGTGCATACATGAACAAAGCTGAAGATGATTTGCCCAAGGGCACGAACGTTAGGAACACCTGGAGATATGACCTGGATCTGAGATGACTGCCCTGAAAATATTTCAAACATCATCCAATGGGCCAGTTATGATACAAAGCAGCAGATAGCTTGTCACCCGACACCCTTCCCGACCAATTTTGTTCAGGCTCGTTGATGCTACACTCAGTTGAATGCAACCTTCATGGCACTCTCACCGCAGTTCTGGAATTCACCTGTTCTGTCCATGTTAGGGCCTTGGCTATACTGAGGTCAGGAGTGGAGTGGAATAGGGAAAATCCAAATCGGGTTTCAATGCTGGGCAGGTGCTGCTTGATGTTACGGTTGATGACACCTTCCATCAGTTTTCCAATGAATGATGGAAGACTGATGTGGCTGCAAGTGGTTGAGTCGTATTTGCTCTGCTTCGAAATATTGTAATAAGAAAACGTAAATGATTTGGATGCGAGAATAAGAGGTACAGTTAGTACGTTTGCAGATGACACGAAAATTGGAGGTGTAGTGGACAGCGAATAGGGTTACCTCAGACGACAACAGGATCTTGACCAGATGGCCAATGGGCTAAGAAGTGGCAGATGGAATTTAATTCAGATAAATTCGGGGTGCTGCATTTTTGAAAGCAAATCTTAGCAAGACTCATACACTTAATGGTAAGTTCCTAGGAAGTGTTGCTGAACAAAGAGACCTTGGAGTACAGGTTCATAGCTCCTTGAAAGTGGAGTAACAGGTATCTAGGCTAGTGAAGAAGGCGGTTGGTCGGCTTTCTTTTATTGGTCAGAGTATTGAGTGCAGGAGTAGGGAGGTCATGTTGCGGCTGTACAGGACATTGGCCAGGCCACTGTAGGGACATTGCGAGCAATTCTGGTCTCCTTCCTATCGGAAAGATATTGGGAAACTTGAAATGGTTCAGAAAAGATTTTGAAGGATGTTGCCAGGGTTGGAGGATTTGAGCTTATAGGGAGAAGCTGAATAGGCTGGAGCTGTTTTCCCTGGAGCGTCGGAGGCTGAGGGGTGACCTTTTAAATGTTTACAAAATCATGAGGGGCATGAATAGGGTAAATACACAAAGTCTTTTCCCTGGGGTCGCGGAGACCAGAACTTGGATTTAGGGTGAGAGGCGAAAGATATAAAAGAGACCTAAGGGACAACCTTTCACACAGAGGGTGGTAAGTGTTTGGAATGAGCTGCCAGAGGAAGTAGTGGAGGCTGATTGCAATATTTAAGAGGTATTTGGATGGGTGTATGAAGAGGAAGGGTTTGTAGGGGTATGGGCCGGGTCCTGGCAGGTGGAACTAGTTTGGATTGTGAAATCTGGTCGGCATGGACGGGTTAGATCAAAGCGTCTGTTTCCATCCTGCACATCTCTATGACTCTGACTGTATAATGGGTCGTTTTATAGGAATGAAGGAGAAGCTGATGGAACTCGGGTTACTATTTATAGACGCTGAGTTATCACATTATTATTATTATTATTATTATTATTATTATTATTATTATTATTATTACTATTACTATTATTAATCCAGAAGTTGAACAAAATGTTGTGTGCTATTCAAATCCCAACCCAGCTAAAAGTGGAATGTTCATTCAATTTAAAAATACCTGAGATTGCGAATCTACTGCGTATAATTCCTGATTCTGGAATTTTCTTTTTCAATTCATCCACTCAGACAAAAAGGAGTAAATAACTAGATGGATAGCAAAGAAATTTGTTAACACATCGTAAATTAGAAAGAAAGAAGACAGGAATAAAACAGGAAAGAAAGGAAGGAATGAAGAAAAGAAGAAAGAAAGAAAGAAAGAAAGAAAGAAAGAAAGAAAGAAAGAAAGAAAGAAAGAAAGAAAGAAAGAAAGAAAGAAAGAAAGAAAGAAAGAAGGAAGGAAAGAAAGAAAGATAGAAAGAAAGAAAGGAAGGAAGGAACTAAGGACAGAAGGAAGAAAGAAAGGAAGGAAGAAAGAAAGAAGACAGATAGAAAGAAAGAAAGAAAGAACGAGAGAAAGAAAGAAGGAAGGAAAGAAGGAAAGAATGGAAGGTACTAAGAAAGAAAGATTAAAAGTAAGCGAGAAAGAAATAAACAAAGAAGGAAAAGTATTTTCCTGCGTTTAGTGGAAATAATCTTCCTGGTAACAGATCCAGAAACTGAATATGTTACTTTGTTGCACAATAATACTTAAAAATGTACAAACGACGACATAAGGACAGGAACTCCCTAATAACTTATGGGGAAATTAATCTGCTTCTGCCTATCATCGACGTTTCCCCATCCTCTCCGCTCCTTATTGGTGTGATGCGTTTTGAGACGACGCCTGGAAGGCTGTATGATCAACGTGATTTGAATTTGATTCATCGCCTGGGGCTCCAGGAGGAAGATGCAGATGAACAGCAGCAGCCACACGTTCCGATGTTTGAACACAGGTTTGGTTCAAATTGGAACATTTATGTCCGTTTATACTCTCCATTTACTCATATTTCAATTTCTCCTGTCATTACTCTTCCTTATTCACAGTAATATTACTCACAATAATAATTCCACATAATTGCGACTGTTTTTTGCGATATGGAATTTTGTGCTATCATATTAGCAATGCGTGTGCATATACTGTGAATAGTTGATTTCCCTCAACAGACCGTTTTGGTCAGCAAATGTCCAATGAACTCATTCATGTTCAAATGTTACAAGAACTGACAATATCCAGGCTACGGCTGACAAACGTCAAGAAATGTCCATGCCACATAACTACTCGTCAATGGACACCCCTAACAAGAGGGTATCTAAATATTGTTCTTTGTCATTCAATGATATCACTGGAACAAAACTACCCATTATCAATAGCCTGGCGTTAACTTTGAGTAGAAACTGATAAGGTGCGGTTATACATGTACTGTGTCTGCAATTTCAGATAGATGCTGGACTCATGCAACAAGTAATTTATCTCCTGCCTCCCAGATCCAGTCCACCATCTGCAAGTGTGACGACGCTGTGGCTTTAAGAGTTCAGTTTTGTCCTAGTTCCTTTCAAACGAGAGATTGCATGAGGTGTCCCAACATTCTTTGGTAACATGAACAGCATGTGAGGCCGTGGGTTTTTTGTTAAATTTGAAACAATGGAAGTCGTCTGCCAATGTGTGGTCATGTCTCAAAACCAGGATATCTAGCTTAAAATAAAAGTTAGTTAATAATCCAAAAAAACAGATGACATTGGAGCAAAAAGTAGACCTTACAGTCCATTGAGTCCGCTCCGACATTCAATCTTTGTGGATAAGTTTCTCAACCCCATTCGTCTGCTTTCTCCCTGTAACTCTTGGTCCCTTTGATACTCAAGAACCTATCTATCTCAGTCTTGAATATACTCAATCAACTGGCCTCACAGCTTTCTTTAGCAATGAATTCCGCTGGAGGTTTGGACACCTAACAGCTATTTTCACCTCTCTTGCTTACAACTCATTGCTGGGGATTCTCTTCCTACCGTGGGCTTTGCATGTAAGAAAATCTGATTTCTGAACCTGACACGATGCCAATTAGTGTGTTAATGAGATTTTACTATATTGGAACATTTAATTACTAATAGCGGCTGGATCTTTGAAGTTTTCAAACAGATTGAAATCATTCTGAGTCCTTTATTTTGTTATATTTTCACAATTATGTTTGAATAAATTGTGTTTTACTTAACACAAGTCAAATTGAATCTGCAACACAGTAGCTTAAATTTACCTTTAAAATAGGAAACTTTAGGGTCTAGGCCACTTCCTTAATATATTTTGAGGGGATGTCTGTTCTGGTCCATGAGAGAAGACAGAATTCAGAAGTGCGCCCACTCCACATTTGCCTGGATGAACACAGCTCTAAGAACATTCATGAAGCTTGACACCATCCAGAATAAATCTGCCGAATTGATTTGCACTACATTCATAGACATGAATTCCCTCCACCTGCGAAGTCAGTATCACGTGAGAAGCCAACAGATTCTCAGTTACGTTTGATATTTTATTCGGTATTCAACTGACATAAGGAAGAACATGCAGTAAAATGCGAAAACAAATCAACGATCTGATTATATATAGAACGCAGTGTTGTACAGCAAAGTAACTGGCCTTTCAGCCAATGATGTTGTGCCAAAAATGACACCAAACTAAACTAATCTCTTCTGCCTGCTCTTGGCCCATATCCTTCCATTCATTGCATATGCATATGATTATTTAAAAGTCCGTAAATGCCACTATCGCATATGCTTCAACGATGACCCCTGGCAGCTCGCTACAGACTGCTACGAATCCATAAAAATAAACGAGAATGTCCCCTCAGACGTCGTTTGAACTAACCCCCTCTCATGTACGGTACATGCCCCCTAGTTTTAGACATGTAAACCCTGGGGGGAAAAAAGACTCTGACCATCAAGGTTATCTATGCAGCTCATAATTTCGTGGCCTTCTATCAGGTCTCCTCTCAGCCTCCGTCATTACCAAGAAAACAACACGTATTTGTCTGCACCCTCTATAAAGCTCATATCCTCTTATCCACGCAAATTCTTGTATAGCTTCTGCTGCATCGGCTTTAACGCTGCAGTATCCTTCCCCTGATTTGGTGACCAGAATTGGATGCAATGCCCTAAGTGTAGACTAACCAAGGTCTTATGAGCTGCAGCATGACATCCTGACTCCTGCGTACTTGATTTCCTGATCTATAAAGGAAAGCATGCCATATACCTTCTTTCCTACCCTATCTACGTGCGTAGCCACGTTGAGGGAGCTTTGGAATTGAACCTCCAAATACTTCTGCATATCAATGCTGTTCAGGGTCCTGCCTTTAACTGCATAATTTTCCCTAACATTTGATCTCCCGAAGAGCAACATCTCACACTTTCCCGGATTGATCACTGCCTGTCACTTCTGTGGCAATATCTGCAACTGATATATATCGTATTGCATTATTTGCCAATATGCTACACTATCAACGAATCCACTTGTTTTTGTACCGTCTGCAAACTTACCAACCCACCCATCGACGTTTATATCCAAATCATTTATAGATAACAGAAGTAGTGGTGGTTCTAGTTTGGATGGCTGTGGAACACCACTAAACACAGACCACTACCCAGAGAGCAAAAAAACCTTCCACCACTAACTTCTATCTTCTCTGGGCAGGCCAATTCTGAATTCACGCGAACAAGTCACAGCAGACCCAATGCATCTCAATTTTCTGAATGAGCCTACCATGAAGGACCTTGTCCAAAGCCTTACTGAGATCCATGTTGACAACTTGCACTGTTCTACCCTTATCGATGACCTTCATCACTTTTCTGAAAAATTCAGTGCTGTTAGTAAGATTTGAAAGGTCCCGCACAAAGCCATGCAGACTATCCCTCGTTAGGCCTCATGCTTCCAAATGCACGTAAATCCTAGTGATTAAAATTCGTTCTAATAGCTTCCCAACTACTGATGTGAGACTCACCAGTTTATATTTTCCAAGATTATCCCTATTTCATTTCTCGAAAAGGGGAACAACATTAACTACTGTCCAGTCTTCCAGGACGACTCCAGTGGCTAAGGAAAGTACAAGGATGTTGTCATGGTCCCAGAAATCTCCTCTCTTGCCTCTTTCAATGACCTAGGGTAGATACCATCGGGGTCTGTGACCCTATCTGGATTAAGGATTTTCAAGAGACATAATAATAATAATAATCATTTAACTCAAATAAAACAGCATACACTGTAATATTGATGGCTATGGAATGTACAAAGTGACATCAGAAAACATGAAGGATCGGAGTGATGGGATATTTCAGTATATTGTTCTACTAATTTCGGAACTTACCCTGAATCGTGACATCATACAGGTGTTTGCGCAGCGTCTCAGGACCTACAGTATGAAGCGAAATTCCTGCATATAACCAAAGATCCACACATATTAAGACCTTAACTTATCCGTCCATGTCCATACAGAATAAATAATTAGTGTTGACAATAACAGAATGGAATTCTTGAAACTATCCAGCAGTAAAAGGATGGATGTCCATCCAGTCTCCATCTTGGCATCTTTGTGAATTTCCTTCTTTCTGGAAACCCAGAGTTGTTTGCAGGATTTGTTTTCCTTAAAATGTGTCTGACTGTGAAGATGTTGTGGACTAAATCAACAGACATAGAAAAGCTGGTTATTATGTTGTGGAGGACATCAGCCGTTAGTGAGACCAGAGAAGTTTGAATGTTACCCAGTGCAGCATAAAATCAAGTCCAATTCAAGTGCTGAAAGTCACTAATTTATGCAAAATACCAGTAAAATGTTCTTTAAACTGCTCGAACTGTGAGGAAGTGAGATATACACAGTAAGGGTACATCCAGCTGGAGAATATTCTATTAATTCAAATGAGGACTTATTTAGTTGAGTTATGCATTGACACAGTACAAACATATTAACAAATGACAACCGCATTATAGGAGGAAAATTGTCTTTCATGATGTCATGTGGGTTTCTTCAGGCAGAAAGTATGATAATGAGACAAAGAGTCAGTCTGAAGAAGGAAGTATTTTTCCCAGAAACAGCAAAATTGAACGTAGTAAACACAGGCGATTGAGAAAGCAGACGCTTTAAGAGAAGAACCAGACATAAAGTTGATTTGATTTATTTTTGCGAGGACTGCAGGTTGATCATAACAAACAAGGATACTCATTACTAAACGGAGTGATCTCAGACTAAGCCTAAATCTCTGCAACTGGATCCCCAGTTTCCTGACACACAGGCCATAATCAGTGATGACTGGGGACCACATTTCATCCTCACTAACACTCAACACTGGAGCCCCTCCCCCCACCCCCCACGAGTGCTTACTCAACTGTGCTCATTGTATACCCATGACTGCGTGTCAAATACCAGACGAATCGCATTTCCAAGTTCGCTGCTGATACCACCATAGTCTTTTGAATCTCATGTGACAATGAAACAGACCACAAACGGGAGGTGGAAGACCTGGAAAAATGGTGCACTAGAAGCAACCTAGCTGTCAACGCCAGCTTTCAAGAAACTCATTTTTGACTTTTGGTGGGATTTTATATATGTCCCGCTGCCCATTAACAGCACAGAGTTGGAACGAGTGGAGAGTGTCAAGCTCCTGGCAGTGGTCATCCACAACAAGCTTTCTTGGACTCTTCATGTTGACGCACTGGTTACGAAGACCCAACAACGTCTATTTTTCCTCAGCCAGCTGAGGAAATTTGGCATGATGGTGAGTAACTTTGCCAACCTTCATAGTTTCGCCACCGAGTGCATTCTGTCTGGATATATCAATACCTGGTATGGCAACTGTACCTTTGAAGATCAGAGACGGTTTCAGAGAGTGGTGAACTCGGTCAGACAATCACAAAGGTCAACCTCCCATCTATATAATCCATCTACCAGGCGTGCTATCAAGGAAAGGCTGCCAGCATTCTCAAAGATCCAGCCCACACTAGAAATGTTTTCCTACAGCCTCTATCATTGGGGAGAAGGTACAGAGGCCTGAACACATGCACCAGCCGTGGTTTTGTATTTGCCACTGTTTACCAATTATTTACTTATTTATGCTACTTAACTCTGTGATGTGCTTATATTGCTCGCAAGACAAAGCTGTTCACTGTGCCTGTGTACACGTGACAATCAATTCAATTCAATTCAATTCATTTCAATTTGCTTTAATTCAAAACATATCGTCGGGTGCTTCAGCAGAGTCAGGCATACAAGAGCTGTGCAAAGCAAGATCAAATCCTCAAGATCAATATTATTTGATGTTAGACAGTCCATTAGGCAGTCTCATAATGAAAGGAAAGAAAATTTTTTGAACCTGTTGCTGCTTGTGTTTTCTGCATGACGCAATAGAATGGAAGAGAGCATTACAGGAGTGGGAGTGGTCTTTCATTATCCTGGCAGTCTTTCCATGGCAATGATAAGGGCAAATGGATTCCATGGACAGGAGGTTGATTTCCATGATGATATGGGCTGTGCTGTCAACTTCATGTAGTATCTTCCCATCCTGGACAGAGCAGTTCGGACAGGATGCATTCTACTGTGCATGTATAAAAGCTGGAGGGGATGTTTACGGAGATGATGAATTTACTAAAATACATGAGGAAAAACATACGTGTTTGTTTCTAATTCAACATCACCTTTACCTGGGATGTCCAGGATAGATTGTTGGTCATAGTCACTCTAAGGAACTTGCTTCTCTTGACACTCTCAACCTCTGCTCCACTGATGTAGATGTGATCAGTTATTCTGTTTTGCCAACATTGAAAAAGATATTGCTCTCATTGCACCACGACAGCCAACACGTTATCTCCTTCCTATATTCTGACTCAATGTTATTTGATATCTGACTTATCATCAGCAAACATTTCGATGGCATTCGCTCAGAATTTAGCCACAGTTGTGGGTGTACAGAGATTACAGCAGGATGAACGAGATCACATCCTTTGTGGACACCAGTGTTGAGGGTATCGTGGAGGAGGTAAGTGGTCTGCTTTTACTAATTCTGGTCTGTGAGTCGGGAAGCTAAGCATCTATTTGCAGAGGGCGGAGACAACAGCGAGGTCTTGATGTTTTATGATTAGATTCGCTTACTTTAGATTAGATTACTTATAGTGTGGGAACAGGCTCTTTGGCCCAACAGGTCCACACCGACCCTCTGAAGAGCAATCCACCCAGACCCATCCCCTACATTTTCCCCTTCACCTAACACTACGGGCAATTTAGCATAGCCAATTCATCTAACATTTTTGACCTGGGTTCGTCTGGACTTTTAGTATGTAGAGGATGATGAATGCCTTTGGGCTCATTGTCTCCAATCAGGGATTCAGTAAAATCATGTCTCATCTTAACAACCTGCTCTTTATTTTCTTTCCTTTTCTCAATATCCCATGATTCCACAACATTAGCCTTGAATATACTTAATGGCAGTGCCTAGGATAAAGGACCAGCGGGTCCTGAAGAGTAATTTATCTATATCACTTGTTCATCCTCTCACAAGTCAAACGTAATATCAACTGATTGCCAGTCATTGGAGGCGATGGTTTCCTGCTCGGTTTCCGGCTGCCTTCAATGTGTTTGTGAGTGAAAAGTGTTGTGTTGGAAGAGCACAGCAGATGAGGCAGCATCAGAAGAGCAGAAAAATCGACGTTTCGTTCAAGGGCCCGTCATCAGGAATTCTGATGACGGGCTCTTGCCCGAAAAGTCGAATCTACCGCTCTTCGGATGCTGCCAGACCAGTTGTGCTTTTCCAGCAGCACACTCTCAACAGTGATCTCCAGCATCTGCAGTCATCACTTTCTCCTGCGTTTGTGAGTGATCTGTTTCTAAGGGTCTTACATGCCTTTTCTCCGTTCTCTCTGATGTAGCATCCATTCTCAGCAGCCTATTTGTCCTCCATTGCATATTTTTCGCCTGAGAATAAACTATTCTCCTCGTCCTCATCTTTCCCCAGATTGGAGCGTGACAAGCTACAATTACATTGGCTATCTCAGAATATAAATACTGGAGAGACTTGCCCGCTCAAAACATCCTCAACAAGGTATGCTTAAGTTATCTGCATTGTCCCTTAAGATTACTAGTGAAATGGCAGCACGTTGTAATGGTAAATCCTCTTCATTGTGCTTCCTGACACTAATGCACAGTCCACCAATCCACGTTTTGTGCCAAAACCAGAATAACAAGTCAGTAACCATTCAAAACCTAATGTCCTTGCTTCAATCTTTCAGAGAACAGTGAGCCTCGCTGCTGCTTTGTGTGGAAATGTAACTCGTCTCCCCTATACCCCGCACCATATTCGATAAGTGCTGCTGCATTAAAACGTTGTCCTCTCAAATTAGAAAACAAAGATCAGACAATTTATCATTTCTTTTGACTACAGAAGCAGTTCAGCTTCTACACTTCCTCCAGCGAATACATCGCCTCCTGACTCAGTACTGCCCACCATCGATAGGTCATAGGTTAGGAGTGTGAATCAATTGTCCCACTTGGCATACTGCTGCAAAGATACACAAGAATTTCGAGCAAACCCTACTTGATTAGCTTCACATCCACAAACATTGACTCAACCAACGCCAAGTTACAACGGGAGCAGTGAGTTCTTTCTGCAAGAGACATTGCAGAAACTCACCAAGGCAATAAGACCACAGCATCTACCATACTCATAAACATTCCAGCTGAGGGCAAGGGCAGCAAATACTTGGAAAATTGCTATTTCGAAGTACCATCCTAAAGCATTGAGCATCTAGACTTGGAAATATGTATCCTTTCCTTCAGTGGTCCAGGGTGAAAATCCTGGAACTCCCTCAAATGGCATTGTCATTTCACCGACGTCACATGGACTGCAAACATTCACAAAGAAAACTCACTACCAACTTTGCAATGGTAACTAGGGACGGGCAAGACATTCTGACCTGGATGGTGCCGCGAATGTAAACGTGTGATTTCAAGTAAAGAAGTAGATCGTCAGATAGCTGGAAACAGCTTGCCATTTCCAGCAACGAAGCTGCTCAACGTCCCCTCACACTTTCCCCTTATGAACCATTTCCTGTCTGCAAAAGTTGTCCCTCAGATCCATGTTAAATCTTCGTACTTTCACATTAAAACTACGTTCAGCTGGACACACGTACCATAGGTAAAGGGTCTGGGCTATTCACGTCATCCATGCCCCTCATTATTTTAAAAACCCCTTTAAGATCATCCCTCCGCCTCTGAAACTCCAGGAAAAAAATGTCCCAACCTAACTACCCACACTTTATAACTCAAATCTTTGATTCCAGCGGCGTCCTGGGAAATCATTAATGAACTCTTCCCAGCTTAATAATAGCTGTCTTATATGACTGGGTGACACCTGAACTACACACAATATTCCAGAAGAGACCAGAACAAAATGCTGTAAATTCTCAACATGAAGTGCGAACTCCGTGGCTCAAAGGTCTAAGCACGGAAGCCAAGAGTTCTTATTTCTTCTTCACCACCTTGTGTACATGAGTTGCAAACTTCAAAGACGTTTGGATGCACTGTTGAATTGGTAGAAAGCAGAGGGTAATAGTGGAAGGACGCTTGTTGGATTGGAGGTCTGTGACAAGTGGAGTGCCTCAGAGGTCGGTGCTGTGGCCATTGCTGTTATTTATATCAATGATTTGAATAAGAATGTACAAGACATGGTCAGTAAGTTTGCGGATGGCACTAAAATAGGTGGCGTGTTGACACTGTGGAAATATTTCAGAAAGTACAGCCGGACCTTGATCATTTTGGGAAGTGGGCTGAGTATTGGCAAATGGAGCTTAAGAAAGTAATGTGTGAGGTCTTGCATTTTGGAGATTCGAATCAAGGTTGGAATTTCGTGGTGAATGATTAGGCCTTAAGGAGTGCAGTGGAGGGAAGAGACCTCTGAGTTTAGGTGCATTGTTCAAGGCAAGAGGAATCATAGGCAGACAGGGCAGTGAAGAGGACTTTTGGCAGACTTGCTTTCATCAGTCAAGGCAATGAGTATTGTATTTTGTAAGTTATGTTGCAGTTGTACAGGTTGCTGGTGATGCCACACTTAGACTATTGTATTCAGTTATGGTCACCTTTCTACAGGAAGGACGTTACCACGCTGGAAAGAATGCAGAAGAAAGTTAAAAGGATGCTGCCCGAACTCAACGACCTGAGTAAAAAGGAGAGGTTGGACAGCAGGAGCCGTTTATTTTTCATTAGAGCCTCGGAGACTCAGTGGGGGGATCTTATTCAACTGTATAAGACCATCATAGGCATGGATAGAGTGAATGCACTCAGTCCTTGTTCCAGGGCTTTGGAATCGAAGACAAAGCCCATCAGATTAGGTGAGATAGGAAAGAACAGAAAGGAACTTGAAAAGCAACTTTTTTACACTGTGGAGGTATGCATATGGAATGAGCTGCCAGCGAAAGTTGGAGAGGCGGGTGCATTAACAAACTTCAAAATGCATTTGGACTAATACATGGATAGGAAAGGTTTAGAAGGTTGTGACAAGTGCAAGGAAATGTGGTGAACATAGATGGACATTTTGCTCAGCCTGCACCAGTTTGGGTTAAAGTGCCTGTCTCCATCTTGTCATGCTCTATAATTATGTAATTGGACTCCAATGTCTGTCTGTTCTACAAGACTTTCCAAGTCCCCACTTTTAATTGTATAACTGAGGTCATTATTTATTTTACCAAAATGAAATACCTTCCATTTATCCAAATTGCACTCCATCTGCCATTCCTCATCCCTTTCACCGAAGTGATTACGATTTCTTTGTAATCTTAGATAAAATTCAGTCACATGAGTTTCAGGGCGAAATCGATTCATGATTGGCTGAATGGTAGAAAGCGGAGTGCGGGGGTAGAAGGTAGCTTTCCAGACTTTAGCCTGTCATCTGTGGTGTTCCACAGAAATTCGTTTTGAATTCTCTTTTGTTTGTCATTTATGTAAATGGTTTGTCTGACAATATATAAATCATGGTTAATAAGTTCCCGAACGATTCTAAAAGTAATGGCATAGTAGGCAGTAAGGAAGGTGTTCAGAGATTACAAAGGGATTTTGATCAAATGAGTTGTGGGGCTGAAAAATGTTCAATGTGGATAAATAAGAGGCTCTTGCACATTGGTACATCAAACAGGGGCAGGAGTTGCACAATTAATGGTAGGTTCTTGCATCGTGTTTTAGAACCGACTTACTTGGAAGTCACATATACAAAGGGTCGTTAAAATAACCTTTATCACACTTGCCTTCATTGCTCAATCCTTTGAATATAGCAGTGAGAAAACATGTTCACGTTGTACAGGACATTGGTGAGCCCTCCTCTGGTATGAAGCTTATTAGTAACTTACAGAACGTTCATAAAATTATTTACCACGATATTGTTTGGAATAGAGGGTTTGATAGGCTGTGGCTCTTTTCCAACAGGAGCATAGGAGCTTGATCAGGTTCCAAATATATGCTAATAAAATCATGAGGCCTTCAGAAATGATTAATTGTAACTTTACTTTCCGGATAATGGAGGTCTTTAAAGATGTGGTGCATAATTTTAAGGTGAAAGAAGAGAGATTTTAAAAAGACCTGGGTACATTTTTTTTAACCAGTGGGTGTTACTTGTGTAGAATGAACTTCATGAAGAAGGGTTGGATGCGGACAAAGTTACAATGTTTCAAGACGTTTGGATAAGTACAGGAATAAGAAATGTTTGAGGGAATATGGGCCAGGAACAGACAAGTATGTTTAGTTTAATAGAGGGATTACGTTTGGCATGTACTGGTTGGACCGAAGTGTCTGGTTCTGTGCTGTATGACTCTATAACTTTCTTCACTGTCCACTATCCGAAAACCTTTGGTGTCATTTACTAGCTCAACGATCAGGCATTCTATATACTCATCTAAATATCTATATTTATGACAAACAAAAGTGGCCCCAACACCGATCCCTCAGGAATCCCACAAGTCCCAAATCCAAAAAGAAATCTTCCACTACTTCTCTCTATTTCCTGCCATTAAGCCAATCTTGCATGTAATGAGCAATCTCAACCTGAATCCCATGTGATCCACATGGTCTGCCATGTGGAACCTAGTCAAAGTCTTTGCTAAAGTCCAAGTAAATAACCTGCAATGAACCCAAGATACCAAGATAACCAATGAAACCAGTCCACCTATTTCTCAGCAACAAACCCAAGCAAACAGACAAAATGCGTGAAAGACATTTCAGAAATTATTGCTAGACCACTCAGATCTCTTGGCATCATCGTAGCTCACAAATCTACCAACACACTAAAGCAGCAGCCAATGAACCTGCAAGACACCAAACAGATAACAAGCAAAACTAATGTCATTCGTAAATTACATTTCAAGAACTGTAACAAACACTACATTGGACAAATTGGCTGAAAACTAGCCACCAGGATACATGAATATCAAAAAGCTGCAAAAACCCACTCGAACTAGTATCTTTATATAAAGATGAGGAAGGACAATACTTCGACTGGGAAAACACGTACATCCTAGGACATACCAAGCAGAGACATGCGCGAGAATTCCTAGAAGCATGGCAGTCCAACCATAACTCTATCAACAAACACATTGAGTTGGATCCCATATGCTACCACCTGAGTAAAAGAACAGGAATTGACATCGCCGTGAAAAATGACATCACCATAGGAAATGATGCCACTAACCCAAGGAAATGTAAACACATAAATGAAAAAGTGGTCATACCACCTGTGCTTCGCCAGAGACTCACTGATTATGTTACCGAGTATAGTGACAAGCTTTCCAGTCCATGAGCAAACTGACATGCAGAACTTCAACCTCAGCTACAAATCTTCTCAAAACACGCGAACAATCACTTACCCTCTGTCTTCATCAATCTTTTTATTTACTACCTTAAAGAAAATTAAGCTTGAGAAACACAATTTGCGTCGTATAACTTCGTGTAGACTGTACCTAATCATTCCATATCTCTCCAAATGCATATTAATTATATCTTGAGAAATCAGTTCAACAGTTTATCCACCACCGAAGTCAGAACTACAGGTCCATAGCTCCTAGTATGCGACTTAAGTCTTTTCTTAACCAAAGGCCACCAGTGGCCATTCGCCACTCTCCAATCATCCAGCACCTCAACTGCAGTTGTAGATTATACAAATATCTCGGCAAGGCATCCGGAACCTTCTTCATAAGTTCTGAGAAAGTCGTGGCATGCACTAGATCAGGTCTGGCGATCTTTCCACCTTTATATCTTCTAGGGCTTCCAGCACTTCCTCTTCTGTATTTCAAACCGTTTTGAAAGCATCATTATTTATCTTCCTGAAATCTCTAGCCTCCTTTTCTACTCCGCATGAAAAACTGACAGATTCCTTCAATATCTCACCCATATCATGAGGTTCAATACAAAGACTACATATTTGATCTTTAACGAGACTTCAGTCTAACTAGCTGCTCACTTGCTCCTTTGTATTTGTAGAATCGTTTTGGATAATCCTTAAACTTACCTGCCAAGTACATCTCAAATCCCGGCTTTGCCTTCCTGATTTCGTCTGAAGATTACCCCAACACACTTGACAGTTGAAGATATACTTTTGAATCCCTGTTGCCCATTCCTAGTGTATAATTGTTTTCATGATCGCCTGGACCCTCAATATCTTCATTCAGCCATTGCTTCCTAAGCCTGACCTTTCACTCTAAAGGAACGCAATGATTCTGAATTCTCGTTATCACATTTTGCAAAGTGCTAATGATCTGGTGCATGGATGCAAACAATGTGAACAACCTCTTCCATCATTTCAGTGATGACCTCGTGCAGATTAATAGGACAGCAGTTCCTTCCTTCAGGTAAATCAACGGACAAAGTGAGTTACTTTGTGACAGATGATAGTAATTGGAGGGCTATCATGAGACTAGACTTTAGTTGCAGGGTATTTGTCAAATTCAAATATCACCATCTCACCACGTCACAATGAATTATCAAACGCTCATGCGTTCTATTTTCTTTCTATTGCTAACTCCATTTCTGAGCTCCAGTTTGAATTGAGCAGCGAGGAGACAGGGCAGAGAGAAGATGGGGCTGCCGGGTAGGTCAGAATTTCCCATTTTAAAAGGGACTTACCTCGAGAGTCGGTCCTCCATTTTGAGCAGAGCGCCGAGGAGAGAGAACAGAGGGAAGCGAGGACTCCTGGGAAGGCTTTAAGTGAGTAAAAGGCTGGCATTGAGGCTAAGAAGTGAAGGGATGTGAATAGAAAAGCGCCAGTGGTAGCGGACTCAATAGATAGACGGATTCACAGAAGATTTTGTGCTCTGGAACGAGGCTCCCAGAAGGCATGTTGCTTCCCCAGTGCTAGGTTCTGGGATATTGCTGATCGAGTTTACAGGATTTTGAAGGGGGAGGGTGAAAAACCAGAAATTGTGATGCTTATTGGGACCAATGATATAACCAGATGAGGAATTAAGGCTCTGAAAACTTACTACACAGAGCTATGATGGAAGATGAAGAGCACGTCGAGTAGAGTAGTGATCTCAAGTTTGCTCCCCTTGCCGGGAGAAGTGAGATGAGGGACAGTCAGTGAGTGCGTCTGAACACGCGGTTGCGAGCCTGGTGCTCGAGGGAGGGCTTCATAAACATAGAATAGTGGATGCCTTCTGGGGAACGTGCAACCTGTACTTGGGGGGGGGGGGGTGTTGCACCCGAACAGGAGGGGCATAAATGTCCTGTGTGGGAAATCTGTTCATGTGCTTTGTCAAGGTGTAAATTTGTTTGCCAAGACGATGGGCACCAGAGCTACATGTCTCAGAGGTGGGTAGTTATAGATGAGGCAGTGACAGGATGTAGTGAATCTATCGGGAAGGTTGTTCACTTGATGAAATAAAGGGATCGGTTAAAGTGTGTCTGCTGTAATGCAAGGAATGTCAGAAATAGGAATGACGAACTTAGAGCATGGATCACTATGAGGTTTTGGCCATATTGGAGACGTGGGCTTCACAGGGGCATTCCAGGGTTTATAAAGTTTAATAAGAACAGGGAGGGTGGAAGAAGAGGAGGGGTTAGCATTGCTAATGAGAGAGTGCATCGCCGCTACAGAAACGAAGGTTGTTGAGCAAGGTTCGTCTACTGAGTCAGTATGGATGGAAGTTAGGAACAGCAAGGGTGCAACCACCTGATTGAAGGTTTTCTACAGACACCCTAATAGCAGTAGGGAGTTTGAAGAACTCATAGGCCGGCGGATTTTGCAAAAACGCAGATGTAGCAGGGCTGTTGTCACAGGAGACTTCGACTTTCCTAATATTGATTGTAACCTCCTTAGTGCAGATGGTTCGGATGGATCCGTTTCTGTCAGGTTTGTTCAGGAGGGTGCCCTTTATCAGTATGTTGATAGGCTGACAAGGGGAGAGGCTATTTTGGATTTGGTGTTCGGCAATGAGTCAGATCTCGCGGTGGGAGAACACTTTGGTGACAGTGACCACAACTGTCTCACATTTACCATAGTCTTGGCAAGGGAAAGGGAAGATATTTAATTGGGGAAACGAAATTATGATGATATCAGAGAGGAGTTGGAAAGTACAGATTTTGAGCAATCGTTCCACAGAAAGGGCAAAACAGACATGTGGAGAGGTTGTTTCAGGAGCAGTTGTTGCGCGTGATGAACAACGTTGTTCCTCTGAGGCAGGCAAGAAGGGTTAAGATTAAGGAACCATGGATGACAAGAACAGAGGAGCTTCTCGTCAAAAGGAAGAAGGCAACTTACGTACATTGGAGAAAGCAATGATCTAGCATAGCTTTGAAGGATTGCAGACTTACTGGAAGGAGCTCAGAAATGAACTGAGGAGAGCCAGTGGGGGGCACGGAAAAGGCTTGGCAGGAAGGACTAGGGAGAACCCAAAGGCATTTTGCTCATACGTGAGGAATAAGAGAATGATCAAGGAGAAGGTAGGGCGAGCCAGGAGTAGAGTAGGGAACCTGTCCGTGCAGGTAGGGGAAGCCCTCAATGAGATATTTTGCTTCAGTTTTCACTAATGAAAGGGACCTTATTGTGAATGAGAATTTTGAGGAGCTGAGAAGCAGGCTTGAACAAATCAAGATTGATGAAGTTGATGTGCTGGAAATTTTGAAAAGCATTAAGATTAATACATCCCCAGTGCCAGATCGGATTTTTAGATTAGATTACTTACAGTGTGGAAACAGGCCCTTCAGCCCAACAAGTCCACACCGCCCCGCCGAAGCGTAACCCACCCATACCCCTACATCTACATTTACCCCTTACCTAACACTATGGGCAATTTAGCATGGCCAATTCACCTGGCCTGCACATCTTTGGACTGTGGGAGGAAACCGGAGCACCCGGAGGAAACCCACGCAGACACGGGGAGAACGTGCAAACTCCACACAGTCAGTCGCCTGAGGCGGGATTTATGCTATGTTGCTCCGGGACATGAGAAAGGAAGTTAATAAGCTGCTGGCTAAGATCTTTGATTTGTCACTCTCCAGGGGAGACGTACCGGAGGATTGGAGGGAGTGGACTGTTGTCCCTCTTTTCAAGGAGGGGAATAGGGAATTCGCTGGCAGTTACAGACCAGTCAGTCTTACGTCTGTAGTCAGCAAGGTTTTGGAAAAAAAATGAGGGATAGGTTTTATGATTATTTGGAAAAGCGTAGCGTGATTAAAGGCAGTCAGCTTGGCTTTGTGAGGAGAAGATCATGCTTCACAAGTCTTCTTTAGTTGTTTGAGGAGATGCTGCGGCAAGTTGACTAAGGCCGAGCAATGAATGAGGTTAATATGGGCTTCAGCAAGTCATTTGATAAATTTCCCCATGGTAACCACATTCATAAAGTTAGGAGGTATTGGATACAGGGAGATTTGGCTGTCTGGATGCAGAATTGGTTGGCTGACAGAATGCAGGGAGTGGTTGCAGATGGAAAGTACTCTGCCTGGAGGTCATTGGTGAATGGTGTCTCGCAGGGCTCTCTTCTTCATCTCTGCTCTTTGTAGCTTTTATTTAAAAATTGGACGCGGAGGTTGAGGAGTGGGTTAGTAACTCTGCCTATGACACAAAGGTTGGAGGTGCCATTGATAGTATCGAGGGCTATTGCAGGCTGCAGCGTGACATAGACAGGATACAGGCAGGGCTGAGAGTGGCAGATGGAGATCAACCTGGATAAATGCTGAATGTAGGATTAAAGACAGGATTCTTGACAGTGTGCAGGAACAGAGGGATCTTAGCCTAACTTGAATGCTGAACGTAGGATTAAAGACACGATTCTCGGCAGTGTGGGGAACAGAGGGATATTGGTGTTCAAGTGCATAGATCCCTCAAAGTTTCCAACCAACTCGATAGGGTTGTAAAAAAAGCATATGTTGTTTTGGCTTTAATAAACAGGAGGATCAAGTTTCAGAACCGTGGGGTTTTGCTGCAGCTCTACAAGATCCTGGTGAGACCACACTTGGAATAATGCATTGAGTCCCGGTCGCCCTATTATAGGAAAGATACAGAGGCTTTGAAGAGCGTGCTAGGAAGTTTTACCAGAATTCTGCGTGGACTGGTGCAGTTGTCTTACAAAGAATGGCTGACTGATCTTGGACTTTTCTCCCTGGAGAGAAGGAGGAAGACAGGTGACCTGATCGAGCTTTACAAAGTAATGAGAGGCATGGACAGAGTCAATAGCCAGACATTTTTCCCCAGGGCACCAAGGCTCATTGTTTTAAGATATCAGGAGGAAGGTATAGAGGAGACATCAGACCTAGGTTCTTCACGCAGAGAGAGTGGTGGTGGGAGCAGAGTCATTAGGGAAATTTAAGAAATTGCTGGACATGCCCATGGACAGCAGTGAATTGAGGGGTTCGAACTTCAGGTTATTTTGTTTTAGATGAGGAATATTCGTCAGCACAACATCGTGGGCCGAAGGGCCTGTTCTGTGCTGTACTTGACTATGTTTTTTATTCTATCAACGGGACATGCATCTGTGGAGTTCACTGAATCGGAATGCGTGATTGCTGGAGCACTGAATGATGTTAAAGAGGAGATCGAAAGGATTTAATTGATAATTGCTTGTAAAGAACCGACAGGAAATTACTTTTGAGGCCGTGTTGATGTCAACTATGATCGTGTTTCATGGCGGACACGGTTGGAGTGACAACTTCCTGGTCGTCTTAAGTCCTAATTGCTATTGCGAGATGCGAGTCATTTTCTCTTGAACAAAGGCTTGGTTTCTGGATAGTTCGACTCATGCCATTGCCACTTTACCATTGCATCCCTGAATTGGGACAATTCTTGATCGAAACGAATAATAATTTAAAATAAAGTCTGTCGGGACAATGTCTTAGGCAAAAAGCACAGGAATGTTGCAAATCAGCAGTGGATTGGACTTGGGGTTCCTAACGATGCAGAGATAATAAAAAGTGCATCCAACTGGAGCTGCTTTTACAGTGGGAAAGAACATAAACGTGTAATATCAGCACTAGTGGGAGGGTAGCATTTGTCAAGAGCTGTGCCCATATATCTTTGTAACTGGAGTGTGTGCAGCTGAGAATCTGAAGAGACGACTTTGAACTTACAAATGGACACATGCCGTTTCACACAGTTCTTGAACAAAGAAAGCCCGTGACAGTTTGGAGCAGATGATGGAGAGGATATGAAATAAGTGCAAAAGAATCATTGCAGAGATGGCATGACAGACGTGTGAATAGATAATCGTTCAGTGAGGCCTGTATTGAGAGCATTATGAACAATTCGGTGTAGGTGCGGGTAGTCTCATAGAAAACTTCAAAATTCGAATATGTTTACACCTGGAAACCATGGGAATTATGTTCCAGAGAACTGGCAAATTCAGAATCTGGTCATCATAGTCTAATAAGGATACGGACTAGCCATATGATGAGTAGAAATATCTTTAACCAGACAGTAGTTAACCCTTGGAACACCCTGCCAAAGACAGAATTTGAGGATAAAATGTGGAATGTTCCCAGGAAGAAGATCGATGAAGTTATTTGGGCAAAAGCAACCAAAGCTCATGGCGAGAAAGCAGGACCAGGAATGAAGATTAGCCATGATCATACTGAATTGTGGAGCAAGTTGGAAGGGTGGAATGGTTTCTCTTTCTTTTTCTCTATTTCAATGTTCTATTCTGAAAAAAAAAGTGAAAGGCGGGAACAGCCTTACAATGAGGTAGGATTGGAGACAGTAGTCAAGGAAAAGACTTTGCATTCTGCTCTGATGTGGATAGCTTAATTTTCCAATACATAAATGCTAACAGCAGATATGAATCGAGCTTGGCAGATTGATGAATATATGTTGATACATCGCGTTGATGCTGCCTGAATTCAACAATTTCTTCGTACACTTAAATATTTCCAAATGAAACATGAAAATGAACAGCAACATGGGACGGTGGAGGTGAACAATTGGTAAGCACACTAAGTTCATTTTTGGTTTTCAAAGTCAATAATTAGATGAAGGGACGTACCAGATATTTCAAAGAACTAAATGATGCGATAGTAATAGCATTCAATAATGAGAAGTACGTGTTATATTCTGAATCATAATACGTGGTAAGTATGATGAAATATAAGGTGTACAGTTAAAATGGCTTGTAGCATTCAAGACCATTGTTTCTGGATTCTTACCGTTGTAACAACATTGCCGTCTCTAGTTACCAGATTTCATTCCATTGTATTAACTTCCTAGTCCATTACTTCTAGATTATCATCAATTGTTTGATAGTTCCAAATAAATTGTTCAAATGCATTAGTTATTGATGCAAACTTCTAGCCTCTTGCTATTCCATTTTGATTGCTCTCTCTCTCTCCCTCTCCCTCTCTCTCTTTTGCAGGTTTCCCCGTCTCACTCTAGAACCACTGATGCCTCATTCTGTGTGATAATTGCCTAAATAGACATCCGTTTGGACATTCAATGCTCACCGGTGTTCCCCCACAAATCATTCTGATTGGACGGTGACCAGCTGAAATTAGATAAAACACTGATTTTGCTGCTAATGACACTAATGGTGACAGAGTCCACCCTGAATGAAGGCAATCGAACCTGGTTGCCGATTGGGAGGTGACGATATCCTGAATATCGTCGATCACGGGAAATGCTGGTGAAACCTCAAGCCAGTCTGGCAGTGACCGGGATGTGAGAGAAATACTGCTCAAATGTCGAGTACAATTTCTGGAGAAATTTTGAAGAGTCAGGTTCGACTGGAAAAGTCAACTTTGTTTCACTTTTTGTCTCTCTTCACAGATGCTGAAAGAACTGCTGCATTTCTCCAATGGCATTTCCTTCAAATTTCCAGCGCCAAATTATTTAGCCTTTAATGTGTTAAGATTGTTATGACATGGGTTAAACCGTACTGAAAAATTTAACCCAGAGCACAGAAAAGACTCATCCCGTGCAGTAATCTGTGAGAATTCGAGAGGCTAAGAAGTACTTAAAGTAAAAATTAACAACTTTATTTCTTAAAGTATAACAGAGAATAATTAACTAACAACTATTAAAAGCTGTTTTCTCTAACCTACCTTTTACCTTCCCTTCTATAAGTCTAGTCCAATAAAACTCCCAATTAATGTTTACAGGAAAATAAAAATTTTCAAACCAGTCAATGGTCGAATTATCTCCTTATCGTCGTCAGTAGATTGGCTGTCCAGATCGGTGTTGAGGGCTTTCTCTGTCCAAACTCCTTCTCTCGACAGATACCGCTCAGAGACATCTGACTAGCAGTCTCCAGCTGTTGTTCTGATGGCAGTTCTCCTCCCAACTGTTAGATTTTCGAAGGTTTTATACCCCAAATCGTCAGATTACGTCATTGGCTTTTAAGATTGCCAATAGAATCAATTCAGACTTGTTTGGCTTTGGTATGTTTCGGAGTATAAATTAAACTGATTGACCTAATTCGAATCTGTTTTGTCATTTCAAGGAAAATAGCTACCACAGTAGCTAGGGCACAGGTGACATTGTGTATTATTGAGAACACTTGTTGCTGTCTCTGATCGCTTTTGCTATCTTAAAGGTGTAGTGCACTTATATCTTCATAATACCTCCACCCTTAAGAAAAAATGAAAGATAAAAATGAAAAAGGCTCATTTTTCTTATATATATATCAGTTAAATCCGTGATAATGACCCTGCAATAACATTCTTCTCAACTGCAACGTATATGATGTTTAAATGAAAAGTCTTTAACTTAAAATTCCTATGAAATGGCCCCATATTCTTGTCTTTGAAGCGTTCTAAGTGGATTGTTGCTCAGTGTACGGACCCATCCCCAATACTTTGCTCGTGACAAACGCATAGAAATATTGTCAGGCCAGTACCAAACTCAAAAGTTCTTTATCAATTGTGGTCTACATCCTTTGGTGGATGTTGACCTTCTTCAAAAAGTAATCAACTGACAGTTCAATCCCATCCTCATCTTCCAATAGAACTACAGCTCGAACTCTAATGCCACAAGTTTCAATGGTGACTTTAAAACGTTTTTAAAAGTTTGGTCTAGATAAAAGTGGCATGGTGGTTAATATTGGTTTCTAATGATCAAATGCTTCCTGGCATTGTTCTGTCCACTGAAACTTTGTGTTCTTTTTCAGCCAATTGTTTGAAGGTGCCACTACACTGCTGAAGTTTGGAACAAGCGTCTGATAGAATCCACTGACTCCCAAGAATTGAAGCACCTGTTTCTTTTGTGATTGGTCGTGGGAATTCCTCAATGGCCTTAGCCTTTGCGTTCCGTTGGGTCAAACTTCCATGACAGATGAAACGTCCCATGAACATCACCTCTGCCTTCGTGAATGTGTTTTATCTAAGTTTTCTCACCAGTTTTGCTTCTTGAAGTCGTTCAAATAACTCTGCCAACTGTACCATGTGATCTTTCCAGGACTAAGCTATCCATAACCACCTTAAACAACCTCGGAGTAAAATTTGACCCTTGGTCCGACTTAATATATCTGGGTATCCCATAGCATGTGAAGAAAGTGACTAACTGCTCTACTACACCTTTTGCCTTGTCACTCCATAATGGACTAACCTCTGGAAATCTAGTAGACACATCCATTCTGGTTAACAAGTAGTGATTCCCGCATGTAGTTTACTGGAGAGGACAGACACAACCAATAATAACCCGCATGAGAGGTTGGTCCAATGTGGGAATTGCCAACAAAGGTGATGGTTTTATTACTGCCGGTGTCTTATCTAGCACTGGGCATGTATACCATGCATAACAAAAATTAACCACATCCTCTGCGTTCCAGGCCAACAAAATGTTTTTGCATCTTAGCCTGTGTCTTTTGTACTCCTAGGTGACCTCCTACAGATATTTCATTTGCTGCCATTAACACCTTCTGTTTGTATGGTACTGGTAACACAATCAAGTGAAGTCAGCCCATTTCTCGCTGTGCAAACCTGCCATGGTTTCAATTTCCGTCTTAGCAAACTAACGTTTAGGTCATAACCTCCAGTTTATTTACTGCCACCTTTCCGGAGTATGCATCGCCAAAAACAATTGTTTATTGCCTTGTCTTACTGTTGCAGGTATCTTAGCCTTTCAGGATTAAACACTTCTGTCTGATCCTCTGACTGTTCAGGTTTTTCCTGCACCATTTCCTCGAACGGCGTGTCCACCAACTGAACCTCAACTCCTGAATCGATCTCTTCACGTTTCGCTTTGTGCTGTGTTTTGTGATAGTGGGAATCTGGTTACTACAGCGTCGAGGAAAATCCCAGGATATCTCTGCTTTAACTGTTCAGTTTCTTTAGCGTCATTGGGCTTTTTTTTTTAGATTACTTACAGTGTGGAAACAGGCCCTTTGGCCCAACAAGTCCACACCGCACCCGCCGAAGCGCAACCCACTCATACCCCTACATCTACACCTTACCTAACACTACGGGCAATTTAGCATGGCCAATTCACCTGACCTGCACATCTTTGGAGTGTGGGAGGAAACCGGAGCACCCGGAGGAAACCCACGCAGACACGGGGGAGAACATGCAAACTCCACACAGAGAGTCGCCTGAGGCGGGAATTGAACCCGAATCTCTGGCGCTGTGAGGCAGCAGTGCTAACCACTGTGCCACCGTGCCGCCCATCACCATGCCGTGATGTTGTGGCTTCTCCACAACAAAGAGTGACACTCTTACTTTGGATCCAGACAAATCATTCCCAACATCAAACTGAATTTCTGGAAATGACACTCTATCAATCACTCCTATTGTAACTCCCGCAGTCTCGAGTTGGCATTCCAACCTGATCTTGCATCGCTAAATTTCTACCCATGTATCCCATAACTTAACCCACTCACAGGCAACAGATCAGAAAGTGTGTATGGTCGCTCATCCCTTATATTCTTCGACTATTTAGATGCTGTGCTTTTCAAAATTATAACTTCTTGTCCGTTTTCCCCTGTTCTTTCTGAGTAATCTTTATTCTCTGAGGCGAATTCTCTGTCGAGATTAGGTACTAACTCCATATACAGCTCATGCGTAGGATGTGGACTCTCCTGCAGTTCCTCGGTTGTCATTGGGTTTCTGCTCTACTAATTTCATTAATGTCACTGGTTTAGCTTCCTTTACCACATCCTTTGCCAGAGCAGAGGTTTTTTTTTAAACGAACACCACTGTGAATTTACGTGACCCACTTTCTGGCAGTGAAAATACCTTTTTCCCATTGCCCTTCTGAAACAACCGGCAGTATAATATTCTGTGGCCCATTCCATGAGAGTAAAAGCTGCTGAGGCCTTTCATCTCCTGTCTAACCTCTTGGGCTTATTTAACCTGTGGTAAATTCTTACCAGTGTTGTTTACTGCTTCTTTCGTAGTGTGGGATCTCCCCTTCTCCCAACTTCTATCCCTCACAGGATGCAATTCTGGCCAGAAGCTTGCCTTATGCACCAGCATCTATTCATCTATTAATTATGCTGCCCTCCTCACCTCCTGAATTTTCTGTTCCTTTACCTGAATTCTTATCATCTCCGGAAGTGAGTTTTGAAACTCCTCCAGCAGAAGAATCTCTCTTGGAGTCTCACAGGTGTTATCTGTTTTCAAAGCAGTCACTCATCGATCGAAATGTCTATGTGCAAATCGTTCAAACTCAACAAAGGTTGACCTGGTTCCTTCTTTTTGTTTTTGAACCGCTGTCTATATACTTCTGGTACCAATTCTTAAGCACTTGAAGCAGCCTGTTTAACTTGTTCGTAACTGATTGACACCTCATCTGACAGTGTGGCAAATACCTCACTAGTCTGCCCACCAGTTTAGTCTGATCTAGCATTATCCATAAATCCTCAGGCCACTCCATCTGCCTCGTCAATTTTTCAAATGAAATGAGAAAGACTTAAAGATCTTTCCCATCAAAATGTGCAGAGTTTTGACAAAATTGTATGCATCAGTATATTATCTTTTAGTCTCCATCCTGTTACCTTGATTTTCCTGACTAAGTCGCAACTTCTCAAGTTCAAATTCTTCCTCTTTCTTTGCTCAACTAAGAACATTCTCTCTCTTTCTTTTTCCTCTCTGTCTCTTTCTCTATCCCTTTCTTCTGTCTTCCTTTGCTCCAAGAACCGTATCTCTCTCTCTTTCTCTCGCTTTCTCTCTCTCTATCTCTGTCTCTTTGTTTATCTTCTAACTCCATTTTTCGTAATTGTAGATTCTGGTTTTCTACGTTTACTGCACTTCTCCGCTTGTCTGATGCATCTGTGTGTTTGAGCAATTGCCTTACATATTCAGCTTTACGTTTTTCCTTGGTTACACTGAAATCTAAACTATTTATTAATTCGAAAAAGAATGGCCATTTCCTTTCCTTCTAAATTTCCTTGGCAAATTTGAGAACCATCTTTATATCCCAGAACCTCTTTAGCAATTTTAAGAGCCATTTCTCTCAATTTTAATTTAATCAACTACAAGTCACCAAAATTAACCAAATTGTCTCACCTATTTTTTATTTAAAGATCTAGGACAATAACCTGCAAGCGTTTAAATCTGCTGGGACGTTTTGTACTCCCAAATCTATATCAAATCTGTCTAAGCCAGTACAACTCCCGATGACGAGATCCAAACTGTTATGACATGTGGTAAACCATCCTGCTTAATTTAAACCAGGAACAGAGAAAAGTAATTGCACCTTGCATTAATCTGTGAAGACTTGGGAGGGCATGAACTACTTCAAGTAAAAATTAACAACTTTATTTATTAAAGTATGACAGAGAATAGTTAACTGATAACTATTTATAAGTCATTCCTCTAACATAGTTTTGCCTTCCCTTCTATACTATTTGTCTGATCAAACCCTACAATTACGATTTAACAAAACTCAACTTTTCAAAATTGTGTAAAACATTCACTAATATAGCCTATTTTATTCAATTTACTTTTTCCAGCACAAAACAGCTCCTTCTTCCTTCATCAAATTCAGAATACATCACCAGTTACTGTCTCTTATTCTGCCATGTGTACAATTTTCAAATTTAAAGGCTGTAAATTTATATTTGAAAGCTCCATCTAAGAAGTCTGGAATGCTTTAACATTACATTTCTGCATAAATAATAAAAGATATTGATCAGTATACACAACAGTCTCAGACAGAATACAAGCTGAAAATTTCAGGAATGTTGCAACCCTAACATCAAGTTCAAGGTTCCCTTTTCATTGCAGAATATATTTGTTCATGATCATTCAATTTTCTAGAAAAATGCAGAATTGGCCTTTACGTCTTCTTGTCATCATCTTGAAGGTGTACATTGCCCACACTGTTCATATTGGCAGACACCTCGAATTGCTTTGCATAATTAGGTGTGGATAAACCTTGCCTGTAATTCTTCAACAGTCAGAGACAGGAGCAACTGTTGTTAAAATTCTGACATAAAACACTTTATTCTAGGAATCATTGTATTTTCTACTTCGTTGGCGGGTTTTAGAAACTTTGTTTCACAACCCTCGAGCTGACTGTTCATGTCCACTAATATGGTGCAGGTACGTGACTAGGGCTCTTGCAAACGCATGGTCTTCTTTTTGTTTTATCACGAAACAATTGAAAAAATCCGGATGATGCTCCATTTATGTCTACTTTGTGTGATAAAAAAATTACCAGGCCGATGTGCACCACACAATTGAGTAATCAAAAAATAACATAATTGGTTAGACTTTGAAATGTGGCCGGCATGTCTTGCACACCAAATGACATGTCTCCAAACAGTGTCAAAAAAGCCGATTATTTTTTTCAATCATTAGGATAACAGTCCTTACCACGATCTTTTGAGTTACTCCAACATAGAAATATGACTTTCTTGTACCACATTCGCAATACAGTATTCCAAACGTGGTAAAGGATATGATTTAGGTTTTGTCACTGTTGTGGTCTAGGGCAAACCAATCAAAACATTCTTAAGCAAACAGCCCTTGACCTATCTTTGTGATATGCTTTAGTAAATCTACATTGAGAATTAGACGAAGGAAGATAGCCATGTTGACTACTAGATTTTAAAACGGCCGGAATGTTTATTCACAAAATTACACATTGAAACTCAAAGGACAGAATAAAGACCGGTACAGAACTCAAGCTATCCGGCTCGACTTAATGATGCTGTTCCAAATGCACACAACAGTGCCAATAAGCAAACTCCCTTTAAAAAGCCGCATGAAGAGAAGACATGCTTACAGGTTGAAGTTGAAGGGCAAAAAGAGAAAAAGTTTCCACACAGCTTCCTGTTGAACTTTCCAATTCAAGAATGAACTAAAAACAACTCAGCTCAACTCCGCTAAAGAGCTGACCAGATTGGCCTGAAGTGTCATCTTTTTACCTATAAACAAAAGGCTTCTCAAATTCTTTTAATCTCTGTACCAATCCAGACTGATCAGAATCTGGCCCGGTTTATTGCCTTTCTGGGGAAAACAAATCAAAGACACAGTCCCCTTGAGCAAATAATAGCTTTTGAAAAAAAAGACTAGTTTTGTGATATTCACTGCATTCGGATTTTCCATACTCCACATATAATCGTTTGATACTATTTGGGTTTTGGTAACATGACAATGCGTGACCCTCATTCACTGCAACTCACTTCAATTATGTTGCCTTTGAGCATGCGTTCAATTTCATTTGATGCTGTGCTCACTTCAGAGGGATAAATCGACAAGGATGTTGCTTATTTGGAGCAAGGCTTTCTTTCTTTACACCGTGCACAATTAGACTATTATTTCCCAGCTTCTTCTCACATATTTCCTCTTACGAATGCGTGGACGTATACTGCACCTTAAAGAGAGTTGAAAAGCAAGCAAGGACTGACAAAACACAGAAACTCCTGAACAAGGCAACAATGGAACACTTGTTCGAAACAAATAGCAGCAGCTTCTATTGCAGTGGGGAAGAAAACAAATTAAAATTCGGCCAATCGGTTTAATTTATGCCCCAAGATACCAAAATCCAACCAAGTTTAATTTTAGTATTTTGATCATTTTTAAAGCAATGGAACGATTCGTAGTTTTGAAGTACAAAACTGGGCTTGTTGAACAGTTATAGGGAGAACTGACAAATATCAACAAATGTCAAAAATCAACAACTGAACAGATCTCTGAAGACTACCTTTCTGTGCCAAGTTTGTGCAGCAAAGCACAAAGGCTGATCTGGATGGTATCTACAGAGGAAAATCTACAAAGGACAATCAGTAAAGCTGACTGGTTTTGAAACGTGTAAATCTTAATCAGAATTTTTAAAATCAAACTAGTATTGTAGGTTGTGGGTTGTGGAAAATATGTTTTAAGAGAAAGAAGCTGTAAATAGATGTTGTTTATAATTTTCTCTGTTGCACTTTAAAATAAAGTTGTTAATTTTTACTCTGGGATAGTTCTTTGTCTCTCGAACGTCAACAGATTATAGCATGATGTGATTGTTTTCTGTGTGGCTGGTTGAAATTAGCAGAGTGGTTTGCCCCGTGACGTAAGACTGCCCATGAGATTGTAATAATCTTTCAGGTAATTTCAATTTCGTTCTGGAGTGTAACTCAGGAATTTATCCCAACCACTGAGAACGTCCTTATGAATGAACTTAATTTCAAGATGCCCAATTAATAAAATTTCGCCCTTGATTTGAATGCATCTCTGTAATTAGTTCAGATCCATTTAAACAAAAATATTTAAATTTTCTACAATCCGTTCAGCGGTGAAATTGTATAATGCAATGGCCTCTGCAAATCTCGTGTACATATTCATTACGATCACGAAATGCTGATATTTTACGTAGGGTTCTTGCACAACCAAATAACACTCCTGGACAAAGTTCCTTCAAAGCAGGAATGCGTATTAACGCTGCTGATTTTATCATGGCCTGCAATTTACCAATTATCTGGCATGTATGGCGTCTCTAACAACGTTCAACCATAATCTTATTCAATCCAGGTTAATAAAAATGTCGTTGTATTTTGGCTTCAGTTTTGTTAACGATCAAATAACCTGATACTGGTAACTGTGAAGTTATCAGGCGTGAGAAAGCCTTAATAGATTGAGTAGAGTTACTTAAACGAATGGCAGTGGATAGGTAATGGCAAGCAATTAAGGAACGCGTGGTGAAACTGCAACAATTGTTTATTCCTGTCTGGCATAAGAACAAATTGGGTAAGATGCCAATTCATGGCTTACATAGGAAGTTAGAGGTATTATCCAATCCAGGGAAGAAGCATACAGATTGCACAAGAAAAAGAAATAACAGGTCTGCCTGTGGGAATGGTTAAGAATTCGATAAAGAAGGACCAAAGAATTAATTAAGAAGTGGAACATACCGAATGAAAGTAAGCTTGCAGGTAACATAAAGATTAACACTAAGAGTTTCTACAGACAAGTGAAGAGAAAGTGGTTGCTGAAGACAACTTTAGGTTGTGTAAAAGCATAATTGGAGGAAATGTATAATAGAAGACAAAGAAACAACTGAGCAAATGAATTCTTAATGTGGTACAAATTAGATACCAGAAAAGTTGTAGAATGCCATATTTTATGAACGGGAAGAACTGAGGGAGATCAATATTAGTTGGGAAATGGTGATAGGAAAATTGATGGGTTTCAAGGTGGATAAATCCCAGGGCCTGGTTATTCTAGAGTACAACATTCTAGAGTACAAAATGAAGTGGTTCTATAAATAATGCATGCATTATTAGTATTCTTCCAGGATTCTATAAACTCTGCGAATTTGAATGGTAGCTAATGCCAATCTGATATTCAAAAAGGGAGGCACAGGAAGAAACAGAAAACTATAGCGTGGTCAGTCTAACATCAGTAGCGTGTAAAATTCTCGAATCCATTTTCAAGGAACGTATAGTGGAACACTTAGAGAGCAATGATAGGATTGGATGGAGTCCGCATTAATTTACGAACGGGAATCATACTTGGCAAGTCTGGTGGAATTATATAACGATGCAACTGGCAGTGTTAACAAGGGGTAGGCAGACGATGTGGTGTGTTTGGACTTGCAGAAAAAGTTTTTAAAATCCCACATAACAAATTATTGTGCAAGATTAAAGTGCTTGGGTTTGGGAAAAATGCATTGAGATGGATAGAAAACAGGTTGGCAGAAAGGAAACAAAGAGTAGGAATCAATGGCCCTTTTCAAATTGGAAAACAGTAACGGGGGGTGTCACACAGGGATCGGTGCAGGGATCCCAATTGTTCACAATATATATTATTGATTTGGATGAGGGAACAAATTGTAACTTCACAAAGTTTGCACATGAAGCCAAGCTGCATGGGAATGTGAACTGTGACAGGCATGCAGAGATCCTTTAACATGATCTGGACAGATTTGTAGAGTGGGAAACTCAATGACAGATGCAATATAACATGGATAAATGTGTGATTACTCACTTTGGAAACAAAACCAAGAAGGCACATTACTCCATGAATGGTTGCATGTTGGGAGGGAGGTGTGTGCCCTTGTACTGAAGGCGCAGGGATGTGTTTTTTGCCCTTATGCTGGACCTGACCTAAGCCACATCGAGAATATTGTGTGCAGCTTTTGTTGCCTTTTCTGAGGACCGATGTTCTTTCTCTCGAGGGAATGCAGCGAGGTTTTACCAGGCTGATTCTGGGGATGGTGAGATTGATGTACGAGGTGAAATTGACGATATTTGGATTGCTTTTGCTGGAGTTCAGACGAATCAGGGGCATCTCACTGACACATATGAAATTCTAACAGGCTAGCTAGGGTAGAAGCAGGGAGGATGTTACCGATTTTGGGTGTATTCCAGAACCACGGGTCAATGCCTGAGCATTTGGAGTAGACCATTTCAGACGGATATAAGGAGTCATATCTTCATGCAAATAGTGGTGACCCTGTGGAAGTCATTGCCATAGGAAGTAGTTGATATCAAAACATTGAATGAATTCAATTTTGCACTTCGGGTGAATGGGACCCAAGCTTATGTGGAGCCTGCAGAATTTGGTTACTGATTTGGACAAGAGATTTCAACCTGGCAAATCCATCAATTTGATATGAATCAGACCAGACCACTCTCAAATTAATCACAAGGTAGTCTAGACCCCAGTTTATCTTTCCTTATTTCAAAGTTTCAAGCAACTTGTTGAATTTCAGATGCATTTCGATTGATAAAACTACTCGTCGTTTAACAACATGCTGTTTTTTTTGTCTATAGTTAAAATAGAACAAAAGAAAAATAAAATACAAGAAGTAGAAGAGATGCAACTCAATCAAAAAACCTAACAAAACAATAGCTAAAGTAACTATTTCTAAGTTACTTTTCCAATATAGAAACATTGCATAAACTCATCCTTGGAAAAAAAACAAAGGCAGGTAAATAACAATTCTAGCAGTCCTGGCAGAAAATCACCAATAAACAATTCGGAATAGAGGAGCAGGAAAATGCAGCTTCAAACCCTGTTGACAGAATACAGCCAAAACGAAAACTTCTGGTTCTGTTGGAGATTGATAGCATCCATTCAAGCTGCACAGTAAAGAAAAATCAGACTGCCAAATAGTGCACTTGTTTTTAATAGACTGTTCAACACAACTGCCTTGACATCTCTTTTCAAAAAGAAGGGTATAATACACGTCTTTAAGCCATTCTATCATCATGTCTGTTTTCCCGACTAACCTTGGAACAGGTCTTATCACCTTCACAGGTATGTGGACAAACACTCAATATTCTTCTGTTAGTCTGGGTTTCCTAGTCTCCTGCCAGTCACTGAATGCTGCAATGTCTCCTCACTTATTCTGGCGTGCACCGCCCCAACAGTTAATAGGATTCAATTTCATTTGCCATTATTTTGTCATTGTGTTGTCGGTTTGCTTGTGAAAGGGAGAGACGGGCGGTCAGAAAATGGCAGGGGCACAGCTGATGTTTTGAAGATCTAAGATGGTTACTCTGGCAGAATTAATTGACTCACAAATATAAAGAAACCAGGTTGATCCTCACTGACAGGGTATACGCACTGGAGGGCAACAGCACCCCAAGTGCTGCTGATCCTGAGAAATCTCCAGCATTGATTTCAGCCTTTAACTCATAGCTTCAGCTCAAGCATAGAACATGGGAATTTGTCACTGATTCAAATCTACACTGGCCCATCCCTATTACACAACATAGGCAGCAGTGTGAAGAGTCGCACTGAAACAGAAAATGTCGAATTACTTAGAATCAATTATACAATAATGGATATTTACTGCACAGAGAAAAAACATGTTGTCCCATCCAGATGTGCAAGTCGAAAACAAGCATCTCACTATTATTTTCATTTGTCACTAGATATGGGCACCGTTAGCTTTGCTGACATATATTTTCTCTCCTAACTGCCCAGACGGCATTTGTAAGTCGACCAAATCGCTGTGGCCTGAAGTAACGTGGAGTGCAGATTTGAATGAAGGGAACAGTGAACCAGGTGAGCATAAGTGGTTTCATAGTAACAATTAGAGCCTATACTTGAAAAAAATTCCAATTGCACCGTCTGCCAAAGCCTGATTTGAAACTTCAGACCTAGAAATATACTTGGGTATCCAAATTAACAGTCCAGCAATAAATGTGCGTGGCTATGATCTATCCAATAATCCAATCACATTTTCCAATATTTGACGCACACAGTTTAATGTCTATGAATCAACAATTAAGGTTGATCAGTTTAACTACGTTCTCATTCAGTGGCGCAGCAGTCTCGATGGTCTATGCCGTAAATGACCTCTTTGAGGTAGAGAAAGTAAACCTAAAAACCATGTGTGGTCTGACCAAGGTCTCATAAAACGTCAGTGAGGCATCTCTACTTCTGAACTCCAATTCTCATGTCGTGAAGGGCAACACAACATCACCCTCCCTCGGGCTTGTTGCAAATCAGGCGGTGAGTAAAATGTTGATTCACAGTGAAAACACTGATTCCAGGCAGCTTGACACAGAGCAACACATAGGATGGGGACTGGTTCCGGTTCAGAGTTAAACATTGAAAAAAGCAATCACAGCAGAACATGATAAATGGTTAACAATTATGAGATAATTGTTGGTGGTTGGTACGGAAGGATTACTTTATTCCCAAAGGCGAAGCAGTTGGGACTTTACTCAATGGACCTCAGAAGTCTGAGAGGTGATCTCACATGAAACATATGGAATTCTTAAGGGATATGACAGTGTAAATGTGGAAAGGTATTTCCCGTAATGGGCAATCGAGTGCCAGAATCTCAGAATAAAGTGATGTAAATTTAAGACAGAGCTTAGAAAGAATGCATTTTTTTTTTCTGAGAGATTTGTAAATGTTTGGAACTGCTTGTTATCGAGAGTTGTCAGGATGAGAATCCTTGTGTGTCGTTAAGACCGAGAGGGAGATTTTTGGTCAGACGGGAAATCAATAGTTACAGAATAAAAGGATGCGAGGAATGGCAGGCAGCACAATCCTGTTCCTGATCAGTGTAAGTTTGAGTGCCCGACTGGCCAGCTGCCACTTTCTCAAATATGGTCTTTAACTCGTCCAATACAGGAATTGAAAATTCATTGGTGGTAACGTTGTACATTGCACACCAGCCACGAAGCCAACTGAGTGAAACAATCCTAACATCAATGCAATAGAAATGAAATGAAGATTGAATACAGCATCGAACATAGAACATAGGAAATTAGAGCATAAAACATGACCTTCGGCCCAAGATGTTTTGCCGAGGATGTTTGCTAATCTAAAATAAAATAACGCAACGTATGCACCCATTAATTCACTGCTGTCCATGTCCATGACCAGCGGTAGCTTAAATATCCCTAATGACTCTGCTTCCACCACCACTGCTGGCAACACAGGCCATGCATTCACAGCTCTCTAAGTGAAGAAGCTACCTCTGATGTCGCTCTAACATTCCTCCTAATGTCTTAACACTATGAGCCCCCGTGCCAGTCCATCCTGCCCTGAGGAAAGATCTGTGGCTGTTGACTCAGTCCATGCCTCTCGTTATCTTGTATATCACGATCAGGTCACCTCTCATCCTCCTTCTCTGCAGAGAGAAAAGTCCAAGCTTAGTCAACCTTTCTTCTTCAGACAAGCCCTCTATTCCAGGCAGCATCCTGGTAAACTTTATCTGCACCGTCCCCAAAGCATCCGAGTCTTTCCTGTAAGACGGTGTCCAGAAATGGACACAATATTCCATGTGTGGTCTCACCAGGGTCTTGTAGTGCGACAGCAAAACCTCGTGGCTCTTAAACTCGATCGTCCTCTGAAGGAAAGTCAAATACCATATGCTTTCTTAACAACCCTATACATTTGGTTGGCATCGTTGAGGGGTCTATGCACTTCAACACCAAGATCGCTCTCTTCCTCCATACAGCCTAGGATCCTGTCTTTCATCCTATATTCAGCACTCAATTTCGAACCTTCGAAACTGTATCACTTCGCATTTATCCAGGCTGAACTCCATCTGCCATTTCTCGACCCAGCTCTGCATCCTGTCTATGTCGCACTGCAGCCTGAAATAGCCTAAATACTATCAATGGCACCTCCAACCTTTATGTCATCAGCAAATTTATTAAGCCATCGCTCAACATCCTCATCCCAGTCATTTATAAAAACACTACAAAGAGCAGAGGCCCAAAACAGAGCCCTGCGGGACACTACTCACCACTGACCTCCAGGCAGAGAACTTCCTATGGACAGCCACTCACTGCCTTCTGTCAGCGAACCAATTATGAAGCCAGACAGCCATATCTTTCTGTCTCCCATACCTCCTGACTTTATGAATGAGCCTTCAATGGGGAACCTGATCAAATGCCTTACTGAAGTCCACATACACCACATCCAACGCGCGACCTTCATCGACTTATCTCGTCACACCCTCAAAGTGCTCAATACGATTTGCGCGGCATGACCTGCACATCACAAAGCCACGCTGACTGCCTTTCATCATGCTATGCTTTTCCAAATGTTCATGAATCCTTCCCTCAGAATTCTTTCCAAAATATTGCTGACCACAGATGTAAGACTGACTAGTCTCTAATTGCCCGGGGTTTCCCTATTCCCCTTCATGAAAAGAGGATCAACAGTCGTCTCCCTCCAATCCTCCGGTACAACTCCCGTGGAGAATGAGGAAGCAAAGATCTTCGCCAGTAGCGTCGCCACCTCCTTTCACACTTCCCGGAGCAACATAGGCTAAATCTTGTCTCGCCCTGTGGACTTATCATTCTTAAATTTCCAGCAGATCCACTTCATCAATTCTGATCTGTTCAAGCCTGTTTCCCAGCTTCTCAAAGTTTTCATTCACAACAAGGTCCCTTTCGTTAGTGAAAACCAAAGCAAAAAACCCATTTTCAGCTTCCCCTATTGGCTCAGACACCACTCCATGCATAAGTTCCCTACCCTCCTTCATCGGTCCTGCCTTCTCCCTAATCATTCGCTTATTCCTCACCTATGAGTAAAGTGCCTTTGGGTTCTCCAATAATCCTTCCTGCCAAGTACTTTTTGTGCCCCGTCCTGGATCTCCTCAGTCCATTTCTCAGCTCCTGCAATCATCTAACGATTTGCTAGATCCCTGCTTTCTCCACCTTACGTAAGCTTCCTTCTTCCTTTTGACGAGAAGCTCCTCTGTTCTCATCATCCAAGTCTCATTAATCGTACTCCTTGTTGCCTGTCTCAGAGGAACCATATTGTGCATCACTCGCAACAACGGCTCTTTATAAATCTCCACAAATGTGTTGTGCCGTTTCTGTGGAACAATAACTCTCAATCTGTACTTCCCAAATCCTGTCTGATCGCGTCATTCTTTCATTTTCCCCAATTAAGTACCTTCCCTCGGTAAATGCTCCTTTCCCTCTCCAAGTCTATGATAAATGAAAAGCATTTGTGGTCACTGTCACCAAAATGTTCTCCCACTGCGAGATCTGACACCTGCACTGGCTCATTGCCGAGCACCAAATCCAAAATGGACTCTCCCCTCGTCAGCCTGTCCATATAGGGAGCAAGGGAAAATTCCTGAACACACCTCACACAAAACGGCTCCATCCAAGTCACCTCCACTCAGGAGTTTCCAGTCAGTATTTTGAAAGTTGAAGTCATCCATAACAACGACTCTGTTACACATGCAATTTTCCAAAATCTGCCAGGCTATTAGTTCTTCAATCTCCCTACTGCTATTTGTGGGGGGGGGGGGGGGGGGGGGCGTAGAAAACCTTCAATGAGGTGACTGCTCCCTTGCTGCTGCTAACGTCCATCCATACTAACTCAGTCGACAAACGTTCCTCAACAACCTTCGTTTCTGTGGTTGCAATGCAGTCCCTGATTAGCAATGCTATACCCCCCCCCCCCCCCCCCCCCACACCTCTTTTATCACCCTCCCTGTTCTTCTTGGAAGTTCTAAACTCTGGAAGATCTAGCGACCATTCCTGCCCTTGTGAAATCCATGTCTCCTTTCTGGCCACAACATCATACTCCTAAGTACTGATCCATGTTAATTCTGACAGTCCTTGCGTTAAAGCAGACACACTTTAACCGATCCCTTTGTTTAATTACGTGAATAACCTTCCTGATGGATTCATTATATCCTGTCACTGTCCCATCTCCAACTACCCCCTTCTCTGATATGTATCACTGGTTCACACCTCCTGCCAAACTAGTTTAAAGTTTCCTGACCCACACGAACAAATCTCCCACCCAGGGCAATTGTGCCCCTCCAGTTCAGGTGCAGCCCGTCTTTCTTGTACAGCTCCCAACTTGCCCAGAAGGCATCCCAGTGATCTAAGTATCTGAAGCCCTCCCCCCGCATCTGCCTCACAGCCACGTGTTAAGCTGCATTCGCTGACTGTACCTCACCTCACTGTCTCGAGGCACAGGTCGGAAACTTGAGATCACGACAGTACTCGCCCTGCTCTTCAGCTTCCAACATACCTCTCTGTCGTCACTTTTCAGATCCTCGATCCCTTTCTTGTCAATATCATTTGTGTCAATATGTGCCACGATTTCCAGCTGCTCATCCTCTCCCTTCAGAACCCAGTAAATCCTATCAGCGACCTCCCAGATTCTGGCACGGGGGAGGCAAGATAATATCTAGGAGAAAGTAAGAATGTTGGAAGACTGTTCAATTTCCGTAATAAATAGGGATTTGTGCACAGTATAACCAGGGAAACTAATTGAGAAACGGGGGAAGAACAACTGTTTTGCGAGAAAAGGAAAGAAAGAACGAAATTCAGAGATAGAGACCCAGAGAACAGTTTCAGGCATGGAAATAGATGCAGGCTGATTCATAAAATCAAAAGTGAGATAGAGATGGAAAAGCAGAGTAAGGTACTGATACAGAGAGTAGAAGATGCAGAATGAAAAGAAACAACCAACAGCACGTTCCAGATCCCAGGAAATGACAGAGTGCTGAGTAGACATGCCATTTCTATTTTAATCTCGGCAATCAGACTGCCATTTGCATAGTCTCAGTTCCCAGAGTTAGCTACAATGTAATGGCTGATTTGACCGAGTAGCAGCTATTGGTACCACAGCAGTGCGCATATATCTGCATGTATGCTTCCAAGAGATGATCGAGTTTGGGGAAATTCAGTCACCGGCAGAGCTACATCAATGGGTCTTGGCGAAGATTGATTTGCAGATTGAGGAAAATTACTTTGAAGACTTATTAAGTGTAAACTGCCGGGCTAAGATGAGCTGTAATCTCATTCAGTCATTCCATGCAAGGTTGAAAGTGAATAAATACTCGAAGAGGAAAGTGGCAGCGGAACTATTGAAAAGAAACAAGGAATGGTCTTATTATAATTTCACAGCTTCGTTCAAGGATTAAAAAGCGTCATTCTCTGCAGAATTGCAACGAGTTTAAAAGACAGGCTTTTGCTGCAGTGCCCCATGCCAATGGTGGCCTCAACACACAACAGCCATTTTTAATCCTGAACAAAACATTGATGCCATTTAACGTCAATCTTATTCTTGCTCGATCTGATATGGAAATGGAGACATGAACCCAAGCCTCCTGGGTAAAAAAAAAGATGCAGACATTTCCATCACACGAATACGACCCTCAGTAGCTTTTCATTTATTGCTAGTTGCTTAAGTGCAAACCACTAGTGCGAATAAGCTGGAGCCAATTCTCTCCTCAAGAGTTGAAGATCAGGCTAAAATCACACAACTGAAAGAAATACTATCATTTAAGGAATGCGATATGCAGCAATTTCCGATGCTTTTGCACAGTCGATTAGTCTGTTAAAAAGTTGAGTTTAACGCGGACCTCACTGGCCACAAGGCTCCATTCAGTCTGACAGAATTCAAGAAAGACTGTATTGTCCTACGATAAATCTGGATAGGATCCAGCATCTCATTGTGAACTTGTGTGTTCAATACCCAGGATGCACACAGCTGAATGTCCAATGTCAATTCTCCCTCGCTGTCAGCATTGCCTTTTTGCAGAAAATGCATTGTCTGAACACAGCAGAGTGTGAAAATGTCGACCTGTAATATAATAGAGATTTTAATCCTACAGACATTGTGTTTCTATGCAAATTACAAAAATTCGTACTGCTGAGTGTACAAGTATCAGTCATCAGTTAATGTAGACATTGAAGTATTGTTGACAATAAATAACTTGAACACTGCTGAGCGTCCAAATATTAACTGTTCTCCATAGTAGGTATTGCATGACTTGCATAATTCACAGCGTTTCCAAATGTTAGTCATCCCTCATTGAGTCATTGCATTACCTTCAATATTTTATCACTGTCGACAATACATATTTTATTCCTGATGAAGGGCTTTTGCCCGAAATGTCGATTTCGAAGCTACTTGGATGCTGCCTGAACTGCTGTGCTCCTCCAGCACCACTACTCCAGATACATATTTTGCACACTGTTGAGTGCCAGAATAGCCGCCCTTTCTCGCAGAGGACATTGTAATACTGCAGTCAGTGCAGTGCCTGCAGACTTGTCAGAGTTTAATTATCAGCTGTCCCACATTGCAAACATTTCAATGTTGAAGTCGATGCATACTTCTGACGGTCTCGTCGATGGCTCAACTGTCTTAAACAGTATGCATTGCGCAACTGCAAAACATTCATAATCTACAAACTACTGAATGTCCAATATCAGTAAGGTTTTCGTGTAAGCATTGCAAACTAAGCAAGCTGAGATCATATCATGATGTCCAGTGAAAGCTAGACTTTTGGATACAAAAATGACTTCACGGTAGGAGAAAGAAGATGATTGTAGAGTCCTGTGATATACTGCATACCACAAGGATTGCTGCTTTTTTTTTGTTTTTTTTTAATACTTGGATTTTAATATAGTAGCATGGTTGTTAAGTTTGCACATTACACCAAAATTGTCGAAATTGTTAACAGTGAAGGAGGTTATCTCAGAGTACAACGGGGCCTTGATCAGATGAGTCAATGTGTCAGGATATGGCAGATGGAATATAATGTGGATAAATATGAGGTGTTACCTTTTCGCAATGCAAATCATGGCAAGACTTATGCATTTAAACGGTGAGTCGAGAGGAGTGTTGCCGAAGTAAGAGATTTTGGGATGCAAGTTCGTACCGTTAGACAGTGCAGTGAAGAAGACATTTGGTACTCTTGCCTTTATTGGTCAATTCATCGGGTATGACAGTTTCAGCTTTATTGGAGAGGTTACTTTTGAATGTTCCGTTCAATTTTGGATTACCAAAAATTCCAAGCATCTCCCTGTTATCGGAAAGATGATGATAAACTTTAATGGGTGGAGAAGAGATTCACAGGATATTGCCGGGGTTGGACTGTGAGACCTACAGGGAGATAATGAATATTTCGTGCCTCTTTTCCTTGATGTTTCGGGAGTTTAGTGGTTACTTTATGGCAGTTTATGAAATTACAGGCTCGGATGCGGTGAATATCCAAAATCTTTTTCCCAGAGTAGGGGCGACCAAAATTAGATGGCATAGGTTAAGGGTGAGAGGGGAAAGATTCAAAAGGCACCCAAATAGCAGCTTTACGACGTAGTAGGCTGTGTGCATCTGGACTGGGCTGCCAGAGGAAATGGCTGAGTCTGGTGCAATCATAATGTTGGAAACTCATGTTAAAGGTTACATGAATAGGAAGGGTTTAGTGGGATATGGGCAACAAGCTGGAAAATGGGACTTCATTAATTTAGGATATCAAGCCTGCGTTTTAGACCTTAGACAGAACTGTCATTTTCCATTGTATGCACGGATATGACTCCATGATATCGTATTATTTTCCAAAGCATGCAGGTTATACACTGCTGCCTTTTGAAATTGCAGTGATCCTACGCATTAGACATTGTGTAACCACATGCAGAACATACGATGCAAACTGATGAGTTTCTAAATGTCCTCCAAGGAAGGAAATCAGCTGCATGTGATTACAAACTCACTGCAATGTGCTTGTCTTTTTAAGTTCTCTCTGGATAATTAGAGATTGTGCAATAAATATGGTCAAACGAGTGATGCTCACAACGACTGAATGAACAAGAAGAAACATTTACATTGTACTTTGAGATTATCAGTTCTGGAACAATGGTTGGATGGCAGCCCCCCATTTTTGATTTTACTTAGCTGAAACACTGCAGAGTGCTCCCACTGGTTTTCACCAGGTTAACCATTGTTCATGTCTGTCTCTCAACTTACAAATCTCCTTAATCTGAGTAGATGTTTGACTGATGAGTGAAATGGTCCTTTCGCATGCACATCACGGAGTAGGTTTTTTTTTTGCAATTATTAACAGCAATACAATTTGTGTTAACATATAAAAGAGTTCCAATTCTCCAGGTAGTTCATAGTGCAGAAAAAGGTAATCAGGAACCATGAGAACTTCCCTGTTCTTAGTTCTTGGATTCTTAGTGATGGTGCAGCTGGGCACTGCTGATGAAGGAGTGGAACCACGTTTTTTCTTTTCAGGTGAGTCCATGTATCATCAAACATCGTTTAGAAGCATTCAGAAGGTCAGGTGTAGGAGATATATCCCCCTGAAGACCACGTTCTTGTCTGTAGTGTTTAGATTTACAAGTGCCTAAAATGAATTAGTTGATATGTACAAAATCTGTTCATGGGATGGAGGCATCTCTGGCAAAACCAACATTTATTGCACCTTCCTAATGGCTCCAGAGAGCATTCAGTAGTCCATCACATTTCTGTGAATGTTAAGTCACATATACAGGAGAAAAGGGAAAAAAATTATCAGTTTACTTTCCCTGAAGGAAATGAGTGGAGTAGATGCTTCTTACTTTCTTTACACAATTTGAATATCATCAGAACTTCATTACCTTCTATTGAGAGATTCGAAGACAGGCTCTCAGAATAGTTAGTCATGGATTGTGATTCTAGTGATAGTCCTGCATGTCCACCATCCAGTCGCATGACATTTGGTGAAGCAGTGCGGTCATTTCCCAGGAGTGCAGAATTTATTTTAGTTCAGAACCATTTGTGCTGGTTTCTTTTTCACTAGAATTATTTCACCATTTCATCAATTACCTCATCATCTTTACTTTCCAGGTGCAAGTATTGGCTGCCAAACCACTGGAGGAATATGCAGAATAGGAGGTTGTAAAGAGGGGGAAGTCGAGCTGGAAGAGAGATGCTTATTACTTCTCAAGTGCTGCAAAGTTGGCTTAAATTGAATTGTGCAAGTGTAAATGCGGGCTACCAAGGTTCATCTGAGGCTGTGGCTGAAGCTAACTGCTGTCTCTGTAATTTATTCGCTCTTGACTGTGTACATCCCCATAAAACCTTCTCCATTTCTATTGAATCGTGAATAAAGCCCTCACTGCATTGCTTACATGTCGCGTCACGTGTCTTATTACAGATTGTATCATTTATTGTATCCGTTCCTCCCGATGCGGTCTCTTCTACATTGGGGAGAGTGGGCGCCTCCTTGCAGAGCGCTTTAGGGAACATCTCCGGGACACCCGCACCAATCAACCACACCACCCCGTGGCCCAACATTTCAACTCCCCCTCCCACTCTGCCGAGGACATGGAGATCCTGGGCCTCCTTCACCGCCACTTACTCACCACCAGACGCCTGCAGGAGAACGCCTCATCTTCCACCTCGGAATACTTCAATCCCAGGGCATCAATGTGGACTTCAACAGTTTCCTCATTTCCCCTTCCCCCACCTCACCCTAGTTCTAAACTTCCAGCTCAGTAACAGTCCCCATAACTTGTCCGGACTTGTCCTACCTGTCTATCTTCTTTTCCACCTATCCACTCCACCCTCTCCTCCTTGACCTACCACCTTCATCCCCTCCCCCACTCACCCATTGTACTCTATGCTACTTTCTCCCCACCCCCACCCTCCTCTAGCTTATCTCTCCACGCTTCAGGCTCACTGCCTTTATTCCTGATGAACGGTTTTTGCCCGAAGCGTCGATTTCAAAGCTACTCGGATGCTGCCTGAACTGCTGTGCTCTTCCAGCACCACTAATCCAGAATCTGGTTTCCAGCATCTGCAGTCATTGTTTTTACCTTATTACAGATTATGCCCGGTATACGTTAGATTGTCGCTAGTTTAGGGAGTGGAGGGGGATAAAACTCCAACAAATAGCAGTATCACAGTCGCCTCCAAACTAGTCTTCTTCAGAACCTAACATTTTGAGCCCATCGCAAATGACCAACTAATAATGTCTCTAGAATGAACAGGTGTGTAATAAGCTGCTCTTTTCATTTCCATGATCACCTTTATCTAGAAAGTGAACTGCGGCAGATATACAGTTCCCTGCAAGTTCCTTTCAGATCCACTCACCATCCTGATCTGGAAATATGTCAGAGATTCCTTCTGTTTCATCAAAATCCGAGAATTCCCTCCCAAATAGTTCTCTGTGGGCCATTCCATGGCACCGGGGCAGCAGATGGTTCAAGTAGAATTTCACTCGCATTTCCAAACATTCTCAAATGGACAAATGCGACGAGAAACAAATAACCGAACGGCCAGCATTCCTCACGATCCATTAGTGAAAACAAATCAAAAATTAGTAAATTCAGCAGTGGTGTTGAAAGAAAGAAAGAAAGAAGGAAAGAGAGAAACAAGGGAAGAGAGAGAGAAATAGACAGAAATAGGATAGAGAAAGAAAGTAAGAAAGAGAGAGAAAGGGAGTGAGAAACATAGAAAAAAAAGGATATAAGGAAAGAGAGGGAAAGAAAGAGATAGGAAGGAAGAGAGAGGAAGAAAGAGAGAGAAAGAAAGAGAGAGGAAGGAAGTGAGTGGAATGAAGAGAGAGGAAGGAAGGAAGAGGAAGGAAGGAAGGAAGGAAATAAAATTTCGTGTTTAGTTTTGTTCAAGAAGTCTCACATTTTCGGAGATAAATGTGCTGGTGTCAGACTCGGTATCTGCACCCGTCACTGAATTGTACCATACAACTGTACGAAAATGACTGCAACAGCAGAATTACCCTCGCGCATCAAACCAAACAGAAAACAAACATGGAAGACGTTTACCGACTTGCATTTAACTTTTGATCAATTTGTCAATGTTGTTGAGGAGCAGTCCACTACCATAGAACACCTACAGTACAGAAACAAGCGTTTCAGCCTCGCAAGGTTCAAACAACAATCTTGTAGACGCAGCAATGACATGCAAAATCCACACAGATATCCACCGAGGGTACAACTGAACGTGGCTCTCTGCCACGATGATGCAGCAGTGCTAAACACCATGCCACCCCTGGGGGACCGCAGGACCAATGTGACTGTCGTTGTTTCATGCAGGGGGGACTCGGTAATCGATTGGAGGAACTCGAGGGGTTTACCGGGATTGATGTTGCATTCAAAAAGCAAATATTGAATGTGCGTGCAGTGATGTAGGGAGCCCAGAGGAGCGTGGGATTGTATCATTCTGAATGAAAAAGGGACAGAGAAACAGGAAGTCTTAGATTCTCAGTCATCATGTTGTAATTCACTCATTTAAACTACTTGAAATTGCACGTAGAGGTTGTCACAGAGGGAATCACACACACACACACACAAAACCAGTCACAGGCAGGCATGTACACACACTGAAAACACAAGCACACTCACCTCCTGCTCAAACTACATTGCAGCAGGGATATGAGAAAGCGTATGGGTACTGTTGGAATATCAATGCCAACTTTGATCATTTGGCTTACCCTCTGCCTGAAGCATTGAGGGGAAGAAAGCAAAAAAAAAATTCAAAATATGGTCAGTACCTTATGGGAGGGAAGAAGTTTGACTTTTCTCTGTCTTTACAGTAAATGGGGGAAAAAAAACAGATATGATTGAGCAAGAGAAACTGGGAGAATGGAATCACTTTCAGCTGTTCAGCCACATGTGCAGGTTCCCCCCGGATGATTGGAAAGAACGGGCATTTCAATTGCAGAATTATGTGGTATGTCTGGTCTAAAACGGAATGTGAAAATCGACTGAGGTGAATGTTGGGGGATGTGTGGGGGAGACATTCAAGCAGCTATTTCATAACGTTCAGCAATGCTTGACTATGGGCATAAAGAGAGACTCGAGAAGGAGAAGAACTACCCGTGGTGCACAAAGGCGGTCAAGGACACAAACCAGTCACAAACTAAAGAATTCAAATTGGCAAGCAGTAGTGTCGGCCGGGTTTGGGATGTTTATGTTCGGAACCAGAAGCAGGAAATTGAAAGAAAAAGCACATAATTGGCAAAATATTTATAAACTCGCTGCAAGACCTTTTCCGCACAGATTTTTTTTAAAAAATACAATGTGTTTGTGACCCTTGGAAGAGACTCATTATATTATACGTGGAACAGCTGGAGGATGTAACATGGGAATTGATTTCAGGGAACAGGCGGAGAATTTACTCCAATATTTTATATAGTTTCTTACAGCGGGAGTCACGAGGTATTTAATAGAACATAAAAGATGAAACATAGAACGCAACAGCACAATACATGTTATTTGCCCTTGATGTTGTGCTTACCTATCAATTTAATCTGATGCCCATCGAACATACACCGATCCATTGTTGTCCATATGAGTGTCCAATGCCCATTTAAATGCCCTGAATATCGGGGAATCGATTACAGTTGCAGGCTGGCCATTCCACGCCATTACTACTCTCTGAGAAAAGAAACTACTCATTGAATCTGACATAAATCTGTCACCCCTCAATCTTAAACTATGTCCCCTTGTGTAAGCCTTCACCATGAGAGGAAAAACGCCTTCACTGTCCACTCTACCTAACCCTTGGATTATGTTATATGTCTCGATGAATTCACCTCTCAACCTTCTTCTCTCCAACGGAAACAGCTTCAGATCCCTCAGCCATTACACATAAAACCTTCCTTCCATTCCAGGCAACACCCCAGTATAAATCTCCTCTAAACCCTTTCCAAAGCTTCCACATCCTTCGTGTGATGCGGTGAACAGAACTGTACACAATACTCCATGTGCGGCTTTGCCAGCGTCTTGTATACTTGAAGCATGACTTGCTGGTTCCGAAAGTAGGCACACTACCAATAAAGGTATAGTAACACACCGTATGCCTTCTTGACAACACTATCAGCCTGGATGGAAAATTTCAAGGATTTATGCACCTGGACGAAGTTCATCTGCACTGCAACGAGTTTTACCATTAATCCAGTAGTTAAATTCCTGTTACGTCTTCGGATGTGAACTACCTCACAATTCTCCGCACGAAACTTCACTTGCCAGTTCTCAGCCCAGCTCTGCATCTTATCTGCTGAGATATTTGGATCATCGATAGTCATATGTGAGGTGTCGGATGAGTGGACTTTGGCAAAAGTGGTGCCACTGTTTATGAAGAGTGGCAAGGACAAGCTAGGGAACTATAGACGAGTGAGGCCGACCTCGGTGGTGGGCAAGTTGTTGGAGGGAATCGTGAGGGAAAGGATGTGCATGAATTTGAAAAGGCAAGGACTGATTAGGGATAGCCAAAATGACTTTGGGTGTGGGAAATCATGTCTCACTTGATTAAGTTTTTTGACGAAGTAGCAAAGAGGATTGATGAGGACAGAGCAGTAGATGTGATCTATATGGACTTCAGTAAGGCGTTTGACAATGTTCCCCATGGGAGACTGATTAGCAAAGTTAGATCTCATGAAATGCAGGGAAAACTTACCATTTGGATACAGAATTGGCTCAAAGGTAGAGGGTGGTGGCGGAGGGTTTTTTTTTTCAGACTGGACACCTGTGACCAGTGGAGTGCCAACGGGATCAGGGCTGGGTCCTCTATTTTTTGTCATTTACATAAATAATTTGGAAGCGAACGTAAGAGGAACAGTCAGTGAATTTGCAGATGACATCAAAATTGGAGGTGTAGTGGACAGCGAAGAGGGTTACCTCAGATTACAACAGTATCTTGACCAGATGGGCCAATGGGTTGAGAAGTGGCAGATAGAGTTGAATTGAGATAAATGCGTGGTGCTGCATTTTGTGAAAGCAAATCATAGCAGGCCTTATACACGTAATGGTAAGTTCGTACGAAGTGTTGCTAATCAAAGACACCTTGGAGTACAGGTTCATAGTTCCTTGAAAGTGGAGTAGCAGGTAGATAGAATAGTGAAGAAGGCGTATGGTATGCTTTCTTTTATTGGTTAGAGCATTGAGTACAGGAGTTGGTAAGTCATTTTGCGGCTGTACAGGACATTGGTTAGGCTGCTGTTGGAATGTTGCGTGCAATTCGGGTCTCTGTCTTATTGGAAAGATGTTGTGGAACTTGAAAGAGTTCAGAAAAAAATTTACCAGGATGTTGCCAGTGTTGGAGAATTTGAGCAGTGGGGAGAGGCTGAACAGGCTGGGGTTGTTTTCCCTGAAGTGTCGGAGGCTGAAGGATGACCTTATAGATATTTACAAAATTATGAGGTCACGGATAGCATAAATATGCAAAGTCTTTTCCCTGGAGTCGGGGAGTCCAGAACTAGAGGGCATCGGTTTAGGGTGAGAGGTGAAAGATATAAAAGAGACCTAAGAGGCAACTTTATTTCACACAGAGGGTGGTACGGGTATGGAATGAGCTGTCAGAAGCTGTAGTGGAGGCTGCAACATTTTCAACATTTAAGTAGCATTTGGATTGGTATATGAATATGAAGGGTTTGGAGAGATTTGGGCCGGCTGCTGGCAGTTGGGTCTAAATTGGGTTGGGATATGTTCTCGGCATGGACGGGTAGGAACGAAGGATCTGTTTCCATGCTGTACATCTGTATGACTCTGTGATTCTGTAAACCATAACATCCACAGGCACTGTCCACAACCCTGCCTAACTGTGTGTCATCAGCAAATTTACTAAACCATTCTTCTACGCCACACACTTTGCACAAATGACAAATAGAAGATAGCCAAAAACAGATCCTTACAGCACACCAATGATAACTGATTTTCAGGATGAACATTTTCAATCAATCACCACCCGCTGATTTCTTTCAGCTAACCAATTTCTGATCCAAACCATTAAATCACCTTCAATCTCGAAACACTGCATTTTGTGCCTACCGTGTGAAAGCATACGACCACCTGGCTTAAGTTAATATGCACACATCGGCCACTTTGCCTTCATTCACCTGTTCTGTCACCTTCTGCAAGAACTCAGTAAGGTTATTAAGGCATGACCAAACCTTCTCAAAACCATGTTGACTATCCATAATCAAATTACTCCTTTCCAGATGATACAAATATTATCTCTTATAACATTTTCTAACACCTTACCAGAACTGATGTACGTCTCTCTGACCTATAATTATCAGGTTTAAGCCACGTCCGCTTCTTAAATAAGGGTACAGCATTTGCTGTCCTCCAGACTTCTGACACTCCTCCTGTCGACAACGAACCATATAGATCAAAGCTAAAGTCTCTGTCGTCTCCTCCCTGGCTTCCCAGAGAATCCGAGCATAAATCCCATCCAGGCCAAGGGGGTTATCTATCTTCAGAATTCTCAAAACTGCTAAAATCTCCTCTTTGTCAAACACAATATCATTTAATCTTAGAACCTTACATTTCCGTATTGTTACTAACATTGCCCTTTTCCAATGTGAATACTGATAAAAAGTCTTCACTAAGCTCTTCCGCTATGTCCTTCATTTCAACGCAAAACTTCCCACTACTATCTTTCATTGGCCTAAACTTCCTCTAGTCGTTCTTTAATTCCTGATATTCCTATCAAACGCTTAGAACTTTCCTTGATCATATCCAGCAGCAACTTCTCATATCCACTCCTGGCTCTTCTTAGCCCTCTCTGTAAATCATTTCTGGCTAATGTATAACTCTCAAGCCACCTATTTGAGGCTACACACTTTATCCTCACATAAGCCTTCTTCTACCTCCTGACAAGAGCTTCAACTTCTTTAGTAAGCCATGGTTGATGGGCATTTACTTATCAAGGACGCGCTATAGCAACTCCTTGAACAAGCTCCACAGTTCATGTGTGTCCATTCCCTGCAGTTTCCTTCCCCATTCCATGCTTGTTAAATCTTGCCTAATCGCATCACAATTGTGTTTCTCCCAATTATCCCTCTTTCCCTGCTGTACGTACCCATCCCTGCCCATTGCTAATGTAAACATAACCGAATTGTGCTCACAATTGCCAAAGTGCTCACCTACGTCCAAATCTAACACCAGGCCGCGTTCATTCCCAGTACCAAACCCAAAATGGCAACGCCCTTTGTTGGCCTGTCTACATACTGTGTCAGAAAACCCTCCAGCACACATTGAGCAGAAACTTACACATCTAAAATACTTGAACTGTATTATTCCCAGTATATATTGGGGAAGTTTATGTCCCCATACCAACTACCCTGTTACTCTCGCTCCTATCGAGAATCATCTTTGCTATCCTTTTCTCTCCAAATTTGGAACAATTCAGAAGCTTATAGAAAACTCCCAATAGTGTGACTTCCCCTTTCCTGTTGCTAATCTAAACCCAAACTATCTCAGTACTCAAACACTATCTCAGCTGCTGTAATACTACCCTTGATTAACAATGCCAACCCCTCCACACCAGCCCAAACCCCTTTTATCATATTCTCTGTTCTTACTGAAACATCTACATAGCGGAATCTGCAACAACCATTGTGGTCCCTCCTCTAGCTACGCCTCTGAAGTGGCCACAACATCGAAATCCCAGTTACCAAACCAGGCTGCAAGTTCACTCATCATATTCTGAATTTTCCTGGCATTTATGTACACCCATTTCAATTCAAAATCCTGATTGCAGGTGCCCTATCGTGACCTCGTAATCCTATCCCTGACTTCTTTACCCTCAATCTCTTGTACATTGGAACTACAAATCATATTGCCATCTGCCTGCTGCATTAGTTTAAAACACCTCCACTGAAGACCATTAACAATTCTGCCCCCAGCCCAAGGATATTGGTACTTCTCTGGCTCATTCGACGACCATCCTGTTTTAGAAGAGCCACTTTCCCCAGAAAGAGCTCAAATTATCGCCGAATCCAAAAAACTCTCTTCTATACTATTCCTGCAGCCACATGTTCAGCTCCTCTCTTTCCCTGTTCCTCGCTTCACCCGCAGGTGGGACGACCAACAAAACAGAGATAAAATCTCTGTTGTTCTAGCTCGAAGTTTGCACCCGAGCTCCCCGAATTTCTGCCTGAGATACCCATCTATCGTTCTACCTTCTTTGTCGGTGCCAATATGGACCACGATTTGGGCCTGCTCCCTCTTCTCCGAAAGGGTCACAAAATCATGATCGGGGATATTACGAACCCTGACACATGGGAGGAAACACACCGACCGTGAGTCTCTATCGTTCCCATAAAACCTCCTACCTGTCCCCCTGACAATGAAATTGCCAGTGACAAAAACTCTGTTCCTCTTCCCCTTCCCCTCTGAGCAACAGAGACAGACTCTGCGCCAGAGACCAGCACCCTATTGTTTTTCCCTGGTAAGTAGCCCAACCCCCGACAGTATCCAACATGGTATAGGTGCTGTTAAGGGGAACCAGCACATGACTTCCCTGCACTTGCTGCCAGTTCCCTTTCCTACTCCTGACGGTAGACACTCTACCTTCTGCACGTGGCTGTGGAGGAACTGCCTTCCTGTAACTCCTCTCAGTAACGCCTTTCCTTCCTCAGTTATCCAAAGAAAATCCAATTGAAACTCCAGTTCCCTCAATGAGCTGGAGTTGGTTGGGCATCACACAAATGAAATCAGCAGGGACAATAGAGGTGACCTACCTCGCACATACTGCAGGAGGAACATTCAACTGCCTTAACCTCCAATCATACTATTCTAAATACCCAAACAGACCGCTGAAATAAATGAAACACGAAAAAAAGCACTTGCTACCTTCCCAACAGACACACAGACCTTTTATTTTGATTAGAGGAGAAGGATAGATGGGAGACATTACCCAAATAGTCTTTTGGCAAAAGCAACAGCCCAAATATGAAACCTCGTGAACTCTCTGACAGACGTCAGGATCTCAAGTACAGTGGACCTAAAGTGAATTAACTTAGATTGTATACACACTTAACCCGACAGGGTCCACTGCTTCCTTATGACCTTGCAGCATCTCTGACACACTCCAGGAACTATGATATAAGAAAAATGGTAACACGAAGTATGTTCTTGAACTATCTCTATCAAAAGGAAGAAGACATTTTTTTTTCAAACCGATAAGACAAAGCATCGACAAATCAGCAGCAAGTGACGCACGGTTTAGAAGAAGCGGTTAAAGAGTGACTGGTGGCACAGTGTGAAACATTCATTAACTCTCTGGATGGAATGAGTGTTCCAGAGAAACTGGAGAACCTCAAAGTGGGACCTGTCTTCATGAAGGTCGTGGGACAGAAAACAAGAGCCTACAGGCCATTCAGCCTGACAATTATGATTGGAAACATGCATCATTCTGCTCTTCAGGAAGGAATTGCATGTCATTTTAAAAAGCTTCACGCAATCAGACGCAACGCGTTTTTGTGAAATGGGAATTTTAATTTGCACAGAATTATCATGCAAATTCTTGCAACATATTTGGTGAGAACATAACAAGCAGATTTGGTGAAAGGAAAATGGATAGACAGCGAATTGGGTGTTCAGAATCTTTCAATATGGCTCTTAACATAACAAAAGAAAGGTTTGTACATAAGACAGAGGCTCATAATCTGACAGAAAATGTAACGGATGGATTTAGGATTTTTTAACACAGGAAAGATGGAGAGTCGGGATTAATGGGTGTTTATGTGATTGAAAAGATGCTTCTACGAGAGTGCTACAAATATCAGTCGTGTAACAGCAGTTATTTACAATCTGTACTTATGGCTTGAAGGCAGGGGATGAGTGCATTATATCCGAGTTTGTGGATGACTCAAACATATGTGGAAGTCCATATGGCAGTAAGGATGTAAGGAATCTGAAAGGGGAGGTAGATAATATCACTGAGAGGGCAAATAATTTGGAAAGTGGAGGGTATGGTGTTAAAAAATGTATGAGATCCTCCACTTTACCCGTGAGGTCCCAAACAGCAGGCTGTTACCGAATGGAGAATACTCTGAAAACGAAGTGCAGTATAAAGGGATTCGGTTGTTTATGCATATGAAACATAAAGTTAGCATGGAGGTGCAGCAAGTAATTAGGGGGAGTCATTAGGTTTTTTCTTGGTATCAAAGTGCTTTTTTATCAAGAACAAATTACTTGTGGGGCTTCACAAGGTAAGTGTTGAGAATATAGTTCTACTCCTGTGCAGAATCTCAAAGTCGGGGCATAGACAGAGAATCAGCGAACTTAATTTAAAATCGAGATGCAGAGAAATGTCTTTTCTTCAGAAGTTAGTGAATGTCTGGAATTGCATAACCCAAAGAGTTGGGTTATGGAAAGTCTTTACAGGTAGAATGGATGGATTTTTGACATATCGGCTAGTTGAGGGATGCCCGGCGTCGGCAGGAAAGTGGAGTTGAGCCTTGGTGTAGGTCAGCAATATGCTTATTTAATAACAGGGTAGACTTGAGGAACCCAATAGACTACTCCTGTTCCTATTTCATACGTTATCACGCTCAGTTGTTGGAAAGCAACTGGTTACTTTCCTGCAAGTCGCGTTGTGCAACAATGCATTGACGGAGAGCGGAGGATTAGAGTGAGCGAACCTTGTCTGGGATATTGTGGCTGTATTCACAGTAAATCTGGGATTGCAAAATGGCTCACATCTGGAGCAGAGAGAAGAAGCCTGGAAAGAGGGATTGTGGTGTTGGGGATGGCACGATCTTTCTTAACCAGCAGAGATTTCTAACTGCATTTTCCCACCCTGCACCTAAGATTAGGAGTGGCCTCGGTCTGGTCCAGTGTGGCAGGGCAGAAGGGTAGAATGGAAAATCAGAACATAGGGCTAAGGGCCCAAGTGAGCCATTCGACCTATTGATACTGCTGAACGAGTAAATAACTTCATGGCTAATCCCATTATGCTCTCAGCTGCACTTTTCTGTAAAGCCCCCATCATCCCTTATTGACTTGTCTACCAAATATCGAACTAAGTTAGCCTTGATATAATATAAAGATTGAGCCATCACAAACATTTGGGAAAGAGAATTACCACTTGAATGAATTCCCAACTTGTGAATTTCTCCTCATTCCGTTTTCCCGTCCCATTTATCCTCTGGTCACAATAGATTTTAACTGTAACCGGATTGGTGATATGGTCAATGATAAATTTTCAGACTGGCTCAGATTCAGTGATAGGAACAAGTCAGGCAGATTTCTTTAGTCAACAACAAATAGCAGGCTAATTCCTGAAGTGAGCTGCCGCTACAAATGTACAAAGACTAATGACAACAAATTTGGATGATAAAAACACCCAACGAGTCTCCAACTGATCCACTCTCCTCAAATTCCTGTATGACATCATAAGATCACCTGTCATTTCAAGGGTTAAACCCCCATAATATAAGCCTTTCAACGGATGGTTTTAGGATTTTTTAGGAAAGATGGAGAGTCGGGATTAATGGGTGTTTATGTGATTGAAAAGATGCTTCTACCAGAGTGCTACAAATATCAGTCGTGTAACAGCAGTTATTTACAATCTGTACTTATGGCTTGAAGGCAGGGGATGAGTGCATTATATCCGAGTTTGTGGATGACACAAACATATGTGGAAGTCCATATGGCAGTAAGGATGTAAGGAATCTGAAAGGGGAGGTAGAGGAGGGTTGTAAATGAAGTGATACATCTCTGAACAGTTTCTAAAGTAACTATATCCTTTCTCAGTTCAGAACACCAAACACACTTCACACACAGTTCTCTGGATGTGTTCTCAGTCAGACTGGTGCAGCTGGAGAAACGCGCCCTTCCCACAGGGTTGTTTATAAATACACCCAGCAGGCGCATTTTACATTTTTTTTTCCTTTTATATATTATCTTCAACTTATTACAGTGACGAGAACATTTCTCTTCTTTTCTCAGAATGCTGTGAGACTTTGTTGGAAATTCTCTTCTCACACAGCATTGGAAGCAGAGATAGGGAACATTTCTGAGACACAGAGAGAACGTCTCTTGGATACAACGGAGTCAAGGATTATGAGGGAGTGGGCAGGAATGTGCATAGAGGGTGACAAATGCAGATAATGCTACTAAGTGAAACTGCTTTTTACGAGAGCAGCCAGAAATATAATGCAAGATGAAATGATCATTTTAAAATGCTGGAAGTGATGGAATTATGTTGCTCTCGTCCCAGAGAACCGTCGGGCAGACCAATTATGATGGTTGAACCTGATGGTCACCACTCCTCCAGTAATAGAGGTGAGGTTGAGAAACCCGGCCCTTCATCGTAACCTCTGTCAGTGTGGGAAATTGAACCTGCGCTATTGACCTTCCTCTGCATTAGAAATCAATCATCCAGCCAATAGAGTGGGAGACTATGCAACTGCTATGGGCAGAAATAGTCAAAGACAAATGGCAATATAAACTTGGAAACGAAGGAAGAAGCTACGAGTCAGACAATATTCATGATAAAGGCTCACTGAGATATTACAATACTTTCAATATTGTATTGCTGGAGACAATACATATTCGGTACACTGATGAGTGCTGTGATTCTAAGACATCGCATTGTTGTCCAAACGACGCAGGTTATGCACTGCTGCCTGTCCAAAAAGCAGTGATCATACACCTTAGATATTATGTAACCATATGCAGAACTGATGAGTTTCTAAATGTCCTGCAGGGAAGGAAACCAGCTGCATGGGATAACAAACTCACTGCCATGTGCTTGTCTTTTTAAGATCCCACCGAATGACCTGCGGTTCGTGGGCGGCACGGTGGCACAGTGGTTAGCACTGCTTTCTCACAGCGCCAGAGACCCGCGTTCAATTCCCGCCTTAGGCGATTGACTGTGTGGAGTTTGCACATTTCTCCCCGTGTCTGTGCGGGTTTCCTCCGTGTGCTTCTGGTTTCCTCCCACAGTCCAAAAATATGCAGGTCAGGCCAATTGGCCATGCTAAATTGCCCGTAGTGTTGGGTAAATGTAGGGGACTGGGTGGGTTTCACTTCGGCGGGTCAATATGGACGTTTTAGGCTGAATGGCCTGTTTCCACACTGTAAGTAAGTAATCTAATACTAGACATGTACCAAAAGTTTTGATCAGCCACATCGACTGGATGAACAAGAAGAGCATTCACGTTACACTTTGAGCTGATCAGTTCTGGAACAATATGAGGATACCCGCCTACTCGCCCTCCTTATTTGATTATAATTAGCTGAGTAACTGCAGAGAATTCCCACTGATTTTCACCAGGTTGATCATGATTCATTTCTGTCCCTCCACTAACAAATCTCCTGAATCTGAGTAGATGATTCAATGATGAGCAAAATGGTCCTTTTTCATATGCATCATGGAATCGTTCCTTATTTTTACAATTATTAACAGTAATGTAGTTTGTGTTATCCTATAAGGAGTTCCAATTCTCCAGGTAGTTCATAGTGCCGAAAGAAGAAATCAGTGACCATGAGAACTGCCCTGTTCTTAGTTCTTGGATTCTTGGTGACAGTGCAGCTGGGCACTGCTGATGAAGGAGTGCATCCACGTCCTTCCTTTAACAGCGAGTCCATGTCTCTTCAAACATCCTTTAGAAGCATTCAGAAGGTCAGTTGAATCTGATTAGTCCCCTGAAAACTACATTCTCATCTGTCGTGTTTAGATTTACAAATGTCTAAAAATAATCAATTGATGTGTACAAAAACCGGCCATGGAATGAAAGCATCTCTGGCATAGCTAACATTTATTGCACCTTCCTAATGGCCCCAGAGGACATTCAGAAGTGAATCACATTTCTGTGACTCTGCAGTCACATATAAAGAAGAAACGATAAGGATATCAGTTTACTTTCCCTGAAGGATATGAGTTGAGTAGGTATTTCCTACTTTTATTTTAGCATTTGAACGCCATTCAAAATTCATTACCTTCCATTGAGAGATTCGAAGACAGGTCCTCAGAACATGAGCTTGTTAGTTCTGGATTCAATTCTGGTGACAGTCCTGCAAGTCCACCCGCCAGTCGCACGGCATTTGGTGAAGCAGTGCAGTTATTTCCCATGAGTGCGGAATTCATTTTGGTTCAGAAGCATTTGCAGTGTTGCCTTTTAGATTAGAATTATTTCACCATTTCATGAATTTTCTCCTCATCTTTGCTTTCCAGTTTGGCGCAACCACTGCGAACAGTCTGGAGGGGTGTGCAGGGTTGGAGAATGCCCAGTGGGTCAAGTCGAGCTGGAAGAGAACTGCTTATTGCTTCTCAAGTGCTGCAAATACTTCTTAAATTGAATCGTGAAAGGGTAAATGTGCGGGCTACCAAGATCCATCTGAGGCCGTGGCTGAAGCTAGCTGCTGTCTCTGTAATTTATTGTCTCTTGGCTGTGTACGTCCCCATAAAACCTTCTCCATTTCTACTGAATCGTAAATAAAGCCCTCACTGTATTGCTCACATGTCATGCCACGTGTCTTCTTACAGATTGTGCGCAGTATGAATGACATTGTCGCTACTTTGGGGAGTGGAGGTGGAAGAAAGTCCAACAAATAGCAGAAACGCAGTCGCCTCTGTCGGGTGCAAACTAGCCTCCTTCAGAATCTTACATTTTGAGTCCATAGCGAATGACAAACTAATATTGTCTCAAGTATGAGCAGGTGTATAATAAGCAGCTCCTTCCATTTCCATGGTCACCTTCATCCAGAAGGTGAACAGCGGCAGATACACAGGAATTCCACCACCCTGCTAGTTTCTCTCTGATGCACTCACCGTCCTGATTTCGAAATGTGTAAGCGGTTACTTATGTTTCATCAAAATCCGAGAATTTCCTCCCAATCGTTTCGTTGTGGGCGCTTTCACAGCACCCGGCCAGCAAATGGTTCAAGTAGAAGTTCACTCGCATCCCCAACCATTCTTAAATGGGCAACTGTGACGAGCGACAAATAATCGAACGGCCAGCGTCACTCATGACGCATCAGTGAAAAGAAATCATGGTTCAGTGAATTCAGTGAAGCTGTGCTTTTCGGGGAATTAGTCTCTGGGATGTCCTTCCCTCCCACACCCCGCTTTCACCTGACTGCAACTCTGTCTTGTTGCCTATTACTGAGTTGTTTTCCATCCTCCTGTTCTCTTTGACTCTCAGGACTCGACTGTGAAACTGTTCAATTGTTACAAATGTTCATAAATGAATGCAAAAACTAGAATGTCGAGCACTGTAAATCCTCGAGCTGACGTTTACTGAAAGAAAGCAATAAGGAGTGAAAGGAAGAGAGAAGGAGAGAAATAAATCAGGAAACAAACAAAACAAGCGAGAAAGAAAGGAAGATAGAAAGAAAGAGAGAAAGAGAGAAATAAGTAAAGGAAAAACGAAAGAAAGAAGCAAACAAGTGAATCCTTAGAAGAGTACCAAGGAAGTAGGAGTATACTTCAGAGAGAAATCAGGAAGGCAAAAAGGGGACATGAGATAGCTTTGGCAAATAGAATTAAGGAGAATCCAAAGTGTTTTTACAAATATATTAAGGACAAAAGGGTAACGAGGGAGAGAATAGGGCCCCTCAAAGATCAGCAAGGCGGCCTTTGTTTGGAGCCACAGAAAATGGGAGGCTTACTAAATAAATATTTTGCATCAGTATTTACCGTGGGAAAGGATATGGAACATATAGACTGAAGGGAAATAGATGGTGACATCTTGCAAATTGTATAGATTATTGAGGAGAAAGTTTCGTGAAACAGGGAAAGGTGGATTAATCCCCAGGACGTGATCAGGTGTACCCGAAGACTCTGTGGGAAGCCAGAGAACTGATTGCTGGGCCTCCTGATGAGATATTTGTATCATCTATAGTCACAGGTAAGGTGCTGGAAGCCTGGAGGTTGGCAAACGTGGTGCCATTGTTTAAGAAGGGCGGTGAGGACAAACCAGGGAAGCATAGACCGGTGACCCTGACCTCGGTGGTGGGCAATTTAGAACATAGAACATAGAACATAGAACATAGAAGAATACAGCGCAGTACAGGCCCTTCAGCCCTCGATGTTGCGCCGATCAAAGCCCACCTAACCTACACTAACCCACTATCCTCCATATACCTATCCAATGCCCGCTTAAATACCCATAAAGAGGGAGAGTCCACTACTGCTACTGGCAGGGCATTCCATGAACTTACAACTCGCTGAGTGAAGAACCTACCCCTAACATCAGTCCTATATCTACCCCCCCCTTAATTTAAAGCTATGCCCCCTTGTTAGAAGGAATCCTGAGGGAGAGGATGTACATGTATTTGGAAAGGCAATGACTGATTAGTGGTCGTCAACATGTCTTTGTGCGTGGAAATCATGTCTCACAAACTTTACTGAGTTTCTTAAAGAAATAACAACGAGGATTGATTTGGGCAGAGCAGTAGATGTGATCTATACGGACTTCAGTAAGGCGTTTGACAAGGTTCCCCATGGGAGACTGGTTAGAAAGATTAGATCTCATGAAATACAGGGAGAACTTGCCATTTTGATATAGATCTGGCTCAAAGGTAGAAGACAGGGGGTGGTGGTGGAGGGTAATTTTTCAGACTGGAGGCCTGTGACCAGTAGAGCGCCACAAGGATCGTTGCTGGGTCCTCTACGTTTTGTCATTTACAAAAATAATTTGGGTGCGAGCATAAGAGGTACAGTTTGCAGATGACACCAGAATTGGAGGTGGAATGTACAGCGAAGAGGGTTACCTCAGATGACAACAGGATCTGGAACAGATTGGCCAATGGGCTGAGAAGTGGCAGATGGAGTTTAATTCAGATAAATGCGAGGTGCTGCATTTTGGGGAAGCAATTCTTCGCAGGACTTATACGCTTAATGGTAAGGTCCTAGGAAGCGTTGCTGAACAAAGTCACCTTGGAGTGCAGGGTCATAGCTTCTTGAAAGTGGAGTCGCAGGTAGATAGGATAGTGAAGAAGGTGTTTGGTATGCTTTCCTTCATTGGTCATAGTATTGAGTACAGGAGTTGGGAGGTCATGTTGTGGCTGTACAGGACATTGGTTAGGCCACTGTTGGAAAGTTGCATGCAGTTCTGGTCTCCTTCCTATCGGAAAGATGTTATGAAACGTGAAAGGGTTCAGAAAAGATTTAACAGGATGTTGCCAGCGTTGGAGAATTTGTGCTATAGGGAGAGGCTGAACAGGCTGGGGCTGTTTTCCCAGGAGCGTCGGAGGCTGAGGGGTGACCTTATTAAGGATTACAAAATTATGAGGGGCATGGATAGGATAAATAGGCAAAGTTATTTTCCTGGGATCGGGGAGTCCAGAACGAGATAACATAGGTTGAGGGTGGGAAGGGAAAGATATAAACGAGACCTAATAGGCAACCTTTCCACAGAGAGGGTGATGCGTATTTGGAATAAACTGCCAGAGGAAGTGATGTAGGCTGGTGCAATTGCAACGTTTAAAAGGCATTTGATTGGGAATATGAATCGGAAGCGTTTGTAGGGATATGGGCCAGGTGCTGGCAGGTGGGATTAGGTTGGGTTGGGATATCTGGTCAGCATAGACGGGTTTAACCGAAGGGTCTGTTTCCATGCTGTACATCTCAATGACTCCATGATTCTTCTTAACCTTGTTTTCACTTTCATTCTCTTCCTGTCCCTTTCTCTTAAATATTCTCTCCCCCATCTTTATGTCTTTCTATTTCATCAGCTTTCTTTGCATATTTCTCTCCTTCATTGTCTCCCAGTCTCGAACTATTTCATTGTATTCTCTGTCGATATCACTTACATCTCTTTATCTCTCTGTCACACTTCTACATTTGTCTCCAGTTTAATGTATCTCATTTTGTTCTTTGCATTGTTATCTCTGTCTGACACTTTTTCTCCAGGTGTCTCATTTTTCACTCTGTTTTGCTTTTCCCCTGCCCCTTGCTTTATTTTCTCTTTCTGTCTTTTGTCTGTCGTTCCAGGAAATGGAAAAACAGAAATGACAGAGCAAGAGAAACTGGGAGAATGGAGTTTATCTCTGAACGATTAGAACGAAACAGGCCTTTCAATTGCAGAATTCTGTCGATTCTCTGGTCTAAAATAGTGCGTGAAAATAGACAGAGGTGAATGTCAGTGGGTGTGTGGGGGGTACTTTTAAGCAGCTATTGCATAACACGCAGCAATGCTTTACTATGGCAAAAAGAAAGATTCGGGAAATAGATGAACTACCCATGGTGTCCAAAAGCTGTCAAGGATACAAACCAATCACAAACTAAAGAATTCAGATTGGCAAGCAATAGTGTCGGCCGAATTTGGTATGTTTATTTTCGGGACCAGAAACAGGTAACACAAAGCAAAATGAAAAGGAAAAGCATAAAATTGACAAGAAATATATAAACCAGCTGCAAGAGCGTTTCCATAAAGAATTAAACAAAATACAATATGTGTGTGACCCTTGGAAAAAAAGTCAGGAAATCATAAGAGGGACAGCTGGAGGATGGAAATGGGGAGTTGATTTCAGAGAATTGACTCTAATATTTTACATTGTTCTTCACAGGGGAAGTCACGGAGTATATCATAGAACATAGAATAGAGAATAGAGAACGTTACAGAACGCTACAGGTTCTTCTGCCCTCGATAACGTGCTGACCTGTCAATTTAATCTGACACCCATCGAACCTACACCATTCAACTGCTGTCCATATATATGTCCAATGCCCATTTAGATGCGCTTAACGTTAGGGAGTCTACTACCTTTGCAGGCAGGCCGTTCCACACCACTACTACTCTCTGAGTAAAGAAACTGCCCATTGTATCAGACCTAAATCTATCACCTCTCAATTTTAAGCTTCGTTCCCTCTGGGTGGCCGTCACCATCCGAGGAAAAAAAGGATCTCACTGTCCACCCAAATTAACCCTTGGATTATGTTATACAACTCGATGAAATCACTTCTCAACCTTCTTCTCTCCAACGAAAACAGTTTCAGTTCGCTCAGCCTTTCCTCGTAAAACATTCCTTCCATTCAAGGCAACACCCGAGGAAATCTCTGAACCCTTCCCAAAGCTTCCACATCATTCCTATAGTGTCGTGGCCAGAAATGTACAAATACTCCATGTTCGGCCTTGTATACCTGAAACATGACCTGCTGGTTCCGAAACTACTCACCCTACCAATGAAAGCCAACACACTGTATGCCTTTTTGACAACCCTATCAGCCTGGGTGGAAAATTTCAAGGATTTATGCACTTGGACAAAGTTATCTCTCTGTTCATATGGACTGCCAAGAATTTTACCATTACCCCAGTACTCTGCATCCTGTTACTTCTTCAGAAGTGAACTCGCTCACACTTTTCTGTATTAAACTTTATTTGCCACCTCTCAGCCCAGCTCTGCATCTTATCTATGTCGTTCCGTTACCCATAACATCCGTCGGCACTATCCACAACTCTGCCTACCTGAGTGTCATCAGCAAATTTACCACCCCATCCTCTATGTTCACATCCATATCATTTTTTAAAAAAATGACAAACAGAAGAGAGCCAAAACCAGATCCTTGCAGCACACCACTGTTAACTGACATTCAGGATGAACATTTTCAATCAATTACCTGTGTTCTTCCAGCTAGCTACATTCTGACTCAAACCAATAAATCACCTTCAATCTCGAAACTCTGTATTTTGTGCAATAGCCTACTGTGTGGAAGCGTATCCAATGCCTCACTGAAGTTAGTATGCCCACATCAGCCGCTTTGCCTTCATTCACCTGTTTTGTCACCTTTTTGAAGAACTCAATACGGTTATTGAGGCATGGCCTACCCTTCTCAAAACCGTGTTGATTATCCTTAATCAAATTGCTCCTTTCAAGATGATAAAAAAATTATCTCTCACAATATTTTCCAACAACTTACCCAGAACCGAAGTAAGTCTCACTGACTTTTCATTATCAGATTTACCCGACTCCCCTTCTTAAACACTGTAACAGCATTTGCTGTCCTCCAATCTTCTGACACTGCTCCCGTCGACACTGATGACATAAAGATCAAAGCCAAAGACTCTGCAATCTAACCTCTGCTTTTCAGAGAAACTGAGCATAAATCCCATCCAGCCCAGGGGACTTATCTATTTTCAGATTTTCCAAAATTGCTAAAACCTTCTCTTTGTCATCCACAATCTCATCTAATCCATTATCCTGCATCTTCGTTTTCTCACTAACATTTCCCTTTTCCAAAGTGAACACTGATAAAAAGTCTTCATTCAGCGCTTCCCCATGTCCTCATTTTCCACGCTGACCCTCCCACTACTATCTTGGATTGGCCTAATCTTCCTCCAGTCATTCTTTAATTCCTGATATTCCTATCAATAGCCTTACAGCTTTCCTTGATCTTATCCAGTAGCAATTTCTCATATCCACTCCTGACTCATCTTAGCCCTCTCTGTGGGTCTTTTCTGGCTAACGTATAACTCTCGAGCCCCCAGTGACACTTCTAACCTTGTCCTCACATTAGCCTTCTTCTCTCCCGGGACAAGAGCTTCAACTTCTTTAGTAACCATGGCTGATAGGTGTATACTTATCAAGGACCCGCAGTAACAACTCCTTGAACAAGCTCCACATTTCATGTGTGTCCATCCCCTGCAGTTTCCTTCCCAATCCTATGCATGTTATATCTTTCCAATCGCATCATAATTGCCTTCCCCCAGTTATCCCTCTTGCCCTGCGGTATATACCCATCCCTGCCCATTGCTATTGCAAACAAAACCGAATTGTGATCACGATCGCTAAAGTGCTCACTAGCTCCAAAAGTAACATCTGGCCGCGTTCATTCTCCAGTACCAATTCCAGTATGGCATCGGCCCTTGTTGCCCTGTCTCCATACTGTGCCAGAAAGCCCTCCTCCGCACATTGAACAGAAACTTACCCATCTAAACTGCTTGAACTATATTATTCCCAGTCGATATTTGAGAAGTTAAAGTCCACCATAAAAACTACTCTGTTACTCCCATTCCAATCGCGAATCATCTTTGCTATTCTACATCAGAACAATTCGGAGGCTTGTAGAAAACTTCCAACATGGCGACCTCTCCTTCCCTGTTTCTAACCTTCGCCTAAACTACCTCAGTGAATGAGTCCTCAAACGTTATCTCAGCTGCTGTAATACCACCTTTAATTAACAATTCCAACCCCCCATCTGAGCACACCCCTTTTAGCATCTTCTCTTATCTTACTGAAAAGTCTAAATCCCAGAATCTATAACAGTCATTCTCTCCCTCCTCTCGCTATGTGTCTGAAGTGGCCACAACATCGAAATCCCCGAATTCAATCCCTGCTGCAAGTTCGCCGACCGTATTCTGGATGCTCCTTGCATTTAAGTACACACATTTCATATCAAAATCCTGATTGCCAGTGCAGTCTCGCGACCTTGGTAATCAAATCCCTGTTTTCAATACCCTCAAACCCCTGTTCACTGGAACTACAGTTCAGATAATCATCTCCCTGCTGCATTAGTTTAACCCCTTCCCCCGAATAACATTAGCAACTCAGTCCGCTACCCCCAGAATACTGGTACCCCTCTGGTACATGTGAAGTCCACCTTGTTTGTAGAGGAGCCACTTTTTCCAGACAGAGCTCAAATTATCCAAGAATAAAAAACCCTCAGTTCTGCACCATTCCTGCAGCCACATGTTCAGCTCTGATCTCACCCCGTTCCATACTTCACTAATAGGTGATAAGGGCAACAAACCAGAGATAACATCTCTGTTTGTTCTATCTCTAAGGTTCCACATTAGTTTCCTGAATTTCTGCCTGCGATTCCCACCTTTCTTCTGACCTACACCATTGTTGTAAACATGTATCACGACTTGGGCCTGCTCCCTCTCCTCCGCAAGGATCCCAACAACAGGATCAGACACATCACGAACCCTGGCAGCGGGGAGGCAATACACCAAACACGAGTCTCCATCGTTCCCACAGTCTCCCTAACTATGCAGACCCCAATGACTAAAGCTCTGTCCCTCTTCCCCCTTCCCATCTGAGAAGCAAAGACAGTCTCTGTGGCAGAGGCCTGTGTCCCATTTGCTTACCCCTGGTAAGTCCCTCAAACCCACAGTATCAACACGGTATATTTGTTGTTGGGAACCACCACAAGAGATCTCTGTACTTGCTGCCAATTCCCTTTCCTACTCCTGATCCCTCTACTTTATTCGCTTGGCTGTGGATTAACTATCTCCCTTTAACTCCTCTCAATAATTTCCTCAGCCTCCCGAATGATCCAATCTACATCGAACTCTCGATCCAGCTCCCTGAATGAGCTGGAGTTGGTTGGACTTCTCACAAATGAAGTCAGCAGGAACAATATAGGTGACCACTACATCCCACGTACTGCGAAAGGAATATTCAACTGCCCTAACCTCCAATCCCACTCATCTAAATTCCCAAATAGACCTCTGAACAAAATGAAAAACGAAAGAAAACACATGCCATCTTCCCAACTGACGCACAGAACATTTATTTTGGTTTGAGGTGGAGGAAGGGTGGGTGACACTACCCGAGTAGTGTTTGGGATAAAGCAGCTGCCCAAATCTGTAACCTTGTTCACTATCCGAACAACGCCAGGAAATAACGATCACCGAACCTAAAAGTAAATAATTTGTACAGTATACTCACGTATCCTGAGAGACTCCGCTGCTCCCAGGTGACTTTGTAACATCTCCAACAGACTCCAGGAACTAAAGAACACCAGACCTAAAGTTAGTAATTTATGCAGTATACTCACATATCCTGACTTTATCCGCTGCTCTCTGGTGACCTCGTAATATCTCCAACAGACTCCAGGAACATATATTCAATAAAATAAGCAGGATAGAATATCGGACGAAAGTTCTTGAACTGTCTCGAACAAGAGGAACAAGGTTTCTCTTAAACAGATAAGACCAAGGGTATACATTTCAGCAGCAACTGACGCAAGGTTTTAGAAGAAGTGGTTACAGAGTGACCACATGGCACTAAGGATGTAAGGAATCTGAAAGGGTGTATCTATAATGTCAGTGAGAGGGCGAATAATTGGCCAATAAAGTTTATGGTGAAAAATGTATGAGGTCATGCATGTTAACCCTGAGAGCAAAAAGTGCAGGCTGTTAGTGAATGCAGAAGACCCCAAAAAGAAGTGCAGTACAACGGGATTGAGGTGTCCCTGCATAATAATCATAAAGTTAGCACGCTGGTGCAGCAAGTACCTTGATTGAGTCATTAAGTTTACTCTTGCGATGAAAGTGTTAATTTATCGAGTACTGCATAAATACTGCATTTATACTGCATAAATGTTTCGGCATTTATTCATTGTACTTGAAGTGAATCAGGGGAATAATACTGAAATGTACAAAATACAGAGGGGACTTGCGAAGGTAGGTGTTGAGAATGCAGTTCTACCCCCGAAACAGAGTCTCAAATTCAGGGACATAGATACAGAATAAGCGATGTTGAATTAAAATTGTGATGCAGAGAAACGTTTTCTCTCAGAAGTTCGTGAATGTCTGGAATTCCCTTACACAAAGAATTGTGGCAGTTAGGTCACTGAAAGTCTTTACAGATAGGGTAGATAGGTTTTTGACACATCGGTGAGTTGGGCGATGCCAGGCATTGGCAGGAAAGTGGAGTTGAGCCCTGGAGTAGATTAGCCATATTCTTATTTAATGACAGGGCACGCTTGAGCGACTGAATAGCCTACTGCCGTTCCTATTTCAAACGTTATCCTGTTCTGTTATTGGAAAGTAACTGGTTACTCTCCTTGAAGTCGTCTTGTGCATTGAGGAATTCAGTGAGAGCAGAGGATTAGAGTGAACTAACCCTGGGTGGGGTACGGGAGCTGTACTGACAGTAATCTGGACTGTGCCATGACCCACGTCTGGAGCAGAGGTTACGGAGAGGAGAAGATTTTATCGTGAGCATTGCAAGTAAGGAGGAATTGCACCACGATTTGTCAACAGGAGCGCAGAGATCCAGGTAGATGGGCCATTATGGTGGTGAGCAATTCTCTAGCCCAGGGTTCCTGTACATCTATAAAATGAAGTGAATGTCATTGCTATTTCTGTTATGTATATTTAGCAAAGTCATAAACTGCAATCTTCATTTTCAGTCACAAACTTCACTTCATTTCCATGATGTACGACTCCTCAGTCATAATCATCTAAGAAGGAACAAGATTGTTCAGAACCTTGTGTCTGCCTTTCATGCTGTACTGTTTTATGTCCTCGTATTCTCTCTGACATCAAACCCGCCTACTTCCAGAACTATAATATCACCATTCTCCAGTTCAGACTCAGTGCAACAGCTGAATTAGCCGTCATCTACCCTTTTGTTAACTGCAGACTTTATGGTTCGCGTTCTTGTCCGACCACTTAAATTCGAATGGCAAATATTGGAATGAAACCTAATTTCACTCATGGAAACGATAAAGCATCAGGATTTATTTTATTATTTCACTGATAGCCTTTGGTAAAGAAACTTAACATTAATGCCTGGTCTGGACGAAGTGTGACGTCAGACCCACAACAATATGTTTGGCTCCATATTGTCTTCAAAAATGGCCTCGCAATCATGGGCAATTAATGATGTAGGACAAATGCTGCCCTTGCTAGTGATGACGACAACCCGTGAAACAAAAGTATTAAAGGCGAAATAAACCAAAAAGCTGTGAATGCTGGATCTCTGAAATAAAATTCCCCAGTAACTGAAAGTGTTGGGGAATCTCAGCAGGCATAGTCTGTCGGGAGAGAAAAAAAGATAAATTTCGAGTTCAGAAAATGTACCTTACATCAGAACAGGAAGCAACTGGGAAATAATATTATATGTTTTGGTATCAGGGATGGTTGGGCTTGAGGTGGGGGGAAGGGGTAGTGGGGTGTATGGTTTGAATTGAATGGATGGAGAACTGCCCAGAAAGAGAAGGGGGAGAAAGAAATGAAAAGGAGTAAAGGGATTCCTAATAATGAAATCGGAGTAAAATCAAACTGGAGTTTATTCTAACTTTTCTGATTTTTCTCGTGTTCACGTCCATTTAGGTATGTCCTGCTTAAAGTGAGTTTTGTTCCCTCTGTCTCTCTGAGCATTTAGATCAAATCATTGGCAAAAATGGTGCTGCCATTATACTTGCTGAGATACAGAGAAAGGTAAGGTGAACTGTCAACTACTTCTTTGGTAAGTGGAACTGTTACTATGGGACTGTGCAGAAATGTAACGACTTTCTCAGCCAGCAAGTGAAACAGAGGTGAGGGATGCATTTTCAACATTGTATGGGTGCACCATGTGTGTGGGGAATCGACGTGCTCCTGTCATTGGAAAGTCAGTGGAGGTGCTCTGTGGATGCTTTCCTCGGGTTTGTGTTGTCAGCTGCTGCGTTCACTCAAGGTTATCCGAAAGTCTGGTGACCCCTCTCTTGACGAGATATGCGAACTGCATTGACAGTGTGTCTGGGTCCATGGTAAACACTTGAGCAGAGACTGCACAGAAGGGAAGCTCTGGAGACAAGGAGGAGAATGTCATTGCAATATCCTCCCTGAGATTTCGAGTGACATTTTTCAAAGCTGGATGCATTTAAGTGTGAAGACAGCTTGTTCCAAAAATGAGGTGGGCACTGAGCTGTGTCTCCTCATTCAGTACAACCTCTAGCCTTACACCAGGGACAGGACTGTGCTAACACTCAGCATTAAGTGAACTGGATTGATTCCGGAACTTTCCAGGCAGGACTGGTTGACATATACATTATCTCCAGAGTGCGGTTCACTGATGCATCAGGAGTTGACAGAAGCCATCCGCCAACTTACAGGAATGATCTCCCCCACAAAATGTACAGAAATTAACTTCCAGGAATACTAGGGAACAGGTAGACTGGTGAAAATGAGGAACTGCTGGATATTAGAATTAATGAAGCATAAGTTTTTGAAAAGTTAATTGAATTGAAGCTTGATGATTTGCTGCATCTGATGAGCTTTCTCCTCGAGTATTGAGGAGGTAGCAATAGAGATAGTAAAGGAATTACTGATTATTCTTCAAAGCTGGTTAGATTCTGGAAAGGAACCTGCAGGCTGGAAAGCAGGTCATGTGAAACTAAGTATCTTAAACAGGACAAAAGGGGAAAGCAGAAAACTAAATAGTTTGATGTCAACCGTGAGAAAAATATTGCAACTTTCCATAAGGAATGTGATAACTAGACACTTTGAGAGCAATGATATGATTTGGTAGAGTCGGCCGAAATTCAGGAAAGGGAAACGATCTTTAATAAACCTCCTGCAGTTTGGAGAGAATGTCCGTTGTGACATAGATAATTGAGACCAAGTGGGAGAGAAGTATTTGAATTTTCAGAAGAAATTTGACATGGTTGAATACGGGTGAGTTGAGAACGTTAGATTCCATGGGTAGGTAGGAATGGAATACATGCCATACGGATAAAAATTGGGTAATGGAAAAAATGAAGACAGCATTTTTTTTCCTCTGGATGGAAGGGTTATGGGGTATCAGAATGACCAATGCTTGAATAATTGCTTTCAAGGTATTTAAAAAAGTCAGATTTAAACAACATACACAATGATTCAAATTTATGTTTATCCAACAGGGAGAGCTTGCGAAGTGCTGTTGTTAAAAAGGACCTTGGTTATAATTCAGTAGCATAATTCATGCAGGGCCTTAAGTAATTATAACTGCAAATGAAATGTGGTCCTTCATGCAAAATGATTAAGGTATCTAAGTAAATATGTTTTACTCAGTAGTAGTGTTTCGTTGAGAGAGTATTTGGGATATTGTGTACAGATTTGGTCTGCTTTGTAAATAATGATCTCCATGGCAACGAGACACTGCAAAGGAGTTTCACCAGACTAGATCCTGGTGTGATGTTAGCGTGAGAAGAGAGTGCAGTACCTCTGTGTTTAATCTTCAGCGCTGTGAGAGAATAAGAAGTTGAAACTTGATGTTTATGAACACAACTCAGTATGTCCCAAACTGCCATAGAAGGTGAGAAATTCCATCCTGTCCGTCGTATGTTTGATTCCCATTAGTTTACATGCCTGCACAGAGATATCATATCGATTGACAGAGAGAAACAGGCTCTGAATTAACTCTGGACATTTTATTGCACAGTAAATATGCGACACTGCACTCAACATTGCATTGTTTGCAACCCTGTCAGCAAACACATTGCTTTAATTCTGAAACAGTTAGCCGCTCCGCACCAGCTTGTGACCTCCAGAGAGAACATGGTTCTGCTCTCTCAGCGATGGAAGGTGCTTCTGAGACTGGTTAAAAAACAACTTCATTCCCACTGCCAGAAAACCATGTTGAAGTAACGTGTATGTGCTATGAGTAACGGAGCCACGAGGAACAACAGGAAACAGTCCATCTGCGCAGTTCCTGCTTCATTTGGTTCTGAAGTTGGAACATCTCTGACATCTTCTTGTTCCTGTGTTAGTATATTGAGGAGCTAAGTGACCTCTTCTTGTTCCTTTGTAAATGTTTCCAGTTTGAAACACCCTCTTTATGATCCTGTGTACGTGACTCGTGAAAGTGAGCAGACTTCCTGTCATCCTGTGTAACAGGCGGGAGGGACTGAATTGGCTATCCCTCTTCTTTCCCAATAGTTTTGATGAGCTAATTTGGTTTCTACACACCCTTGTGAAGCCAAATTGAGGGACTGAATGAACTCCTTCGGTTTCTGTTGAAATATGCAGCGTCTGGCAATGCTTTCACATGAATGTTAGCGACACCTTAACAGCACAGGATTGAATGCTCTCCAGGCCTTGTTGCACATGTATACAGACTTCATCAGGAGATGTGGGGGGACTAATTGTTCTGAACATTCTGCAACCTACAATGAATATCCCCATTTCTGATCGGTGCGGACTCAATGGGCAGAATACTTGCTTCCACACTGCAGGCATTCCCCGATAATAAACTGGAGATACCTGGGGTGAGGAAGCAACCCTGAGGATTTCCAGCAGAGATGTCCCACGGTTGAGATGATTGTACCCTCAATGACTCCAAACAATGAAGAGTTTGCAATGGATTTTCATCCAGTGCAATTTTGGTCCGATTCCTTGATGTCATCCTCAGTTAAATAATGCCTTGATATCGGGGCCAGTTGTTCTTACGAAAGCCCTTGTATTCACCTCTCTTGGTCATATCAATAGATCATGGTATAGATTAATTACAGTAAGGAAACAGGACCTTCAGCCCAACAGGTCCACACTGACCCTCCGAAGAGCAACCCACCAAGACACATTGCCCTACATTTACCCCTTCACCTAACACTACGGGCAATTTAGCAATTCACCTAACCTGCACATTTTTGGAATTTGGGAAGAATCCGGAGCACCCAGAGGAGACACGTTGAGAATATGCAAACTCTACACAAACAGTTGCCTGAGGCGGGAATTGAACCGCCTCAGGGAATCTGGCGCTGTGAGGCAGTAGTGCTAGCCACTGTGCCACTGTGCCACCCTAAAGGTGTAGGATTTCTTCAAAAAGAGGGCAACGAATGACAGGAATTCTCTATTCTAGAGAGTCAGGAGAGATAAATCACAGAAAGAGCTTCCTTATTTCTGTGCGTTATGTTATGATTAGATTAGACTAGATTACTTACACTGTGGAAACAGGCCCTTCGGCCCAACATGTCCACACCGCCCCATACCCCTACATCTACCCCTTACCTAACACTATGGGCAATTTAATATGGCCAATTCACCTGACCTGCATATCTTTGAAGTGTGGGAGGAAACCCACGCAGACATGGGGAGAATGTGCAAACTCCACACAGAGAGTCGCCTGAGGCGGGAATTGAACCCGGGTCTCTGGCGCTGTGAGGCAGCAGTGCTAACCACTGTGCCGCCGTGCCACCCATAAAGTTACCTCCAACTGCTCCTGTCTAGCAGGTTTGAGGGGCTGAATGGATCATAGTTACATGGGACTGAGGAGCAGGAGTGTGTCACTGGACACTTCGAGCCATGTCCACTAGTCAGTTAGTTTATGGGTGATCAAGTTGTGATCTCGGCCTCACTTTCCTGCCTGTGTCTCATTATCCCTGACTCACTTCTCTGTCAATTAATTAAAGAGCGCAGTTTGAAGAAATGTAAACAGAGAGGCACCACAAACATCTATGGAAGATAATTCCCACTCGAAATGTCCTTATAGTTTTTCTCCTCAACTGTCTTACAGAGTCATACAGCACTGAACCTTGTCCACATTGACCAGTCAACCCAATCAGATCACGTCCCATTGGACAGCATTGGACACATATTCTTCCAACTCCTTCCTATTAATATGAACATCCTGTTGCCTTTTTAATTTGTAACATTATCATCCTCCATCACTTTCTCTGACAGCGTTCTATACACACACACCACACTCTGCATGAAAATTCTGTCCCTTTTATATCTTTGTCATCTCACCTTAAATATTTTTTCCTTTAGTTTTGTGCTCCACTATCCTGTGAAAAATACCTTGGCTATTCAGGCTATCCAGCTCCCGCATGATTTTATAAGCCACCATAATGTTGCTGGTGGGTCAAAGCATAATGTCACGCCCAGGCCTCTGATGCTCCAATGTGAAACAAAAAGCCCCAGTCTGTGCAGCGTCTTCCTGTAGGTCAATCACTCCTGTTCCAGCAATTTGCTTGTAAATCTTTTCCGCACCTTGTCAAGTTTAACAACATCTTTCCTGTAGCAGTGAGAACCAAATTAAACACATTATTCTAAATGTGGTCAAACCAACATTCTGCCCAGTCGCAACATCATCTCCCAAGTCGCATACGCAATGCGCTGACCAATGAAGTCAAACATAACAAGTGTCTTCTTCACTACCCTGTCTACTGTGACTCCAGTACTGAGCCTGCACCCTTTTGTTCAACAACACTCCCCACGTCCCAACCATAAATTGTGCAAGTCCTGCCCTGTTTTAACTTACCAAAATGCAACAATTCACATTCGTCTAAATTAAACACAATTTGTCACTCCTTAGCCTATTGACCCGTCTGATCAAAGTCCCATTCTACTCTGAGGTAAACATTACTGACCACTGTTCCTCGAATTTTGTTGTCACCTGCAAACACACGAAGCAGGCAAATGTTCACATTCAAATCATTTGTATAAATGACAAAAAGTAGTGAACTCAGCTCCTGTGGTACACCACTGGTCACAGGGTTCCAGTCTGGAAAGCAATCCTGTGCGAACCTCTATCTCCTATCTTCAATCTAATTTTTTAGTCAATTGGCCAGCTCAGCATGGATCCATTTTAAATCTAGCATTACTGAGTTGTCTGCCATATGGGATCCTGTCGAACGCCGAGCTGAAGTCTATATAAATAACGTCTCCCACACTGCCTTCATCAATCTTCTTTTTCACCTCTTAAAAAGGCAATCGATTTTGTTAGGCATTATTTGGTATGGGCGGCACGGTGGCACAGTGGTTAGCACTGCTGCCTCACAACGCCAGAGACGCAGGTTCAATTCCCGCCTCAGGTGTGGAGTTTGCACATTCTCCCCGTTTCCTCCGGGCGCTCCTGTTTCCTCCCACAGTCCAAACTGTGCAGGTTAGGTGAATTGGCTATGCTAAATTGCACATAGTGTTAGGTGCAGGGTAAATGTAGGGGAATGGGTGTGGGTGGGTGCGCTTCGGCGGGTCGGTGTGGACTTGTTGGGCCGAAAGGCCTGTTTCCACGCTGTAAGTAATCTAATCAAATTTTTCATGCACAAAGCCATGATGAGTATTCCTAATCTGTCGTTGCATTTAAAAATGCGTGTAAATCCCATCACTGTCAATTCTGTCCAACAACTTACGCACCCATGTTATCAGGCTCACTGATCTATTATTCGGAACATCATTCAACATATGAAGTTATTCTGCTCTTACAAGCTGCTGTCTATGGGATTACTTCCTGGAACAGTTGGATTGGGCTGAATTCCCTTTGCTTGAGGCAGTGGGGAGATTCCAATGAATCTTTGTCAGGAGGTCTGCATGAGTGGTCAAGATGACTGAGGAGTTTTCAGCTCACAGATATTACTGGCAGGAAGAATACGGCGAGAGGGAGGGAGTAATAGGCCATTCCTGCTCAGGAAGATTGCACCTTCTGCTCTCTGAGTTGAATCTCATAATAACATTATCCAGCCCCAAAGTGGACTGAATGAGGTCTCTTTGAACAATGATAGATCTGTATGAATTCATTACATTCCATGTTCCACGTAGAGACATCATTGTTGCTGTTGTACACAATGCCATTTCTTTCGGAGCAAATAGTCCCATTGGATTGAATAGGTGTTCAAATGTGCCAGTATAATTTTAAAATACAACGTTTAAAATATTTACAATGTTTATATATAAATGAATGCATCTTATTCATAAATGACCTCCCCAGTTTTATTCTCCCATACAAGATAAAATATTCCACCGGTATTCACTAGCTCAAAACTTTATATCAACATTAAGAATAGCTCTCATTCTAAGACCTAAACGACTAATTGAGCATATCATAATACCTTCGTCCTAAGATTGAGTAAAGAGCAACATCTTTGAAAACTTTCCAAAGTCATTGGTTTTTCACTTCAGGGAATTACAACCACACATTGGATATGGTCACAGTAATGGCCTGACAGATGCAGTAAAAAAATCATTAAAATCATACCCTATACCATTTGCAAGAAACAGTATCATTCCATTTGTTTTCCAAATCATTTGCTATATCTACAGACTATCTTGAGGTGATTTGTGTGCCAGGGCACAGAAATCTGCATTCTAATTCCAATTATATAATTGAAAGTTGTTTTATGCTTCCTCCAAAGCACAAACTTGGCATCACTCACATTTTGCCAATGATTTGCTCACTTCCCTTCCCTGTCTGTATACCATTGCAGAAACTCTGTCTCCAATTGACATCTTATTGAATGACTACCATGGTGTATGAGCAAACTAAGCTCCAATCCATTCAGCCCTTTCATTCAAATCATTAAACTAGTTTGTAATTTGTTGATACCTCAAATTGACCCCAAATGAATCCCATTGGTATTACCTATCCAAACTGAGAATCCATAATTACTCCTTCTCTGTATTTTCTGGCAGCTAACCAGAGCTCCCCTGTTCCTGCGTAGCATCTTAGAAAGGCTGTATTGCCTCCTGCTGTGTCGTGTCGATGGTTGTCGAGGTTTTTTCTGAGTTCAGAAATACTCCATTAGGATCATTTGTTCTCAAAGGTGGAGGTCGCACTGTCAATGATCCTGATCTCTAAGACGGTAAAAGACGAGCACAGAACGTAGACTAATTTTTGAGTAGAACGCTACATGGTCAAAAATGCGGTCTTACAGATTCAGCAAGAGATCCATTTTGCAGTCTCAGTCATGTGCTCAATTTTCAGCAGACACATATTGAGGAGGAGAGCAGATTTCCTCTTTTCCTAATTAACATGTGCCCCTTTAACAACACAACCAATACAGATAATCTGAATCATTAATTTAATTTTTGGGTCCTGATGCTGTCTTGAAAAATTTCCACAGTCGCAACACATTAAAATAAACTATTGTCTTTGAGGGGTGATCATATCGAGGTTCATAAAATCATGCTGCACATGGATAGGGTAAATAGACAAGGTCTTTTCCCTGAGGGTGGGGAGTCCACAACTAGTGGGCATAGGTTTTAGGGAGAGAGGGGAAAATTTAAATGGGATCCAAGGGGCAACGTTTTCACATAGAGGATGATGCGAGTATAGAATCAGTCACCTGAGATAGTGGTGAAGGCTTCTACAATTAGACGTTTGAAAGACATCTAAATCGGTATATAGAAAGAAATGGTTTCGAGGGAAATGGCTATTTATGATAAAGATATCTCGGCAAGGTGCCAGCAATCAGTTCCCGAGCTTCCCACAGAGTTGTCAGGTAAACTGATCAGGACCCATGAGGTGCATTTTGTTAAACAGCATGTGGCTCGTGGATGGAATGAACATCCGGAGGAAGTGATGAATGTGGGTGAAGTTACAACGTTCAATAGACATTTGATTACGTACAAGAATTAAGATGAAGTTTGGAAATATATGGGCCACGTTCCGGCCAGGTGGGAATGGTTTAGTTTGGGATCATTGTGAGAATGGACTGTATGGGCCGATAGATCTGTTTTCAAAGATTCTGTATAACTCGATAACACCATATGTGTTTCTATGCCCAAGTATGTGTCTACCTATTTGCGCCCGTCTTTATCTGCTTCTGTGTCTATATGAGCCTCTCAGTATTCCTCTGTGCATATCTTTATTTCATTGCATGTTATGTATGCTCCCGTGTTAGTGTGTATATGTATAATTGTATCTCTGCCTCTGCATCTGTGTACAACAGGAACTCTTTTGTGTTGGGGGTGAATCATTGAAATGGGGTCAAAACCTCCATCCAACCCTCTTCCTCTGTCTGCTCCTCTTTTGTTTAAAGTGATACAATGCCACGCTCTTCTGATCTGATTTAGGACTTTTCAGTCCTTTCTAAAATGTAAGATTATGTGAAAGTTTCAGAATGTGCATTAAAATTCGTCTCATCTCCTTATAATATAGTTTACTTAGAGTTGCTGGGATGTAATTGCAGTGGAAACGTGTACACTGTGTGCCAGGAAAATTGCACAAAGACAAATCATTTCCACTTTGCAGAGGGAGCACGGACCTTTCTCCACATGAACGTGTTCCACTCTGAGCGCATCAGTGCAACAACAATCCTCTCGATGCCAACATAGTCAGCATGTGTGTGTCTGTGTCAATATTTTTTTTTAGACTAGATTAGATTACACTGTGGAAACAGGCCCTTCGGCCCAACAAGTCCACACCGCACCCGCCGAAGCGCAACCCACCCATACCCCTACATCTAACCCTTACCTAACACTATGGGCAATTTAACATGGCCAATTCACCTGACCTGCACATCTTTGGAGTGTGGGAGGAAACCGTAGCACCCGGGCGAAACCCACGCAGACACGGGGAGAATGTGCAAACTCCACACAGAGTCGCCTGAGGCGGGAATTGAACCCAGATCTCAGGCGCTGCGAGGCAGCAGTGCTAACCACTGTGCCACCGTGCCGCCCACTGTGCCACCGTGCCGCCCACAATATGTGTGTGCATGTCTGTGCATGTGTGCGTGTCTGTGCGGATTTATGTTTTTGCAGGTGTGTCTGTTTATCTACGTGTGTCTGCGTGTGTGTCTTTGTATATGGTGTGTGGGTGTCTGTGTTGGTCTGTGTGCGTATGTGTGCGTGTTGGTGTGTGGGTGTCTGTGTGTGTGTGTTAGTCCGTGTGTGAGTGCTTATGTGTTCGAATGTGTGGTGGTCTGTTTGATTTTGTGTATGTGTCTGTTTGTATGTTGGTCTGTATATATGAAGGTGTCTCTGTGTGTGTGCGTGTGTGTCTGTGTGTGGGTGGCTGGCTGTATGTGTGTATGTTCATATGCGTCATTGTTCGCCTGCCTGTGCATGTGTGTATGTGTCTGTACGTTGGGAGAGCGTGGGTGTCTGTGTGTGTGTGTGTGTGTGTGTGTGTGTGTGTGTGTGTGTATATACGTGTGCTGGTTTGTCAGTGTGTGTGTGTACATCAAAGAGTGTGGCGGTGTAAAAGCACAGCAGGTCAGGCAGCATCCGAGATGCAGGAAAATCGACGTTTCAAACATAAGGACTCCGTCAGAAATGAGGCCAAGGGGGTTGAGGGATAAATGGAAGGGTGTGTGGTTGGGTGAAAGGCAGCTGGGAATGCGGTGGGGAAATGAAGATGAGGAGAAGGTGATAGGTAGCGGAGGTTGGAGCTGATAGTTAGGAATGATAATGGAAAGGCAGGGTGGTGCCCAATTGGAGGGTTGAATCTGGGATAAAGTGGAGGGACGGGAAATGAGGAAACTAGTGAATCTGTGTCTGTCTGTGTGTGGTATCTAGGTGTCTCTGTGTGTCGCTGCGCATCAGTGTGTCTTTGAGCGTGTGTATGTCTCTGCGTGTCTCTCTGTGTCTTTGTGTGTGCTTGTCTGTGTGTGTGCTGTGCTGTTGTGTTTGCATGTGTGTATATGGTAGTATGTCTGTGTCTGTGTGTGTTCCTGATTTTTTTGTGCGCGTCTATGGTGTGTCAAAATTGCGTTGATCCCTTTGGCCAGAAGCTGATTCCTAGCACATATACTGACTATTCCTACTTGTATCTACTAACCCCTCCATAATATACCTCAGTTGCTCATCCCATCTGCTATTACTACCTTGAGCTATGAAATACAGTCTTAATGATGGCAATAATCTGCTGCTGGCACTCCCAGCATTACACCTGCAGAAGCAAATCTGATTTGATACTCCATAACTCGCATCTGAACTCAAACCAAAATCCCGTTATTCCTGCACAGATTGATTTATATTGTTGTTGGGTCTAGCAATGCCTTTGTTTTAATATATTCAAGGACGTCATCACCTCTGTCCATGACCCGGTCCTCAGTCTCCCTCTGTGTTGATTACCCAAACCACTGCCAGTTGTTCACATTTAAACTGATTTCCTCCATATGTTTTCCCTCAAACAACAATTTTCATATCTACTTCCACGAAAAACACACACAGACACACACCGACAAATCCAGGCACACACAGACACACACAAACACACAAACACACACACGCAAACCCGTTGCCTTGTACTGGTGCAATGGAGATGCAGACATACATTTTTGGGAGCACATTTCTTGTCACTCCCTGCATGCATTATTGCAAATCTTTCCAAAGAAGGCATTTCTCGACTTCAAGTATAGTAGCAAAACACCGGCAAGGGTTTGCATTTCTCCCGATGTTGAGCAGGAGGCCCAGGTTATGGAGTAGTCCGTTATTATGGTCTTCACAGCTGTCCATTCTGGATATTCCCTTGTTCCCGTTTATCGTGTCTTAATTTGGTGTAACAATGCGTTTCAACTTATCTGACAATATCTTTACAGAATGTTCTCATTCTCATAATTGGACCCACCATTATCTCACTTCTTCAGTTACTCCCAGTCCCCTGGCTCCTCATTCATATTTTCGCAACACGTTATCAATTCATCAGTTCCTTGTTTTTATGGTATCCTTCCCTGTCATTGGATTTTGACTCCCTCGACGATCGAGTGCTGGCATTGTGAAGCTCAGAAACAATGGAATCTTAAGTGTGGGTCTATTGCTTACTTCGCAGTATGTTCCATGTGGAGCTTCATGTTGGACAAAGAGGTTTCAGCAGCTTTGACTTACGGCTTAGGAACTTGGTCTGTGCCTATCTATTGAAAGTATGCGTTAGTCCCTCTCAGCTGATCGTTTGGTCAGTAACATGAGGAATTCCCTTAAGTATTCGTGCAAAGAACCAGGTATCCAACTTGTAGCTGAAGGACTAATTCCAATTATTGAAAAGGTAGTGACGGTGATGGGGATTGTTTTTCCAGAGATTGTGTTGTGAGCTCCCTCAGACATTCAAGGATATCTGAGGATTTGGCGAACCAAATCTGGATGCACCATGGGGTTGTATTTCAGCTTCTAGATCTGCAACATGTACAAACAATGGAGCAGAGGCTGTTGAGCTCTGAAACTACGGAGTGAGTGTGAGTGGCAAAAGGTATCTGCTACAACTGTCTATTATATAATCCGGATACACACATAATGTCACTGACCCCTTACATGGAAAAGCGCACACTCTCCAGCTCTGCCCCACACGCACACACTCCCCCTCAGTCTCTCACACAGACATACAAACTCTCTCTCCACTGCAGACAGGCATTCCCTCTCTCTTACACATACACACACTCGCGCGTGCACATAGACACTGATAGTCCCCAACATTCTCTCTCACAAACACACTCACTCTCTCCCCCTCATATAGACACTCCCCCTCACACACACACACACACACACACACACATGCAGACACATAGATCTGTGGGTTGAATTTGCATTTGCACATTTGTATTTCCAGACACATTGTATTTGACGACTTGCATGTCCTTACCAGAGTGGGACGGGGGCAGGGGAATTGAATTTTCTTGGACTTCCTTCATTGCAAAACCGTTACCACCCGACCTCAGTAGGAAGAACGCCGCATATTTCGCCTTGGGACCCTGGCAATTAATACGGGATCAATGTGGATTTGAACAGTTTCCTCATGGCCCCACCCCCCACATTTTTCTGGTCCTTGCACCCAACTCGGCACTGCTGTCCTGACTTGCCACCGCCATTCTCATCTCTCCACTCCACCTTCCTCTACGACCCATCACCTTCTCCCTCACCTTCGTCGATCTGTCGCATTCTCAGCTGCCTTCCCCCCAAATCCGCCCCCTCCCATTCATCTCCCAGTCTCTCAGCCAGAAAGCCTCAATCCTGATGTACGATTTATTCCCAAAACATCGATCTTCCTGCTCATCGGATGCTGCCTGACTTGCTGTGTTTTTCTAGCACCACACTCTCGATTCTGATTTCCAGCGCAGGCAATCTTCGCTTTCTTTTAGTTCAATCCCCATAGTTTTCTCACAACGTCTTATACTCATAGCGGTACGGTGGCTGAGCAGTTAGCACTGCTGCCTCACAGTGCCAGGGATGGCGATTCGATTCCAGCCTTGGGCAACTAGCTGTGTGGAGTTCGCACATTCTCCGCATATCTGTCCAATGATTTGCAGGTCAGCTGAATGGACCATGATAAATTGCCTGTCGTGTCAGGTGCATTACTTAGGGGTAAAGTTAGGGAGGGGAATATGGCTTGGTGGGGTAATCTTCGGAGATTCACTTTGGACTTGTTGGGCTGAAAGCCTGTTTCCATACTGTAGAGAATCTAATCTAATCAAGTGAAGTTTGTTATTGCAAATTTTTCCCTTTCTGTAACCTATAACGTTCCCTTTCAATTCCTGTGTAACAGGCACAAGGCTGTAGAGGAGCTGCTTCAATTGCTGTGTCAGAGGCACGAGTGACTGAATGGGCTCATTCTGCTGCTCATTTGCACACCCAGTATCTGAGTATCCGCCTGGTGTTCTGGCATTATCGTCTCAAAATTTGGACAAGAGGGCATAGCCTCAAAATTCGGGGGAGCAGATGTAGGACTGTATTAAGATGGAAGTTCTTGACCAAGAAGATTTTGAATCTGTGGAATTCCCTGCCCAGTGAAATAGTTGAAGCTTTGTCATTAAATGCTTTTGAAGCTAAGATAGACAACTTTTTGATCAGTAAATGAATTAACGGTTATGGTGAGAGGCTAGGTAAGTTGAGCTGAAGCCATGAAAAAATCTGCCACGATCATATTGAATGGGGGAGCAGACACCAGGACCAGATGGCCTTCTCCTGCTCCGAGTACTTCTGTTCTTACGTAATGGATCAACATATACACAGATCCTTGAAAGTTGCCACCCAGGTCGACAGGGTTGTTAAGAAGGCAAACAGTGTTTTAGCTTTTATTAATAGAGGGATCGAGTTCCGGAACCATGAGGTTATGCTGCAGCTGTACAAAACCCTGGTGCGGCTGCACTTGGAGGATTGTGAACAGTTCTGGTCACCACATTATACAAAGGATGTGGAAGCTTTTGAAAGGGTGCAGAGGAGAATTACTAGGATGTATCCTAATATGGAGGGAAGGTCTTACAAGGAAAGGCTGAGGGACTTGAGGTTGTTTTCGTTGAGAAGTGACTTAATAGAGACATATAAGATAATCAGAGGGTTATATAGGGTGGACAGGAAGAGCCATTTTCCAAGTATGGTGACGGTGAACATAAGGGGCCATAGCTTTAAATTGCGGGGTGATAGATATAGGACAGATGTCAGAGGTGGTTTCTTTACTCACAGAGTCGTAAGGGCATGGAATGCTTTGCCTGCAACGGTAGTAGATTCGCCAACTTTAAGTACATTTAAGTCGTCATTGGACAAGCATATAGACGTACATGGAATAGTGTAGGTTAGATGGGCTTCAGATTAGTATGACAGGCCAGCGCAACATCGAGGACCGAAGGGTCTGTACTGCGCTGCAATTGTCTATGTTAAATTTACATGTTCTATGAACAGGTTAGGATTGATGAAGTTGATGTTCGAGCAATTTTAGAAAACATTAAGATTGATAAGTCCCGAGGGCCAGACCAGATTTATCACAGCCTGCTCCAGGAAGTGAGAAGGGAAGTTACTAAGCCGTTGGAGAGAATATTTGCCTCCTCACTCTCCACAGCTGTTGCACCAGAAGGATTGGAAGGAGGCGAATGTTGTTCCTCTATTCAAGAATGGTGATAGGGAAATCCCTGGCAATTACAGACCAGTCAGTCTGACGTCTGTGGTCAGCAAAGGTTTGGAAAGAATTCTGAGGAATAGGATTTATGAAAATTTGGAAAAGCATAGTTTGATTAAAGGCAGTCAGTATGGCTTTGTGAGGGGCAGGTCATGCCTCACAAATCTTATTGAATTCTTTTAGGAGCTGTCAAGACAGGTCGATGACGGTCGAGCAATGGATGTGGCGTACATGAACTTCAGCAAGGCATTGGTTAAGGTTTCTCATGGTAGGCTCATTCATAAAGTGAGGAAGTATGGGATACAGCGAGATTTGGCTATCTGGATTCAGATTTGGCTGGTTGACAGAAGGCGGAGAGTGATTGTGGATGGAAAGTAATCTGCCTGGAGGTGAGTGCTGAGTGGGGTCCCGCAGGGCTCGGTTCTCGGGCCTCTGCTCTTTGTAGTGGTTATAAATGACTTGGATGAGGACGTTGAGGGGTGTTTTAGTGAATTTTCAGATGACACAAACGTTGGAGGTTTCGTCGATATTATAGAGGGCTACTGCAGGCTGCAGCGCGACATAGACAGGGTGCAGAGCTAGGCTGAGAAATGGCAGATGGAGTTCAACCTGGTTAAGTGCGAAGTGATGCATTTTGTAAGGTCGAAATCGAATGCTGTATGTAGGATTAAAGACAGAATTCTTGACAGTGTGGAGGAACAGAGGGATCTGGGTGTGCAAGTGCATAGATCCCTCAAAGTTGCCACCCAAATGGATAGTGTTGTCAAGAAAGCATGTGGTCTTTTGGTTTTCATTAACAGGAGAATCGAGTTTAAGAGCTGCGAGGTTTTCCTGCTGGTCTACAAGTCCCTGGTGAGACCACACTTGGAATATTGTGTCCAGTTCTGGTCGCCCTACCATAGGAAAGATACAGAGGCTTTGGAGAGGGTGCAAAGAAGGTTTACCAGGATTCTGCCTGGACTGGAGGGCCTGTCTTCCGAAGAAATGTTGAATAAGCTCGGACTTTCTCTCTAGAGAAAAGGAGGAAGAGAGGAGATCTGATCGAGGTGTACAAAATAATGAGTGGAATAGATAGACTCAGTCGTCAGAGAATTTTCCTCAGGGCAGGATCGACTGCTACGAGAAGACATAGTGGTTGGCAGAGGATAGATATATAGTGAGGGTTGTAGGGTCCGCAGTTTTGAGAGATAGGGAGGAGTGTAGGTACTGGAGGAGGGCAGAGAGAGAACGGGAGGGGTGAAGGGTCTACAGTTTAGAGAGATATAAGGAGGGTTGTAGGGCATGGAAGCGGTCACAGAGATAGGGAGTGGTGAAGGGACTGGAGGATGTCAGAGAGATAGGGAGGAATTTGGGTGCTGAAAGAGTTACAGAGAAAGGGTCTGAAAGGAGATTAGTCAGATACAGAGGGGTGAACGGACTGGAGGAGGTCAGAGAGATATGAAGTGTTGCTGGGGATGCCGGAGATTAGAGAGTTAGGGAGGTGTGTCGGGGTTGGTGGACGTTACTGAGTTAGGGAGTGATATAGGGATGGAGTTTGGAGAGATAGGGAAGGATGTAGGGTTAATGATATAGGAAGGGTTAAGTGGCTGAAACAGGTTACAGATATAGGGGGTATAAGGACTGAAGGATGTCTTAGAGGTAAGGATGGGTGTTGAGGCTGTAGAAGCTATCTGAGAAAGGAAGGGGTTAAACGGCTGGAGGAGGTGAAAGAGGTAGGGATGCCAGTAGGGCTTGGAGGTGACTGAAGGGGTACGAGGAAGGTAGTGAGTCAAGGAAGTGTATAGCACACATGAGGTGGTTAGAGAGGGAGGGAGGGTTGTAAATGCGGGATGAATTAAAAATGATGTATAGCAATTCATCCAACTGTTTATCCAACGAGCATTTAAGTGCCCCTAAAATTTGGTGAGTCTACTGCTCTTGCCAGCATGGAGTCCCACGCCCCTACTACTCTCTGAGTAAATCAACAGCCTCAGATGCATGTTCTATATCTCTTACCTCTCAATTTAAAGCTATGTCTCCTCAGACTATCCGAGACAAAACAAACTCTCAATATCCACCCTATCTAAACCTCAGATCATCTTTTGTCTGAACTAAGTCACCTCTCAACTTTCTACTTTCTGCAGAAAACAATCTGAAGTCCTTTAGCCATTCTTCATAAGACCTTTCCTCTATACCAGGCAACAACCTACGAAGTCTCCTGTGCACACTTTCCCAGGCTTATACATTAATTGTATAATGCTCTGGAGTTTTGTACAGCTGTAACATGGCCTCATGGTTCCGAAACTCAATCCCTCTGACAATAAAAGCTAACACACCGTGTGCCTTCTTAACAAACCTATCAAACTGGCTGGCAAATTTTATGGGTCAATGCACATGGACACCGAGATCTCTCTGCTCATTCACACTACCAAGAATCTTACCATTAGCCCAGTACTCTGCATTCCTATTACTTCATCCAAACACAATCACCTCACACTTCTGCAGTACATCACTAGTAACGGAACTCCAGGATGAACATTTCCCATCAACCACCACACGCTGTCTTCTTTGAGCTAACTAATTTCTGATCCAAACCGCCAAATCACCCTCAATCCCAAGCCTCTGGATTGTTTTTTGCAATACCCTACCATGGGGAAACTTTCAAACTACTTACTGAAATCCATATACACCACATCAACAACTTTCCCCTCATCCACCTGTTTGGTCAACTTCTCAAAGCACTCAGCAAGTTTTATGAGGCGAGACCTACCTTTGACAAAACCGTGTTGACTATCCCGAATGAAATAATTCCTATTTTGATTCCTCTTTTATAATCCTTTCCAGCACTTTACCGACAAGGGAAGTAAGACTCACTGGTCTATAATTAACAGGATTGTCTCTACTCCACTTATTGAAGAAGTGGGACAACATTTGATATCATCCAGTCTTCTAGCACCAATCCTGTGGACAATGATGACATAAAGATCAAAGCCAAAGGCTCTGCAAATTCCTCCCTGACTTCGCAGAGAATTCTCACAAAAATCCCATTCTGCTCAGGAGACTCATCTCCTTTCACGTTTCCCAGAATTGCAGACATCTCCTCATTTTGAACCTCAATCCTGTTCAGTCTGGTAGCCTGTAAATCAGTATTCTCCTTGACAACATTGTCTTTTGCCAGTGTGCATACTGATTAAAATTATTAGCGCCTCTCCTATCTCTTCAGACTCCACACACAACTTACCACTACTGTCATTGATTGGCCTTAACCATACTCAGAATATTCTTTTATTCCTGCCATACCTATACAATGATTTAGGATTTTGCTTGATCCTAATTGCCAACGAATTTTAATGCTGCTTCCCGGCTCTTCCAGTCTCTCTCTTTCGATCTTTCCTGGCTAACTTATAACTCTCAAGCGCCCTCTTGTGAGCATTCACGTCTCATCTTGGTCGACCACTTCCTCCATACCTGACAAGTACATACCTATCAAGGATACACCGTGGCTGTTCCCAAAATAAGCTCCACTTTTCAACTGTGCCGATCCCCTGTAGTTTCCATTCCCATCCTATGAATCCTAAATCTTGCTTAATTGTATCATAATTGCCTTTCCTCGAGCTATAACTCTTGCCCTGCGGCATATACCTGCTTCTTTCCATCGTTAAGTGAACATAACCAAATTATGGTCACTATCGGCAAAGTCCTCACCTACCTCAAATCTAACATTTGGGCGTGTTCATTACCCAGTACCAAATCCAATGCAGCCTCGCCCTTTTTTGGCCTGTCTCCGTAATGTCAGGAAACCCTTCTGCAAACATTGGACAAGAACTGACCCATCCAAAGTGCTGGAACTATAATATTTCTATTAAATATTTGGAAAATTAATGTCTCACAAAATAACAACCCTGCTACTCTCGCTCCTATTCAGAATCATCTTTGCAATCCTTTCCACCACATCTCTGGAACTTTTCAGAGGCCTATTGAAAACTCCCAAAGTGTGACCTCTACTTTTCAGTTTCTAAACTGAGCCCATACTACCTCAGTAGACAAATCCTCAAACGTTCTTTCTACTGTTTTTGACGAACATTGCCACACATCCCCCCCTTTCACCATGCAAACTTTCCTTACTGAAATATCTGACTGCTGGAACCTGCCACAACCCATTCCGATTCCTTCTCCATCCACGTCTCCGATATGTCCACAACACTGAAGTCCCAGGTACAAATTGATGCTGGAGGTTCACCCGCCCTATTCCAGATGCCCCTGGCATTGAAGGAGACACGCTTCAAAACTCCTTACTAACTGCCAATGCATTCTTGTGACTTTGAAACATTCTTTCAGACCTCAACCTCCTCTTTAATCGAATTAAGATCTATGTTCCCATCGCCCTGCTGAATTATTTAAAACCCTCCCTAAGACAATTAGCCAGCTTGCTCCCCCGCCCCTCCCGCCAAGATTTTGCTACCACTCCGGTTCAGCTGTACACAAACCCACTTGTAAATTTCCTACCTACCTCAGAATTAGCCCAAATTATGCTGGAATGCGAATCCCTCCCTCTTGCACCAATTCTGTACCAATGTGTTCAACTGCTCTGCCTCCACGTTCCTCGCTTTGTTAGCACATGACACGGGTAACAAACCAGAGAAAACAACACTGTTTGTTATAGCTCTAAACTTCCACCGAGCTCCCTGATTTTCTGACATAAACCCCCATCCCTTTTCCTTCCAGTGTTGTTGGTGCCTATGTGTATCACGATCTTTAGTCTGCTCCTACACCTCCTTAATAATTCCAAAAACATGATCAGAGACATCACGAACCCTGTCATCTGGCAGGCAAAGACACCAAGAGTGAGTTTCTCTCGTTCTCACGGAACCTCCTATCCAAAACGCTATACTTATTGATTTTGGGGAAACGGCCACAGGGGATCCCTGCACTGTCTGCAGGTTCCCTTTCCGTTCCCTGACACTAACGCTTCAATCTTTTCTTGTCCCTGAAGTGTGAATGCCTCTCTGCACTCCTCTCAATAACTCCTCCACCTCCCGAATGATCCGAAGTTCATCCAACTTCAGCTTCAGTTTCCTAAAGCGGTTCTCAAGGAGTTTGGGTTGGGTTCACTTCCCGCAGATGAAGTCAGCACGGACAGTAGTGGTTATCCTTAGTTCCCATATTCTGCGTCGCGAACAATTCAACTGCCCTAACCTCCATTCTCATTATTCTAAAATCCCAAAGACAACATTGAAAAAGTAAAGCAAAATGGAAGAAAAACTTGTCCCCTTAACACTTCGGCGCACAGCACTTTTGTTTCCACTTGGAGTAGGAAAACGGGTTGGAAATACTACCTAAGTATTGTTTCGGGTAAAGCAACTGCCCAACTATATAACCTAAGTTACTCTGCAGTCCCGTGTGTGCTCCTGCTCACTGTGCGCACTGCCTATACACGAGGTAAGTTTCTATAATTTAAATTTACCTCCCCAGCAGGTCCCTGGCGGTCCCACTGAGTCAGTCGCTTAAAGTTTGGGGAAAGGGGGGTGGAAGATAAGTCCCAGAAGCCTCAGCACTCTGGTAAGGATTTAAACGAAGGATTTATCTTCCAAACAGCTCCCTGTTTTCAGCTGTAGCTGCTCCCACGGCATTTCGAAGTGATGCACCCAGAATATTTACTGGGTGGACCGTTTCAAAACTAGCACCAGGCCGGCTCGACAGCAACATTGCTGATCCAAGTGGTCGGGTTCAAAATGACATACCTGCTAGACTGTGTCTGCAGCTGGTACTGAGGGAGAAACGAGGAGGGGAGAAACATACTTCCCCATATATCCTCACCAATCTACACGCTGCAGCCACAGTGATCGATAACCATATTGGTGACAATAACTACTATGTACAGTAGTTCGGGAGACAAAGTCCCACTGTTGGGAATAGTGTGTGTGTGTGTGTGTGTGTGTGTGTGTGTGTAACGCTATCACTGTGCTAAAAAGGACAGATTTCAAATCGATCTAGTAACTCAGCACAGTGCAGTGATAAGTGATTCAGATCATTACCATCGGCAGCAGAATTGTACTGCAGCACAACTTGTATTCTCACTGCCTGGCATATGCTCCACTTTATCTGACCAGGCAGCCAGCGGAGAATACAGGTGGGCCTGCCAAGAGCAGCGCCAGGTACACCTAAAAATGAGGTGAAGTTACCAAACACCTACTCAACAAATAGCGAAAGCTGCAAGTGATAGACAGATCGAACCAACACATGAGACGTCATCTCTTCAATCCTGTCACATGCAGTCAGGGAGAATGTTGGTGGATAATCAAACAACTTAGTGAAAGAGGAGGATCCAGAAATATCGTCTTCCTCAATGATGGATGAGCCCAGCACAACAACAGAAAAGATAAGGCTGAAACATTCACAACACTGTTCAGCCAGAACTATCGAGGAGATGATGGATTTCAGTCTCTTCCAGATGGCAGGCTTCAGATAAGTCATTTGAAGAAAAAGGCTCTCAAAGTCCACCCAATCTAACCCTTTGATTATCTTATACGCCTCGACTAATCACCACTCAACCTTCTTCTCTCCAACGAATAAAGTGAAAAAGATATTATCTACAGTTGCATCAAGTAGCACTCTTCAGCACCAACCTGTTCACTGAAGCTAAGTTTGGGCTCTGTGAGCTCACTGATGCCTTGGTCTAAAGATGGACAACAAGAAAACCCGCAGCTGAATTCTTGAGGTGAGGTGAGAGTGGCTGCACATAGCATAATCATAACTGCACTTGACCAATTGTGGCAGCAAGGATTAGTAACAAAACTGGAGCAAATGGGAATCAGGGAAACGTCTGCACTGTTTGAAGTCATACCTGGTACAAAGGAAGATAGTTGGGGTTGGTGAACAGCAGTCATCCCAGTTCCAGGCATGGGTTGCCGAAGGGAGGTGTTTCTGGGGAAGTGTGTAGATCAAAAATGGAATGGTAAGGCACCATAATCCAAATGGGATGATTGGGTTGCTCTTTCGTTCGACAAAGAAGACTGGGTGTGGTTTCACAGGACAGTCATCATGCCCCAAATAAGGGAGAGGTTGAGTAGGACAGTCCTTTGCAGTCATCTCAGTCACTGCATGAATTAAGCCCACGCTGTTGGCATTAATCTGCATTGCAGACTAGATGTCCAACTGAGCTAACCAGTCCTCACTCAGCTCCTTAAGAGAGATGTTTTAATATTTTTTTTCAGATATGTTGTTACACACCTCCGGAGCTGGTGAAAATTGAAACAGCTTCCTAGCTCAGAGGGAAGAACACTAGCAGTGAGATATCAGTATGTTCTCTATCCTAGCTCAACAATCTTTACCTGCTCCATACATGACCATCCTTCAACGTTAAAGTCACAAGTAGGGGTGTTTGCCAATGACTGGGCAATATTCAACACCATTCGTGATTACTCAGATACCGAGGCAATTCTTATCCAAAAGCAGCAAGATCTGCAAAACATGTAGACGTGTGGTTAAAAGTGGCAAGTAACACTTGCATTGCACACATGCCAGAAAACAATCACCTTTAACAATGCAAAGTTAACCCATCATCCTCTAACCTTCAATGCCATCACCACTACTGAACTGTCAACGACTACCATTAACCGTTAACCAGAACTGGCCTGACAATATAAATTCATTACCCATTACTGTGAAGGGTTTATGCGTGAAGGGTTTACTCATGAAACGTCGAATGGCCTGCTCCTCGGATGCTTCCTGATCTGCTGTGCTTTTCCAGCTCCCCACTTTTCGAGCCATATAAATTAATTGGCTACAAGAATGTATTAAGGGTTTGGAATTCTGCTGAAATAACGTACCTCATGATTTCCCTAAGCCTGCTCACCATCAATAAGACATCAGTTGAACGGGTGTGTGATGAAATACCCCGCCTCCCAGGTGCCCGTCCAGGTGCAGCTTCACAACTCATCCACTGACACTCAGTATCAGTACCTGCCAGCTACAAATGTGATATGCAGAGACATTTATGTCATCAGGTCCATTGTACCCGGAAAGTGGGGGCACAGCTCGACAGAGTGGTCAAGAATGCATACAGGATGCTTTTCCTTCAAAGATGAGGTATTGCGCAAGAGTTGGAAGGTCATGTTACACTCCTATCGGACGTTGGTTCAACCAGATTTGGAATGGTGCGTACAGTTCCGGTCGACGCATTACCAAAAGGATGTGGATGTTTTGGACAGGGTGCAGGGGAGGTTCCCCAGGATGTTGCCTGGTATGAAGGCACTACATATGAAGAGACATTGAGTAGTTTAGGATTATTTTTACTACAAATACAGAGGTTGACGGGAGACCGGATCGAGGTCTAGAAAATCATGAGCGGTATAGACAGGGTGGATAACACGAAGCTTCTTTTCCCAGAGTGGGGGACTCGGTTGCTAGCGGTCACGAGTTCAAGGTGAGCGGTGGAAATCTTTAAGGGAGGTATGTGTGGGAAGTTCTTTATGCAGAGGATCGTGGGTGCCTGAAATGAGTTGCCTGAGGAGGTGCTAAAAGCCGGGCACGATATCATCATTTAAGATGTATCTGGACTGATGCATGAATGGGCAGGGAGCAGAGGGATCAAGATCCAAAGACATCAGATGTTTACGTCGAGGATCTGCATCGGAGCAAGCTTGGAGGGCCAAACGGTCTGTTCCTGTGCTGTAATGCTCTTTGTTCTTTGTTGTTCTTCGAGAGAAGTAACGGGCTTCCACAGCCCCTTAGTCCAACAGTTCATGTTGAAATCTTGAAAGGACTGCTCCACTTCTTCACGTGAAACAATCGATACCTGAACGAAACGCCAGAATCTATTAATTGCACTGCTAAAATGTGCACTGTACCGCAGACATTTTGGTTAAATTCTCTGGGCGGAAACGTGAGTCAATTTTCTTCAAAGAACTGACACATTATTGGAAGCCGATATTAAAATTGGAAATCAGTTGACTTGTAGGGGAATAGTCATGATGACCATAAATATTCACCATCGGCAACAGGTGCAGTGAGTTTATGTTTAATGCCCAAATCCCAGGAATAGGAAATTCAATCAAAAAATGAACTGGCAACTTGAATCGCTAACATTTTCTGAAACATGATATTTTGAAACCGAGAGTAATCAGCTGCACTCAAGTTATAGGTCAGAAATCGGGCAGAATTCGTTCATTAACTTACAGGGATGTTGCACCTAGCAAATAGTGATGGGTGCATGACAAACTACATCAGACAGTAATTTCTGCCTCCATTTTCCATAATTTTGTTTGGTTTTAGATGGCAACTTTTTACCATCCTGCCATTCCCACCAAAACGTTTGATTCTTCGCTTCTCGCATTTCTGTTACAATATACAAAAAAAGCAATTATAAACAATATCGTGCAAAATTAAATATGAACATAATCCATCAGGCGTACAAAGAATAATAGAGATAGGATTGGAGACTGAATTTCACGCACATGTGCAATACCAGAGGCACTACAGTAAACTCTTCAATTCATACTTACACATAATAAGATGCAGAGACTAATTGATTGCAACTGACATTGCACACCCAGAAACAGAACGAATCTTATTCTCCCAGACATTAATGAATCTGCTAGGGCGAAATGAAAAGCCATTCAAAGGTTCTTGGTCATTCAAAGGTTGCCAGTTCATTTTGATTGCGAGCAGCAGCTAAGGTAAGACTGTTTGTTTTAAAAGTACTTACCGGTAGCGGGCAGCGGTGTTTTTTTTCACTCTCTCTTCACAGAAAGAGCGGGAGCAGTAGGGGGAAGTGACGACGACCAGAGAGGCAGCCGGGAAGGAAAGCAGTGAGTATAAATACTCACCCTTCGACGCTAACGGTCATTTTGATTGCGAGCAGCAGCTAAGGTAAGACTGTTTGTTTTAAAAGTACTTACCGGTAGCGGGCAGCGGTGTTTTTTTTCACTCTCTCTTCACAGAAAGAGCGGGAGCAGTAGGGGGAAGTGACGACGACCAGAGAGGCAGCCGAGACCCGGAAGCAGGTAGAGCGTAAGCTTACCTGGGTAGGTTTGTTTCCCCTTTAAAAGCGCGCAGCTGAAGTGCCGAATTTTGCTTGTTGTATTCTTTAGACCCAGTTTTTTGTTTAAAATAAAGGTTAGCTTTAGAGGGATGGCAGTGAAGGCAGTGCAATGTTCCTCCTGCAACATGTATGAGGTGAGGGATGCCATGGACGTCCCTGCTGATTACACTTGCAGGAAGTGCACCCATCTCCAGCTCCTCCAAGACCGTGTTAGGGAACTGGAGCTGGAGTTGGATGAACTTCGGATCATTCGGGAGGCAGAGGGGGTCATAGATCGGAGCTATAGGGAAGTAGTAACTCCAAAGATGGCAGATAGATGGGTGACAGTGAGGGGGACTGGGAGGAAGCAGCCACTGCAGGGACCCCCTGTGGTCGTTCCCCTCAAGAACAAGTATACCGTTTTGGATACTTGTGGGGGGGACGACTTACCAGGGGTAAGTAACGGGGCTCAGGCCTCTGGCACGGAGCCTGTCCCCGCTACTGAGAAGGGAAGGGTGGAGAAGAGCAGAGCAACAATAATTGGGGACTCGATAGTTCGGGGCACAGATAGGCGGTTTTGTGGGAACGAGAGAGACTCACGTTTGGTATGTTGCCTCCCAGGTGCAAGGGTACGTGATGTCTCTGATCGTGTTTTCCGGGTCCTTAAGGGGGAGGGGGAGCAGCCTGAAGTCGTGGTCCATATTGGCACCAATGACATAGGTAGGAGGAGTGCTGAGGATGTTAGACAGGCTTTTAGGGAGCTAGGTTGGAAGCTCAGAGTTAGAACGAACAGAGTTGTTGTCTCTGGTTTGTAACCCGTGCCACGTGATAGAGAGTCGAGGAATAGGGAGAGAGAAGAGTTAAATGCGTGGCTACAGGGATGGTGCAAGAGGGAGGGATTTCGGTACTTGGATAACTGGGGTTCTTTCTGGGGAAGGTGGGACCTCTATAAACAGGATGGTCTGCACCTGAACCTGAGGGGCACCAGTATCCTTGCGGGGAGGTTTGCTAGTGCTCTTGGGGGGGGGGGTTTAAACTAACTCTGCAGGGGCATGGGAACCCAGACTGTAGCTTTAGGGTGCAGGACCTGGAGTGTAGGGAGGTCAGGAATATGGCATCAATCTTAAAGGAGGGTGCCTGTAAACAGAAGAGTGGCTTGAAGTGTGTATACTTTAATGCCAGAAGTATACGAAATAAGGTAGGTGAACTCGCAGCGTGGGTTGGTACCTGGGACTTCGATGTTGTGGCTATTACGGAGACGTGGCTAGATCAGGGACAGGATTGGCTGTTGCAGGTTCCAGGGTTTAAATGTTTTAGTAGGGTCAGAGGTGGGGGTAAAAGAGGGGGGGGGGTGTGGCTTTGCTTGTCAAAGATAGTATTACAGCGGTGGAAAGGAAGATGGACGACGATTTGCCATCTGAGGTAGTTTGGGTTGAGGTTAGGAATAGGAGAGGTGAGGTCACCCTGTTAGGAGTCTTTTACAGGCCTCCTAATAGTCCTAGAATCGTTGAAGAAAGGATTGCGAAGATGATTCAGGAGAAGAGTGACAGTAATAGGGTGATTGTTATGGGAGACTTTAACTTTCCTGATATTGACTGGGAAAGCTATAGCTCAAGTTCGTTAGATGGGTCAGTGTTTGTGCAATGTGTGCAGGAGAGTTTCCTGACACAATATGTAGATAAGCCAACAAAAGGTGAGGCCATACTGGATTTGGTTCTGGGTAACGAACCAGGCCAGGTATTAGAACTAGAGGTAGGTGAGCACTTTGGGGACAGTGACCACAATTCGGTGATTTTTACTCTAGTGATGGAGAGGGATAAGTGTGTACTACAGGGCAAGAGTTATAGCTGGGGGCAGGGAAATTATGATGCGTTGAGGCATGACTTAGGATGTGTGGATTGGAAAAGTAGATTCCAAGGCAAGAGCGTAATTGATATGTGGAACTTGTTCAAGGAACAACTATTGAGTGTCCTTGATAAGTACATACCTATCAGGCAGGGAGGAAAGGGTCGTGTGAGGGAGCCGTGGTTTAATAAGGAGTTGGAATCCCTTGTTAAATGGAAGAGGGCGGCCTTTGTAAAGATGAGGCGTGAAGGTTCAATAGGGGCAATTGAGAGTTATAAGGTAGCCCGGAAGGACCTGAAGAGAGCTAAGAGCACCAAGCAGGGGACATGAAAGGTCCTTAGTTGGTAGGATTAGGGAAAACCCTAAGGCTTTCTATAGGTATGTTAGGAATAAAAGAATGACTAGGGTAGGAATAGGTCCAATCAAGGATAGTAATGGGAAGTTGCGTGTGGAGGCTGAAGAGATTGGGGAGGCACTGAATGAATACTTTTCGTCAGTATTCACTCAGGAACAGGACATTGTTGTCGATATGAATACTGAGGCACGAATAAGTAGAATGGATGGCTTTGAGATATGTAGAGAAGAGGTGTTGGAAATTCTGGCAAGGGTGAAAATAGATAAGTCCCCTGGGCCTGATGGCATTTATCCTAGAATTCTCTGGGAAGCAAGGGAGGAGATTGCAGAGCCATTGGCCTTGATTTTTGTGTCCTCTTTGTCGACAGGAGTAGTGCCAGAGGACTGGAGGCTAGCAAACGTGGTTCCCTTGTTCAAGAAGGGGAGTAGGGATAATCCTAGTAACTATAGGCCAGTGAGTCTCACTTCTGTTGTGGGCAAAGTCTGAGAGAGAATTGTAAGGGATAGGATTTATGAACATTTGGATAGGAATAATGTGATCAAGGATAGTCAGCATGGTTTTGTGAAGGGCAGGTCGTGCCTCACAAACCTTATTGAATTCTTTGAGAAGGTGACTAAGGAGGTAGATGAGGGGAAAGCGGTAGATTTGGTATATATGGATTTTAGTAAGGCGTTTGATAAGGTCCCCCATGGTAGGCTACTGCAGAAAATACAGAGATATGGCATTGAGGGTGAGTTGGAGGTTTGGTTTAGGAATTGGCTCTCTGGAAGAAGACAGAGGGTAGTAGTTGATGGCAAAGGTTCATCTTGGAGTGCCGTCACTAGCGGTGTTCCGCAAGGATCTGTTTTGGGACCATTGCTGTTTGTCATTTTTATAAATGACCTGGAGGAAGGGTTAGAAGGTTGGGTGAGCAAGTTTGCGGATGATACGAAAGTCGGAGGAGTTGTAGACAGTGAGGAAGGATATGGCAGGTTACAGCGGGATATAGAGAAGCTGCAGAGCTGGGCAGAAAGGTGGCAAATGGAGTTCAATGTAGCTAAGTGTGAAGTGATTCACTGTGGTAAGAGTAATAAAAAGATGGATTACTGGGCTAATGGTAGACTACTTGGTAGTGTGGAAGAGCAGAGGGATCTTGGTGTCCATGTACACAGATCTCTGAAAGTTGCCACCCAGGTAAATAGTGCAGTGAAGAAGGCATATGGCGTACTGGCTTTTATTGGTAGAGGAATTGAGTTCCGGAGTCCTGAGGTCATGCTGCAGTTGTATAAGACTCTGGTGCGGCCGCATCTGGAATATTGTGTGCAGTTTTGGTCGCCATACTATAGGAAGGATGTGGAGGCACTGGAACGGGTGCAGAGGAAGTTTACCAGGATGTTGCCTGGTATGGTAGGAAAATCCTATGAGGAAAGGCTGAGGCACTTGGGGTTGTTTTCATTGGAGAAAAGAAGGTTTAGGGGTGATTTGATAGAGGTGTACAAGATGATTAGGGGGTTAGATAGGGTTGACAGTGAGAACCTTTTTCCACGTATGGAGTCAGCTATTACAAGGGGGCATAGCTTTAAATTAAGGGGGGGTAGATATAGGACTGATGTTAGGGGTAGGTTCTTCACTCAGCGAGTCGTAAGTTCATGGAATGCCCTGCCAGTAGCAGTAGTGGACTCTCCCTCTTTATGGGTATTTAAGCGGGCATTGGATAGGTATATGGAGGATAGTGGGTTAGTGTAGGTTAGGTGGGCTTTGATCGGCGCAACATCGAGGGCTGAAGGGCCTGTACTGCGCTGTATTCTTCTATGTTCTATGTTCTATGTCACATAGAGTGTCAGAGTCATAGAGATGCACTGTACAGAAACAGACTCTTCAGTCTCAAATAAATCTATTCCCACCTGCCAGCACCCGGGCCAATATCAGTCCAAACCTTTCCTATTCGTATACCCATCCAGATGCCTTTTAAATGTTGCAATTGTACTAGCCTCCCCCACTTCCTTAGTCAGCACATTCCATACACGTACCATGCACTGCGTGAAAAGTTGCCCACTACGTCACTTTCAGATTGTGCCTTCCTCACCCGAGACCTATGGCCCCTAGTTCTGGACTTCCACAACTAAGGGAAACACTTCGCCTATTTATCCTGTCCACGCCCTTGATGACTGTATGAACCTCTGTAAGGTCACCCCCCTGTCTCCGGCACTGCAGGTAAAACAGCCCCAACCAATTCAAACTCTCGGTTATAGCTCAAATCCTTCCAACCCTGGCAACATCCTTGGAAATACTTTCAGCACACTTGCAAGTTTCATGACATTCTTCCGATAGGATGTGGACCAGATCTGCGCGCAATATTTCAAAAGTGGCTTAACCAATGTCCTGTATAGCCGTAACATGACATCTCAACTCCTGTACTCAATATTCTGACCAACAAAGGAAAGCACGCCAAGTGTCTTCTTCACCAGCCTATCTACCTGCGACTATACTTTCAAGGAGCTATGAACCTCCACTCTAAAGTCTGTTTTTTAAGCAACACTCCCATTAAGTGCATAATTCCTGCTAAGATTTGCTTTCCCAAAATGCAGCACCTCGCATTTATCTAAATTAAACTGCATCTGCCACTTCTCAGCCTATTGGCCCATCTGATCAAGATCCAGTTGTAATCTGAGATAACCTTCTTTGCTGTCCACTACCCCTCCAATTTTGGTGCTATCTGCAAACTTGTTAAGTCTCCGTCTTATCGTCACATCCAAATCATTCGTATAAATGATTAAAAGTCTTGGACACAACACTTATCCTTGTGGCACTCCACTGGTCACAGGCCTCCAAGTGTTAAAAAAAACAACACTCCACCACCATCCTCTATCTTCTACCTTTGATCCAGTTCTGTATCAAAATGGCTAATTCCCCTGTATTCCATGAGATCTAAATTTGCTAACCTATCTCCCATGAGCAAACTTGTCGAACGCGTTAGTGAAGTCCATATAGAACACAACCACCTGCTCTGCCCTCAGAAATCATCTTTGTTGCTTCTTTAAAGACTCAATTAAGTTGATGAGACATGTTTTCCCAAACACAAAGTCATGCTGACTATCCCTAATCAGTCCTTGGTTTTCCAAATATATGTACGCCCTATCCCTCACGATTCACTCCAACAATTTTCCCACCACTGACGTCAGGATCACTGGTCTGTGGTTCCCTGGTTTGTTATTGCCACCTAGCTTAAATAAGGGTTCCAGGTTAGGCAACCTCTCGTCGTCCGGCACCTCACTGGTCACTATCAATGATACAAATATCTCTGCAAGGGGCCCAGCGATAACTTCCCTAACTTCCCACAGAGTTCTAGGGTACACCCGAACAAGTCCTGGGGATTTATCCACTTTTAGATGTTTCAAGACATCCTCTGTAACATGGACATTTTTGTAGATACCAACATGTATTCCCCTGCATTCTATATCTTCTATGTCCTTTTCCACAGTAAACGTGATGAACCACAATGTTGATAATACTCAAGGAATTCCATATTCCATTACACTGTCAAAGATTGATGACGATTCGGCCTAATCTGAGCCAGTTTTCAAACGTCATGCGACAATCATTGAATTAAGGTGTGGATCACTACATTTCTTTTATAAAAGTTATCAAACATGAAAAAGAGAACACCACTCACAGTATACATTATAAATAGTGCTTGATTGAACAAAATATACCTACAGCTCGTGTCCATTCCCTGAAGAACCTGCCCAATGCATGTGCTTATGTCTACTTCTAATCTGAAAACTCCATTGTTCATGATTGTAGGTACATTTGCTCAAAATAATTGAGGACTCTGATAGTGGTGGTCAAATTTTCATTTACTTGCAAAATGATAGAAAAGTAACAGTTTGAGGCTGATCTCTTTCCATAACTCGTGCCGTTTGCTAATGCAAAATTCACAATTGAACAACAGAGGATACGAGACACAGTCTTTAAACATTCCATACTCGTTAGATGGTTGTGAAATCAATGCGTTGGCTTTTAAAGAATATGAAATGGCATTTTAATCGGATTTCTCAGAATATGCTTAATATTATCTGAATACACTTAATGACAAATAACAATCGAAAGTGGGGGCTCGCTCAGAGGTTTCACAAATACTAAACTCCATAGAGGGACAAGGGTTGCGAGAAAAGAAGAATACAATGGAATATCAAAAAGTCAACATATTGCAGAGTCATATCAGATCCTGTAATATTAGCAGAGGAAAGGGTGCTCAGATAAACAGTACAGGCAGCTGTATCTGGCATCATAATCTTTGAAGATTCGTCCTCAGAACGTGGTCAATCATGTTTACACAAGGTCACTGTCATTCACTTGTTGGTCGTTGATGTAGAAACAAACAAATTATTTCCAGCCATACTCTGTAAATTCCATTCTTGTATGATGATTATTCACAGTTTATTACCGTTTGAGCACTGCAGAGTTCCCACTCAACCGATGACTAAAGCCAAACCGCAGAAGTCTAAAGGAATCGGCCTTGTGATATATGTTTCTTTTAGCAAATTGTTCAATCACAAAATCTTCCTCTAACTATACTCTAGAGCACGGAGGACGAGAATTAGGTGACGGCAGAGCAGGGATTTATCCTGACCCTAACTCCCCACTCAGTACACATTCTTTCTCCCTTTTACAGGAAATGTCAAGTGAATCGCATCCCTTCCCCATTGTACATAATTTGCAATGTGACATAATTCCCAGATAGGACCATTCAACCATTGTCTCCATTCGGAGAAGGCACCAACACACGAATCATAACCATGCGGTTTAGGATTTACTTCATTATGTATATTTGTAACCATCTACCTCGAGATTAGCTTCCTCTCTCAGTAATGCAAACTCGTTCAAGACCATATTTAGTGATGCATTGAAGTGAGGAGTCCCAGGTAATAGAAGGATACATTTTCTATCTGTTTGACTCGACTATTTAAATTAATTTAAATCTATTCAGAATCTGGCCATTACACGAAAAGTGAACTTGGCATAAGATTTATCAATTGAATTACTGGTGCATCTGTTGAGAATCTCAAGGACTGTTTGAGCTGCACTCATCCATGCAAATTTCAGAGAATTTTACTTCATTTCGACCTTCTGCATTGTCGATGGCAAATATGTATTTTGGAGAGTGGAGGAGAGATATTCAGGACATCAACCCTCGCATCTAACCTGTTTCTGTAACGATGGTAATAACATAATAAGTTCAAAGTCTTAACAATGATAACGACCATAATATAGTAGATGAGGATTAATATCAATTGCACAGAAATGAAAAAAAAAGACAATGCACAGATAATGGATAACATCTGAAATAAGCAAACATAACAAAGTATTGTTTCTAATGCTTACAATTTAGGTGATGCAATTCAAGGCCTGGAAAGGCCAGTCGGTACATGCAGAACTAATGTATTCAGAAGTGCACTGGATATTGATTTAAATAGAACAATATTCCGGATCATGGAGAAAAGACAGAGATATGACTCGATATCATGTTGACTATTCAGAGTGCTAATGAAAAGACGATGGGCCGAATGGCGTAACTCTGAAATGGCAGCAACAACAATGCTACAATAGTATTGATCTTAAAATTGAATATCGAGAGTTGCCTTATCTCTTGATGGCAAATGTCATTGTTGTCATATCCGAAATGGGTACATTTGCAGGTTTATACTTGATCTTCAGTCTTGTTGGATCACTTGGAACTGTCTCTCAGTTTCTGGTTTTGTTTTTTGCCATACAAGAAATATTATCCTGTAGCCACCGAAGGGCTAACCGTCATTTCCATCCATGCATGCTGCTCCCTCGTATGTACGTTCCCAATAAAGTTTACAGGAAGAATGTCGTCTATTTCCACAGTCTTGTCCCGTGTGAGAATTTCACACTCTTTTTACCACTAGCCACTACAAAATGCATACTGGGTTTGCCCTGATGCGGTTTGATGCTTTAGCGTTATGTCTCCTTATTTCTTCGAGTGCAACTGAAGTTTTATGAATAAACATAAATTGCTGGACATTCTGAAAAAAGGGGTGGCAGTACCTGTGGAGACAAATGACAATTAACATTTCGACTCGTGTGACCCTTCCATAGAACGGATGATGACCTGTAAAATTTCAGCTTAAAGGTAGGAAGTACAGTGAGTGAAGAGGGTAACAAATAAATAATACATAGGATAGAATGGAGGGAGAAAGAAAGACAGATGTCAGACAAAGCAGTGAATAAAGTTTTGACAAGGAGAATGAATAATTATTTCTGGGGACTGCGAGTGGCGAACAATTTGTTGTGTGCACCAACAGATTATGTGATAACAAGGTCTAGTATGTGGGGATTGGGCGAGGGACCTGGGAGACCTCAAGCTGTAAATTTCTTGATGTCAGTATTGAGACCTCAAGGGTACCAAATGGAAAACGATGTGCTAATGTTTACAGTATTCGCAACGCATTTGGTGTTTTCCAAAAAAAAAAGTTTGATCGAGGTTGCTATACTTTATAAGCTCAACCACCAGCTATGAAAGTATTTCCTGTGTTACTCTACAAAAATCAATTAAAACAATCCTAAAACACTTTGCTTCTCGATTGCCTTTTCTTCCAACGCTCCATTTATCCACTCTTGCCATTTCCTCTCGACCCTTTGGAAAGTTCTCGATTGCTTTGGTTAGAAAGTCTTTTAATAATTGATGTATCAAAATATTTCATCATGCTCTTGAACTTTTACATGAAGTTCGACTGAATCACATCACAAATAAATGTGTTTGTGCATCAATTTAAATTTCACAACACATAAGCAACTCTCCCAAATACATACTGAGAACTATCATCTAATGGAGAGGCAGCATTTCAAATAACAAAATACACACAAACCACAGAAGTGGACAAGTTCATGACATGGTAAGGAGCAAAATCACACACTTCTGTCTGCTCACCGTCTCTGCATCATTTTGATTCGGTCCCATGATATGACCCCACAGTCCTTTACAAATTCCCTAGCTAGTAAACTGTTCCTGACTATCAGAGCATTCAGGAACAGAACTAAAATGAATGCTGACAATAGGGTTAAAACGTTGTGAAACATTCAAATTTCATCCCACTTTTGGTCAGTCAAGTAGTTCCATTTTCAGAAGAATGCTGCCGAAAATTGTTCATTATCAGCTTGGGTTTAAATCAAAAGTGGGTAGGTTTTTTTTAAACTAAGAGAAGGGCCAGATTTTGCAAGAGTCACTGTTATAGTAACTTTTCTGATGCAATATTTAGATTGTGGCCACTCACATCAAATCACTATATATTGCTCAACAGTGATGATGACAGTGAACCAAGTTGAAAACTTCATTGCAATTAAGAACGCAAAACATGAATCAATAAAATTTACTTCGTTTGAAATAGGTTTCGGAAATGAGGTGAGAATTTTGTAGAATTGGGGAGTCTTAGTTCAGAAGACTACATATTTCGATTAAGAGTCATAGCGAGGGGTTAACGATAGTGGATGAGTTAGGTAGACAGGATTTAAAAGTAGCACAGCAGGTGATGAAACTGGAAGCAGACTAGAGATCAAATGTTGGTAGTTTAGCTGGTGGAGCTAAACTCTTAGTATTACTCCCAGTGGTGTGGGAAACTGTAAAGAGAAGGTTCAGTGGGCCTTATTAAATCGAAGTGATGTTGAGTGAGTTGAATTATTTGATAAAACGCCAAACATTTTTCATGATAATGCTGAAGCTTTATTTTGTTAGAGAGGGAAATAAAAAGGAGAATGCGTTAAGGTTTATAACTCTGAATGAAAAACAAAGTCCACATTCTTCTCAGTTGGACCATCCTCAAAGTGATGCACTGGGGACTTCTTAAAATTTGGGGTACTTATCGATATAACTCCCAGAGTAATACCAACATAAACTGAAAGAGATTTTACAATCATATGTGAGAGCTGTAGTCAGGAAAAAAAGGAAGTATTTATCTGATTGCATATAATGTAGATATAGAAAATGCTATTCTGATTGAACAGCATCCATATTGACATAAACCACCAAATTTGGCGCAGGATAAAAACGAGATTGAAAGCATAGTCAGAGAGAGCGGCCACATGTAGTGGTACATATTTGTACGAATAACATAAGTAGGGAATTGGATGAGGAAATGACAAGAAAATCGAGGCAGTAAGTTGAAAGTTAGAAGGCAAGACGAACAGAGTGGTAATTTAGGATTGCAAAATGTTTGACAGGCTAGTGAGGCTAAGAACAGAGAACAAGTGCAGATGAACACGTGTCTGCAGGGCTGATGCTGGAGGAAGGGCTTCAGATATGTGTATCATTGGGATATCTTATGGGGAAGGTGGGTTCCGTACACGAAAGACGGACCTGAGGGGCACTAATATCCAGATGGAGAGGTTTGCTAGAGCTTTTTCTGGAGGATTTAAGTTAGATTGGGGGTGGAGAGGGAACCGGAGTGCAATGGAATATTAACAAATTTAACATTTACAGTTAAATCTGAAAGGTAACTTTTTTTTTTCTAAATTTAATAATGTGCTGAGTTTTGCAGTCAGGAGACAGCTTGTCTTCGTTTGGACTTTGCAAACAGTCAACTAGACCATGCGACAGTCGAATTCAGCGAAAAGCTAACGAAAAAAATGTAGGAACAGTTATGTCCACCACAAGGCACTGAGAAAATAACAATTTAAGCTTTCCCAGTCTTTGCCCTTCAGAGCGTGATAAGAATGCTATAAGAAGAGCGTGTGAATTATACTCAAAGTACCTGACATGCGGCATCGGGCCGAATATATTCGGTAGATTCTGCAGAATCCCAATAAAGCTTTTTCTTTGCTCTTGCTAACAGTTGAGTCGAGTCGATTGGGTAAGATTCTGAACATTCCCAGGAGGGGCAGGTGCCAGTGCCTTGAAGGTCTTTCACTTCATCTCGAACGCTGACTTGGCTCCTTTGCGTGAGAGGTCTATGAATCTGTGGATCGCCCAAGCGCCAGAGTTCGAATCAATTAGGGTCTGGATAAGAGTCGTGGCTTAAGTATTTCTACATAGAGACTCATTCTAAGAGAATAAATGAAAAGGTTTCAGTAAATTCACGTGAGGTATTTGAGCAAAACTCAAGGGAAAGGATTGCCGTCTCTGGAGTGCTTAAGAGATAGCGTATTTAAGCGTGGTTTTAGACTTGGGGGCACCACTGGCTGAGTTGGACTCGCCAACGGCGTACTGGGTGCGTGGTTTCTTGGTTTATGAATACCAACGCATTGAGGCGGACGCGCCCATTGCGAGAGGGGACCTCCAGAGATAAATAAAAAGCAAGACAAAGGGAAAAGGTACCACGTGCATGTGTGGGAGAGAGCTGAACACATTTCCAGTAAAACCTGAAATGGGCTCTGGCAAGAGCAAACAAAAAGAGGGTCCACAGAGGACTTGGAATGTCCAACCAAAAATAAAATGCATGTTAAATAATTGCGGCCCAGGGTCTGTAAAGCAGTTAGAATTGTAGATCAAGGAATGTGGTTTTCCAGAGGGAGGAAGTTTTAGCAAAAGGCAGTTGGCAATGTTGAGGTCGAGGTTGGAGGAGAGAGGGAAGGAGAAACGGAAGGGAAAAATAGAACCTGTGAATTGGAGTGCTTATAAAATGTGGAAGGCTGAGGCTGATATCAGGGTGCGGAAATCTCAAGTAAAAAATAGATCAAATACACATACAAACACTAGCACTCATGCAGATGCGTGCAGAAAACAACCCTATGAAGGTGTGCAGTGTCTTAAGTCTGTTTCAGATCCTGGCCTTGATCGCTGCCTTCTGACATGTACAGCCCACCTACGAGATCCGCCTGACGAAGGTTCCAAGTCATCGGCCACCGCCTCAGGGTCTGCTGAATCACCGACAGCACGCCATATCCCCAACCAACTGAAGTAAGAAGCCCAAATGTAGGACAGCCACTCCAAGACCGAAAGGCATCCAGGGATTGTTTTTGATCAACACCCGATGGATGATGAGACAGAGGGCGAGAGCACTGGTGTACGATCGTCTAACCAGGTCGTATTGCACGCTTCAATGGTTGCAATTGCAGGTCCAGAAGGATATCCAGTGTTGGTCCACCGGCCATGGACCATGAAGGATCTGGAAAGTGCCTATGGGCTGAAGTCTGACCCGCGCGAGGTTGGAGGTAATAAGTTCGCCAAAGAAGTGACAAAGTTCTGTTCTGAGTTCCGTCCTGCGTCACATGAGATGAAACGTCTCCTGGAACGAAGACTGGGTGACGATGTCACCAACATCAAGTGTAACTGGCCAGCCGCAAACGTCTGTGCCAGAGTAGCCAACCCGCAAGAGGAGCAGAATGGAGACTTTAATGCTTTTGTCGCAGCGTTGGCAACCGCCTGTAAGGAGGCATTCCACTTCTCACACGTCGCTGGTGAAGGTATTCGATGACGGGTGGCAGGATTTGGAACCATGAGTGCTAAAGGCACAAAGAACCAAAGATTGGGTCTTCAGGGACGATGTGGTTATCTGGTTCAATGCAGATATGCGAACATATAAGAAGAAACTAAATTGGCTTACCCAGGCAGACAGGACAGTCCAGAGAACCCCCGCTAGCCCTGACAAGCCTAGAAGGGTAGCCTGGCGTTTCCCTAAGATAGAAGAGTCGGACTCAAGATTGAAAACCCTCCCTACTAGTTGTGGGCAAAAGGCAAACACGATCTGGGGCCCATACTGGGCTGTGAACCCCTAAGAATAAACCTGAAGTCTGAGGATCTTCCTTGCAGAGCACAATACCCGTTAAAAACCGAAGCCTTAGAAGGAATGACTCCAGTTTTTGAATCCCTCCTTAAGACTGGAGTGACAATCCCCTGTGAAAACTCACCAGTGAGAACACCCATTGTTCCAGTCAAAAGGTCAAACATTCCCAATGAACTGGAGGAATAGAGGTTGGTTCAGGACCTGCAGGCAGTCCCATGCGCCCCAAATGTTCCCAACCCCTATACTATACCAGCTCAAATTCCACCGGACAGTAAATGGATTTAGCAAATGCTTTCTTTAGTGCACCGGTGCAGCCAGATAGTCGATTCTGGTTCGTTTATTCATTCAAACGGAAATCATATACATTTCCACGATTAGTCAAGGTTGCTGTGAGTCCCCCATCATATATAACGAGGCTCTACGCAGAAGTCTGGAGACTCTCGCTCTAATCCCGGGCTCAGCGCTTTTGCAGTATGCAGACGTTTGCTTGATAGCCGCACCGACAAAGGAACAATGTGAGAAGGATACCCTTGCTCTGCTCTGCCATCTATCGAGGAAAAGGCACAAAGCCAGTCTGGTAAAGCTACAATTTGTGCAACAACAGATGAAGTTCTTAGGTCACTTAATATCTGAACAAGTGAAGGCCATTGGACAAGACAGAGTTCAAGCAATCCAGCAAATTCCAAAGCCTCACATGAAGAAACAATTACTATCCTTTCTGGGTATGTGCTCCAACTGTAGAACGTTTATCCCATATTACACAACCCTTGAGGCGTCCCTAAGTGACATCGCCTGTGGCAAAGAGTTGTAGAACAAGAGTCCATTGCAGTGGTCCCCAGAGGCCAAGAGTACCTTTGTTGAATTTTGAAAACGCGCTCCAAACTAAACCTACACTGGGAATTCCGAATCCAAACAAGCCTTTTCTGCAAACGGTAGATGAGAAGCGTGGCTGCATGACATGTGTGCTGCTGCAGGGGGGAAATTGAGGTCGGTAGCATATTTTTTTTTGGCTAAGATAGACTCTGCAGTTGCAGGATTGCCTAAATAGCTGCAGCGGATATGGTCGGCTATGGTGAATTCTTCTGGTCCCACATGCAGTATCCTTACTGCTTTCCGAGCAAAAGACCGCACACATGTCGGCAGTACGTTGGCTCAGGTATAATACTGTGCTATTGATGATGTCTAAGTCAGAAAAAAGCGATGTAACGTACTTAACCCTGCTAACCTTCTCCCCAGAAAATGAGACGGAGACCCACTTGATTGTGTCCCTGTATTTAATGAAATTTGCAACGCTAGATCAAATTTGCAGGATTTACCACCTCGGAATCCAGATATGGAGGGTTTTTTTGTGTGGATTGGTCAGCATTCAGGAAAAAGGAGTCAGGCCATAATTGTTTTGGGTATGCTGTGGTGACTACCCACGAGATAGTCAAAGCGGGTTCACTCCCTTCTTCCCTATCAGCGCAAGCAGAGGAGCTGATTGCCTTGACGAAGGCCTGTAAAATGGTTGAGGGAAGGGCAATGAATATTTACACTGATACCAGATACATATTCGGGGTTGTACATGATTTTGGAGTCCTGTGGAAACACAGTGTCTTCTTGACCTCCACCTCTCGAAGCGGTCCTATTGCCTGAATCAATCGCTATGTGTAAATGTGAAGCCTACACGAAAAATATTGATTCTATTTCCCAAGGCAGACTCAACAGCAAGAATGGCGGCTGAGCAGCTGCCAAGTGATCAGATTGACATGAGTATGGCAAAAACTTGTACCCCAACAGCAGACGTACGGGAGTTACAGTCACAGGCCACGCCGGAGGAGAAGCGTGTGTGGACAAATGCAGGATGCAGTGTGAGGGAAGGAGTATGGTGTGGCCCCAATGGTAAACCCTGTCCACCACGATCATTATTTCCATTATATACCAAGCTGACACACGGTAAGGACCACGTGTCAGAAGGGGAGATGTACGACAGTATTTCGGCACACTGATACACAAAGGGATTTACTCATTACTCTCAGAAAGATTGTGAACGTTGTGCTATCTGTGCCACTAATAATGTGGGAAGGGGAATACAGATGAGTCAGGCAGCAACCCTCAATCCCAAAAACACGTTGAACATTTACAGTTGGATTTTATTGAATTAGCACTCAATGAAGGAAAAAAGGTATTGTCTGGTAATAGTTGATATGTTTTCCAAATGGGTGAAGGCGTTCCCCACGTCTAAACAGGATGCCAGTTAATTAGCCAAGGCTTTGCGAACTGAGATAATTCTGAGATGGGGCACCCCTGAAATGGTTAGTAGCGTAAATGGAAGACCATTTGTCAATAATGCCTTACAGCAGATCAGTGATTATTTGGGAATAAACATGAGACAACACTGTGCGTATCACCCAACGAGCGGTGGGGCAGTGGAAAGAGAAAATGCTACCTTAAAAAATAAATTGACAAAATGTTGTGAGGAATTAGGGGTGACATGGACAAAGGCACTTCTAATTGTGCTAATGTCATAGGTTGGAAGCGAGATGGGGAATTGAGGCAGAAATTCAGGATGGAAGCTTAGAGCTAGGACAAACAGAATTGTTTTCTCTGGTTTGCTGCCCGTGCCACGTGCAAGTGAGGTGAGGAATAGGGAGAGAAAGGAGTTGAACACGCGGCTACAGGGATGGTGCAGGAGGGAGGGTTTCGGGTTTTTAGATAATTGGAGCTCTTTCTGGGGTAGGTGGGACCTCTACAAGCAGGATGGTCTTCATCTAAACCAGAGGGGTACCAATATCCTGAGTGGGAAATTCGCTAAAGCTATTAAGGTGGATTTAAATTAATACAGCAGGGGAATGGGAACCAAAATTGTAGGACAGGTACAGAAGAGAATGACAGTAGGGAGTTCCAAAATCAAGTATCTGACACTGGCAAGTGAGAATCTGGTTTGAAGTGTGTGTACTTTAACGCGAGGAGCATCCGAAATAAAGTGGGTGAACTGGCAGCAGGGGTTGGTACCTGGGACTTCGATGTTGTGGCTATTACAGAGACATGGATAGAGCAGGGACAGGAATGGCTGTTGCAAGTTCCGGGATTCAGATGTTTGAGTAAGAACAGAGAAGATGGTAAAAGAGGGGGAGGTGATCAGGGACAATATTACAGTTGTAGAAAGGATGTTTGGGGACTCGTTAACTAAGGTAGTATGGGCTGAGGTTAGAAACAGGAAAGGAGAAGTCACCATGCTGGGAGTTTTCTATAGACCTCTGAATAGTCCCAGATATGTAAAGGAAATGATAGCAAAGATGATTCTCGATAGAAGTGAGAGAGGCAGGGTAGTTCTCATGGGGGACTTCAACTATCCAAATATTGACTGGGATCACTACAGTACGAGTACTATAGATGGGTCAGTTTTTGCCCAGTGTGTGCAGGAGGGCTTCCTGACACAGTATGTAGACAGGCCTACAAGGGGCAAAACCACTTTTGATTTAGTACTGTGTAACGAGCCTCGCCAGGCGTTAGATTTGGACATAGGTGAGCACTTCGGAGACAGTGATCACAATTCTGTCAGGTTTACTTTAGTGATTGAAAGGGTTAGGTGTGCTCCACCGAGCAAGAGTTACAGCTGCGGGAAGGGAAATTACGATGCAATTAGGAAAGATTTAGGAAGCGTTGAATGGGGAAGGAAACTGCAGGGGATGAGCACATTAAAAATGTGGAGCTTATTCAAGGAAAAGCTCCTGTGTGTCCTGGATAAGTATGTACCTGTCAGGCAGGGAGGAAGATATAGAATACGTGAGCCATGGTTTACTAAGGAAGTGGAATCCCTGGTCAAGAAGAAGAAGAAGGAGGCTTATGTTAGGCCAAAATGTGAAAACTCAGTAGGGCGCTTGAAGGATACAATGAAGTCAGGAAATACCTAAAAAGAGAGCTCAGAAGAGTCAAGAGGAGACATGAGAAGTTGTTGGCGGATAGGATCAGGGTTAACCCTCAGGCTTTCCATAGGTATGTCAGGAATAAAAGAATGAGGAGAGTTAAATTAGTGCCAATCACGGATAATAGTGGCAAGTTGTGTGTGGAGTCAGAGGAGACGGGGAAGCACTAAATAAATATTTTTCGACATTGTTCGTAAACCGAGAGGAACCATGGCAGATGTAGAAAACATATGTGGCAGAACATGGAGTTGTTTACATTGTCTCAACATTTTATCCTTTGAAATTTACTTGGAATTTTTAGAGTAAAGTGTTTTAATGTTACTTGTGCGCAAATAGGTTTTAATTTACAATGCATTCAATTTTTAAACATATTAAATTTATATCAAATCCTTTGTGAGATACAAGCACCCGAAGAAGTTCACAGGAACATTATCAAACAAAGTATAATGACCAGACATACCAGGAAATATTAGGACAAGTCACCAAAAGCTTTACCAATGAGCAGTGGCTGGCATGGTGCCTCAGTGGTTCGCACTGCTGCCTCACAGCGCCAGAGACACAGCCAATTCCAGCCTCGGGCGACTGTTTGCGTGGAGTCCCCATGTCTGCTTGCGTTTCCTCCAGGTGCTCCGGTTTCCTTCACAATCCTAAGATGTGCAGGTTAGGTGAATTAGCCATGCTAAATTACCAATTGTGTTCAGGGATGTGTAGGTGCATTAGTTAGAGGAAATGTAGAGTAATAAGGTAGGAGAATGGGTGTGGGTGGGTTACTCTTTGGAAGGTTGGTTTGAACTTGTTGTGCCAGATGGCATGTTTCCACACTGTCGGGATTCTTTGATCTATGAAGCAACTAGTATTTACTGTGGAAAATGATATGGAAGATATAGACTGTAGGGAAACAAAGGGTGATATATTGCAAAATGGTCCAGATTGCAGAGGAGGAAGTGTTGGATCTCTTGAAACGGCTAAAGGTGGATAAATCCCCAGGCCCGGATCAGGTGTACCCAAGAACTCTGTAGGAAGCGAGAGAAGTGATTGCTGGGCCTCTTGCTGAGATATTTGCATTATCGATAGTCACAGGTGAGGTGCCGGAAGACTGGAGGTTGGACAACGTGGTGCCACTGTTTAAGAAGGGTGGTAAAGACAAGCCAGAGAACTATAGACCGGTGAGTCTGACCTCGGTGGTGGGCAAGTTGTTAGGGGGGGAGTCCTGATGCACAGGATGTACATGTATTTGGAAAGGCAAGGACTGATTCGGGATATTCAACATGGCTTTGTGCGTGGGAAATAATGTCTCACAAACTTGATTGAGTTTTTTTAAAGAAATAACAAAAAGGATTAATGAAGACAGAGCAGTAGATGCGATCTATATGGACTTCAGTAAGGCATTCGACAAGGTTCCCCATGGGAGACTGATGAGCAAGGTTAGATCTCATGGAATACAGGCAGAAATACCCATTTGGATAGAGAACTGGCTGAAAGGTAGTGACAGGATGGTGGTCGGGGTTTGTTTTTCACACTTGAGACCTGAGACCAGTGGAACGTCACAAGAATCTGTGCTGGGTCCTCTACTTTTTGTCATTTACATAAATTATTTGGATGCGAGCATAAGAGGTACAGTTAGTAAGTTTGCAGATGGCACCAACATTGGAGGTGGAGTGGACAGCGAAGAGGGTTACCTCATATTACAACAGGATTTGGATCAAGAAGGGCCAATGGGCTGACAAGTGGCAGATGGAGTTTAATTCAGATAATTGCGAGGTGCTGCATTTTGGGTAAGTAAACCTTAGCAGAGTTTATACATTTAATGGTAAGGTCCTAGGGAGTGTTGCTAAATAAAGAGATCTTGGAGTACAGGTTCATAGCTCCCTGAAAGTGGAGTCGCAGGTAGATAGGAATGTGAAGAAGGTGTTTGATATGCTTTATTTTATTGGTCAGAGTATTGAGTACAGTGGTTGGGAGGTCATGTTGCGGATGTACAGGACATTTGTTAAGCCATTGTTGAAATATTGCCTGCAATTCTGGTCTCCTTCCTATCGGAAAGAGGTTGTGAAACTTGAAAGGGTTCAGAAAATATTAGCAAGGATGTTGCCAGGGTTGGGGGATTTGAGCTATAGGGAAAAGCTGAACAGGCTGGGGCTGTTTTCCCTGGAGCGTCGGAGGCTGAGGGGTGACCTTATACAGGTTTGCAAAATTATGAGGGCATGGATAGGATAAATAGACAAAGTCTTTTCCCTGGGATCGGGGAGTCCAGAACTAGAGGGCTTGGGTTTAGGGTGAGAGGGGAAAGACATAAAAGAGGCCTAAGGGGCAACTATTTCGCTCAGAAGGTGGTGCGTGTATGGAATGAGCTGCCAGAGGAAGTGGTGGACGCTAGTACAATTGGAACACTTAAGAGGCATTTGGGTGGATATATGAATAGGAAGGGTTTGGAGAGATATGGGTCGGATGCTGGCAGGTGGGACTAGATTGGGTTGGGATATCTGCTTGGCATGGATGGGTTAGACTGAAGGGTCTGTTTCCATGCTGTACATCTCTATGACTCTATGACTCTATGACAGTGTTCACTATAGAAAATGAAAATGTTGGCGAGGAAGATACAGAGATACTTGCATCTAGACTAGAAGAGATTGAGGTTCACAAGGAAGAGGCATTAGAAATACTGCAGAGAGTGAAAATAGTCAAGTCCCCTGGGCTTGATGGGGTCTATCCTAGGATCCTCTGGGAAGCAAGGGAAGAGATTGCCGAGCCTTTGGCATTGATCTTCAAATCATCATTGTCTACAGGAATAGTGCGTGAGGACTGGTGGATAGCAAATGTGGTTCCCTTGTTCAAAAAGGGCAGTAGAGACAACCCTGGTAACTACAGACCAGTGAGTCTCACTTCAGTTGTTGGTAAAGTGTTGGAAAAGGTTATAAGATTTAGGATTTATAACCATCCAGAAAAGAATAATCAGATCAGGGACAGTCAGTACGGTTTTGTGAAGGGTAGGTCGTGCCTAATGAATCTTACTGACTTTTTTGACAATATGACCAAACAGGTATATGAGAGTAAACCGGTTGATGTGGTGTATATGGATTTCAGCTAGGCGTTCGATAAGATTCCCCAAAGTAAACGATTAAACAAAATACGGAGGAATGGGATTGTGGGAGACATAGCAGTTTGGATCAGTAATTGGCTTGCTGAAAGAAAACAGAGGGTTGTAGTAGATGGAACATGTTCATCTAGGTGTCCAGTTACTAGCGGCGTACCGCAAGGGCCGGTGTTGGGTCCACTGCTGTTCGTCATTTTTATAAATGACCTAGATGAGGGCTAAGAAGGGTGGGTTAGTAAATTTGCGGATGACACTAAAGTCGGTGGAGTTGTGGATAGTGACGAAGGATGTAGTAGGTTGCAGAGAGACAAAGATAGGATGCAGAGCTGGGCTGAGAGGTGGTAAATGGAGTTTAATGGGGACAAGTGTGAGGTGATACACTTTGGACAGAGTAATCAGAATGCAAAGTACTGGGCTAATGGTAAGATTCTTGGGAGTGCAGATGAACAGAGAGATATCGGTGTCTGCGTACACAGATCCATGAAAGTTGCCACCAAGATTGACAGGGTTGATAAGAAGGCATGCAGTGTTTTGGCCTTTATTAATAGTGGGATTGAGTACCGGAATCAGGAGGTTATGCTGCAGCTGTACAAAGCTCTGGTACGGCCACACTTGGAGTATTGTGTAAAGTTCTGGTCACGGCATTATAGGAAGGATGTGGACGTTTTGGAAAGGGTGCAGAGGAGATTTACTAGGATGCTGCCTGGTATGGAAGGAATGTCTTATGAGGAAAGGCTGAGGGCCTTGAGGCTGTTTTCGTTAGAGAGAAGAAGGTTGAGAGGTGACTTAATAGAGACATACAAGATAATCAGAGGGTTAGATAGGGTGCACAGGGAGAGCCTTTTTCCAAGCATGGGAACGGCAAACATGAGGGGACACAACTTTAAAGTGAGGGGAGATAGGTATAAGACAGAGGTCAGAGGTAGTTTCTTTACTCAGAGAGTAGTAAGGGTATGGAATGCTTTGCCTGCAATGGTAGTAGATTCGGCAAGTTTAAGTGCACTTAAGTCGTCATTGGACGGGCAGATGGACATATGTGGAATAGTGTAGGTGGGATGGGCTTCAGATTAGTATGACAGGGCGGCGCAGCATCGAGGGCCGAAGGGCCTGTACTGCGCTGTCATGGTTATGTTCTATATGTTTCATTTATATCAGATCTAGGAGGAGAGGAAGAGCTAATCCTCGCCTGTTTGAGATTTTGTTTGGTAGACCGCCCAACACAGGAATTGGCCAAAAACCTAAAGTAAGACAGAGAACAGGCCACTGTGAGGATGAGATGTTGTGTTACTGTTTCAAACTCTCTGCACTTTTGTCTCAAGTACAGAATCACGTGAAAGCAGCACTACCCCAACCAGCTGAATGGAAGTTGCATGATCTTGAAACTGGAGATTGGATAATGGTTAAAGTCTTCAGGAGGAAATACTGGAAGGGGAAGAGGTGGCTGGGACCTTTTCAAGTTCTCCTTATAACACAGAGAGTTGTTAAGATCGCCAAAAGAGCCACGTGGATACACGCCAGCCATTGCAAGTGTGCAGCTGGGCCCGAGGAGACATTCGATAACACCGGAACCAATTAAGTGCAAGTAGTTATTAGAAGCCCCATACGAATATGGGGCTGCCCCAGCTCACACTGTTCTTAAACGCCCTGGTAGGACTTTTCTGAAGGGCAGTGGCATTTGGGATACAGCCGCAGATGGTAATTTTAACTGTGGGTGTTCAGGGAATCTTCACAAGCGACCCGTGGCTGTTTAGAAACCAGGACGACTATAAATTCGATAATAAATTATTATGCAGGGAATCTTGCATCGCCAGTGATTGGCACTTAGTAGTAGCAACCACGGACAAAGGGACACCTAACATGGGAAATTGATCAAGGTCGGAGGTGCCAGGGCACGGGTGACAATATCCAAGACTCAGAAGACCGATGAGGGAGTCTGGTGATGCGCAATAGATAGACCCATCCACGACATCTATAGGCAGGTGAATGTATTGGTACAGTCGCCCGCCTCGTGGAGATGCAGTGCAGGACGTCCTCCAGAAGATAGTGGCACTGGGGCATCACAATCAACTAAACCAGATCATGGCCCGAGCCCTAAGCAGGGCAGAGGGCATTAATGTTTCACGCGAAACTGAAGGGAGTCGACTGGGGCACGAAAGCGAGTATAACTCGGAAGTGGAAATGATCCTGCAGGAGAAAAATGGCGTAAATGCGACCCCAGTAGGTTGGGAGATGCGAAGGGTCATTGCTAGATGTGAAGGGAACACAGCATGTGCTTTGGCCCTATTACAACACCGGAGATTACACGTTGGCTATCCTTGTTGGATATGTTTGCACACAGCCAATGGTGGACTGCCGAACCAATCACAGAGAGCCTGGCGAGAAATGCTAGCCATCTGCTTCCACGTTCGGCGACTACTCCGACCATGCTAGGGAGAGCAATTAGGGCAAATGTCACGCCACCACCCAAACTCAAGGCTAACTGCAGTCGCAAAGCTGACACGCTCCTGTCTACAGCCTTCCACACAGTGGAGGGAGGACAGGCGAGAAACGTGCGTTTGCACTTGGGGATCTCCCAGTGCACTACGACGTTGTACTTGAACAATGATTCTAGCTCAGCAACTTATGCAAATGGTACGATCATAAACATTTCTTGTTCCTTTATCAATAATCAGATCATGATGGTGGGTATAATATGGGCCTGTGGAGAGAAAGTGTACCAGCCCTGCAATGGAAGGGGTGCTGCTAGCCCACGATGCTGTCCGCATGCACAACATTGTTGTCCCAAGGGCCGGTAACAGAAGCGCATAAAGAGACATCCCACGGCATTGGAATGGGTACACACGCGTCGACCATTGGACTACACCAGGAGCGAACATTGGGTGGCCCATTCTCTTGGGAGCAGGGACAACGGTGGCAATAAACAAGAGTAAAGGCCTCGCATATAGTGTATTACTGTTAGGAAATGAGACGGACGAAGGCCTAGCACTCATTAACACTGAGTTAACGGCGGTTAGTGAAGCAGTGATGCAAAATCGATTAGTGTGAGACATACTGACGGCCGAAAGAAGGGGCGTCTGCAAAATTTAGGTACCTCATGCTGTTTTGATATTCTTGATGAGTCCCAAAATATCACTAGTGTAATGAATTATATGAATGCATGTATACGACTGCCTCCCCCATCAGATGACTTCTGTTTCCGATGGCTCACCTCCATTTGTGGAGGATGGAAGTATTGGATCCTACACGTCTGATTAGATGTAGGACTGGTCCGACTCATAGTGCTTTGTATAGGACCCTGCTTGTGCACCTGCCTACACCGTTTGCTTATGAGGGCAGTAGGACACCAAATGGTAAAATTATCAGCGATCCCACGGCAGGAAGAGCCGATTGCGTGGACCCCACCCTACCATGACGTTGACGAGTGTCACGTGTGAACATGGACTGTGGACAAGGCATATCCGAGCAAGTGACGATACCAACACAAAGCTGTGTTACAGGTAGGTGGTGTCTGCGGAAAGGCCTGGTGTTCCCTCAGCATTTGCAGATGCTTAGCTATTCTGGCTCTGTACTTTTTGTTTGTTGTTGTTGCTTTAGCAGTGCTTGTTGTCATAAAATGACAATAAGGGGGAAAGTGTAATGGAAAAATTAAGAAATTTAACATTTACTGTGAAATTTAAAAGAGAATGTTTTTCTTAATTAAATACTGTGCTGAGCTTTGCAGTCTGGAGACAGCTTGTCTTTGAACTTTGCAAACCTTCAACTTGGGCTTGTGACAATCGAATTCAGCGAAAAGCTAAAGAAAAAACAGAAGAACAGTTTTGTCCACGACAAGGGACTGAGAAAATAACAACTTAAGCTTTCCCAGTGTTTGCCCTTGAGAGCGTGATAAGAATGGTATAAGAAGAGTATTTGAATTATGCTCAGGGCCTCTTATATGTGACATCTGGCCGAATATATTGAATCGATTCTGCAGAATCCGAATAAAGCTCTTTTCTTTGCTATTGCTAACAGTTGAGACGAGTCGATGTAACTTCCACGACACAGAGGTACGGTTCAAAAGATGGAGAAGTTAGTGGACAGTCGTGTTCAGTGTGCAGAGAGACTTTGAGGAGGGATAGACAGTTGATAGGGTATAGGCACAATCGGAGTGATGATTGAAGTGTGTCTATTTAACACAAGAACTATCAGGAATAAGGGTAACGAACTTAGAGCATTAATCAGTACTTAGAAGTATGATGTCGTGACCATTATGGAAACTAGGATATCACAAGGGCAGGAATGGGTATTGGATGTTCCAGGGCAGAGATTATCCAAAACGGATGGGGGAGGGGCAGCGAAACGAAGTTGGGAAGTGACATTGTTAATCACGGATATAATCACAGGCGTACAAAGTGAGGGTAATCAAGGTGGGCTTGTCGGAAGTGTTTGTCTGTGTGTCAGTCATAACAGGACAGGAGTAATCATTTTATTGGGAGTTGGGACAGACACATGGAGGAGAATTTTGGGAGGCAGAGTTTGGAAAGGTGCAGAAGTAACAGGGTTTTTTTGTCATGGGTGACATTAAATTCTGATATATTGATTGGAAACTCTTCATTTCAAATAGATTGGATGAAGTACTTTTTTGTCAGGTGTGTCCTGGAAGGGTTACTGACTCAATAGATCAACTAGAGGGGAGGTCGGACGGGATATGGTGCTTGGTAAAGCTCCAAGAACTTTGCGATACTCCTGGAGAACGATAGGAGCAGACAGTATGGGAATGTATTTAATTGAGATAGGTGGAATTACATTGCTATTCGGCAGCAGTTGGGGCGCCTAAATTGTAACATACATTCTCAGGGAAATGGATGCCGGGTGTGTGGAGGTTGTTTAGGTAGTGCTAGCTCATAGTGTTGGACATAAGTTTGCCCCACCGAGGCAAGGAAGTACCGTGGCTGACAAGGAATTTGGAATCTCTTGTCCAGAGGCAGAAGGAATTTTCTTAAGGTTGAGGAGGCAAGGAAGAGATAGGACTCTCGAGGGTTAAAAAGTAGCCAGGAAGGAACTAAAGAATGGGCTTAAAGAGTGGGTATGATTAAGAAAAACCCTCAGGTATTTTCAACTTATGCGATGAAGAAGAGGATGACCAGAGTAAGGGTAATGCCGATCAAGGATAGTGGAAGCAATTTGTACCTGGAGTCGGAGGAGTAAGGGTAGGTCCTTGGTGAATACTTTGCTTCAGTATTCACTACAGAGAGGGATGTTTTAGTTTGTGAAGACAGCGTGAAACCAACTGATATGCTCGAACAGGTTGATTTGAATCTCAGGGTGTGCTGAAGAATTCAAAACTGTTTGGTTACATAAGTCCACTGGGCCAGATAGGATATACCAAGGTGTTTACTGGAATTGAGGGAAGAATTTACTGCATTTTTGGCCATGATCTTTGCATCCTCACGATTCCTCGGAGTAGTGGCAGAAAATTGGAGGGTGGCAAATGTTATTTCCTTGTTGAAGTAAGTCAATTGGGATAATGATGATAACCAGAAACAAAGCATTCTTACGTCTGTGGTGGGCAAATTATTGAAAAGGGTCTGCCAGACAGGATTTATGATTACTTGAAAAATGACAGCTTGATTAGGCATAGTCAGAATGGTTTTGTGAGGGGCAGGTCATGCCCCACAAACCTAACTGAATTCTTTGAGAATGTGACAAAATATATTTAAGAAGTTAGATAAGTGGATATGGTGTAATTGGATTTTAGCAAGTCAGTGATAAGGTTCCCCACTGTCGGCTCATTCAGAAAGAGAGGAGCATTGGAATATAGGGACATCTGGATCTCTCGAATGAGACTTTGCGACCCATAAATGGCAGAGAGTGATAAAACGTGGAAAGGATTCAGTCTGGAGTTGTGTGGCCAGTGATGCTCCGCAGGGATCTTTGCATCTTCACGGTCTCTCGGAGTAGTGCCAGAAAATGGGAGGGCGTAAAATGTTGCTTCCTGTTGAATTAAGTCAATTGGGATAATGATGATAACCAGAGACAAATCATTCTTACGTCTGTGGTGGGCAAATTATTGGAAAAGGCTCTGCCAGACAGGATTTATGATTACTTGAAAAATGACAGCTTGATTAGACATAGTCAGGATGGCTTTGTGAGGGGCAGGTCATGCCCCACAAACCTAACTGAATTCTTTGAGAATGTGACAAAACATATTGACGAACGTAGATAAGTGGATGTGGTGTAATTGGATTTTAGCAAGTCAGTGATAAGGTTCCCCACCGTAGGCTCATTCAGAAAGCGAGGAGGCATGGAATATAGGGACATCTGGATCTCTCGAATGAGACTTTGTGACCCATAAATGGCAGAGAGTGGTAAAGGGTGGAAAGGATTCAGTCTGGAGTTGTGTGGCCAGTGGTGCTCCGCAGGGATCGCTACAGTAACCTCTTCTCTTTGTGCTTTTTGTAACTGTCATGGATGAGGAATTGAATGGGTACATTAGTAAGTTCTCCGATGACATGAAGGTTGGTGGAGTGGTGGAGAGTGTGGAGGGTTGTTTTAGGTTGTAACGAGACATTGCTAAGATGCAGAGCTGGGCTGAAAAGTGGCAGACAGATTTCAACTTGAAAAAATTGTTTCATTTAGGAAGTTTGAATTTGAAAGCAGAATACAGAGTTAAAGGCAGGACTCTTATGAGTGTGGTGGAAAAGATGCTCTTGGCTTCTATGTCCACATATCACTCAAAGTTGACACCCAAGATGATGGATTTGCAGAGAAGCCATATGGTGTATTGGCTTTCGTTAGTCGGGCCATATTTGGAATATTGTGTTCAGTTTTTGTCTGCTCATTGTAGGAAGAATTTCGAAGCTTTAGAACGAGTGCACAGGAGATTTACAAAGATGCTGCCTGGACTGGAAGGCGTGTGTTATGGAGTAAGGTTGAGGGAGCTAGAGCTTTTCTCATTGAAGGGTAGAATGTTGAGAGGTGACTTATTAGAGCTGTACAAGCTGATGAGAGGCATATATAGATTGAATATTCAGAGGACCTTTTTTTCCCACGGTGGATCTAGGTGTCAAGAGGGGCGTAACTTTAACGTGATTGGAGGAAGGTTGAGGCGAGGTGTCGGGATGTAAGTTCTTTACACAGGGAGTGTTGGGTGCGTGGAATGCACCACCTGGAGTGGTAATAGTGTCATATACATTACGGATATTTAAGAGACACTTGAATAGGCACATGGAAGATAGTAGCATGAAAGGGATGTATTTTAATTTAATCTCAGAGGAGGATAAAAGGTCGACACAACATCGAGGGCCAAAGGGCATGTACTATGCTGTATTGTTCTGTACTCGATGTTCTTTGCTCCATGACATGATCAAGTTAAGTTGCAACGAATTCACCTCAACAATAATAATGAAGTAGAAACTAGATGCTACCCGATGGTTATGTGTAGATTATCACAAAGTCAATGTGTTTATTAAATTGATTCATCATCTATTCAACGTTTGGAAGACTGTTTTGAGAAGGTGGGGCACGCAATCTATGTTTCTAAGTAGGATTTACTAAGAGGATATAGCAGGTAACGTTTTCTGGAAGAATGAAGGAAACGTCAGCTTTACTGCCATCGAGTGGGTTCTACCAGTCTAAACTCATGTGATTTTGCAGAAATAATTCACTATTCACTTTTCGAAGACCAACCAATCAGGTCGTTTTGGGATTACAAAATTGTGCGGTGTACATAGGTGGCCTTGAGATTTTTGTCACGCATGCGAGGAGCATTTGGAGCAATTATCAGGATGATTATCTCAACTTCAGGAGGCGGTCTTCTTGAGACAAGTGACAAAGAGCGTGTTCACAAATGCTCAAGTCACGTTCCCGGGCCATGGACAATTGGCCACGTGAGATTTGCAATGATTATTGGAGCGTTTCCTATACCACTGACAAAAATGACAAATCCTGCGGTTCCTGAGACTGGCAGGTTTTTCTTAAATATTCGTAGCAAATGTTATCAGTGTTTTTCCTCCGCTGTCTTATACATTTAAGAATTGCTGAGAATATTGGTGAATGGAAGATTGACAAAAGGCATTCGACCATATGGGAGCTGTGTCGATTATAGTTCTGGTCTGAGCAACTCTTAAATATGCAAAACATCCAACTGATGGAAGTGGTGTGGCTCTTGGTGCTGTACTGTCACAAGAATACAACGAGCGACGACCCTTTCAGTATTTCTGCAGAAGGCTGAATATTCATGAGAAGAAATATTCAATCATTGTAAAAGAGCCCTGCATTTGGCTTTGGCGTTGCAACAATTCAGCATTTATGGTGTGAGTAATCCATTTCAACAATTATACATTCTGATCGTACCCCCTTAAAGGTTTTGGGGAAAAAAAACATTCTGGACTGCTTGGTTAGAGGTTTTCCTTAGGGTCATTCAAATTTTGTAAGTGATACACGTCGCCGGATGAGGGAATGTACTTGTCGTGATTTTGTTGAAGGTAGAAGCGTTCAGTGGTGGAAGAAATAGATAGAAATGAACTGCAACTCTGATTGTTTGCACGCTTAGTTTTAATTTATGATATGTATCTAATGTTGCATTTCTAACAGTATCAGACGGAACTCCTTGAGCATGAAGCCATGTTTGTACATTGACGTTTATCTTAATCAGAGGGGGAGGTAGGACGGAACTTGCTCTGTCTGCTGTCTTTTGAACAGGGGCTTTGTAATTCTGATGCAGAGGTGACTGTTTCTTGGATGTCCTAGGAAGTAACGTTTCTTTTTTGTTTGTTTCTCGTGGACTGGAGACAGCAAACTTTGACGAATTTGCCTTTTCCATGGGTGTGTGTGCTGGACGTTGCTGTATTGGAGACTTATGAGCAGTAGCTGAATACCATATTCTTTCGTTAATTATTTCGATAGACCTACTGACATGGCAATTCCACTTTATTGTTTTTGTTTTTATTTGAAGTGCCTCGTAAAAAATAAAGGATGCATCATCAATACCTTAGTATTTTGACCAATTGAATCGCATTTGGAACGCACCACCCTAGAGTTTCTTTGAAATAAGATAAGTTAGGGTCTTGGATATTTATTTGCTTGAAGTGTTTATGTTTAATCCACAACAGATCCCAGATTCCTATCTATCATAGTAACAATCGAATCGATTGCTGTTAGATCCTAATCCTGTGTCGTTGTTCTCAGGTTCTGATTGATTGTTTGAAAGTTACATCTTCTTGCACTCAGATTCTGTTCTCTCTCTCTACACCCTATATTTCTTTCTCTGTCTCTCTTTATTTGTGTATGTCTCTCTCTCTCTATCTCCGCTACTCACCTTTCTGGAATTACTGATGTGTTTAACCATGAAGGTGATTCTCCCACAGATACTATGCAATATCCGTTGAATGGTGTGCATTTATTGCAATCACAACCGAGGAAACCTTCCAGTGACATCATTCGAACCACCGAGAATGGTCACAATTGAAAGTTCTGAACCAAAAAGTTCAGATGACCCCTTTCGCTCCTGCACACATTACACCACAATAAAGAACATTACCCACTCTGGCCTGAATATAGGTGAGGTATGTTTATGGAAAGTATGATGAATGATAATCATCTCTCAAAAGTTCCTTTAAGTTGAGTAGTGGTGGTGTCAGATGATGGGTTTCAAATGCGCCACGCTGCTATAAAAGAATCGGTGCAAACACTGGAACTCCTTACCATGCAGCATGGTGCCCGCTATGCAAAGTCTTCGACGGGATAAGAGGGGTCGCAGTTCAAGACAGAATCAAGATGAGGAGAAATCTCTTCACACAGTCAGTTTTAGGTCTTTGGAATTGTCTGCACAGAAAGAACTTCACACCAAAACGTTGAAAGTATTCATGAAGCACCTGCATATAGTTCTTGGAGATATTTTTAACAAAGGTTCGGGGAGAAAGTGGGAACAAGGGAATGAGTAGTATGATCAAACATGACACGATCTTATGGTGGAACAAGCGGGAAAGTCCAAATGACAGATTCTTGCTTCAATTTTCTATGTTTGTAGACGGTTGGCAAACTAAGGAAGGACAGAATTGTGATGGAGGATGGATACATATCCAGAATTGCAGCCTGAAACTAGAGGAGCGCCACAGGGATAGGTTCTGGGGCCAAACCTATTTGCAATGTACATCAACGACTTGCATGTGGAAAGTGAATAAATTGAGGCAGAAAACGCAAAAATAGACAGAAAGGAATGTTGACCTTTATTTCAAAGTGATTGTAAGATGAAAGCAGGAAGGTTTTACTATAAAAAAATGAAGACACAATTCAGACTATGGCTGTAATGTTGGAAATCCTTATTAGCTCCGTGTATAACAATAGATAAACATCCATTGAAGGCAGTCCAGAAAAAGCTCACACGTTTGAATCCAAGAGGCACTGTTTCAAGAGTAGATATTCAATATTTTGGTCAGCTACTCGTTGACTACAGAAGAATGAGAGTGGGCTTTATTTTAGTATAAAGACTTGATGGAGCAGGTATAGCGAGTTTGCTTCCCCTTTTGGGAGCGTCTAGACCAGAGTGTGTCATCTCAGGAAAAAAAGAGACTGGCTGTGTTCGACAGAGATGCAGGGGAATTTCTTCTCTCAGCGAGTCTTATTGAATTCTTCGAGGAGGTGACCAAGCATGTGGATGAGGGTAGAGCAGTGGATGTAGTGTACATGGATTTTAGTAAGGCATTTGATAAGGTTCCCCATGGTAGGCTTATGCGGAAAGTCAGGAGGCATGGGATAGAGGGAAATTTGGCCAATTGGATAGAAAACTGGCTAACCGGTCGAAGTCAGAGAGTGGTAGTAGATGGTAAATATTCAGCATGGAGTCCAGTTACAAGTGGAGTTCCGCAGGGATCAGTTCTGGGTCCTCTGCTGTTTGTAATTTTTATTAATGACTTAGATGAGGGAGTCGAAGGGTGGGTCAGTAAATTTGCAGATGATACAAAGATAGGTGGAGTTGTGGACAGTGAGGAGGGCTGTTGTTGGCTGCAGAGGGACTTAGATATGATGCAGAGCTGGGCTGAGGAGTGGCAGATGGAGTTCAACCCTGCCAAGTGTGAAGTTGTCCATTTTGGAAGAACAAATAAGAATGCGGAATACAGGGTTAATGGTAGGGTTCTTGGTCAGGTGGAGGAACAGAGGGATCTTGGGGTCTATGTACATAGATCTTTGAAGGTTGCCACTCAGGTGGATAGAGTTTGTAAGAAGGCCTATGGAGTATTATCGTTCATTAGCAGAGGGATTGAATTCAAGAGTCGTGAGGTGATGTTGCAGCTGTACAGGACTTTGGTTAGGCCACATTTGGAGTACTGTGTGCAGTTCTGGTCGCCTCACTTTAGGAAAGATGTGGAAGCTTTGGAGAGGGTGCAGAGAAGATTTACCAGGATGTTGCCTGGAATGGAGAGTAGGTCGTACGAGGATAGGTTGAGAGTTCTCGGCCTTTTCTCGTTGGAACGGCGAAGGATGAGGGGTGACTTGATAGAGGTTTATAAGATGATCAGAGGAATAGATAGAGTAGACAGTCAGAAACTTTTTCCCCGGGTACAACAGAGTGTTACAAGGGGACATAAATTTAAGGTGAAGGGTGGAAGGTATAGGGGAGATGTCAGGGGTGGGTTCTTCACCCAGAGAGTGGTGGGGGCATGGAATGCGCTGCCCGTGGGAGTGGTAGAGTCAGATTCATTGGCGACCTTTAAGCGGCATTTGGATTGGTACATGGATGGGTGCTTAATCTAGGATAGAAGTTCGGCACAACATCGTGGGCCGAAGGGCCTGTTCTGTGCTGTATTGTTCTATGTTCTATCTATGTTCTATGAGTGTTCCCATGGAAGACATGACATCAGCTCAACTGCCAGTGAATGACAAAGACACCAGTAGCCGGATTACTAAAGTGGTTCAAACTTTGTGCTCACAAAGCTAAAACATCTAACTCTACTTTCAGTGAGTGTCTTGTGTTCAATTTGATACTAACGTCCAGGGAGTCAGAAATTCAGGGCCAGAATTCAGACCTTCAATTCGCACCTCAGCCAATGATGGACACTGCCGTGTGCCATGACAGCTACAAACAGTTGGATGGAAGTTTGTTGCAAGCCTACAGTATTTCGCCGTTCAGAATTGAAACAGTAACTGGCCTGGCTCTTTAGCAAGTTGAAAGTGGAGGCAATGCCAGACCATGCTATGTGATGATTTACGAACCAACCATCTGTGTTATCATATAACACGCTTCACTGTTCCTGCACTTCACGTTGTGCTTGGATGGTGATCAGCAAAGGATAATGAAAACTCTGATTTTTCTGCTTGTCACTATGACGATCTTTCATGCTGAAGGCGAGAGACCCTGGGTGTCATTGCAAGGTTAGAATAACTTTGAACAGGGAAGTTAAGCATTTAAGAGGCTGGAGAAACCTTAAACGAAGCAAAAGGGTTGGAAAATCTCAACAGGTCTGGGAGCATCTGTGCAGAGAATGCGACATTCACCTTTCTGGTCGAGTGATCCGTTTTCAGTTCGGAGGAAGAGTAACTGGACCCTAAACGTTAACTCTGATTTCTCTTCACTGATACTACCAGACCTGCTGAGCTTTTCCAGCAACTTCTGTTTTTGTTTCTAATTTATAGAATACACATTTCTTTTGGGTTTTATTTTTAATCATGAAACCTCACCCCTATCTGGCAGCATCCGAAGTGCGAGAGAAACACTGTTCTCACTTGGAATTCCATTTTTTTAAGAAATTCTGAAGAGTCAGATACAACTGGAGATGTGAACTCTGATTCTCTATTAATCTCTTTCCCCAGATGATGCACGATCTGCTCAATTTTCACATCGGTGTTTGCTTCAGGTTTCCACAATCAAAGTGTTTAGCCTTTCGACTTTTAATACATGCAAGAAGATGTGGCGTTGACGGGATGTAGGTTGAATGAAAGGATGGGGCCATTCAGCCTTCACTGCTGTTAATCCACATGTGTTTGCTTGTGTATTGTGGACGTATTCAGTTCACATGCCTGAATCTGCATCCGGGTTATCAGTCGCGTTTTATCTCTGCAATCTCTCGATTGATTAAAGAAAAATCTATGGATCTGAATTGCTCTCCTTCAGGAATTCTGCGCATAATGTGAACTGCCACCCCCACCATGCCTCAAAACGTGTTAAATCACGAAAAGGACTTCGTGATCGGTTATTGAAATCTCTATCTCAGGAACAAGGAATCTAGTTGAAAGGATTGTTGCAGCAGAATGGGGACGTATGCAAGAATAAGGCGGGGTGGTATAATGCTATTGTGTATGAGAAGTAGGGAAGGCTGTTCTGATGAAACAATGTCCCTTCAAGCTTAATCCTAGAAATACCACACAGGTCCAGAAGTAAGTGGATGCGATGGTCAACAAAAATATTGAACCACATCAGAATGTGTGGAGTTTGCTGATTGTGTTAATTCCCAAACCTATCTTGTGTAGTCATCATACTATTACCTGTAATTTTCTGTTCTTTGAATGCGTGAGTGTAGTTGTTAACGTGATTCCCACAATGCATGCTGTGTGAATAAATGCATTTCTCTTTCTGCTTCTGTTAGATTCTTTCATGTGAATGTACGAGTATCGTCATTAATATATACCTGCAAATGGAGTGTGAGATTGAAATTGTTAGTCTGCATCTGTGGGTTTCACCTACTTATTTTTGGGAGCGTAATTGATATCTGACCTTTACTGCAATATGAATATGTGGATGCCATTATCAATCTCTGCCAGTCACTTTCTCCTATGTGAATATGTGAGTTCATTTCCTGTCACTAACAGTCAGTTTCTGCTTTGTCAATGTGAGAGTTTAGTTATTAATCTGTACCTATCAGCTTGTATAAGCTGAATTTGTAAATGTAGCTACTTTTGAAAAGTGTGATTCGACTCTGAATTGTAGTCATAAATTTTAACTTGTCAATTTATGCATTGTGAAACAGGGAATGTTTTCATCAAACTGTTCCTGTCTGGTTCTGCATTCTAATTGTGATTAATTTGTACTGGTCAGTATCTGCGATGTGAACATGTGAATCTATTAATCAATATTTCCCTGTTAGTTTCTGCTGTGTGAATATGGCCATCTATTTGTACTCATCTGTTTCTGTTATAGGAATCTGAGAGTGCAGTTATGCCTCTGTACTTGCCAACTTCTGCTTTGTCTTTCTGTGAGTTTAGCTCTTAATCTCTAAGTGTCAGCTTCTGTTCTGTGAATATTTGAGTGCAGTTATTAAACGATGACAGGCATTGTCTGAGATATGAGTGCTGCACGTTATTATCAATTGGTTCCTGTTGGTTTCCGCCAGCTGGACATGTGAGTGTCATTATCATTCTGGTCCTGTCAGTTAAAGTGAATATGAGGATGTATTTATCAATCTGTCATTGACAGTTGCTGTAATGCAAGTGTGACTGCAAAAATCAGCTTACACCTGTTTGTTTCTGCAATTTCAGTGATGACTAGTATCATAAGTCTCTACCTGTCAGTTTTTGCTGTATCAATATGCGATCAGTTTCAATCGTTCAGTCTCTGGTGAATGTCTGAATGCAATTATGAATAACTATCTGACAGATACTGCTCTTTGAATATGAGAGTAAATATCAAAGTGTACCTACAGTTTATACCATGTGTGCCAACATTCCCGCCACCTCCATCGAGATGCCAGCACCAGAGACATGTTCCTTCCTCTTCTATATCTGTCTTCCCCGGGAAACCTTCCCACTGGGATATCCTGGTATACTCTTTGTGCAGTCCACATTAACCAACTGACCCCAACCCACCCCCCACAGCCGCACGGCACCTTCTTCGGCAAACTCCAAAGGTGTAAAACCTATCTACTTGCCTCCACCCTGCTTAGTATCCAAGGGCCCAAACATACCATCCAGCTAAAGCAGCACTTCTCGCTATCAAATCGATTTCATTAACTGATGACAATGTTGTCGCCTCTATAACTTATGACATGCTCTCCCCTATGTCTATTCCCCCATCACGCACACCAGGCCTTGTTGTCATATTGTCTTTCAATAGACTACTTATTGTTAACCACTAAGTCTCCACGATCAGCTATTCAAGCATCCAGCCAGATCTTCATCGACACCTTGTCTGTACAACCGTTCTTTTTTCCATTTATGTTCTACCCATAACTATCATTTTAACTTTACATACTTTCTCAAACCTATCTTCTGCATATAAATCGGCATTTTCCTAGCTACCCCCAGTTCTGAGAAAGGTCAGTTGACATGAAACGTGAAGTTTCATTCGTCTTCACAGGTGCTGCCAGACCTGTTGAACATTCTCCTGCACTTTTTTGTTTTTGTTTATGCCAACTTTACCTTTCATTTTATGTTAAGTGAATATATGATAGTCAACAGCTTTTTTCTCTCTATCTGCAATGTGAATGAGTAAGCACAGGCAGCAATACAAACCTGACACTTCTCCTTGCCAAACTGGCTTTTGTTTTCTCTAACAGTCAGTACTATTTGCTGTGAGTGTGCCAATCTATATGTGATAAATGTTAAGTTGATATTATATAGATTTGACTTAGTCCCTTCGTTTATACTTTGGTCAAGGATTCCCTCTATCCTTTTTCAAAAATAGTGTATATGTCAGTTTGAATGTTGAAACGAATGTTCAAATTTGATGGAATTTGGTTCCTATGAACTGTGATTGTTTAGAAACAAAGTAATAGATTTCTATTTACACTGCATTGTTTGACTTGTTTTTCGTCAATTACATAAATGATTCGGATGTAAGCATAGGAAGTGTGGTTAGTAAGTTGATAGATGGCATCAAATTTAGAGAAATATGGGGACAGTGAAGATGGTTACCTCAGACTACAACGGGATCTTGATCAGGTAGGCCAATGGGTCAAGTAGTAACAGACGGAGTTAACTTAAATAACTGTGAGGTGCTGCGTTTTGGATAGGTAAATGAAGGCAGCACTTAAATAATTAATATTTAAGTCCTGGTGAGTGTTAATGAACAAAGAGAGCATGGAGTACAGTTTCATACTTACTTTTATGTGGTTTCACATATAGATAGGTTAGTGAAGACGCCGTTTGTCATGCTTATATTTATTAGCAATTGAATCGAGTATAGGAGTTTGGAGGTCATGTTGTGGCTGCAGAGAACATTAAAAGGGTGACTTAGAGAATATTGCATTCAATTTTGGCCTCCAATCTATATGAAGGTTTTTGTCAAACTTGAAAGGATTTTGAAAAGCTCAGCAAGATTACTGGCGGGAATTGAATGGTTTGATTGTTATCATCAATGTCTCTCTTTCAGTTTTTGCTTTGTCAATATGTGCATGCATCTGCCGATTCAAAGTTGTCAGTTCCCGGTTGTTGAATACGGCAGGTTGTTTATAACTATGTAACCGCCAGATTCTGTATTGTGAATTTGCAAGTTAAGTTACCAATCTCGGCCAATCCGTTTCTGTATTTTTAATGCGCGAATGCATTTATGAATCCGAACCTGTCAGTTTTTGCTGTGTGAAGCAATGTGCAATTATCTTCATTCTTTGTTAATTTCTATGAACATGTGAGCGCAATTGTCAATCTGTGGCTATCAATTTGTAACTTATGATAGCGTGAATCTGTTAACACACTTGCCCCCGTCAGGTTGTGCTCTGTTAATCTGAGAGTCTAGACTTAATGAGTACTTGTTCGTTTCTGGTTTGTGAATGCATAGGTATAGAATGTATTGAATGTATATTCTCTCCCTGCCATTTTCTGTTGTGTGTATTATGTGGGTGAAGTTATCCGTCTATGCCTTTTATTCTGTGTTATTTCCATGAGTGAGTGTCATTATCAGGATGTGCCTGATCGTTACAGTAATGTCAAAATGCGCTTGGTTCTTGATTGGTACCAGTCAGATTCTGCTCCGTGAATCTGTGTCATCCTCATTTCATCTTTCTGTTTCTACAATGTGAATGAATGCTATAAAAATTTGCACCTGTCATTTTCTACTCTTGTTTATCCAAGAAGCTTCATGCTCTGGCATCCAGTAATATTACCTGGGAGAAATAAAGAATGCAAAGGCTAGATATCAGAGTGGAGTGTGTGGCGCTGGAAAGGTACAGCAGGTCAGGCAGGATCCGAGAAGCAGGAGAATCGATGTTTCGGGCATGAGCCCTTCTTCAGGAATGAGGAAAGTGTGCCAAGCAGGTTAAGGTAAAAGGTAGGAAGGAAGGACTTGGGGGAGGGGGGTTGGAAATGCGATAGGTGGAAAGATGTTAAGGTGAGGGCGATAAGGTGAGGGTGATATGCCGGAGTGGGGGTAGGGGCAGAGAGGTCAGGAAGAAGACTGCAAGTTAGGAAGGTGGTGCTGAGTTCGAGGGTTGCGACTGAGACAAGGTGGGGGGAGGAGAAATGAGGAAACTGGAGAAACCTGAGTTCATCCCTTGTGGTTGGAGGGTTCCTAGGCAGAAGATAAGGCCTCTTCCACCAGCCATCGTGTTGTTATGGTCTGGCGATGGAGGAGTCCAAGGACCTGCGTGTCCTTGGTGGAATGGGAGGGGGAGTTGAAGTGTTGAGCCACGGGGCGGTTGGTTTGGTTCGTCCGGGTGTCCCAGAGGTGTTCCCCAATATAGAGAAGGCCACATCGGGTACAGCGGATGCAGTAAATGATGTGTGTGGAGGTGCAGGTGAATTTGTGGCAGATATGGAAGGATCATTTGGGGCCTTGGAGAGAAGTAAGTGGGGAGCTGTGAGCGCAAGTTTTGCATTTCTTGTGGTTGCAGGGGAAGGTGCCGAGAGTGGAGGTTGGGTTGTTGGGGGGTGTGGACCTGACGAGGGAGTCACGGAGGGAGTGATCTTTTCGGAACGCTGATAGGGAAGGAGAGGGAAATATATCCCAGGTGGTGGGGTCCATTTGGAGGTGGCAGAGATGATGACGGATGATACGATGTGTATGGAAGTTGATGGGGTGGTAGGTGAGGACCAGTGGGGTTCTGTCCTGGTAGCGATTGGAGGGGCGGGGCTCAAGGGCGGAGGAGCAGGAAGTGGAGGAGATGCAGTGGAGAACATCGTCGACCACGTCTGGGGGAAATTGCGGTCTTTAAAGAAGGAGGCCATCTGTGTTGTTCGGTATTGGAACTGGCCCTCCTGGGACCAGATGCGGTGGAGACTAAGGAATTGGGAATACGGGATGGCGTTTTTTACAGGGGGCAGGGTGGGACGAGGTGTAGTCAAGGTAGCTGTTGGAGTCGGTCGGTTTATAGTAAATGTCCGAGTTAATTCGATCACCCGAGATAGAAATGGAGAGGTCGAGGAAGGTGAGGGAAGAGTCTGAGACGGTCCAGGTAAATTTGAGGTACTAACACCTTCCACCCCGACCTCAATCCATTGTAGGATTCTGCTGTCACTGAGACATTTACCTTCATTTTGTATTTGGACGTTGTTGGTGCTTTTTTATGACAAAACATTTAATTTTTCTCTCAGACAGTTGTGAATATTTGGAACTGCTTGTCATAGAGAGGTGTGAAGAGGGCCATTCTTGTGTATATTTAATTTTGAGAGAGAGATTTTTGGTCAGAAGGGAAATCAGTTGTTACAGAATAAAATGATGCGATGAATTGCAGAACAAGCATGATTCTGCTGATAATCAGAGAAGGTTTGAGGGGCCAACTCCCCGCCCGGCCTCACTTATGTTCTTTAACTCGGCCAATAGAGGAATTGACACGTCCTCGCTGGTATCACTGTACGTCGCAAATAACCCGTTGGCGGCATGGTGGCACAGTGGTTAGCACTGCTGCCTCACAGCGCCGGAGACCCGCGTTCAATTCCCGCCTCAGGCGACTGACTGTGTGGAGTTTGCACATTCGCCCCGTGTCTGCGTGGTTTTCCTCCGGGTGCTCCGGTTTCCTCCCACAGTCCAAAGATGTGCAGATCAGGTGAATTGGCCATGCTAAATTGCCCGTAGTGTTAGGTAAGGGGTAGATGTAGATGTAGGGGTATGGGTGGGTTACGCTTCGGCGGGGCAGTGTGGACTTATTGGGCCGAAGGGCCTGTTTCCACACTGTAAGTAATCTAATCTAATCTAAAAACCCACTAAACCAACTGAGCTAATGAATCCCAATATCAACACGAGAGAAATGAAATGAAGGTGGAATGTTGGAAGACTGTTTGGAGATGGTGATAGATAGAAATAGGGCACGGTACAGCAAATGATACCACCTGAGAAACAGAAAAGAACTATAGGGACTCTAATCTAATCTATTCTAATCTAATTTAATGCATTTTGATAAACAGTGATGAGGGAGAAAAGGAAAAAGATATTGAGATTCAGAGAGAGATTCAGAGAAAGAGAGTAATCAGTTCCAGGCAGAGAAATAGAAACAGGCTCATACATAGAGACAAAAGGCAAATAGAGAGGAAAAGCAGAGTGAGCTCCTACAAAAGAGACAGAGAAGGGAAGATGCACAATTAAAAGATATAACCCACAGCACCTTCCAGATGACAGGACGTTTCAGTGTATTGGATGGATATGTGAAAAATGAATACCATTTGTATATTAACTGGGGCGAGCAGGCAGCCAATCTGTACACAATCAGCTCCCAATCTTTGGAACAACGTCACAGCTGATGTGATCGAGTTACAGTTATTCATACCAGAGCAATGGGCACAAAAGTGAGCATCTGCTTCAAAGAAATGTTCGAGTTTGGGGAAGAACAGTTACTGGCAGAGACACACCAGTGAGAAAAGGTGAAGGTTGATTTTCAGATTGTGGAATATTCGTTCCATGACTAAATAACGGTAACCTGCTGGCCAAAGGTGAGCTGCAATCTCATTCGGTCTTTCCACGCAATGTTGTAAGTAGATAAATACTCGAAAAAGAAACCCACAGTAGAACCAATGTAAAGAGAGAAGGAATGCTGTTTGGGGTAATTACACAGCCTCTTTCAACGATCAAAATTCTCTAATCTCATCATTCTCTATTGAATTGCATCGAGTTTAAAAGCAGGGTATTGTTGCAGTCTCCCATGCCCATCATGACCTCAACAAACAGTCGCCGTTATTAGTTCAGAACAAAATTTGTCGCCATTTTGTGGTTGATCTTATGCATGAATGCTCTGATGAGGAAATGGAGATATCAACCCAGGCCGACTGGAAAAAAATATACAGACACTTGCATCATACCAATACAACCCTCAGGGGCTTGTCATTTATTATTAACTCTTTTAGAGTAAAACAGATCGGCTGGACGCAAATCTCTCCCCAGGGATTCAAACGCAGACTGAAATCATACAATAGACCGAAATACTGCCATTTAAGGCATGTGCAATGACGCAATCTCTGATCCTTTTGGACAGTCGATCAGTCTGTTAAAAATTTGCGTTTAACACGGACGCCACCGACCATAAGTCTCCATTCAGTCTGTCAGAATTCAACAAAGGCTGTATTTTCCCACGATAAAGACTGGATAGGTTCCAGCACCTCATTTGGTGCTGGTGTGTTCAATACTTAGGATGCACACAGCTGAATGACCAATTGTCAGTTATCCCTCACCGTCAGCAGTGTCTTATTGCGGACAACACATAATCTGCACACAGCAGAATGTGAAAGTGTCGGTCTGGAAGACAGTAGATATTTTAATTCGGCAGACATTGCATTTCTTTGCAATTACACGGTATGCATGTTGCTGAGTGTCCAACTATCTGTCATCAAATAGTGTAGACATTGTATAACTGTTGTCAATACGTAACTTGCACACTGCTGAGTGTCCAGTAATTAATTGTCCTTCATTGTAGTCATTACATTACTGTATATCATTCATAGTGTGAACAATGTTGAGTTTCCAAATATCAGTCATTCCTAAGACACTTTATTACTTACAATGATATTGTAAGTTTTTTATATCACTGTAGAGAATACATATTCTTCGTACCAATGAATGTCCAAATATCAGCCACCACTCGCAGAAGATATTATAACACTGTAGTCAGTTCAGTGCCTACACACTTGTGAGAGTTTAAGTATCAGCCGTCCCAAATTACAGGCATTTCAATCCTCTACACAATGCACCATTTGCACATTCCGATGGTCTAACAGATGCTTCAATAGTCTTACGCAGTATATATTGGCCTACCGGAGAAAATACATAACCTACATACTACGGAATGTCCAAGTATTAGTCAATAATGCTGGCATTGCACAACTATCGACATAGTCTATTGAGCAAGCTTAGATCAATGATATCCAGGGAGAGCTAGCGTTTTGAATGCAAAACTGGCGTGGAAGTCGGTGAGGGAGGATAATGGTGCAGGCCGGTGACCAGCTATATGCCACAAGATTTGTTGCTGTGTCCAGTGATTTTTTTAAAAAATTAATAAATATTATTTGCATTTAAATGTAGTAGCATGCTTGCTAAGTTTGCAGATTACATCAAATTTGGTGACATCATCAACAGTGAAGAAGTTTATCTCAGTGTACAAAGTGACCGTGATCAGATGAGTTGATGGTTCAGGGTGTGGCAGATGGAATTTAAGTTGGAAAAATGTGAGCTTTCGCATCTGAGCAACGCAAATCAGGGCAGGACTTATTTAAACGGAGGGTCCAGAGGAGTCTGACCGAACGAAGAGATATTGGGGTGCAAGTTCATGGTTCCTTGAAGGCGCAATCACTGTAGGACAGTGCAGTGAAGAAAACATTTGACACTCATGCCTTTATTGGTTAATGCATTGACTATACGATTTGCAGCTTTATAGGACTTTGGTTCCATTAATAATGAATACTGTGTTCCATTTTGGGTCTACCTATTATCGGAAAGATGTTGTTAAAGTTGAATTGGTGGAGAAATGCTGCACAAACATGTTTTCATGGTTTGAACTGTCGGGAGACGCTGAATAGTTTGGGGCTACTTTCATTGATGCTTCGAAGGTTCAGGAGTTACTTTATAGAGTTTTATAAAGTCATGACAAGTACGGCTACGGCGAATTTCCAAAACGGTTTCCCCACAGTACGTGCAACTAAAACTAGAGAGCATAGGTTAAAGCTGAGAGGGGAACGATTTAAAAGGCACCCAAAGGGCAGCTTCTTAATGCAGTGTGTGTTGCATGTATGGGCTAAGCTGCCAGAGGAAATGGTGTGACTGGTGCAGTTACAATGTTCAAAAGCCATTTGGATGGTTACATTAATAGGAATGCTTAATTGGGATGTGGGCCACATAATGGAAAATGGTACTGGATTAATTTCGGAGATCAATCCATCGTTTTAGACGTTGATGGGAACTGTCAATTGCCATGCTATACAAATCTACGGCTCCATGACATTGTGTTGTCCAAAATACGAGGTCATATACTGCTGCCTATCCAAATAGCAGTGATCATACATCTTAGACACGATGTAACCATATCCAGTACACAGAGTGCCGATGAATTTCTAAATATCCCCTCTTTAAGGAAATCACCTGCATGTAATTACAAACTCTCGGCAATGCATTTATCTTAACAAGTTCCTTCCGGATAATTGAAGAGGTAAAATACATCTTGGCTTAGCCAGCGATTCCCACATCAACTGAATGAAAAAGAAGAAGTATTTGCATTGCACTTTCAGATTATCAAGTCATGAACGATGGTAATCCGCCATATTTGATTAGACTTAGATAAAATACTGTAGAGACCACCCCGTGATTTTCATGAGGCTTTTCATGATTCATGTCTGTTTCTTCACTTGCAAATCTCCTCAATCTAACTAACTGATCGACTGATGAGAAAAATGGCCCTTTCCCATTAACATCACTGAATCATTTTCGGCAATTTTTAAGAATAATACAGTTTGTGTTATCGTATGAGTTGTAACTCTCCAAATATTTCATAATGCAGGAAAAATACTTAGCGAACGACGAGAAAAGCCCATGTTCTTGCATAAAGCATCGAAGATAGAACATAGAATATTACAGCGCTGTACAGGTCCTTTGGTCCTCGCTATTGCGCAGACCCGTGGAACCAATCTGAAGCATATCTATCATTTTAGGATAGAAGTTCGGCACAACATCGTAGGCCGAAAGGCCTGTTCTGTGCTGTATTGTTCTATGTTCTATGTTCTATCTATCACACACAATACCACTTTCATCCTTATTATCCAATAAACACTAAAATGCCATTAACTTTGGCGAATCTACTACTGTTGCGGGCAATACTTTCCACACCCCAACTACTCCCTGAGTAAAGAAACTACCTCTCACATCTGTCCTATATCTATAACCATTCAGTTTAAAGCTATGTCCCATCGACCGAGCCATCACCATCCAAGGAAAATGGCTCTCGCTGTCCACCCAACTAAGCCTTTGATTATCTTGAATGTCTCAAATAAGTCACTTCCCAACCTTCTTCTCTCTCACGAAAACAGCCTCAAGTCCCTCAGAATTTCCTCATAAGACCTTCCCTCCATACCAGGCAACATCTTGGTAAATCTCGTTTGAACCCTTTCCCAAGCATTCATACCTTTCTTCTAATGTGGTGACCAGAACCCGATGCAATACTCCAAGTAAAGACTCTCCACAGTTTTGCACAGCTGCACATGAGCTCCTGGCTCTGAACCGCAATCCTTCTGCCAATAAAAGCTAACAAATCATATGCCTTGTTAACCATCCTATCAACCCGATTGGTAAGTTCTTGGATTCTTGGTGACAGTGCAGTTGGGTACTGCTGATGAAGGAGTGCAACCATGTCTTCTTTCTTTAAAGGTGAGTCCATCTCTCCTCAAACATCATTTATAAGCATTCAGGAGGTCAAATGGAGGTGATTCATCTCCCTGAAGACCACATTCTAGTCTTCAGTGTTTGAGGTACAAGTGCCTAAAATGAATCAGTCGATACGTAGAAACATCCTCCATGGGATGGACACATCTCTGACAAAGTCATTTTTTGCCGCTTCGTAATTGCCACAGAGGCCATTTAGAAGTGAATCATATTCTTGTGAACCTGGGGTGGCATGTAAAGAATAAAAGGCAGGAATGGCGTTTACACTCCCTAAAGGAAATTAGTTGAGTTGGACTTCCCTAATTTCATTCCACTATTTGAATATGATTGAAACTTCATTGTACTTTATTGAGAGATTCGAAGACTGGGCGTGGCAACATGAGCTTCTTAGCCCTGGACTGAGATTCGGGTAATAATCCGACCAGTCCACTATTCAGTCACAATGCATTTGACAAATCAGTGCAGACATTTGTCATATGCGTAGAATTCACTTTAGTTCCGAATTATTTTGTATTATTATGCTTTTCATTGAAATTATTTCACCATTTCCTCAATTAACTCCTCATATTTGTTCCCTAGGTGTACCCATAACCTGCACAGACAATGGAGGAAAATGCAGAATTGACGGATGTAGAGATGGTGAAATCAAGACAGAAGACAATTGCTTGCTCAGTGTCTATTGCTGCAAAGTGACATGAATTTAATCGTAAATATGTAGCCTAACAAGGTCCATCTGAGGGGGTGGCTGAAGCTAACTGCTGTCTCTGTAATTTGATCATTCTTGTCTGTGCACATCCCCACAAAACCCTGCCGATTTCTATGGAAACACGAATAAAGCCCTCGCTTCATTGCTCACTTCACATGGCACGCTTCTTATTGGAGTTTGTGACTGTTATACATCATATCGTCATTAGTTTGGTGGGGGGTAGAGGGTGATGAAATTTCGAAAAGTCTGAGAAACACATTCACCTCTTTCGGCTCCAAACTGCTCTGCTACATAGCATCACATTTTGAGTCCATGGTAAATAATCATCTACTACGTCTTTGATGTATAAGCAGTTCCTTCCATTCCTGTGGTCACTTTAATCTAGAATGACAACAGCGGCAGATCGATAGGGTTTACACCGCCCTACAAGTCCCCTCCAATCCACTCACCATCATGATTTGGAAATGTGTCAGCGGTTCCCCCTGTTTCATAAAAAGCCTAGAATTCCCTCCCTTAATTTTCATTGTGGATTCATACGAACCAGCAGTGGTTCAAGTCCAAGATCACTCCCATCCCCAAAACTTCTGAAATAGGGCAAGTACGACAAGAAACAAATACACGACTGGCCAGTGCCACACACGACGCGTCATTGAAAAGTAATCTAGGATTAGTGAATTCTGAGCTGTGATTTTCGGTGTATTAATCTGTGGGATGTGCTTCTCTCCCAACTCCTCCCACCACTGCCATCTGACTGCACCCCTTGTTGACTCCTGCCGACATATTTTCCATTCTTCTGATTCCTTGACTCTCGAGACTCGACTGTGAAACTGTTCAATTGTTGCAAACGTTCGGGCATGAATTTAAGAAATAAGAATCCTGTCGAAGGGCAAGCACTGTACAATCGTTGAGCTGAAATTTCCTAACCCACATCGAACGATATCAACAACGAAGCAGATAACACTAGGCTCCCTTTCACTCTGTCTCTTTCTCTCAGCTATATCAGGGTTTTTCGCACTTCAGTTTTTTTTATGGTTTTTCTCTTTCTTCATATCTCTTTCTCTAATAAATGACTAATAAATTACTTATGCCCTCGTCCCACGAGTGAACTTTAAAAAATCATAACAACTCTTAGGTAGCAACAAAGTGGAAGGTGATGGCCTTTTCGATTATTAATCATGAGAAAATTATTCTAAGTATTGTTATTATTATTATTATTGGCATATTATCAATCGATGAAAGTTAGCGAAATATTCTAGAGGGTTCAAATCAAACTCTGGCAGATGGTGGAATTTGAATTCGTTTTTTGAATTCGTGCTTTTAGTGCACCACCTCCTTTAAAGTGTATAGATACATACAGAGGGGAAACAAGACAGAACAAAATAAAGAAAGAGATAAAGAAACAAAAGGAAGAAAGAAACCTTCCTGTGAATTTTGACAACAGCACGTCTGTGTCAAATTTTCCGAGAGCAAAGTCTTGGTATTCAGTATCTGAATTTTTCACTTTATTGTACAATAAAATTGATCAAATGACAACAACAACAACACAAGAATTAACATCATTCCACCGAGATAAAATAGAAACAAACTCATCATCTGGCATCCAACTTTACATCAGTCATGAATGCAATTGGGAATCAATACACTACCACAGAGATTCTGCAGTGTGGAAACAGTCCATTCAGTCCAGCAAGTCCGCTGTTAAGTACCATTTAGGACTGTAACCCTGAACGTCCCATGACCAATCCACCTAACTCTCACATCTTTGGACTGTCGGATGAAACTGGATAAAATCCACGTAAACACGGGGGTTGCATGAAAACTCCAAACAGACTTTCGCCCGAGGGTGGAACTGAACCCGGGTCCCGACTACTTTGAGGCAGCAGTGTTAAGTACCATGCCACCCTTGGAGAAGTGTATGAACGATGTAACTGGAGTCCTTCATTGCTTCAGGAGGACTGGATGACCAAAGTGAGCAACCTGACGGATTTACAGGGATTAATATTTTGTCAAAACATAAACATCGAATGCTTGTGCAGTAACATAGAGAGGCCAGCAGCACTTGGGATGCTGTACCATTGTGGATGCAAGAGAGACAGAGAATCTGAGATTTTGAGTCATCACATTTTATTTCATTCTTTCCAGCTGTCTTGCATTGCAGGTAAAGGTGCTCTCTCTCTCTCTCTCTCTCTCTCTCTCTCTCACACACACACACACACACACAGACACGCCCGTGCACACAAGTAAACACACAAATATTCACCTCCTGCTCAATTGACATAGCAAAAGGGTCACGCAGAAGAGTATGGGTACCGTTGGAAACTCAATACAATCTTTGATCTTTTAAGCTCACCTTCTGCCTGTCTCTCTCCCCATCTTTATTCCTTTCTATTTCTTCACCTTTCTCTCCTCATTTGCCTCTCTCCGTCATTCTCTCTTCGTCTCTACTTCTTTAATACTTTCGTTTTCTCTCTATCTCATTTACATCTCTTTATTTATCTGTCACTCTTCTATCCTTCTCTCTTTTTGTACATCTCTCTTTCTCTTTATATCGTTATCCTTTATTGTTTATATTCCTCTCTCTGTCTCTCATTTTCACTTTGTATTTCTTTTTTACTGTCCCTTATTTTTCCGAGCCTGTCTTCTCTCTGTCGTTTTTCCACTGCCATATTTTTTTCCACCACCACTTTTTTCTTGATTCTACTTGCATACCTTCCTCATTTCTCCTGACTGGTCTCCGTTTTTTATTCACTCCGGCCAGTTGTGCAGACATCCCAATCAGGAGAAAATATCGTTTTTTTGTCCACACCCCACCACCCACCCCTCTCTCTCAATCAACCAAACAATTCACAACATCTGTCGTTGACATAGTATTCAACTGGACTCTAATCAGTGAATTTTGGATGAATTGCAGTTCGAGAGAGTTACTGTAAATCAATAGCCATCTCAGTCTGTGAGTTTATAAAATTGATAAATTGCAGATGGAAATTGACGTTGCATTAGTTCAATCTGAGATGGTCCCCTGTATAATTTTCCAATGTCACTCCAGGAGGACTGAATGAAGTCCACAGCCTCTACATTCCACAGTTCATGTTGAAACCGTGAAACGACTGCGTCACTCCTTCACTTCCACATGAAAGGGTCGATACATGACATGACGACAGAATCCTTTCATTTCACTGCTAAAATGTGCACCTCTAATTCTCGTAGTGGTTCGTATTCTATCTGTAACATGAGCGTATTGAGTGCAATTCCATAGGCCGATAAGGGAACTCATTTTTTTGAAGAAGTAAACTCCTCATTGGAGGTCGATTTTCAACTTGTAAATCCGTTGATTTGTGGGAGACTAGTCATGACCATAAATATTGAACAATGGCAACAGATGCATAAAGGTTATGATTGATTCAGACATCACAGGAATCAGAACTCCCATCCAAAAATGAAATTCAAGTATTTGCTGAAAAAAAAATTAAAACGGAGATTAAATAACCATACTCAAGCTAAAGATGAGCATTCGAGCATAGTTCGTTCAAAATCTGACAGGAATGATGCATCTATTAAATAATGACTGTTACATGACAAAGTACATCCAATTATTCTCTCTGAAAACGTTCATCCATTTTGTTTACATTCAGATGGCAACATTTCACCATCCTGCCTTTGCCAACGCCAACCTTTGTTTCCTCACTTCTCACATTTCTGTTCTAATATATGAAAACACAATAACTAACACCATCGTGTAAAATTAAAGGCATGAACATAATTCCCCGGCATACAAAGAATAACAGAGACTGGAGTGCAGTGTGAATCACACTGTAATGTGCAATACCAGAGCCTCGGAAGTAAACTCGACAATTCACACTTTCACATAGTAAAATTCAGAGACTGATTGATTGCAACTGTCAATGCACACCAAGAAACAAACTGAATACCATGTTCTCAGCTATTAATAAACCTGATAGGAAGAAATGGATATCCATTTAAATGTTGTTGGTCACATACAGCAGCACAAACTGAATAATAGACAAGAAATTCCATATTCCCTTACAGTCAGAGATTGTTGAATGCGGCCTAATCTAAGTGATTTATCAAAGATAGCTTGCACAACTGTCAAGAAAATGTCAAGTTAAGGTCTGAGTCACTACACTTCTCTTTATAAAATCGATCAAACGTAAAGAAAGGAAGACAATTCATAATACAGGTGAAAAATGGTGCTTGATTGAACAACATGTACCTGGAGCTTGTGTCCATTCCCTGAAAAGCCTCTCCAATATCATCACAGTTAATATGCGTGTCTGTAATCTGAAAACTTCATTGTTCAAGACTGGAAGAAGATTTACTGACCATAACTGAGGACCCTGACAGAGTTGGTCAAATTACCGCTTTATTTCAATATTAAAGAAAGAGGACAGTTTGAGCATAACCTCTTTCTACAACTCTTATTTTGTCTTGAAGAAAAATTGATAGTTAGCCTGCAGAAGATTCGGAAACTTTACTCATTAGATCATTCGCAATTGCCTGATTGTCCAGACTAGTTTAATACATTTAAATCTCTTTGAAATCTGGCTCTTACATGAAGACTTGACATAAGATGTATCAATTGAATGCCTAATGCATCTGTTGAGAATCGCTAATAATGTTTGAGCTGAACTCATCCAAGCCAATTTTTCAGTACTTCAGTATATGTCGGACTTCAGCATCACTCCTGGGTCTGATGGAGAATAGATGGAAATGCAATTACTTCGGAGCTATTTCATTTGCTTCGGCGTTTGGGAACACATGAGTCTGAGTTTTCACAATCGGGAGATCCAGTACAAACAGGCTAAAAGAAAACACAATGACTTAGCGCTTGTCCTAGAAGCATGTAACCTTGGCACAGCCAAACACGAACAAACAGAAAAGAAGGCTTCATTTTGGTCCTGGGGGTCGAGGGTTTAATTAAGAGAAAGAAAAAGAGTAAAAGCAGATGACCAAGTAACGAGTTCAATGGTGTACTTGAAGCAGTACCTGGAAAATAGTGGTAAAATTAAACACAGACAGCACGAAAATACAAAATCAATATTATAGTTGACAAAGTTACAGCAATAGTTCAAGGATGCACCGTGTTGAGTGATTTATTTCAGAAAACTTTAGATAAAGTTTCAAAAAATTTATTAACATGCAAATTTGAATGCCTAGGATTTGGGATAATGTGTTGATAAATATGGGAAATTGTTTAGCAGGACCAAGGAGTTGGAATAAACGGATATTGTTTATGAACAACAGTAAGTGACTATAGGGATACGGCAGTGACAGTGTTTAGACCTTAGTTACTTATAATTGATGTCAATAAATTAACAGAGGGACCAAACATTTATACATGAAAATTTGAAGATGATGCAAACTTGTGTGGACCGATGAGCAGTGAGGAGGGAGCAGACATGCTGCAGTGTGATTTTCTCAGTCTGACTGAGTGGGCAAATAAATGGTACATGTGATGTAAGAATGAGCACATCTCTTTGACAGCAATGTAGTACAATATTATAACACTTACCGTTTTGCAGGAATATAAATATCATTCTGTGAAGCTTAACAAAAGAGTTACATTGTTCAAATTTCTTTTTTTCTGCTGTTGCTTTTTCACTATATTGTATGAATAAAGTTTTGCTTCAAGCGTGGCAGGTTGACCAGAATTGCATCTCAAACGCAACATCTTACATATAGCTTTAAAGTGAGAAGACATGAGGGTTTAGATTATCTCCCGAGTATATATTGAGGTACTTTGGTCTGGTCCATAACAGCAGGATGTAATGGGAAATTATTTACAATTGTGAACGCGTCCAGAAATTAGGATACTTGAAAAGAGAGTTTTTTGTACAAAAGGACAGAGTTATGGAGCAGAAATTTGTCGGCAAGGTTCATAATGGTTTCGAACTCTGCTTCTCAAGTATTGAAGGGACGAAAGTCTTGCACATTTTAAAGATGCAGATTAATAATTTATTCTGTGTAGATAAGAAGTTAGTTGCTAAAGTACAATACTCATGTCAATCATGACGTAAGTGATTTTGAGAGGTGTCCTGATGACCCAACTGATCAATTGCTGCTGATCTGTACGTGGTTCATTTGTACATTAATGACTGTAGTGCTGCGTGGGATTTCAATTAGTGAAAGGGAAAGCTCTTCTTGAGGTTAAGTGCAGTAAGTTGGACTTGGACTGATTCCTGTTGCAACACAATTCTCCCTTGCGATAACATTCAAGAGATTGGACCAATTCTTCCTGACACTTTGTAGCATAAAAGATGATTTATTTGAACATTTGAAGTATCTAACAAGGTGAACAGGGTTTGAAATTATGTGGTCTTTCACTTTGGCTGGAGCAATGCAGAATATAGATTCCTAAGCTATGAGTGAAGAATTAGGCAGTTAAAAATGTGATGAGTAGGAATACTCACGACGTAAACATTGGTAAATGTTGAAAGTTCACTCCCCATTTCATAAGATATCCAGTCCCATTATGTGTATTCAGTACACAGGTACAAATCTTGTAAGTTGTTCTGCTGTCATGCGCGTTTCTTCAATGCAAATTTGTTATAACGTGACTGAAGGACTTCGATCATTATTCGTGGAAAGGGTATATCCTCACCTGTATTCACTACAATGCAATCCCGGTCTCTTTGTTATAAATTATGCTGCTATTACATGACTTACATATAACACCGGATCGCGCTGGAATCTTGTACCAGAACAGATTGTACCGACATGATCAAGATTTACATACCATTTTGAAAGGTGAAGTAATTGTGGGCAGATTCCAACGACTTATTAAGCAGCGTCACTTGCCCTTATATTCTACTAAGCACACTTGAATTCTAAGAAGGAACAGTATGTCGGTGTGACGGAAGTAATTACAGTTGAGGTGAAGAACTCCTATTCAAGGCCAATGTACACACCGTCAGAACATCGCTCTTATTGCTTTGATAGAAAATTGTCAGGTGTTGCATCATGTCGGGAAGAAATGTCCACATTACTCTGAACAACATAGTCAAAAGTAGGATGAAATATTGCTACAATGGTGAGGACTGCTGAGTACTACTTTCAGACATATCACTATTCTTTTGTGTATGAACCAAACATATTAATATGCATATTCAATGACTAATCAGGAAAACAAATCGGTCTATTGTGTTTGATCGAAGTGAAACAAAGTATTAAAATAGGCAAGGCTGGGTGGAACTATGCAACATATCAAGAGCACTTTGTGAAACGTAAGTCTCATTTTTGATGGATAGAAAACTTGTCGGGCAGGAACCTCACAGGATGAGCATGTTATCTTCAGGTTAGTCATGATGGGCATGTTATCTTCCGAGGAAAATTTCAATGATCAGTGCTAACATTATTAGACGCTGAAAGAATCAGAACTATCAAAGGATATTTGAAACCATGGAAAGAGGGTGTCGTAGTTGCCATGGTGGATGTTGTAAAAACTTCCCTTTTAGCAGATGTCTCTCGAGCTGTTTCAATATGAAGGGCCTCTTGCTAAAAATAGAGTTGAAACGAGGAGGAGTTTATTCTCTTTTGCTGTTAATAACCTTATCCGTTCCGTATCCCCAGACAATTATATGCTGGGTCATTAAACATATTCAACACGAATTTGAATGTTTCTGAATGTCAAAGACAACAGGGAAAATGTGAAATAGTACGTTAAAGCTATCTTCATGGAAGAACAAGCATTCTTGCAGAAAAAAAATCTCTTTATATCACATATCTTTCTTTCTTTGACTGTTCTTAGCAGAGTAAGAACACTAAGGGCCATAGAACCAATTTAGTATATATGGTTAAAACACCAAGGTGGCTCAAAGCCAGTGTTTCAGGTGACTTTCTGGATTGTAACTCAATTTTTTTTAAAACTGTAAAAACCAACAGAATCATCATTCTGACAGCTGTACAGATGCAGAAGTGCATCATTGCTATCACTGTCACTGTTGAATGTGTATCAGTCAAGTCATAGATTGTTCAGATTACAAGTGGCTGAAGAGTGGAGCAGGGAAAAACACAGCAAGTCCAAGGCCATCAGAAGGGAAGGGGTGTCATCGTTTCAGGTTGAAACCTTGCATCAGGACGAGGGAAGGAGAAGGCACAAGCGAAATGAATAGTAGAAGGGGATGCGGCTTGGGAAAGGTGGATGGGATGGTGATTGATGGATGCAGGCAGAGGTGACTGCGATTGGTCATTGGGAAGGGTTGAATGGTGAGTTGGGAAGGAACAATTGGGTGGAGTGGGGAAAGTTAGGGCTGGGCTTTGGATGAGGTGAGATGGGAGTGGGGAGGTTTGCATGTTGTGTATTCTATGTTAAGGCCATATGGTTGGACGATCCCGAGGCAGAAGGACGCCCTTAGCATAAAATTCACCAGCTTAAATCTCCCCACCCCATAAGTCAGTCCTCCCTGTCCAATCCACCCCCTTAATTTGACTCTACCTGTCATCTTCCTTTGTCCTATCCAATCCTCCCTTCCCACTGTGAGGTGTTGCATTATGTCGGGAAAAAATGTCCACATTACTCTGAACAACATAGTCAAAAGTAGGATGAAATATTGCTATAATGGTGAGGACTGCTGAGTGCTACTTTCAGACTTATCACTATTCTTTTGTGTATGAACTAACATATTAATATGCATATTCAATGACTAATCAGGAAAGCAAATCAGTCTATTTTTACCGACATTCATACATCATCATCCTACCTACCCTTCCCCTAGCTCCACACCTTCCATCCATTTATTTCGCAGCCCCCTTCCTCTCCCCATTACTGATGAAAGGTTCCAACCTGTAACATCAACTCCCCTCCTTCTCGGATACTGCTTGACCTGCTCTATATTATCCAGCTCCAGTCCTTATCCACTGTGATCTCCAGCTTCTACAGGTCCTACTATCTCCAAGTTAGTTGAGTTATGAACTGGATACCATAAACACACGACATTCAATCGGAAGTACCATCAAATTGATATAAAGGTCGAGACTAACCTTGAGTAACGCTGCGTTGAGAGTCAAAAAACACTAAAGAGAGAAGACAAACATGATAATGTTAATGTTAAATCAATACCTTGCTTTCAAAAAAGAAACGTAGAATAATGCTGTGCAGAGGAGACATTCATTTCATCATATATTTCCCAGCTCTGATTTGAAGCTTTATTATAACTGTTATCACAATCACTCGTAAAATGGAAAAGTTTCCTCAAATCACTTTCCTTCGTTCAATTATTTCAGAGACATTTCTTCTTCCGACTGACAATTCTGGAAGCATTTGAGTTACATTTCCCTATCGACCCCTGTTTCTGCTGCTGTATTCTCACGACTCGTCCTTCAACTCGAATTTCCCAACTATCAGTTCGACATCATGCAACTCTGGAGGTAGCGATCACGACAAAAGATATAAAAGTGGTTGAGAAATTCATGGAACTTTTTTTGTTCCTTGAGGAGAGTTTGTTCCTACAACTCACTCTGCCTGTCTGTCTCTACGTACTTGTTTATTCCATTCAGGAAATCTTGTTCGCGTTCCCCATATGCTTGGAGTATGAAGACGAAAATGGAGGACAATTTATTTTGTACATTAAAGACAATGAGAAGAACTGTAACTCGATTACACAATCAAGTCCTGCAGAGCAGGCATATTTTGTTATGACCGTGATAAATCCATGAGGGAATTTTCACATCATGTACAATCAGCACAGAAGGGAGGTGAATCCACATTCCATTCATCGTTCGTGACTCTTATTGAATTATGTCCCAGAATTGGGGATTAAGTAATAAATTTTCATCTGAACATTCTTGAATGTTCGCTTGAATTTGAGAATCCATTTTGTGTTCTACCACAGAAACAAGGGGCCGAATTACATCTTTGCAATATTACTGCCAGAAGTGCAAAGATTTGTGTCATCTGAGAAAGTAATGCGAATTTTCAACTTCACGGCTGAATGTCTTTATGTTGCACTAATGACTCAAAGAAGTTACAGGTATATTTAAAATACTGAGGAGATCCATGTCGTGCCCAAGCAAAGCTAACATTTGAAGAGAAAGAAATGTGGAACAAATGTATGAAAGCACTGAAGACTTTTATTGCCTGACCATGTGGTCATACTGTGGTGAAGAATGTCAAACAAGCAGTCAGAACTCATTAATGGAATGTCCTGCGTTATTTACAGCGAAACGTTGTTTGATAATGATTGAAAGATATGTTCTCATCAGTTGTTAAGGCTGCAAGTTAATGCTTAGCGGTTTCTGACCATGATATCTCCATGAAACTCGAAGCTTGAATGAAGAAGTGAACCTTAGTCCAAATTTCAGATTTGAACTCTGCCTGAGGCATGCGAGAGAGATGTCTTGATATTTGTAGAAGACACA